>NC_139543.1:37703101-39141527 GCF_965153285.1 Podarcis tiliguerta | reverse complement strand
GGATGTGCCCCCCTGGTGGACTGGGCCGTGGTCATTTCCTTCGCTGGCCAGCATCCAGTCAAGGCAGTCTGTCCTTGCAAACTAGCCCCTACCTGGAAACATAGATAAGGCAGAGAAATGCAAAGCCAGGAGCACTGCTGTGTCGCCCTCCTGTCCTTGTAGCAAGGCACTCTAGGCAATGCACCTGGCTCCGGCAGTGCTTTCCTGCCTTCCTCTTCCTCCCTCCCTTCTCGGTGGGCAACTGCAGCACCCTCCCCCTCCTTCTCTCTCTGCTGGCCCAGGGTCAGGGCGCATATGGGTGTCCCTTTGCCAGGCATGAAGAGGCGCAACCCCAGCCTTGAAGGCCCAGCCGGTGTGGTTTGCCTCCCTGCAGCTCTGGCCTCAATGAGGCAGCCTGTTGTGGGGGGTGCCTGGTTGCACCCCCTCATAAATTTGTGCCAGGGATCATGGCCCTCCCACCCCACGCCCACTATGCCACTGTATGTAATAATAAATTCGTTAGTCATTATTATTATTATTATTATTATTATTATTATTATTTCTATTTGTTACTCTTTGTTAGTGAACTGAAGGAGTAACAGGTCCAAATTATACTGACATTCTTATCAAATTGAAATGCAGAGATACCGCTCTAAGATGCTTCTGTTTATATTCTGGCAGAGATCTGCTGCGATTTGTAAAGTACCGGTATATGTCTTTCAAAGCTGACGGTAACATTCTAGAAGTAGAGTATGAGTTAATAGGGGACTGCTCTTCCTAGAGGATCATGTTTAAATAGTTGTGTGAGCAACTTGGGAGTCACTGAAGTTTTTACATATTTTAAATTACACCATATTACTCTGGAGGTTTTCCCTCTGAAACAGCCAGCCAGGTTCATTTTTCTTCTGAAAGCCGCTTTGTTGAATCATTCAGGGCTCCAGGGCTCCGGGCTCCTATGAAGTTTCAGTAATGCCATTGCTTTTCATTATGCTTTATAACGAATATGACAAAATGATATTGATCCTAAGCCACATACTCCATCGGGCACATTTATGTTCCCCCCCCATGTAAGGACTGTTTCAACCGCATACAGCAGTCTGGACTAAGAACCTTGGGTTAGTGTATCATTTAAGTATCCTGGTTTTCTGTTTTGAATCTTTTCTTCACAGATACAGAGAACAGAAAACTGGTTTACTTAAAGCAGTCAGAAGCTCAGTGATGGGATTATCTGCTGTCAAATTCTGAATAATGCATCAGCCTCACTGGTCTGATTTACTGCTTCTTCTCCCAGATTCTCCAAAATTGTTTATTCCAAATAAGTTTCAAACAAGAGGAAGCAGGAGCAGAGTGGGTGGAAAATTTGAAGATACTGGGAGAGAAATCTTCTGTTTTATTTTATATTTTGAAGGTTTTATTTTATATTTTGAACTGCCTCGGCCCAGTATACCTGAAGGAGCTTCTCCACCCCTATTGTTCAACCCAGACACTGAGCGTCGAGGGCCTTCTGGCAGTTCTCTCACTGCGAGAAGTGAGGTTACAGGGAACCAGGCAGAGGGCCTTCTCAGTGGTGGCACCCGCCCTGTGGAATGCCCTCCCATCAGATTTCAAGGAAATAAACAACTATCTGACTGATGTTTTATTGTGTTTTCAATATCCTGCTAGAAGCCGCCCAGAGTGGCTACAGAAACCCAGCCAGATGAGTGGGGTATAAATTATTATTATTATTATTATTATTAATTAATTAAGGAGGTAAATGGGAATTTTGTGAAAAACCAAAATATTCATTGTAATTATATTCTTATCAAACCAAACTCAGCTTACCATGTACTCAGGATATGCAATGCCATCAGCATAAACCTGGGAGTAAGGCCTATTGAAAACAGGGTGACTTATTTCTGAATAAAACACATGACTCTCCAGTAAAACATGTGACCTTCCAGATGATGTTTAATTACAGCTCCAACCATCTCTGGCCATAGTGGCTGCGACTGATGGGACCTGCAAGCCAATAACATCTTGAGGGTGAAAGGTTCCTCGTCCCTGGCCTAAAGTCCTACCTCTCTAAAGCATTTTAGTAGCTGTTTGACTCGGCGAGTGAGATGTTTGTTACTTGACTAAGTGACCAACTGGGATTGAAGGCAGCAATATATTGAAACCTGTGTGTGCCTTCCTTTTTCTTAACATTTCTGTTGAGAAACCATGGATCGTGCTTCTGATATACTTTGAAGGACATGTAATTGTCCTTCTGTCAGTTTGGCATTTCCCTGGTGGGACACAGACAACTAAGGAGTTCCAGTTTGCTCACTTGTCATTGCTGCTGTCTCTGTGCAAAATGTTCAGATGCAATGCCAGCTGGCACCATGTCTCTGCACTCCAGAGGCTGTCAGTTTCACTTCTTGGAGTTAGACTTTGATTTGTTACTCAATACTACAGTTTAGGTCAGAAGTCCCCCTGGCATTGTGGGACGGCCAGTTACATTTTCTTGGCCCAATTAAACCAATAGGACCATTTTCTGAGCTTACTTTTCGCACGGAAAATCAGTTGCCTGAGGCAGCTGCCTCATTCTGTCTAATGGTAGGGCTAGTCTGGGTAGGGTAATTCTTTGCTTGGAACCTAAACACTTAGGGAAGAGGGTTCCATAGGCATGCCAGCCCAGTGGTGAAGACATTTTTAGTTATTTCTCAGGTCATCTTGGGGGGGGGGGGGGTGTCATCCAAAGCATATGAGCTGGATTGTACACGAGGAAGAAATCTTCAGATACACTAGTCCCAAGCTATTTAGGGCTATATAGACAAAGTCCAACAGTTTGAATTGCACTTGATAACACTCCAGAAGTTGATGTAGATTTTGCAGGCTAGGTTAATGAGTCCATTGTGGGATAACGCGATCAGAAGTCTTGCTGTTACATTTTTGGCCCAACTGAAGTTTATGAGTGGTTATCAAAGGCAGGCCCACATAAAACACTTTAGAGTTATCTTTATGTGACCAAAGCATGGATATCTCCTATGGGAGGGTCATTCCTGTTCAAGAACTACTGCAGCTGATGTATCATTTGCAGCTTATAAGAGGTGCTTCAAGTAGACATGGATGCCACTTGGACTCCAAAGGCAAGGTCTAAAGAACATCCCGGGCTATAGCCCTGGCATTTTAAGCAAAATGTGACTCTATCCAGCATAGTCAGAGAACCAACTCTTGCATAGATAAGTTCTCCCCACCTGTACAATACCCCTATCTTGTCACTTATTCCATAATCCTGATACATATTTGTTTGACTCCATTAAAAAGTAAAAATAGAGTTGGAGTATCATCATATTGGCCCCTGGACAACTCAGGCAGTGGTTCAATTCATGTAGATATTAAATAGCCTGGGGAGTAAATAGTTGGAATGCAACTTTATTCTCCGTATTTATTTTAGACTGCAGTGAGCTAGAACAGCAGCTGACAAGCCAACCCACACATTGGCTGAAGCAAACATGCCAAGACGTGCTCTGTTTGTTTCTTCTTGCAGTTCAGATTTGGACCATTGAAGCTCACCTATATAATTCTAAATGATTTAGGATAGTGCTCCCTTCTCTTGGGTGTTTTATTGAGAATTAGTCACAGTGTTTAAAGAGAACTTCACACCGAGCTATGATATCCTAGATTTAAACAACTATTGGTTGCTTACCTAGTCAATCTCACAGAAAGAAGAATCCAGAATATTCCTGAATAATTTGTTTGCTTCAGATTTACCTAACATTTCCATACACTCTAATTAGTTCTGCAGAAGTTTGAATTTAATGATTATTTTTCCCCCTCCTCTTCTTTTTACTGCGTTGGGCTTTTGCTTCTGATGTGGAATTGCTTCATATGCATTTATTACCCTTAACTTTTTCTAATTACTTTGTGCTTTTGCCTTCAACAATTAAGGCATTTTTAAACTGCTCCCATGTTTGTAATGTAGCTGAGAGTCAAAGGCTTAATTTTCTGAAAATCTGCTCTCCTACTGACCTTCCCATAACCTCTAACAACCAGTTGTCATAACCACTAGTATGAATGCACAGCTTGCTTTCTGCTCTTCAATAAATGTGGGAAAGATAATTTCAAAGTTACAATATAAGCTAAACTTATCATTGTGCAAAACATTTTGTTTGGACTCTAGTTTTGTAATTAAAGTTAGAAACAACCTTTCTGGCTGACAAGACTAATCAAACCACGCATTAAAGTTTGTCCTTCATAGTCTTCCTCAGATTGATTCAGTTCCTTCCTGATGCTGAAACTCTGTGACTTGGCACATTGGATTTTACGCAGAAAACAAACAAGGCTACTTTTTTTTTTTACACTTGCAAAGTATATGCTAAAAAACATGAATCCTTATGCAATCATTTTGCAAAATTACAGAAGAACAAATGGTATCTTTGAGAACTTGTGTACTCTGTGCCCTGTTGAACAAGAGCACAATCTGTGATGCCTAATACAAATAACCTAGTTCTATTCTAGGAAGCGTTGGAAAGGAAGAACGGCAGTCTCAACATGAGTATCATTTGACCAGCCTGTGTAGCAGTATCCTATCTGAATCTAGAGCAGTGCTTGATTTCCAAGTATAGTAGTCCTGGGGCTCAAGCCTACCTGTGAGTTACAGCTTTTGCCAAACACACCGTATTTTTTGCACCATAACACTCACTTTTTTCCTCCTAAAAAGTAAGGGGAAATGTCTGTGCGTGTTATGGAGGGAATGCCTCCGGTTGGATGCCTACAGATTTTCCTCCTCTAAAAACTACGTGCGTATTATGATCGGGTGCGTGTTATAGAGCGAAAAATACGGTAAGTTGGTTTTGAAGAATTCTTTACCAAGGTTGTTGAAACTGCTTGAAATGTATTTTCATGCTGCAGCATTCCACAGCAGACTTTCACTTGATAAAGAGTTATTTGAATCATTGTGGGAATCATACCAATTTTCCTCAGCTATCTATGTTTGCTAGCATTTCTGCTACTGTAATTAATCCTGTGGTTTTGACCCTTAGCATTTGCCCTGTAAAGCCCTGCTTCTTAACCATCATGGTCTGGCAACAGGCTGTGTGCTTTCTTTGTGGTGAGGAAAAGCATTCTGCACATGTTTAGAGACACTGTTTTTTCTGTTATTATTTCACAAGCTACAGGACTTGGCCATATTGTTGTTGTTTAGTCGTTTAGTCGTGTCTGACTCTTTGTGACCCCATGGACCAGAGCACGCCAGGCACACCTGTCTTCCACTGCCTCCCGCAGTTTGGTCAGACTCATGTTGGTAGCTTCAAGAACACTGTCCAACCATCTCGTCCTCTGTCGTCCCCTTCTCCTTCTGCCCTCCATCTTTCCCAACATCAAGGTCTTTTCCAGGGAGTCTTCTCTTCTCATGAGGTGGCCAAAGTATTGGAGCCTCAGCTTCAGGATATGTCCTTCCAGTGAGCACTCAGGACTGATTTCCTTCAGAATAGATAGGTTTGAGCTTCTTGCAGTCCATGGGCCATATTACTGGAAATCATATTCCCAAAAAACAAATCCTCGTCTAGTGAGTACTGCTTTTGGAAAGAAGAGAGGTACAGCAGGTTTTGTGTACAAGTTGGTCTGTGTTTTATTATGGATGGACTGCTTCTGTATTTTTGTTTTTCTTAGCGAGTATAGGGTGCAGTTACTGTCACCAAGGCCATCAGCTTGCCATTTCTCAGATACATTTCGTGCATGCAAGCTTTCCATAGGAATTTGGCTGGCCACACAGAGAACAGGATGCTGGACTGTATGGGCCCTTGGCCTGATCCTGAAGGGCACATCTTGTGTTCTTATCTGCTTCCTTTCATATTGCTGTTCTACTCCCACCTCTGTGCCTTCTGCCATGCTGCTCTCTGTGTTTGGAACACCCTCTATTTGATAGTTACTGTGCTCTGTTTTCTGAGCCATCCTACTATCCTCACATCCCACATCCTTACTTAGTACACTGCTACTGCTGCCTAGTTCTCTATTAACACATACTTGCCCTTTTATCCAGTCTTCCAGCAATCCTGGAAGAGGACCCATTCCTGCATATATGAGCTCTCTGACCTGACTCTTGCCCCAAACATGAAGACAGAGCTGTTACTTGCAAGTAGGAAGGAGGTTTTTATTCAGGCAAGTGACAATGCAGGCTAGGCAGCTAGGGCCAACCTAGGCAAGGTGAGGCAACCACCTCAGATGGGCAGCAAATCCCAAAGCAGATCATCATTCCTCCTTTGTTCCTGATGTAGATCTTCACTCATTCCCTTCTTCCCTGGCAGAGGAGGCGCCATTTTGGGATTTTGCCTCAGGTAACAAAATGTCTTTGGCCAGCCCTGTGAACAGTAGACATAGACATAGTGCTTAAGACTCACTGTGCAGGAGTTCTGGAGCACAGAAAGAGGTTCAGAACCAGTTAGAAGCAAAGAGCATCTTCTACAGAGTTTCCCTATCAAGATTTCAAGCACATGCTCCAATCTATAAAGGCGGTGCCTGGTTCTAGGTGACAAGGCTGGACCCTCCTGTCCAGGTTGTTGTTCAGTCACGGATGTTTTGTGCTCAGCTTCCTGCCTCAGCTGATCAGAGCCCTCCCCTGAGGCACTCTGCCTTGCAGAAAGGTTGGAGGGGAGAACCAGCATCCCTTGTCCTGCTTCCAAAGCTACTCACGTGGGAAATGCCCCCTTCTTGAACCCAGGCTTCCACAATTCAACACCCTCCTCTGTTTCCTCTTCCTCCTCCTGTGTCAGAGTCTGCCAATCCAAGTCTGAGCTTGACAATGCTGCAGGGCTCATGACACTCTCCGCATGTATAGTTGTACGTGCAGGTTACTGATGAATGCCAAACAGATGTTTGTTGGTGTGTGCCAGTGTGTGTGCCAGTGGTGGTTGGCAGGGCTACTTCACTTGTCCCCCAAACTGCCTCCATGCATTCATTCATTGTGTGGCCATGTGCATACCCCTCTTGCCTTGTGCCCCTGAAGTAGATTATAAGATCTCTAGGCTGGGAGCTGAATTAGTTTCTACATTCCATGTAGCTTCTTGCATGCTTAGTCACAAAATGAAAGTTAAGTTGCTGTGACAAGTGTCTTCTTCAAAGGCCTCTCTTAAGGTAGGCAGAGGTATTGAGACAAGGACAGTGCTGTATTTCTAAATATATACTATTCTGGAATATTTGCAAATGAAATACAGTCATACCTCAGGTTACAGACGCTTCAGGTTGCGCGTTTTCGGGTTGCGCACTGTGGCAAACCTGGAAGTACCGGAACAGGTTACTTCTGGGTTTCTGCGCTCACACATGCGCAGAAGTGCTAAATCACGCTTTGCACATGTGCAGAAGCGCTGAATTGCGACCCGCCCGCGCGCAGACACGGCACTGCGGGTTGCGAACATGCCTCCCGCACGGATCACGTTCGCAACCCAAGCGTCCACTGTATTGAACAAACGCAGTGACAACCTGAAAGTAACAGATGAGCTGAAGGGGGGTGGTCTGAGGAAATAGCAGGTCCCTTGCCTGCTGCAGGAGTGGGAACCTCAGGCCTTGGGAATGAACGTAATCCTCCAGGTCTCTCTGTCTGGCAGTTTGGGCTTTCCTTAAGCCATGCCCTCCCTCCAGGCTATGCCTGTCCCCACACCTGCTCTGCAGTCCCCTTGAATGCTTTTGCTGGGATGGAGTGTGTTCTTAAACTATAGTAACAACTCTTGCTTGCCTGCTTGAAAGATGGAGAAATGTGTGCATGTCTAGAAACTGCAGACATTTCCTTATTAGAATGTAGCCTACTGTATAAAGTGGCTCCTCCCAGTTTTGCTAGTCCTCCTAAAAAGAAAGTTAGAGGACAAAATGTGCAGGTACTTTCTAAGCAATTCGCTCTCAAAATTTGAAACATAGGAAACAAGAAAGTGTTACTTAAAAAAAAAAAGGAAGAACCTTAATCCTATGTGGCTAAACAAATTAAGGCAGTTGTAGCTTTTCATAATACAAAGGTAGGCAAAGTGTCTTCTGATTCTCAAGGGTCCAAATGACAGCTTGCAAATGTTTTCAGACGCATGTTTCTGAATCCTTTTATATAGTGACAAATGTTTTTTTCATGACTGATGACTAATAGGCTGGCTAGACAGATAAATATATACTCCGTGACTCAATTTGTTTAAGGTAGTCAAGTGTTTTGAGGTAGTTTAAGGTAAGGTGTCACTTAACCTTCTTGACGTATCTGAACAAAATGAATCATTGTATCAATTATAGTTTCATGCACATAATTAAAGTTACAATTTTATGTTTGTGGTGAGTTTTTTAAAGAAAACAACAACTCATATGTTACCTTATGAGTAGGTGTGTCATCTCGCTAACGTCTGAGAAGTGGGAATAACAAAATTTGTGGCAGTTCTTGTTAATTATGGAAGAGAATGTTAAACTTTTAAAAGAATCTAAACCTTCAAGTCTTTTGGGACAAACCCTGGAACACTATGTGTTGTCTGTGATCATCTTAGCTCAAAAGTTTGTATACTTTATGTATATTACTGTTAAAATAAGCTGTCACTTAAAAAAAGATAATACAATATAGCAAAGCAAAGCAGTGTATCCATTAAAACATTAAACAACTAAATACCAATAGATGTTTCTGTATATGCAGATGTTTAAATGTTTACCACGCTAACATGCATTCCAGCCTCTTTCTGCAAATCTGAATTATCTTCATGACCTTTGCTTAGTATTTTCCTTTTGAAAAATATGTAACATGATAACTCTGAAGGACAATGGTCTGCTGATATAAGATAGAATTTTAGTGTGTCCTATTCCGAAGTAGCTTTTCTCTATTTCAAAGGCGTACAGAAATGAATTGGATCCACTGTGTTGTCTTGATAGTAAAATAGGGGAAAATATCATACCATTTAGAAAGGCAAATTTGTTGTAACTAATGTCAAGTACTGTATACAGCTTTGTGAGTACAGTGGTACCTCAGGCTACATACGCTTCAGCTTACAGACTCCGCTAACCCAGAAATATTACCTCGGGTTAAGAACTTTGCTTCAGGATGAGAACAGAAATCGGGCTCCGGCGGCCCGGCAACAGCAGGAGGCCCCATTAGCTAAAGTGGTGCTTCAGGTTAAGAATATTTTCAGGTTAAGAACGGACCTCCGGAACGAATTAAGTACTTAACCCGAGGTACCACTGTAGTAATATTGGAATAAACTATTGTATTTAATGTGTTGAAATTATCCATTATGTTTGTTTAGAAACGTGTTCCTGCAATGGTACAGGTGACCATGCTTGTGGATTTCAAGCCCAAGGGAGATGCTGAAGTATTAAGGAGGTTGGTGTATGCCAGAAGACACACTGCCTCCTGTTCTCTCTCCTTTCTCTGCAAACATGCCTTCCACAGATGCCACCATTTGTTCTCTAGACTTTGTCCAGATATGATTATTACTATATGAGGCCATTGTCTTATTTTCTTCCTCTTCTTCAGCTAGGCCTGTGCTTTTGCTGGACCACTAACTTTGATGCTGCAGATTATTCTGACACCACCATTTCCTCCTCCGTCTTCTATTCTTTATTTTTAGATCAATTTAGTTGTGTTCTATTTGATGTGTTTTCTTTATGACTACTTTTGTTACCTCTGAAATTATGTGATTTTTTTTCATGTTGTCAGCTCCCTTGACCATGATTTTAACTATGGAAAAGCAGCATAAAAATAAATAAATAAATAAATAGAGATTTATGTATGTATGTATTTTTCCTCAGAATGTGTCGCTGACTGGTTCCTCAGAATGTGTCGCTGACTGGGACGGTGGAGATTATTTCTTACAAATATATACAGGGACAGTTTTTATTTCTGACACCATCTTTGATCTGCACAAGTACTTCACTTTCACTTCCTGGAAGCCACTTGCACCTCAGAAACAAGGAGCTGAATTCTGAAAAGCAAGAGGGACCTGCCAAAAAGGGAGGGGGGTAGAGGTTCTCCAATGTGGACTTCTCCATTTCATTCCCCTCCCCCTCCAACAGTTGGACAGCATTTAATGGTCACAGAGCATGTTCAGTCATCATTAGACTCTGTTTGTGGAGGTGCGTTAGGGTTAGCTTTTTTTGTCTTCTAAAGATGTTTCGTACTTTTGCAAATCCTGGGATTTCACCAAGCCTCATAATATCTCCCTCTTGCGTGTGGCTACATAATGATCAGCACTCCCTCATAGCATGAATGAAGAGATTGGTTTTATTTGAAGGTAATGCGGAACTTCTGATCATCCTTAGATTTGAACTCTGTCTTAGCTAAAAAGATGTTGCTCCTCCTGAGTTTGTTTTTTTTAAAATAATAATTAATTTTGATGAAAGATGTTCCTAAATCAAAGCCTTTGCCTGGTCAATATCTTTGCAGTTACCTTGTTTATTTCAAAGACTTTTCACTAAGAATAAATGACTGAGAAAGTTGGGGTTAGAAAAGTAGGTCTGCTTGTTAAAAGATTAGACAGATAAGTACGATTTCCATGGGGGGTTTTGCTGGAAAGATCGTTTCAATCCCTGTCCTATGAGAGCATTTGTGTGTAGCAGTCAGCTAAATTAGACTGCCATATGGGTAAATGGTGCAAGATAAACCATTTTAAAATATTTGAATCTAGTTTTTTTTTAAAAAATCCCATTCAAAGCATTCTTTGTAAAGGAGCCTATGCACTTAAGAAACAGCTGATTCATAGATGTTGCAATGGTGATGGTAGTAACTGAAGAATTCTTGGTTGTTGTTATTCTCCTTGGTTATATTTATTAATAACCTAACTGCCTAATTGTACACATGTTGCTTTTGAAGGATATGTGCTTCAGAGAGCAGCATATTTCCCCTTGCACCCCTCTCACCACAAAACCTTTTAAATATTTTCTGTGCAGTTTGCAAGACTAACAATGTGACCGTGCCCTATAAGCTTCTGAAGTGATTTATTTCCCACCCATTTAAATAGTGGCACAAATGCACCCTGAAGGTTTTGTGTTTGCTAGTTATGTTAGAAGACAGTCACAAGCATTTCCACTGGCGAATCTGAAAAAAGAAGGCAAAGAAGCTCAGACATTAGAACGCAACATAAGACAAAGACCCAGACAGAGTATAGAAAAACGTTTGCTTGGCGGAGGGTTGGGGGTATGATTTCTGAATAGGAAAGCACCTCCAAAGTTTGTAGGGGGAGGAACAGGAATCAATGACACAGAATGTAATTGTTACAGGGACCTGATTGCCCTTTTAAGCAGTATTTAGATAGCTGATGCAGTTTTCACTGTTCATCCTGTGCTTTGAAAAATGATCCACTTACCCTATGAATTTACAAATAGAATCTTTGTATCTAGAAATGGATAGCACAGTTATTTAGAAACTAACACCACAGCTAACTATTTCTATATGTTATCTAGAAACGCAAATTCCTTATTGCTTCCTCTTCCTTCAGTGTATTTGATAATTTTTGCAGGTCGCTTTTGTGTAGCATTCTGTGGCTGCAATTCTAAGCAGTCCTAGTGGAGTTCAGGCCTAACAGCCCAATCCTTACCATGAAATTACAAATGAATTCCGTGAGGCTTATTCCCAGCTATGATTCTACTGCAAGTACAGAAATCAGTACAGCGTGAGTACTAAAAGCCATAATTATTCAGTATGATCCCATTTCATAGTCACTTATCAATCTTTGGATTGTTTGGCAAAGTGTGACTAAATTCAATAATTTTTTGTACCTTAAAAAAAACCCCACCAACCTCACACTATGGCAGGGGTTAATACTGAGAAATACGGTAATTAGAATTCTTTCAATAGAGAATTTTGTCAACCCTCAAATGAGTCTTACTTCAAGTCCTTGTGTTTTGCAAATACTGTAGATGTTTGGCTGGAGAAACATCGTTAGCCTTGGAGGGTGAGGAAGTACAAACTGTTCCTCTGGAGGAAGTTGTATATTAGGGAGATATGTGCATTACTGGCCAAAATAAGCCACATGCTTTGTGTGTGTGTGTGTGTGTGTGTGTGTGTGTGTGTGAGAGAGAGAGAGAGAGAGAGAGAGAGAGAGAGATGAAGATGATGGATCACAACTCATTAGGCTAAGGGAGCTAGGTTCTCAGTGTTGTGAGAGTCAGCATATTGCAGGGGTAGGCTTTCTATTTGAAATGTACTAAAACTCGTACAGCTTCGCTTTTATTTTAAAGTACAGATTCCCCTGCCCCAACAGACAGAAATTTCCATCATTGACTTTTCCATGTCTAACTTTTATACCTATTTGTGAGAGAGAAATAAAAAAGTTTTATATCATCCTAGGTTTCATGACACTAAATTGTGAGAGAGCATTGTCACAAAGGACAAGGTATTATTTCAATGGAAAATCTGGGGTCATAAAAAGAGAGAGCTTTCTTTGTTAATGAGTATATATTTCAGAACTGCAAAGATTGTGGGCGATTAATCTCATATTGAGTCATTCTGCTTTTCTCTGCACACAATATCTTAATCTCCTTCATTTGTAATTTAGCTGGTATTGTTTGAAAACATTATCATCTGATGAGAAGCAGCAACAGATTAACATTGGTCAGTGGAGAGGGCTTTAGCTCATAGAGCCTTAGCATTATGGACTATAGGTTTATTTTACTGAGTTGACAGAAATATGCAGTTTATGGTGTTTGCAGACACCTGTAGCTGTGATTCCAGGGGAACCTGGTGAAACTGACAAGGCTTTCACCAGGGTATTCTTGACTGAGGCAGAGGTAGAGGGAAGGACGTGTTAATTGCATTGTTCTATTCTCCAGCTGATAAGCAGCACTGATGAAATCGACAAGTTATTTTCCTGAAGCAAGTTTGACAAAGGCTTGAGAAATTGACATGTCAATATCACTAGCCTTCTCTGGAATCCAGTCAGATGTTGTTGGAGCTGGAGAGATTGCACACTGTCAGCAAAGCCGCTGCACATGCTTCAGCCCCTAGTGAGTCAGTGGTTCTACACTCAGTTTGTGCATAAAGAAATATAGTACAGTTGTGCTGAAAATGTAATAAATTTTATTAGCCTGTGAATAAAAATGGAATGAGAAGGGGAATACAAGGAGATACAAAAACCTTTTTTTAAAATGAATATTTTCTGTATTATCAGAACTAAATAAGCAAATGGTGTAAAACCTGAACAAAACTGCTAGTAAGAAAGGAGCTGTAGTAGTTGGTCCTAATGTTTTGTTTTGTTTTGCCATGTAATGTTAGTATTTCAGAGCAGTTATTTCTACTGTATTTGCACTGGGTAACTGTTAAGCCACCCTTTGTAGAAAGCATGTTATGGTGTATCAGTTTACTATTCTGTTATGCAAGTTTCATAGCCAATTTAAATGTCAACTCAGATTTCAGGGGAAACAAACAACTGGTTTCATTCTCGCTTCTATATTTTCACAATGACATTGAAATTGCACTGCGATGACACACACAAATTAAGAGTTACATTTTCTTGGTGGGTGGTTGTAAATCATTCTGTGTTGCAGTGATACCTGGTCATGTGACAGTATAAAATAGACACTCTACCAGACTTTGAATAACAGCAATAGGAAACTCTCAGAGATGACAACACCAATCTGTATTATGATGAAAGTTTCTGTAGTCCATGAAAGCGTATGCAATCATCATTTGTTGGTTTTTGAGGTGCCACAAATCATTTTTCTGTTTTTGCTCATCTGGAAATGTTATGTTATAGTAATTCTACTTTTGATTTCCAGAAGCTATTGTTCTATAATGCTTATTATTATTATTATTAATTTGATGCTGATTCTGAGATTATTTCTTCTTCTTTCCTTTAGATATTCTTTCAGAATATCATACTGATATTCCTTGCATGCTTATACTTGGGAACTTTATACTTGTGATCTTGAAGTATTGGGCAACAAAACCACTACGTATTCCCCTTTCTACATTTGTGTATGCAATCTTTTCAGATGTGCGTAGGCAAACTATGCAATTTGTACATCACTTTTATCACTCATTGCTTGTTTATTCAGTACATGATAACTTATCACTGACAGTGTAAATCACTGTAGTCAATGTTGTGCCCTCCTGATGTCCTTAGACTTCAATTCCCATAAGCCCGAGGCAGCATGGCTAACAGTTAGGGATTATGGAGGCTGTAGTCCAACAACATCTGTCCGTCAGCCTGTTAGCTACCCCTTCTATAAACTACCTCTTTTGAAAAGCATTTTGTTTGTTCCATCTGTGTTGTTTGATCTGTGATAGTATATCCACACAGACACTACTCATGCTGCACTTGATGGTACTCTGGCAAAATTCTGAAGTTCAAAGCACTTACCTTTTTTCAAGAACAATTTCAGCTAACAGAGATCTGGACTAGCTACAGCATTTTTTTTATATAAAAAAGTAAGTTCAGAATACATTAAGGTTAAAAGTTCAAGCAAATGTCTTCTTGATTTAGTTAGGTTACAAAGATGAGAGAGTAAGGAAGGATTGTTCGTAATAGCTATGTTAAGACAGAGAGCACTGCATTTTGTAGGTTTTCAGGGCTATATGCTCTGCTTTGTTCAGCATGTTACAAAGGCAGGTGAGATAGGCCTAATTATTCATTTTCTGTATTTCTTTAGTTCAGAATAAAATAGCACGTAGCAAAGATTGAAATTAAATGTTAGCAAGTGCAAAACATCAACAAAGCAACATAGCAACGATGTAGTGGCAGGGTTTTTTAAATGCAAAGTGTCTGCTCAGAAGTAAGTCTTACTTGGACTTGCATCCTAGTATGTTTATCCTAAATGTACATAAGAACACAGGAAGAGCCCTACAGGTTCAGGCCAGCAAGTCTAGCATTCTTTTCTCTGCAGTGACCAACAGATGCAAGCAGGATCTGAACAGAACTGGGCTCCACCCACTTGTGGTTCCCAGCAGTTGTTGTTCCCAGCAGCTTGTATTCAGAGACATACAGTACTGCCCCTGACCTGACATTGGAGGTAAAACCTAGCCAATGTGGCTAGCAGCCATTGATAGCCTTATTCTCTGTGGGAGCAAAACGATTATTTTCACAGTAACGAAATCAGGAAAGTGACTTCCTTCCTTTAATCAACTATTAGTTGAGCTTCAAGATAATCTGGTTCTTTAATCCTTCTTTTCCCTGTCTTGCATAAATTGCAACCACCATTTACATTAGTTGACCTCATTTTCAGCCCTTGGCTTCAAGTTGTTGCTGGGTTTTTCTGGGGCGGCGGGGGGGGGGTATTTATATTTATAATTTTAAACAATACTGTGACATGAAACAGAAACACTGAAGTATAAAAAAGGAAAATGCTAGAAGTGATTAAAAAACAACATTATTGGGAAGCACAGTGTGGCATGGATAAAGCATAATGTTACAGATCTGGTGTAACAGAGTTTGGGGGGGGGGTGCAAGGGCACCCATAACTGCTAGATTTAGTGAATGTTATAAATTAGTAAATAGTAGCATTTATATACTATTTGGAGTTTTGTAGGGAAGATGGCAGGCCATTGAAAGATACAGGCTAAGCTACTTTCCCAGCTCAGGGCCTGTGGCGCTTGCCCTCCTAGGTGGGTCATAAGGAAAGGGTTAAATGAGTGTGAAGTGATTGGCCAGTGGGAACCCAAGAGGAGGAGTTAGAGTTAGTGTTGTTAAGGAGTCAGTTGGGAGTTGGAGAAGGAAGAGGGAGGATAAGTCTGTGGGTTGGTCTGGTTTCGATGTAAGAGAGTGGGAGAAACTGTTAGGAGGAGTCAGATAGATAGTGAGATAATCAGCTGGGAGTTATTAGGAAGGTTTAGGTCAGTAAAGAAACTAAAATTAAGAAACTGACAAGAATAATTATCTGAAACCATAAGCTTGTTAATGCTTATAAAATAAACTTTATTATTTGTTTTAATGTCTGGACTCAGTGTGTACCTGAGAGAAACGGGTTGGTGGCAGCGGGGAAGTGATCATAGTGGTGGCACAGGGATCAATAGACCGTCAAACACCCAGGGACCCTGTGTGATCGCCACAGGACCTCACCTGGTATAGTTGTTGTTAAGATGCTGGAAGCAAATCATTAACTCATCAATGGAGGCTCTGGCAGTGAGGGGAGAAGTTTGCCATGGTGGCAGGGTATGGATGTTGTGTCCCACATGAAAAATGTTGCCCTTTTAAAAAAACAGAGTTCTGGAAAGGGGGGGGGGCGAGCAGAGAGATGGGGAAGAGCTGTTTTCTGCAAAGGCTGTTGGGCAGAAGAAGTGGGCAGAACTCCATGAGCTGCTGTCAAGGCCAGAACCACCTTGGGAGGGTGGGACAGAGGCATGCAGATGGCATGCAGGATGCCTGGGACTTCAGGGTTGCACTGCTCGGAGGAACAAGTGCCTCGTGAGATGATCTCTCTCCAAAGTAGGTAAAGGTAAAGGGACCCCTGACCATTAGGTCCAGTCATGGCCGACTCTGGGGTTGTGGCGCTCATCTCGCTTTATTGGCCAAGGGAGCCGGCGTACAGCTTCCGGGTCATGTGGCCAGCATGACTAAGCCGCTTCTGGCAAACCAGAGCAGCACACGGAAATGCCTTTTTCCTTCCCACCGGAGCGGTACCTATTTATCTACTTGCACTTTGACATGCTTTCGAACTGCTAGGTGGGCAGGAGAAGGGACCGAGAAACAGGAGCTCACCCTGTTGTGGGGATTCGAATCATCGACCTTCTGAACGGCAAGTCCTAGGCTCTGTGGTTTAACCCACAGTGCCACCTGCGTCTCCAAAGTAGACCCAGGTGTAAATATGTGTACAATAAACCATATTTCTTAAAGACACAACAGTCTCTGCCATACCTTGATTTCCGGTGGAAGCACAACCTTGGGTCAGCTCCTGGAACCCCCTGGAATCTTGCTATCATTTGGCAGAGACTGGAGGTGGTGCAACCTTTGTAAAAATAGTTTCATAACCCAAAGTGCTGCTTTCAAGCATTTGCTGTTGCTTGAATTGTAAACAATGCGGTCATCATCCAGGTGATTAAACTTGAGTTTATAGCCTTCTCTCTGAGTATCACTTTTCACAAATAGCATGTTTCAGTTTCAGCTAGTGTTATTCATGCCCTTTGGCTGGACTTCCTGGGATGTCATGGGACAGCTCCAGGGGTGTGGGGGGAATTGCTAATGGGACACTAAAATTAAACTGCTACTAGTGGTAGCAGTGGCTTGGCATTGTTTCCTTCATGAACTGTTTGATCTCTGACACCAGTTGCCAAAAGCAACCTAGAGAAGTTATTCCATTCCTGTCCTTTGACCAAGGCCTAGTATAGCCAAGTAGGCCCTGGTACCCAAGTCCCATAATTCACCCCCCATGCCAATCCACCAACCATTTCAGGTGAGTGGGCAGTGCTACTATCTCTTCAGTCATCATTTTCAGTCTGTGCCAGACCAATTCCCTTACTCCCTGTGTAGCCACTTAAACTGCATGATTATAAATCCACTCCCTGACTATTAATCACCAGTCACTCACCAGCAACTACTGGAATACTCAAAGGTATTTTTTATGCAACAATGGGCACAAGACAACATTTGAATCACATTCCCCACTTGAAGGTAGAGTCCATTGAGTATAACTGGTAGGTATATTTAATTCCTAAGGCTTGCTTCACACACACACACACACACACACACAGTGGGGAACATTGTGCATAGGTTATCAACTTACTGTGTTAAACTGTAATAGGTCTAAACTGTCATTCGGATCACTGCACAGAAACCATATTTTTAAATGATGTTTTAATAGGAAACATAAAATTTCATCTGCCTGCTGAGAGCTGAAGAGAAGACTTAGGTATCTTACTTTCTTCATGTTAGATCATTGCCAATATTGTAATATGTCAAAGAATCAATTTTCTAAACTTGTTAACAGTTTTTCTTGTGGAAGTCTAGTGAGGTTTTTAGACTGTTGGTTGGTTTCTATATACATTCAGTTTATTTTGTGCTAGAAACAGCAGCTTGATGCTAATCAATGTCTACCTGTTCACACACATGGCTTCTGTTAATGGATTTGTGGTTATACGGTGGACTGGCGATGAAGTGGTACATGTGCCTCTTGTTAGAGCCAGGAGAGACATTTTTTAGAATAATTAGTCTATTGGGAAAGGAAGGCTGCAGTACCTTTTAAGGTTGAGTAGGAGTTCTGGCAAGCAGAGCTTTTTAATCCCTATATAACAGGTTGCACCTGCCCTCTATATTGAGGTACAGAAAGCAGGTCTGCCTGTATAGTCGCTCACTGAAAGGTTTCTGAAATCAGAGTCCACATAAAATTTGATCAGAAAAGGTTTTTTTCTTCTTCAGATCTTCAGAAAGTAAGGAATAGTATTCTAAATCTTGTCAAAAGCCAATCTCATCCAGCAGCCTGCACATGTCAATACAGTGGTACCTCGGGTTAAGTACAGTACTCAATTTGTTCCGGAGGTCCGTTCTTAACCTGAAACTGTTCTTAATCTGAAGCACCACTTTAGCTAATGGGGCCTCCCACTGCTGCTGCGCTGCCGGAGCACAATTTCTGTTCTCATCCTGAAGCAAAGTTCTTAACCCAAGGTATTATTTCTGGGTTAGTGGAGTCTGTAACGTGAAGCGTATGTAAGCCGAGGTACCACTGTAGCCCAGTCCACATGTCACATTAAACCATAGTTAAAAACAATGGCTTAAAATGAATGTGTATCATGCTGCTCCTCCTTTTCCGCTCTTCCTCGGCTCTGGCTGCACCAGTTTGTTTCTCCCCAAGCACCACAAGTAAGCAAAAAAGAAAGCTTGATTGCCACTTGATTGTTTGGAGCACTCTCCAAACAAACTGCTTCAGATGCAAGAGGTTTGGATGTCGCAACCAAGCCACACAATGGCTTGTTCCTTGGCAGGGGAGAGGAGCAGGAGTCAGGGGCAGAGCAGAGTGGTACGTTTTTGGCATTGTGCACTAGCTCACTGCGAATTCACAGTAAATCATAGTTTGCTTTTAATTAAGTATAGTGTAATGTTACATGTGAACCACAACACTGAGGAGCTCACAAGTAGGGCAAGGTGGAGACAGACAGAGGTAATTAGGCACTGTATGAAGAAATGCTTCCTTTTGAATCTATGTCACTGGATGACTGAAGACCAGACTACATGTTTGCTTAAATACGTAGCAGGCAGCTATGTACTTTGTTTTTCCTAACTAATTACAGGGGTAGAAAATTCCCCCTCTTAGATTCCTAGCCATGCCAGGGAGCAGAGGGTGATCTCACTCAAACTACAGTGTGGGAGTGATGAAGACATAAGCTTAACCTTCCTGCTCACCCCTAGGTTCTGTAACTCCTGTGGAAAACAACATAGTTATGTATTAAAATGTGTGGGGCCCTTTTGGTGTTTGGGAGCATAGAAAGTAAATTATCTATGGAAGTCTAAATAAAGTGGTGCTGCTCGTTGAAAACAAACAAATAATTTTTGTTCTTTCCATCCTATGCATGGTGTATCTACCGCCTATGTCACCAGACAATGATTGGTTTCAAACAGCCCTGCATGTTTGGTCCATACAGTGGTACCTTGGGTTACATACGCTTCAGGTTACAGACTCCGCTAACCCAGAAATAGTGCTTCAGGTTAAGAACTTTGCTTCAAGATGAGAACAGAAATCGTGCTCTGGCGGTGTGGCAGCAGCAGAGGCCCCATTAGCTAAAGTGGTGCTTCAGGTTAAGAACAGTTTCAGGTTAAGAATGGACCTCCGGAACGAATTAAATACTTAACCTGAGGTACCACTGTACTTGGTTTTTGCTCCACGTTTCTTCCTGGTAAGTAGTACAGTGGTACCCCAGGTTGAGAACTTAATTCATTCTGGAGGTCCGTTCTTAACCTGAAACTGTTCTTAACCTGAGGTACCACTTTAGCTAATGGGGCCTCCTGCTGTCATGCACTGCCGCTGCGCGATTTCTATTCTCATCCTGAAGCAAAGTTCTTAACCCAAGGTACTATTTCTGGGTTAGCGGAGTCTGTAACCTGAAGAGTCTGTAAGCTGAAGCATCTGTAACCCTAGGTACCACTGTATTACAAGCACGTGAGAAGCCATCTCCTTTTGAATAACTGGCAGTGGGATGCAGTTCCTCTTCCTGAAGCCTTCTGATTAATTCAATTCTCAGAACCTATGTAGAAAAAAACCAAATATTGTTTCTGCCGGAGAGATAATGGGCAAAGGTTATTCTGATTGATGGGTGCAATCTACAGATATCTCAAACTTTGTTTTAATAAGGGTTTTTTGCTTTCCTGGACCTCCCTTCTATTTTAGCCTACCTGATTCCAGATAAGGGAACAGAATGAGCACCACATCACTGGCTCTAAGCTGTTCGTCTTTCCTTTGTTAATACTGAGATTGCAGCTGCCAAATGAGGTTTTCATGGCTTTGGAAGGCTAATTACGATAATATTTGAGAACGCTGTTAACAAATAGTGTTGAGGGTATTAAAAGCGATGCCTGTAGCTGAATTGGTTGTCCTCTGTAGTATAGGAATCTTTGAATCTTTTGGTCAAATGAGATACTTAATGAGTTTTTCGGTCACAGCACATTACTAAATTAGATGTTATGTAATAAAACAAAAGTACTTGCATACCATATGGACTTTTTATTTTGGAACCTGGAACAGACGATTTCATTTTTAATTAATTTAATGGAAAATGAATAGTGAAACACAGTGGGTGATAGCCAACGTCTTGTCAATTTTAGGGTAGATAAATGGAAAACTATTAACTTAAGTTAGTCCTGAGAAGTTTTGATTTTGACAGGTGTACTCTGGCTACATAATTGTTAATAATATTATCTGGGGTATTACACATCTTATCAGTTTTGACATTCTGATAATGAAATACTAATAAGTGACTTTTGAAAATAATAAAATGGCATACTGTTTAAGAGAGTTAAGGCAGGGCTTCTGAGATGCATTTTTGTAGAAAAATATTGTCTGTAATACATGTTTTTTCTAGAAAAAAAACACTTTTATAACATTTGCTTATACATATATGAGAAATTGTATTTCATTTCCTGATAATATTTTATGTATAGCACACAGACCTGAGCCCTGTTTAGATAATAATTTGTCCTACTAATTTTAGCTTCTGTTTGTAAGAACATGAACAAAAGGGATCTCAGCAAAGTAACTCTCTCTAAGAATCAAAGCAAAACAAAGATCAATAATAAGACAGCATTGTACATATTTTCATGGGGACATGAGTGGAAATCCAATGCCACAGAGAGAAAGGAAATTAAGGACTAGGGCGGTGTCCACATTGATGTTTTCATTTTATCTGTGTGCACAATTTCCTGTTAACAGTCAATGCTCTCTGTGTTTTGATCTTCTTGTACAAAACAATGCGCAAGGATTAGAATTACAAACATTTCCATGACTGATGTGGAATTAACTTTTGTTGACACTTTCTGTTGCCACATTACTAGCCTAGTTTCTTCAATGTTGGGAATTTTATTATTTATTATTATTTTATTATTAAAATAAATATTGGGGTGAATGTGACCCCTGTACCTGATAATGCCATTTGCTAGGTTGCCTACAATCCGATAAATAGGATTTATTATAAATGTAATAATAAATAAAATATTCCCTCTGAGGAGCTCAAGGTGGAATAAACCATTCACCCGCTTCCTTGTTTTATGTTCACAACAACTCTGCGAGGTAGGTTTGGCTGACGAGTGTGACTGGCCCAAAGTCAACCAGTGAGTTTCACTTCATTTCACTTCAGTGGTCTTAGGAATCTGTGGATGAGTTGAAAAGATATGGGGTTAAAAAAAAAAAAAAGACCACTAAGCAGTCTGAGAACGAGACCAAGAAGAAAAACATAACTATCACAATATCCAGAGAGGCCATATTATTCTAGCCCTCAGGTTTGCTGTTCCTCTCAATATAGTTGATTAAAAGCAGCAGCTCCATCTGCTGGCACTTGACAGTCACTACGCACAGAGTGCATTTTAATGCCTCTCAAATTCTATGTGCTTGCACACTTGGTATAGTTAAGGTTAATATAATCTTAATGATACCAAGTGGCATTCATATTTGTATAAAACTGGTCTCTGAATGAGAAAATGCATGCATTTCAACTGTAGGGGTTTTTAAGGGTGCTGGGAGAGGTAATCTACAGTTCCCATGATTCTTGGAGATTATTTGGGTGCCTTAAATATATGGTTGTGTAGGCAGGCCTATTGGGACACGGGTGGTGCTGTGGGTTCAACCACAGAGCCTAGGGCTTGCCAATCAGAAGGTCGGCGGCTCGAATCCCGAGCTCCCGTTGCTCAGTCCCTGCTCCTGCCCACCTAGCAGTTCGAAAGCACGTCAAAGTGCAAGTAGATAAATAGGTACCACTCCGGCGGGAAGGTAAACAGCATTTCCGTGTGCTGCTCTGGTTTACCAGAAGAGGCTTAGTCATGCTGGCCACATGACCCAGAAGCTGTACACCGGCTCCCTCAGGCAATAAAGCGAGATGAGTGCCCCAACCCCCAGAGTCAGCCGCGACTGGACCTAATGGTCAGGGGTCCCTTTACTTAGGCAGCCCTGCTTGCAAACACTGGGAGCTTCCAGTCAAAAGCTTCTTTAGGAGCACAAAAAGTACACCAGGCAGCATCTCAGAAGTATATCCTACCCAGAAATGTTATACGATGTTAGTTAAGTGATAGTAGTACCCGTGCTTATTCTGCTAGTCAACAGGCAGCAATCAGAACAATCCCCAGTGCTTGTAGGTGTTAAGCATTCTGAATTGCGCTGCTGGGCATTTGCAAATACCCTGCCTAGACATGCAGAATCCCAGGCTGTCTTACAGTCTTATCATTTCAGTCACAGACACAGCAAAAATAATGTTTGAATATGTTTCTCCAAAAAATGATTACATCTTACATTTCCAGCGACGCAAATACTGGGAACAGACTGTGTGTTGATGAAGCTGTTAGGGCACATCTGGAGCTGCCTCTTATCCTTCAATCTAATTTGCTAACCGTTGACTCAGGACACAGACAGCCAAAGCTGCTCCCCTGGGCAGCTCTTGGAAGCTGCATGAACATCACAGCAAGGATTAGCACAGGTTTTTTGTTTTTTTGTGACCTGGCTTGATCCTCTGCTACACTGTAAAGGAGATAATTCTGTGTGGGTCACCGGAACATACATTATGAGCACTGTGCATGGCATGAGCACATTGCACATTCTAGGGTGTGCACATTTCACGTTTGCTGATTGTGACAGTCCAGATGTGAAGCTGCTCTTGCATAACGCTTGTATATTCGTCTTAGAGTTTAATGAGTGTAATCTGGATAAAGCTATATGCTCTTTAGTCCATTGGAAACAACAAAAGATTTCAATGAGACTACTTTGTCTAATTTTCCTTCAACTGCATCATTATTTTCATTATCCCCATTAACGCTTTCTCCCCTCATAGTAAACAAAAGGTACAGATAGGTAATTAAATCTACAACAAATCTACATTTGCAAGCAAAATGTGAACAAAGATTTGGTCTTCACTGTAGAATACTTGGAAAAGAAATGTTAAGGCGTATGGAACACTTAGAACACTAGTCCTTCTGCTGATAACTCTTTTCAGGATAGCACATGCTGGGCAGATTTTAATAAGTTCAGTATTCAGTTTTGCAGTTTCATCACTTCTCTTTTACAATATACATCTACAGCCTCTTCTGCAGCCAAAATATGCACATAAAGGGTTTCTTACTCTCAGTATATAGGAAAATGGGAAGGGTTGGATAACAATAAGCAAATGACTCACTTGTGTACTGTCTGCATGATGGAATAATTTATAGAGTCGTGAAATGCTGTAGATATATATTCTTTCAAACTAAGAGTGATTATGTGTTAAGGAAGCTACAGCTGAGCAATGGCATTTGGGGAAGTTCCACATGACAATGTTAAGTTTATTTTCTCTCTGCATAGTGCTTTCCTTCCACACAGTGGGGTATATATGGAGAAGTATATGTGTGTAAATGATAGACCACAACTATTTCAGCTTTTAGCTAGAGGTATGTTACCAAAATTAGCTGCTGTGCATTCCTTCTTAGCACATCTTTCTATCCTGGAGAGTAGCATACAAAAAGGAGAAAAGAAGCTAAAACCACACAGAGATGCTCTTGTGTTGAAACAAAAGGAGAGCATGTTAGCTGGCTATCCAGGTACAAAGGGGAATTGCTGAAATATTAACAAGATATCATTAAAAATAACTAGCTGCTGGAATTTGGAGGAGAGCAAAGGATAATGGTTAGATTTTGACAAAGTAGTTGAACCTGACTCCTATTGTTTTCAGTGTGTACTAAGTTCACCTAACTTAGCTCTGGGTCCACCCCAGATAAGTGTGGCACGCCTTTTACTTATTCATGTTCACATACTTACAATGAATATTGTAATGGGAGATAGTTAACATTGTGCTCTGGTGAGTTGCTTTCTGACCAGCACCTCAAAAACAAATTATTATGTTAAGCATTTTAAAGCAACTGACAATGAAACAACAATATATATATATGAAACAACAAGCAGCCAGCAATTTTAAAAACAGCAGTTCACCAAAACTTTAAATTCAGTAACATGTTTTTAAAATGTAGTAGGTTTCACCTTATGATAATATAGGCACTTCACAGATCTGCCCAGGAAAGCTATTTCAAAGGTGAGAGGCTACCACTGAAGAAGCTAATTCCCCAGCTGCCATTCACCTCATCTCCTGAATATTGGGTTACCTGTAGACCAGTCTCAGAAGCAGATCTTTCGGGAAGATTTCTGTTGAAGAAGGCAGTCCTTTAAAAATCCTGCTAACAAGCCATTTGGGGCTTTAAAGGTCAAGAACAGCCCTTTCAGTTCTGCCTGAAAACAGACTGATAGCCTCTATAGATCTTTTAGCACAGTCAAGTTGTGCTGAATCTGCCCCATCCCAGCCTAACAATTTAGCTTCCATTTTCCATTTTCTCATCTGCTCTATCCACCAGAGCCTTTCTTTGCATGCAGGGAAAGTCACTGAAGGTTTAAGGCCAGTCGAAGCCGTTCCCAGGATGTGGCCACTGTCACATGCCAATAGTTTCTAGGAGCCACAGGTGAGAGCTGAGTGCAGAGGGGACCAAAGATGGGCAAACTACCCCAGAAAAAGCACAATGTGTCCCCTCCCCCCCACCAGAGGTACTACCCCTGCTCTAACACCCCATGGCATTAGTAGGTAATGTGATTCTGTGTGTATGTTGTTTCCCTCTAGCTAGCACTATTTACACAGTACCAGCTTAACATATAATTGGTTGTTCTTTTTCTCAGTTTGGACTGAAGCTGGTGTGGGGAATAATGCATCAAAACACAGTATTTAATTTTTTTAAATGACAGATATGATTTGAATTACATGTAGATACGAATTACAACTAATGTTACGTGTACACTGCTTCTCAGGCCAGCAGTGGTAGTGCACTGGAAGCAGAGTGAATGGGGTAAGTTCGCAGCCTTAGATGAACTCTCCCCTGTTCCTTCACTTGCCTTTTGTCCAGTTTTATGGCATGTCATAGGAAACCACAGAGCTTGGGGAGCAATTTACCTCTGTGAGGAAGAGAGATTCCATCGTTTAAAGTAGGGAGGAAGAGGGTCAGAACAGCAGCTGTTCAGGCTCATGTCTTGGTATATGCAAAATATTTTTAGAATACTTTTGTACTAAAGGAAATAAACATTTATGTAGGATTGTGAGCAGATCCACCCAGCCTTGGAAGTATGTACATTTTGTCCTGGGTAACATTGCTGATTAGATTTTGTATATACATGTTAGTTAGCCGACAATGTTAGTCTGGGTTTGCTGTGAGTCGAGAGGGCTGAATTGTTTTAGGAAATGAGTGGCTCCGTGTTAACGTACAAGAGTTAAAATCATGAAGGTCTGAGGACGTTTCTGCTTTTGGTGCTGAATTGCTGTGTGGCGTATTGCATGTCACTGTAATCACTCTGTGGTCTAACTCCCAGAATTCTTAAAATCCTTGTGGCAATATGTCACACTATCGATTATACATTTGCAGTGTGTTGTACGCCTATTGAGTAACAGTTATAAAGTGTGACGGATGAACATGCAGATGAATTCAGAGTTGAGATTACTTTTTTACCGCTTTCAAAAAGCAAACCATATTGGATATTAGATCATTATTATGGAATAGATGCTGCTTTTATAAATATAATTATTATGCCCACATATAGGAGCATCTTATAATTCATAATTCTTGTCAGTTGTTCAGTGTTAGATCTGAGATAATATTGAAATGCTTTGGCTCAATTTGGATTGAATTTTGTTCAGCCAATGCATTTGTCATTTCATTAGCATGGCAGACCATTAATCTCATTCATCAAAACTGTCCTATACTGTGAACTGAGCGAGCAATGACATGTTCGACTACTGCCTTCATTTTATTTTGCATGGATTGTTAAATTTTGTTGCAAGCTGCCTAGAGAATGAAGGCCAGGAAGTAGAATATAAATATTTGAAATAAACTAATAAATCTTTACTAAAATACCAACAGTGATATTCTTCCTTCCTGTTTGGAACATGGCCAATCTCTAAGAAAAAAGTTTCTTCTTAAAATCTGTTACCAAGGAATTCAGCCTCACTGTCATTTTAAGTATGCCTCTAGGCCAGGGTGGTCCAACACATGGCCCCTCAAGGCCCTTTTTGGTGCACGCGCGCACACACACACACACACACACACACGGCCCTCACGCTTCCTTCCCAAAGCTGAGTAAGCGAGCCATTGTGCTTTGGAATTATGGTGTGTGTGTGTGTGTATATAGTCAGCCCCTTTGCTTTCTCTCATCAGCAGAGACTTCCGATTTAGTCTGGCTATTATGTGTGGTAAAAATTCATTCATGTTTAATTAAAAACACCTACCATAATTTGAATGCTAAGGCTGATGGTGCACGTATCTTTTGTGATGAGCATGTTACATCTCATCTGCACTGCATATTACATCCTAGTTAGAATAACGTTGACCACAGCCTCGTCATGCATGTGTACAAACACTACATAAGAAGTGTTGTATAAGGGAACATTTTCATTTCTATGGGATTTGTTGTTGTTTTTTCTAGGCAGTCTTGAACAATTAAAATTATGTTTTGCTGCAATTAAGAATCAGGATAAGGATAATAATGATGATTACCTCCTTTATTGCATTGTGTGACTATGCTTATCAGGTCCAATGTGCAAAGTATCCACTAGGTTATAACTTAAGATACAGTACTGCTGCCTTGTACATTGCACCACAAACCAGGTTCTCTTATCATCTTAGCACTTTTCCACTTCATGACTGGATAGTTTTTCAGACTTAGGGTACAATTGAAGGTATATTACTTGCACTCAGGCTGTGTAAACACTATAAAGCACATTCAAAGCACATTATTCCTTCCTCAAAGAATTCTAGGCACTGTTATTGCTGAAAATTGTAACTCAATGAGGGGTGAATTTCAGTGCCCAACATACTTTGATTGAGAGTATTTGCTTAAAGTGTGCTTTAAAGGTATAGCGTGTGTGCTGTCTCCAGAAGCATACTTACTATGTATCTGTCAGATGTACATAATATCCATGAGCTGTGAGGAACTAGCTCTGCTCATTTGCAGGGGAGGGAAATAATGTAGTATTGGATCAAATTGCTAGGAGTACCAGTTGAGCTACAGAATAAGAGGTCAAATAAGAAAGCAATGTGTTGCATTGGCTACTAAGTTGATAAAAAGAACTGAAGAATTTGCTTGGTCTGAAATTCAGGAACAGTTGCTCATCAAAA
Source organism: Podarcis tiliguerta (assembly GCF_965153285.1). NCBI lineage: Eukaryota > Metazoa > Chordata > Lepidosauria > Squamata > Lacertidae > Podarcis > Podarcis tiliguerta. The sequence goes on along the minus strand of NC_139543.1, from coordinate 39,113,841 downwards.
TTAATATAGGGAGTGTAGTTAGGAAAATGGAGGATAATTTATTTGTGTAACAAACAAAAAACCTTATGGATTTTTTTAATCTGGAAGACATTTGATGCCAGTTTTGAGTAATAGGGCACTGTTTTGGTATGAGCAGCATAGTCTACTCAGAAGGAATTGTTATATTCAGTTGTGCTTATTCCCAGGCAAGTGTGTACAGTATAGGACTACAACATTAGATTCCTAATATTTACTATTTTAGGGGATTGTGTGGTGCTACCAATGTTTATACTAGTGTTCTCATGCCTGAATGAGCAGAACACTTATTTCCCCATTGGCCCAAGTTCTTGCATTGCAATAATGTTCCCACATCACAAATAATGTCATGCTTTGTGATCTTATATTAATTTCTTCTTAGAATTATTTACGAATTATTTCATAGAAAACTAAGGTTGAATTTTAATCTCTTATAGGTGGAAAGACATGACATGAATACCCTCAGCCTGCCTCTTAATATTCGCCGGGGAGGTTCGGACACCAACCTCAACTTCGATGTACCTGATGGTGTGTTTGAGTTTCACAAAGTAAAACCCAATGCAGACAGTTTGAAGCAAAAGATTCTGAAAGTTACGGAGCAGATCAAAATAGAACAAACAGCTCGGGATGGGAATGTGGCAGAGTATTTGAAGCTCGTGAACAGTGCGGACAAACAACAAGCGGGTCGAATTAAACAGGTATTTGAAAAGAAGAATCAAAAGTCTGCCCATTCCATAGCCCAGTTGCAGAAGAAATTGGAACAATATCACAGAAAGCTCAAAGAGATAGAACAAAATGGTTCCTCCAAAAGTACCAAGGATACTTCCAAAGACAGCCTGAAGGAAATCCAACATTCCTTGAAAGATGCCCATGGGAAATCTCGTACTACTGGCCAGAGCAATGAGAGCAGCAAAACAGGTGTTCCAGGAGTCTCCTTGACACCGCCAGTGTTTGTTTTCAGCAAGTCCAGAGAGTTTGCAAACCTGATCCGGAATAAATTTGGTAGTGCTGACAATATTGCTCACTTAAAGAGCAGCCTGGATGATTTTAGGCCAGAAACTACTTCCAGGGCCTACGGCGGAAGTGCTACTATAGTGGCCAAGCCAAAATACACCAGTGATGATGAGTGCTCAAGTGCAACATCTGGCTCTGCGGACAGCAATGGAAACCAGTCCTTTGGCCATGGTGGAACAAATGCTCTGGAAAGCCATGGGAAACTATCAATTCTCTTTGAGGGACTGCGGGAAATAAAGGAAGCACAATCCCAGTTGGCAGATGACATTGAGAATTTAAAAGTACAATTCAAAAGAGAGTATGGCTTTATTTCTCAAACGCTGCAGGAGGAAAGGTACAGGTACGTTATTATGTTGGCCAGTTGAAATTGATTTTCACAGGTAGATGAGAATGTGGTGGTGTCAAAGCAATGCAACAAAGAGAAGAATGAACTAAGTACCCTTGAACTCCACCCATGACAATGATCAGCTGCATGTACTACATAGGCACATGTTAACACTTCCCCATCATATATGCACCTGAAGAGGCTACCACATTTGCTGTTAGGGTAATGTGTGAAGTGTATTCTCAGAATTCTCAGCAGGCTTATCAGGTGAGCAGTCATGGGGTAAAAAAACTCTTGTCATGTTAGTTTCTATAATCACATGCAAAAACTTACAACTTAGTGAGAATGGCAGTAATAATAATAATAATAATAATAATAATAATATAAACTTACTTTTTAAAAGGTTTACAATGTTCAGCTTGTATTCAAGGTACTATACTTTTCTAATGCCAGTAGGGTTTCAGCGCAGGGAAACAAAAAGTTACCCTGATAAAGAATGGTGATGATGCAACCTACAAATAAGGAGGGAAGCACTTTCATTAGATTTCACATAAAAGCCAAGTAAATTTTGTTTTTTTTTAAGGTATGAGCGATTAGAAGACCAGCTGAATGATCTAACAGACCTCCACCAGCACGAGACAGCCAACTTGAAGCAAGAACTTGCTAGTATTGAAGAAAAGGTGGCGTATCAGGCCTATGAACGGTCACGAGATGTCCAGGTACCAACTTTTGAAATTAAGTAACAGATTATTTTTTTGTTTCCAAAGAATTAGCCACTGTGGTCCAGTGATGAAAGCACAGGATTTTTTAGACTGAAAGATGTGAGTTCCAATTTAAGACTAGATTTGGGCCTTTGGAGATGGAGTCACTCATGCTTCCTATTCTTTATGTCTTTAAAAAGAACTTTTGCATCTCCCTCTCAAAGAAATACTGTGAATCCAATGCAGCTTTATTCAGATGACTAAGTCCCCACTGCATTCAATAAAGCTTATTCCCTTTCACGTTTAGGATTGCAGCCATAAACTCATAGCCAGAGCTTTCACATCTAACCACTAATTTTTCACATTTATCTCTGATGGAACTATAGTGTGGAAATGACGTTGCTCTTGCAAGATAGGAACAACTGCAGTTCTCCATGGGAAAAATTATAACCTCCCTCACTAGCCTGTTGTGGGAATGAACAAAATAAGTATAGAAAAGCTCTGCCCGGACACTGAGGTCCAGCTCCGAGGGCCTTCTGGCGGTTCCCTCACTGCGAGAGGCCAAGTTACAGGGAACCAGGCAGAGGGCCTTCTCGGTAGTGGCGCCCGCCCTGTGGAACGCCCTCCCATCAGATGTCAAAGCGATAAACAACTACCTGACATTCAGAAGACATCTGAAGGCAGCCCTGTTCAGGGAAGTTTTTAATATGTGACATTTTAGTGTATTTTTTATCTTTGTTGGAAGCCGCCCAGAGTGGCTGGGGAAACCCAGCCAGATGGGCGGGGTACAAATAATAAATTATTATTATTATTATTATTATAGAAAAGTGCTATTGAAATAATTGTTCACCAAGCTTTTAATCAGTCCGTGTAATCAGAGGATATGAGACTGAACATGAACACTGGCCGTTGCACAGTTCTCCTTCAAGGAGGAAAAAGACATCTATAATTCTGTGATTCTGTGTACTGTACATTTATGTATGGCTGGAGACAGGCAGGGGAAGAGTGCTCTTGTGTTCAAATCTGGTTGTCCACCGTGAGAACAGGATGCTGGACAAGATGGGCCATTGGCCTAATCCAGCTGCCTGTTCTAATGTTTTCGTGTTAATACATTTTCAACCTTGAGATGCATAGATTTATAGAATTGTAGAGTTCGCAATCAAAGAGTTGTAAATTGTTTTGCTAATTGATTTATGCACAGATGGGGGTAATGTCCTTAACCGACCAGATAGAATGAAAATGTATTTTATGTATGAAAGTGATGGTTCCTTAACTTTTCTTTTCCCCCTTCCCCTTCCTATTTTATACGGACAGGAAGCTTTGGAATCTTGCCAAACACGGGTCTCCAAGCTGGAGATTCATCAGCAAGAACAGCAAGCCCTGCAGTCAGAAACCGTTAATGCCAAAGTCTTGCTGGGGAAATGTATAAACGTAGTCTTGGCCTTCATGACCGTAATCCTAGTGTGCGTCTCCACCATAGCCAAGTTTATAGCTCCTATGATGAGAAGCCGTTTCCATATCATTTGCACCTTCTTCGCAGTAACTCTTCTTGCAATTTTATGCAAAAACTGGGATCACATTGTCTGTGCCATAGAAAAGATGATCATACCAAGATGAATCCACAATGCCCAGAGCATTTTTGTTTTTAAAAGAAGAAATACTTCTAAACAAACTACCAAATCTTTAATTTTGCAGTTTACCTGTGCAGACTAAATGAAGACTTTTCTATTGGGTATTAAAATGTGATGGTGATAACTCCTGGCAGTGTATTTCACCTCATCAGTCACCTTATACGAAATGAGGTGAATCTGCTATAGACTAATTACTTGTGTAAATCTTTCTGCCTTAATCTAATCTACTTTTTCTACGCTGCAGAAATCCTGAACAGTCAAGTCTTGAATACATGATCTTAACTAGACTGGGGTTTAGGAGAAGAATAGTATAAATAAGAAACAGCAATCCTAGTTGGGAGGTTGCATATTCATGAACAGTCACCTGCATCATTCCACTTTACATAGTAGCTACTGTTCCCTTATGAAGCATATGCAAACAGTAAGCTGAGATTTACACACCTTGGAGAAGTGCACATTTTTGGCATTTCCTGAAGACAGATATTTATAAGGTAGAAACCGTGATGGAGCTTATTATCTCTCTTGCCTGCTGCTGACATTGGCCCAATAAGTCAAAGAGGATTCTTACTTAAACCTTGCCCCAAAATTGTTTTTGCCTTACAGATTAGTTTATATTATATATTATATTCCATTCCACTTCTGTTTCATGATCTTAAATATATATACATAGCTGTCCCAACTGTTGAATAAATGAGGATCTGCCAATCATGTGGTCCAAACATGGGTATTTATCTCTTTTTGATAAATCTATGTTGTCTAATGGGAACTACTTTTTGGTTGAAATGCAGTGATAGGAGTCACTCATCACATCCCTTTAGAAACCTGCAGCTGTCTAGTGACTGATGTTGCCATGAGCAAATAAGAACAATAGCATGCAGTCCAAACAGTATAATCTTTTCAGCTTTTGTTTTCATTTTCCCTGTCCTTAGTTGTTTTGTTTTTTTTTTTTACTTTTAACCACCAAAATATATTGTCTGATGTATTTCTCTGGTGATAATTTGTGATGCTCTCCCAACATCTAGCTATAGCAGGGCAGTATTTTCAAATCAATGTCTTTAGCCTAAAATAATACCGCAATCACTGTGAAGTTTGTTTTGAAATAAAACTTCATGTATGAAAATACTTGTATAAGATATGTGAATAAATATGGTTAGGAAGTGAAAAGGTGAGAAATACATTAATGGTGCTTTTTTTTGTTTGTTTAAAAAACGATGAAAAGGCATCTGCCAATTTAATTATCAGCACTGGTTGCAGAAGAATGTTGTAACAGTAATTTGCTTGAATTCTAATGAATTTCCCTGTTACACATGTCCCATTAATTTTAATGGGGTTCACACTAGAGAATGATGAAACTGTTAAGTTTCAGTTTCTCATGAGTTTCACATTTTTATAATTTTAAGTTTAGTTTACTACATTTCTGCACCCATTTGCTATTTTATGTTTTGGTTATGCATCTTACAGTAATGCACATTTCCCCCTAATATATGCATTTTTGTACACATCTTTGGGTTGGAGAACTGCGTCATGAAAATTAGCAGAACTGTGAATTTTGAAAGCTACCTGTATTTAAATTCACGTACATTGTTTCAGGAAGTGTGAATAAGGTATGTTCACATTGGGCTCTTCCATAGTGTGGTTTAATGGGAACAGTAAGTTTTCCTGTACTTTCATTAATTTTCCATTGTCCATATAATGTTCTCCTCCAAATCACTGACCTCCCTCAGTTTGGATTCTTTCATACCAGGGATGCTCCAAAAGCAGAGGGCATGAGAAAATCTGGAGGAGGAGAGACTGTGACTTGGAAGAGAATGCCATGTGGACAATGGAGAATTAATGGAGGTACTGGTAGGTTACTATTGACATTAAACTACAGCATGGATAAATCCATTAAGATGTGAACCAAACCAGATTTCTCCCTCATCTCTACCTCACACAGGAGAAACTGTGCTCTAAGGGCCCTTCCAGATGCAGGCATCTGCCTATGAATGTAATTGTGTAGAAGACTAGCACTGTGCTGTTGCCAGCCTGCTAGAGTAAGAATCCTGCCTCTCATGGAAGGATCAGGGCTAGTGTTTACTTAGCAGTTTTAGTGCTAGGAAAGCACTAGTGGCAGCACTTGTGAGAATTGTATTTTGCTGAACAGTGAAGGCTTAGTAAAGGCTGTGCAGTTCTCCTGAGAAAAGCCCAGAGTTTGGAAAGCCCCCTTGAGGCTTGGCATAATTTCAGGAGCTAATTTGCTAACGATGTAAATACTGCTAAAGTTTGCACTTTAAAAATGGTTTAGAAAATCAATATGTGCAATGTTTTGTTTTCGTGTTTTTTTTAAAAAAACAAAACCAAATGTGGAACTGAACTTGCTGACGACAAAGACTAAGACATCTGTCTATATATACAGCATTGCTAACTATATCAGTAATCGAGAAGACAATGGAGACACAGGCATATATTATAAAAAAAATGTCCTCCATTTTCCTATTTATTCCCCAATATTCCCTTATTGTTGCATTAAAATCTCTAATTTGAGGGAGGAAGAGTGTGGATGCGTGTACTGGGTCTGTTCCCCTCCAATGTCAGAGCCTGTGGAGGCTTCGACCTCCATTCTACAGAGGGAAGAGCTTCTCAAGTGATGAGTCTGGTCTTGCACATGTAAATTCCCTGCATGGGATGTTAATGGTTCCCACAAGGAGCTTCACCCAATAGAAGAGGTCCCTCCTGCAGATGTTTGCCTTCCCAATACATGGAAACAATGTTGGAAGTGCAATTTATGGAATAGGGCCAACAGGCTTGCTCTGCTTCTCCCCCTCATACAGTTCAAGTATGAGACAGAATACCCAAATAAACTGAATTCTTTGCAGAAGATCCCAAAGTACCCCTAATTTTTTTTGGGGGGGGGAGGAGACTAAACTGGGTGCCTTAATCTACATCATATCCTCTAAAATTTTCAGGATAATAGTTTGTTCTTTTTAGGTTCTTTTTCCCAAACCTCCTTTGGTCACATTTGGCTATTTTCTTCACCAGTTACATTAAAGGCCAGGTTCAGTGACTCTGATAGGGTTGCCATACGCCCGGAATTTCCCGGATATAGCTGCCATTTGGCCCTCATAAGCAGCATCTGGAAAGAAATCACTGACATGTCTGAGGAAATCTGGATGTATGGCAGTCCATGTCGGAAGTGTAGATTTTGGCGAACTTTGCCCCACCCCAGCCCCAAAACTCAACAACTCAAATTCACGAGCGGACTTTCAAATTTCAGTGGCACCCTGTGCGAGGCCAAAATTTGGCACCTCCCCTGTCTCTCAACTTCCGTTCTGCTCAGTTCAATACGTCATAGTTGTGATGCACTGCTGAGTTGCCTGGGCTCAATGCCCAGTGCTGCAGAACCAGCCATGCTGCCCTAAATTCACCTTTGGTTCCACAAGTGGAAGCCAGTGCAAGGAGTCAACTAGCATAACAGGGCTTTTCCCCCTCCCTCAAATCTGCTCTGGAGAGCCGTGAGAAGCCCCAAACAGCCTGCGGAGAGAAGATAATTCCTTGCCTGACAAAATGATCTCTTTAGCGTTATGTGGAATTCCACTGTAGGAGTTTATCTCCTATGTCCTCTTAATCATGAGTTGTTGCATCTTGCTTATGTATTTTGACCGTGGCTAAATTTGTTCCCAAAGTACCTTGCCTGAACAACAGCAAGTTTTTGCAGTAGCATATGTGCTGTTGTTTTAAAGCTAATGTGCCAACTGAGTAATTTCCCGACCCTCCCCAGCACTGGCCTCATGTGTTTCTTCTGGGTAATGGCATTTATTTTTCTTGGGACTTTGTCCTGAGATTACTTCCCTTCTGTTCAGGAGGATTTCCCTTGTTTTGATTACCAGCCCTTGTGACGCAGCTGTGGAACATCTTGCTTTTCCTTTGGTTCAACAGTGCTTTCCCATCTTTATTCATATGAATAGAACTGTAAGTATTGACAATAGGGATATTCCAGTCCATGAACTTGACACTATGCTCCAGACACAGAAAGCTTTCTCTGCTATACATCTGTTTGCATCAGGCAATTTTAAAAACTGTTTCTCCCTACCTGCAAACTACTAAGGATTCTCTTATATACTATTTAATTCTGATTCTAGTTTAGTATCCTTTTCTCTTTTTTACCCCCCTCAGGTGCAACAGTCATTTTTTCTTAATGTATCACCCATTGCTGCAAATGAGTAATATCTTGTTTACACTCTCCTATTTTACATGTATAGTACTGCAGGCTGGCCTATTGAGATGATATGTAAAATATTGGGATACTTTACGTTTTACAAAATGTGGGATTCACTTGTTAGTAGCTTTGCTATTTTGAAGAAGAAACAAAAAAGATCAAATTTTATACTGTTTCCTGTTTCTTACTAATTTATGGTGCAGTCTTCTAAGTAATGATATAAACCACCATTCATCTCAGTGGAGCTTATGTAAGACCTGTTGAAATTAATGGAGCTTGTGCAATGCTTGACTCTACACAGAAGACACACTCTAGTGGGAATTTTCCCCATTTACATAGGAATGGGGATAATTCCAAAGGCTATCCAAGTGAGTAGCACATGTTATGTCCAAACAGTGTCTTTGTTTACTTGAACCTTTCTTTAGACTAGCTGACATTTTCTGTTTCTGGTCCTATCTCAGTTCCATACCAAATAGCTAAGATAAATCGAACATTTAACAGCTCACATTATTTTAGATTTTGATGCCACCAAAACACCTTCCAAACAGCAGAACAGAATTATATTCCAAAAATCTATTATGTGGCCCAGAAAAATTAATCTTCAACATTTATCCAAATACACTGTCATTATTTCTGTGTCAGATGTAGCTTGCTGTATTTATATAGCTGCTGTAATTAGCTAGCATCTAAATGATAAAGCAGAGGAGTTTAGCTGTGCTGAACAGCAGCAGCAGGATGTACATTCAGGTTTGTAAGGAACAAAACCATCACTGTTAATTAACTCGGTGTATAATAATGATATTGCCAGGTTTGTACAATGTCACAGCACTTAACTGGGATTGCACAGACTTGGTCCAGGGATTAAATGTAGCTGCATAAAAATATTAGCTCACAACTTCACAGCACAGTTCACAGAACCCTAAAGTCCCATTGTAAAATTAAAAAGCACTTGCAGACTTGGCTTTAATTTATTGCAATAAGGACATGCCTAATTGAAACCAATGTGATCGTTCCAAATGTGGGAACAGAGGACTCCTGAATCAGAGGTAAGCCACTGTAGGAAGGAGGTATAGATAGGCATGCAAAACAATTGCTGGGTACCTGAAGAAATCTATTACCAGCTTTCTTCTAGACAACAACTTGGAGGATGGAAAAAAGTGAGAAGTGGGAATCCAATAGAATTCATGCCCAGATACAGATTATAAGCAGAAGTTGGGAGCCATTGTAGCTAATACTGGCTTGGCTAAGGGGAAGGTGCATTGCAATCTGAAGAGGGAGAGAGCAGAACACTTTTAAGGCATCAATATCTTAAAAAGGAGAAATACCTATTGCCTTTTGGCTGTTGTTTTTAAATAGAATCTTCAGTTACTTTAAACTTTCCCAGGCCTTTTGCGGTAGCACTGATTTTGCTGGGCAGTTATACTGATGCCAGTGGAAGTCCCCCCAAGTATTATTGGAAATTGGTAAGGAGGCTTTGACAAGCACAAGGACCATAGCAGACCATTGAGCACAGATGCCCCCTTCATTCCCCTCCCACCCCAAAGAAACCCTCTGCAGTTTTTCATGAGCAACTTCTGCAGCTGCAGAACATGTTAATGAAAGGCACAGATGAATAAGGTGGTCGTAACATTCAAGTTGTTAGAGGGCTGCAATGCAGAATTTGAAATTCTGCTGTGTGCATACCTTTCAGTGAAATTGATAATCCTCCTTAAGCCAAAATAATAGTATATAAATCATTTTGTTTCAGTTGACTGAAATGGGAATCACTTGATTTTTAATGGAGTGCTTGAATTTACACCTGATCCTAAGTATATTTATTTTGAAGAAAGTTCTAATGATGTCAGTAGCAAACCATTCCTCTTACAAACACAATCTATGCTGATTTGTTAATCAGATTTTCACTTAAACAAACAAACAAACAAACCTGGAAGTTACTTTTCCAAAATATTAAAATAGGAATGACCGCACCACCATCAAATAATTAATCTACTATATTAGTAATTTGTTTGGTGGTATTGCAGTAACCATAACTGGCACAAAACCAGATGCTTCTAATCAAATTTGTACACATCAAAACAATGATCTCTCTTAGAATGTCAGGTCCCACATTTTATGATTACTTCATAACAAAGCTTTGTTTTAGACAAACTCAGCTTCTTTGTGGGTGTACTAGTCAGAGGTTCACAGAAACATCCAAGGAACCAAAGTGAATTAAGAGTATACTCCCGTGGAACTGCCTTTCGTATTCACTTTGTGACTTCTTGTTATCTTTATAAGACTTGTGTCTGCAAACATGCATGTGTTTGCACTCATATCCTGTTTATGTGTATGTGTAAAACTGTAATGTGTGATGCAGATCTGAGTCAAAAGATTTAACTGCTACAATTTCCCCCCACAACAGAATCATGAATTATCATTTACCTTATCATCACCACCATTATTTTGGCCTTGTATAGTGTCTTCTTCATGGAACACAAAGGTGCTTTTACTTTGTCAAATTCTCAATTATACTAGGTCTTGCTACTTCACTACTGAATATATTTATAAATAATTTTAAACATCAAAAATCCATACTTTATGTTCTAAATATAAATCATCAATGTATTTTATAAGACTGTTTAGCTTCTTAGAAAGAATTTAATGCTAAGAGTTATATATTGCACTGTGTCAGTGTCTGCCTGGTTTGGTTATAAATGAAATGATGTGACTATAGAATAAGGATGTGCAAAGTAGAACTAAGCAGATAGCATGTTTACATGTAAGCTAATTCTGCATTAAAAAAAGATTATAGATTTCAGGCAGAACCTTTCAGGTTCCTGAAATACTCATGGAACCTTTAATGTCTTGGTTTTCGTACAAATCTAGGTTTAGAATCTTTGTTCTCAGTATGAATTAAAACACTGTACATACTGTTTGCATGGTGACTGGTTGAGCTGTCATGTAAGATTTTAATTTATTGCATATGTTTAGCGAATTAAGTTGCTTCTCAGACTTTTCCTGACTCTTGTTTTTGTAAGTAATGCCAATTAGGTACTGTGGGGAAAGTCTACTTAAAAGTCTTCTGAACAATCCATTTTCACTGAATGACAACTTTGTCTCTGTGTATGTAACATACAGTGTAACCATACCACTTACATTTTGTGTGGCACTGTGTAAATATAAATGTATTTGCATTCTTTATTGTGTTCTGTAGATTTCATAAGATGATAATGACTGCCCCAAGGAGCCACCTTAAAAAAAAACAAAATAAAGGTTTTTAAATTTAGTTGTTATTATGCTGGGTTTATTTAAAATATGTCAACTATAAATTACATTTTTTTCTGTTTTCAGAATGACAATAACTGCCAATAAGAGAGGAAAACATACATGGTGGGGGTGGGGGAGACACAAACATAATAGCAGAGAAGCAATTAAAGTAATGGAGTTGGCTGGGATGGCTCAAGACATTTTGTTTCCTGAGATGAAGGAAACGATGGTGACTCCTCTAATCTATGTACAAAAGTTAATCAGACTGGCAGCTGAAACCAAGGAAGGCTGTATTCACACTTCCATTTACTGTACACTCACTATCTTTCTAGTACAGTCATACCTCGGGTTGAAGTTGCTTCAGGTTGAGCGCTTTCGGGTTGCGCTCCACGGCGACCCAGAAGTAATGGAACATGTTACTTCCGAGTTTCGCCGCGGTCATAATGACGTCACACACATGCACGGAAGCGGCGAATCGCTACCCACGCACACGCGGATCGCGTTCACTTCAGGATGCGAACGGGGCTCCAGAACGGATCCTGTTCGTATCCAGAGGTACCACTGTACTGGTTTCACATGACACTTTCACAATGTCATGTGAACATTCACGTTCACATGACATTTTCTAAAATGCCTATGTATCCTATACTTTGTTATTAAACACTACTGTTTAAATGCTGTTTCTCTAACTAGTTTCACACCAGTTGGAGTCCTTAAGCCATTTCTAACTCATTTCTAGCAAAAGTGTTAACACCTCTGCATAGGGTGTTATGCTTTGTCATATGCCCCCAGGTGTACAGTGGTACCTCGGGTTACAAACGCTTCGGGTTACGAACTCCGCTAACCCGGGAGTAGTAACTTGGGTTGAGAACTTTGCCCCAGGATGAGAACGGAAATCGCACGGCAGCAGCAGGAGCCCCATTAGTAAAAGCGCACCTCAGGTTAAGAACGGTTTCAGGTTAAGAACGGACCTCCGGAACAAATTAAATTTGTAACCAGGGATACTACTGTATAAACAAACAGAAACTATTTGAAGTCAGTGCTGATGTGAACAGTTGGGAGGCGGGGGAGTAGCTGTGGTCCCTTGTACATGGCACACTATCTGGCCACCATGGCTACTGGCATATCTCCATGCATGTTTCCCTCCAAAATATAGGGCATTTTCTATATGGGCACATCATGGTAAACTCGGAAGAAACAGGTCTGAGGGTCTCACATTTTATGCAGGTTGAGATCAGGAGCATGGGCGTAGCCAAGGTGGAACAGGAAAGGGCAGCTGTCCCCTCTAGAACAAGTAAAACAATACTTAACTAACTAACATCAGGTAGGTTCCAGCCCAACCTAACAAAAGTCCTGCCCTTACTAACAAAAATCCTGGCTATGGCCATGATCAGGAGTAGGTTATCTTCAGACTCAACTAGATTTTAAAAAACCAAACACACCTTCGAATTCTTGCAATTGCTCTCAAGATGGCTAGTTTGAGCGATCCATTGGTGTTTCTGAGAAGCAGTACCCTCCATGCACCTGCTCAATGAATAGTGTAATAAACAAAAATCTGCCCTTATTCCCTTATGGGGAACACAAGAGCCCTTATAGAGTCCTTTGTAGGTTCTCCATCGGTCAGAGAAAATAAACAGGCCAACCAGAGAATATTGAGAAGCAAAGCAGCTCGTAAGCCTGATCTTTATTGTACTGTTGCAACAGGGTGCTCCCCTCACACGCAGGAAAGGAGGAGGACCCAGAACAAAGGTGTGCCCGCTATTATATAGATGTTTTAAACTGGCCGCCCTTGAGTCCAAGACCACCCCCAGAAACATGATATATACATCACAAGAAGGGGTGTAGCTCAAGACCCCCTCAGATACATCATACCTACATCACAGAAAGGAGTGTAGCTCAAGACCACCCCCCAGATCATACCTACATCACAGATAGGGCGGTCTACAACAGAAATTTGAGTGCATTGTTTATTTCCTGTCTGACAGACCTGTTAATGGTCACTTGATTGTATACCCTGGGAAGTTGGCCAGTCTTTTGTAATGACAGATACTTAGTTCCTGAGCCAGGTCACAGGCTCACCCTATTCGTACACATACATACCCTTAAGACAGCATTTGTGAACAAAAAGACAATGGGGAGGCTTTTCCATTTTCCTTCGACCTTGCAGAGAAATATTTGAGGTCAATTTGGGAGGGACAAAATGGTTTCAGCACTTTTTCTGTGGGGTTTCAGACATGTGGTTTATATATGCAGTTATGAACATTTTATCTATCTATCTATCTACCTACCTACCTTATATATATATATATATATATATATATATATATGACCTTAATTTTTTTTATTTCAATAGTTTGATCCCTACTAACATTGTATGGAAACAAAAAATTTTGACTGCACTATTCATGTTTGGGGAAACATTGCCAAGACTGTACCCTAAAACTCGTTCCCCGCCCCGCTCCGAAGTATTAGTTCCCTCTCATCAAAGGTTAGTGCACTTCGTTTTTAAAGAACGCAGTAACCGCCTCCTCCGATTAGAACGGTCTCTACTTTGGGCGTAATCAAGCAGCGTTCCTGAGAAACGGACAAGCTAAGGGTTAACCCGATTAGCCCCGCCTACTTTTGCCTTCGCGCGCCGCCTCCCGCCTCTTGCATCTACTGCACCCGGGCAACCACGCTTCCGCATTCCCGTGATGCCCCGGGGCTGACGAAGATATTGTCCGGTGGGTTCCAGGCGCCAGCTGACAAAATGGAAAGGTAGGCGAGCATACGGGTCCCGGGAGGGCTCAGCGGAAAACGAGAGGGGCGGGGCGAGCGGAGCCGAAGCGCCATTTTTAAACAGCCGAGGCAACCGATGCCCGCCTGAGGTGGCGGGTAAGCGAGGAAGGGAAGGAGGCAGGGCTGGGCCGGCGGGGCAGGGCTGCTCCTGAGGCGGTTGGCGCTGCCCGCTTGCTTCGCGGTTCTCGTTCTTTCGACGTGGGTCGGTCAGCCGCTTTCCTTCGAGGGGGTTGGGGGGGGCGGCTGGAGGCTTCCCTTCCCCTCCCGCCTTTCGCCTTCGAGACGGCCCTCTGAGGTAGGCCGGTGAAGGAAGACCGGCGCCTCCCTCCCCCCCAAAAAAACCCCAGTCCCAGTGAGACGAAACACGGAATATTGCCATCCAGGGCTTTTTCTTTTCTTTCCCCGCTATCAGGAACTTGGTTCCCGCACCTCTCAGGTGGGCGCCATTGCTATTATAAGGTAGGCGTTCACGGTGAGTTTTTCTACAAAAAAAAACCAAAAACACTGTAAAGTAATGCCACTCTAGATAGTTTCACCGGCCAAAGGGATTTTTGTAAAATACCGCCAAGGTGCTCGTAAGGGAATGCTGGCTAACCGCTCTAGTTCTGCTGCTGTTAAAAGTTGCCTGCAATTTAGCTGCACTGATTTAAGCAGCTCTCTAGAAATAACCGCTCACAGTTTTATAAGCATTTGGAAACTTAACCACAAGGGGTCAGTATAATCCAAATGGATTACTGTCTTCTATATTGGACAATTAGCATCTATCCTAATATTTATTCCGGTATCTTTTATCAAGGCTGTTAATAATAAAAAAACACAAATAATAAAAGATATGGTTTAAAAACAGGGTGAGATCCAATGAGGAGACTTAGTCTCGCCCCACCCCATCTGTTTTGGGGAGCTGTGCTCGGTAGGAGAAATCCCATTGTGCAAGCGGACTTACACTATTGGATGTCACTCAGTAATCATACAACAAATAAAATTTCACCTATACACACTAGATGTGTATTTAATTTTTCAGCATGTAACTTTATTATAAATATTAAAATTTGTGTTTCAAATCCATTGACCTTTTAATTGCAAGACATTTTCTGGCAACCCCAGCTCCTCAAATTTTATTTAGTGGGCATGCTTTAAGCTCTGGTGTAAAGTTCTTTTTACTAGTTTAATGTTTGTGCTTAGATTTGATTTATAGCCTATCCTGTGCCAAAGCCTGAAGGCTTGTATTTTTACTATTAATTATTTTCTCTTCCTCAATAAGTTTAGGCATCATGTGTCAAATAAACCAAATGTTAATTGTTTTACAAAACAATATTAGTCACATAGCTAAAACCATTGGTAGCTTCAGTTTAGTGCCTATCAATGGCAGGGAAGATTTTAGCAAGGCATTCAATGCAGGCAAAGTGTTGAATATTATACTGGTTGTAACTTGCATCTGTCACAAAGTGGGATGCATTATCCTCAGAGGATATTGCACAGTTTGGCTGTCTTCTGTATAATCCTTCGGAGTAAACAGTCCTGCGGGAATAGAACTTTTGCACCCAAAGAAAAAAATGGTTTAGGTAATGGGGAAGTTTATGCAGTGCTTTCATAAATTAACTTTGTTTAATGTGGTTGATTTGAGAATGAAATCAGATTAAAACACACACACTATATATATGTATTTTCAAAGATACCCTTGTCAGAGAAATAATGAAGCTTTTGAACATGTATTCAAAGCAGAGCCTTTTTAACCATGATTCCATTGACTACTAATTGGGTGCTTTTCTGTTTGTACAGGTAATTTGGCCTCAAGGGATTCCCTCAGGAGAGAAAGAGGTCTCTATGACGGTGGCAGGCTTGTGCTGACAGCTTTATTAACATTGTCATCTCATTAACATTCAGTCAGAATGGACACTTTTCCACATATCCTTTCATCAGTCGGTGGAAGTGGAGATCTTAGCTCACAAGCAGAAGTACAAAAACTGTTAAATGATGAAAGAATGCGGTGTGAACACCATAAAAACAATTACCAAACTCTTAAAGCAGAACATACAAGGTATAGTATGCTTTCTTTCTTTTTGATGTTGAGCTATTTAATTAAATGTTTTGATCATGAAAATAAAATGCAAGTTTTCTATAGCTAAACTAGTTGCAGTACTAATCAGATGTTAGACGAATAGTATTCAAGTTTAGCACACTGCTACAAACTTTTACTGGGGAGTAGGGGCTAGTTTGCAGGAACTTGATGACAACAGGTGGATTTGCATGGTTATGTTGCAGCCACCAGGGATGGGTAGACAATTTTTGGCTGGTATTCCCTCCTCAATGTGGAAAAGGCACCATTGCCCAAAGATACACAATGCACCTTCACACAGTGATGTCCTTTTCTGTGCCCTGGTATTTCCTGAGGGGACATACTGGGTGGGCATGTGTGCTGTTGGACGTTGCCTTCAGGCAGTGGCAACCAGCTCTTCAATCTGCCCAACATTATTTCTTTGGCCGGTATGGGCAGTGTACTGTTAAAGCTTGGCAAAAGCACACAAACTATTTGCCAAATGGAGCAGCCCATGCAGTTCTGTTTCACTTTGCCATTGTATTGTATTCCAGTTTCTGTGAATTGGGCCTCAATTTCTTGGGATGTTGAAATTTCAGTTATTTAGGGAACAATTCTAACTCTTCTCTGCTTGGTAGGGCTTTATGGAGTAGCAGGTTGGCAGATACAGCTCTCCTGCACAGAAGGTGGAGAATTGGCAGATTACTGTGCCAACCTGGAGGTGACCGTCATGTGACTGTAGTAGGGCCTGCTTAGGATCCAACATATCCCAGGCCAGTTCAGCCCTGCCCCTGGAAAGTTCTGTTTTGGAAATCCACTGGTTGCTGCCAGTAGGAATCCTACTAATGGCACTTCCACATTTTTGGCAGGTGGGAGTGGAACTCTGTGCCAGATACAGGCTGCCAGGACTAGGTAGAGGGACACTTGCACCCAATCCACTTCCCCCCAGCCCACCACAAAGTGGGGGTTGTATTGTTGTGCTAGTGTATTTGTAGTGTATAGTGTATAGTGTACAATGTTGATTTTGTGTTTGTGTGTATTGGCATTTTCAGTATAAAAAACTTTCTAACAGGAAGAAAATGTCAAAGCTGCCACCCAGAACACCTCCATGGTGTTGCTGCTCTTACTTCTTTCAAACCTCTCCTTTTCTGTGCAGTCTTTTGGCACAACTCCCTATGTGTCATATTAACTGTAATTAAGCCTAAGTATGTGTAAGTGAAATGAAATGATATGCTTCCCCTGTTTATCCTACTTCCCATTTCCTCTCCTTTCTCTGTTATCTTCAATGTGCCAAGATATAGATCAGTAAACTGAAAAGCAGATACATTGTAAAATGATTTCTTTTCAGGCTTCAGAATGAATATACAAAATCACAAAATGAGCTCAAACAGTTGTTACGTGAAAAGCAGACAGTTCATGATAAATTTCAGTGTCTGCTCGGTGAATTCCGAGATGAATTGTTGGATAAATCAAGAGAAGTAGAGGAGTTAAAGAAGCAGGTACAGCCACAATTCTTTCTGTTAAGTTACATTATTCATACACAGTATCTTAATCCACATTGCTAATTATGGCTGATGTTCCTGTTAAACTGTTAAACTGTTACTGGTATCTAAAGAACTGCAGTTGGGGATATAGTTCTTACTTTTCTTACCACATATTTCTTTTGTGGTAGTACTGCTGTTGTGACCCACCTTAGATCAGTCATGACCTGATAGTGAGTCCCAGCCCACCAGTTGAAGACCAGTGGCTTCGATCATGTAGGAGTACTTTGTGACTATTTTTCTCTTCATTCAAAATATCTCCATGCCATACTCTGCTCAGTTTCAAAAATAAATTTGACATGAGGCATGAGAGCTGCCATTTCAAAAGAAGTTTAAAGACCCCTTTGACTCATGTAACTTGTTTAACAGTTGTCTGGAACATGACATGCACTTTTACTGCAGTCATACCTTGGGAGCTGAATGCCTTGGCAATTGTACATTTTGGATGCTGAATGCCGCAAACCCGGAAGTAAGTGTTCCAGTTTGCAAACATTCTTTTGAAGCTGAACATCCAGTGTGGCTTCCGATTGGCTGCAGGAGTTTCCTGGAGTCAATCGAAAGCTGTGCCTTGGTTTCCAAACATTTTGGAAGTTGAACGGACTTCCGGAACGGATTCCGTTCAGCTTACAAGGTATGACTGTAATGGCTTGCAGGGAGCATCTGATCCATTAGCTTAAATTGTTTTTCTCAATTGATTAGAGGAAGGGCAGGGTGTGTGAAATATAATCTGTCAAGAAATTTTATGTCTCCTGGAACATTGTACACTCTTATTTTTCTTCTTTGGCGATCACTTGTAGCCGAGTAAGATTGTCTTCCATGAACACTGTCTTAACAGTGAGTCCATAAGTGACTGTGGAGGCCAATTCTAGATCCACACGTCCTTCCACAGTGGGGACATAGGTTTCCGGACAGGACATTAAGAAGGAGTGATACTGTATTTACTTATTTGTGTACATAGTTTATATCCAATTTCTTCTACATAGATATATGCTCTTAAAGTGGCTAAAAGAGTTGTAAGAATTGAAGTACAATATAAAGTCATAAATAAAGCATGCAAACTAAAACAGCAATAGCCAATTTAAGTAGAAGGTAAAATCATTCATGTCTAAGTTAAATTAGTAGTCCTAAAATGCCCAGAAAACCATGAATGGCACTTAAATTATAATAATGAGATGTTTTTGGTAGGGCATTCCAAAGCTGTGAAGGGTCACTGGTAAAAAAAATATGCCTTTCTAAAGATTTCATCCATATTAACATGTTTCCCTATCACATGTTCATGAATTTGAGAATATTATTTATTAATAACTTAATTCCACTCTTCTTTCAATCAGCTCACGGCAGCTATGGAGTTTATTTATTTAATTAATTTTTACACCTCTTTATTTCATAGAATTCTATTAAGTGGTTTCTCCCCCCCCCCCAGCATTTATCTTAATAACAACCATATGACTTGCAGTAGGTTGAGAGACAAGTGCCCAAGGTCAGTCAGTTTCATGACTTGAGTGGGGATTTGTACCTGAGTCTCCATAGTCCTAGTTATTCATACTGTGTCTCAACACTGAATTTTTATTAGTTGGGTAGACTGTATACTATAACAAATATGCATCTATCTTTGATCTGTGTTAGGAATTGTGCAGTGCCGTTTTATACATGTCTATTCACAAGCCAGCTGCATTGAGCTGAACATACCTTACTTCCAGGTATGTTTAGGCCTGTAGATTTAGTTTGTATTTTCCTTTGATTGAGTCATTTTGGCAGTTGCCCAGTGATGAAAACCTTGTTGTAATAGCAGTGTTCAAACAGATCCTATACCTTTTTATTGTTGCCAGTTCCAGTACTTTAGGAATATATGCAGCATAACAGGATAATATTGGAGTGTTTCCATCCTTAGGTGGGGGAACGCCAGATCTTTTAAGTGGCGGCATAATTTTCATAGAGGCAAATAATGAAACTGTTGCTTTCTTTTTATGTGTTTCTTGGACATGTAGGTAATTACTCCACAGAAGTTAGAGTTGCTTAAAACAGAAATAAGAGACAACATAGAAGCACCTCTGAAAGAGAACCTTCGAAAGCTAGATAAAGTAAGTAGAAACAAAGTTTTCTATGAAATGAAAGTTTTATAGCCAGCCTTTTCTTCAAAGTATAAAAATACTTTTAGTTAGCTGGCTCCATAATTAGTTACAATTTTTCTAACCAAAATATATTTTCCTATCTACTGTTACTTATATTTGATGGACAGGAGAGGTCAGTGTTTATCTTCTTTCTGATAACATTTAAATACAAACTGATTAAATAACAAGGTGAGCTTAAAGACCCATGGATCGAAGTTATCTTGCCATGAAGCATAACAGTTTGTTTTAATTCAGCTTCCCTGGTTGAACAGAACAGCAAGCATATGTCTGTAAAAGTGAAATTAAATTCTGATAAAGTCCTCTCCCTGGCTACATAGGAGAGGGAAAGTGTAGTGTGTAAGCCTGTTTTGCTCAGGCACCTTTCTGGCTGACCTATGTCATGCTAAACTGGGTTAGTGCAAATGCAACCATGCAATGCCTCCTGTTTTGTGATTAAAGAGGCTGGAGATAGGATCTTACCCACTGCACTATTAAGCTTTTGGGCCCATGAGCGTCACAGAGGCTGGTACAACCCTTCAGTGACTAAAGGTAACAATAAGAGAAAGAACAGGATTCTCTTGACAGTGGCTCAGCTATCTCAACTAGGGCTGGGCGATATCTGGTTTTCAACTATTACCAGTTAAACATTGTGATATTTCGCTATATCACAATATGTGAAATAAGGCTGGAGCTATGTAGAGGTGAACATGGCAATGTCCTGGCAGCTGCTACTACTTATGGGTCTAACTCTAAAACTAAATTTTTTTTACTTAACATATTGTTACAACTGTTATGTTATAGTACTACTGTACCATTAGTAGCACAGTTTTTGTAAAATTAAAGTTATACAAGTAATTATTAGCATAGATATCAAAGCTTCCCTAAAAATTTAATTACATTACTAAACAAGAAAAAGCAAATTCAGTGTCACACTTTTAGATATTCAGATATCCTTGGTTGGAAAACCCAGTGATTTTTGCCGGCTGGTGGCTGCTGCTTCACAAAAACAAATGCACCACATACACCACCAACGGATGGGGGGGAGGACACACATAGACATTCGCATACTCACAAGCAGTACGCACATGCAGATGGAGGGGGGAATGACAGAAGATGGTCAAATGCCAAAGGAAGGTGTCTGTTTTTACTAACCCCAGTTTGTTTTTTACTGGGGGGAAAGGGCGCCAGAATTCTGAACCTTGCAGGCTTTCCCTAAACTAACTACCAGCCTGGTGCCTTTAAGCAAGAGCCTTGAGGGAAGAAGTCCCTGCTTGCCGGCTGGATGGCTGGGGAGACAGAGAGCTAACCATTTCTCAAAGTTCCATTTGGCAATATCTGCTTCGCGATACTTGACTCAGCCTGTAGTAATTTGTAGTGAATTGCTCCTCCTGCATGAGACAGGGAAGGTTGACTGACAGTGACTGCTAACTGGTTTTCAAAGCTTTGTTTGGTGATATCTGCTGGGCACACACAGGAAGAAGCATCGGCTTCCTGGTTTTTCCAATATTGTGATTTTTTTTAATACCACACACACAATATGTGATAAATTGCAAAGTCATTTAAAAAACCTGTTATCATGATTTGATATATTGATTTATAGCACAGCCCTAATCTCAGCTGTTCTTTCTGGCAATATGACTACACTGCCGCAATGGTCACTGGCAAGGAGCATTCACCGTTGCTTCTGGAGCTTAAGCCAAACAATAGTATTACTGTATTTCTTTTGATGCAACTGTAAATGTTGCCATCAAAAACAATTAGCAATTGTTGACCTGTTTTCAGTTTACACCTGATACTTACTAAACATCTTGTGTGTTCATTTTTTTCTGCATGGGTTTGTATTTTTTATTCACTTTAGTCACATATGTTCTTCTTAATTAGGAAGCAGAAAAATGGAGAACAGAATATAACAAACTTCGCTATGAACATACTTTCCTTAAATCAGAGTTTGAGCATCAGAAAGAAGAACATGCCCATATTTTAGAAGAGAACAAATTAAAATATGAATCTGAGGTAAGGAAGAATATTTTAATATAAGAAAAAACATAACATTTGAATATGAATTTAATCAACCGTAATAAATTTGAACCCTGCCTAAAGCATAATCAGTCAAGCCTTCTGCTTCATGAATGTCTTAAGAAAAAGGAGGAAATATGCAGTTTACCATATGTTAACTTTAAAGTAAGTCTTGCTGCATTCAGCCAACTTACTCCCAAGTAAATGTGTGTAGTTCTGCAGCCTTACAGTTGTGATAATGAACTAATTGCATATTTCATTGTTCTACTGTTCTTAATCAAGTGAAAACATCTTAGCAAATGTGTTGATATTTTTCCTGACTAAAAAATTACCTCAGGTGTGTTATTGGTTCCAGTTTTATGGGGGACACATTTCTGTCACTTTAATTTTTCTGTGAGAAAAGGGCCTATAAAACATAGTGCTAGTTTTACCAATGTATTGCTTATTTTGAATGAAATGAAAATGTGTTTTCATTTTAGAACAAATATATTTACTTTTATGTGCTTTTCTAGTACTTCTGGGCTTATCAACATAATGTTATATTTAAATACACTTTGACCAATTCCAAGCACAGGAACATGGTTCGCGCGCGGAGGGTTCTCATTCACTCCTTCCCGTCTGCATACACGGTTGTGTGTGCACCTCGTGCAAGGAATCATTGAATCTTTTGGGTTTTCTGAAGTCACACTCAGACTGGAGTGGGCCCATAGTGTTGTCTGTTCATTTACTCATAGATAACGAGACTTGGCAAAGATAAAGAAGAATTGCATAATCAGCTGCTTAATATTGATCCTACAAGAGATGGCAAGCGTGTGGAAGCACTATTAAGAGAAAAGGCTCAACTAGTTCAGAAATTAAAGGGTTTTGAAGCAGAAGTAGCAGAACTAAGAGCTCAGAGGGAGAACTCTGGTATGCAAGCAGAAAATGTGCAAAGAATACAGGTGCGACAGTTAACTGAGATGCAAGCTACAACGCGATCCTTGGAGGTAGGAGATTCTGATTGTTCTCCCTACAAGACATAGTAAAGGTGTACACTGTGTGTTAACTTAAACAATGAGAAACTCACATCAAGCCATCAATGAGCTTGATTCTTCATAATCAGATTCACATTTCCCTAATAGTAATAAGATTACTTCTTTGCAAAGTAGTTCTGAAAAATATGACAGGTTTATCTACAAAGTGGTTTGAATCATGATATTTTGAATAATCATTGTGGAGTCTACAGGTTTGAACTTTTTACATAAGATTAAAAGTGGAAGGATATTTTACTCTGGTAAACAAACCTGTCTGTAGAAACAATAAATAAATATATAAGCTGAATAATACACTAAGGTCCAAAACATTCAATAAGCAAATTCTACAAATGGGTCCAGCAACAAAATCTTATACAGCTGTTCAAACTTATTAGGAGACTAGAGGTTGTGAGGGGGAATTTCAGGAGACTTGTATAGTACAGGAAGGTAAGTTTTTGTTTTATAAAAAAAAACCCACCTCCCTATTCTAATCACCCCTCGCCAGATCACCATATTTTTCCACCTATAAGACGCCCCCATGTATAAGACTCGGGGACTCGGATTTAAGAAAATAGGGGGAGATGGCCCAGAGTATAAGATGCCCCCTAATTTTTGACATTAT
This sequence comes from Podarcis tiliguerta, assembly GCF_965153285.1. NCBI lineage: Eukaryota > Metazoa > Chordata > Lepidosauria > Squamata > Lacertidae > Podarcis > Podarcis tiliguerta. The sequence continues at coordinate 39,090,598 of NC_139543.1, read as the reverse complement.
TTTTTAGGGAAAAAACCTAGTCTTATACAGGGAAGAATACAGTACTTTCTATAAGCTGTTTGCAGCTTGAGTAGACCAATTTCCTATTCCCCCACCTTCAGTTTCCTATTTTCTTTTTCTTCAAAGGATCCCCTAGCATTGTGTGTGTCCAGGAAGTTCACAGGTTATTGTCAGGCTTTAAATGCAACTTGCATATTCTGTGAAGCTGGGGAGATGTCTGGGTAAATAGAAACCATTTCCTTATTTTTTATGACCCTGTTTTGCTTGCCAGCTGATAGCAAATTTATATGTCTGAGTGCCAATTAGAGAGAATAAATGGGGTCTGCAGGGCAATGCTGCAGTGTTATCCCCACCCATAAAAGCAGTTCAGACAGGACCACAATACCTCAAGAAATGCATTTTATAAGAACTGACCCGGACCCTGAAATCATTATCTGAGGCCCTTCTTTGGGTGCCTTCCCCACATAAGGTCTGGAGGGTGGCAACACAAGAACAGGCCTTTTCTGTGGTGGCTCCTTGTTTGTAGAATGCTTTTCCCAAGGAGCCTCACCTAGCACCTTCATTACATATCTTTAGGCGGCAGGTGAAAATGTTTCTCTTCAGCCAGGCATTTGGCTGATTAGCATTCTCTGCCCTTTTAAATGTCTTTGTGGGAGATGATCATTGGTTTTTGTTTTGTTTTTTTAATTATGCATTTTGTGTTTTCATTGTGTATTTTTATGTTGTGAACCTCTCTGTGAGGGCAGTATACAAATTTTAAAAATAAAATAGGTGCACGAGCTTTATATTCTTGTTCAGGTCTGAGAGGGAGAGAGACTGTTTTAGGATGGGAGATGGGAGAAAGGACATTCCCTTCCCCCTTTCTGCTGCTGTGCTGCATGTTGCTGAAGAGCTGCCAGCCCCAAACCTGAGCAATTTTATAACTTTGCAATATTGTGATGTAGTTCTGGTGCTTGAACTAGCCCTAGCTTTCTAGGGGAGCTATTTAACTTCAGAGCAAATAAGCTAACCATCTAAAATATGTTAATGCAAAACGACCCAGAGAACTCCAAAAAGATTTGAGACCTCAGACGCTTACTCACTAGAAGTAATGGCACTGATTTTATTGGCCTCTTGAAACCAGTTCATCGGTCCCAGCCAGGTGGTGAGGTTTTGAGTGAAGGAACCTTACTTTTGTGCAAATAGGTTTAGAACTCTGCTTCAAGATTCATTTCTGTGAAGCAATTTAAGATTTCCTTTCTTAATTTTAAGGCTGAAAAACAATCCCTTAAGCTGCAGCTGGAACGCATTGAAAAGGAACTGCAGATGAGCAGTGAGCAGAATACGCTCTTAAGAAGCAAGCTACATAAAGCTGAACGAGAGATCAGTGCCTTGACAACTAAAGTAAGTATTTTGATGCTGTCAAGACAGTTTTTTTGGAGATGTTACCAGAACCATTATCACTAATTGTATCTTTGGAGACAAATTGTCTCTATTACACGGCTTTATTTCTTTCCTTTTTCATAATTCAGTGTTTGAAAAGCCATGTTCTTATTGTCCTTGGATTTTTCTGTTGGCATGAAAACATAGCATTTTGTTTTTGGCACTGTTCCCTCAAGCAGTAATGACATCCACAGATCACATTTAATAACACTTACTATTGTGAAGACAGGAGGTTGTCTTATGCCACATCAGACTGTTGGTTGGTCTAGCCCAGCGCTAATCAACTCTGAGAACTAGTTACTTGAGGTAGCAAACTGGACAGAGAACTTCTGGCCTAATCTTTTCCTTGACATGCTTGTTCTCTGTGTGGAGGATAAATGTTCTGCGAGCTTTTAGTCATGTACAGACTGAAGTGATAGTCCAGAAGCAGTTTTACTGTGACCAGTGATAACATGGCTGCATGGGCATTAGCACTTGCATGAATGGAAGTTCCTTGCATGTGAAAGTGGGATCAATGACTTTTTAAAAAATCCACCTTGGTTTTTAAGATGTAAGGCATGCCTTCTCAATAGGTATATAAACAAGAAATTGCTGGACCAAGTTAATCTAAATAGCCAGTACTTTCGCTTGCGATCTCAAGATTCTCACTCTTTAAATGTTAGTGGGCTTTTATTTCTTGGATGGGGAGAATTGTAGTTTCATGTTCTCAGCCTGAAGCTTGTGCCAGATCTCACCTGTGATAACAGCCTATTTCTTAGAAAGCACCTTCCCCCTCCATCTCAATTCTGTTTGGGAAAGGGGGGAAAATAAGATGTCTTGCAGCGAGTCTAAGCTGCCTAAAGAGAAGGGGTGGAGATGGGATCCAGATTAAGATAGTAGTGCTTAAGTCACAATGGGACTTGATTTTAGTGGGAACTAAGTGCAATTGACTTTGTCTGGATCCAACCAAGGATGAGTAGAAAAATGCAAATAGAAGCAAGAGGTTATGGAGACATGGGTTAATGGAACCTGATATATTCAGGGTCAAAGACTGTGGCAACAGAGAAAAAGTACTGGGGGAGAGTAGCTGGTAAAGTGAATGGAAATATTTGCTTTCATATTATGTTGTGTATTTTGCTTTGCCAAATTTCATATTGTTTCCTGTTCTGGTGGAGCCACTTTAAACCTGATACTTACCACAATATAGAGATAAACAGCATTAATAGCTGCTGAGTGTCATGCGCCCAGAAAGTGGCTTTCAAATATTTACATATTTTGAGCCTAAAATAAGTATATTCCCAAATAATTTCTTACATTAGAGCAGGACACTTCCCCTGCAGCTATGTAAATGGCTTAGAGAAATTGTTCCTCATATTATTCTGTTTTCTTCCTTCCGTGAGGGCAAAATAGAAACTATGTTTTAAAGCACAGAAGTACGAAAACAGAAACTGGGTAACCACAAGATGACTGTTGGAGATTGTAGAAATGATAAACTGTGATCTTTCATCTTAACGGCCTTCTATGTACGCTGATACCTGCAGCAGTAGCTATTATTAAAGAAGCCAGGGATCCATATGATAGAGAATGGAGCTGCAACTTCTTCAGTGCGGAATATGTCTTATTGTGAGAATTAACATTAAGTATAAAGGAAGTATAATAGGGACGCAGGTGGCGCTGTGGGTTAAACCACAGAGCCTAGGACTTGCCGATCAGAAGGTCGGCACTTTGAATCCCCGTGACGGGGTGAGCTCCCGTTGCTCGGTCCCAGCTCCTGCCCACCTAGCAGTTCGAAAGCACATCAAAGTGCAAGTAGATAAATAGATACCACTCCTGCGGGAAGGTAAATGGCATTTCCGTGCGCTTTTCTGGTTCACCAGAAGTGGCTTAGTCATGCTGGTCACATGACCCGGAAGCTTTACGCCGGCTCCCTTGGCCAATAAAGTGAGATGAGCGCACTGTAATCTTGAAATGTCACTGCCAATTACTGTGGACAGTTCTGAGCTAGATGTAGCAGTGGTCTGACTTGGTTTAAGGCAGCTTCATATGATCCTGATCAGCAGTGATACAAAAACTAACATTTTTAACTAGAATAACCATTGATGACAGATAGACCAAGAAGGGATATGGTCAAACCTTGTGATGTGTAAATGACAAATGGAGTTTCCTTTTTATTTTAAGAAAATCAGTGTCTTAACTGTAGTTGCTTAATCAAATATTAATTCTTAAAACTTGTGTAGCTTCTACACTAGCGGTTGTGATTACATTTGACATTGAAAAGTGCTTTCTCCTACTGCTTAATTCTCAACAACCCTGTAATTACTGTACTAGGAAAGTTTAAACTAGAATTTCGGTTCATTTCAGACAATGATTGTCTTCAATGTTTTGATTTTTCTATTGAAAAAACATTGTTACTTACAAGGCAGGAAGACAGCTGCTTCGGTTTTACATTGTGTTGGGTTTGTGACGAAGCATGTTGAAATTTCTTCTCCAAGGTTAGCTATTTGCAAGTGACATATAGGAGATAGATGATCTGCCATAATACTGAGCCAATTATACCAGGCCAGTGATTTTAATGGCATAGTTAAGACTAGCACTTCTCTAGCATGAAGGCTTATGTTGTCAAGGTGACAGATTGCCTCGCAGAACATTGAACTCAGTAAAAAGAGCAAGTTGCCAAATTGTGTGCATCTTCTGTGTGTCTGTTTTAAAATCTCTTAAAACACTGTAGATGTTTTAGACATCTGAATGCTGGCTTTTAAGGATGCTCTTTTATGTTAACACCTTAATGATAGTAGTACAGGCAGGTCCCAGTTTCTGAACAAAATCTGTTCCCAGGAAATCACTTGTTAGAAAGCATTCGCATAACAAGCTGATGATTTCCATTCTTTGCTATGGAAATATTTCTAATCTGTGGTGTCTCTCCCTGTTTTGCTGTGGTTACTTCCTAAAATGGCTGCTGCCAGCTAGCAGAAGAGAAACAAAGGAAAAATTGAATTGTCCAGTCTCTTTCTTGATTTGTCCACTCTCCCTCCTTGCACCACCACCACGGTTTCTGCCTGAAAATGGCTGCTGCCGACCAGCAAAGCACAAACAAAGGAAGTAGACAAACGGCCTGTTTGGATATCTGAATCAGCCGTTCACATAGTGAGGTTTGATCAGATAACTGAATTTGTTTTGATAGCAGTATCTGCAGGTATTGTATCCCAGCTGATCAGCACAGCTTGGAATGGATTGAGTGCATTTCTCAGCAGTGCTCATAAATGAATGAAAAACTTAGTATTCCCACTGAAGGAAGGTGAGGACAGGTGACCTCACCTAGGCCCGAAGTCACCCCCCACATAGCTGTATAGTATTTTTATTAGAAATGAGGTTGACAGTTTCATTTAAACATTGACCTAAGTGCTTAAGCCACTTGGAGCTAATTTGCATGGCTCCAGGAAATAGGTTTTTCATGTGAAATTGGTTTGCATGTGTCTATGTGCGCAAGCATGTGCATGCAAGCAAGCCCTGGTTCAGACAAAAAGTTTTCATGTGCAGAGGTGTCTTGTTACAGGTTGTATATATGTATCAGGTGAACATGTGTATCAGTTATTACCTAGTCTTCAGTTCTTATTAATATCTGTTGCAAGTTACATAATAGCAGATTGCAGTATTCATTAATATTTGTTTGAAATTTTATCTAAGAATTCTCAAATAATATTTGTGTGTGCAAAAGAGAGATGGAGGCCCAGCTCCTGTCAAATTGGGTTTAAGGAAGTTGCTGATCAGATGAATGCAGTGTGTTACAGGTACATGACACTAGATTCCCCTATTTGGTCGGACATTGATGAACATAACCTGAAAGCTTTTATGGTCTATTTTTAATTCCCCCCCCCCCCCCGTAATTCCCTACTTTGGGAATTAATTTATTAACTTTAATATACTACCTTTCTACCAAGGCACCCAAGATGCCTGAAAGAATATAGTGTTGGGGTCTGACAGACCTCTATAGGGATGGTGTTCCATTGTATGAGTGCCGCTGTTGGAAAGGCTCTGCTCCTAGTGATTTCCCTGCCACGTCTCATTTGGCGATGACACCCAGAGCAGACTGTGTATTTTAAATGGTTACCATTTTAAAAATATTTTTCATAAATAATTTCAGCTACCATATTTCTAGCTCGGGGAACTTCCTCCTATGGAAGTAGGAGAAAACCTCAGAATCTTTCATCCAGAAGAAGATAGGAGGGATTCTTGCATGATTTTATCCTCCTTGAGCAGAAAAACTGTTCTGATCAAAACTGGAAATTGATAAAACATTATCTTCTATAGGTTGAAGAACTTAAGCATTCACACAAGTTAGAAATAACAAACATCAAGCTGGAAGCGGCAAGAGCTAGGACTGAGATAGAAAGAGAAAGAAACAAGATTCAAAGTGAAATAGATGGTAAAACTTTATTACTTCAGTGATTTGTTATTGCCACCAATTATAGATACAGATTTTTGTCTTTGAGAAAAATTTAGAACAGTCCAGTAAGTACTGTCGTGCAGCCATATCCCTTTCACTGGGATACTTTCGTTTTAATGTGTCACTTTCAATAAGCTGCCATGGTTTTTGTCCAACATGTAGCCCCACTGCACCCAGCTATGTGCTCATATACCTGTAAGCTGACATAACAGAAGTAATCATGGATATAATTAGTGTAATTCTTAAATTCAGTGGGGGCTTTTCGCCATAACTGTCATAGCTTTGTGAATATTTAATTTTTAATGTGATCTTTTTCTGGGGTTGGAGGGATATTGTAGCATTTTAATGATAAAGTAAAACATGAATATATTCTCATATTGCAATAATTGTGTGAACCCTCTCTTAAATGAGAATTGTCATCTTGTAACTATCCATTCATCATTATTTATACTTAGATGCTCCCATTAATGCCAGTAGAAATAGCGTCAAATTTTAATTCTGTAAATGCATGTGGAATGCATTTCTGGTGAATTTTGAACACATTTAAATGTCATTGATTTTCCCACAGGTGAAAGTTAAACAGAAACTTAACCTTCCTTCTGAAACTTGTGGGACATAGGCTGCAATCCTGTGTGCATGTACCTGGGAGTAAATTTCACTGAACCCAGTGGGATTTACTTCTGAGTAAATATTGATTGAAGGTTCTTAGCCTAATTCTATAATACTTCCCTAAAGCTACACTGCTTTAAGTAGTGGGAAAGTTGTGGGCAAAGTTGTACTTGAATGTAGGAAAAATGAATGGTGGCTTACGTGAGTGAGCAACAGATTCAGTTTTATCAGCTTCTGTGTAGTGATTTTCAGAGCTTTCAAATACTGTAAATGTTTAAAAACAGGTTTACACTCAGATAATGAAATACGTAAGAAAACACTTGAGCAGCACAAGATGCTTTTAATAGAAAAGGATCGTGAATTAGTACGCAAAGTACAAGCTGCAGAAGAAGAAGGCTTCCAAAAACTTGCAGCATTACAGGAGGAAAAGTAAGTATGTTCTTGTATGTTTTCTTCTCTTGCTCAAAAAGAGTTAAAAATTGTAGCAACTTCCCTGCCTATGAATATAGTCGTTGTGCATTATGTTCCAGCTATAAAATTGCTGCTGCTAGTTGTTATTGCTACAGTGGACAGGGTGTTTTAAATGCATCTCACATTGCTTCAGTATCCTGAAATCATTCTTGCCCTGTCCAAGGAAGCTGCTGAATTAGTTGTGCCTGGCTATGAAATCTCTAGACGGGAGCTTGTGCTGTTTCTGCACTAATCATGGAACACTGAAGCTATACCAGCCGAGTAGAAATGTTCTCTCTCACATATATATGTTTGTTTGTGATATGATTTAAAAAACAAAAATCTGTTTTTCACAGCTCTTAAACACTCCATAATGTTTCAGGTTAGAACTTGAAGCCAGATTATCTGAACTGGAGAAAATCAAAGTGGAGCAAGATACTCAGAGGCAGTTGGAAAAGGATGAGTACAAAGAGAAGTTATCTGCTCTGCAGGTGGCAGAAGAATCCAGCAGAAGGGAAATCAAGGATCTTAGGTAATTTGTAGAGGTTTTAATTCTATTTAGGAATTGGAGTTTTTAACACTTTATCAGAAAGTGTTATTGCCTGCTGAACAAAGCCCTTGACACTTCACTGCTTGTGTCTAAGCTGGGCAGATGTTTTTGTTTCTCCAGAAATGGGTTTATAGAAATAGGTATTTAATTGGTAGACCCTTGTTTTGCACCATTTCTTTGCCAGCTGAAGCATGCTGTTCCTAAAGCTATTCTTGAAACTTCTACATTTGTTCACAATTACACAATATGTGCACAATACGCTATAAAATACAGTGAAGAAACTGATAACTATTGTATTAGATTTTTTTGGGGGGGGGATTATATCTTATACAAACATATATCGCTAAAAATTGTTTGGAACCAGTCCTCAATACATGCATTGTTACTCCCATTTATTTCCTCAACATCCTTTCTCTCCTGCCCTTCAAGTTTGTCTTTCCAGTTTCAATATTCTCTAAACATTCTATCTGTTAAGAACTTTCTCTTGTGAACTTTTTATATATTCAACCATGAATTCATACCCATTTACACTCTGATGCACACAACACAGAGAAAATCAAATGAGTCAGACAAGGTCACAAGGAAAAGGAAAGGAGAGATTAAAAGAAAAGTGGGAAATTCAAGTCAAGCATAGCAGCAGGTGGTCTTCAGTTTTGTGGCCTTTTAAACTTTTTATCTGTCAAAAATGTCTATACCTCTTCTTTGTATAGTCAAATCCATTTAACTCTTAGTGTCCAGGTATCAATGTATGTTTTTTATACTATATTTCCAATATGTAATAATTGCCTTAATTTAAATGCCAGTTTTACCGTTCTAATCTTAAGCATTTTGTACCTTCTTTAAGTTTGAAAGAGCTGGGATGTTTCATAATATCATCACTCCATAAGACCACTTTCCACATTTTCCTAGGACCGACTTAGCATACTTAGCCAGTTCTCAAAATTCAGCAGTTACTGGACATTTTCATTATATATGTTTCAAAATGTTTCCCTGGCCCCCACACTTACAACAGCTATCAATATTAACCCACCATTTATTAAAACATTCCATTGGATGCTCAGTGCATTCTGTGTAGAATATTCTGCTGAATTCATCTTAAGTATATATCCAAGCCTGAGAGAGGGACAGTCTTCTCACATTCATAAGCTATTCTGGTAACCTCTTTTCACAGAAGAGCAGGATAAAAATTATTTCAGTGATAAATATAAAGTTAATGCTGGGGAGTCTCTTTCCAAAATGCTGGAAATTAGTTTTTCATTTAATTCCATAGTTCCACTCTTGTGTCAGATTTTGTTTAATTTAAAAATGTCCATCTAGTGTAGACCTTTTAAAAATCACAAATTCCACTTTGTATTCATTTATAGGCTAAAGATACAACAGCAAACTATTCATTCTGAGGAGCTTGAAAAAGAAAGAAGTGAAAATGCTAATCTAAAGGGGGTAAGGATCCAACATCATGTTCTGTCATCTTCTCAAGATAGATCACGTTACTTTCCTTCTTTAAGCATATGATAACAGGTGTGCTTGTCAGTAGTGTCTGGCATGCAGATGTGCATTGCATCTGAACAGACTTGTTTCGTTATCATGCCAAGTAGCTGTTGTCTTATTCTTTATGAATCTCTCGTGTTCCTTTTTAAAGTGACTATCATCACATCTTATGGCAGTGAATTTTGGAAGTTAGCTATTTATATGCTGTGTGAAGAAGTACTTTCTTTGCCCCAACATGTCTGCCAGACACTTAACACTGGGTGACTAGAGTTGTTTTCCTGTGGGACAAATTTGTATAGGTGACTCCTACTTGCTCCAGGCCATGCTAGATTGTCTTTAATGCACCTTCTGTGGAAGGCACTAACTTACCTCCATTTCTGCTCTGAGAAAACAACTTCCACAGCTTATTTAATATGCAAACTTGCAGCTGTGTGCATATCACTGAAAAATAATACAATACTTTTAAGAGATGCAAAAATGGCACACAGGGGAAGAATAAGAAAATGGCACAAACATGGCACATGCGGGGAGGGGTGCAGGAGAGCAGGAAAAATGACCAGCAGCCTTCATGAGAGTGTTTGGGTGCAGAAGAGGTGGTTGGAGAGGGTGATTAGAGGAAGCAGAGAGACTTATGGAGAGGGTTGGAGAAACGATGGAGGCTTTCCAAGTGGTGCTCAGGGTGGCTTTTTAAACTGACTGCAAGTAGGCACTCATTTGCAGACGTCTGCAGTAAATGCACAGGTGTTGAAGGAGTAGGATCTATGGCACATTGGGTTGGATCCTGTAGTATGGCTCCACTTCCTATTGTTCACATGTAACTGCTACAGTTGAGTGATGTGTACATAGGGCTTATATGCTGTTTGGTGGGACTTCTAGAGCTTTGATAAATGATTTCATCAATCATTTTTATGTTTCTTTTGCAGCGCATCCAAGATTTGCAACTCCAAGTGGCTTCTCTGTCACAGTCGGAGAATAACTTGCTAGTTTCCAATCAGAAACTGAAGGAAATGGTGGAGAGATTAAAACATGAATGTCAGAATGCGAGAAGTCAAGCAGAAAGGGCTCAGTTAGATTCAGAGAAGTATGGTTTCATTTTTAATATTTTGCTACTGTTGTCTCAAGAAAGTAAAGTCCTGTGGAGAGTAAATGGCCCCAGATGTTTATCTTGGGTTCAGTTGCCTATATTGTGAATTTTCTGTATTATGATAGATTTGAAATGTGAATTAATTATGTCTTGGTTTCACTACTTATTTGATAGCACTGATAGCCTGGATGCAATCCCATGTACACTAATGTGGAAGTAAGCCTAATTAAGCACAACATGCATAGGAATGTGCTGCACATTAAGATGATATACATAATGTTGCCATAAAAACACATAGACTGTCTAGGTAGAATTGTGACATAAGGATTTATTAACTAATTATGCCTTTTCTGTAGCAGGAAAGTAATTTACCTTGTTCCATTAAGTGTGAATGTAGCCTGTACATATAGCCATGTGCTTAGTTACCTCTATCATCTGCCTCTCACAGCAACTCAATAAATACAATACAGTACGATCACATCTTGCACACAATTAACTTGCACAATTGTAGTCTTGTATGGTTGAAAGTTGGCTGGTTGAAACTGCTTTTGCATTGGGCTTTCCTGGTGCAGAAAGAGCTTTTAAAATCTCTGGATGCTTGCTGGGCTCTGGGATGCTCTTGCAAGATCTCACAGGAACTCAGGCAGCTCTGTGAGATCTCAGGAGAGCATCCCAGAGCCTGGTAAATGATAGTCAATTTTCTCTCACAGGACTCACAGGAGCCTTTAATTACTTCTACTAACTAATTTACAAGCCCATATAGAAGTACCCCAACATACAGTTTTGTAAATGCTGATTTAGCACTTGACATCCTGCAAGTTTCAGATCGCCTTTCCCATTGTTTATGGAATTGTAAGAAACATACCTTCTAGGTACACCTGGATTTCATTTAGCCATGTGAGATATACTCAGCGCATTCATGAATGCGGTGATTAACTGTGGATTTGATATGCAAGAGCAACCATTGCTTTTTTTTCCCCCTCCAGAAATTTGGAAGACAAACATGTCGAATGGCTAGAAGAAAAACATAAACTTATTCAGCGTATTACAGAGGTAGAACAGAAGTATAACCAGATGAAAGAAAAATTGCACCGGGCAGCAGTCGCTCAGAAAAAGGCATGTCACTTACAACATATATCTGAGGGAAACTTTTTCATTCTGGGTTAGCTAAAATTATGCTTCTATAACAGGATTCTAATTGTAGCCAACACAATGTTTGTAATTTGTAAAACAAAATACTGACCTCTATTGCTAAAAGCTTTTGTGTTTTAAATGGCAAAAAAAAAGCTGTGATAGCATCGAGAAATAACCCTAGTTGTGACATCTACCGGTAATTTTTGTTTGTGGATAGATATTAACAGCTACACACCAAAGCTAATTAGATTTTTAAAATATGTAGCTATATTTTTTTCCTGTGGAAAAGTGCAAGTGTTGCAGAAATATTTTCACAGCTTTGCAGAGTACCAGCGACCTTTCTTTCCATTTCCCCCTCCACACCAAATAAATTAACAGGGAATTTCAGTGACTGAGGAGAGAAAGAAGCACAAGGCTTTGTCCCACTACTTGATGGCCTAGTAGGATGTGTTGCTCTTTCTGTTCCTCTTTCCAAAACATACCTTTTCAGCCAGGGTCTCTGTTTGCATCATTCCTGCTAGCCTTTCCCACTATACAAATGATGTTTGTAATAAAATGACAATAATGTTGTCTCTCTTTTGGTAATCATAGTTAACTCCAAATGGATATGTCCCCGCCCCCCATAAAAACACCAATTTCACAAATGCTTCCTCCTTTATACTTGATTATTTTTCTTATTGTAACCAGGTTGGTGTGCTCAGTATTAAGTACCTCCATCCCAATGAATATATGTACCTAATTTGAGAATTTGGGGATAAGACTCCAATTAGAGCATATGGGTTAGAAAATGATATGCTGCATTGGAGGTCAACAATCAAAGGAATGTTTGTTTCTCTAACTATGCATAGTATTTGCCCTATTTGCAGAGGAAGACACTTAATGACAAAAAGCAAAAGAAGTTACTGGAGAAGATAGAGCTGTTGGAAGCCAAGAGAGAAGAACTGGAAACAGAAAACCAGGTGTTAAATAGGTACATTGAGATCTTGCTTGCTCTTGAATTTTGTTATGTTTCAGAGACAGAATGACTGTCGTCATTACTTAAGGTTTAACATTGCTTCCGAAAGTTTGCATGTTTGAAGACAGTGTCCTGTTTGTTTCACGTCTTAACTATTTTAGGCAGAATGTTCCTTTTGAAGAACATATTCGCCTTCAGAAAAGACTAAAGGATTTGCAGCGGAGACATAACGAATTCCGCAGGTTAATTCTGTTTCCCAACATCCCAGTGCTGAATCAAGTAGGCCTATTGTCTTCAACTCCGATACCTGGAGCAGAGGCATCCTTCCCTTTCTTGCCGGTAGGTGCAAAGTTACATAGGCATTCTCAAAGAGATGGTTTAAGGTGGCAAGAAAATGAGCTTGTAAAACAGGAAGAAGTGTTGAAAACTTAAAATTCAAAGCAGGTTTCTGAAAGTTTTGGATATGAGAAAATATATAAAACAGCCCCCTGTGGTGGGCTAGATCCAGAATTCAAAGAATTACCTTAAGCAAAGCCAGTAAGTTTTTACTTCATTGCTTTAAACATCAGAGTCCTGTGTTCTATTTATAAAAAAATGCTTCGGGAAGACTTTTGCTTTCAAAAGCTGTTTGCCATATGACATGGATATCTGCTGTTTGAGAAACAGAATCCCAACACCCTCTCATTTGGATTATGGACTATTTTATACACAGGTATATATACTGTATAGGTTTCATTTTTTTTAAAAAAAATAATAATAATTCTGAAAGCCACATTCTTTTGACTTAGTGAGCCATACAAAAATATCTAAATAAGTAAACAGAAGCCGGAAAGGCACAAGCACAACATCAGATTGCAATGAAAATGTTAGTCATAGAATATCTCTCTAAATGTTAAACAAAATGGGTTGCTTCTTAATTTCAAGGAGGAACAGCATCAAAAAGAGCTTTCCCTGCTTCGCAAGCGCTTGGAAGAACTAGAAACCACCCAGAGGAAACAGCTGCAGGAGCTTGAGGCCTCTACTGAACGAGCTCGGTCAGTAATAAGCACGGACTCAAACTCTGATAGACATAAGCTTGTTGAAGAGTATGGTCTACCAGCTGGGGATGCCAAATAAACACTTGACTCTAAAGCATCATACACTTTTTGTCCTTTGCCAAAAACACACCCAGAAGTGCCTTGAAGTAGAGGATAGTCTGTATCATTTTCTATATTTTTAATTAATTGTTTTTTAAAAGCAACAACAGCAGTAGAATTCAAGAAAAAAATGTGTGGTGTGTGTGTATGTGTGAGCTCTTCTAGTTTGGATTATAGGAGGAGATCCATCATGTTGCACTAAAGATTTTTTTCTAACAAGACTTTTCTCAAGTCACTTAGGGAGTGCAGTAGCTGTGTGGAAAATCCCCCTTTCCAGTTTGATCATGAAGTTCTCCCATCTTTCATCAGTACTGTGAGCTTAAGACTGGCATCATGTAATTAACAAGACTGAAACAACCCAAAACATAATTGGTTGAATCCTAACAACCCGAACAACTAAAGGCCGGTAAAATTCTGGGAATATGATCTCTGCCTTTATAAAGTACTTTATTATCTGCACTTTAATATGATTATAAAGGATATCAGAAGTAACAATCAATATTTTAAAATGATTATGAATTATGAATATATGCTTTTTACCTTTATACAGAGAGATGTGTGCGGTGCAAAACAATTTTTGTTAACAAAAAAGTGAACAAATCTATTTATTATAATATATTTTTGTAAAATCTACTTCCTTGTTGTGTGTTATTTACTTGCAGCAGTGGTGTAAGAGCACTGATTTTCTTATTTTAATATAGGGGTAGATAAATATAGGTGTAGATAATTAAAATATAGGGGTTTTTTGTTCCTACCTAAGTGCCCTTGATTATCATGTCCTTGATTACCATGCAAATAATTAAAAATGCACCTAGTTCCTTTTCTTCGTGCAACAGTGAAAATACTTTTGTGATGGCATATGTGTTGGAAGTTGCTCAGAGTTTCATGCTGTTCACCTAATGCCAACCAGTTTTGGGTTCTGTGTCTAATGGGGAACAAGCCATGCAGAAGAACGGTCATTTTTCTGGTGGTTCTAGATATTATTTCATATCTGAAATAATCTCCTACTGTTTTGGAGACAGACTCAACACTGACTGTAGATGAACTATGGTGGCTCTGCCCCTTCCTGCTGTAATCTAGACAACTCTTGTCAAGCAGTCTTGCATGACAATTCATTAAATTAGTTTTCACAGAGAATCCAAAAGCTATGGTTATTGTTTTGGGCTGTGGTAAATTTTTTGCTATGTCTTGAGTAATTGGGTATAGGGAAGAAGTAGAAGATTTCCTCAACAAACTGATGTCTGGTGGATGAAGAGATCACCTCAATTCCTGAGTAAAAGGAAGTAAAAGGAATATTCACAGGTAATCTCTGATCCCTTCACATGTTGTCTGTAACTTTAATATCAAAGTGCCATGTATGTTGAACTGCAAATATTAGAAGGCAGTTATAAGGTCTAGAAAGCATGCAAGGTATACTTAATGCACCAGGATATATTATTTTAGAACAACTGTGTCACTATACTTGTTTGGCTCTGAATAAGGCTGGGCCTTCTTTCTCAGGTTATGCATATAAATAGCATATAAATAGGGAGTTCTTTTCCAACTGAAATCTTAAGTCAGACCATGGCTTTGTATAGAATACCAGCCAGATTCCAGAAATAAAAAGGCAAAGCCACATGACCTGGAAATTCCAGAAATAGCAGGCCTAACAATGCTAAGGATGTGTTATGTCTCATATTGTAAACGACATTCTGTGTAGCAATTTGATGGTAACACCACTAGATGCTTTACACTTAAGTAATATAGAGGCCTAGCATGAGCTGATATGAAATGCTTATACACTTCCAAGGTAGCAAAGGGGCAGCAATATTACCAACTTGTCATTGTGCCACATAGCTTGGGACCTGCATGTTCATTGTATACAGATTCCAGAGTCTGTATTTCACTCTGATTCTTTTGGTACAACAATCATGCTGGTGGCTGCCAAACCTAGAGCATAACCAAATGGGTCCACTAGTCACTTGGTGAGGGCCACATTTTGATGTGTACTATCATTTCACAGGGTTTCAAGTTTCAAGCCTTACATGGCAAGATCTTCAAAGTGGCCAAAAGAGGTGCTATATCACCCAGCCTCTCTCAGAAATGGCTGTTCAGCTACATGGAAGAATTTGGCTTCAGTCAGTGATTCCCTCCTTTGCAATTTGGCAATCTGGTAGGGGAAGAAGGGAGAATACGTGTAGTATAACCTTCTCCTGAAACTCCCAGTACTCTTCCAGAGCTGCCACAACTGAAGGGAAGGAAGGACAAAACAAGCCTTAGGCTAGTGGGACTTCTCTTGCTAATGGCAATGATCTGCATTAGCAACTACAGTATTCAAAAATTGTGATATAAACCTCTGGCTGAGAGACCAGAGAGGAATGGAGAAAAGGTCATTTCATGCCACTCTAGCTGCGTAGAGGTACACTGTTATTTTCCTTTTGTAAAGCAGGGGTTTTGCTATAAAAGTCTGACATGTGTTCTCACTTTGAGTTGCTTTTGAGTTTTAATTATATATACACTTCAAGTTAAACAAAAAGACAAGTTAGCAAAGTAAACAACAAATACTTTGTATTTGAAATAAACATCTCATGTAAATATCCAATGTATTTTTCATCAATGCATTTTTATACAAATGTCATTTTCATAGAAGAGGAGTTATTAGATGTATCATGATCAGATGAAATATTTACCTGCATACGTCTGAAAATAAGTTTTGATTGTTTTACGCAGTTTACAATAAGTGTTATAATATCCTTTCATCTGCAGATTGTCACAAATATTTCGTTTCACTATTTAGTTCCTCTGACTGATGCAAGATACTACGGTTATCAAGCCAATCAAAGGTTCTACAAGCAACAACACAGCTTGACACCTACATTAGTTTCATAAGCTAAGGTAGAGGTTAATATCAGAGGTGTACTTTACAAAGCAGTTCCTTCATGAAAAAATACCTGCATTGTTCCTGGTAAGACAACTCTCCTATAGTGTTGACCACTGTTTGTGACTCTTCCCATTCATTTGAATTGCCTGCAGAAGTGACCTGCTAATTTGCTTCCCAATGCCAAGATAGTTGTATTAATTTCATTGATTGTCACAGTCTGCACTTCTAGCATTTCTAACCTGCCAACTCGGCATAACACTTCATGCTTCTGCTAAAATGGACGGTGGGCCATGAAAGCTTGTGTGTTAGTCTTTAAGGTGACGTGATGCATGTACTTGCAAAGCTATGTAGAATTTATTTTGATAATCCTTCCATTTATCTACCATTTAAAAAAATATAAACAACTGCAGGTACAAAATAAATCAGAGCACCCTTTTCTGCCTCAGAAGAAGAGTCATTTAAAAATACCTTAATATTTAGTGGTCCCTGAGTTTGTTTTGAAACATCTATTGTCTATGCAGGGGGAAGAAATGTTTAGAACATACATAATGCTGGACACAGCTATAGCAAATGAAAATTCCAGTGGGATGTGAGCCGGTCAATCCATGCTTCTCCACAAGAAGGTATGTAAAGTGTCCCATATCATTTCACGTCTGTTACAAACTATTTTCTTGGAAAGCTGCAAATGACCTCAGCAGGCTGGGCCTCCTAGATCCAGTGGTTATGCTTCTTAAGGCTGCCGCACCCAAGCACCTGGAACATACTGCATGTTTGTGCTCTTGTGGAACTTAGAGAAGGAGGCTGTCTGAGGTAAGGAAATTATTTTGTGGGCCTTTGGAGCACTGTGCTGAAAGTGAATTGCAAGTAGGTTGTTTTTATAGATTTGTGGCTCAGGGCCTTTTTTAAAAAAGCCAAAAAACCCAACAAAAAACCCCACATCAAAAGTGGTTAAAACACTGCCAAAATTACTTAATGTAAGGTGTTCCCTGGTGCATCAGACCAAAGGTCTATATCGAGTGCAGCATCTTGCTTCCCATAGTGGCTTTGATCTGGCAAGGGAAATCTGCACATGGCAGCAAGCTTCCAGTCCTATGCGCCTGGCTGCATATTTACATCAACAATGTAATGTTTATCCAGACTTCTCTGAGATGTGTCTTCGGTGCAGCTAGCAATGCTCATTCCCATCTGGACTTACAGTTGCTGTAGACTACTAATGCTTGAGGAGAACTTGATGCTTTGAATGCAGTAGCAGTTTTTAAAGTTCATACTAGCTTAGTAAGGGAGCAGTTGATTCATCTGAAATCCACTTGCATTTTTTCTTTTCGTCAGCTAAGGCTTTTATATACAACAGCTGCTTCTGTGCTTCTTCCAGCCCTCGTTCTTTCTCCAATTTATTCAGTATCTATGGAAACAAAAGAAATGTGTGCAGCCTTATTTTAACACATTTTTTCAGTGTCACAGTAGCTCTGCTTGAGCAAACCACATTCCTTCTAATGCCAGCCTATGCATCTTGTTGTTTATAAGTTTATTGTCAATCACAAGATAAAACACTTCCTCTGACAAGAGCTTTCTAAATTAAGAACCACAAACGTTTAGCAAATGCAAGCCCAAATTTATGTAATGGTAGCAGCACAATATGAAAGTAAGCATATCAATGTACAACTGTCATGAGGAAAGATACAGCCAATATAGAAAGCTGTCCCGTCCCCGTCCCCCAGTGGCATAACAAGGTCAAAACAGAAATTTGTATCTATAAAATGACTACATCCTTTATTTGAAAGCCACAGACTGAAACATTTTCAGCAGCTGTAAGAATAGGGTGTGATTTGAAGGGGCATGTTTATACTAAGATGATTAATCAGTCACATTTTGGAAGCTATGAAATGGGGAGGGGAGTGGCCCAGTTATATGTGGCATCAAAAGTGTTTAGAATTTGGATGAGTAAACAGGTATTTATGACAATACGTTTTAGTGAGACTTGGTCACTGCTTTTTTATCGTATTGCTTAACTTGGGTAAAGGTTCCTGTTTCAGATCCTACCAGGCACCCCTTCCTCTGTTCTCATCAGACTAATCCTTAGTTAACTATCTGTTCAGCTCTGACTAGCCTGACACAACTCATTAAGCCACTACCCCTGACATGCAGGATAGTTTGTGCATTATTAAAATTGCCATAAGTAAGTTTTATTTTACCTTACAGAATTTGACAGTAGATTTGAAAAAATCCCAAAACCACTGATTAACAACAATATGCCTATATACTGTATTTTTCGCTCCATAGGACGCACCAAGTTTTTTGGGGGGGAAATAAAGAAAAAAAAATTTATTTCCCTCCCAGGCGCTTGTGGGGCCAGCAGCGGGGAGAAGCGCTCTTCTCCCCACCGCCTGCATGCAGACCAGGTCCGGGGACAGCGGGAAGACGCGCTGCGCCTCCCAGCTGTCCCCGGAGCTTGCGGGGCAGGCAGCGGGGAGAAGCGCTCTTCTCCCCACCGCCCGCATGCAGACCAGGTCTGGGGACAGCGGGAAGACGCGCTGCGCCTCCCCGCTGTCCCCGGAGCTTACGGGGCTGGCAGCGGGGAGAAGCACGCGTCTCCCCGCCGTCAGCCTCCAAACCACATCGGTTTCCGCCTCCCCGCTGTCCCCCGACCTTGTGGGGCTGGCGCTGGGGTTCTCCTGAAGTCTGGAGAGCGAGAGGGGTCAGTGCGCACCAACCCCTCTCACTCTCCAGGCTTCAGCGAAAGCCTGCATTCGCCCCATAGGACGCACACACATTTCCCCTTCATTTTTGGAGGGGAAAAAGTGCGTCCTATGGAGCGAAAAATACGGTATATATACCGTAGGCACAGTGTAGTATAGATAAAGGGCATACTACTAGACATTTTGGTAACTAGAGAAAGAGAGAGAGTGAAAAGAAGAGGAACTTACATCATCGTAATATCTTGCTATGTAGTGGTAAATTTTAGTCAAGGCTGCAGACTCATTAAATTCATTTTCATGTTTCTGCGAGGGGGAAAGGAAAACAGGTGAAACAATGTTAACAGCATATGAAATAGTTAATAATGACATGGCTTGCAAACAACATTGAGCCAAACCATGGCTGCGTGCAAGCAAGCAGATGTATGGCTTTCTGGAGTGAAGATCACAGCCACTGTGATACTTTTACTGGGCCTGCTACTGCACGGGTGTTATGTCCCAATTTAGGCTCGTGGTATTATCTACAGGTTTGGACATCAACACTGTGCCAAACTATGGCTTAATGCCTCAGTAGCATTGTGGGAGAAACACAGTGGCCACAATCTTTGCTCTAGGAACTGGATTAAAAAGGTGAGGGAGAAACATTACTAGTGTCTGCAGGGCACCATTGGGATGTTTCTCATTCAAGAGGCCAGTTCTTGCTTTACAGCCAAGGCACAGCATGCCGTCATACTTTCTGCATAGGTGGGCAGAAACAATGAAATGATACCTTAGATTCCTGAGTTAAAAATTCTTCTAGCTCCGAAGTGGACAATGAAGGTAAATCCCTAATTGCTTTATAGAAAGCTTTAACCTCTTCTTTGTAAAGCGGAATATCTTTCGCATAGAGAAGTTTGTTTGTTGGTGCTTCCTTTAAAAAAGAAAACAAAAGACAACTATTGTTATAAATGGTCACAGCTATGCTGCAATTTTTTGGGGGGATTCCTGTGAAAATTCAGTTAATTTCTATACACTATCTTTCAATATAAATAATGTCAGGCTGCCCTGCAATGTCAAACAAAGCACAGAATAAAATGGCAGGTTTACAGCATTAAAACTGTACAGCAGTTCAGATTTTAAAGGCCCCTTTTTGGTAGTGAGGGTTAGAATTATAGTGTTACAGTTATTATCATTTTTCTAACAAAAATGGTTTCTGAATGCTGCAATGGATTGTGATAGTTTGTTTTAGTTACATTTTTGGTGGTGTACCTTTTTATTACAGTATGATTTGGTGATGGGCCCTTGGCTAAGCAAGAAGGATATTGAAGGCCGGGGAGAATAAAAAGGTCTGGCACTGAAAAGACAACCATCTGTGGGGTGAACATCAAGAAGGGCAACTTCCCATTTATCACCAGCTCGGTCAGACAGCTGGGTCCCTTGAAAGAAGGTTACCCACAGTGTATAGATAGGTGCATGTAGAGTAATGAAGACTATGCCTCATGTTTTGTTCTCTGTTGTCATTTTCTTTTTTAATATTGCAGGTGTTGAATAGGAGGGTGCTAAAAAAGGCTTCCAAATTAAAACTGCATTAGCCATATACAGTGAGATGCCATGCCTGTGACAAGCCTCCTGTTCTTATAGTCCCAGGCAGGCCGCAAAGAACAGGAGGTTTATCAAGCACTTAATAAGCCACAATTCATGGCTGGTAGTGGTCTCTGTTCAGCCTTGTAGGTTACATAACTTCTGACCCACTTTTGGTATGGCAACCAAAAGAAAAAGAAACACTACAGGAAAACAGTGTTGCTGGATTTTCAGGGTGTCACAGAAATGTGTCATTCAAGAAACCACTTTATTGCACCAGTTGATTACAAGTCAAAGGGAAGCCTCTGGGTAGCTTTCAAGTTTCAACCACAGCCACTTGTTCAGCTGCAAAGGGAACTGCATCTTTGGATCAAATTTTAAACTTTAAACAGGGTTAAGCATTAAAATATAACAGAGCACAGCAGTTGCTTTTTCATGAGCAGTGTTGTGGAAGCCTGAAAGATAAATCTAGCACTTCTGAAATTTCCATTCTGACTTTTTTTGTGCACTAACCTAAAAAAACTTTAAAATAGGAAATATGTTTCCTGTATGCAAATCAGACAGTTGGTTCCATTATCGTGTGTGTGTTAAATGTAAACTACTTGATCTCCCACAGCTTCGTCTATTAAGTGAACCTTATGCAGCAAGGATTGTGATACACACAACTCCAGATGCCAGATAAGGGCTCATTAACAATGTAACTCCCTTTAGTGTGCATGGATCTAATCCCACAAAGCACTCTGAATGTGAAAACCTGCACACTGAAGTTCTTGCAAGTTCAGGGCATGCATGTGAAGTGAAGTGAATGTTGAATTACAGAAGAATGGTCTGGAGTAAAATGATTGCCTTCAGTAGGGACAGTACTGTGGAAAAATTGGTTTGGAAGGTATCGCCTAAGGAAAGGGTGTGTAAAATATGAAATCGATACACTACCTTTCCCAGTTGTTGTTCTGATAGAGAAAAGGCATCCATAAACGCTTGTGCAATTACTGACAAACAGCCATCAAGATGTGGAGTCTTTTTAATATCAAAGACAAATTGAGGGTTCTTCAGTATATTCACCCAGAAGCGAAGAGGAAGACTGGCAAGAGAAAAGGCAAACTTCAAATTAATAATGTTTCAGGAAAAGATTATTAATCCCACTAAAAGTAATTTAACATCAGTCATGCAAGTTAGCAGCCTAATAAATAATCATGTCCTCAGTTGATAGTATAGTCCCAATGTGCCCTTCACTGCTGAACATGCTGCCAGTTCATGCATTATTATGTTTGAGTTTTACATGAAGCACATTCGTAAATATATACCTGTTAGTTTTCCATATATGGACCACATCAGGGTCTGTAATTTTCTTATTTTCAGCCTGAGCATCCAAGAAGTCAAAAAAATACTTGACAGCAACAGGGGCTTTATTGTTTGGTAAAGTCCAAATGCTCCTAAACAGCTCTTCAACAACTGAGTGAATTGCAACCTTTGAAAGAAATAAAAAGGCAATGGTTTTATTGCTTAGACAAAAGAGTTTCTGAGATGTAAATTAACAAAACAACGAGCTCCATCTATCAAGGACAATTAGTGCAACAAGAATGGAGCTGAACACTCTTCAGTCACCCATTCAAGACTGGCACCATCGCAATGTATAAAAGCCATTTCTCAGTGTTCTCTTATAGTTCAGATCCATCTCAATGGGAGGGGCAGCTCTGAATGCATCTGTACGCAATAATTCTCTTTTCATGTAAATGAATGGGGAAGCCCAGTTGAGCTGCATGTGCCAAGAAGAAAAAAAGACCTATAGGTGGTCACTATAGGTTCTACAATCTCATTCTGTGTTTTTAAGTTACATCAGTTAATTGCTGCCTCTTTGTGAAGCTTCTTAATCTTATCTTTTCTGGCCTTAAATAAAGTTCAGCACTTACCTTTGTAGAAAGAAGTTTAGTAAGATACATTTCCTTCACTTTAAATTTTTGTTTTCCTTTGTGTTTTGCACCCTGTGTATCTTTGGCTGCTTCGGAATCTGGTAATATCTGTAAGAAAGGTATACACAAATGGGCATGCAGATGCAGTGGTTAAGGGAGGCAATAATATATAACAAAAACATCTAGTTGTCAGATACTGCTGACTTACCAGATGGCAATAGTCGTTTGGGTATTCCCCATCTGAGAAACATGCTTAAAGGGGGAAAGAGAGAATGAATGAAATGCACACAGTGAAAGGGATTAAGCAGTTGCCAAGAAAGGACATCCAGGTAATCCATGTTTAATTATATTCCTGTGCAGGACCCTGAGGTTGTGTAATTGCCACCTTGTGCTCCTTTGGGAGGAAGGGCGGGATATAAATGTAATAACTGCACAACGTAATTCCCACCACTCTGTGCAGTAAGAAGACAGGCCAAATAAATTATCTGTATCATTGGCTTTACTGCTCCCTTTTGCCAGCTTCTGTCACAAAATATCATCCCAGCCCTCTGGGAGCAGGAAGAAAAGCAGAATGAAACATCTGCTGTAGCATTCTGTTGCCTTCGTGAAACCAACCCTGCATCAATCCGAACTATGAGGCTGATTTCACAATGTGTAAAATTACAAATTTCTCTTGTGCCTTGTCTACTTTGGCCTTAAATGGACTCTCCATATTCTCTGCAAACATACAAAAAAGGGTAATATTATCTTTATGACCTACATATAAGCTTCCCTGAAGCATCCGGCTGTATGCTCAATGCTCTTTTAGACTAATTGGAGCTTATTCCAAAATGGGGAGCCTGTGGCCCATTAAGTTGAAATCGGTCTCAGCCAGCATGGCCAATGGTTCAAGATTGGGGGGGGGAGTTGTGGCCCAATAACATCTGGAGGGCCACAGGTTCCCCATCCTTGTGAATTTCGTCAACTTATTCTTTTTATAGATTATAAAACTGGACCTTCACATAAATGGCTGCTTCAGAACTATGGTTCAAATGGTCTGCTATATACTCATAGCTCATAGCTCTATACTCATAGCTCTATAAAACCCATTACAGTGGGGGCGGGAAACCTGTGGCTGTTCATATGTTGCTGGACTACAACTTCTGCCATCCCTGACCATTGGGCCTTTCTGGCTGTAGCTGGTGGGCGTTGCAGTCTAACAACCTATGGAAGGGTCCCCCATCCTGCCATCACAATTATATATATCAGGCTTGTATTGGTTTCAGTACCTGATAGATCCATTTTTTTCTTAGAGATTTTAATAGTTGCTCCATCTGAAATCTGAAAAGGAAATAAAACAGCTTTTGTAATATGCATTTTTTTCTAAAACTACACGGTTCCTCAAAGTTCACATGATCCACTGCATGTGACTTGTTACTTTCTTCCCAGCCAGCACAGGTCAAAGAATGCATTATGTTCTGTGTTCATTTCCCCACTCTGAGGCTTCCTAAGTGCAAAGTTAGAGTAGCCATAGGGTTTTTTCTATTCTGATGCAGCCAGCCAGCCATGCTATAAAGGCTGACGTTCCTAAAGGGCCTTATATTTTGAGATGGGTGCAGTACCTTTTTTTTTTTAATGTAATGTGACATGCTTATCTGAAAGCACGTGTATCATAATGACTGTTCACATGTCCTGCTAAGGCATAAACTCGTCACATTCCACTATGCATGAGCTATGTGCTGAAGCATGCAGTCCAGGTTTTCCCACTAATCAAGTGGGACAAAAAACCTTGGAATGGCTGGATTAAGAGTTCCAACCAAAACAGTGCTCAAAGGCTGTTAAAACCATAAACATTCTGGTGAGGCAGACTGTTATCTATATAATGGGTCCAAAAGTAATCCAGCTGATAGCTGCAGTGCTCAGCAGTTGAATGCTGTGTGTTTGAAAACACAGTGCTTCCCTATTGCTACTCAGTTACTGAAATGACTTGCACAGAATAGGATGCCTTCCAAAAATGGGGAAAAGTGAAACTGCAGCAGCTGGCCCAGTGTAAAGCTTATCCTTTACCAATAGAATCCTGCAGTTACACCAAGTTTTAGGAAGTGCAAGAAAAATAGATTTTGTTCAACTGATGAAATGTTTGATGACCTGAAACAGGAAATTTACAAAAACTGAAAGACGAAGAACAGGAAAAACTGGGTTTGTTTTTCTCGTTTACTATCAGATTATTTATCCATCCAGCCAAATATTACCAAGGCCAAATGGCAGTGTCTCTTCCAAATCACAGGCAGCTGTGACTGAAATCTTTTTAACTGTAGATGGTCGTGATTAAAACTGGAACCTTACGCATGCACAGCATAATCTTTACTACTGAGCTATCGGGCTTTCCCCAAATACAAATAAAAGAACACGTAGCACACCCAAGCAGAGGCAAAATGAAGATAGCAAAAACAAAGTAAAGATAGCTCCAAATAAAATCTAATCTCTCAAGGGGCACAGGGCTAACAAAAGGGTAAATAAAAATTTAAGTACAAGAATATATGTTGTGTATTTTGTGGGTGAGTACTTGAGATGAATTTAACTGGATTTATGGGGGGAAAGCATGGCAACAAATTTCACTTCCCTCTGTGATGAAGTGCTAAACGTCATTGACAAAGGGTAAAAGGGAATATACTATTCCAGGACTTCAGTAAGGCTTTGAAAACATCTCGGATTACACAAGCAAACAAATTAAAGGGAACATAGGAGAAATTTTGTCTACTTGGCAAGACACCTGGAAAGGCAATGAGTAGATGCAACTCATAGGAAGCTGCCTTATACCGAGGCAGACCAATGGTCCATCTAGCTCAGTACTGTCTACACTGATTGGTAGTGGCTTTCCAGAGTTTCAGGCAGGGAAGTCTCCCAGCCCTACCTGGAGAGGTCAGGGATTGAACTTGGTACCTTCTGCATGCTAATCAGATGTTCCAGCACTGATCTCCTTCCCCAAACCAGTAGGAAAGAACACGGTAACACAAAGTTCTGCCTCAGACTCAGTTAATTCTAGTGACCCCAATCCAACTAAGAGCAGCTATAACTAAGAATGCTGAACTTGGTGGGACTTTGACTTGTGCTGCACATACAATTGAAACCATTTCAGTAACTTGATTGTGACCAATTAAGTCCCTTTGATTATGCTGGAAACGGTTTAGGAACAAGTTTAAAAGGCTTAACTTTTGACTGGTTTTATTTTGATGACATTTACGTTTGGCGTGCAAAGGTTTCATTTTTTTTCTCATTTTGAATTTACTGTTTATAAACACTCAGTACTAATGCTTTTTCAACCAAATGTGCATGGAAATGTAGCTAGGCTAACAGTGTGATCCTGTGTCTCACAAGCACTATGGGATTTGCTCCCGGGAAAGAATGTACAGGACTGCAGCTTAAGTGACTTCCTATAGACCCACATCAAGTATGTGATGGCATTGGCAAGAGAATCTTGGTCCAGTCTTTCAGCTAGACCATATGACAACTATTGGATACAGTATTTGAGAAGATCGTGGAAGAGCATAGAATTTTAGAGTTGGAAGGGACAACAAGGGTTATCTAATCCAATGCTCTGCAATGCGGGAATCTTTTGTCCAATATGGGGCTTGAACCCATGACCTTGAGAGTCTCATGCTCTACCGACTGGGCTATTCCAGATTGTCCTTACAGAATAGAGATCTTCAAATTATTAAGGATTTTTGTTCTTACCGCATAATGTCGTATGGTATTCAGCTTGGTAATTCCATTTTCCAGAATCTCAGAGGAACTATCTATGTCCAAAAGTTTGGTTGTTTGTGCGCCTGACTGAAGAGCTGCCAAACAATTAAAACAGTTGCAATTCAAACATATTCTGTGCTTTGATTCTGAGATGCCAACAGTGGCTTGCGAGGCAACCCTATCATATTTTGCCAGTCTGTTAAAATTCTCGTAAGAGGTCAAGATGCTAAAAGTACTTGCATTGATGATGCTGGGTTTGTGAACCATTTGAAACCATATTCCATTCCTTCATGGCCACATCAGCTTCTGTATCACAATAGGGTTTTGTGAGCAGCTATTGAGGTGGATCACTACTACCAGTGCTGTACTGGTTCTTCCCAATGGATCATTCTGCTTCAGCTAATACTGCAGCAACAGAGACTGCGATACTGTGCTTGCCAAGCATTTAATTTGCCCAGTCCTCAATAGGTTGCTATATATTACATAAGCTAACTGTAATCCACAAATGACAGAATTTATTTAGTCAAAACAGATTGGTTTTAATGAATTCATAGTAATTTGTGGGTCTCATCTGTTAACAGCAGAGAAATCTTCATTTGTGGTTTTTCAAAAACCCATTATTAAATTCTGTTCTCAGAGTAAACAAAGGAAAATAAATGTGAGATTATAAATTTATAACAAAAATAGGGCAGTGGCAATGCCTTACCCAAGGCCATTTCGTTGAGCTGAAGATCATAAAGAGAGCCATTCTTGTTCAGAAAGGCTTGCAAGATCTTCTCTTTGGCTTGCCCTATGGTGTCACAATCCAGGACATTCACTTGAATTGTCTGAAAAGTGCCTTCACACTCACTTTGTGGGATATTTTCAAAGACAACATTTAATTCCTGAAAGAGAACAAATGTTTAAACACAATGTAATTTACAACCCAGATTTAAAGCACATAAAAACCCTTGGTGAATAAAAAGATAACCACCTGCCACTGAAAAGACCTTCTAGCTGGTGCCAAGGAAGTCTTTCTGAAGAGCCCATTTCATAGCCGAGGTGCCACCACTGAAAAAGCACTCTCCTTGACAGCCACCTGACTCACTTTGCTTGGAGCAGGTCCTCCAAAGATTATCTTAGTGTTCAAGTGGTGATATGTAAACCACTTGTATGCAAATCATTATCATCTGTGCTAGCAAATCTTGTATTATGTCAGAGGAAATTAATATAGATCTTTCAAAAACATGTTTTCACACTTCACAGTTACTCAATCCCAACTGAACTAATGTGCTAAGTTTGGGCCACAGACAGCAGAGTTTAATCTCATACCCAAAAACAAGCTGAGTGGACTCAGGCAAGTCAGTAACCTGATCTAGTCATAATGCTAAAGCATAGTTTTCATGTATGAAATAACTGCCTCTTATCTCTTCTGATTCAGGCATGAAATTGTAAGTATCTGCTTCCAGATAAATAAATTAAACAGTATTTTATTTATTTGAACTGGTATTTTTAGGTATGGCCTAATAAGCTAGGATCAGAAATCACAATTTTATCTTTGGTTGTTTGGACAAACTATAGATTAAGCTACATATAGATTAAGCTACAGTTTGTCATGGTTCAGATAATAAGATAAACTATGGATATTTGGAAACAGAAGTGTTTCTGATCTTGCAACCATACTGGGAAAGTTGAGGTGAGAGTGTATTAGCTTGAAGCTTGTTAACTGTAGCCAGTATCTCTCAGCCTCATCCATCTCTAAAAACTAAGTGACCTATCTCAGGAATTATAGATGGTGTAGAAAGCATTCTGGCATTTTTTCTCTCCCTCTCATAACACTAGAATCTGTTATGAGTGTCAGTCTATGAAGAACCACAATTCGACCGTAGACTATCTATGTGAGACCACTTCTTGATCTAGAATTCCACCCCTGCTTAGTCATATAATTTCTACCATACAAGACTTGTTGGTTTCATTTGCTGGACACACAGTTAACAAGACATACCACTGTATTGAATTCAGTTACTTGCCACAGTAACCAGTCTTCATTTAGTGTGTTCAAGGCCTTGCAGGTTATTACATCCACAGGGCCTCTGTTTATCCTTTGATTTAGGGTTGTCACAAGCATATAGAATGGATCGCCAAATGTCTCCTAAGAAGCATAATGAAACACAATGTTATTTAACTTATAGTTATACCTTCTTTTCTTTGCATTTCTCTATGCATTACAACTTATTTGTTAAACAGGGGGGAAACAACCAGAAAAAACTGCCCTGCTTAAAGTCTGCTGCAAATAATATGCATTTCCATGTAGGGAAAGACATAAACCCCACATATAGATTGCATGCTCATCTATTTCTTCACATCTACATATAATGTATGTGTAATGGGAAGCGGCAGCCAGCTGCAAGATGCAGTTATGCATACATTTAGTGGAAGAGATACATGTGCGATTGTCACATAATACGCTCTACCTGTATGTTTCACATTTTTGCCTATGTACATGTGGCTTCTCTAAAAAAATATGAAGCAATGTTTGAAATGGTAGATGCCACAGATGAACCTGGAAAGGCTTCTTCTCTAAACAGCTCATTTTCCTACTCCTCATCTTTTACCCCGAATATTTATGAGTGCTCAAATGTGGGGTTCCCATTCATTTAATGATTCAAAATAAAACCTGTTCATGCAAATGTATTCCACTGAACTGAAGGGGACTCTTCGAGCGCATGCATGTTACTAAGTACTGAACAAACTGCTAGGCAAGAAAGCTGCTGTACATGCACATCACAAGTGGTTCCTTCTGCATGAAAACAAGCAAGTATAATGAAAAGATACACTACTTGCCCGAAGAAAACCGGAGAGGCAAACAGACATCCAGTTTGTCAGCAGTTTTTCTACCACTGACTCTGTACGCCTTAGCAGCAGCTTCGGTTGTATATTGCTAGACTGTTCCATCAAATCCCTTGTCAAGACCTCTAGAATATGGGTTAAGTAGACTAGGTTTGTTTGTAGTGCGATCGTCAAGAATGATGCAAACAAGCATCTGTTTATAAAGAGAATAATAAATTTAATGACAAAAAGAGGAAGAACTTGAATATAAGCTGATATGTAATTCTGCCTACATCATTACCTAAGTAATAGCAATACTAACTCGATTTATATGCTGCCACACTCATCCTGGCAGCTGTCGCATAAAGTTGAAGGAAATACCAGCACTTCCAAAATAAAATAAAATAAAATAGAACTACTAAGAAAACCTGGAGAACAATAAAATGGAGGACACAAAATGCACGATCGCTTGTTAATATAAGGGAGTGAGTATAAATGGTCCACATGACAAAGCTCCAGGAGTAGGTCTCAAATTAAACCAAGACTTGTACTGTCCATAGACCTAAGAACCAAAATGCCACAGTTTTAAACTGTGTCCATCACTCTACAGGTAACCAAAGAAAAGGACATATGGCAGGAACACTGTAGTTATTTTCTAGACCAGCCTTCCCCAATCTTGGGTCTGCAGATTTTTTGTTGGACTACAACTCCCATCATCCCTGACCACTGGTCCTGCTAGCTAGGGATGATGGGAGCTGTATTTCAACAATATCTGCAGACCCAAGGTTGGGAAAGGCTGGTCTAGACCATTAAACACTGTGCTGCCAACTTTTTGTATTATTTCAAGTGAAGGAAAATGATTGCTGGAAGCTCCTATGAGATGAATAAGTAACTTGTGTAAATTATGCAACTAAAAAAAGTAACCTCCAGTTATCTTCAATACCTGGAATTTCACTTCAGTGGAGATGAATCCTTACCTTGGCCTGCCAATTCAACCCTCAAAACACCCAAACCCCACAATTGCAAGGGTTGGAGAGAAGTGAGTTAATTATCTTATTGGGTGCCCCTTTGTATTAGCATTGTCCTAGCTGTCCCCAGTTTTGGTTTCTAGCTATTCCATCCAGTCAATCTTCCAAGTCGTTTAATCCAATAAAGCCCAGAATGTCTATTAGTATTCACAAAACAGAATAACTAACACCAATGAATATGTTGATTGCATTCTTCAGAAGAGTGCCTTATCTTAGTGCAATTTGGTCTGCATATTCTGTTTCAATGTTCTAAGTTACTGAACTCTTAGCAAGATTCCAATATGTTTCTTTCTATTTCAAGGTAATTACACAGACATAACAGTGAAAGTACCTCTGTAAGAATCAGATACAGGTTGTATTCAACCAAGTTTTATTCAGAGTAGATTCATTGAACTAATGAACATGACTAAGGCAGCTCCATTAATTTCAATAAGTACTCTGAGCCAAAACTTCATTGCTTACCACCTACATTTTCTTTCCAGAAATTTGACTAATGAGATTTTTTGGAGCAGTGTGAGGGATCAAAGTCAACAGAAACACAACATTTCTATATGTGCAGGTTGTTCTTTCATGTTTCTACAACTTGAAGAATCTAAGTTCTGTAGCATACCTGTCTTTTACAGAGAAGGTTTTCTGTTTTTCAAGCGTATGAATCAGGGTAACAAGAAAATGCTTGTTACAAATTAAGGCGTACAATGCTGTAATGCTTTCATCCTTCTGCTCAGGATTTCTGCTCTGAAATACATGAATTGTATGTCTGTTTCTTTGTTTTTAATATGTTGTTCGTTTTATTTTAAATTATAGCTGCAAGCATCAAATACCCCCCCCCCCAAAAAAAATGTTGAATACAAAAGAAAAAGATGTTCAGGCAGGCAAGGTAATATTCTTTTAACTAGGAACTGCTAGGACAGGGATGGGTTGTCTCCAAAGGATGTTGGATGCCAACTCCCATCAGCTCCAATGGGCATGGTCAGTGCTCAGGGAGATGGAATTGTAGTCCAACAACATCTGGAGGGCCACAGCTTCACCATCCCTGTTAGCAGGTTTTTAAGATTCACTGTAGTCTTTGTTCTCTGAAAAAGAAGAGCGTAAGGATTTCAAACTTCATTAACTCCCGTACAGCAAGGATTTATAGGTATCCCTATCAAGCAGCTCTCTTGTATTAAGGATTTATAGGCATCCCTATCAATAACAGCTCAGAGCAGATAGCTATGAAGGCTGTGCAGTGGATTCAGTTTTGTCCCGAGGCAAATTGGGCCTATTTGGAGGGACCTGAGCATCAACTCGGGTTCAGACAGACATGGATCACTATGAGTTGGGCGACTCAGAGTGATCTGATCTGTGACTGTCAGGGGACAGACAGGCAAGAGGTGTGGGAAAACCTTCCTTTCAACCTGGTTCTTCTGTCCCCAGACTGCCCTCTGAGAGTGCAATCCTAGGGGAAAGGCACTCCTGGTCTTCGTAGGAGGAAAGGCACAAGGACAACTTCCCCCATCCGTCTCCTGGATACATGTTTAATTAGTGGTTTAAAACTATAATTAAACATTAGTTCTGCCTGTGAACGTATTTGAGAATGGATCTGGGGAGGGATAGCGTTCCCCAGGTTGACAGTGTCTTACAATTCCCGAGCAATGCTAGGCACAAGGCTGCCAGTGAAATACAGCTTGCCACCTGCCATGCTAATGAACATAATACACACATCCTGTGAACTGTGCACATCTCTGTATGGAAATTAGTTACAGCATTTAGATTTTTTTTTTATTCATTTATAAAAGTTATCTGTTGCATTCTCTGTATAGGAATTCAAAGCAAGATGCAGCATAAAATGACAAAGACTCTCCTCCCTGGAAGGGAGGGGAGTGGTTGTGGGCGGGAGCCCAAGCACCGCCCCTTGCAGGGGGCAGCCGCCCCCTGCTTTCCCTGTTACCTGGCTGGCGCCCCGCCCACTGACCGGCACCCAATCGGGAGCCGGCGGGGGGCGTGCCCAGGTAACTTCAAGTTACCGCGCCAGCCCTCTCCCCGGCCTCATTTTCTCTTCGTCCGCCGAGAGTCACCCACCCTCCACTCCCTTCAGCTTAGGGTCTCGACCTTGCTATGGACCTTAGGTTGGTCGCCCTGGTTAGGCGGGGGGCCTGGTAGGAGTTTTTCCACATGGCATTAGGCCATTTGGTTTTTTCGCCTGCCTCGTAGCAATCGTCACAACTTTCGTGGTATTGGTGGGTAGGTTAGGCATTGGATTATGGTGTTGTGGTGTGTTGGAAGGCTAGGTGTGGCCATCGCCTGCGCCCTCAATTTTGGGTATTCCGTTAAAGGAATCCGGCGGTCGTGTATTCTGTCCGATGCCTGCTTGGCGGGAGGCCATGGCACGACCCCCGGTGGCATCAGGGGAGAGCCTATAGTTGAATTAGCATCAACAGGCTCCGCCTACTGGTGATTCAACCCCTGTGGTGGATATCCAATGCCTAAGCCAATACCTTTTCACTGCTGTAACCAATAAAGTTGTGGCCTTTTCATGCCCATAAACCATATATCACGTGTCCTGGTGTATTCATTCCCTCTCCGCGGGGGTCGGGTCCTCGAACCACAACAGAAATGCGCTAGAAACACTAAAAGAATCATACTACCCAGTTTTCATTTCTGTTAAACCAGTTGCCTTCTTTGTAAGATAACTAACATTATATGTAAAACACTTACAAGGGGTTCACTGGAGTCTTCAATCAAGATAAACGACGTGCCTCCAGCCTAAAATAACAGATTGATGACTATGATGTTGACAGAGGATTGCAAAACAAAAGATTGCAAAATAGATAAAGCATTCAAATAAAAAGCAGTGGTTTGGATTGGCCCATATGGTGAAGCTGCATGCACACAATAACCAAATGATTTTTCACAGGAAGACCTTCGCATAAACTGCCCCATATTTTTATAAGCAAACTGGATTCACGTAATAATTTTCTGGGCTGAAGTCAACTTCGGTGAACTTTTTAGTAGAATGTCACAGTACCTGAGGTGACCTGGCAGCAAAACAACATGCCCTGAAAATACTTTGATGAATGGCATCACCCCTGTGAACTGTTCTGGGGTTCTCCTAACCCTTCAGAGTGGATTTTGGGAAGTTGCAGGGGCACATGGGGCAAAGAGAGGAAAGTCCCATTGCAGTAGTGTGAGTCTTTGTGCTGGCTTCCACTAGCACACTGAGTTAGCTGAGTTCAACCTCAAAAATCCCACAAAAGCCCAACAGCAACAAAAACAACCAAACCCCAAATCTTAAAATCAGCAAGGTTTATTCTGTCAAGCACTGCCCTTTTATTATAAAGGTTATTTAACTGTATGCAAAGCCATGACACGTTTACAACTTGGGCGATTTCAATTACTGCAAAAGGTTTATAACAAATATATAAGCAGTCATTTACCTCCGGGAAGGAAGTTCGAATAAGAAAGTGTTTGTAGTCAAGGAAAGGGATGGTTCCAAAACTATCAACCACATCCAATTTTTCCATCTGCAGCTCTACAAAGCCTGCAAGAAACAAAGATCCCCTGGAGTGCTGGTTTTTTGTAATATAACATTATCTTAATTACAGCTTTCAAAGCGATATTGGAAAGTAGCTATCATGAGACAGTTTTCATAGTATACATTTATCTCTGTACTCATTTTTAATGCAATGGGAAATGTTGATCGCATATGATTTTTAATAGTTATTTATTCATAAAAATAGCAGAGCCGTTTACAACAATTATATATAAAATCTTACAGTAAAAGTCATATGAGAATGTTAAAAGCAGAAATTAGCTAACTGCTATGGAAAGATGTATTCTTAGCTGCTTGCATAAACCTGATGGAACCTGAAAGAGTTGGAACAAAAGGTGCCTGCTGAATCTCTATGGGCAGAGCATTCCACAATACTGGGCAAATACCACTAAAGGCACTTAAACAAATATCCCATTTACCTGCACTGTTGAACATAATGTAGCGGTACAAAGAAGGGGCGCTGGCAGTAGTAAATGGCAGCTGCACAGAGGTCAAATTGGGGCCTAGATTCTTACCAGGGGCAGTTGTGGGGCGGCAGTGAAGGAAGAGACACAACACTCTTAGTTATGTCAGTTTGTGCCCATACTAGGTGCCACTGGCTAATCAATACCTGCACACATGGTGCTGACCCAGCCACTTTCTGCTTCCAACATCACCGCATTATATTCCGCTTGAAAGCAGCTGATCTCTCTTCCACTTGGCTTCTAGAGAATGATGGCAGCCAATTACTACCATCTGCCGCACCACACAGGCCATCCCTGATATAACCTCATGCTATCTCAGAACTGCTAATATTAACATGAAGAAGGAATTCTGTGTGTTATGACTATGGGAAATCACAGAATGGTGATCTACTTGAAGGAACACATGCACTTGATAGATCACGAGGCGCCTCATCCACAAAAGAGCTCTAAAAAAAATTAAAACCCTCACCTTCACGTATTTCTTTGCGGAGTTCACATTCCAGAAGCTCCAGGTGTTCGCTCAGTTTACGGTTCAACTGCTTGGATTTTCTTTGGGTCATGAAAATTGCAACTGGGGAAAAAAGTCGATACTCAATAGAAAATAAGAACCACCAAATATACTAATTTGCATTCTTTTTATCAAAACAAAGGGCAAAAACAGGAATCTGCAGTACTTTGAAAACAGCTGTGTCTCAGAATAGTCGCCAAAAGGTAGTAGTGACCGCCGCCATACAACACATTGTTACAAAGAAGTTGGTTGCCCCAGTGTGGGTACTGGTTGCTGATGTTATTAGGGAATGACCAGCTATGCAAGAACTGTAAACTTGCATGTGTTGGCTACTAACCCCCCCTCCCTCCTTCCCTCCTCCTCCTCCTCCACCACCACCACAAAACAAAGGCAGAAAGTCTCATCCACCACAGATTGCTGTGTCAGGGCTGCTGGATCTTTCACTTAACAAACCACCCCACTGACCACCATTGCATACGCTTAATGGTTTTTAACAGATGGAAAACTGGACACATGAATTGTGCTACTTACCAGCAATGACTACGGGGATTAACAAAAGAAGGGTCAAATATGAATAGTTGTGTGCTTCTTTTGGAACTTCTTGCTTAAAGTTTCCCAGCTTGACCTAGTGGATTGGGGAGGGGGAAATGAATATGTAAGAAAGACCTATATTGATATGTAGTTCTTGACCCTCCTCGCTGGGTTATCCTTCTTCTGTGGCTGGAAAAAACAGCACACTGCAGCTGAGCTAATACTATGTGTTGAAATCAATAGACGAAACCATAGACACTGTTACCTCTCCTTCTAGCACTCCATTCGCAGCTCCAAGCATGACTGAAATAACAATGACTGAGCTGCTATATATAGAAGCGATGCAGGAAAGAAGGAAACATCTTTCCACAGGGCCTGAAAGACAGAGCTGTTCCACCAGGCCTTTGGTCAGGGCGCAGCCTGACCCCCTCCTCTCGCAATCTGCACAGAATCTTGCTTAATGGTTGCCATCAATTTGATTTTAATTAATTTTTATAATGAAAGGCTTTTAGAATGTTGGATTATTTTGATTGTTGTTAGCCGCCCTGAGCCCAGCTTTGGCTGGGGAGGGCGGGGTATAAATAAAATTTATTATTATTATTATTAACAGTGCTATCTAACCCAAGATTAAATCAATTGTACAATACAAGGGAAAACGGGAGAACACAGAAATAATGCTCAACATTACCAATCTACTCCCCACAAAAGACTCAGGGAAAACTAAGATGCACAAATATTTGCCCCATATTAATTTTGGAGCTATATCTTTGGGATTTTTTAATGTAAAATCAAATCATATGGTTTTCTACCAGCACTTCCGTATCTAAATTATAGTTACTGTAAGATCATGTTGAAGGAGTATAACACATCAGTATTTGTGCCTGGCATCTGGTTACCTATATTTTGCACTGCATATTTATCATACAAGTATTGATATAGAAAAATATATGTCCAAGCGTACCTGTTTTCATAC
Organism: Podarcis tiliguerta; assembly: GCF_965153285.1. Taxonomy (NCBI): domain Eukaryota; kingdom Metazoa; phylum Chordata; class Lepidosauria; order Squamata; family Lacertidae; genus Podarcis; species Podarcis tiliguerta. The sequence continues at coordinate 39,054,760 of NC_139543.1, read as the reverse complement.
AGTTTTGATCCCCTTTGTTCTCAGTTTGATTTTATATTTGATTCTTGAAAACTGGGCTTTTCTGCCTTTGATGAGCTGTGCGCATGTGCACACACACACCCTTGATACAGCAGGGTGGGGGGACTCTAGCCCAAATGCATTCCCTCATGGGGGAACTTTTGGAAGTCATAAACACCCCCCACCCCACCCCCGTTAGTTTAAGTCTCAGTTTAGATTGATGAATCCTTAAGAAATTTACATTGGTGTCACAAATATTACCAAAGTAAGAGAATCAAAGCAAACTAATCTACTTATTGGGAAGCATATTTTGAAGAGAGAGAAAATGTATGCAATACAGGGCTCAGACATTACAAGCGAGTGCCAGGAGAGAATGTTCCTCTTCCAATGCGGTGATAGATTGACCTTCAAGCCCATGGATATACGTTAATCAGTAACAGGCTATAGAAACTACATCTCACTAACAGGGCTATGGCCAGATGGTTCAGGGGCTCCAATTTTACTAGGGTAGCCCTCAGCTTTGTTGAAACTAAAATAACCAGACCACCTTTGACCCCCCCCCCCGCCTTTGTTGCTTAGTGATCCTGAGAGGCAGAACGACGAAAAGCCATTAACATCTATTTCGCTTGTACTCCAAGTCTCCTGTAAAAACACAATGTCATAACCTTGGGTGAACTTAACAAAGGACAGGTCAGATGCCTTTTTAGGCCAGCTTGCGATATTCCATGTTAGAAAACTAAAGTTGGACTTGGCTTTACTGAAGTCTAATCTTTGTCAGTTGTTTTCAGAAGAATGTTTGGAGTTTACCATTTTTTGTGGCAACTGGTTGTCCTTTATTCTGATGGTATCTTTACACGGAGAGTCGCCCAGGTGTTCAGTAATTTTGGATGGTGGATGTAGGGTGCTCACATTGGTTGTCCTAGGACCTTTGCTTTGCGAGACATCCTCTGGAGGATGTTCTGTCTGACTGACCCATGGAACTTATTGCTAGTGCACACTCATAGCTTTGTGCCGATACTCTCTTAATTAAGCAAGAAATGAAGTTAAGGTATTGTCTTTATCGTTGCTAACTGCTATTTGGTAACTGTGAATGTCACACTGAGCATAATATATTAATTAAAGAATTGAAAATTTTGGTTAAGACTATAAAGTACTTATGTTTCTTTGTTCATTTAATCCCATGGCAGTATTTTCTTCTTTGTTTTATGTTAGATTAAATAGTATATTCACATGTAATAAGAAAAAATATAGAGCCCATAAGCTTTTACTCACATAAACCTTCACACTGGATGTATCAATCTTGTCATCGGATGTCTGTTGGGCTCTGCAGTAAATAGTGCTGCGACTTTCAGTTTGCGAAATATTTTGAACAGTGAAAGTTACGTTTAGCAATTTCTCAGCAGCCATGCAGGACATAAAAACGTCAATCTCACGTTTAGAAATATTTAACCCATCATTTTTTTTCTGGAAAGAGATGAGAAAATACTATGAAGTGTGAAATATGCACCAAATTCAAAGAATTTAGCATATGAATGTTTTAAAATAGAAGATTTGTGTTTTCTCTTTATAAAACCCAAACCAGCATCTTACATGTATTTTTAACTCCAAGACAGGATGCATATCAGTTGTCAGTTCATAGTGAATAAATTCAGGGTCAGGTTCATATCGAAATTCAATGCAAGGTATATTTTTCGTTTCAACTTTTAGAACAACTTTTACATTACTTTTCTCAGTATTAACAGCTGGTGTTGTAAAATTACACTCAGATCTGTCACTGCGGCATGTAAATTTCTAGAAAAAGAAAAAGGGGAAGGGGGGAAAATGAGAAAACTATAAAGCACTGCCAAATTGTATACAGTGGTACCTCAGGTTACATACACTTCAGGTTACATACGCTTCAGGTTACAGACTCCACTAACCCAGAAATAGTACCTCAGGTTAAGAACTTTGCTTCAGGACAGAAATCGTACGGCAGCAGCGGAAGGCTAAAGTGGTACCTCAGGTTAAGAACAGTTTCAGTTAAGAACTGACCTCCAGAACGAATTAAGTTCTTAACTCGAGGTACCACTGTATAGTACACATTGTTAAATTGTAGCCAATATGTTGGCTGCAATTCTATGCACAGTTATGATGCTTACATCACAGAATTCCATGGAATTTAACTTAATATTTTCATATACAGTGGTACCTTGGTTTGTATACGTTTTGGATTACAAACACATCAAACCCAGAAGTGCATGTCTCGGTTTGCAACCTTTTTTTGGATTACAACCCATTTATCTTGGATTACGAACAATTTTTTCTTGAAGGCCCCCATTGGTGAAACTGGGCCTTGGGTTACAACCTGTTTTGGTTTACAAACGGACCTCCGGAACAGATTATGGTTGTAAACCAAGGTACCACTGCACACAATAGTCCTTAAGTAGGGTTGCCATATTTTGTTGCGCTTTTTTTTTGGAAACCTCCCCCCAAAATAGTGATTTTAAGCTTTTGGAGCTGTTTACGCTGATTCCCCCCCCCCCCCCATTCCATTGCCATACAGCCGGGTTTTCCCCTAATATTTTGCCAATTCGGCAAAACTCCCTCCTGACACCATTTTTACACCCAGAAACCAGGAAATGTCTAGAATTTTTCTGACATATGGCAAGCCTACATTAAGACACTTTGTGCTGGACTCAAGGGGTCACTTGTGTGAATGGAAGGGCTCTTTCCATTCACAGAAGCAACTGAGATCCAATGGAGCCTCTCCAACAGAACGTAGGTCAGCTGTTTTCACCGACCCCCCCCCCCGTCCTTCCCCATTTCTCATGCTGTTCTGGACAGTCACCCAACACTCTGGAGATGGTTTTCAGAACTGGGGCAGGGAGGAGGAACTGGCTTCCTCCAGCACGACTGGAACTCCACTAAGCGGAAGTCTGAATTCAAACCTTATGGTGGAGTACAGTCCTTAAAATGCTTACTCCTACAATAAGCTCATTTATTTCTGCAGAGTAAGCAGTCTAAAAGCTTCAGCTTACTTGCATTTAAAGCTATAAATACCAATCACATCACAATCCACTAGACAATTGGACTAAGGCCCATAAACTTTGGTGATAATACACTCGTGTAAAAATCTGGTATTTAGTATAAAATCCCCACAATGATGTGTGTGTCTGTTTTTTTAGCTTTTACACATGTGCAGGCATGGGTCCCCAAACAAACTTTCTCTGACAGGTTAAGTTCAGAATAAAGCATTCTAGCTAACCAACTGTATGACAATTCTAATTTTTTTTATTTGAACAATTGAATTCCTTTCTGCAGAACTTGGATATTTGATACAGATTGTGTACAGCCTTGCATTTTCTTTTACTCCCTGAAAAGGAATCCTATGCTTGATAAATGGGGCAAGCCTGTAATGTTACGCAGGGGTAGACAGATTTCCCCTGTTCAGTCTCTAATGATATTAATATTGCAATACAGTGGTACCTCGGGTTACAGACGCTTCAGGTTAGACTCCGCTAACCCAGAAATAGTACCTCGGGTTAAGAACTTTGCTTCAGGATGAGAACAGAAATTGCGCGCTGGCGGCAGCAGGAGGCCCCATTAGCTAAAGTGGTACCTCAGGTTAAGAACAGTTTCAGGTTAAGAACGGACCTCCAGAACGAATTAAGTACCTAACCAGAGGTACCACTGTAATTGGCTATGGACAGGAATGGTCATGTACTATCTGGAATAATTTCTGTAATTTCAGAATCAGAACATGGATTGTTTGCTCTTTTTCCACAGCTTTGTTTCTTCCCATCCACTATGCCTCATGCACCAAAAATCATGTACATTAAAACAATGCACTTTTGGGGGGGGGGGGTATTAGAGCATGCTAGTATTCCCTGGAAGCTCCAGTTGAACCTAATCTTTCCACTGACTTGCTAATGTTCATTACACTCCCCATTTAGCTGAACACTAGCAAGCATGAGAGGGCTTTATAATGGGAGCTAGATATACACACCAGCAAGCCAGTCATTTGAAAGTTGAGATAAAACTGAAGCTGTGAAGGAATTCAGGTGAAATTGTGGCGCAACTGCTCCCCTGGAGCCTTCTCTATAGCATTCTTGGCAGCAGGATTTTTTTATTCACTCAGCCTTTTTAATTGCGTTATAAATCCATGCCGTTTTACGCGTGCTCTACCCTGTAACGATTTTTTATTTGCTGCCTTTTATTGTTTTTTTTTGTTGTTGTTGTTGTTGCAGTTAATCATTATAACAGTGTACTTTCATCATTGTACTTTGTTTGTTTGTAAGCAGCCCAGGAAATATTTATTGATCAGCAAAGCTATATAAGTTCAAATGATAATAGCAGGGGGGGGAAAGGTAATCAAATTGGCAAAAACCCAAAGACTCTCCAAAATAAGAGAGCCTTTATCCTTCATTGGAAGCCCCAAAGGGAGGGGGGTGGGAAAGGGAAAGGGAAGCAAGTTCCAGCAATATTATCTGCTGAAAAAGAATACGAATAATACAGGACCAAAACATCATGACACTTTTCAGGAAGGCACTCATTTACCTTTTATGGCAGTTTGCAGAATTGTGGCACTTATAATTAATATAGCCAACATTTTGGGAGGGAGGGGAGGGGAGGGGAGTTCACAACACTTACTGCCAAGTTTTGTCCCCCTCCATCTAAAACAGAAACCATTTCTGTGACATTTAGATGTCTCCCACGTATAGTCATGTTGCGACCTCCACTGCAAAAAAAGGGAAAGGAAATAAGCTTGGAACTTGGGTCTACTTCAAATTTTTTAAAAAAACAAGTTTGCAGCTCAGAAAACTTTCTACCTCACAGTAAATCAAAAACTACAAATAAAAATAATAATCAAGTTTGCAACTCAGAGACATTTTGTTGTTGTTGTTTAGCCGTGTCCAACTCTTCATGACCCCATGGACCAGAAAATGCCAGGCACTCCTGCCTACCACTGCCTCCTGCAGTTAGGTAAAGGTAAAGGGACCCCTGACCATTGGGTCCAGTCGTGACCGACTCTGGGGTTGCGGTGCTCATCTCGCTTTATTGACCGAGGGAGCCGGCGTACAGCTTCTGGGTCATGTGGCCAGCATGACTAAGCTGCTTCTGGCGAACCAGAGCAGTGCATGGAAACACCGTTTACCTTCCCGCTGGAGCGGTACCTATTTACTGTATTTTTCGCACTATTGGACGCACCGGACCATAGGAGGGGGAGAACAGGAAAAAAATATTTTTTCCTTGTTCTCCCCCTGTAAAACAAGGTGCATTCACCCGAGCGTGTGGAGCTGGCGGTGGGGGGAAGCGCTGCTTTCCCCCACCCCCAGCCTCAAAGATCCCTGAAGCCTTTGGAGCGCAGTGCCCTGCTGCCCTGCAGAGGCTTTGCGCGCAGCCGTCGCCAAGCTAGAAGAGCGAGACGGAGCCCTCCGTCTCGCTGTTCTGGCTTGGGAACAGCCTCTCTAGCCTCTGCAGGAGAGCGGGGTGAACGCACCCCGTTGTCCTGGAGAGGCTTTGCGCGCAGCCGTCCCCAAGCCAGAACAGCGAGACGGAGCCCTCCGTCTCGCTGCTCTGGCTTGGGGACAGCCTTGCTAGCCTCTGCAGGAGAGCGGGGTGAAGGCACCCCACTGTCCTGGAGAGGTTTGCGCGCAGCCGTCCCCAATCCAGAACAGCGAGACGGAGCCCTCCGTCTCACTGTTCTGGCTTGGGAACAGCCTCTCTAGCCTCTGCAGCGCTCCATCTCTCTGTTCTGCCTTTCGGCTTAGCGGCGCAGCCTGCATTCGCTCTATAGGACGCACACACATTTCCCCTTAATTTTTGGAGGGGAAAAAGTGCGTCCTATAGAGCGAAAAATATGGTATCTACTTGCACTTTGATGTGCTTTCGAACTGCTAGGTTGACAGGAGCAGGGACTGAGCAACGGGAGCTCACCCTGTCACGGGGATTCGAACCGCCAACCTTCTGATCGGCAAGTCCTAGGCTCTGTGGTTTAACCCACAGCACCACCCACGTCCCAAAGCTCCTTCTCTTACCGCACAGTAAATAAAAAACTACTATACTCAGTGTATGACTGCAAAGCAAATTTATTCACAAACACAAATGTCAATTTCAAGCCTGGCTTAAGGAATGAGTATTTGTGTGTCATGCGTATGACAGTATGATCCTACAGTACACTGCCTTCTCTTGACAAAATTCCTATCCATACTGATTGTGATTGTTCACCTCTTTTCGGAGTCTGCCTAGCATGACATGTAAGCAATGGAATCTCCACTAGGATCTCGTCACATATTTCAGTAGGATTTAAAGCTAACAACTATAGACCACTGGTTTTAATTGTTCTACTTAGGTTTCCAATACACACACTGCATATATAAGAATGTTTAGCTCTTACAGTTCTACTACAAGGTTTGAATGGACTCTTAGCATAACGACTACCAGCTGTCTTCCCTTTCCCTAGTGGACTTCTTCAGCAGTGGTTCTGAAATGGTATGGGAGTCACTCATGGGAGTGGTGATGGCTGGGATGAATGAATGACTGACTAAGTGAATGAATCTTTATTTGCATCAGCCACCAGCCATAGCAATAAAACAAAATGCAGTATACAGAGGATAAAGGTAAACAGTTAATTACATAAAATGCATTTTGGGGGTTTGGATCAATAGTCAAATAACGGATCTTATTCTAATTGCCTTGTAACTTTTGCTGTTACCTGTTCATCTTGATCTGCCAAGAGAATGGACACTGTAACAGTGGATGGGCGACCCAGAATGGACAATAATAGAGGGGTGATGGCTGAAAGCTGTGGTCCTTGAGGTATTGCGGTCCTGAGCCATTTAAGGGTTTATAGCACCAGCACTTTGAATTGGGCCAGAAACTAATTGGTAGCCAGTGCAGTCGGACCAGGATTGATGTAATGTGCTCAAACTGTCTTGCCTCAGTGATTAACCCATTTAGTGAGCTGAATTCTGTACTAGCTGAATTTTCCAAACTACAGAGGCAGTCCTACCTATAATGCATTGCAGTAATCTAACCTAGAGGTTTCTGTCGAGATAAGGGTACAGCTGGACTCTTTAACTTGGCCTTTGACTGACTGACATCTAATGCCCTTCTAAAATGTGTTGTGGAAGGGGGGGATTAATGGGTTGTCTTTGTTTTTATTTTATGTTTTTATATTATGTATGTTGTGTTTTTTTCAATTGTAATTTTATGTTGTGAACCACCCTGAGACCTATGAGTACTGGGGGGTATACAAATGTAAATGAATGAATGAATGCTGAGCTGATGGGTGTATTGGTATGGCACCATGAACAGCTGATCTCAATGCCCAGCCACACCCTATAAAACTGAAGGATCTACAAGTGACAATAAGGTCTGTTATGATACTACGTTAACTATTTCACAGTCATATTCAATGTACTACTTTTTATAAGAAGTAAAATAATTTAAGATTACCTCTTCCAGGTGACATTTGGAAATATTCCAGTACATGCAGGGAGAGAGACGTAATACAGTGCCACAGGGAGTGAACACGGAAAGCCAATTTTCTTTATACATATGCTCTTGGCTTCTTTGCGACTTGGTGGTAAACAGAATTTCATGTGTGTGTGATTTAACACTTTAGTGGCAAATATTCTGAAAAGAAGAACAACATCTCTCAAATTCTCCCCAAACCCAAATGCTGTTTAATTTTAAAGCAGTTTGCAAGCCAACTCTCACTGGAACTCAATATTAACAACATATGGAGCCCAAGGATTCAATCAAAATTCATATTGTAATGTGATTTAGAAGAGGAAGAAAGCATCTTAAGAACTAACATTGCTTTTAATTCCATTCACAGATGTAGAAAATTAAAAAATAAGAATAAGAGTAACCTAGTGAGGGGAAACAGAGATTAGACTATCTACCAAGGAATAGGAGGACAACCTAAAACAACTTGGATTATTACAGTGATTACTAAAGTTTCACTTTTGGAACTAATGCGGCAAAAGAGCACATTAGTGCAGTGTGAATAAGCAAGTCTAAATCACACAGTTAAAAGGCTCCATCTTGATTATATAGTTTAATCACGAGTCCAAACATTTCCAGGATAAATGTCTATGCGGTACAGGTGCATGTTAATTCAAAGATAAAATAATTGATTGTATTTTTACTCACTCCTCTGATTTGCAGCTACTGGTTCCAGTCATTTCCATCAAAACATCTGCATTTGAAAAGTTTTCTCCTCTGACTAGTACTTCACTGCTGCCTAATGTTGATATCCACATCGGTTCAATGGACGTAATGTGCATGGGCTGTTGGAAACAGAGTAAAACAAGATTTCAGTATCCAGTCATGCACTTATAAACATGTTTAACTTGTACCTTTCTTGTTAATGGGTAGATATTAAGTGTTGTTCCATGCTCCGTAATTTCCACTGGTTTTCATATTCTTCAGGATGGAATATAAAAACCAAAGATAGAAGGGCATAACCAAATCCACAAGCGCCTATGGCCTGGTGGAGACATAAGTCTACAGTATATTGGCCCAGATGAGAGATAGGAAGAAATGGATGGGATGAAATGGGTACAAGCACTGGCGGAGGAAGAGGAGTGCCGGGGGAGCACGCAGCCCCTGGCAGCGAGATCCCGGTGGAGTGCCATCGCAGCTACCCCCCTGCCCGCGCTGCTGGGCGCCACACCCCTGCAGGCAACATGCCCCGCCCCCCGGTGCCAGAGCATGAAACTCCACCACTGGGTATAAAAAAACTGTTGGGTGATTGCACATATGGGGACTACATGTTTATATCAGTTTTGGGCAGTGTGAATGTGTAGGTTAATGATTTTTCGGTGACTGTATTATGTGATTTTTATAATATTATTTGAGATCTTTTAATGATATGTCATTATGCTACATTTGGATGTTTTTGTATATGATTTGCTTTTGTGGTTCTTATTTATGTTTACATTTAATTATGCTAATTAAAATGTGGAATTGTTTTTTATGGTATTGGTAGTATTGTTTTGAATATGGAATTTGTATTTTTGTATTTTTTTATATTGATTGCTTATGGTTGGAACTTGTAAACTGCTTAAGATTATTTTTTTTTTGGTGAATATAAACTGGTGTATAAGCTAGCTCAAATAAATTATTGCCCCTACAAACTGTGGTCAAAGAGCTAGCCTTGGTAACCCATGAATTTCCCCTCTCAACCCTTGGCAGTATTGTTCTGCCCGGACACTGAGGTCCAGCACCGAGGGCCTTCTGGCGGTTCCCTCGCTGTGAGAAGCCAAGTTACAGGGAACCAGGCAGAGGGCCTTATCGGTAGTGGCGCCCTCCCACTAGATGTCAAAGAGAAAAATAACTACTAAACTTTTAGAAGACATCTAAAGGCAGCCCTGTTTAGGGAAGCTTTTAATATTTATTGGGTTATTGTATTTTAGGGTTTTGTTGGAAGCCACCCAGAGTGGCTGGGGGGACCCAGCCAGATGGGCGGGGTATAAATAATAAATTGATGATGATGATGATGATGATGATGTTTAGTGTCACATATGTACCATAGTTAATGCCAACCACAGTTCCCATGAATCTGAATAACCCAGATAGTAACAATGTAGGTGTAATGATAAAACACACCTAAGGCAAGCAAAAATGGGCAGGAGAACTTATTCCAGAGAGAAGAGGAGGACCGTGTATGACTGACATGCTTTGGGTTGCATATAGCTAGCATTACTTAATGTGTTGGTGCTAAAAATCCAAAGAACAACAATAATTTGGAAATGTTTATTAAAACACATTCACATCTATATCTATCTGTGAACATATATTCCACAGAGTTTCAAAAGTACTGCCATTCACCCAGGGCATATGCACACATACACTAAAAACAACAACAACAACCCCAAGAAATTAAATGGAGGCTCTGATTCCTCCATTAAACAGAGTGGGAAATCCTAAAAGACAGATTTCCATGAGAACACAAAAACACTCATACCCACAAAATAGCATTGCAATAAAATCACAATGAGAATAATATAGGCACTGCACAAATCATAGCACAAATTTAATGGTATACTTGGATACAATGTAACAATCCTTCATAGCAATATCTATAATTAATGTTTCTAAGTTGCATGAGCCCTCTTTTGAACGACACAAAAAGTTTATAAATTATTAGTTTGGTTCTTTGTTTCTTCCTTCATGAGTCTTTTAATCCAAATATTTCATCTATATTTCAAAAGGACTCAGCAACAGTAGCTAACCTTGATGTTAGCTGCTAAATTGCATTTGCTGCTGAAAAGCTAAAGCTACCAACAGGAAGTCCAATCTGATATGTGTCTATTGATATGCATCTCTCACAAACGTTAACACTGCTGAATATGTTCGGTTTTCATAAGAATTAGCAAAACAGCAAACTAAATATTACAATATTCTTTTGTAAGCTCCTCTAGGCAGGGGACTATACTCGTATATGAACACAGATGGCTTTGGACTTCTGTTTCCTGAACTGCAAGTCCCACCTAATTCCACAAAACAATTTAGGTTTGAAACTGAGAAGAATTTAAAATGCACAGTGCTCTAAACAGCAGAGGGGAGAAAAGTGCTATCTGAAGTTTTAAAAAGTAAACAATTTTACTGGGAATGCACAGGCCTATGGGAAAACTTCAGGAAGTTCTTTGGATACTAATAATGTGATAACGTTAAGCAAAAAAAAATGATATTTATGGATTAAGATTAGATACATTTTCGTTGACCTCACTGTTATTTTGGTATAAAAAGAGAACTAAAGACACTGAATCATGCCTAAAATGAAGTGGTATGGTAGTAAATGGCTGCTCAGCCCTTTCCCAGGTAGGTGGCAGTTGTGGCCCCTCGCTCTCTGCCACCATCCCCAGCAACCAGATCACAGGTGCTTGCCAGCCATTTGTGAATTCCCCTGGCCAGCAGGAGCACAGCGTGGGACTTCCCTCTGGAAAGCTAGCTTCAAATGGGCCACTCAGAGGCCCCCACCTGAAGGTCAATGCCTTGCTGGCTGGCTGCTGCCATGCCTGGTCAGGTAGCAACACTTAGAAAAACCGGCTACATTTGCCACCGTATTAACTAGAAACCTGAAGTACTATGGGAGTACCAAGTGGGGTGAGGCAAGCAGTTGATAAGTCTTCTGCCAGCAAACTAGGGAGGGAAACCATTCTCAGTGAGTCTCCTATGCCCAACAGCCCCCCTTTCCTTGTTCTTGTGGTTGAAATCTTACCATCCAGCTCAGAGATTAGTTTGATTAAACCCTCCAGTTCCCCCCATTTCTTAAAAGAAGCAATTCTGGTTCAATTCACTCCACCCAAAACAACATTTGCTTCTACAGTTTCAGCACCATCTAATGCATAATGGCTTATCAGTTTAGCACAGGAAAGAAATCTGATTTGGTGGTGGGTAGAAGAGAACAAGGAAATAGACACTTTCAATAATAACATGTTTAAGTCAGATTGAAACTATGGTGATTGCCTAAAAATACACAAACCAAGAATTGCAAAACTTAATTTATGCTATTCAGTACTAATAATATAGTCAACTCACTAGCATATTGCAATGTAGTTCTTCCCTCAAACAACAGTGTGCTCTTTGGGCAACACCTGTGCCGTCCAATAAAGTTTAACGGAAAACACAGTTACAGTTACACAGAAAATAAAAACTACATTTTGACTGTTTTTTGTTCCTAAGTATGTATCATCCCAAATCACTGAAGAGGAAAACACATACAGCAGATAATTGCAGCAGTATGTATGTACTGTATTCAGCTCCGTATTGTTGTTTTTTAAGCTTGATCAAGCCATTTTGCTAGCTAGATTTGGAGAAAAGTGATGCAACAGGATTAGAATTCAACCCAGAGGGTAACTCTGTGAAATGAAATCCTTCCACTAATTATATTAAATGACAACTACTGATTTCTTACAGTGTCGTGGTATCTGACCCAAACACAGCATTGTTATTCATTATAGCACAAATTCCCATGAGTACAAAGGGTAAAAGAAGAAAATGTGAAACACACACACACACACACACATCTCGACTATCTATATTTCAGCAGTGGAAAGCGAAGGCAACACAAACATCCCATGGTATTTTACTAGCATTGTTGCTACTGCTACTAGTCTTATGAGTTATGCAAAGCATTTCATAGCATAAGCAAGAGAGACTAGAGAAGCCAGTGGAATTCTCCTGAGCTTGGACTTGGGAAAGGTCTACAGGAGCTCATAAAGGTCCTGTACTGAAGGGGGAATTAGTGTGTCCAATTGCCAACCATCACCCTTCAATGCTTCCCCTTATTTTCCACCATGTCCTTTTAGTCTTCTGCCTCCTTCACACTTGCCATCAGTGAAAACAGCGTATGATTGACAGTGAGCTGGATACATTATAGGAAAAGGCGGAGATGGTGTTAACACATGAGTGAACTCCCCTCCCAATCAATTGTGCTATAACTTATCAGTTTCAGAATATCTGCTGACCTCTGGTCTCTGTGAAATATCTTTCCCATCTGAAGCATTGGTAGTAATTGAATCACAGTCAACCTGAAAAAATTGAAAGTACTTCCTTAGAATATTTTTTTAAAAAAACACCATTCATCAAATAAAAAGCTTTCCATATAGCGATTTAAATTCAATACAAGCCAGAAAAATTACCTTTTGTGTACAAGTCATGGTAGAGGAGACACATTTGTTCTCTCTAGTAGACCAGGTGCAACCAGCACGAGACAAACATTCTGAACATCTAGAATGAATAAAATAACATCTAGAATATAAAATAATAGTTTACACAACTGCAGGGATTGGTGAGATCCAGCAGAGAATGTGTGTCAGTATATAATTCTAGGTCTTACTCAGGGGGCTTACATGTCATAAATATTTATTTAGCTCTACTCAAGCTAAGGCTTTTCATATAGTGGCCTCAGTAACTCAGAACACTGGTCCTCTACAATTCAGATATTACACTGCCTGCTGAAAACTTGGAAATTTAATTGTAACATGTAAAGTCAATTTGGATCAGCAGGAGAACATCAAGGACACCTTTGTCATATTAGGCATGGGAAAGCAATGCTCCATAATGATACCCCTACTGGTTTTGATTAAAAGACCATTGCATTCTGCCTCCCAAAGTGACCAACCAAATGCCCCTGCGAAGCCCAAAACCATTGCATGGAGGCAACAGTCCTGCTTTGCTGTTGATTTTGAGTGACTGAATTCAGTGCCATGCTGCCAATGAACATGGCAAGTGAAGTGGTTCATTTCTATAGTGTTGCTTCAACTGCTAGCAAAAGTAGATGGCTCACACCATCTGAAGTAAAGGTCATATGCTAAGGTGGTAGCGCAAAAAAATCACACTGTCCACTCCTCCTTGCTATTTAAACTTCAATCATCCCTATGATCTCACTTAAAACTGTAAATCCATTGAAAGGGTTTTGCCTTGGGGCTAGGCTAGAGGTTGTTGTGGAGCTGTTCCAACAACCCTTTGGTTAACACAAAAGGAGTCATGAGTGGCAAGCCTTATTGCACTAATTAATTAGAAACGTAAGCCTTCATGTTGGACCTGCCTTGCCCCCCTACTCACCAACTTCTCAATTCTGGAAAATACACTTCTGTGTGAAGCACACAGTAGCTTAGATAGAGTTAATGCACAACAGAATCCACAATGGCTCTTTTTCATCACTATCTGGAGGTTGGCTATGAGTGCTATGAGTTCAGGGAAACAGAGCCGAGATCTAAAGTGATGCTTCAGCAAAAGAATGTATCATGGGCCAAGTACGGTTATAAATCTATGTGCTAATAATAGCTCCAAGCAAAACAACAAGCCTACCCATAAGGCTTATTCATTCCTAAGGTTGCTTCCAGACTGACAAGTGTTATATAAAGATTGCACTTCCTCTACCCTACATGCAGAATGCCAAGACTCTTCAGGTAGTCTCACACTTTGCAAAAAATGTACATCCTGTTATACATCATCCATACTTTTGTGTGTCATATACAGCTATGTAGGTGGGTAGGTGGCATACCCTTTTATCAGGATGTTTATTTTCAACACACACACACATTTTCGTGTTTACCAAAAAGAGCTTCCCCTTCCTTAACTGCCACTGTGCTAATAATTTTTAAGCTAATTGAAATGGCACCAACCAGAGAAGCAGTGTGATCCTTTTTAATCTATTTAACATTTTGCACTACATAGTTTTTTCATGTAAGTATAATTACACAAATATAGATTTAAAATATGAGTGAAGATGTTATTCTGACTTAAAAAAAATAACATTACTAAAAATGGCACGGTCTATGTACTGAAAAGTAGAGACCTGGGAATAGGCTCAGCTGCCTGAATGATCACCACCGACATTGTTTGCACCTGTCTTCTCCAATCTGGTGCTGTGCAGATGTTCAGCTCCAGCTGCCACACTCAATATGGCCTGTGGTCATCACGCAAGATGTAGACCAAAACATCTGGCAGGGAAGGTTGGTCCTACACTGATTGGCAATGGGTTTCCAGGGTTTCAAAAAGGATTTTCCAAGCCCTACCTAGAGATATAAGGGACTGAAGCTGAGAGCTTCTGCTTGCAAAGGGTGTACTCTATCACTGATCTACAACCATATTCCTTCAAAAAGACAGAAGAGTATTTCAACTTAGCACTGCATCTACAGATATTGAACTATGTTCTGTTCCTTCAAAAAAAAAGTGATTACCCCCAAAAAAAAGTTTCAAAAGAGGTGAAAGTACCATGGGGAGAATACAAGATAACACATTTATGATGACACTGTGTAGATGTCTTGTAACACTACAAAGAACGAAGAGTGACAATTCAAGAGGAAACATCTAATGTGAAAGCACCCTAAGGAAGCTGTTCCACAACCCACAAAAAAGATATGTAAACTTCTCTTACGTTTTCTCTAATGAGCAGTCATATTTAAATATTTCTGATAAAGTCTGTGAACCAGAGATGAGTAATACTTGAGCAACTGAAAAGAAAAAGAAAACATTTTGATATTTTGGGTACAAGCATATATATAATGAGTTATTTAGATACAACTGATTTTAAAGTAGACACAAGAGAGTCCCCAGGAATTTTTCTAAGGACGGAAAGGAAAATGCTCCAAATAAATAGACAAACATAACTAGCATCAGAGAACAGGTCAACAATTTCTGGCAGCGCTGGTGACTCTGCAACGGCAAGGCCTAGTTAAATTTGGTAACTGAGCAACCTGCATGTCAGGTCTACCCACCTGTTGTTTCTCAGTGAGTAAACATGGCATCCAGGGAACTTCCTTCCACTCACTGCTGAAAATCTTAGTTCTTTGCCTAGCTGCCTTCACCTCCTCTAGTTTTAACTGTACTCCTCCTAAAATCAATTTCACAGTCCACTCACAACTTTAAAAACACAGCCTCCTCCCTCCTTTCAACCAAATGGGTGTAACAAGTCTGGGCTGCTTTGTAGGGCTGGCGTTCCCCATACTATCTCAGCCGTAGTCCTTCCCCCTGCAATATAGCTATTAACATTGATTGACTTTATCTGCACTGGCATTAGCAGAGTAATTTTTAAAATATTTACAAACTCATTTCATATAAAATGTTATTTAATTATTATATCTGTGATAGAAAAATCATGAACTCCTTCTTTGCTGTTTTGTTCTTGGGCTGGCACACTTGTCCCAAATCACAGCTACCTTAAAATCTTGTATAATCAAATTGTTTTCTATGGAGTAGCAATCACTTATTTACCAGGGAAGACCAACAGAAGAAGCTTAGCAATAAATCAAGAGTTTTGATTATGGGTGTTTTACTCTTGCCTTCTCTTTGATTAATTGGTTAGGTCTCCTTTCTTAAATTTCATTGCCTACACTGGCAGAGGAAGAGGAGTGCGGGGGGAGCGCACCACCCCTGGCAGCGCGATCCCAGTACGGTGCCGTGCCATTGCGGCTGCCCCCCACCCGCGCTGGGCACCGCCTCTGTAAGCGCTGCACCACGCCCCCAGGACGCGTGCCACGCCCCTGCCTGCTCTCCGCCCCCCAGTGCTGGAGCATGAAGCTGCACCACTGATTGGCTAGTATTTCTTTTTTCTTCTTTGTAAAGTCTGTGATTATTATTTCATTTTATAATGTGTATAAAATAGAGAGAACAACTATAACACCAGATGAAAATTAAAAGATGAAAAACAAAGCTATAAAATAGGCATGTGGAATGAGTAGTTGCACATAAGTTAAAATAACAAAGTCCAAGTAAAGGCTATCAACTTCATCAGATCATCAACTATAGTTCCAGATTTGCCATGCTAGTGACAAGGGACATCTTGAAAATTTTTTCCCCTGCTGAATATGTCATAAAGGAATGCCAAATCATATAAAAAGTGTCTGAAGGAGCAGGTAAGTTTTTCACAAACAAATGAGGAGACTAGTGCCTGCACAGTCTAACTCATCCGTCAAATTCTAAAATGCCAGAAACTTACTACGTTTTTACTTTTAAAAAAATGAAAGCCAGGAATATGTTGATTAAGGCTCATTGGGTGAAGAGGCTATCCCCTTTATCTTCCTGCAGATACCCATGCATAGAGCCCACATAAATGAAGAGGTTATACCACAGATAACTGTATTACTTAATTATTGATTCTGTTTATGCTGCTCTTTTCAGTGGAGTTTCCAAAGAGCTGATAACATGGGTCACATTTCTCTTGCATGACAATTAGTCTTCAGTCTTCTATAGCAACTTTTTCCTAATGTAGTTTAAATAGTTGAATACGTACACACAAATGCTCTAATCTTGTCAACACAAGATTTGGGATTCAGGAAGTGGCCTTCATCTTGGTGCCAGACAATGAAGACCATCTTCCCCAATCTTGCACACGCAAGAAAAGACTGACAAGTGTGACATGATAAAATAGTAGCCAGGCTTACACCAACCACAAACAACGACCAACCTCTCTTCCTTTCTCCAACATCCAACCACAGCAATCCATAACACACTTTCAAAGCTTCCTCTTTCAGAACCAACGTGGCTTTATCCTCCCTCCGCCCAAGCACAGTAATTAAAAATCAGGCCACATATATCCCCACATATTCCATACAACAAAACATCCCAGGTGTTGTAGGTAAAACTTGCCTTTTCCAACTAGATCAGCCGCCTTGAGGTGACAAGAGCAGTTCATGACACCTTTCTTCACATTCTCACAAAGAATTTTTTTGGTATTCACATCTATCACTCTGCAAGTGAATGGCCCTTCAGAATTTCCAACTGCAGTCACAGAAATCTAAAGAAATGAGAAAATTGATAAGATTTCTTAACCTCTTAGATGATAGTCTGGAGGAACTTCCAAGAGAATCAGAGTTAAACTCTCAGGGTAAATGTTGATAGGCTACTTAAAGATGAGATAAAAAGTGAATGGCAAGAAACAATTGAAAATATACCGCCAACTTTTATTTGGCTAAATAGCAGGAGCTGCTGCAATCTGCCCAACTCCATTCACCGCACCCAATGATTCCTACTGGGAAGCCATGAGATTTATACAGAACGATTCTCCCATTTCCTTCTCTCCCTAGAATGATGATGATTTGTTACACATGTAGACCATGTTTTATGCAAACCAGAATTCATACCAACCAGTGTTTGTAAATCTGCTTCAAACCTTAGCTTCAATATACGGTCAAGAAGATTCCTGGTTTGCATTAACCATAAACTATATCAGTGTGTCTAAATGATAACTAACAACAGAAAGAGAAGAGAGAAATAGTTTCAGAGGCAGGAGGGAAAACAGAATCATGCTCAAGGCTGGCTCTCACTTTGTCACCCACAAGGATGCTGCAGAGCCAACGTTATGGGAGAATAACACTGCCAACAGAAGCCAAAACAGTGTGTGTTTCTTTTTTGACCCACTGGGTGAACCTGGCTTCTCTCTACTTTCCCTACACACTGCAGCGATCAATGATTCAGGCAGACTGTCCACCCGGACATGTGAGAGTACTTCAAGAGATTAACAAATCCTGTTTTAAAGTATGTCCGAATTCTTTCCACATCAGTGCCACCCCTCAGAGGCAGAGCATGGTTACAGGAATCCATATCCAGCATAAGGGAACCATTAACCTCTTCACATTATAGCAACACGATCTAAAACCATTCCAAGCAGAAAGCGGGGAGCATCAGAAGACGTCACCATTGCTCTAACAAGGATTCACCTGCACCTTCACAGCTTGGCCTTTCCTTTTGTGCAAGCCACGAAACAACTGTAGCCACCCAATGAAGTTCGGTTAGGGGTCCCAATCCTGCTGGGTGCATGCAAACTGACACAGTGTGATCTGCAAGTATGGGAGGCTGGGATTCTGCCAGTATGCCAAATACATTGGATTCATTATGTAGGATGAACTGCTTGTCTATAGAGATGGTTTGCAGAGAATGTCAGACATGGAAGCTTGGGCCAAATACATGCTTTTGTGTACACAAAGAACCACATTGTTAAACCAGGAGAAAAGTACAGTGGTACCTCAGGTTAAGAACTTAATTCGTTCTGGAGGTCTGTTCTTAACCTGAAACTGTTCTTAACCTGAAGCACCACTTTAGCTAATGGGGCCTCCTGCTGCTGCCACACGGCCAGAGCCTGATTTCTGTTCTCATCCTGAAGAAAAGTTTTTAACCCAAGGTAATATTTCTAGGTTAGCGGAATCTGTAACCTGAAGCGTATGTAACCTGAAGCATATGTAACCCAAGGTACCACTGTATAAGCAGCATAGGATTGGACTATTATGTTTCAGTCAGACCAGAGTACTTAGAGAGCTCAGCACTGCCAAGTTAAATTCACTCATTTGTAAAAATGATGTATTAAGTAGTGCAGTTATACTATAAATGAAATGAAAATGATGTTTAACATACCTCACCTCTGTAATGCTTAGATGTGTAGATTTTCAGGCATTTATCTGTTCCATATGGAATGCTTGTCCAGTTCATTATGTTATTTGAAACTGGGCATTCGCCTTTTAAAGTGCAGCTGAAGAAAAATCCAAATATATGCATGAGAGAAATAGAGAAATGTTTTTCAATTATATATAAAAATCTGCATTATTTGTATCTCCTAGCCAAACTGTGGCCACCTTGACTGAACATTTCTAAAGTGCCTTCTCAGCTCTTAATAGGCTGAGAAATCATGTTCCAGATATTTAGCTTTAAAAAAGATACATCAAACAATGAACATCTATTCCATCATTTCCTTTCAATCAATTTGTTCCACCCTGTTGGCTAACTATGCAAATTTCTGGGAGATAGAACTGATTAACCTAATCAGATTTTCTCACTTTATTGCTGCTTCATTTCTGTCTTTAAAACCATAAAAAACCAGTCACACCCATTGTTTCTTTCTCATGGCTTGTGATGCCATTGTCCCTCGAAGCCACATATCCAAGAGTAGATTTGAGTTTTGGAGAGTCGGTGTTAAAGAACATTTATTTACATTATTTTCCTTGGGACCACTCTATGACTTTTTCAATCTTATATCATTATGGTCTTTCTCAAATTTCAAATTAAAAATAGGGTATGCGAATTTAACGCAACTATCCAAATAACTCCTTCCTGCTAACTATAATTATAACCACAATTATAGATGTCCTTTTAAGAAGAGTCTTACTGCATGCTAGCTTTAATTGCTAAAACACTAATTTCTTATTTACTGCTTGGCTACTGGCTTGTCACTATTGTGTCTTATCACTCTTTTTTGCTCAAACTTTATAAAAAGATAATTTTAAAGCAAATAAATAAATGTTATGGTCTTCTTGTTGTTTTAGAATTTCAAAGTTATTTGGCCCCAGGATTCTGTCTTAGCCCAGTTAGAATACTAACACAAATATCCTGGGAAGGTTAAGAGAGAAGCATGAGTTGCCTTTACATTAGTATTATTAGCAAGTGTCATTATAGGAAGACTCACTGCAGACTTAAAACTGATCCAAGATGGCTTTGTGAAAACAACTGTGGATACAGCCTCAAGGTATCAAGAATTAAAAAATACCAGTAATGAAGCATTTATTCATATGAGCCTAAGAAGCAAAAATACATACTTGTTATATGAATAACACCATCCACAGTGGGGGTCCATGGCAGTTAAACATTCTTTACAGGAAATATACTTGCTACAATTGGCAACCTTTGTTCTCCAGATCTAAAATAGAAAGGGAGAAAAAATCACTCTTGCATGTTTCTAGTAAACATTTTCAAAAACGTAAAATAATTTCCATAAACCCAGGAAATAGAAAGAAAAGCAAATCAATAACTTAAAGAAAAAACGGAATCCAAAGTAGTTTCTTACAATATTGCAACAACCTTCTGCTGTTCATGTCACTTCAAGTTAACCGTCCCTGGATCCATCATACCACTTTGCTAATTTGGGGGTGTATAGGAAGAGATCATTTGCAGATTGGACCTTTGACAAGACCTTTGCCAGCTGTGCTCACTTGTACTTAAATTCAGAGCCAACAGGGTGGCATATGACTTCAAAAATAATTTGCATGCAGATTCCCTGCCTGTTACAGCCTTTGTCTCTAAACTTCCGTTTCTAGGAAAGGCTGCTGAATTTGTGGTTGCCCTTCAGCACTTTAAAACCACCAACTTTCTGCACACCTGTTAACGTGGTTTTTGGTCTGGAAGGAGTGTGGTCTCTCATAACCATTTCTGCCTGGCTGGAGATTGCTACGGGCAACTGCACTCCACTATTAATCCTATTAAATCCTGCTGATGCTTTGATGCTAAAGTGTGTTCTTGGCAATGCCACTGTGGGCTCTTCCACTCCGGAGTTTAATGTGGATTTGAAGCTGCTCCTCTCCGTCTCACTTTTGCAGTGTACATACAGCGTCCTCCCCATCCAAGTGGCAGCCTGCACCTCCCCTTGCTAAATTAAGTTTATTTTCTGTCTTGTTCTAGCTGGGTCCCAGGCTGCAAGTAGCCTTCCAGATAACCATGGCTAATGCAGACCCAGAGCTGCAAATTCCATAGCCAATCCAAAATCCAATTCCAGACAAGCAGTGATTTTAACAGAGTTGAGGCTCTTAAACCAGAGGCACCAGAATCCCACCCTAGGCACAGCTGCAGCCTCTCAAGACATCTCTGCAGAATCCTTCTCCTGAGGAGGGTGCTACACCTGGGTAGTCCTTTGCTCTTTTCAACCAATCACTCTTATTGACTATGAGGAGACAGCTGGTGGCGACATAATATTTGCCAATCTGTGGATAATCCAATAGGAGAAGAAAATGCAATACAAAAATGTGGATCCTCTGAAGCTTATCATGTGGGAAGCGCCATTGCTTTTAACATGACATGACATTTCACTAGATGGTTTCTATTGCCGCGTTTACTTCTTCCATTTTGTTTCCATCAGTCCCAAAGACATGTTCATGGCATTTTTATTTTTAACCCAGCTGTTTTTCACAGAGCAGCTATGTTAAAATATATAAGTTGCCCTTGCATGTAGATGGCAAAGGAAAAGGTAGGACAGGAAGTAGGAGTCTTTCATATGAATGATTCCTAATCTCATCTGGCTTTACTTTTTAAAAGTACAATTCTGTACTTTTGCGCAATTCTGAAAAAAACTTATATTCCAGATTTGTACTTTTTTTTTAAAAAAAAATTGCACACACAGGCAAGCAAATAACTGCACACATATCCACAATGGACCTCAGGGAAGTAATAATATTTGAGGGAAGGAGACAACACTACATATTATACCTACATGCATCCTAACAAGTACCACCCACTAATGTGCACAAGAAAGGAGATGGTTTTCGGAGCCGTAAGATTGAAAGTACCTATGTGGATAAAAGTGCCCGAACAAGCACATGCAACAGTGAGCCATGTATGCATTAATGCCCTAATCTGAACAGAGACTGAAAGGATTTCTCTTGTAATAAGGAAATCTCATGTGTGGTGATTACTCATCATCCATCCAAACATTCCTCACAAAGGCTTACCAGTGCTTCCTGAATTCAATAGATAAATGAGAGATGCTGAGAGAGAGATCACATGAAGGTGTGCACTTTGATGCCATCAACAAGTTTTCTCTTGTTTCCATCAACTCAGTTCTGAAAAGTCTCTGCACTCACGTAAGACAATGTAAGTCAGTTACGCAACTGCGAACACTAAGAAAATGATGCGATAGCTAATCTCTAAAGTTACACAGAACTAATCAAGACAGTTGCATAGTTTAGAATCTCTGTTGACTAGAAATCACACCTACTCATATTCAGGGTCCTGTTCTACAACCCAAAAGTAAAGTAGGTTGCTGGACTTCAGTTAACAAGGACTTTGCCAGATGACTGAAAGCCAACTTCAGAAGTACTATTTGTGCTGACTGCTGCTCTTAGCTCACCTTGTTACCAGATGGTAGATAGATGTAATCTTTATTCACAGGGTCAAGTTCAAGTTTGTGAAAAATTGGTGTTTCTTCTTCAATTTCATATAAAATGTCTGGGCAATTTGCTTTCATGTTTTCATCAAGAATAACCTAAAAGCACAGGAAACAAAAAGAACCACTATCATGTTATCATGGGCAAATTTATCTGCCCTATTTGAATACACTATGGTTCCTCTATTCCTCCCCATCATCAGCTATTTGGAACAGATTTTTTTTTGGGGGGGGACAACATGTTTGGGTGGAGGAGGTGGAAGCAGAAGTCCCACTGTGCAAGCAGAACCTCAAATGAACAGATAAGAAGCAAACTGCATGGATAATCTAACGAATACTCTTACCTGGAAAGAGAACATGTTCTTTTACTATTATCTCAAGAAAGATACAAGGACCTATTTTGAATGCACATTCAGTGACTAATGATCAGGATTTGTATGTTTTCGATTTGGTCAGCTATTCTTTACAAATACCGTTTAAAATGTTGATTGCACAGGGTTTTAAAACCATGCAGGCAGCCTCCATGAATAGAAGAGCTTCCCATTCATCCTCAAACTCATGGAGTGGTCTTGACTGTGTACAGGTAATGTGTTGGAAGGAGAATGTGTGGACTGCATGCCTCCATTTCTCCTCACATGTTTGATTCCTCAGCTGCTTTGTATAGCTGTATTAGCCCTATTTGGGCTAATAAGCAATCAATAAATAAATACATACAATAAAACAGTGTAAGATGACAGCAATAAAAGCTTTTCAAAAAGCTAGACAAAGTAAACAGCCTAAAAACTTATTTTGAAATTACATTATTTATGTTATCTCACTGAAATCCAATCCAACGAAATGTTGAATAAAGGCCAACATACAGTGGTGCCCCGCAAGACGAATGCCCCGCAAGACGAAAAACTCGCTAGACGAAAGGGTTTTCCGTTTTCTGAGTTGCTTTGCAAGACGAATTTCCCTATGGGCTTGCTTCGCAAGACGAAAACGTCTTGCGCCTTTTTTTTTTTAAACCGCCAATGCATTCCTATGGGAAACCGTCAATACACATTGATGCTTCGCAAGACGAAAAAACTCGTAGAATGAAAAAACTCGCAGAACGAATTAATTTCATCTTGCGGGCCACCACTGTATATTTTTGTTGGGGAGAAGGCATTGTTTAATTACGTAGAAAGCCACTGGACTTGGGGGGAAAGGAACCATCTTTCAAATATTATACAAGAAGAGAAGTTACAGTCGTACCTTGGAAGTCGAACAGAATCTGTTCCGGAAGTCCGTTCAACTTCCAAAACGTTGGAAAACCAAAGCACAGCTTCTGATTGGCTGTAGGAAGCTCCTGCAGCCAGTCAGAAGCTGTGGAAGCCCCATTGGAAGTTCGGCTTCCAAAAATAGTTTGCAAACTGGAACAGTCACTTTCGGGTTTACAATGTTCAGGAGTCAAAACGTTCGAGAACTAAGCTGTTCAAAAACCAAGGTAGGACTGTATTTGCCAATACAGCAACTATTTAGCACTTTTACATGCAAAATGCCAAGAAGCTTCTATCAACTAATGCAACAACAATGATTCATCAGATAAACCATGAAACAAACCAAAAGCCACGTACTTTCAGCAACTGTCCATTTCTTGTTCCCAAAAACAAAACAATCTTGTTCAAAACCGCAGTGGCATAAACTGACACCAAATCAGAGTGGCTCAGCAAAGTTGCATTGTTGATTGGCCAAGCTATCTTGTTCTGAAAAATCAAATACAGAAGCAAAATATGAGTATACATCATTTTATCAAATATGAACTTATTATTTTCAAGCTACCTTAACTGTAACTTGTTGCTGAAAGCTTCTTTATGGGAGTCAGCATTGCACTCAAGGCAGGGCTCCACACAGTATTATTGCAAAACTTTGCCAGCTTATGGGTTGGTTTAGATACAATGCTAGACCACAAGAATGATTCTAGCCTTCTCCTGAACTCACGTGACCACCCCAATACGGCCCTAAAGTGAAGTTTGGAAGCTTCCAATTTTCTCCTATCAGGATGAGAAATAATAATATCTTAGGTGTAAATGTCATGTTTTAAAGCAGAGTATGAATCAGGAGACCAGAGAAAAACCAAGAAACAAACAGTATGTATTACTTGAACACTGGAAGCATTCATACAGATAACAGCTATGCCTTCTGGCAAACTTCTCATCAGTCATGAGTTTAGCTGTTCCTTAACTGTACAACTACAGCAGCATGTTCTTTAGTCGATATTTACTGGGAACCTAGCTAAAGATTACATGTTGGAAGCTACAGGAAAGAGTGTAACACAAGGAGGAATAAATAATTTTATTTATTTTATTTTATTTATTTATTTATTTATTTATACATACATACATACATACCCTGCCCATCTGGCTGGGTTTCCCCAGCTACTCAGGGTGGCTTCCAACAAAATATTAAAAATACATTAAAACATCAGCCATTAACAACTTCCCTGAACAGGGCTGCCTTCAGATGTATTCTGAAAGTCAGGCAGTTGTTTATTTCCTTGACATCTGATGGGAGGGTGTTCCACAGGGCGGGTGCCAATACCGAGAAGGCCCTCTGCCTGGTTCCCTGTAACTTGGCTTCTCGCAGTGAGTGAACCACTAGAAGACCCTCAGTGCTGGACCTCATCGCTGAGCGATGGTGGTGGAGACCAGTTTAATTAAATCAGTTAATCATTGCAAACACAAATAAACAATTAGGTGGGGACCTGAACTATAAAATCAGGAAAATGTAAAGGCCAAAAACCAAAGAAATGAAAAACTGTGCTGCAATTCGATATTTTTAAAAGGATATATAAAAAAATTCCAACAATAAGCAATTATTTAACTGGGCATGATGGACCCTATTCAGACATCATGATCTTTGCTTTAGAAGCTATGATATGCAGGAACTTAATGCTCTCTCATGCATCCCTTTTCTCCCATTTTACCCCTCCTTTAGCACCAGATGGTAAACAGGCCAGGAAGTCACAGTTAATCATAGCTTCCTTTTATGTCCAAACTGATAGCTATGATTAACAGCTTTCAAACAAGCCAGGATTTGGAAGCAAATGTTGGGAGCCATTAACCATAGTTCCCTGGTTCAAACTGAATGTAACACGAAGCTGTGGTTAACTAGGCTTGCTGGCTTGTGTGCCTGGTCATGTGACGGGAAGAGCAAAGGAACCTACAAGAGTTAACCATCTGAAGATAGTAAAATCTTCAATCCAAGAGAGTTTATGCAAATCAAGGGAACAGCATGTTTTTCAAAGGGGCCCCTTTAGGAAAAAAGTGTTGTTTAATAATTATTTATTAATTAAATTTCAATCACATTCCTTCTTTCCAAAGGAACCAAAGTACAGCATACAGCAAAACGGAAAACATTCAGAAACGATCAAATATCCTTACAGGTAAATAATTTCAAGGTTGCCAGGAATAATATATTTCAGCAATCAAATGCCTGGGTGAACAGAAATGTTTTTAAATTCCACATAACGGTAAAGAGGGAGTACAGGAAATTGAATTCAGTCGACTTTCCCCTCTGTCATATATACTCAATTTCATTTAAAGTGGCTCAACTCAAAACAACACAAACACAAAACCCTAATATATACCAAATGATGCTATACTATACACACAAACATCATGATCCATTTATACAATACTTACAAAAAGATGTATGATGGATTATCATGTTTGTGAGTACATAAAACACTATTTTATTTAGGTTCATGGGTATGTTTGTGTTTTGGATGCTGAAGAAAAAATTCTTATACGTAGATTTAACACAAAATATAATTTGATGTTTTGCCACTCAATCTCCCATATTATTGAAGCTCCAGGCATTGATTACATGTGTGCATGAAGTTGTGCTGTACTTCGAGAAAATATATGCTGCTATTGCAGCATCTGCCAATGCTGTTTGTGGTCTAAAGTGTTAGGGGCATGGAATGCTGAGCGATCAACATATGTGGTTTGTCAGCTCTCACCCCTGTACAAAGTTTCACAACCACTTTTAAACAAGACAGGAAAACAACGTTGTAACACCAAGAAAGAAAGAAAAAGTTTTGCCATCTTATCCAAAGAGGAAGTGCTTCAATATTCCTTTGTTTTTCCATAAAGCAGGATAACACAATGCGGTCCCATTATATACGGCATATCTACAAAAGGTGGGGGGAAGAGTGTGACTACACCAGGCTTCCTCAAACTCGGCCCCTTCAAATGTTTTTGTCCTACAACTCCCATGATCCCTAGCTAGCAGGACTAGTGGTCAGGGATGATGGGAATTGCAGTCTCAAAACATCTGGAGGGCTGAGGTTGAGGAAGCCTGGACTACAACATCAGCAACACTTGTTGACAGAAATTAACATCCAAGCAACCTAAGCATCTATGGCCTAAACTACACATAGTGATGACAGACGCAGGGCATTGATACTGGTGAGATAATTTGGCTCTGCACAGCTGTCTTTTATTTATCCAGCCTTCCCAACTGCATGCTTTTTTGGACTGCGATTCCCATCAGCCCCAGCCACCACAGCCATGGAGAGGGGTTCTTATTTTAATTAGGCATTTTTGATCACCTTTAATGTGGCATCCCAAGGTGGTGTACAAGAGATATAAAGCATTAAGCAATTTATATCATTAATACATTAAAGTTTAAATACAGAAACAATCCAGGGCAGAACTTTAATTCCTTGTCCTCACTACAACCCAGGTTGGAATTGGAGGGGTGTGTGTGTTGCAGTAAGAAGAAAAGTCCCACTGGTGTCAATGGGACTAAACTGCATGACAAATGTCACACTTAGTTAAAAAAGGTATGCTTTAAAGCAGTGTTTTCTTCAACCTAATCCCCAGATGTGGTTGGACTAAAATTCTCACCACCCACAGCCAGCTTAATACAATTACTGCTTTGTATTATTGTAATTTATTTGACTTATTTCTCACTTACTACGGAGACAACTTACAAAGATTAAGAACCAAGAAGAATTCCACAAAGCAAAAACAATGTGTTCAATAAAACTATTTCAATAACCCATACAAAAAAATACCCACAGAAAAGAACCCACCCTCCTAACCTTTCTTCTTCAGAGGGGAAAACAGGAGAAGGGCCTCAAATGAAGATTGAATGGTCCAGAGGCACTCCCACGAAGGTATTTATAGATGAAAACCAGCACTTTGAATTGGGCCCAGAAACACATAGGAAGACAATGAAGCTGTGCCAACACCAGTGTTTTAAGATGGGCTCACCTTGATCCTCTTAACAGTTAAGTGGCTGCATTCTGCACCAGCTGCAGTTTGCAAGCCATCTCCAAAAGAAAGCTCCACATAAATTGCACTGCAGTAATCCAATACAGTGATACCTCAGATTAAGAACTTAATTCGTTCTGGAGGTCTGTTCTTAACCTCAAACTGTTCTTAACCTGAGGTACAACTTTAGCTAATGGGGCCTCCTGCTGCCGCTGCACCGCTGCTGCACAATTTCTGTTCTCATCCTGAAGCAAAGTTCTTAACCCGAGGTACTATTTCTGGGTTAGCGGAGTCTGTAACCTGAAGCATATGTAACCTGAAGCGTATGTAACCTGAGGTACCACTGTATTGAGGCTGTGAGAGCATTCATAGATTACTGTGGCCAAATTATCCCTGTCCACAAAGGGTCATCGTTGGGCTACCAGCTGAAGCTGCTAGAAGGCACTCAGTGGGGATGATCTTCACCCCAAACGAGTAACCAACATGATGCTCTCCAAATGTTGTTCTTCTATGACTCCCATCATCACTAACCATCAGTCATGCAAGCAAGGATGCAGGATGGAGGTAACGAGTCCACTATCTTCTGGAAAAAACATGGCTGGGGAAGTTCCATAGCTGTTCTCTGCTAATGTTGTCCAATTGAAGTTATGCCAGGAAGGCACTGACAATCGCATCCTATGCACAACTAACCTGAGCAATTTCAACCTTACTCAGTTGAAAGCTGAATGTCTGAAATCTTGCAGATCAATTGCACGCAAGGCGGAGAGCTTAAAAGCTCCTTCTGCACTGGGTTTTCCCAGTGTGGAAAGAGCTTTTAAGTGCTCAGACTTGCTGGTACCAGGCTCTAGGATGCTCTCACAATATCTTATGGAAACTTGGAGGGCCTGTGAGATCTCACAAGAGCATCCCAGTCCTTAGTAAGCAGGTCTTGAGAGCTTAAAAGTTCTCTGCCTTTCTTGTAAGATAAGGATGGTTGGGGGGGGGGGTTTCCAAAGGGGTGGTTCCGGTACCGGTATATGTGTTTTTGCTTATATGCATCATCCCCAGAATGTAACCCCTGTGCAAGACACAATCATAGTAGTCCTTCCATCCCCCCAAGCCCTCCCACACTGTGCAAACTTTATCCTTCTTTATAAAATGTGTATTTGTTTTAGCTAGCACTTACTCCACTGAAGCTAACAGACAAGTTGTGCAAGTATTATATCGCACAAAAAGACGCAACAGGATGCTCCGAGCCTATGGCATACTATTAAGGCATCTGAAGTTTTGGCACAGATCTGATTTGGTCTTGCAATACTACTACTAATACTATTACAGTGGTACCTCGGGTTAAGTACTTAATTCATTCCAGAGGTCCGTACTTAACCTGAAACTGTTCCTAACCTGAAGCACCAGGTTAATGGGGCCTCCCGCTGCCGCCGCGCCGCCAGAGCATGATTTCTGTTCTCATCCTGAAGCAAAGTTCTTAACCTGAACCACTATTTCTGGGTTAGCGGAGTCTGTAACCTGAAGCGTATGTAACCTGAAGCGTATGTAACCTGAGGTACCACAGTAATTCAATTGATAAACCGCCCTTTATCAAAAGATCCCAGGGTGGTGTACTACATTAAAAACACAATACAGAGCATCAATGATAAAAATATATAATAAAAATAAAGTAAAAAGCATACTGACAAAGAGCCTTATAATAAAATAACCATCCTAATAACAGTCCTGTTCCCCACACCTTTACAGGCCATAGATTATTTAATAGCCATAGGCCTGGGTAAAGACATGTAATGATAGGACCAGGTAAGCCTCTCTGGGGAGAGTATTCTACAATCAGGGAGCCACCACAGAAAAGGCCTGTTCTCTTGCTGCTACCTTCCAAACCTCTCTGGGAGTAGGGACATAGAAAAGAGCCTCCAATTACAAGTGTAGAGTTCAGGTCGCTTTGTATGGGGGAAAGGCGTTCCTTAAGGTATTGAAGTCCACAGCCATGTAAGGCTTTATAGTACTCTGAATTGGGCCACACAGAATTCACGAGAAACGTGTTGATGGGAATGTGTTAACCTTAACACAACTCTGTCATAAGACCAGATTGTGATAGAGAGATCATCCCTCCTTCCAGCATCATTCACTGTATTGCCTCTCTTTCTGTAGCCAAATATTCTCTGAATGTACGTATATACAAAACACCTGGCCAGGCCAGATGGCTCACTATGCTAATCTTTCATCAGACTTATTTATCTGAAGGCTTATTTATCTGAAGGCTTATAGGACTTCTGTGACTTAATTCCTATTTAAAAGAAAGCTATGCTTAAAATGCACCCCATTTTGAAAACAGCTAGATCAGACACACAGTATGTTAAAAAGAAATTCATTAACTATAAAAGCTAACATTCTTGTCAGATTACAGGCATACCCTTTATATTCATGTAGTCTGCATAAGGCAGTCCAATAAATTATTTTTGAGGGGTATATTACTGTGTTTTGTTCTTTTCACATAACTCTTGACTAGGCCAAAAACAACAGCAACAGCAGCAGCAACAACAATGAAAACTAAATTTGCCATCCACAAGACAAAAGCGCTGCTCTGGTTCGCCAGAAGTGACTTAGTCATGCTGGCCACATGACCCGGAAGCTGTACGCAGGCTCTCTCAGCCAATAAAGCGAGATGAGCGCCACAACCCAGTGGCGTAGCGTGGGTTGTCAGCACCCGGGGCAAGGCAAGTAATTAGCGCCCCCTATTCTACCCATGGATTTGCGCACCCTAACCCTAACCCCCAGATGTTGCGCCCGGTGCGCCCGGCCCCCCCTGCACCCCCCACGCTACGCCACTGCCACAACCCCAGAGTCGTCCGCAACTGGACCTAACGGCCAGGGGTCCTTTTACATTTACGGGTAACATATAAGGTGTAGAACAATGGGATACACTTTATGGAGTTTTTCCCAAAGCAGAATCAGTGCAAGAGACTTCTGATTTCTACAAATGCCATGCTAGAAAAGAAACAAAACTCACCTCTTCCCATATCAGTCCTCTAGCACCTACAGAAGATTTGTGGAAGAAGGGGGTGTTGTTTTACCTCATGTGGGGTTTAGGAGAAAGCAAGATATGGTGCAAGTTCCTCTCTTAGGTTTTCCTTCTCCACCATGCTGCTTCTTGCCTTCATGGATGTGAAACAAAGGTCCCTCAGCATCCCCTAGTCCTATGCAAATGTGAACTAGACTACTAGGGACAAAAGGTTATTGTTTAATTTCTAAGTAGACTTTTGCAGAAGATACAACATCCTTGCACAACTTCTATGTTTGGCAGAACCCTTTCCCTTTTTTCCAGTTTACAGAGAAGCCAGGAAAGGTATGCTCACCACATAATGAGGAACACTCACCAGTGGCGAGAGTGTGAGAGGACGACAATTGTGGAGCTCTACCTCATAGTCACCATGGCAACTTGAACAGCCATAACAATAAGTGCTAAAATACCAGAAGCAAACATGTTTTTAATTTCCTTTTGCTTTCAGCTTGTTTTCAACTTTTAATTATTTTATTGTTGTAAACTGCTGTGATATATTCTTCATGATTTAACGGTATATAACAGGCACGTCCAGCTCCCTAAAGACTGCGATCTACTCCCACTATTAAAAAAAACTGGCAGTGATCTACCCATTGTCAGAGTTGTCAAGCTTTTTGGGGAAAGGACTGCCAAGGGTTGAGGTTCTGGGGTGGGCAAGTGTTATTGAGCTTTTTGGGGGGAGGATAGCCACTTGACGCTGCCAGGAGACAATACTTGAGCTTCCCGTCTGCCCCAACTTTCCTTGCTGTGGAGGAGGTGGAGGAGGGACATAGTGCCTGGGGCGTGGGGCCAAAACATTTCCGTGATCAACCAGGGTCACCCTGGCAATCTACCTGTACATTGCGGTTGACCGGTTGAACATGTCTGGTATATAAAAATAATGTATTTAAACAACCAGTGTGCCAATCTAAGTTTCTGAATAGTTGTACAGGTCCTTTAACTGGGGGTTAGAAGTACAGTCATACATTGGCTCTCGAACGCCTTACAAGTCGAATGTTTTGGGTCCCGCATGCCGCAAACCCGGAAGTGAGTGTTCTGCTTTGTGAAAGAACCCAAATGTCCGACACAGCTTCCAAATGGCTGCAGGAACTTCCTGCAGCCAACGGGAAGCCATGCCTTGGTTTCCTAACGTTTTTCAGGTTGAACGGACTTCCGTAACGGATTCCGTTCGACTTCCAAGGTACCACTGTAATCTGAAAATAAAAATATCTAGACAAGGCACAAAATATCCACCAAGTGTGATTTCCCATTCTACAACATTCAGTCTCACGTTACACATCCAAGGCAGCAATCCCAAATACATCTACGGAAAGGATGCCCATTGAAATACTTCTGTGAAAGCATGCAAACCAGAGTTGCTCATCTTTAGAAGGGCTCTCTGCAGAAAAGGCTTTACTTTTCCAAACATCTCATGCAGCCTGAGCGTTTTCCATTTGAGGCAAGAACTGTTCCCATTCCTTTCAGGTTCCCAACCTCTTAGGGCCAAAGGGCACCAATGTAAGAGACGGTCTTAGGCGCTACAAAATATGCAACCACCCCACAACCAAAAAACAAAACCACGCCTCAATTTAATATAAAAATTGGGAGGTGCAGGAGGCCTTGGAGGGAACAAAGCAGGGTTCACAAGGGCACCATGTTGGGGCGCCCATCCCTAGGTTACAGCGGCCAGACTAGTAAAGGCCTGAGGGACTCTTCCTTACACTTTAAAATAATGATGATGATTTTATTTACTTTTCATGATACAGAAGACACATTTTGAGAAGAAAATTGTAACAACTGTTGGCTTTTTGCAGTATGGTAGCGCTGCAGAGAGCTTGCTGGGGAGACCATGCATTAAAAAGGGACTCAAAAATAACTTAAACAAGGTTTTAATTACAAAAACAAAAACTCCTTAAACACTAAATACATCAAAAACCAGGCCCAACCACCAACTCATCCCCCAGGGTAATGGCAGAGCTAGGTGCTGCTCCTTATATACTACACCCAATTCCTGACACAGCTTAATCAATGCAACTCAGCAGCAACTGCTATGTTTCACAGCTGTAAAGCTGGATCTTGTTATTTTGCTCTGGCCCTTGCTCTGGCCCCTTAAAGATATACACATCGGGTGAAACAATGATGAACCTTTACATTTAAAGAAACAACTTGTTTTCCTATTTATTAAAACAGTTTTATAGCCAGGGTGGCTGGTTGGGTTACAGGTGCTCATTTTATTATCTTTCCTTTAAATATATGTTATTTGAAGTCTGCTGGAACACGTGGGGAAGAGGATTCACTGCAGGGAACTCCATCATGCACCCTATAGCAAGCTTTGACTAACTCCCATCAGTTGCTGAGTGGTAGAGCCAAAGACTACTGGGCTGGCTATGCAAGGTGTTTTCAAGTCCTAACTATGCGATGTCCTGCCCACCTGCCAAATAAGGTCCACATAGCCAAAAATGTTCCACAGCATTGGTTTAAAATATGATACTGTGTATACTCTGTGTATTTCTATTTTTTGGCAACCTATTTTCTTCTTGTTTTTCATACTAATATCCAGAATGCTGAACCAGCAACATCTAGACTCGTCACAGGTTCTCCATCCATAATCTAAATCGGGGTTTCCCAAACTTGGTTCTCCAGCTGGTTTTGGACTACAATTCCCATCATCCCTGACCACTGGTTCTGCTAGCTAGGGCTGATGGGAGTTGTAGTCCAAAAACAGCTGGTGACCCAAGATTGGGAAGCCCTCATCTAAATGATGAATTTTCACCATTGTGTGACTTCAAGTGCATACAGAAAAAGGTTTACTCCCTCTCTCAAAGAACTAGAGATTGTGAATAAGTGAATGTTAGAAGATTAGAGATAGGAAAAAAAGTTGCTTCAGAGAGCACATCATTAAACTATGAAATTCACTCCCACAGGAGGCAACCAACTTGGACAACTTTTTTAAAGGATTGGGCAAATGAATGGAGGTAAAGCAAAGGCTACTAGACTTGATGACCATGCTCTGGCTGGAGGCCACATGAAGGGACAGTGTTCTTGCACTTGGATCCTGCTTTATGGACTTCCCATAGGCATCTGGTGAGTCTGGTGAGAACAGGGTCTGGACCAGATAGGCCACTGGCCTGATCCAGCAGACACTCTTTATTTCCTTATGATACCAGCACCAACAAAATGCTGTTCTGCCTTGCAAGATGTTTTAGATAATGGACAACACTACAACAAACTGTTGTTTTTCCCCCCATGAGTGGTTGCAGAGATTTATATATCAATGCTTAATAAAGGATGCACTTAATGTACAAGAAGCATTTTTTTTTTTAATTTGGTCACATGCATGTGGTGAGCTGACTTGCCATTTCAAATAGAAAAGCCTTTCTTTGCAAAGCTGTTGAGTAACTTTCTTGCCACTGCAAACCCAACTTTCTGCTTCCTATGTTGAGCAACGTCATGAGATCTTCTTTCATATATGCTCAGCTAGCAGGACATCGGGTTTTTTGCCAACTCATCCAACAGTAAGTGCGCTGGCTGCAGTGGGAAAGTGAAGCATCTCTCTGAAACCAAAGGGGGCTTGACAGTAATTCACGTTGGCTGAACTTCTTCTATAGAGTTACATCTGCTCAGCCTTTCAGCACTTGCAGGTGATTACTTTGTTTTTAACTGTACAGTGGTACCTGGGGTTACATACGCTTCAGGTTACAGACTCTGCTAACCCAGAAATATTACCTCGGGTTAAGAACTTTGCTTCAGGATGAGAACAGAAATCGTGCTCTGGTGGCGTGGTGGCAGCAGGAGGCACCATTAGCTAAAGTGGTGCTTTAGGTTAAGAACGGACCTCCAGAACAAATTAAGTTCTTAACCCGAAGTACCACTGTACTTGCTGGTGTTTTAACCTTCCCTTGCAGTGAAGGGCAATTGTTGTTGTTGTTGGGTTCAACATATCCAGAGAAATGCATCCCCTGCCATAGGTCTCACCCCACAACCCTCATGCAGTAAGTTCACCATGCTTCCTTAGGTTAGCTGCCCATTATCAGGTGTGAGGCTGTCTTCCACCCATAAGTAAACTTTTGTGTAGTATTCCCTGTGAAAGTTCCTTCTAAATTAGAGCCTGCTGGATCCCACCAATGGCCCATCTAGTCCAGAATCCTGTTGTCACAATGGCCAACCAGATGCCTGTGGGAAGCCCACAAGTAGGATCTAAGTGTGAGAGTACTCTCCCCTTGTATAACCTTCAACCTTGGAGCTGCAGAATAGCCATCATGGCCAGTACAGTGGTACTTTGGGTTAAGTACTTAATTTGTTCCGGAGGTCCATTCTTAACCTGAAACTGTTCTTAACCTGAAGCACCACTTTAGCTAATGGGGCCTCCTGCTGCTGCCGTACCGCTGGAGCAAGATTTCTGTTCTCATCCTGAAGCAAAGTTATTTACCTGAAGCACTATTTCTGGGTTAGCGGAGTCTGTAACCTGAAGCGTATGTAACCTGAAGTGTATGTAACCCTAGGTACCACTGTAGCTTTTACTTTGTTGTTGTTGTTGTTTAGTCATTTAGTCGTGTCTGACTCTTCGTGACCCCATGGACCAGAGCACGCCAGGCACTCCTATCTTCCACTGCGTCCTGCAGTTTGGTCAAACTCATGCTGGTAGCTTCGAGAACACTGTCCAACCATCTCATCCTCTGTCGTCCCCTTCTCCTTGTGCCCTCAATCTTTCCCAACATCAGGGTCTTTTCCAATAAAGCTTTTACTTTACTTTCATTAATTTGTCTAACTCTTTTTAAAGCTTGGTATAATCTTTTTCTTTTTCTACCAGTCTTTCTATTTCAGCAAAACTTGATGACAGCTGTTTCACACCATCATACAACTTTTGGCAAATGTGGAAGATACACCTGTTCACTCTGGCTTTTGACATGTGAAATGTATATTTTTAGGACCTAACTTGTTTTAGTAATTTTAAGTTGTTGAAAAACAATTTTATATTGTGTTTTAATACTAATGTTGCATTTTAATTGTTGCAACCTGCCCTTGAACCTTAGGGTGAAGGGCAGATAATAAATTGAAATAACAACAGCAGCAGCAGCAGCATTCATTGATATGGTCAACTTCAAACTTATGGTTAAACCTACACAGAAAGCTCTTTCTTGTTCTGCCCTGTACTATTTAGTATTTTTTTCTATGTATCTTGAGTTACAAATATTGACAGTGACGACGGGAATATTCTTAAGAGCCACAGGGTACATGCAAGCTTTTTATTTACTGCTCCCACAGGATGGGAGAGAGAGTAACTGAACAGAAAATGTAGGTGTTTATATGGTGGTACTTCCAAGATGCTTAGGGTATTTTATTGTGGGATCAGTGCAGCGGATTTTTGCATTTTGGTGGTTTCCTTTAAAAAGGTCAACAATTTTGGTGGTATCCTAAAAAGCAGCTCAACAATTTTGCAGGTGTCAGGAATTTTACTCTTTGAAATATGGCAACCCTATTTTGGCAGCATCTACACAACATCACTGCTGTACATGCCAGCCTGTATTTTCCCTCCCCAGTTAATGCAGATTTGCCTTTTGGGTGGGGAGATAATTTGATAAGAAAAACGAAAGCGAAATCCTGTTGCAGACTGCCTCTTTGTGACATTAAGCCACGTAAGAAAAAGAAAAGAATAGTTAGGAACCCGGGCGAGTAATGCCCCCAATGTGTTTCACTATTGACCTAGAAAACTCACTGTGTCTCAGCTGCTATTAACTCACCCAGTGGGCTAGAAAGCGCGACCGACCTTATGGGGTTGTTGCAAGCGCTAAGGAGACCGCAAAGTTATTTCACATCTTTAAAACGGTCCACCTTGAGCATCAGACCAGCCGGCAACAATGACGGTGCGCTGTTAGAGCCGGCCCTCTGGTCTCCGATTCCGCAGGGCAACAACGCTCAGCCTATAACCAAAACTACTCACGCATGTCTCCGCAGACTCGTGTGCGCAGATCGTGTTCGAATCGCCAAGGGCGCATCCCTCCGAAACGCTCGACACCTGGCTGAGGTTGAAGATGCAAAGGGCCGTGGAGGTCGGAGTGGCCGGACCCTCGGCCGAGCCGAAGACGCCGACCCAGAGCCCGCGCTCCTGGACGTAGTTGGAAGAGAGGATCCTCCGGGTGAAGCCGCCGCCGCAGCGCAAGATGGCCTGGCCGTGGCCGAAGAACCGGTTTGCCGGCAACTGGTTGGCCACGAGCATCTTGGGCTCCAAGCTGAGGCTGTAGTGATAATAAGGAAAGAAGAACTGTCCGCTCCACAGGAACGCGTCCGCGAAGTGCAAGTAGCAGCCGTCGCGCACCAGCAGCCGGTGGTCCTCCGAGACTGCCTTCTGGCGCTCTTGCAGAGCGACGGCCACTTTGGAGTCGCCCTCTGCGAGGCACCCTGGATCCAAGTCGCTGGAATCTTTCCGTCGGCGAGACGTGGCCACCACCAGCCGCCACTCGGAGCCGCGGGCATAGATCCACCCGGCGGCGGAGCCATTCCGCAAGCAGGTCACCACCTCTTGCCCGAAAACGGTGGCGTTGGCGTCGGCGCCGAGGCGCTCCTCGTAGCAGGAGCCCTGCGGCTGCGTCCAACAGGTGAGCAGCCGGTCGTCGCCGAAGGGCAGCAGGAGCTTGTTGACCGTCGTCCCCAAGTCGAGCGCCGGGCTGCTGCGGTGCTCCTTCGCCCAGGCCAGCGAGGGCTCCACTTCGTACCAGCGATTGCCGCTGGCCACCAGCAAGCGCCGCGCGTTCGCCGCCAGGTTGGAGAGCGGCTGAGGGAAGGTCTGCGCGCGCGCCGCCGCCGCCGCCTCGGCCGCCCAGGCCAGCGCGGAGGCAGAAAGCAGCAGCAGGCAGTAGCAGGCGAGGCCGCCGCCCAGGCGCCCCCTCAGCCTTCGCCACCAGCCGGCCATGGCCACACACGCCGCGCTCCGGCTACCTAAGGCGGCTCTGCAGGCAGCGTGCCGACAGCTGCCCCATGGCTGCGCGCGGAGGGCGGGAACCTCCCCCTCTCCTTCCCCTCCCACCCCCACCCTCTCTCTCTCTGTGGTTTCCTCGGTGCCACCCAGAAGACTTGCGCGCAGAAGTTCCTTTTTCCACGTCGCTGGGAAGCACCACTCGGCTCGCGCGTGCGAGCTTTCCCGCCTGCCCCT
Organism: Podarcis tiliguerta; assembly: GCF_965153285.1. NCBI lineage: Eukaryota > Metazoa > Chordata > Lepidosauria > Squamata > Lacertidae > Podarcis > Podarcis tiliguerta. The sequence goes on along the minus strand of NC_139543.1, from coordinate 39,016,979 downwards.
CACCGCCCACCCTCGCCAATGTCTCGCCCCGCCCCCTGAAGGCGCGTGCGGCTGGGGCGCTGCACGTGTTGGAAACTGGCCGGCCTGCTGCTTCCCGCCAGTCCCCAGTCTCCCCACCCCACAAACGCTCCCCCCCCCGCCTTGTTTAGACGTTGGTGAGGTCCATAGGGGAGCAAGGCGCTTCAGGGGGGTGGCTTAGCTCCGCGGCCGGTTCCAAATTATTGCGGGGAGGGTTGCTTGGATGTGGTTATGGTGCGCCACGCCCTCTTCCTTGCGCCCTCCGCCAGCTGGTTGTCCTATCCTCCTCGCCCCTCCCATCACGAGACTCTGTTCGGAGAGAGCGGGAGAGCATGCGCAAACGACAAGAGGGAAGGGGTCGTGGGGAGGATTGGGCCGAGTTGCGAGAAAAGAATTATCTTCTCCACCCGCTTGATCCTATCCCAGAGTCTGCTTTGACCACACACCCTAGACCACGCCCCCTACCTGTAGGCCACGCCCCTTTCCAGCCTTGCTTCATGCCTTCCTTGAGTGTTCTTGCCTGGCTGGAATAAGTCCTTGAGCCGTGATCATGCTTCGCATGTGTGTGTTTGTGAATTGCGTAAAGATGCAGTTAACAATATTTGTTCTTCATCGGCTCTACCCATCACTGTGGTCCCCCATAAGGTTGCCTAGGAGCATATATAGAGAGTTCCGGGGGTGGGGGGAGTTGCCTGCTGAAATATACTTGGGAGTGTGGATTTCATGCTCTTTATTCAGCTCATAGTGGCAAGGAATGAAAGTTCCCCCAAAGTATCTGCTTTATATACATTATTTACACAATGGGCCACATGTGATTGGCTTATTCCTGGATTCTCCTGTAGGCCAGTCAGGTTGCGGATTCACTTCCACCTGGAGCTGGACTGGGTGGCTCCTGTGGACCAATCAGACTGCTGCATTGTTCTAGGACCAATCAGACTGCTGCATTTTGGATCCTATTCAGCTCAGTACATAACACCTGCCCTACACACTTATTTACCTTCTCCTTAGCATCACAGTGGGCCCAATCTTAATAGCTGCACTACTCCAAGGGAGAGCACAAGTGAGCAAGGGGAGACGCTCCCTCTGACCACACACCGGCTGGCACAGCAGCGGGAATCAGCCCCTCCATGTGGCCACATTCGGAGGGAGAAAGCAAGCATGAGAAGGTGGCATCTCCTGTCCTGTCTCTGTGTTGGCCAATCCTCCCCCCTGCACCACCCAAAGATGGAGGGGAGCAGGCAAGAGCAACTTCCTCTTATTTGCCACTGGCCTGCATTTCCTCTGTGGGTGGCACATCTCCCAGGGGGGGAGGCGGCTTGAGCAATCTGAGGCAGCAGAGATGACTGTCCCTGGCAACCACCACTCACTTGTTCTTGCAGCTGAGCTGAGCAACAGACAGCTGCCCAGGACTGCCTGCTCTCTCTGGGCCAACAAGATGCCAGGAGGACATTCTTCTCCCCTTCAAGTAAACTGTAGTTTCAGAAGTGTGGTTTTTCTTAGGACCACAGCAGGGGCAGGAAGAAGGTTAAATTTCCCTTCCAAGCCAACTCTGGTCCTGATCATTGCTAATTATTAAATTTGTATGCTGCCCTTCAACCAAAGATCACAGGGTGGGTCACAACATACAAAGACAAAAGGAGAAGCACAAAATACATATAATTAGAAACAAAAACAAATTAATAGCTCCCCTCCCACAAGCACATTTAAGAGGACATAGAATGTTAATCAGCCAAAGGTCTGGTTGAAGAGAAATGTTTTCACATAATGCCTAAAGATACGCAATGAAGACAACAGGCCAGCCTCCTTAATTACCAGCTTCCCTGCCACCTGATGCCATTGTCATTTCATTAAAAAAAAAAGTTTTCATGATGCTCATTTAACATTGTGTGTGGTCAGAGGAGAAAGGTGTCTGTGTGTGGCAAGGTAAACCTCTCAGGGGTGCTAATGGACTCTCTCTAGGCGGGGGGGGGGGCTTCTGCAGCTACTACATTCCTTCTCCCTATCTGGGTGACATCTGTTAAATTCGTTGAAGTGCAAAGCGTTTGTGGTGAATCTATTAAGACTCTATATTTTGCTGACGCAAATGCATGACTGTGGTTTTTTAAATGGTTCTTGGGAATCCTGAGATCTCTGTTTGAAATGTGAACTAGCCCCCAAATGGTTAGTACTGTCAGCTTTGACAGCATCAAATACCTCCGGGGGTAGGGATTAATCTAGGCACCCTTTTCATCCAAGGAAGTGTGATCATCACCTGTCAGAGCAAAAGGTATTTATTTTCTAAATGCTGCCAGCTGGTTAATTTGCAACACACACAACAATTGGGTTATAGCTGATATCCTCTAGGATCATTATCATTTTTAAAAATATGCTATCACATACCCTGCCCTTTCTTCAAGGAGATCAATGTGGAATGTGAGTGGACAGGGAGGTATTGATCAAATTCCTAAACCAACTGTTTGCATTCTGTACAGTAAAAAGTGTTACCGCTATATTCTACTGTACATTAAAAAATTCAGTGGTACCTTGGGTTACATACGCTTCAGGTTACATACGCTTCAGGTTACACACTCCGCCAACCCAGAAATAGTGCTTCAGGTTAAGAACTTTGCTTCAGGATGAGAACAGAAATCGTGCTCCGGCGGCGCGGCAGCAGCAGCAGGAGGCCCCATTAGCTAAAGTGGTGCTTCAGGTTAAGAACAGTTTCAGGTTAAGAATGGACCTCCAGAATGAATTAAGTACTTAACCTGAGGTACCACTGTATAGGAGGGAAAGCAGTATTGCCCATCCATAACAATGGTATACTTTGAAGTAAGCCCCATAAAGCTTCTTTCATGCAAGCTGGGGCTGATGGGAGTTGTAGTCCAGAACATCTGGAGAGCACCAGATTGGCAAAGCCAGGATATATGGCACTTTCCTGTTAATAAATCCTATTGAATTCAGCGGATATTATTTCAATGTGCATAGCAGTGCAGTGTAAATAATCAGAGAGAGAAAGAAATTTCCCCAGTTTATTTCACCTTTCTGCAGAATCACAGTAGCATGCATCCCTCTTCCTCAAAACAAAAATGTAAATATTGCCTCTCACTTAAAATAGAGATATTTGCTAGGCTGCTTTAAATATGGTGCATGGTAGTTCTCTTTCCTGTAAGCAAGCAGCAAAGTAGAACAAAATGCTGCACACTCAGCAAGAAGGGTAAAATTCTCCACTTAGCGGAAAATAAAAGAGCAACTAAGCTGCATGGAATATTTTCCTGGAGCAGATCAGTATCTTCCGCTGGATGTGACTTTGAAAAAGAGTGGGAACCTTCTATATTATACTTGCAGAAACAAAGAAAGAATATCGACTCGATGGCAGGATTTAAATAAACATTCACCATTTTATGGATAGGGAACAAATATTGTAACAAAGGGAAAATATGATATATTGTAGAAAATAGCAGAATATAATAATGAGGATTAAAAAATCAGAAATGGAAGTTGAGGGAAGTCCAAAGGGAGGGAGGGGGAGATGTCATGCAGATTGTATATTATGGATATAAGTATATTTGTGATGTGATTAGAAAAAAGAAAATCCATTACAAAATTTAAAAAATAAAAATAAAAAGTATCTTCCGTTGAATGTGAGCTTGGATAATGACAATATGTAATGCAACATTGTTAGCAAGGCATTCCATCTGGAAGCAACAATGTGGCAAATAGCAAAAGCAGGACACAACCCACCAAGAGGTTATTCTGCAGAAATTCTGTGGCTCATGCAGAAATTCTCAGTGACTTGGGTCCCATAGTATAAACACGTGGCCTATTCAAACAGAAAAAAATGTTACTATTCTCAATCATATTCCTACATTGCAGGGGTTGGACTAGATGATCCTCAGGGTCTCTTCCAGCTCTACAATTCTATGATCTATGATCCACTGCCCTGACTGCTTCCTCTTCTCCACTCCATCAGGCACTACCAGAACAATTACCGTATTTTTTGCACCATAACACTTTTTTCCTCCTAGAAAGTAAGGGGAAATGTCTGTGCGTGTTATGGAGGGAATGCCTACGGGTGGCATGCCTACGGATTTTCCTCTTCTAAAAACTACGTGCGTGTTATGGTCGGGTGCGTGTTATAGAGCGAAAAATACGGTATTTTGGTTTTATGGCTTCAGAAGAATTTTGCCAGCACTTTTCTGTTCTCAGCCATGGGAATTTCATTGTTATATCCCATTCTGCAAACGAGATGGCTCATCTTCATATTGCTTGCCAAACACTCATTGACAAAAAAAGTATGTACAGTGGAGCATTGCATGAGTTGTAATTTTGGAAACACATCATTTGTTGTTCTTTCATGCCACAAATGTTGGCAAAGGGTTTTTTATTTTTTTTTTAGACAAGGGCATGCCACTTGAAATTGTGGATAGCTGGGTACAAGACTGTGCTCTTAATATACATTAAGCTTCAAATAAAAACAAATTGTCAATGTGGAAAGAGCTACTTATATATTTATCCAAAGGTCAGCAGGCTAGTTTTCTACTTTACATTTCTTTTAAAAATTATTATTTTAATAAAAAGTATAACAAATAAGACTAACAAAGTATTCCAAAAATTCAAACGAAACAAGAAAACAATTGAAGGAGACAAAAGATATATATAAAAAACTATTAAAAGAAACTTGTACAAAAGAGGAAATATAGCAGGAATTTATTACAATAAAAAGAAAATAAATTTTATCATCTGTGGAATGCTGTCCCTAGCAAACTCTCGACCTGGAGCCTTTGCTGATAGCTTACCTCCCTGCCCTCACCAGGCTAGCTGTTGGCAGACTAAGATTATATTGTTTGTTATTAGTGTGCGGACAAAGCTTCCTGTGGTTGTTATGGGTTCCCCTCCCTTTTTTTTGTGGTATAATCTATTTGTGTTTTTAACTGTACTGCAAGCCACTTGCAAAGCTTTGGCTAAAAAGTAACTAACAAATCTAAACAGTAATAATCGCCATCTCTTTGCATCACCACAAATAGCTTCAGAGAAAGATAACACTGAATCAAAGCCTCTATGTGCATTTTTTTATTTAACATTTAAAAACTATGTATGTTTTCAGCATATAAGATCTTTATAAGCCTTGCTGGAAAATTTTTATTGTCATTCCCAGACCTTGAATATGGAATAATACAGATACTCCACTACAAGGAATATCTGGGTTGCCAGATGGCAAACCCAGAGAAAACCCACATGGGTGTGTGTTTTTTCTTAGCATGACAAGCTACTATCTGTTTCCTATATTTAATTCTAACATGGGAATTTATCGGGCATAGCTGTTTTAACCTGTGACTTGCCCTATATTTCATACTTTATAGGCACATTCTTCCTTCTTATCTCAGGAAATATACAATGCAGTACAGGAAATATACAATGCAGTTCTATATAGTGGTACCTCGGGTTACATACGCTTCAGGTTACATACACTTCAGGTTACAGACTCCGATAACCCAGAAATAGTACCTCAGGTTAAGAACTTTGCTTCAGGATGAGAACAGAAATCGTGCTCCGGCGGTGCGGCGGCAGCAGGAGGCCCCATTAGCTAAAGTGGCGCTTCAGGTTAAGAACAGTTTCAGGTTAAGTACGGACCTCCAGAATGAATTAAGTACTTAACCCGAGGTACCACTGTACTGATTTCTCTGCCGGTGATGTTTATATAAAATCGGGGACTATCTCAACATTTTGATGCAAAAGTTCAGCTGGCTTAAACCAGTTCCTCACACCTGAACATTTTGGAGAATAGTTGACAAGCTGTTTAGTTGAGGAATGATTGGTATTGCTTTCCTTTCATACTCATCATAGTGCAGCTTGGTTTAGTGGCAAAAGATGTGTGTGAAAGAAGCACAGAGGTGCTAAATACACAATGTCACTCGTAAATGAACTAAAAAGACTGAGGGAGGAACAAGGGAAACAGAGGCTAGGATACGTGGGCTGTGGGAAGGTGATGCTTGCAGAGTCATAATATGATATTTGGAAAGACAATTTTTCAGCAGCTATTGATAGAAGGCTAATAAAAGTTACACCATATTTCAACTAAATATCTAAATTCAATTTCTTACTACATTTCCCCCCCAATTTTTTGCACTTTTAAACAAATATTCATTTGTCAAGATCCCAAGGCAATTTACAAAATAGATAAAATACAGCATACAATATTGATAAGTCACAGGTATAAGGGCCAACCCAAGACATTTTGCTGCCTGGGTACATGGCGGTGCCCAAGATAAAATGGAAGGGGTGACCTTTGCTCAGCCCATGATTTAGTGCATAACACCCAGGACCAGACACGTTATAAAATCCGACAAATACTTCGACTTAGTAGAAAACCCCCCCCACAGCAACTGTATTAAATAGCCATTTGCTGGCCTTTCATGACAACCCAGAATCAGCTACCAGGCAACTGCCTAACTTGGTAGAACTGACTAGTGGAAACTTAAACAACAACAACAAAAAAAGGTTTTTCAGTGTCAGCAGTTTCTGTTCCTGATTGTTTACTGCACACTTTGCAAATCCACAGAATGAGACACTTTGCAAATCCACAGAATGAGAGAATAATCAGACTAATATTCAATGCAGTCCTGTGTCTGTAGATATGGAACAGGGTGCTTTGAAAGTCACTCTCTTCAGATGCCTACAAATGAACTATATTGTTATACCATTTTCATTCATACTGTTGGACAAACTGAACCGGTAAAGCAAGGCACCACAGCTTCCACACTCACAGCATGGTAGAGCAATCTTAATCCTCTTGATCCTGCAGCAAATGCCACTAAGTTCAAAGGACCTTACTTCCAAGTAAGTGTACAGATGACTGCAGCAGCTGAGGCCTGCATTTATGTGCATATGCATGAGCACGTGAGATTGGGTGGTGAGATTTATGGGGGTGAGATAAGATCATCTCAGGACTTGAGCCACCCTCAGGGGAATACCAGATGCACTTCCTGACTTCATGTATTTCTGTAGCAGCACTAAGAAAAAAAGGGTTGTAGAAACCTAAAAGAGAGAGACAAAAGTTCTCTTCGGTTTGCTCAAATTAGATAGCAAGTCAAAGCATACTACAGTGATAGCTCCAGTTAAGTACTTAATTCGTTTCGGAGGTCCGTTCTTAACCTGAAACTGTTCTTAACCTGAAACACCACTTTAGCTAATGGGGCCTCCAGCTGCTGCTGCTGCGCTGCTGCCGTGTGATTTCTGTTCTCATCCTGAAGCAAAGTTCTTAACCTAAGGTAATATTTCTGGGTTAGCAGGGTCTGTAACCTGAAGCGTATGTAACCCGAGGTACCACTGAACCTCTATGAAATAAATCACGCCACTTACAGTGGACAAGTTTCATTCTTCATAGCTGTCAGCTGATAACTTTGGTTAACTGGTAATGGTGTAGCACTCGTTCCCCTTTGTTCTAAGTCCTTGTATAGTATCCCACCAAACTGGGCCGTGGTATTATTAGTATTTTAGAAAAATTGACCCCACCCCCCCACCTACCATTTGTGTGTTTGGAAGGAATGTTTTATTTGGAAAACCTTTTTTAAAAAAAACCTGCTGCTTCCCTCGCCCCTTCTCTCATGTGTGGTAGGAAATAAGATAAAATAAAAATGTCAGCAAAGGAGGTACCCAACTTTGCTACCCAGGTAGTCAGTGAACTGGACATCTAAAAGAGAAAAAACAACAACAACCCTGATTGTTTAGGGGGGAAATCAAGTGTAAAATAGTCCAGTTGTTTCTTCAAGATCAGGATGTGGAGGTGGGGTTAATCCAATTTATCTTGACAATATCCCTATAAAGTAGAAGGCTAAAAGATGCTTGCTGCTCCAAGGCCGTACACTGAGCTCCATAAATCCAGAACTTTCCAGTCAAAGTTGAACATTCTGTCTCCTACACCACACTTGATCTGAAGGTTCAGATTGTTGCGTCTAAGCACAGTTATGCAAAGGAAGACTTGTCTGGATTTCCTCTCCAGAAATGCAAGTCTTGCACAATTATTTTGTGCTAATCAAATCAGCTCGAGCTACTCGCTTATCGAGTGAGAGATAAAACAAGAGCATTGCCTTCACTGCATTCTCACAGTCCCACGAGAAATGTTTGCCCTTCTGAGCCTCTCCACTGAGCTTTTATTAGGCTAATGTAATGCCATCCAAATCCAATAGCATACACTTCATATAATGGACAGTGTGCCTACAGCAAATAATCTCTTGGGACCCATAGATCTGGATTATACCTCGGAATATCTGTGGATGTTCTTGGTGAAAACTATCCCTTAAGCTAATGATAAAAGAAAGTCAGGCCAAAGAGAGCGATCACATTTCGCTCAGCTTCACAACTTCAAGGATTTTATTTTTCTTCTTTAAAACAAACCAAAAAAAAGGTGCTCTCCATCTAATGTCAATCACTCACAAACTCCAGTGATGTCACAATGGTAAGCATTATATCTAATGGATTAAACACAGGCCAATGCTCTCTTCCTGAAATCAATGAGCATTCCAAACACTTGCAATGTCAAGCCAGCTCAAGTTTCCTTAGAAGCCACTTTTCTGCCATCCACAAAGTGGTTCACGAGAAATAGAAATGTTAGCATGAGTATCACGTCTAACAATATATTCATATCAATCAAGATTGTGCCCTGAATGTATGCACTTCAGCTTTGCACAATCTGGTTAATCTCAGGTAGTTTGCCAAAGAATAAACTGCAGCACAGATTTACTTCATGAAGGAGCCAAGTTCTGAAGGCTGGTTTATTTTAATATGCATTTGGGAACTGACTGCTTTTCATCAAAGGGCTTTTAATAATGTTTTCCTCTTTTTCCTACCCATATTTTAATAATTTGTTTTTTATATAATTTTAATTTTATTAAAGTTTAATTACTTTTAAACTATTATCTTCTATATGTGTTTTTTTTAAAGCTTTCTGTGTTTTATTCATGTTTGTTTTAATTTTTGTGAGCTGCCTTGAGTCCCAGTTCTGGGAGAAAGGTGGAATATATATAATTTTTTGTCAGAGATATACTTGTTTACATTTATTCTTTCCCCTGGCTTTCTCTTGATCCATTCTGCCTGTCTTTTTAATTCAAGCAGGAGGGGAATGAGACCCATAAGGCATGAATCTTCATGTGCAAATGCCAACTTTGACCACTGGGTGCCACTAATTGCTCAGTTTTTGGAAATGTGGTTTCTTTACTGCAGCCTCACAATACATATTCTTGGATTGTGACCTTAAACACATTTACTTAAAACAAATACCTTTTAAATGCGAATTTTAAGTACTGTGGTAATGTACTAATTATTAATTAAAGCAAGTGATTTTTTTTTAAAGAATAAAATGAAATGCATTTTTGAATTAGCATACATTAGATTTCAGTTTTACTGTAAATCAGGGAAGGTTTTCTAGGGTTTAGAAAGCCGTCTGCAATATTAACAAGCTTAAGGCTAAGGCTGCAGTCCTATGTACAGTTGTCTCAGGTAAGCTCCACTGAATATAACAGGACTCACAACACAATTCGAGGCATGTCTACTCAGAAGTAAGTTCCACTGAGTTTACTGGACATTTCTCGCAAAGGTCTAGGTTTAGGGTTACTACCTCACTGCTTAGCAAACATAGGATGGCAACACTTGGCTGAAATCCTAAACACATTTACAAGGAAGTAAGTATCATTGAACCAACTTGGACCTAAGTCTGAGTAAATGCGTTTAGGATTGACCCACAAGTCACAATTGTTTAATTCTTTTTCAACCCCACTATACATGCCCATGGGCAATTGATTCCTTTTTCCTTAATTGCATCCCAGGTTAAGGTAATAATTCAGAGATGGGGAACCTATTGCATCTCAGATGTTGGTGGACTACAAATCCCATGGTCCCATGCTGACTGGAGCTGATAGCCCTCCAAATGTTGATGGATTCCAAAAGTAATTTGTAGTTTGTTAAGGATGTTGGGAATCGTAGCTCTGTGGTGGTAAAAAACAACAACAAACCAGTTCCCAGGATTCTTTGGGGGAAGCCAAATACCTTAAATGTATGGGTTGCATGCAGCCCATGCCACACTGAACATAGTAAGATTCACTTCTGTATAGGATTACACTGCAAGTGTAGTAGAACTTTAGCTGTGTTTGGTTGTGTATGTAATTTAGCAAAATCACGGTTCATAAGTTTGGGAGAATGACTTTATAAACATTTTGTTTATCAAAAAAGAAACAGGAGCAGGAATTAAACTCTGACATCTCCTATAACAATGTAAAATAGAGGCCGATTACACACTCCCATTTACTCTTAATCCACTGCACTCTCACCACTGGTTTAGAAAGCAGCGTACACAGGATATTAGCCACAATTAATATCTGTCCTGTTGTTTCTTATGGTTTAAGATAATTTAAGATAATGTGGACAGGCTGCTTGGACGAGTGAAACCAACCACCTGTCTCCTGGATCCTTGCCCATCCTGGCTTATAAAAGCTAGCCGGGAAGGGCTGGGCGATGGGCTTCGTGGGGTGGTGAATGCCTCCCTCCGTGAGGGAGTCTTCCCAGACCCGCTGAAAGAGGCGGTTATTAAACCGCTTCTTAAAAAACCATCTTTAGATGCGGCCACAATGGCCAACTATCGCCCAGTCTCAAATCTTCCATTCTTGGGCAAGGTGATTGAGCGAGTGGTTGCTGAACAACTCCAGGCACGCCTGGAAGAAGCGGACCATTTGGATCCCTTCCAGTCGGGATTCAGGCCTCATCACGGGGCTGAAACTGCCTTGGTCGCACTGGTTGATGATCTCCGGCGGGCTAGGGACAAAGGTGAGAGCTGTTTCCTAGTTCTGCTGGATCTCTCAGCGGCGTTTGATACCATCGACCATAACATCCTTCTGGACCGTCTTGCGGGGCTGGGAGCTGGGGGTACTGTCATACAGTGGTTCCGCTCCTTCCTCCTGGGCCGTGTTCAGAAAGTGGTGGTGGGGGATGAGTGTTCAGACCCCTGGGCTCTCACTTGTGGGGTGCCTCAGGGTTCTGTCCTCTCCCCCATGCTTTTCAACATCTATATGCAGCCGCTGGGAGAGATCATCAGGAGGTTTGGGCTGGGTGTTCATCAGTATGCGGATGATACCCAGCTCTACCTCTCTCAAATCAGAACCAGTGAAGGCGGTGACAGTCCTGTGTGAGTGTCTGGAGGCGGTTGGAGGATGGATGGCGGCAAACAGATTGAGATTGAATCCTGACAAGACAGAAGTACTGTTTCTGGGGGACAGGAGGCGGGCAGGTGTGGAGGATTCCCTGGTCCTGAATGGGGTAACTGTGCCCCTGAAGGACCAGGTGCGCAGCCTGGGAGTCATTTTGGACTCACAGCTGTCCATGGAGGCACAGGTTAAATCCGTGTCCAGGGCAGCTGTGTACCAGCTCCACCTGGTACGTAGGCTGAGACCCTATTTGCCCGCGGACTGCCTCGCCAGAGTGGTGCATGCTCTGGTTATCTCCCGCTTGGACTACTGCAATGCGCTCTACGTGGGGCTACCTTTGAAGGTGACCTGGAAACTACAACTAATCCAGAATGCAGCAGCCAGACTGGTGACTGGGAGCAGCCGCCGAGACCATATAACACCGGTCTTGAAAGACCTACATTGGCTCCCAGTACGTTTCCGAGCACAATTCAAAGTGTTGGTGCTGACCTTTAAAGCCCTAAACGGCCTCGGTCCAGTGTACCTGAAGGAGCGTCTCCACCCCCATTGCTCTACCCGGATACTGAGGTCCAGCACCGAGAGCCTTCTGGCGGTTCCCTCACTGCGAGAAGCCAAGTTACAGGGAACCAGGCAGAGGGCCTTCTTGGTAGTGGCGCCCTCCCTGTGGAACGCCCTCCCACCAGATGTCAAAGAGAACAACAACTACCAGACTTTTAGAAGACATCTGAAGGCAGCCCTGTTTAGGGAAGTTTTTAATGTTTGATGTATCACAGTATTTTAATATTCTTTTGGAAGCCGCCCAGAGTGGCTGGGGAAACCCAACCAGATGGGCGGGGTATAAATAATAAATTATTATTATTATTATTATTATTATTATTATTATTATTATTATTATTGTTGTTGTTGTTATTATGCTCCTATACATACATACAAAAACAAACAAACCCTGCAGGGGTTTTTTTTAACCCTCATATATCAGTGATAAAGTTTTTTTTAGCTCAGCTTGCATTTTGACACAAGGGAGAATACAAGAATACTAGAAATAATTAAATACTAATATGCTGCCTAAAGTGGTAGAATCCATTCTATCAAGTCAGAACTTTTCCATTTAATGCTTACCTAGTACCTCATCTGGCTAAACGTGTAAGGGAGGCATTAGTCTGCATCGTTTTAACCAGGATGAACTTCTGTGACTCATCTTTTTCATAAACTGCCTGAAGACAAAACACTCTGGTTCCTGCAAGAAGGGATTAATGTTCACCCCAGACAAAAGTTCAGCAGCTCTTAGTTAGGCTATGAACTTACTGTTTGTTAATGCAAAGTGTCTCACTTGCGAATTGAGGAAATACATCTGTCTATCTATGAAGTCAAAGAAACTGCAAGACATTAACCAGTTCTGATGCTACAAAAACAGGAGGTATGTATCTTCTCCTCTCCCTCCTGGAGCCTCTAGACTGAGCAGCGATGACTATCCAGATATTGATGAACTCCGACTCCCATCATCCCAGACCATTGGCCATGCAGGCTGGAGCTGATGGGACTTGGAGTCCATCAACATCTAGGGAGCCAGATTCCTGCTCTAGGGATATTCAATATATGATGTGACATCATCACTCTGTGAGTTCCATGTTCTTCCCCTCACTGACTGCCACGTGTGGAGGCAGGGAATCTTAACAGGAGCTGAATATTATGTCATGTGTAGATGTTATCAGAGAGCAGGAGATTTGAAGCTGCTGTTTTGGAGGCAGCCAATGCATCTGCTGTACTCACAACTACATATTTTACAGCCTAATTTCTCTTATTAAAAATCTACACATTTTCAAGCGCACAAATGCCCTTCCATGGTGAGCATGCTGAGCATAATTAATCCTGGCCTGGTAGATGTTTTAAAATGAAGTAGCATTATGGTATTACAGAGTCCCTGTTATGGAAGCGTACTTTTCACATGATGTGGAAACTACTACTTGAATAAAGGATTTTGAGAACATTGCTTGATAATTTATTTATGCCTCCGTAGAAGATTCTCTTAAATCAAACTGCATGTGTATTACAGGAATACATCTTTCTGAGGTACGTATTAGCTTGAGGCTTTCTGCTCTTTGTTTTTTCTTTGTGCATATTCCCTCCATGTGGTGAGCAGATAACATGACTCACTCACCACAAGCAGATGTTGCCACTTTTTCACATCACACCCACATTTAAGGTGGTGTGTGGCTGTATGCAAAGCTAGCCTGGTCTGCATGTGGTCATGAATGAATCCTACATTGTCTTAGGGCAAAGAACAGGGCAGGCCATCTTCAAAATCGGCAGAAGCACAAACTAACCAGTTCCCCTTTTCCATTATATATAGTATGGGGAGAAGGTAATTCCATGGAATAGCTTTTTTTTTTTTTAATCCCTATAATATTCTTCTAGTTTTAGCCATGAATATTTCAGTGAACAGTAATAAATTGTGCATTTGGGAATGCTGTTAGATTAGACTTTTACCAACACTGTATAGCAGGGTAGGGAACCTAAGGCCCAGAGACCAGGTGTGGCCCTTCAGACCTCTCTTTGTGGCCCTTGAAACACACCCTTGGCCACACCCCTCACTGGCCATGCTTCGTGACCTGAGCTCTTTTGCCTGGGTGCAACGCACTGTTGTTAGTTGGTTGTTGTTGTTGTTAAATGTATTATGTACCCTTTACTAGAAGGTCCCACTTACGGCTCCTACTTGCCTAGTTGGACAATAACAGAGGGGTGTGAGAGTGTGTGTGGAAACTAGTGCAAAGGGGTAATTCCATAGTGACCAGTGTAGCATTTGTAAGCTTTACAAAAAACCCTGTGTTTTATATACCGTAATTCTAATTAACATTAAAGTGTTTGTTAACTGACTTGTTTTCCCCTCTAAAAAAAAAAAATCAAGAAGTATGCTGCAGGTAGTTTAAATGCTGTATTTTTTATTGTGCTTTTGTAACATATGACCAATGCAGCAGTCTTGCAACTGTAAGAGTTTATCTGCAACTCGGGCATTTTCTCCATCAGTACAAATCATCCCCTCACCCTGCAATCTGTGGCAATATATATAAAGAGCTGAAGTTTCATGGGAAAATGTCAGTCTTATGGTAATATTTATTGGAAACTCCATAAAAAACAAACAACGGTTTTCTGGTGTATGACCTGTGACCAATGTAATGTGAAAACTCACATGCCACCAAAGCAAGACCGTGTGCGATGTGGGAAGTTGCAATGTCCACAAGAATTTACACTTAGCTGTGGCAACACCCTAATGATTTATTTAGTTTTTTACCCATCACCTATCATTTGCACGGAAGACAAATGTCACAGGAGTCCTCCTTTCAAAAAGGGGGATTTCCTACTAATGAATATCATATTGCATCACAGGGCTAACAAATCTTCCTTTCAATTTCCCAGTTATTCTCAACAACAAAGGTGCCAACTGACCACAGTACTTCAGTGGCCGTTTCTGCCTCTGCACTTGATTTCAGTACAATCTCATTCCCCAGAGGGACATTATTCCCTATGTTTGTGGTGTTTATTTTGAATTATGTTAACATAAATTTGCACTATGTGTTCAAGGCTGCTTTCAGCCACTGACAGACAGGGTCGTACTGTTCCCTGAGGCAAGACAAGAGGCCTTCAGCTCCTGAGGTAAATTTTAGAATCTCTCAATCAGGGGTAAGGAACCTCTGCTCTGAGGGGCCGATCTTGGCATGCCAGGCCTCCCCATCTGGCCCATGGGGATGTATCTGCTGTTTCAGCATTGACAAGGAGTGACAGTTTTCCCGCTCTCCCATGGACTTGAATGGGAAAGGGAATTAAAGTGCAACCCTAACCATATCTCCTTAGAACTAAGTCCCATTGAATTCAGTGGGGCTTACTCCCAGGTAAGTGGATCTGGAATCGCAGGTCACACCAGTTCATGCTGGAGCAATGAAGGGACTTTCTATGTGATGTACCCATGCCCATACTTTGAGAGCGTCTGGATGCCCTCAAGGCATCCCATTCCCCCTGCTCCACTGGCAGAATAGCTGTGTAAGCCGAACATTATACTGGCATGCCTGGGGCATAAGCTGTGACCTGCCAGCAAACTCGTTCTCCATGTCTCCTTGAGGCCCCTCATCTGGCCATATGGTAAGCATAGGACAGCATCCTTTATAATACTAAATAAATAAGCAAGTAAATCAGGGGGGGGGGGGATAGAATTAGCCCAGGTAAGTAATAAACTACTTGGGAAATGCTATGCGTCAATGTAAACTTCTTTTTACTGAATGGAGGACTGGGGTTTTTTTTCTAGATGTCATTTCGGAATTTCATGCAGTGCTCTCATCACATATAAACCTTTTGTACACCCAGTATGCATTCTAGGCTGCTCTGGCTTTTTGGGAGGAAACTTAAGAAGGAAGCCAGTTGTCATACAATTTAGATAAACAGGCTATTCTGCAGGCAGTCTATATTCTTGAAGAGCAACCACCACTTTGAAAAGCTAAATATTCTATCAACAAAGAAGGTGACAGGTGGGCAATCTGGGGTTTCTTTCACACGGTAACTACCCCCTTTCAACTTCAGGCCTCCCCCCCATCTCAGTTAAAATTATCGGGAAAGTTTCAGGACAATTTATGAAAGCATGTAGGGAAGTATATTTCTGCTGATGTTAGGAAAGAATAGAGGAGGGAAAGGTTGTTGAAATTAATTGGTCTTAACTAAGAAAACATATCTGTGTCTTGTTCTTAAACTCAGATTCAAAAAAGCATGACTGAGACAGTTTATGATTTAAAATTATATTATTTTTCAATTTTTGTGCTTGCCTTCAGACACTTAAATATTATTTCAGGTTCACATACTGTAATATTCTTTTTCAAAAACAAAAACCTGAAGCCACTAGCTTCCAGTGAATGTCCTCTCTTTTCAGTTCTAAGAAGTCTATGAAATAGCTGGACCTGTTCAAAATAATGAGATTTGGCAACTGTAAGCTAGTAGAAAGCCGGACAAAGGTACACAAATTTGGGAATGTATCCATCTCACAAAGTGCTGTTCAAATGAGCAAAGCAAGAACACTTTAAAGCTCTGTCTCGTCAGATGATTACAAGGTCCTGAAATATGTACAATGTGGTTTTGCTGTTTCTAAAATATGCTGAAAAGAGGTTCACAGACAAGTGCTTATTTAAAATGGTCTGCAAAGTTTTTCCTCCTCTCCTTCCTGCTCAAAAGTGTCCAGTTTAAGCCTCCCTTTCTGTCTTAGCTGGAAGATCCTGTTTTCACACTTTTAACCAAGTAAAATATAGACATGGCTCGTCTGTTCCCTTGGGAAAATAGATTTGTCCCAGGATTTGTCTTTCCAAGTCCCAAAATCAGGGTTGGCCAGTGTGATGCCCTCCAGATGTTGGATTGCAGCTTCCATCATCTCTCACCATTGTCCATGCTGGTTGAGGCAGATGTGAGGGCACCATATTGGCTACTATGGAACCACAAATGTTAAGTGCTGTCTGTGACAGAGCTATATTGTTACCCATGGTTAGATTTCAGTTCTATCCAGGACCAGCACTTTGTCAGGATCTTATTTGCAGCCAATGAGCACCTGCTGCAAGATGCACTTCCAAAATACCTTTGTGTCAACCTGAAACAGAATCGAGAGAGGCAGAAGAGGTAGGTCTGGGAGAGACCAGGAAGGTGGAGAGAATGGAAGGGTGGTACCCAGAGCCAAGACTTCCTCAAAACACTTGTATGCCTAATTAAGATTTCTGATCTTTCATCTTCTGTTATGCACACATTTGGTGTGACAAGCATATAAAACATGTTTTCTGGACTGCGAAAAGCATGAGTCCAGAGAGTCAGTGAGATCTCATTACAGTGGTCCTCCTAGGTGTGAAATTCTAGATGGAGCATCAATGCTAATACTCCAGACTTCATTTATAATGTATAATGTATAATGAAATGGAAATTCACAACGAACTCTTCCTTTATAACCAGATTTCATCCTTCTTCCCATGGAGAACCCAAAACTCAACGTATCCATTAGAACTACAAGATACATTTGTACCTCAAGAGAGTTGCCAGAGGCAAGACTTTGTGACCTTTTACACCTGCAGTGTATCACACATCCCATTGCCAAAAAAGCCAATAAAACCGGTCCTACTATTAGGCCAAGTGAATTAGCTGTCATGAAATGGCAGCAAATTGTTCATCTATCTAATTTATTATTAATCTTTAGTGCCGGGGGGAGGAGAGTCCTGTGTGGGTTTTTTTTTTGTTTTTTTTTTTTTTGCTTTAGGTAAGAAACAAAACCCCTTTGATTAGTCTTGAGGTGCTATGGACCTTGACTTTGAGAAGTGAGAGGAAGGGTGTGCAATGGCCAAAAGAATGCCTTGAAGCTCCCTGGTCACAGCCGATGGTTGGTGGAAATGCCTTATGGTCACGTATGTTATATGGCATCACTCTGTATTTGGCCATGTAAAGGGAGCCCTGACCATTAGGTCCAGTCGTGACCGACTCTGGGGTTGCAGCGCTCATCTCGCTTTATTGGCCGAGGGAGCTGGCGTATAGCTTCTGGGTCATGTGGCCAGCAAGACTAAGCTGATTCTGGCAAACCAGAGCAGTGCACGGAAACACCATTTACCTTCCCGCCAGAGTGGTACCTATTTATCTACTTGCACTTTGACATGCTTTCAAACTGCTAGGTTGGCAGGAGCAGGGACCGAGCAATGGGAGGCCACCCCGTCGCGGGGATTCGAACCGACAACCTTCTGATCGGCAAGCCCTAGGCTCTGTGGTTTAACCCACAGCGCCACCCGCATCCCCATTTGGGCATGAACCTCATGTTATATCTTAATACTAAGTGGAAGCACTGTTTTAGCTGTTCCTGGCACTGAAACTTATAAACAAGAATCAGGGTTCTGGTTAGAACTCTCAAAATACCTAGAAATGGTCAACATACAATTTGAACAATAGTGTGTATTCAGCCACAGATGCCAAAGAAGTTGGTAGGCTTGGCAGCATCCCCATTTGCTCAAATAACTATTGTACAAGGCTTTTCTTCTCAAATTCAAAGCAATTTCATTGCATGGTGATACCATGTTTAGAGCCTGAGTTTTAGCTTCGAAGTATAATTCAAATCAATGCAAACAAAATATTCCACCATAGGCACTATTGCAGTCAAACAGCCTCCAAGTAGCTTTTGCTACAGAGAGACCAATTAAAGTGTGCAAGTTTTACAGCTGACCCAAATAAATGGTTAGTATTTCACATAAATTGTATCATGGAAAGAAGCAATTTATGATGCCTTCTGCAGTTTATCTAGGGAGTAACGCCTATTACAGAAAACGAAAGATGTTACAAATTTTCAGGCCTATTTTTGTGAAGCAACACGAATACTGTCTCTATAGAAACACGAAACCCCACAGCAAAATTCCTGGAAACTGAAGATCCGACTGCATCTTAGCTTCTGGACTCAAGCCGGTGTTACACAAAATAATAAGTATACTGTTCATTAATTATACATGGTGCTTTTGCCAAGAGTGCAGTGAGAAACCCTCTGTGCCAACATGCAGTTGTTTAGTAAAATAAGTATTTTAATTACCAAATCTATGCTTCATCATAGTCTGAAGCTAATGACCTTGGATCTCTGCACAAGGTCCTACTTAAGCAATTGTATACAGGACAAATAATTGAAAGTGCCCAAAGCAGCCACATAAACATCAGTTGGTTAATCAATTTCGAGTGACTACAATTACGTTGGAAAAAGAAAAAAGAAAATTATGCATCAAATTCAACCAGCAAAGAACCCTCATTTTAAATATATATTGTGGCACCATGGTTTGAACTAATTTTCTGTATGGAAGCCACTCAAGCTATTAAAGTTTTCATACCATGACAATTCAGGCAGACATGAGCCTACCTCAGATTTATTTATTTTCCTATATGAATACAAGGGCAGATAAATAAGTGGGATCTGCAACAAAATCTTGCAGTATGGAGGGCTACTGTTCAGGATGCTAATCACCCCATTCCATTCCCCCTCAACCCACCCCAGTTTTCTGTCATTTCCTGTGTATGCACGACAGACAGTTAGTATTCTGTGGACACAGCAGTCTGTGGACATATTCAGTCCTGATAGAGCTCTTTTGGGAGGAGGTCCTCTAAAGGTCACCCCTCCCCACCTGCAGAATTTGTACTTCTGCAAACTTTAAGGTTCCCTTGATGCCTTCCTATTACAAATGGATTATGTCGTTCCAGTTATATAAGGTCCATTCACTGTTTTTAGTATAGACGGAACGGCTTGGGTGTTTTTTTTTAATAGACTGATTTTTTTGTAGTTTAGCCAATGAACTATTTTATAGCTGGATAATACATTCACACACACACATTGATTTACAAAGCAATTTCAATTTTGAATTCAGTTTTCCCATCCATCTATCTCAACATAGTTGAAATCTTGCTTCTTTTCATATTGCATATTTTATGCTGAGTTCCTTTGAAGAGTAGTATTGGCCTGAACACTGTGGGGCAATTCTAGCAAGTATACTGGAGCTGGTGAGTGTATGTGTGTGTAGGACAACAAAATCCTCATTGCTCAGAGGCAGCAGACAATAACTTATAGCCCAGATTTAAAAGCCTCAGTACTGTATTTAATGGGTATTCCCTTGGCACAGGAAATCTTCCCATTCTGTTTGTAATCTGGTTGTATATTCTGATCTGGATTCATTCTCCCGCCCCCAAAGCAAAGGAGCCCCATAGAAATCAGTAATTAAATTTTCCACATGGAGACAAAAGTGGACTCTGGAACAATCCAGAGAGGCTGTTGATTACATCCTAATCCTCCAGCCCCGATCAATAGGAAGTAATAAAAATGGGCTGAAACTATAAAGAGGAAGTGTTTAATATAAAGCACCCTGAAAGCCTTAATACAGCTTTCTCACTCCAGCCTGCATAGGCTGAAGTGCATTTTATTTCAAAACCATTTGCCACATAGCAGGTCTGGAAATACACAGGAGGGGGGAAGCACCAAACAGCCAGTGCCATCTGGATGCTCTGTAAAAGGGAAACAAACAACCATAGAGTTGCAAGACGTCTTGCAGGCCACCTAGTCCAACCTTCTGCTCGGTGCATGAAATCTATAGCTAGAGCAAACCCCAACATTGGCTTGTCTGGTCCCAGCTTGGAATGAACAAAAGATGGCAATTCCAGAAAAATATACTGTATATAACATAGAAGCAACCCTAGTTGGCCAGCAGTTTCCTGGACATTGGACTCAAACAGAGAGAGCCAGTCAACTCAAGTAGGCTAGTAGCACATAGTGAAGGGGTGAAGGATCAGGGCACTGTCAAGGCTCTGAAGTCCAGCAAGCAGGGAATGCTAGAGCCTTTGAACCAGAGAGCCGTAAACCAGAATCCCCAGACACTGCAGTCCTGAAGCTGGAAACTATCAGGGTGCAGGTGTGGGGTCCTCACTCCCAGCATTCTCACACTCCGCTGAGCCTGCTTGCTACTACAGGGAGCGTGTCCAGTAAAAGTCAGTGCTGTAATATGGAGTTATTACAGGCAATGGCCCTGTAAGGCATTCCATTTCGCAGCGAGAAGGCGGAGTCTGCAAGGGGTAATCAGGCCCAAATGAGAACTTAACATTATGCACTTGGTGGAACAATCTGCCTGATCCCTGGGACCTGTCCAGGGTTCTGAAGAACCTGTCTCTGAGCAACTTTGTTTCTTGATTTCATGTTCTTGTCCCTTGAAGGACTCAACCTTCCCAACACCGGACAGAGTGCTTTTGAGCATGTATAGAATGCCCTCCCTCTCAGTGGAGGGTTGTCATTCCAAATTGTCCAAACTGAGCCAGCCCAGTTCATAAGGACATAAGAAAAGCCCACTGGATCAGGTGAGTGACCCATCTAGTCTCATATCCTGTTCTCACAGTGGCCAACAAGATGCCTGTGGGATTCTGAAGGCATTTTATTCAGCCACCATTCCCATATCATTTAATGCATGAAAAAGGTAAAGGTAAAGGACCCCTGGATGGTTAAGTCCAGTCAAAGGAGACTGTGGGGTTGTGGTGCTCATCTCACTTTCAGGCCGAGGGAGCCGACGTTTGTCCACAGACAGCTTTCCAGGTCATGTGGTTAGCATGACTAAACTGCTTCTGGCACAACGGAACACCGTGACGGAAACCAGAGTGCACGGAAACACCGTTTACCTTCCTGCCTATTTATCTACTTGCACTGGCATGCTTTCAAACTGCTAGGTTGGCAGGAGCTGGGACAGAGCAACAGGAGCTCACCCTTTGTGGGGATTTGAACTGCTGACCTTCCGATTGGCAACCCCAAGAAGCTCAGTGCTTTAGACCACAATGCCACCTGCATGATTAACCAATGGGCTCATGGGAACAGAGGAACCTGTCTTTTTTGCTCATCTAGCTCAGTATTCTCTACAACAAGGGTTGGCAAACTAAGGCCTGGGGCCAGATGCATTCCCCCCGGCTCGTAAATCCAGCCTGCGGACCCTGCCGCCTGCTTGGCCAGTCCCTGCGCACTGCAGACGCCTCGCTGTGCAGGGACTGACTTCCATGAAGCTGGCACGGCTCTGGGCGGGCAGCAACGCTGGTGCAGCTTCAGATTGGCTGCAGGAAGCTCCAGCAGCCAGTCTGAAGCGCGGACACCTCTGGGGGGACGGCAATGCTGGCGCAGCTTCGGATTGGCTGCAAGAAGCTCCTGTAGCCAATCCGAAGCCACAGGCAGATCTGGGCAGGCGGCAACACTGGTGTGGCTTTGGATTGGCTGCAGGAAGTTCCTGCAGCCAATCCGAAGCCTTGCCGCCCACAGCTGAGGTAAACCCAGTGCAGCCATGGATGGAGAGGCCAGTCTGGGCTGCACCATGGACATCATGATGGGCACGTCTCAGGACTTCAGCCAGAGCTTGGCGCACCTGCTGGTCCCATGCCTGGCGCCTGGCCTCGTGCTGCTGCTGGTGGTGCATTCTGTGGCCATGCTGGAGCAGCTGGAGGGCGAGCTGTGGCTGACTGCCCAGTGCTCCATGTACGCGGCCTGCCTGCCAACCTGGCCTCTGCGGGAATGGGCCGATGGAGCAGCTGCTGCTCGTCAACAATCCTAGTGAGTGGGCGGTGCCGAGATGCGCTCCTGGGCACGTGCAGAGTGCGTTCCTCCTCCAGGTCCGGAGGCAGCTGCGGGACAGGCCTGCAGGGTATTTATATTTTTCAAAATATCGTCCGGCCCCCCCACAGTGTCTGAGGGACAGTGGACCAGCCCCCTGATGAAAAAGTTTGCTGACCCCAGTCTATAATGACTGGCAACAGCTCTTCAGGGTTTCCTGATGGGGATCTTTCCCAGCTCTACCTGAACCTGAAAGAGATTGAATTTGGGACCTTCTGCATAGCATGTGTTCTGCTGCTGAGCTATACCCCCTCATCAGTGAAATGTTTTCAAATCTATGTGAGGTTTTACCAAATCCAAGCCATGCAGTGCATCTGGATACCTTATCCCTACTAAAGATCCTACTGATCTGTGTAAATGAAGATTTTTGCATCTTTTGCATTTAACTGGAATGGAGCCCTCTTGGAGAGCATCCATGTCGAGTGGATGAAAAAGCTTTTCATCCCAAAGAGCAGCAAATTGCTTGAACTTGCTCCAAATAACACAATTTGGGAAGCCTCTCAGAATTACGAGACTCCTGTTTCAGCCAGTAGCTAATTGTGCCAAATTATATCTTTATAGTAATTGGCATAGATATTGTTTTAGGAGAAACAGACAGGGAAAGAAAGAAAGAAAGAAAAAAACGAGCAAGATAAGTGGCCTTTGCTATACGAACTAAGGCTGTGCACTGGATTTGACCAAGTCCTGAGCAAAATGGGATATATTTGGAGGGCCTTGGGTGAGAAGGGTATACACAACCATGGATTGCTGCAAATCAGGTTGGATTGGCCCAGGGCAATCTGTGATTTCAGGAGGCAGAACATCAGGGAGGAGGATCTAAAACCTGGATAAGTACCTCCCCAAGGAGAACATTCCACAGCAAGTTACAGTTTCTGAACCCTTTTCAAAGGCAACTTGGTATTTATTGCACCACAGTATTCTAATACGGTGGTTTCCAAGGCATGGAGGCCAAGCAATCTCTGTCCAGGTACAGTCATCATTGGTGTGCCAGCCTAAGCTGGTAGAAGATGCACCATGCCATGGAGAGGTGTTGCAAAGATGGATTACTGAGCATTCTCAGACTGCAAACTTGTTCTTCAGGGGAGTCCAGCCCCATCGAGAACTGGGTGAACCCTACTCATCTGAACAACTTAACCACCCACCAAAAGAAACTCCATCTTGTCTTGACTGAGCTTCAGTTTACTGGCAAATTTTCAGATCACATAGCATTGTAAACAAGAAGTCAGAAAGCTCACATTTGACAAAAGCAGTAGACACGTGTTCATCTATACGACTTAATATGCATTTTGATAACTGAAATATATTCCTTTCAAAGCCTAATGCACACAGATGGTCTATTTTGCCTATAGGAAGTAGCAATCCAAAGAATAAACAGAAATGATTCAATGTTTCAGAATTGCCCAAATACTTCAGTGTTATACCACATGAGGTTTTCACTCATATTGAAAGAAATGTAAGTCCACACATGACAGCCTAATGCCTTTGTTTTGCTTTCTTCCTTGTCTAAGAAACACACAAGGTAACCTCTGGCTGACATGTTGAACACAAAGAGTTATTTTTGGACATTCCTCTCTGTACTTACGCATCCAGCAGAGGCAGCTTGAAGAATATTTGGGAAGCCAAACAAAAGATTAAGATGTAAACTCTGATTGCTTTCGCTTTGTGTATTCAATTCTTTTCACATCATGCTGACAAGACATTCAAAGAAGCAGCTCCATGCCATCCAGCAAGCACTGTGCATTATTCCCCCTTTGCACTAAGGGCTCCTTCAATGACCTATTTATTCAGCCTTCGTTCTGATTTGCTTGCACAAAGCTTAGGTGGAGGTTAGATTTTATGTCTGGTCTTTATTGAGCATTTGTTCTGCTTGCAGAGAGGTTATACAACAACAAGCATTCAACCTGATTTGCTTGTGGAGTATTCATAGTCTTCCCAACAGTCATGTGTTCCTCCCATACTTTTCAATGCATCTCACCAAGCATGTGTTGTTGCTAGTTACCGTATTTTTTGCTCTATAGGACACACTTTTCCCCCTCCAAAAATCAAGGGGAAATGTGTTTGCATCCTATGGAGCGAATGCAGGCTCCTTGGCTTCAGCGATAACAATGCGAAGCCTCCGAAGCGCAGAGGTTGCACTCCCTCCATGCTCTAAGGCTTCGCGTTGCTTTCGCTGAAGCCTGGAGAGCGAGAGGGGTCAGTTATCCCTGAAGCCTTTGGAGCGCAGCGGGAACTCGCGCTGTGCAGCACCCCTTCAGCGAAGCGGGAGGAGAAATGGAAGGGGCTCCGTTTCTCCTGCCGCTTCGCTGAAGGGGCGCTAAGCAGAGAGGGGGAGAATTTTTTTCCCTTGTTCTCCCCCTCTAAAACAAAGTGCGTCCTATGGTTGGGTGAATCCTATAGAGCGAAAAATACGGTAGATCTGTTAAACAACAGTTGGCAGCAGTATCATAGTTTTACAGTGCAAACCCACACATGTCCCCTCAGAAGTAAGTCCCAGTGCCTTCAGCAGGGCTTACTCCTAGGGAAGTGGGCACAGCCTCATAGGCTAAGCCTTGTAATTTTTACCACCTGAGGACATTTGAGTTTGCAACTAAATTAATTCAGGATATGCAGGCCAAGTATAATGCTGCTAGTCTTTTGCTTATGAAGCCATAATAGCAGCCATCTGGTAAAATACCAATAAAGAAATAATTACAGCTAAATTTATTTTATCCTTAGGGCTTTTCTAATTATAAAATATGCTAGAAACTCAATTAAAAAACATAGCTGGCTCCTGTGGACTGGCCTTGTGTTCTAGTACAAGGTTCTTTAACATTAGCATTATTAAGTCCTCTGTGGCATAGAAATTTCCCATCAGATCTGGCTTTTGCAAGTTTGTGCAGCCCATGAGCTTAGGCAAAGAAGTTATTCTTTTCTGAAAATAGAAACCATATTAAGTCACATCCACAATCCATGCTCAGGTTGGATATATGTGAAAATAAAACCATATATCTTAAAGACGCCACAGTCTCCACTGACCGTTATTCCAAGGAAACTGAACTCTGGACTAGCACTGGAACCCCTGAAATCTCCTGCTGGTCAGAGAGTGGAGTGGCATGTATCGGGGGATCACACACACACACACACACACACACACACACACTGATAGGGAAGAATCAGAACTGGTGTACAGAGTGACTCTTCTGTTCAGGTATAGTATATTTCTGTGCCCCTGTCCCAACATGCTATGCGCTCACTGTATAACTCAATTGAGTGGTGCATTTAGGGTAGAACGTTAGGGCAGAATGGGCAGGTTCCCCCTCACCAAATGCAGCCAGGCTGGTTACCATGTTTTGAAGTAAGTCATACACATAACCATCTATAGACACCCCCACCCCACCCATGATCTCCAGAAAATTATCAACGGCACTACTGGCTACGCTTGCTCTTTAAAGACAAAGACAGCAAAATAAATAGTGGAAGGGAAGTTCTGTTCAAAGCTTGTCTAAAAATACACGGTTTTAAATTCCAGCAGTGGAACATGCCTAGAAGCACTATTGCTGTAAATAGCACAAATAATTCACTTACTGTGTGCCAACTGGAAACTGTTTTTTAAGAGATTTGATCTAACTCAGAACTAATGCCTACTATTCTTTTTCAGATCAATACGATCATTTATTACTATGTTTATTATTATCACACTAAAACATGGGCATCTTTAAATAATAAAAAAAGCTTTGCAATGCAAACTGTGCACACGCAAAAATGCCAGCAACATACTTGTGATACTTCTATTTCAAAAGGAACTGGTGTTCATAAAGCAAAGCAATGATGCGGATATTGTTATATTGCTCAAAACAACGTGGAAGTTCCAGGTGAGCAGTGCTCAACTAGGTTTCGCTTCCTTTGGAATAAGTCACTGGAGACTAATGGTGTTTAATAATATTTGATTTAGCTATAAATATACAAGCTGAACAAACATAAGTGGAGAGCTAGCTTAAACACTCCTTCAGACAACCATTGTCCCACATCAAATTCGAGAATATTGTTCTCCTACATGGCAGGGAGGTGAAAAGGGAGAAGCCCCACCCATTTGTCCTATGACATGGAGCATAGTTGTGTGTGGGAGCAGCCTACACACATTGATGAACAAGTGAAGCTGCCTTATAATGTTTTAGGCTATTTGAGAAGTGGAGAGAGTGTAACAATCAGGGCAGGCCTTTGGGTCAGAAGTCCATGCAGAAGAAGGAGCAGGAGAGACCCCAAACGCAGCAGGACTGGCTTCTTTTTTTGGAAGAAGTCAAATGCACATACACATTACTGTGTGTTCAGGAGGCAGGCAACACTCAAGACCATTTGACGTGATACAGACTATTCCACCCTCCCCTCCCCAAGAGTCTAAATTTACTAAGTGCACTTCTGGTAACAATATTTTATCATGAATATATAATAGGAACTTGAATCAAGCGAGAGCCAAGGACAGAGATGGCTGCAATGTTATGATCAGGAGAGCCATTTGCACAGCACTGTCAGTAAGAGACTGCCCCAGTGTCAAATGTACTAGGTATTATTTGATCGGGGCTGCCAGTGAAAAGCAAGATGGGAGAAAGAGGCAAAAAGATTCAAAGAGATGGAGTGTATTATAAAATAAGTCCAAAGCCTGAAGTGTTTTGCCTATTTGGTTGTTCAACATGCTGCTCTTCTGTTCCATATGCAATCTGAAAACCACCACTTTTACCACTCATCCAGTCTTTGAAATATTTCAAAGACTGTGTATGGTCATAGAGTTGGAAGGGGCCGTGAGGGTCATCTAGTCCAACCCCCTGCAATGCAGGAATCTCAGCTAGAGCATCCATAACAGATGGCCATCCATGGTGGTATAATTGTTGTGGAAGTCAGTGTAGTTTTTATTTAAAACTCATATTATGGCTTTAAAAAAAAAGTTGAATGAAAAATTCAGGTGTAGAAAATGAATAATTGCTGTGACAAACTCCTATCCAGTTATCATTTGTCTGTAACAGGAGCCAGATTTTCTATCAAAAGACCACTTTTAAAAATACTCACCAGCTCCATATTGTCTGTTGTCTGTCGGTGTACAATTATTTTGATAAATGAAATCCGAAACGCTCAATGATAAGCCTCTGGGAAATGGAAAGCTCACAACCCTACCCTTCTCAGGAACTATTCAAACGTTCTGCTTTCCAAATATCTGAGCATCTTCCTCCAACTTTGGAATGCTTACTGGGAAGTAATATTATATGAAAAACATGTCTACGTGACTTTTAAATTATTCAGTTAAGACTGGAATAAGTCTTAGTTGGAGATTGCAAATCTTGTGAGATTGTGGGCTTGCATCCCTTGCTAAGGGTGAGAGCCAGCAGACAAATCATTTTTATTTAATGTGCCTTTAGTTCATTCATTCACTGAATGAAGTCCAACGAAGCCTCCCCCCTTTTTTCCGGCTTACCCTTATCCAGGTGCCGACGCCCAACCAGAGCTGCAGGGCTCATGCTGTAGGCTGTAGATGCCACCTCTCTAAGCAGACATCCTAAGAACCTGCAGCAGAAAAGCTAGGAGTCAACCAAAGGTGTTGAACCCATAGTTCAGATCTGATCAGCTTGACATATCTATTAAGTTCTTTTTTGTGTGCGTTGTATCAGTCTTCAGATTCCCAGGTAGTGTTTTTTTTCTTAATGGGCAAGAAGCTCAAAAGCACAATGAAAAATCCCACAAAGACTTTCCTGTTTACGTCAGCTGAATATGTTTGTAAAGCTGCCATCCTCTCCAAAAGTCTACAAAACCCACAAGCACACCAAAGCACCCACCAAATCTGCAGGTGTCTACATTTGCCAACTACATTATTTTTCTGAAGAGAAACCAAATCAATAAAAAATCAATATGGGTGGAGTAGGAAGATGATAGTGAACTGAGGAGGAGCTGATAGTGAGCTGCCGGGACATTTATCTGCCATCTACTGCCAAATAAATGTCTGCTGTCCAATGTCAGCAATTAATTGGTTTCTAATTACTTCCACCAAGTTTAGTTTCCCCAGATGGTAAGGTTGTACATTTGTTCTCAGCCCAGACCACACAATGATATCAACAGTGGTACTAAATTGTAGTGAGGAGTTTAACAGAACCTGATGTTTGTATCCAATGCATTGATCATTTGCAACCCTGCTGACTGAACCTCTCTTAACATTTCATATTTAAAATTCTGTTTTTAAGTGTCTGAGTTATTGTGAGTGTGTATTATTGTATTTGCAAGTACTGTATGTGAATGTGCACATTTGGGCATGATGCACCCATCTGTTTAGCAAGTTTTCTGCTTAGTTTTTATTGTTCTGCTTGATTTCTATAGTGTGTGTGTGTGGGTGGGTGGGTGTGGTGTTCTGCTCTAAGCAGCTCTAAGAATTCCACTGAAAGGCAACCAAGACTCAGTTACCTCAAAATCATTTGCATTGAACTCAGCTGAATAGATGTGTATTAGATTGCACTGCAAAAATAGTTTAAAATCTACTACCTTTTCTATATATAGGCAAATGCTAAAATACACTACTTCTCTAAATTCATTTAGAATGAGAGAGCAGCACCCTTGCCCTCCAGACCTTGGTAAAGGAAACGTTCCCTTCTTTTGTCCTATCTCCATGACAACCCCCCCTCCATAATAAACAATAAATAATTGCAGTGCAGCAAATATACATGGAAGTATGAAATTTCTGAATCCTGAAACAGCAGCTATGAAAGGCAGACTTCTCTCCATCTGAGTATAGTGCTCAATCCAGTCCAGGATTTCTGTACATCTCTGTTGGCCCGAAGCCATTTTTCTTGAGTGCATTGCCAAGAAAGCAGTTGAGAAGCTTGGCAGGGCTATTCCTGGAAATGTTCAATAGGTCATCTTCTGGAAAAGAGTGTTGACTGATAGAGCTGAACAGATCTTGTTCCTTGTTCTGCACAATATGCACAACCTCCAGTACAGCTCATTTCCTTAGATTCTGCCATATCACAACCTCAAACAAATGACGACCAGCAGAATTTGGCCTGTCCCAATCCGCGTTTCTTAAGTCCTATTTCCCTTCTGGCTGCAGAACTACAACTGCATTGCTGCCATCAATACTCAGACATTTATAATATAATACCTCATAGAGCAGATCATAAACACATCAATCTGCAATTAGGTTCTATCAACAATGTTAAGGTTAGTTGCTAGAGTGCAAATTACTGGAAAGAAAGAAAGAAAGAAAGAAAGAAAGAAAGAAAGAAAGAAAGAAAGAAAGAAAGAGAAAAAAACTGCAAGCACTCATAAAC
The DNA here is from genome assembly GCF_965153285.1 of Podarcis tiliguerta. Classification (NCBI taxonomy): domain Eukaryota; kingdom Metazoa; phylum Chordata; class Lepidosauria; order Squamata; family Lacertidae; genus Podarcis; species Podarcis tiliguerta. The sequence continues at coordinate 38,987,349 of NC_139543.1, read as the reverse complement.
GATAATACTTCAGAGCAACAATGATGATTCAGTTTATTAACCAGTGGCAGGTTCTCTGTTCCTTCCCATGTGGAATGGATGTGTCACTGTCTCCACCGCTCCCAAAGGACTGTAAATGTTATGTTCGGGCATATACTTCTGACATTCTTCACACTGACTCTGAAGGAGGGAGATAGATAGATAGATGATAGAATGATAGATAGATAGATAGATTAGATAGATAGATGATGATGATAGATGATAGATGATAGATGATAGATGATAGATAGATAGATAGATAGATGATAGATAGATAGATGATAGATAGATAGATGATAGATTAGATAGATGATAGATAGATAGATAGATAGATAGATAGATAGATAGATAGATAGATAGATGATAGATAGATAGATGATAGATAAGATATAGATGCCATTTCTCAGAAACCATGAGAGGATTTTTTTCTGCCATTAAAGGCAACAGCTTGTATATCAGAATGAATAAGTAGATAAATAAGCTTTGTATCTTAGTTGGTCACATCTGTGAGACAGATTACTTTTCATGCGTAGGATTGCACTCTGAATGATGGCTTGCATTTGCGGAACAGTAACACCATCGTCATTATTTTAACATTTGCATAGCACCTCCAAATGTTCAGAGTGTTTCACGTAAATTATCTTCTTGTATTCCTTACAACCACTAGCATTATTATAAGTCAGAATTATTATATCCTGTGATACATACAGCAGGAATGTCTCTTATGCAAGCAGCACTAAATGACATGGGAATTATCAAAGAGCTGAAGAAACAAAACAAAACAGAACGGCCTTCCATGCTCTTCTCTGCATCCAGATTTACAGGAGAAATGCCTTCTGCAGAAATTCACTCTCCATGCATACCAAATAATACTTTTGACTAAATGTTTTGATTGTACAAAAGAGTCTTCTAAAGAGTGAAGATAAAAAGCACTAGTGATTTAAAAAATAATAATCAGTGCCATCAGTTGCAGCTGATGCTAATTGGACCTGGTGGGGTGGAAGTCAGGGAGACCAACAGAAGGTGGAGCCAGAGCCAACTAATTCTAGTTTCCCTCTGCTGAGTTCTACCAGGGCAACACAAGGAGGAAGCCGACAGCAGCTCAACCCCCTGGACTGGTGAGAGTAGGCATCTACTCTAATGGACCTACCTCCACTGAGTGCGGTTGATCAAGCTTGGATAGCTCATTTGGTTAGAGTGTGGTGCTGATGATGCCAAGGTTGCAGGTTTGATCCTCTTAAAGGACAACTGCATATTCCTGCAATGCAGGGGGTTGGACTAGATCCTCAGGGTCCCTTCTAATTCTACGAGTCTATGATGGAATACATTAATTACAGATTAAAAAAATGGTACCCTAGGGTCACATGGGTAAAACTCTGTATTTGCTAGCATGGGTCAAGAGTACCCCTGCTTACTAAGACCTATGTGTGGTTTTATGATGTGAACTAATAGGAGCTTTAGGGGGGATTGATGGGGGCAATGTTATTAGGATATTGATGTTCTGTTCCACCTAAACAGATGTGTGGAGCTGTTGTATGTCACATGTCTGTTTACATTCCAGCACAGCTTGCTGGGAACTTTCGTTTGTGTATTGTTTTTGCTTTGTTCTTTCTGTTGCTTGGACACTAAGGGGAGCAGACATGTTTTTCCTTTGTCCTAATGCTGAATAAATGCTTGTAAATGTGCTTACATATGCCTCTGTCCGCTCTTCCATTGCAAAGGGTTCTTATCTCTGCTGGCTTGCGTGCTTAGCCTCTAAAGGTTTCTGAGGCTTGAGTCGCAGTTTTGATGCTGTTCCAAGAACGGCTGCCAGCCGGTGGGCTGCAGCCAGCTGGGGGCTGCCAATTGCCCCCGTCTCTCAGGACGCATCCCATGGAGGAAAGGACAAACTCCCCCTCCCTGTGGGCTGTGGTACTGACCCTCCATGGCTGTTATTATTACAGGTATGGGGGAGAGGCATGTTAAATGCATTCATGTATTAAACAGCACATGTGTTCTGCTCCTAAGAGACTCAACTGGCTCTTTGTTAAGTTAGGTGTATTTATAACTCACCTTTCATTTCAATGGATTCCAAGTCGCAAGGCTGCATCATTATAAAATTCAACCAGAACAGTCAAATCCTTCAAACAGGATAAACGGTAAACAATTAGCGCAGTGAAAACAACAACAGGGGACTGACAAACTATTACAAACTGTGGGGAATTTGGTTGTGGAGCAGCTGTGGCAGGCTTTAATTCGCTGCCCACTTTCGCCTTGTCTTCTGCAATGATTGGTCATACAGCTGAGTTGCCTGTGGGCAACTATGTTACACTGCTGATCTAGCTGTGTCTCTACGTGCCCCACACCTGACATTTCTTGTGACTTCAGGTATGGGGGCAGGTAGGCATAGTTCAGAGAAAACAGCCTCATGGGCCAAACTGAGACTAGTGCAGGAACAAAACTGCATGGACTGGAGGTTCTCCACCCTTTTAAATCAAGGTCTGATTTAAAGGCTAAGTATTTGCAATGGTTTTCCCAGTAGTGATGTATGGAAGTGAGAGCTGGACCATAAAGAAGGCTGATCGCCGAAGAATTGATGCTTTTGAATTAGGGTGCTGGAGGAGACTCTTGAGAGTCCCATGGACTGCAAGAAGATCAAACCTATCCATTCTGAAGGAAATCAGCCCTGAGTGCTCACTGGAAGGACAGATCGTGAAGCTGAGGCTCCAATACTGTGGCCACCTCGTGAGAAGAGAAGACTCCCTGGAAAAGACTCCGATGTTGGGAAAGATTGAGGGCACAAGGAGAAGGGGACGACAGAGGACGAGATGGTTGGACAGTGTTCTCGAAGCTACCAACATGAGTTTGATGAAACTCCAGGAGGCACTGGAAGACAGAAGTGCCTGGCATGCTCTGGTCCATGGGGTCACGAAGAGTCGGACACGACTAAATGACTAAACAACACCACCACCACCACTTGCAATGGCTTTGTTGATAATCATCTTTTCTCCCTTCGTTGTCCCTTTACTGACAAAATGTAAACGGTAAGCACCTTAGCGCAAGGATTTGTATTGTTGCTTATGTTAAAAGTCTAATTTATACTGGGAGAATAACAAACAGCAAACAGCAAGGAGAAAATTTCCAACAGTTTTGCAGTTTGCTACTATCAGCATGGATGTGGTTGGGTATATGCTGGTTGTGACTTGTGAAAATTTGTTGCTGTTTTGCAGTTGACCAGAGTAAAGTTGAATATACAAGGCTGGGTCAATAATTCCTTGAACATTTCCTCCCTTTCCTTTCCTTCTGTCTTAGCATCACCTGATGTTTAACCACCAGTGTTGGTGCATTACATACTGCAGCAGCTGGCATCTTGAAGCAGTTTGGAAAGAGCCTTCTTATTTAGGCTTTATCTGCATCTCCGTTTGGTTTGTGCAGCTGGTGGGTGAGATTCCAGTGCTCGTTGCATGCAGTGCCCAAAGAAACAAACACTGACGCACACAGTGCACCAAAATATTCAGGCAATGGCCTGACATTCTAAGAATACAAACAAGAGGGAACAGATGCCTGACACTGCCAGCACAGTTGCTTCCCTGTTATATGCAATGACATTTTATGAGGAAGTTATCAAAACAGTACAGAGAAAATGAAAAGCTAATGTTAATTTAAGAGAAGACTTGTTTAAATTCTTTCGGTGTTCTGTTTGTACTCTATAGACTTGGCCACCTCTTGAGATATTGTCACCAAACTTGGCCCAAGGATTCTGGAGGTGGGCGGTAGTGGGTTTTATCCATGTTGCTTCAGAGACCATATTGCTGATAGCCCCTAACTTACAGCTCAGTTGGTAGAGCATGAGACCATTAATCTTAGGATCATGGGTTTGGAGGCTTGACTAGATGGTCCTTGTGGTCCCTTCCAGCTCTATGATTCTATTATTCTACCCTGGCAGTGTAAAAAAAAGGAAAGGAAAGGAGGTTATATGTTACCATAATAAAGAAGCATAGCGCCAGCCATGTATTTGTTTATTGAAATATTTATATTCCTCACTTTGTACCACCAATGGGATCCTCAAGGCAGTAACCGGCAGTCAAAAACCCCAACACGCAGAAAATCCCAGCACAGAGAAAAAGGATGTTGAATCAGCATGACAAATTATGTTTGAAACAGGTTTATGGGTAGAGAGAAAACGAAAGAGCTACACTCATCGTTTCTGTAACTTTCAGTCACTAAGGCTGGTTTGCCACAAAAAGAAGAAATAATTATGCTATATCTTGAAAGGGAAAATAAACCAGAAATGTAACAGATATGCTGTGGTAACATTATGCAACCCAGAGATGAACCGACTGTTTCCTGTGCTTCCCCTCATTTAAGAGCAAAAGCCTAAAAGCAATGTTTAAAAGGATTTTTGAAATGTTTCATCGTGGTATGGGAGAGACGGAGCATTATAAAGGGTCTTGTACAATTTGACAACTCTAAAAAGGTAAAGGACCCCTGACAGTTAAATCCAGTCATACATAAAGTCTTGTTAAACTTTGAGATGCAAAGAGAAGCATTTTAGGGTTTAGACAAATGCACCTTACCATGGAGGACATTCCATAAGTGTGGGAATGTTACCAAGAAGATCCTGTTATGTGCGAACCAGATCACTGTGAAGAATACACACCTGTATTTTTGCTAGAAGAGAGCTTAATGGACCCAGATGGACACCTTCCAAAAATAGGAAAGAGAAGGACCCACTTGTTGTTATATGCGGATGACGTGGCCATAATCTCATGTTCCAGACCGGGTTTGAAATATCTGCCGAGGAAGTTTTCTGATTACTGTTTTGGAAATGGTTTATCCATTACCGTATTTTTCGCTCTATAGGACACACTTTTTCCCTCCTAAAATGCAAGGGGAAATGTGTGTGCGTCCTATGGAGCGAATGCAGGGGGGAGGCAGGCGGGAAAAGCCCCCAAGAAAAGCTCCGTGCGCTCTTGCGGGCTTTTCCCCAGGAGGGAGAAGGGACTGACTAGCCGCATCAGTCCCTTCTCCCACCTCGTAGAAAAGCCCACAGGAGCCACACACCCTTTAAAGAGCGTGCGGCTTCTGCGGGCTTTTGCGAGAGGTGAGGGAATTCCCCCGCCTCCCAGAAAAGCCAGGAGAAGCCGCACAGCCCTTTTAAAGAGCGCACGGCTTCTGCTGGTTTTGCAGGTGGGGGGTGGGGAATTCCCCCACCTCCCGCAAAAGCAGGGAGAAGGTCTGGGAGAAGCGCATAGGCTGCCTGCAGCCTGTCCGCTGCTCCCAGAGCTGGGGGGGGAGGAATCATATTTTCCCCCTTGATTTCCCCCTCTGAAAACTAGGTGTTCCCTATGGTCAGGTGCGCCCTATGGAGCGTAAAATACGGTAATTATGAAAAATCTAAAATTTTAGTATTCGAAAGAAGCTTCTCCTGGTCTAAATGGGTGCTGGATGGCCATAACCTTGAACAGATTAAATACTTCAGTTATCTAGGACTCACATTCCATCATATAGGATCTTGGAAGCACCACTGGCAAACCTCCCTTCAAAAGGCGGAGATCACAAAGCTAGCCATACTCAGATTCTTTTTCACAAAGGGCGGCAAATATGTTCCAGCAGCCTTAAGGGTTTTCAATGCAAAATCCGTTTCCCAACTCCTGTACGCTGCAAATGTCTGGCATAATGGGGACCTGCCTAAGCTAGATGGCTTTCAAGCAAAATTTCTACAATCTCTGCTGCAGGTACCCAACTGTGTCCCCAACTCCATACTTCTGTTAGAAGCTGGTGAATGCCCAATTTCAACTAAAGCATGGTGGGCTGCCCTAGAACATTGGCTCAGGATTTCAATATTTGATCTAGGGAAGGGTTTGTACCAACACCTGACCAATGAGGAGTTTGTCAGCAAAACCATGGCTAGAAAAGCCACCTCTATTGGTCTGTCACCCCCCCAACTTTATTACCTGGGTTATGAAGGTGCCCTAAAGACACTAAAGCAAACATTATGGGATAATACACACAGTGACTTGCGATCTCGATCACACGCAGTCTGTAGTCTGCTGGCAGTAGGAGTACAATATGGGCATGTCTTTAAGTTAACACCTTACATTAAAAACCTGACAGTACCAAATTATCCAATGTTATTCACCAAAGCCAGACTAAACGTCTTTCCTTCTGCAGTGGTGGATGGTAGGTTGAGAGGAGTTCCCTACCAGGACAGACTCTGCTCGTGTGTTCAAGACATCGATTCTATAAAGCATATTTTGCTGCACTGTGCAAAATATGAGCAAGCCAGGGCTGAACTGATATTACCCTTGCTGGTACCTTTCCCGGGAAAATCAGAGGCTCACTATGTCAGGTTCCTGTTGGAAGACCGGACGAATGCCAGAACATTAGCAGTGGCAAAGTTTTTATCGGTGGTTGCAAGAACCAATGATCCCTATATTTAAGTCTGAACAAAATGCTTGTTTAACCTGGAGGTAGGCTGTCTGAATTGTGCATTGCTTTGTAATGATTTGTTGGGTCTATGGACCATAATAAAGATTGATTGATTGATTGATTTTTGCACACCTACCAGTACTCTACCTGAGCAAGTTTTTTGTTTGCTGTTTGAACTGGTGCTGCCCTCTTGGCTTGTGAGTATGTAAGTGTGCAAATCTATGCATGTCTATCCGGAAGAGCGCCCACCGAATTCCATGAGACTTACTCTCAGGACTGTATGACCTGATTCACCTTTTTAAAATTAGACTATCTAGGAATGTCCTAGCAAGTCTCATTTCAACTGAAAATGTCACTCAAAGTTCTAAACTTCCTCCCAGAACAATTCTTCCAAGGGAGACTAGTCTTGTGCTTCAAGAAACCAGGTTATAATGGACCCATGGGTACGAAACCTGACTCTGCTCAAGCGTAATTAACATGCAAAGCATGAAAGCAGTGTGCTTTAGCAACTGTTGCCAGAGTTACAGAGTTTGCTGCATCCATATCGTCCTGGTTTCCTTTTAGCATAATCCTTTCAACTGTGATGAGAGACCAGTAGCAGAAGAGTGTTGTAAAGCCTGAGAGCAATTATTTACAGGCTGCTCTAAACAGGTTGTGAGTCCGTTAAGTCCTGGGCAAGGAAGGGTGTCAAACCTGCATGCTTGTCAGAATTGCAAATCATGTTATTTGTACCTTTTTTCTTTTCTGGTTTTTTTTTTAAACCTTCTGTTCCTTTTCTTTCATGCCAGAAGAAAACTATTTTTCCAATGATCCAGAAATCCTCTGACTGTGTTAAAAGCCCTTGTGAATTTTTTTAATAACGTATTTTCTATTAAAGTTTTCTTGGTTTACAAAAGTATGTGCAATGTTTCTTATTTAAGCTACATTTTCTACAGGTCAGTTTCATTTGTTGAGACATTAGTGTTACCTTAGGAAGAAAGGGGGGAAAGAGGTGGAGGGGGGCATGGTGGTTGGGGTTGGGTGGCAATGCTTCTATTCTACTTCGTGTATGTGTGGGGTTTTGTGTCAGTGTCGCTTGTGCGGGTTTTCTTTACTATTTGCTTGTATTCCTTATCTGGAGGGCCACAGGTTAGACACCGCAATTTAGAACAGTGTTGTAAGGAAGGCTGGAGAAACTTTTTCCTATGAAGCTGACCTACACAGGGTCAACTGAGGGGCCACAGCCAATGGTGGATGGGGCCAGATCAGAGGGTAGGCAAATATTTTCTGTGCCTCTCCAGCCCTGCGCTCTCTGTCCTGTGCACATATATATGAAGTGGAAGTGTTTCCCAAAAGGTTAGTCCAGTACGCTGGTCTCAGTCCCCAGTTGTAAGGTAAGCTAGTATTTTCTTCATGGTACCCAAGGGGAAGAGCCCAGGCTGAGTGATAGTGGCTTGACAAAGCCATTCTAGAGCTCAGATGAGATTCAAACTCCACTGGTAATTCAAACTACCACTATACGGTCATACCTTGGGTTACAGACGCTTCGGGTTGTGTGATTACGGGTTGCGCATCACACTGAATCTGGAAGTACCGGAACGGATTACTTCCAGGTTTCGGTGCTTGCGCTTGCGCAGAAGCAATAAATCATGCTTTGCGCATGCGCAGAAACGTCAAATCGCAACCTGTGCGTGCGCAGATGCAGCGCTGCGGGTTGTGGATGCTGCGGGTTGCGGACGTGCTTCCCGCACAGATCACGTTCGCAACCCGAGTGTCCACTGTACTACATCATTTCTTTGGTACTTACAGAATAGCACCCCTACCAGATTACACTTCATTTGTTGACAGTTCAAATATACATTCCCATGGTGTTCAAAAAAGATTGACAGATGAGAAACAAGACCCCAAGGCCAAACTGGCTTACTGATTACACATTTGGGAAGCAGATACTCTTACATAATTATCATCAGGATAAAATTAAAATTTGACTGGAGCATAAATTACTTCAAGTGGCGCAGCGCTGCTTTATAGAGAATCAAAAATAAATACTTGATGGTGTGTTTCTTGGAACTGCGGGCAGGAAATTGGGCTGACAGACATAACCCACAGAGTCAACTGCATGGCTGCAAAATATTTCTGACTGAAAATATTTAGTCAAACGTTTTTTGCAGCATTATTTTTTTTAATCTAGAGAAAATGTTTAGGCATTACTATGGAAATCTAGCATTTCCAATCTAAAATACATTTTTTATTGCTGGATTTATTTATCACAGCAGAAAGCCTGTGATGTAGGGGAAGAACACTTTCCAGATCTTCCTTTTTTTCACAGAAAACTTTCCATTTCTTAAGTTTATTAGCAACACCGAATGGCGACCAACTGCAAATAAAGTATTGGACAAGCTTAGCAGTTTCTGTAGCTTTGTTTAGTAGAGACAGACAAAGCAAGCATGCAAAATTAGATCACACCCTAGGAGAGGGGTGGGAAACCTCTGACCCATGGCCAACATGGGACCATCACGGGGTCCAGTTTGGCCAGCAAGGCCATTTCCTCCAAATGATGCCCAACTGCCAATCAGCTGGTGTCACTGGTGACATCAACTGAAGAACAAAACCTTCTTGGAAAACCTACCTCATGCTGATCCACTCAACCTCTGAAAAGGATTAGCATGGGACAGGCTTTCCAAAAAAAGAGCAGGTCTGCTTTCCTTGCTGCATGTACAGCAAACCTGAAAGCAGACCTGGTTTTCCTCTTCATTGCTATATGACAGAATAGGGTGCCTAAAGCTGTTGGTGTCTGTTTTAGGCTTCTGCTCTGAGAGAGGCTGCTCCATCACACTGCAATGAAGAAACATGTGCTTGCCTCACTGCTCGGTCCCCATTCCTCTGCCCTCAGATGGGAGAGTGGGGACTGACTCAAAGCAGGTTTCTCCCACCCTTTCAAAGATTGCTATAGCAGTGATCTTTAAAATGGTGGGAGAAACTGCTGCAGAGAGAACGTACAGCCCTCACTCTCCCCTGCTTAAATGCTATAACAGGGACTGAAAGGGATTTTGACAGGTGGGGCAACCCACCTGTCAAGTCATGTGGCGTTATTTGATTGACATGTGGGTTGCCCCACCCACCTGTCAAAATTGGCCTACAAGGTGAAGCCAGGTAAAGATCTGCCCTCCAGAGCCACAAAGGTTCTCCACCGCTGGCTCTAGGACATTAGAACATTTTCCAGTTAATCTCCTCCATCTGTGTATGGAACTGAATTACCGTATTCACTCGAATCTAATGTGCCATCAAATCTAATGCGCACCCTAATTTTCGCAATGGAATTGGGCCAAAAAAGGTAGGTGTTCATAACTTTCGCATGAATACAGAACATAGCAACATTCATTTCATTTATTTAATATATCACTCTTCATCTGTAGATCTCAGGGCAGTTCACAATATAAAAACACAAAGAACATGTTAAAAACAAGACCAAGAAACCACAAACCAAAACCCGCTCCCCCCCTCCCACAAACACATTATACACAAACTGGGCACATCTGGGCACTTAGAATTTGAGAAACTACCTTCAACCATACAGAGAAACACCCACATGAGCACTAATCAGGTACCAGACTAAAACCATTATTTTCAACCATGCCTTTTAATGGATATTTTGAGCCTCAACAAGTCCAAAACATTTCAAAAATATTGGCCATTCTATATTGCTGCTCTCTTTATAAATGTATTACAGTGGACCCTCCGGATACAAACTTAATATATCCCGGGGGTCCATGTTGTTGTTGTTTAGTCATTTAGTCGTGTCCAACTCTTCGTGACCCCATGGACCAGAGCACGCCAGGCACTTCTGTCTTCCACTACCTCCCGCAGTTTGGTCAGACTCATGTTTGTAGCTTCGAGAACACTGTCCAACCATCTCGTCCTCTGTCGTCCCCTTATTTCGGGGTCCATACGTACCCCGTAAAGTCCGTATCTGGAGGCACTGCTTCTGTGCACACACGTGCAGCGAAACCTGGAAGTATACACTTCTGGGTTTGTAGCGCTCATAACTAGAAATTACGTTACTTGAAGGTAACGTAACCTGAGGTACCACTGTAGTAGGATTTTAGTATTTCCTTTTAAGCTTTTGTAGATATTAAAGCAGAAAAGTGGTCCATAAAACTGAATGAAATGAATGGAATGAAACAGCTCTCCAACACAGTCACCTGAGAAGCAGCAAATTCCATTTGCCCTTCCTACTGCATGGCCCTTTCAAGTTGGAGAGCTGTTTCGTTCCATTCATTTCATTCAGTTTTATGGACCACTAAATGTAAATGGCTGTGTCTTAGGACAGAGACTTGATATCTACTCACAACTTGCCACAGAGTGTTGTTTCAGGGATATACCTCAGATTCTATTATACTGACAATATGAATCAACAGGAAGCTGTCTTCTTGACTGGATGGAACTAAATTCTATTCCAGAAGAAGCTGTGTGACTGCTTCCAAAACAGAGCTCTCTTTGCCTGTGTTAATCTTCACAGGGTTTGAAGGGACCTTCAGCAAGTGTGAGTGGATATCAAGTCTCTGTCCTAAGACACGGCTATTTACATAGGTACTAGCACACCCCTAGTACCTGCTAGCACCTCAAGCAGGTTCTCCCATTGATGATCTAGCTCAGACACTAGGACATTTCTCCTCACGTCTCACAGGTTCAGCTTACTTATCTGAAGACAACCAAGGATGGGGCATTAGAGGCATGCTGGCAAATCCTGCTCTCTCTGAGGTATTGTTTCCCCCTTCTTTATAGCCCTCCTTGAGTTCAAAAGTGAAGTTCTTAAGTGGCAAGGCTTTTGTACTTGTATACCACTTCAGACCTGCATCCTTACGGGAGACAGCCATAAAAAAAGGGGGAAGGCATTACGTTGGAAGGCAAAATTTGCCCCTACTCTTTTTCCTCATGTGATTGTATTTACATCAGTAAATTGAATGCCTGAAAAAGGCTAAGTAATGTATACAATGGTACCTCGGTTTTCAAACGTAATCCATTCCGGAAAACTGTTCGAGTTCTGAAACGTTCGAAAACGAAAAACTCAATAGCCGACAGCTAGGCCTCAGGATCTTGCACTCAGCGGAAGACGCGTGGCATGTTCAACTTCTGAGGCGTGTTCGAAAACCGAAGCATTTACAGTGTTTGAAAACTGAAATGTTTCTTAACGGAGACGTTCGAAAACCAAGGTACTACTGTAGTAGCTTTGGCACATAAGCTCCTACAGGTGGATGCCTATTTCTGTTAGCCCTTCTACTTTCTAAACAAAAGGTTGACAGCTGCAGTTGTTAGTACAGTGGTGCCTCTAGTTAAGAACTTAATTCGTTCCAGAGGTCCGTTCTTAACCTGAAACTGTTCTTAACCTGAGGTACCACTTTAGCTAATGGGGCCTCCTGCTGCTGCCGCGCCGCCAGAGCACGAGTTCTGCTCTCATCTTGAAGCAAAGTTCTTAACCCGAGGTGCTATTTCTGGGTTAGCGGAGTGTGTAACCTGAAGCGTCTGTAACCTGAGGTAACGATGGTTGCAGCCGCTGGGTGTCAGCTGTGTGGAAGAGGAGCCTCCAGGACGTCACTGACAGGAGATGAGAGGCTGGAAACAAGGCAAGGAGTGCTTAGACTTGGCACTACACAGGTGCATGATAGCTCACTGGTTGGGAGCACTTCATGAAGCACTGCCTCTGGCTGCTGCCTCTGTCACTTTGCATTTCCTAATGCAAGGATGGGAACTTGTGGCTATTATTATTATTATTATTATTATTATTATTAATTTATTTATACCCTGCCCATCTGGCTGGGTTTCCCACACATAGGTTGCTGGACTAAATCATCCCTGACCACTGCCGCTGATGATGAAAATGGATCAAAGGCTGTGGGAGCTCCTCTACCCCAATTGCTGCTCAATGGCAGCAGTTTCTTCCTACCTGTAGTGCTACCTCATGAGTGGCTACTTCAACTGCATGCTTATATCCATTTCAAAAGGGACTGAAGCACGCCAAATATTTTCCAGGTCTGTGAGCATGTTGGATTCAATTTCATACAGAGGGGGCTTTTGAGCCTCCAGTCACACTGGGGGGTCACTGGAACATCTGCTGGATCACAGAAGAATCCACTTCTCCTGACTTCAAGCCAGTACACAGGCTCTCCACGGTAGCTTTGTTCCCAAAACGCTGCCTCCATAAAATGAATGCGCTCACAATCTGTGACTGGATATTGTAGGAGTGATTGACTTTACAACGATAAATGTCATTTTGGGTCAATCCCAGGGACAATACGATGCACTCCCATTCAGGTCCAAGTCTCCTAGCAAGCTTGTTGATCTGCTGATCTGTTGGTGGACTCTTCAAAGCGTCTCGAGGAATTCCAGGTAATTCATCATCTAGAATAAAAGAAAATGTACATCGCTATGAAAAATTGTTACCACTTTTAATGCCACATTGTTACTGGGGAACAATCAGCTAGTAACCAACTAATATCATTAGATAGGCATCATAAATAAATCTCATTCAGTAATAGAGTCAAAATATGTGCACTTCAGGAGTCCATGGGTCCAAAATAGAGTCCAGTAAGTGTCCCCACAAGGGACGCGGGTGGCGCTGTGGGTAAAAGCCTCAGCGCCTAGGGCTTGCCGATCGAAAGGTCGGCGGTTCGAATCCCCGCGGCAGGGTGCGCTCCCGTTGCTCGGTCCCAGCGCCTGCCAACCTAACAGTTCGAAAGCACCCCCGGGTGCAAGTAGATAAATAGGGGCCGCTTACTGGCGGGAAGGTAAACGGCGTTTCCGTGTGCTGCGCTGGCTCGCCAGATGCGGCTTTGTCACGCTGGCCACGTGACCCGGAAGTGTCTCCGGACAGCGCTGGCCCCCGGCCTCTTGAGTGGGATGGGCGCACAACCCTAGAGTCTGTCAAGACTGGCCCGTACGGGCAGGGGTACCTTTACCTTTTTAAGTGTCCCCACAACTCAAAGTTTCCAAAATATACAAATGTACCAGTGCTGATGAATACCGTAAGAAGCACATAGCAATTTCACATTTTCAACTGCTACTGAATTGAGCCTGTCAAGAAGTAGCGTTTGAGAGATGTGGTTAGCTTGATCCATCTATATTGTGCAGGTTAGGTCTACTGGACATGTGTGGTGACATAGAAAGGTAAAAGTTTCAAAGTAGAGGAATACCCAAGTTTGTTTAAAGAGGGTGAACTAAGAACCAACTGAAGTTCCACTGCTACTACTACACCTGAACCTAGAAGCAGTAATCCTTCTCGAAGCTCAGAATGCAAGTGTTAGTACTGGCTTCCTTTTCCAATTATAGGACTGGTCCTTCGCTCCTGTTGCCTTGGAAATTGTATCAAAATGGGTGATAAACACCATTCAATGGGCACTAATTATAATGATAGGATATGAATGTGGGAAGGAGGGAAACAGCCTTATTCTGAAAGATATTTCAGAACTCCAGGATCATGCCGGCAACCGCACATCAAAGCAGCACAATAGTAATAATAAAAATACAACTCCTACGTCATTGTCAAAAGTTTTCATTTTCTTTCTTTTTTTTAGGAAGAGTATAGATAGATATGCAAGGCTTAGCAGATAATTTGGATTGTTCAGAACAGATTGTATAAGAATATTACAAAGTTCTTTTTAGATGGAAAAGGCAGCTACTATTACAACCATTTAAAAAAAAAACAGTATTCAATTTTTCAGATAACAAGAACTATCCAACACAAACAGTAAGAACTTGAAAACAGATCTTCTGTCAAAAACATAGCATTCTGTGGGATTCAGTCTTCTATTTTTTAAAAAAGACTTTTTAATGGGCTTTATAAACAGGGATCATAGGAATAATAAGTGATATAAATAATACTGATTCTCATGCCATTTGTACATCACAAAAATAGCATAATAAATCTGCAGTAATATCTATGACATATATTCATTATTAGTGGTCCATGTACAAGTTCTTGGTTCATGGAGTGGTTTTAATAATAACAATAACACCTTGCCAACAAAGGTCCGTATAGTAAAAGCTATGGTTTTCCCAGTAGTGATGTATGGAAGTGAGAGCTGGACCATAAAGAAAGCTGATCGCCGAAGAATTGACGCTTTTGAATTATGGTGCTGGAGGAGACTCTTGAGAGTCCCATGGACTGCAAGAAGATCAAATGCATCCATTCTTAAGGAAATCAGCCCTGAGTGCTCACTGGAAGGACAGATCGTGAAGCTGAGACTCCAATACTTTGGCCACCTCATGTGAAGAGAAGACTCCCTGGAAAAGACCCTGATGTTGGGAAAGATGGAGGGCACAAGGAGAAGGGGACGACAGAGGACGAGATGGTTAGACAGTGTTCTCGAAGCTACAAACATGAATCTGACCAAACTGCGGGTGGCAGTGGAAGACAGAAGTGCCTGGCGTGCTCTGGTCCATGGGGTCACGAAGAGTCGGACACGACTGAACGACTAAACAACAACAACAACAACAAAGGGGAAACAGGATAGAACATAGTTAACATATAACATTCAACATCGCATAGCTAAACCACCTTATCATGAGCCCTTATGGTTGTGCTTAGATTAATTATGAGTAATAGTCATTTTTTCCTTTAAATTACCAGTGAAACAATATAAAGTGTTGGTAGATTTACAAATGTGGGAAAAGGGTTGAAAGCGAAGATAGTAATTTATGTTTATATCAACCAGATTGAGCCAAATACTGGTGGTGGAGCTTCTTCGTTTTCTGGAATACAGTTGTACCTTGCATCCCGGACGCCTTAATACTCGGATGTTTTGGCTCCTGAACACTGCAAACCTGGGAATGTTCTGGTTTGTGAATGTTCTTTGGAACCTGAACATCCAATGGGGCTTCCGCAGCTTCAGATTGGCTGCAGGAGCTTCCTGCAGCCAATCAGAAGCCCTGCTTTGGTTTCTGAACATTTTGGAAGTCGAAAGGATTCCATTCGAATGCCAAGGTATGACTAGCATATGTTATAAAATTTAATCACACAGGAGTAAAGCAATCTTTCTTTATCTTTCCACCTATCAACTGCAGCTTATTTGTTAATGTCTGAAGGAGAGCTGTTTCCTAAACTGTTCTGCCTATCGTTGTGCCAGAAAGGTCTTTCCAGTGTATACTACGCCTCGCTGCTTGTAATTAATGGATTCTTAATTATTTATTATGTAAATCAAGATTGTTGCATTGAAATATATTTAATAAAGCTAACTCTGGTTTGACTTCCAATTGCTGTTTTGTTATTTTATTCATTTCTTGGAATACTGAATTCCAGAAAGGCTGCAGACCAGTCTCCCACAGTTTGGACGACATCTCTCACCATCCCTGACCATTGGCTATGTAGTGCATAATTAATATAGAATTTGTTCCCACAAGTTGGGGTGCTGGTTTCTAGCCTACATGTCTTTTAAAAAAGATCAGCACCACTCTACATGCATTTTGCTATTAATGGTATGAGATACAATTTCTAATGGAACCTTCATGCTCAAGAGGGATTGTGGCTTTTTCAGAGGCACGTGGCTGCAGATGCAAACAAGATGATGGATTAGGTAGATCTTTTTGGTCCAATTCAGATTGTCTTAAAAGTCTAACATGTACACATTTCAAAGGAATAAGCTCTTGCTTGAAAGGGGAACATACTGGATGTTAAAAATAAGTGTTCTACTTTTTTGCAATAGTAGATAGCCCATTAAGGGGTCCATTACTGCTGGCTGGTTCCTTTTGAACTAGATGACATCATGCAAAAATCTCAACATCTCTTTGTGGTGGATATAACAGATAAGACCCTTGCCACAAGCAATATTTCACTATCACATGCAGAAGTGTAAGTGTGTGTGTGTGGAGGGAGAGAGAGAGAGAGAGATGGAAGAATAATAATCACAACTATCTTAAAGCAGTTTATCCTTACTCCCTTTCAAGATACCACCAGAATAGCAATTTAGCATTTTGCTAGTGTTCTTTAAGTAGTCAATCATTACTATAACTGAGAAAGCCAAACAATTTAGTTTTCCATGCTAAGTACTTTATAGCCATGCTCTTTTCATTTTTACTTGACTGGAAATATAATGAAGCTGTCAGGCAGACAAAAGAAAATCTATATAGGAAGGGAACACAATACTGTAGAAGGCCTGAGAGGTATGTTATTACGTCCAATTCAGAAACTACAGCTTCTTGTACTGGTTGCAATCATCACATTGTATGAAGCAGGCATTACCACACAGCTGTTCAGTGAAGTCACTCCCCAAACCCCTGTGTGCTCTACCAAAGCCTTCCCCAACCTGTTTCCCTCCAGATGTTTTACATTACAACTCCCATGAGACCCAGCTGGCATAAATAAGAGTACTTGGCTTGGACCATGGAGTTCTGGATTCAGATGGGTGGCTTTGGCTATGACAGCTTCGAGTCAGAGGCAAAGATCCTAAAGCACTCTGCTGATGCAAGAAAGAGGTTGTTCTACATACAGGGGTTATCACCATCAGATAGATGAGAAATGGTTGTATGAAGTCTCTTCCTGCTACAGCTGCAAATCTGAGAGGTTGGTTTTTGGGTTCTAACCTCACTGACACCCAAAACCTGGGGCACACTTCGTGGCAACGGTGAGACATCCTACCACGGCGAAATAAACAAGCTAAAGCACTGAAGCTTCAGTTGACTAGGCCTTCTAGCCTGAGAAAAGAGATAAGGTAGAAGTTCCTAGCGGCAGAAGTGAGAGCTGGACCATAAAGAAGGCTGATCGCCGAAGAATTGATGCTTTTGAATTATGGTGCTGGAGGAGACTCTTGAGAGTCTCGTGGACTGCAAGAAGATCAAACCTATCCATTCTTAAGGCAATCAGCCCCGAGCGCTCACTGGAAGGATAGATCCTGAAGCTGAGACTCCAATACTTTGGCCACCTCATGCGAAGAGAAGACTCCCTGGAAAAGACCATGATGTTGGGAAAGATGGAGGGCACAAGGAGAAGGGGACAACAGAGGACGAGATGGTTGGATAGTGTTCTCAAAGCTACCAGAATGAGTTTGACCAAACTGTGGGAGGCAGTGGAAGACAGGAGTGCCTGCGTGCTCTGGTCCATGGGGTCACGAAGAGTCAGACACGATTAAACGACTAAGCAACAACAACACTTGTGGCAGAATAAACACTAGTAGTGGCCAGTAGGTGTGCCAGTGGTGGCCATCTGACCTTCTGCGTTGCTGCTGCACATTGGGATGGAGAGGGGATTGGTTCCACTATTGCATTTGCACCACGTTATCCTCGCCACCTCCTCACTGCTTCCCCTTCTCCAACTCGGTCTGCTGCAGTGACATGAGCAACAGGAGGTCAGAGGTGTGTCCTGCCAACCCACCACACTGCCTGCTACTGGCAAACAGTGCCCAGCTATACCCAGCTCTACCATTCAGACAAGCAGTAGCTTGGCATGGAAGTAGCAGTGGATGTGTCCTGTTAGAAACTGGCATATTTTAATAGAGAAGTGGTTTTTCAGAGGGCTGTATGATGGGAAATAAATGTGGCGATCTTAAGGAGCTCCAAAATGTTTGCCCTGCATTAAGGAATATTGATGGGAACGGAGCTGAGAGAGAGGAAACAGTGTGATAAATTTAGTTAAGCTATTTCTGATTGGGGGAAATGCTTTTGCCCCTCTCTCAGCATTTTCTTCTAGTTCCCTGTTTGTGATCAAGACAGGATTTCCATGCACAGCGGACATACGCGAATAAGCAGGTCATTGCAGAGGTTATGCTTGTACTGAAGCAACAATTTGTTGATGGAGCACAGCGGGAAGGTCTCCAGTGATTCCTAAAAGGCCATATGTTCCTCGAAGCACTGCAGCTATAGCAACCGCTCGCCACTTGCTTTGTTTCCAGGAAAGCACTGTTCAGCGCTGGTTTTGCTCAAGCCTTTTTATTAGATTATAAACTCCTCCAGATAGGAATTCCACACTTTGCTACGGCATCACAGTGGCTGCTTCTTCTACAGTTCCATATGGCGAATGCCACTTTAAAATCGCGGGAACTAGGCAAACGAAGTGTTTTGTGATTTGTTCAGGAACAATGAAGATAATAATACAAGGGCAATTAATTTAGAAAAATGTTACGTGGAGATGTGTAAAAAATACAAGGCATATTTCAAGAGTGGTAAATACACGTATCTAATCATACTGTACATAACAAATGGATTTTGGCTTTAAAAGAGGATTAGACAAATCGGTGGTGAATAAGGCTATCCGTGGCTACTAGCCACCAAATTAAACGGCTTTAAAATGGAATTAGAGGAGGATAAGTCTACTAGTCATCATAGTTAGATGCTACCTCTAGGAACAGAGGCAGTATGTATTTGAATACCAGTTGCTGAGAATTTCAGGTGGGTAGTGTGCTGTTGCTCTCAGGTCCTGCTTGGGAGCGTCCCAAAGGCATCTGGGTGGCCACTATGAGACTAGGATGCCGGACCCTTGGCCTGGTTCAGCAGGCTCTTTTTATGTTCTATGTTATATATATATTCAGTAAAGTGAGATATGAGAGAGAGAGAGAGAGAGAGAGAGAGAGTAGTACCTTGGTTCTCAAACGCCTTGGTACTCAAACAACTTGGAACCCAAACACTGCAAACCCGGAAGCTGAATGTGCTTGAGTGTTACGCTTCTGATTTGAGTGTTACGCTGAGGTCTGTATCTTTTTGCTATTTATTTTGCATTTTTGTTTTTGCGGCCCCTTTTTGTGTGTGACTGTGTGGAACCCAGTTCAGCTACAGATTGATTGGTTGTGTGACTGCAGTATATTGTTTATTGCTTTCATTTTATGGATCAAGGGTCTCATTAGATAGTAACATTCATGTTAAATAGCTGTTTTAGGACTTGTTTTTAAAAGTCTGGAACTTTGCATTGCTTTCTATGTGAAAGCGCGCCTTGGTTTTGGAACGCTTTGGTTTTGGAACTGACTTCCGGAACGGATTAAGTTTGAGAACCAAGGTACCACTGTATCTATAATTTTACACTGCAATGCCTTAGGAGAGAGGTAAACAAAAGATTGTTCCACTGTCATGTCCACAGTCCCAACAGAAATAATAACTAACGCAAATAAAATAATTCTCTTCACATTTTCTAAAGTCTATTTAATTCTATTTTTATAACACAACTGTAAGGTCACTGATGCAGTTTTTTCTCTAACAAAGGAGATAAACTCCTCCAAGGGAGGAGAGAATTCAGCAGCCCGTAAGGCCGACATGCAATGGATATGTGTAGCCATGAAAGGTTAAATGCATTCATCTCCCTCAGCAAGAAATTCAAAAGCACCCACTGAATTAAGTGATAAATCTGCCCTGAATGCTAGAGTGGCTGCTGCTGGGAGTGTGAAATGCTAAAACTGCAAAATCAGCTTTGTAACAAATGCAGAGAGGAAGAACAGGGG
Source organism: Podarcis tiliguerta (assembly GCF_965153285.1). Lineage (NCBI taxonomy): Eukaryota > Metazoa > Chordata > Lepidosauria > Squamata > Lacertidae > Podarcis > Podarcis tiliguerta. Next base: position 38,967,526 of record NC_139543.1, on the reverse strand, counting down.
GTCCATACTAGGGGTGCTTTAGGAGTTGATCACATAATATGACTTACAAGAGTAAGTATATACCGACTGGCAAATGTGGCAAGGAGCATCATTTTTGAAGTCACCCATGTTACAGTTTTAATACAAAGAACAGGTTACATTTTGTGCCCCCAAGTCAACCCCATGAGAAATTATGGCCGTAAACAACAGCTGAAAGATTAGGACATGAGGTGATTTAATGCTAGGTGCCCTTGGCAGCACAAACAAAGGCACAAGGCCGAAATCTGTGTAACACACTGGTAACGATTTGCAGATTCATAATGAAATAGCCTTTAAAACAACTATTCTCCAATTTGTCCTCTTTGAAACAGATGCTCGTTTCATCAAGACAACACAGGTAAAAACAGTCACATTTTCAGTACAATTTGAATATTTCAACAGCCATAACAGGAAACACATAACCAAAGGCGCTGATTCACTCGACTTCATGGAAACCAAGAACTCCTAAAAGGACAGGGATGGTAGATGCTTTCCTATTTATCTAACTAGAGATTTTATTCAAGCAGAGGGGTAAGGCAAGAAGCTGAAAATACTATATTAGTGGGGACATGGCTGCGCAGAGCACCAACTGCGCTACCTGGTTAGTCCCTGCGCCGCTGCTGCCATGATTGGGGGGAATCAGGGGTGTCCAGCACAACAACCGAGGAGGCCACACAGGGCCTCCAGCCCCCCCACAACCACTTCAATCCTGCTGGGACCGAGAGCACCCCACTGACAACCTAGCGGAGCTCCTGGGCCCGGAGGCCTCCAGAGCCAAACACAAAACACAAGGAAAACAGGAGGCAAGACAGAGCCACTCCTACCCCCAGCCGAGCACCAACTTACTGCCACTGCTGCCGCAACCACTGCCGCCACCATCGCCAATGAAGAGAGGTAGGAGGGTACCGGGAGTGCCAGGGACACTGCAAGGAATCACTCAGCCTAGCCCAGGCCCGACCCCTAGCCTACCTCCCTGGCGGCTAGTGCAAAGAGCAGGCCGGGACCCGGGAGGAACTGCACACCGGAGACCAACCCGGGGGGGGGGGGGGAAATGCGGCGCAGGCCCTCCCCTGTTGGAATTTATTTATTTATATTATTATTATTTTCTTTGAAGAACTGTAATGGCATCCATGCAAGAGGCCTGAACCACTGAAGACCGCTGCCTTAGCCCTAACCCATGGACCCAACATCCAGGTCCCATGGTCCCCACAGTGAAATTAAAACTGCCTGTGAGTCAAAATTACCATCACCACTCTAGAAAAGGAAAACCAGATGCAACTAAAACAAATAGAGCAACTCCAAGAGGAAAACACATGTCTGAAAAATAAATTAGCTGATATGGATAGCTGCCAAGAAAGAGAAAGCATGAAAGCGAGAATTAAACTAGCAGACCCTGAAGATCACAGTAGACGCTGCAATATCCTCCTCCATAATTTTTCCCGAGAAAATGGAGGACAAAACCCGACCGATCTCATCCTATGCTGGCTAAAAACCACAATTCCCAACCTGATACTCAAAGTAGACGATCTGGAAAGGGCACATAGAGCTCTAAGACCCATGCCAAAAGCCAACGCCCCTCCATGAGACATAATCATGTGCTCCGCCTGCTACAAAAAGAAAGAAGAAATATGGAACAACCTCAGAAACTCAACCAACCTCCTGATATGGAGAAAACCCCATCCTGGCCTTTCAGGATTTATCTCAGGAGACCCTTAACCAAAGAAAAAACCTACGCCCATGTATCCAACGTCTTCAAGAAGCAGGAACATGCCCTGGGACCCTAAATGCAGCCATTTCACTTCCCCCTTTGTGTAGGCAGGCAAACAAACCGAGAAGTCTTCAGTTAACCATAGTTTTCTGTTACATCAAGGCTTCCAAACAAGCCACATTATGAAACCATGCTTTGAAGCTGTTCTGAAGTTGTTAACCATAGCTTCACGGTTTACAAATAAGGAGAAATTAAGTTTAACTGATTTGTTTCATGGCTTTTGCGAAGGGAGGAACAAAGTGGCTGACTGTGGGGTCATAAGGCTTGTTCAAATATTGGCTTAAACTGAAATATGATAGTCTGAATGCAGTCTTTATGGTAAACAGTGGAGCTCTCATGGTAATCTCACTCCTTTTTTCTCTCTTCGCAAAGCCTGTCAAGTATCATCTATAGGATGCTTGCAAAACAATCAACTAGACTGGGCAAAATTCTCATTACGGCAATTTCTAAAGAAGAAAATTTGCACAGGCAGCATCACAACAACTGAGGTCATGGATCTGGGATTTCTGCTACAGCTGTTTGCTCTTACAATCATAAAAATAATTGCCATTTACGAGAGGCGGTTATATAATGCAGTTAAGCTCAGAGATTATAGTAAAACAGTTACAGTTATTTTTAGTTCCAATTACAACCAATGCTGCTTTGTTACAGAAAAACACTCATCAGAACATCTAGCTTAGCATACATCTAGTTCAGCTTTCCAGTCCATGAGTGGCAAGGCAGATGTCCCTGGGAGACTCATCAGCAGGGCAAATATGCAGATATCCCTCTACTACAACATGTTCCAAATATCTGTCAAACTGGCTGTTGCCTGGATAAGTTTGCAATGGGGCCAAGGCCAATGGTTGGCTCTTGCAAAGACCCACCCTCCAGCTGGGGGACCCTGGAGACCTATCAAGTCCTGTCAATGGGAAGACGGAGAAGAAGCAACCTCTGCTTATCTTGCTCTCTCCATGCAAATGCAGCTTGGGCTCAGAGGAAGAGACCGAGTGAAGGGCCAGTGGCTATAGAGTGGTGCCTCTCCTTACGAACTTACTTCGTTCCGGAAGTCCGTTCTTAAGCTGAAACCGTTCGTATCCTGAGGTGCTCTTTCGCTAATGGGGCCTCCTGTTGCGTGTGCGTCTCTGGCGCATGATTTCCGTTCACATCCTGGGGCAAAGTTTGCAACCAGGAGAAGCTACTTCCGGATTAGCGGAGCTCATAACCTGAAGTGTTTGTAACCAGAAGTGTCCGTAACCAGAAGTACCACTGTAGTAGAAAGGTTAGTAGACCTATTTAGGGAGGAATGATGCTCAGATTCCCAGAGCCAGTGTGGCATATTGGCTAGTGTGTTCGACAAGGATCTGAGACACCAGGGTTCAAATCCCCACCCAGCCATGCAAGACACGGGGTGACCTTGGGCCAGTCACCATTTCTCAGCCTAACCTCACATTCACAGGATATACAGTGGTACCTCGGGTTAAGTACTTAATTCGTTCCGGAGGTCCGTTCTTAACCTGAAACTGTTCTTAACCTGAAGCACCACTTTAGCTAATGGGGCCTCCCACTGCCACCGTGCCGCCAGAGCACAATTTCTGTTCTCATCCTGAAGCAAAGTTCTTAACCTGAGGTAATATTTCTGGGTTAGCGGAGTCTGTAACCTGAAGCGTATGTAACCTGAAGTGTATGTAACCCGAGGTACCACTGCAAAGAGGAGGGGGGGGAACCCATGCATGATACCTTAATCTAGTTGGAGGAAAGGTGGGATAGAATAATACAGTGTTACCTTGGGTTAAGAACTTAATTTGTTCTGGAGGCCCGTTCTTAACCTGAAACTGTTCTTAACCTGAGGTACCACTTTAGCTAATGGGGCCTCCCACTGCCGCCGTGCCGTCACCCCCCCCCCCGCGATTTTTGTTCTCATCCTGAAGCAAAGTTCTTAACCTGAGGTACTATTTCTGGCCTAGTGGAGTCTGTAACCTGAAGCGTCTGTAACCCAATAAAAAATTTAAAAATAAAATAGCAAAGCCCAAAGAACAGCCAAAACCTGGAGCTAGCACTGAAAGGAACCTCTGTCTTTCTTTCAGAACTGAAATTGAGTCAGTGTAAAACCATCTAACCACACTCAGCACACCTGGCCCCTGAAACGAAAGTTCAGTTGAAAGATGATCCCACTCTCACAGCTAATTATATTCCTAGTCATTTGGAGCTTCTCAATCAAGACAAGTTCAATTACTTTTGCTGTTTCCTTCCCTTTTAATCTACTTGGCTGATAGATATCTGTTCCACCTTTCACTACAAAAGGATGTTTAGGGGATAAACAAACAAGACTTACCTGGGAGCTATAGACTGCTTACTAATCATGGGTTTTCAACTTGAGCCTATATTGTAGCGATTTGCAAACAGTTGATGTGGACACTCCGATGGGCCTGCTGATAGGGATCTTGTGAAATATTCTGCCAGGGTACGGAAGGGTGGGTGCTGGTAAGAATGCCACAAGATCAAAGTGGGATTCACTTCCAGGTCAAGGGTAAAAAACAACAACATCAAAAATCAAAAGGCGGGCCTGAAAAGAGACATAAATTAAACTCCAAAGGCAACATAAGAGAGTAAATAAATACAATGATTTCACTGAATTCATGTAGCATTGTCAAAGGGGGGGCGGGATAATGTGTCACGGGAGTATTATAGCAATTCCTTGTCCACGCAGCACCCCCTCCAAAAATGTTTACTGGTTCTGGAATCTTTGTATGCTTATTCTGTAGGCAGATACAGTGGTACCTTCAGTGGCGTAGCGTGGTGGGTGCAGGGGGGGCCGGCCGCACCGGGCGCAACATCTGGGGGTTAGGGTTAGGGTGCGCAAATCCACGGGTTAGGGGGCGCAAATCCACGGGTTAGGGGGTGCAAATTACTTGCCCTGCCCCGGGTGCTGACAACCCACGCTACGCCACTGGGTACCTTGGTTCTCAAATGCCGAAAACCCGGAAGTAAGTGTTCTGGTTTTCAAACGATTTTCGGAAGCCGAACGTCTGATGTGACTGTCGGCTCTTGTTTCCAGGCCACCTGCACCAATCAGAAGCTGCGCCTAGTTTTTAAAACATTTAGGAAGTCAAATGGGCTTCTGGAACGGATTAAATTTGGTGCTTTTTTTTGCTATTTATTTTGCATTTTTGTTTTTGAGGCTTTTTTGGTTAATTTATTTTTGTGACTGTGTGGAACCCAGTTCAGCTACTGATTGATTGATTGATTGATTGTGTGACTGCGGAAATGGATAAAAGCCCCCCAATGACTATCAGCAGTGCAGGTAAGAAAAAAAATTAATTTTTATTTTTATCATCTACAATACTGTCTTATTTATTTTACAGTACAGTACATTGATTATTGCTTTCATTTTATGGATCAATGGTCTCATTAGATAGTAAAATTCATGTTAAATTGCTGTTTTAGGGGTTGTTTTTAGAAGTCTGGAATGGATTAATCCATTTGCATTACTTTCTATGGGGAAGCATGCCTTGGTTTTAGAACGTTTTGGTTTTGGAACGGACTTCCAGAACGGATTAAGAGAACCAAGGTACCACTGTGCAGTGATAGACCTTTGAGGTCAGTACCAGCCTTGTTACAAAACTGAATCCTAGGAGTAGCTAAAGTAGTAACTAAAAACAGAGGCTGATTGAGATGACAAAGCAGTTTATAAAAAGATAAATAAATGAAATCAAGAAAAAATAGAATTGCAACCCTACTTTAAAACATACAAAAGTTAAAATATCAAAACAGATTTATATTACCTCAGCTTTCTAAGTATCTGGGTAGGCTTGTCTAAACAGGAATGTTTTTAAGCAGGCGCTGAAAAGTGTATAAGTGATGTCGCCTGCTTGTTCTCAAGAGGCAGGGAGTTCCACAGCGCAGGGGCTGCCACACGAAACAATTGAGTTCTTATAAATGGGGAACACGTGTTGTGTGGCACCTGTAGTTATGCCAATTCCACCAACCAAATCAGTTGTGTGGGCACATATGAAGGGAGGTGATCTTGTAGGTAAACTGGTCCCGGTGCAATTAAGAGGTCTTAATGGACATAGAAAGACGAGAGAAGGAGTTAAGAAAAATCCATTTTACTCTATACCAGGGGCTGGCAACTTTCTAGGGGGGCAAAGGGCACATTTAGAATTTTGAGCGGCGCCAGTCAGAAAATGGCAACCCAAAGTGGCTGCCACATATAAAAGGGCAAAAAAACAGACATGGGCATTGTGGATTTTTGAGGAGATATTTGCTGAGAACTTTCATAAGACTTTCTGACGGCAGCACTGGTGCCTCAGGACACACACACCCCACCACAGTTAATCTAGTTTATGCATTTTAGGTACCCAGAGGCTGTGGCAAACATTGATACTGAGAGTACAGTTCAGCATCCGTGAAAATCTTAGGTTTTATTTTTATTTTTTTCAAAAAACAAACAACTTTCTTTCAGACTGATCCTTGCAATCTAAAAGGCCATGTTCCATTTCAGGATATCTGGCTTGTCAACCGTTTTGTTTATGCAGTGCTGGTATATCGGGTTCATATCCTCCCACCCACCCATCACATGAAAACAGGTTCCTGCTATGAAAATACTCTCATGGAGCTCTGGCTCTCAAGCAAAACAATACTAGGGAATGCAAACCACAGTCCAAAACAAACCTACTGTAAACCTAGTATAGTATTGACCACTTATAAATAATTAACCAGCACATGGATGGGGTTCCCACAGGGACTCAAAACACAAGCATGAAAAGAAACTGCAGATCCACAAAGTGAATAATAGAGTTTAAGAAACTCTCGACTCCACAGCTGATACACCCTGACCACACAAATGAGATAAATTATGGCCTATAAATGCAAGCTTTTCAAGACAGAAATATGACTCCCTTACACAGAGACAGGTGTATGAACAGTGAGGTGATTTATCAGTCGCTCATGGGCCTCCTGTAGTTGCTTCCTTCTACAGAAAAGCCTTAAGTTTACACACTTGCCCAGTGTGTGTCACTGTCCAATAGGAGACAAGAAGCTACATGTGCAAGGAGCAGCATGCTTGTGGGAGAGAAGGGGCACGGCGTTATTTACCGTATTTTTTGCTCTATAAGACTCACTTTTTCCCTCCTAAAAAGTAAGGGGAAATGTGTGTGCATCTTATGGAGCGAATGCAGGCTGCGCAGCTATCCCAGAAGCCAGAACAGCAAGAGGGATTGCTGCTTTCACTGCGTAGCGATCCCTCTTGCTGTTCTGGCTTCTGAGATTCAGAATATTTTTTTTCTTGTTTTCCTCCTCCAAAAACAAGGTGCGTCTTGTGGTCTGGTGCGTCTTATAGAGCGAAAAATACGGCAAATCATTGTTAGAATTGTCAATACCCTGCTGTATGGGGTGCAAGTGTACACATTATAAAAATAAGACTTATTTCAATTTGCTGCAAATACAGTACAGTAATACCTCTGTGAATGTTGGCCTTGTCTAGCGTCCATTCTGGCAGTTGTCAGTGGCAAACCCAGAAGTACCGGAATGGGTTACTTCCGGGTTTGCTGCTCGTGCATGTGCAGAAGTGCTAAATCGCGCAGAAGCGCATGCGCAGAAGCACAAACCGCTCCACGCGCATGCGCAGATGTGGCACTTTGCCCTGCATCATTTTCAGCTAGTGGCCGGGGCTCTGGAATGGATCCTGACCGCAAAACAAGGTACAACTGTACATGACAGTGGCACAACATAAGCAACAAAAATATATACATTGGTAAAAGACACAGAAGCAATGTACTTTGTCCAATTTACTGCCACTGGCTAGAGAGGTAGAAAGAGCAATCGTGTAGGAAAGGCGATATAGAAAAAGAAATGCAGGGGTGTCTAGCAGATTTAGGATACAAATTAAGTCCCTCCACTGCCTTGAAGACCATGCTGTTCTTAATAAGCTCCAAATTGCCTGCGTTGAGTGCATGATCTCTTCCAACACATGTTGTACTATAAAACTGCGGGTGAAAGCTTGGAGCTCCTGAATAATGCAAAAATGAAAATAAAAGTCTGCACTACATGACCTAAGACTACGTTCCTCATCATCAGCAATTTGGTACTGTTGTAAGCTAATTCACAGAAACATAGCCTGCATTCCACAGGATGTTCCATAGGAAAGGAAGGGTTTTGCAAAGCAAAAGCAAATAAAAGGACCGTGGTATCCCTGAGAGTAAGAAACACTTGAGAGAAGTTTGGTACAGCTATTGTACCAAGCAAGAGCTTTTCTAGCAACCAATACCAAGATCTTTTATATTATTTTATGCCTGAACTTTGTAGAGTTTGCGTTGACCAATAAAATGAAGGCTATTGTCCTGCACACTACTTACAAGTAAGCTCTTTTAAATTCAGAGGAACTTCCTGCTGAATAAATGTGTACAGGATTGGGCTGCAAACACAAATAAGCCAGATTTCATGCGCCTTAGGAAACTTAATACAACTACTAGTTATACAACCACTATAGTTATTTAAGCAGTTTCTTCTGACAAGTTGAGGCAGGCTTAACAAATACATGCATGTCTGTCAAGCAGCAAATAATTTTCTTGCTCCACTTTCATGTCAGTTTAACAGATTTTATGTAATATGGGACTTATAGTACTAAAAACAAATGCAACACTCTAAATAATACAAATAATACTAAAAACGGAGTGTACAAGTTTTACTGACAAAACATCCAAAGAAAATTTTAATAAAGGAAAAAGCTAATCAGAAAAATAATCTATAAGCAGAGAAACCTCCTGGTTGAGACTTTAAAGCTACTGGCCTACACGGATTATTGATTTTTACTATTAATTCTTTCTGTTTGAAATACTGTATTTTACAGCTGTTTTAACACAGCAATAATTCACCACAGAGGATCGAAGACTGCACATTTCCAAGACCAAACTAAATTTTGACCAATATACATATAAACCCATAGTGATTCACGTTGTCTTACAATGCATAATCTCTGGAGACCATTAAATATAAAATTCTCTGTCGCCACATAAAACTGATTTGTGCTAGTTCTACAAGCAGCTTTTTAATGCAACTTACTTTTATTCATTTTTCAAATACCAAACAATGCAACACAACACATAATTATTGAAATGGGAAGTGCATCGCACAGTTCTCCTGAAGCAGTTACACTCATCATATCTATCTTTGAAAAGTGTCCTCCCAAAGGCTTCCATGAGAACCCAGAGGTCCGTACCAGTATTCCTTAGTTGCTGCTTATGTAATAAAACTTGACAAAACAGCATAGAATTTGCCCATGTCTTGGATTTTCCTACAGCCTTGAAGTTGGTTAGTCAACTTGCCTTAAGAGCTGTTGATATCAAACTGCCGTAAGGTCAGCATCCAAAGTTCTTCTGAATTTGGCTATTGTGCACCTTGTCAAAGTTATCAGATAAGTTATTAGTTCTTTTGGCCCAAATCCCAATTATCAGAATCAAAAAACAGAGAGAAGGGCAAATTTTGGATTTGGAAGAATAACCTGCCAAAATTGTTGAACTAAAGGGCAATTTCATAGCACCAAACCGTGGCTTAATATTATTTGCAAACCAAATACCAACCAGAACAAAGGAAGTTCCACTCACCACTGTCCATAATTAAAGTAGGTGATAGCAAGATCTGCAAAGCAGGGCAATCGATTGGCAGCGGAAAGAGAGGAGGAGGAGAATGTGGGTGAGTTTATTAGTGTGTTAATACTACACTCCACTTTATAGCCTGAGATCAGATTCAAGCTGTCACCGAAAGCTTCACATCTGTCTAGATTTTAATTTAAGAAATTTCAGCTAACTCTCACAATGCCAGGATCACAATCTTTTTCTAAGTAGTTTTATTTCGCCTTTATCCAAAGCTTGCCTTTATCAAGTCACTCTACAGAGCAAGCGGGGGGTGGGGGAGCAAGAAGGGCTATATACACGTAAGAGGGTTGTTTGGTGGGTTTGAGTTTTGAAAAGCAGATTATTTCAAGCATGAGACTTTGAGTCGTCTGTTGCAAATCTAAGTGCTTCACAGTTATGCAGCACTCTGGATTTCCTAGAGATGAGATTCTGAGAAAGAGGAGGGGGGTGGAGGGAGCTCTAGCATTAAAAACACAAGGGTTTTGTAAACCAAACAGGAGAGCTTGGAAAGCCTTGCCCTTTTACAGTTTCCTGCCTTCTTGGAAATCTCTCACTGTTGAACACATTGGATTACGTGAGCAGTTCAGTAGCTGCAGAAGAATTTTAGTTTTCATTAAACAAGCATGAAGGTGTTCTTTTTAAAATCCGTGTTTACCATGATTCTGAAAGCCTGCATTTGCCCACCCTCCAATATTTGACAGAAAAATGGCTGGAATAAGGAAGACATAAGGGATAGCTGCATATTCTTGCATTGCAGGGGATTAGACTAGGTGATTCTCAGGGTCAGCTTCCAATTCTATGATTCTACGTTAATATGTTATGAGGTTCGATAGTAAACATGGCAGAGGATATTTATGGAGCACCACTTTGCAAAACAAAGCAAAACAAAAACAAAAACAGCCCATTGGTTTCTGCTACCGAGAGGCTTGCAATCTAAAATGTAAATAGTACGGATGGAACAGAAATGAAAGAAGCATGCCTATCAGGAGAGAAATATGAACAAGACTCAATTACACAGGTTTTGGCTTTGGATTGCTGACACACAGCCAAATATGTTTTGAAACAGTACTTCAAAAGATCATTATCTCTATAATTAAAACCCATATTTCCCTACATTTAGCAATTTATTTATTTTTTACATTTTTGCTGCCTTGCTCCTTCACCTCTAAATACTAAAAGATTCAACATTTTCAAATAAAGCATTTCACTAGAACTCTTAGTAAGACAGTATTTTGCTGTCAGACAGGAACCACTACAGTAGGGTATTCACATTCAGTATATAGCACCATCCATGGCAAAGGTATAACTTTAGTGTGGTGCTTGTGTGCCAAAGATCACTGTTTTGAACTATGCTTACTTGCACTGATCCTCACAGTCCCTGGTTTGTCATTCCAACCACCTAGATCAGTGTGGAGGTTGTTACTGTCTGATGTAGTTTTGAGGTGTGCCTGACATCCCAAAAAGCCTCAACCTAGAAGCAAAGAAATAAATAGGCACTTGTTCTTAATTAAACCAGCTCAAGGATGACAGCAAGAACCACACGCACACACCCTAACAAGAATTTTGCCATTGACTTCCATGAGTCCTGGACTGCCTCCAAATCTTTCACTTGTTCTTACATGCAACTGTTCCAAAAAGGGAGAGAGGAACTTCACCATTCCTGACGACATCAAGATTTCTTAGAAAATGCAAAACAGAAAATTCTTAGTAGGGAAACATGTCGCACCTTTCCTGGAATTTTATCTTTACTGAAAACCTTTGAAGCTGTTCTTCATTAAGACAGCTCTTGCCCCCTTGAACTTGAGAGCTTTATACTTAACTAACTCTTCAATACAAGGAAATGCTTTGTGACAACTGCAAGCCTTTACGCTAAAACTGATTGCACATTAACAAAACTGTCTCTTCAAGGCTACGCTGCTACCATTTGAGTTGATCGCAAGAGCAACATTGCAGAAGACTTCATTTATACTAATTAACTAACAGTTACAGTAGAAATAGAACAGCAGCCCAAACTTACATGTTTTCTTAGAAATGATCCCACTTTGTTCAGTGGGTCTTGCTCTCTCTAGTAAGCACATCTAGCATAACAGTCTTCCTTGCTGGTAGACAATGCCTTGCTTAAGGTTAGGATGACCTGCCCTTTAATAACTGCATACCTGTATTCCCCGCAGCAAATTTTAGTGGGAGTTGTTCATGTGACCATCGTAGGAATGGCTAACCATTTCTGGGCTGAGGAATTTGCCACTGGCTTGGGCACCTACCCTGGAGAGCTACATGCTAGCAGTTTGGGGAGGAGCGTCCTACACTTGCAAGCACACAGTCTCCCTCCTTAGCTGATCTCAGAGAGCTTATCATCCTCTCTCCACCCATTAAATTATGAATCTGTTGACTGGAGAGAGCCTGGGTTGCATCCCCATCAGGGCACTATAGATTTATTTCTTTTTGCCGCCGCCACCATCGAATGAGGTTTTGGAGGCCAGACAAACTGGCTTTTTTGGGTCTGAAAAAGCCTATGGGAAGCCCACAAGCAAGACCATAGCACAACAGCACTCACCACTCCTGCAGTTTCCAGAAACTGGAAGCATCACTGCCTCCGACAGTGGTAGGAGAACATAGCCATCAGAGGACATAGCCTCTTGTGGGAGTGAGTTCCGTAGTTTAACAATGTGCTGTGGGAAAAAGTACTTTCTTTTATATGCCTTGAATCTAGTGTTATGAGAGGGAGGGAGGGAGAAAAAAGTCTAGATCTATCCACTTTCTACAGAAAATTCGTAATTTTGCCTCTTACTTGCCTTTTCTCTAAACAAAAAAATCCCCAACCCAACAGTTGTAATCTTCCTTCATAGGGGAGCTGATCCATCCTCTTGGTCATTTTTGTTGCCCTTTTCTGAATCGCATCCTTTTTGAGGTAAGATGACCAGAGTCAGAAAGGCAACAGCCATTTCATTATCTTAGTCACGACCAGGGAATAATTTACAGTGGTACTTCGGGTTACATACACTTCAGGTTACATACGCTTCAGGATAAGAACAGAAATCGGGCTCCGGTGGCGCAGCGGCAACTGGAGGACCCATTAGCTAAAGTCGTGTTTCAGGTTAAGAACAGTTTCAGGTTAAGTACGGACCTCCGGAACGAATTAAGTACTTAACCCGAGGTACCACTGTAATTGGAAATCCATAATGAAAGGCACTCCTAGCTTCGTAATGTAAAATACATTCCAGAAACGTTAGGTATTAAGCCATGCCTTGTGTTTATGTTCTGGAAGCAATTCAAAGAAACATTCAGAGCAATGCATTCTTTAAAACTTCAGCACAGAAAAAACAAAAGAGGAGAAATCTTGTACTGCCTTAAAACATTATTTTAAGCAATGCTGAAATCGAAGTCTAGAATCAAAACACAACTCCCATCAGTTGTGACAGCACAATTGCTCCCACGAAGGAGTTAGTTTTGGTTTATGGAAGTTTCCAGTATTAATGGCTCTCTTTTTCAGGAGGATGGCACTAAAGAACTCAGAGGAATATCTAAAACATCAAATATTTGATATAGTTAATCTGCCAGTTGCGTTGCAATTGCGCTCTGGGAAGTAAGGGCTTATTCATAATTCCTCTTGTCGTTCTGTTTTCCTATTCATGGAAAAACACTCTTTAGCACTCAAGCGGAGCCAACGACAATTTGGGTTTCCCTTGGATTGCCATTTGTTCTGATCTATCTCTAAAGAGTGGGTTTTCCTTGGAAAGGAGCAGGGCAAGGGGGAATCTGCTCAGACCTGTGCCTAGAAAGCCCAGGTCAAGCAGAAAACCATTCAGACTGTGATTCTGGACACGGCACAAGCAGAATTATGGATAAGCCTCAAGTCTCCACTCCACTCCAGTCTTCACTCACTACCCCTCTCCTTTTAAGCTATTTTGAAGAATGTTCTTTGTGACAGAGAAGAAGTTGTGCCAGACTAGTGAGGGGGCAGGTTATTCTCGGAAGAAGACGTCCCTGCACATTGTCACTTGGATGAAATCGATGATATATTAATTTGCAGTATCAAAAAACTGAGGAAGAATAAAAATGATGTGATACAAAAGATGTGGCATATGTTCTTCTGTCTGAGCATGCATATAAATGAAGGCATTTTCTCACCTCAGGAACCTAATGAAAACTTGCCTTACTTTTAACACAAGTGAAATATGATTTGGTGTGGAGCTGGTGCCAATTGTTGGACTTCAGTATGTTATGATGAGAGCACAAACTGGGCAATTATCAAATCCTTAGGTGCGTTTTTGCCACAGGATGCCTCAGGCCAGAGACATGTTCCACTTGCTTTGGAGTATACAGGGATTAAAAGCATTATGCCTAGCTACAGTGAAGCACTCTAAATTTCAAATAGTTTTTTGCACAATATTATGCTTTACCTATGAGATATATAATGCTTTAAAGACACACACAAAAAATGCAATCAAAAGCAGAAATTTAACAATGAAAATAAAGTGCTGTGAAGAAAGAAACCTCTGCAAAACTGAAGCCAAATTTCATCAAACAGAGGAATATAACGCTTCGATCTAGAGACGCAAGATTGCTATTAAAATGAAATGCTGCAACAAGACGGTATGCCTTCATTGCAAAACATGAAGAACTCAACTATTCACAGTTAACAGCAATATATGAAGCTATAAACCATAACAGTACAGTTCTGTGATTCAGCATGAAAGGGTTTTATTTCCCTAGAAACATTTAGGGATTGTTACTGATGTTTGACCTCTGGAGCTTTCGCTTCCAAAATTCACAAGTATTAAAAGCCTGAAAATTGTTTAAGGCTAGCAGTCCTTTAGCACTTTGCAGCACAGCAGAGGAAGGTCTCAGGGTGGTGAGGAGGCAAGGTGTGTTTTCTGTCTTCACTCTTCCTTAACTTCCTTCCCTCTTCCATCTTTGCTCCCACCACCCCGTCTGAGCTGCCCCACAAATTCCAGGCTGCCTGAGTTATGAAAAAGAGCACTCTTCTGAGAGGACAGGGATATACATCGACTTTTTGCTGCTTGTTAATTCAGATCTGTGACATCTTTTACACTTAATCTACAAGGCAAATTTTCATAACTGCTGCTATTATTCAGAAAGATCAGAAGACTGACAGCACAAGGGGAAACATGAATCCTCTATTTATCAAGAGAAAAGTAAAGGCAGCTGCAAAACAAATATTGCCTCACAGTTTCATATGTACAGTTTCAGGCACAGCCCTCTCTGAGTTAAACAAAAAACAATTCAAACTTCATATTGGCACAGTGGGTGCCACACAAACTAGGACTTTTCCTGTAGGCATGTATGCTGAGACATTATGAGGACATTTGAGATATGGGGAAAGAGAGAAAGAGAGAGGTGCATAACGCTCCAGAATGAAGAATAAGCTTTAAGTACGAAGCAACCATTCATTTTAATAATATTGTACTTAACACATTGTTTGCTCTAAATAAGTCATGTGGCCCTTGAGGTTTTCTTGGACTACAGCTCCCATCATCTCTGGTCACTGGCCACCCTGGCTTAAGATGATGGGAGTGGGAGTTGCTCATTCTTGATCAAAACCCATGTTGTATCATAGTTCTTGCAGTAATATTCAAACTTGGAGCAGAGGCAGCAACTTGTGCCGAAGATTTAGGGGGCCCGTGTGATGCACAACGTGTGTGTGTTGTCATGCGCATGACGTCACATCTTCTGGAGGAGGCCGAGCATAGAGCCAAGCACTGCACTGCTTCAATAGCCACAGTTGCTCCTCTCCCACAACGGGCCTCCTTCCATGGCAGGAGGAGGAAGAGCCGGCCCCCTCACAAAAGATATGGGGGGGGGACAGCTTGGCCCCCATGAGCTGGCACCTCTGCTTTGCACAAACAATCCAAGGAGTGGTCATTATTTTAGTGGCACCCATGAAGGGACTTCCAGTTCAGAAGGTTCACCACAAGATTCCTTGCATCACCATGGAGAATCACGTGCAGCCACATCCAACTTATGAACATCCAACTTATGAACTGCACCCCAGTATTGCAAAGAACTTAGATGCACCTGGTATTTACTTCTGGCATTTATATACCATTCCTTCAATAAAGTTCATCAGCTGGTAGAGACGGGCCAACAGGTAATAGAAAAATAGCCAAGAAATAAATACTGGTCACAATGAAGGAAAGTATTCAGACACATGAAAGTCAAACCAGACAGTTATAGTCTAGCATTGCTGGCATTGGAAAAAAGGCTAAATAATAGAAGCAGTGATGGGAAGGAAATCCACTGGGTCACTTTGACTTGTTGAATAATTTAGTACCAAGAACTTGTCTGTAAGCTACGTAGTAATAAAAAAAAACCTTGAAATCTATGTCAAAACTTTCCAGTTTCATCTGCTGCTTTAATAATTCTATTGGAACAGGTGCCTGCCATAAATGGATTTCTTTTTCTTGGAAGTGAGGGATATTATCTGTGTGCTACAGATTCAACTGCTCTATGGATGAATCTGAGGAAAGAACAAGAACAAGGAACTAGATCCTTTCCATTCTCTGCTGTCCATCCCAAAAGGATCAGAGATGATTGTATGAGTAAATCAGATTTGGGTATGAGCTTATTACCTCATGTCCAACCATAGCAGTGAAAAACGAACAAGAAATTAAGGGAACGGAAATCGTAACGTTAAGAAAACATGCTTTTAATAGAACGATACACGTTATACAGTCTATTCTGATATATAGATATCCAATGTGGAGGAGGCAGAAATGGAAACAAACAAGTACTAAATAATGTTTTGAGCAAAGGTTCCCAAATAAGATAAAATATTTATCCCAAATAAGATAAAATATCTTATTAACAGAAATAGAAACTCACATTTGTGTTTGCAATCAACTGGCCAACAACAACAAAACTTCAGATTAAAAATTGAGGAACTGAGCCAACATCTAGTGACTCCAACGACTGTAGAAGCATTTCTACGTCATCAGTGATCCAGGAAGGCCACTCAGATCAGAGTTCAGGGCTAGTGGAGGCACGTTGCGTGTGATGGTTTATGCTTGTTATTAGGAAATATACTCCCCTCATTACACTCACTCTGTTATAAACACCACCACCCACTACTCCTCCCCTGTGTTCGTAGATACCATTAGCTCTTTCCTTTTATTTGGCTTAACAGCCGGAGAACTCATCTCTTATGCTGCTGGCTGTATAAACTGAAAAGCAAATACGAATACAGCTGCTTGTTCTACAACTGTAAACAGACACTCTTCCGATAGCCTCAGAGGCTAAGAATCACCTCCATATGACCAAACCAGGAAGCATGCTTTGAGAGCAGGAATGGGGAACCTGTGGCACTGCGGATGGTACTAGACTACAAATCTCGACTCTAAGCACTCATCCCGCCCCTGCCCCACCAAAAAAGCACCACTTTCTGGAGAAAGCCACCCAAGAAGGAGAAGAAGCATTGCAAGCTGGGACAGGGTCAAAAAAGCTAAAGGAAAATCAACAGAGTCACACTCCCCTGACTGTCTCCTGACACAATCCATTGTGCAGGGCACTCTCTTGAGGACTGCTCAGGAAGCAGAGATTTGCCACTGGTCTAAAATTATTGAGATCTTCCATATCTGGAGAAGCCTGATAGAATCCTTAACTCTGTATGTACTTAAATCACCCCTGAACTCAAGAGAACTTAACCATATTTTTAACTTTGGTTGGGAAATAGTTCAAAGAAAATGTGCTTTTAATTATTTCTGATCACTTTCATGCATGGCAATCCTACGCATGTCTAGTTGGAAGCAAGTCTTATTTGTTCACTGTGATCCTTGTAAGTGCACATAGGACTGCTGTCTTAGAATCACAATCTAATTATACGCCACTGGCAAAAGCAAAAAAATAAAATATGAAGTGGGAAACAAATGTACATTCACAGTTACTAAACTTCCAATTCTTATTTTGGTAACTTTAATTTAATAGAAATCCCAGTCCCTCCCCCCCAAAAAAGAAAAATGCATAAAGAGAACTTTTGAAAAAGATAAACTAGGGCAAACTGATGGGAGGAATATTTACATATAAATAAATATAGCAAACGCCACAATACTTTTATTCACAAATAACAAATAGGCAGGAAAGCTGCATCCTAACTTCACTACTAACTGCAACAAAGGATTCACAAGACTGAATGCTCATCAGTTAACATCCACATTCCCCAAAAACCTTTTATGTCAGAAAGGAGGAAGGGTTAGAACCTTTCACCAATGTCGAGATTCCTGTGTACAGGGACTATGTGCTATTTCTCAGCATCTAACTTTTATCTATATAAATGGGGTTTAGAGGTGGAACTCAGAAAGGAGAAAAGGATAAGATTCTGGAAAGAAGTTACCTAAGAAAGCAATCCTAGAAGACACAATTCCATAGCACACATTTTCTGCATTATAGAAACACACATCATGTAACATTCTGCTGTTCCTAGAAAGAACTCCACTTTCCTGCCAACAACCTTGGCTTTTCCTGATAATCATAAATATTATGCAGAGGCTTTTAGACGGTTATATTTCTTTGTCATGATTGCCCACACTGGAAATATTCTCTAAGGAAGTAATCCTGCTGTGAGGTTGATTAGTATTTGGCACAAATTATTGTTATTCACAAGGTAAATACATCTATGATGACATAAACAGGATTGAAATAGTTTTGGGGCCTTCTCATCCAACCCTAGAGATAATTTTGTTGCAATCAAAATCCTACTGTGTAGCACGGCACAAACGCAGGTAGTCTGAAATCGAGATCTACACAGCTATCCCACTTCCTTTTGCTACTTCTTGTTTGAACACTCACACATACCTTAAAAAGGGGGGGGGGGGAGAGAAATCTCCTTTACAATTGCCCATATGAACAAGGGACTGCCTGATCTCACAAACATCAGCTTAAAGCCAAGTACTTTAACTGCATTTAATTTCAAACCAGCTAAGTTAGACTCATAGAACTGTACAGCTGGAAGCAACACAAAATGTCATCTAGTCCAGGAATCACAGCTAAAAAAAACCCTGACAGGTGGCCAACAAACCTTTGTTTAAAAACCTCCAATAAAGGAGAGTCCACCACTTCCTGAGCTACTCCATTCCACTGTCAAATAGTTCTAACCAACAGAGAGTTCTTCCTAATGTTTAGTCGGAATCTCACTGCTTGTGACTGGAATCCATTGGTTCCGGTCCTAGCCGCTAGAACTGCAGAAAACCAGCTTGCGCCATCACCCATGTGACAGCCCATCTGATATCTGAAGATGGCTATCATCTCACCTCTCAGTCTTTGCTCCGAATTCTTGGGACTGTAATGGAACTAAGCTGGTTTTTAATGCAGTTGTATGAAACGGTTTGTAGATTACAAGTTATAGAAACAACATACATATTATTTTGTAACATTATGTCTTCTATAACCTGATAAAGTAGAGCACAATTACAGTCATACCTCAGAAGTCGAACGGAATCCTTTCTGGAAGTCCGTTCCACTTCCGAAATGCTAGGAAACCAAGGCGCAGTTTCTGATTGGTTTCAGATTGTGCAGGCGCACCGGAAAAAAATACGGAAGCCGTGCCAGATGTTCGGCTTCCAAAAGGATGTTAAAAAATTGGAACACTCATTTCCGATTTTTGATTGTTCTAGAGCCAGAATGTTTGACTCCCAAGGCGTTTGGGAGCCAAGGTACGACTGTACTTATGTAATACAATTTACATGTGGTTGTTCTTAAAGAATGCCTTGATCCTATAGCTACATACGTGGGTCTTGCAAATTTATACCTTGCTCTTCATCAGAAAATGATCCCTGGTCACTACATAACATACAAACATATACAATTAGCGGTATACAGTGGTACCTCAGGTTAAGTACTTAATTCGTTCCAGAGGTCCCTTCTTAACCTGAAACTGTTCTTAACCTGAAGCACCACTTTAGCTAATGTGGCCTCCTGCTGCTGCTGCACCGCCGGAGCACAATTTCTGTTCTCATCCTGAAGCAAAGTTCTTAACCCGAGGTACTATTTCTGGGTTATCGGAGTCTGTAACCTGAAGCATATGTAACCTGAAGCATATGTAACCCGAGGTACCACTGTATAGGAAAATAAAATAAAATTACAATGGTACCTCGGGTTAAGTACTTAATTTGTTCCGGAGGTCCGTTCTTAACCTGAAACTGTTCTTAACCTGAAGCACCACTTTAGCTAATGGGACCTCCTGCTGCCGCCGTGCCGCCAGAGCACGATTTCTGTTCTCATCCTGAAGCTAAGTTCTTAACCCGAGGTACTATTTCTGGGTTAGCAGAGTTTGTAACCTGACGCGTATGTAACCTGAAGCATATGTAACCTGAGGTACCACTGTACAAATCATGTCACACTGTTGAATAAAACAATCCCATATCTGTCCCACTTCAACAAACAGGCCCATTTGAGAATCCCTCATAGAATCTGATTATACTAACTCTATGCAAGGCACAAAATCAGAATCTTTCCTTCCTTTTCAAACTTTTGGGATGGAATAATGTTCTGCATACAGCAGTTCTCTCTTGCTGTAAACACCGCACAGCAGTCTGCTTGAGTTTTTCCAGGAATATAATTAAGATAGAAAACACTGCGTACGTGCATTTGTTGACTGTTCAGAACCTCAAAAGAAGGCTGCAACACCCAACCGAGTCAGACCTTTCATTAAATGCAAAAATACATCAAGAAACCAAGACAGCCAAACCATATGTTCTAATAGGTGGCTTTGGAGGGGAGCTACACAAGTAGTTGTTAGTAGTACTAACAGCCACTATAGCAAAACTGAACCCCAACTGTGGAGGCATACCTCTGAATACCAGTTGCTGGGGAACAACTGAGATCAGGGGTGTCAACTTGAATAGAATATTGTGGTGGCCCAGGTAAGCCCCGCCGTGCATAATCAATCACATGACGCAGTGCGCACACACCATTTGAATGGGAATGCCCATCAACTCTGTGGGGGCCCAGCCCCCTCAAATATTTTATTGTGGGGGCCGAAGCCCCCACAGCCCCTAGGAGTTGGCTCCCATGACTGCGATAGAAAGCTATTGCTTCCAAATCCTACATATAGGAACAGACCCTGCTAACTCAACCAGTATACTTAAAACTACAAGATTAGCAATCCACAAAGAGTTGCCCAAGCTTTGTTACTAACTGAAGCTAACAAGCAGATTGCACACTGCAGTCCAGAAAAGGTGGGGTTATTAGCTAAATAGCCTGGGGAGGTCATCCAAGTCAAATAAATAATCAAAAAGTACATTATAACAGGAATGCTGTCTGTGGAACATGAATGATTTGAATCTAGACAAGAACTTTCAGATACATGAAGACTCAGGTAAGGAGCGTTCCATAGTACTTTACAAAATTCGCACTGTAATTTTATAAACAGATTTAAGTTAAAAACTATTTTATATTTGAAATGATACCATGTACCTTACATTCTAAGGTGTCTGTACTCAGGAAGTATTATTTCTTAATTATTATAAAAATAAAAAAACGGAAGTGAAGAGTTGAGCTTCACCAGAAGCTTGCACAACAACTGCTAAATGCATATTACACCATGAAAGCTTGATGCGGGGAGAGAGAAAAAGGACGCTGGACGGTTGATAAGCAGCCTCCCCATTTGCTTTTTTCCAGTTCTGCCCTTTGAGAGTGATGTTTGGGGCATGCTCTTCCGCCTGGTGGAGACTCCAATGTGTAGTTCCTCAAGATTCTGCATCTACATGAAACCACTATGTGGGATTACCCAGAATTTTGGAGTACATTGTTAGCAATATGCTGATGACACACAGCTCTAGTTCTGCTTTCCATCTGCAGGTGTGGTAGTGGATGAGCTTTGCATGTAGCAGAGCAAAGAGCACAGAGAACACAGGGGGGCCCCCTCCATGATGGAATTTAAGGCGGCTGGGAAAACAGATGTCCAGGAAGGAGATTTAGGTGGAAGCAGAGGGGCTGCCTTGAGTACAAGATTTGGTTGGGGCGGCAGTGTGCATCATCTTTGTGTGACATCATGCATTGGACATGGGTCGGGAGTATGTGATGCCATACATGTGACACATGTGTGAAGTTGCATCATTGGGAGGAGGCCAAACAGGGAGCCCAGCGTGGCGCGGTTCAATGGCTGACTCCTGCCGAGCTCAAGAGAGGAATCCACACTGCACTGGGCTCCCTGCGCATTGCACATTTGACATCAGTAAAAAAAGATGAAACATTTTTAAATGTACACATCTTTTGATGAGCTTCTTTTCCACCTTGGTGAAACAATCTCTTTAATATACATAGGGGTTACCAGAGGCCAGATTAAACTGCTTTGGTAATAAATTCCCACTCTACGCTGCCAGCTGGCTAACCCTGGGTTACAACAGGGATTGTACAAATCATTAGAAGTAGATTAGTTACTGAATAACGTATTTAACTTTCTGTCCACAAACACAAGGTGTCCCACGTAGTGGAAAAAGAAAATAATATAAACAAACCAGGCTTTTCCTACTCTTCCCCAAAAAAATTGTACAACTGTGCAAGAATAACACAGGCATGGGCACTAACTATGGCTATGGGACCAGGAAGAGGCTGTGGGATTGTAGTATTATATGCCCCAGCCTATTCACAACCACCCATTCCCAACTCTTAGCCAGGCCTGAGAACTGACCAATATCAATACAGACCAGAAAACACTCCAAACCTAGCTGGAAACTTTGTTAGCCATACTTTACAATTATGAAGAGTCACGTCAACAGAGACAGAGGAGAAAGAAATTATTCTAAGTGAAATAATCAAATTATTATTTATTATTATTATTAAAAATGTTCCCATAAGCATCACTTGAAAGTAATTCAAGGTTACAATCTCCGTAACCTCAAGGATTGTGTAACAGAAACTTGTTAAAGATTATGTCATCCTTGTTCATAAATCTATCCCAAAAATATGGAGTATTGATTTAACATCCATGCTAGAAAACTGTCAGTGGAGCTGGCCAAAGACATTTTGCAGCTTGCCCCCTCCACCACCACAATTCCACCGAAACAAGACGAATGGACTGACCCCTAAATCTTATTTCAATGCTGTTGACGGGACACTGTCCTCTATCAAAAAAGGCCTTCCTGAATTCTTACTGAAATGTAACTATCCTCCTTAAAACAACATAAACATTTATGCACATATAAGTTGCCCTTTCTCCTTCAACAGGGATGATCGAAAACATAGTAACCATGAACATCCAAGCTCATCAATCCACAGTAATAGTACTAGGGTGATGAGTCTGAGGCCATTGGATCCCTTAGCCCAAGACAAAACCTAAAGTGAAGAGATCCCAAGACTCTAAAGCCAAGGGCATCTTCAAGGATGTGTGTGTATGTATATAAAACAGATAATAAGAGATGAGCAGTTGTCTGAAAATTACCAGTTATGTAAGCAAAACTTCAGAACCCTTTCCCCATGTCTCATTCTTCCTCTGCAAAAAGGAATACAACATATCTGATGTAAACCCACATATTCCAAGTTTAGCAACCCATCACTGTACAATCTCGTCTCTATTATACAGTGCTATCCTATTGTTGTCCCTTTCCATTCACCCTTTATTTTACTGTATGAGAATTAGTCATCTTTCAGGAGGAAAAGTTTATAATGACTCTCATTCATACAGATGCCTTTTCGTTTGCAAGCAAACAGAGACAATAATTCAACTGTAAAATCAGTTCCACTGTAGTTTGGTGTAGCTGTGAGAGGGCTAGACTCAGGGGTGTAGGAAGGGGTGGGGGTGCGGTCCACCCTGGGTGTCATCCATGTGGGGGGTGACAAAATGGCACATCACGGGGGGGGCAGCACTTACCGCGGGGCCTGGCCTGCAGTGTGCCCAAGCCACACGTCTCTCCTGGGAGTGAAGCAGTGGCTCGGGGCCCCACTCTGCAGTTTCAGGAGGACTCCATGGGCAGCTTGCCGCGCTGCGCCACTCCCCTGGGCGGATCACTGTGGTGCCCCCCAGTGCGCGGATTGCCGTGGCACCCCTGTGGGTGGCTCGCCTTGCCCCCGCTACTCCGGGTGCCAGAGCAGCTAGCTACACCCCTGGCTAGACTAAGACCAAGGTTCAAATCCCCACTCAGCCATGACGTTCACGGAGCCAATCCCTGTCTCTATCTCATGGGGTTGTTGTGAGGATAAAATGGGATGGGGCAGGACCATTTTGAGTTCCTAGAAGGAAAGGTGTGATAGAAATGTAATACATCATCTAGAATGACAATGTACACAAGTCTGCCTTAAATCTCTTTTTAGCCTCATTTGTCTAGACTGAGCAATGTTTCCCAAACTTACAATAATCATGTACCCTTTTTGAGTGTTTATTCTTACTAGTGTACCCCAACCACCAAATTATCTTCTGAGAAGGGCTCAGACGAAGATAATGTGTTGGTCGGAGTACACCAGTAAGAATAAACTCTCAATAGGGGTACATGATTATGATCCTATTTTATCTAGCAGATACCATACACCCTTTGAAATCCTTGTGTGCAACCCCAGGGGTATGTGTACCACACTTTGGGAAATACTGATCTAAAGGGTATAGTATATCCTCCCCTACCTCAATATTTTTAAACATACATTTGTCTTGCTATCTTCAGAAGTTACCACTGTAATGCCAATAGCTTCTAGGCCCATTTGCATTACTGGAGCTGCTTGGCTGCCACTTCCTCGAAGCTTCACCCCACAACTCTTGCAACATAAGAAAATTGCAAAGACCAGGCTGAAGGCAAGATTATCCTCTATGCCCTGAGTTGCCTAACTGGGGTGGCCGTTACTTAGAGAGCACTCAAGTTATCAGTACAGCACATACAATTTCCTATAAGGTAAAAATGAACCCTTTAAATAGATAATGGATTTTACACACACACACCAGTCTGGACATCTGTTTTGAAGCAAGTTGACTACTCAGAACTCTAGACTTTGGATCACATTTTGCAACAGCTAACTCCACATCACAAACAAATTACTTAGACTGACAACAGCCTAGATCTCACCAAGGGGGTGAAGCGCTCACATGGCTGAATATTTATTTTTATAAGATGACTTCTTGTCCAGTCTTTCAACTGTAGCTCACAAAAAAAAACAAGTCAGAAAAGCAAAAACACACTGCAACACAATAAAAAGTCCAGTTAAGATTTTAAAAATTAGAAGATGACAACAAAACAACAGTGTAGAAAATAACCAGCTAACAGACTAAGCTTACAGTCCAACATGCATTTATCTGGAAGCACGTCCTGTTGAACTCAAGCGGACTTACTTCCAATGTAGAGACATGTAGGATTGCAGTGCCAAATGGAAAGAGAAGGCAGAGCTCTTTGCGTGGCAAGCTGCACTTACTGAAAGTCCCTCTTCCGCACATCTATTAAAGGTGCAGTCCACTCCTTCCAACTGTAAATTCTACTGTTGCAGCTCTTTGATCAAAGGAAGAATGAACCCAATATAGTAATAGTTTTGAAATCTTACCATCAAGTGCCACTAGCATAACTTCATTGCGCTTTGCCTCAAGCTTGTCTCTCACCCATGGAAACTCCTGTAAGGAATCTAGAAAAGTCTCAAAAGCCTTGGGCCCTCTTGTAGGTAAGATGTCAAGGAGCAACATGGTTTTCCTGTGGTTGGTGACTTGGGACCTTATTTCTTGCATGTGGCTTTCTGTCAGGATGCCTTCTTGGTAAAGGTATTGAATGACAAGGCCCTCCACCAGCAGTTCTGCACAAAGCTCCAGGCGCAATGAGCGTAGAACCTGCTTGTCCCTGGCATCCATCCTGCAGGAAAATAAATAGAGAGAACTTAAATGCTATATATGTTGCACCTGTGGGGACTGCAACACCCACCAATGTTCTTTATCCTTCCAAATATTTCTTTTTTTCAGAAATGCTTTCCAAGGTAGGGGCAGGTTTTTGGGTGCTAGATTACAGTATTACTATTATTTGCCTGTGTTATACTTACAGGGATTATGTAGGGGTTTTATTGGGGGGGGGTGCCTTCTGAGCACTGCAAGTTTTTATTTCGTGAAGTGGACTCCGCCCCAGGTCCTTTGATTTCCAAATGCATCTTTTATGCCCAGGCAGGGTCGGACCTATTTCATAGCTGTCAACTTTTCCCTTTTCTTGTGAGGAATCCTATTTGAAATAAGGGAATTTCCCTTTAAAAAAGGGAAAAGTTGACAGCTATGTTATTTTTTAAAAGCCTGAGAGTACTTTAGCTGGATCTGTTTCAGTAAATGAAGAGTACAAGGTGTTTTGGAAGTACGTGAGCATCAAATTGATGAAAGGCTGCATCTTTTGTTGATTTAAGTTATCAGGGCATCTTGCACGAAGCAGATACTCACATTTAGGACTGGTTCCCACCCAAAGATAACCGACACTTTAACATAGGGTGGACACTCCCTTTGGTACAGTAACCTATCTCCAATTTCTTAAAAAAGAAAAGAGAATCACATTGTCACATGGGGCTGCCTTCAAAAAGCGGCGCAAAAGGTGTCAGCAAGAGTTTTGACTGGGGTTGGAGTTCGTTTGGTTTTAGACCATGTGACTTTACAGCTGGCCCGGCCTCACCAGTTTCTGGTTTGTCTCAAAGGAAAATTCAGCGCACAAGTGATCAGCTTTATAACCCTTACGATTTGGGATTAGGGTACTTGGAACACTTTCTCCCCATTTGATTCTGTCACCCAAAATCTTCAGCAAATGCTTGCTACATATCCTATCAGCAGCAAAGGCTCAGTTGGTTGGGTACACAGGCCACAGCCTTTTCCACTGTGGCATCAAAACTTTGGAATTCTCTGCTGAAGGTCAGCTCCATCAGCAATGATGCTTTGACACATTGTGAAAACTGTCCTAATTTAACATGCTTCTGGTCAACAGAGCTGATTTTTATCCCTGCTTTCACTTACATTATCATTTTTCTTATGCTTTACTTATATTAGCATATTGCCTGCTGTTAACAGCCTTGTGGCATTAACAGCTTTGGAGGTATGTCCAGTTTGAGTCAGAAGAGGTCAGAGAAAAGCATTTGAATCAATATCTCCCAGGGCAGCTTTCAAACAACAACAACTAAAATCAACCAGTAAAACAATATTTTTTTTAAAAAACTGTTCAAAGCTGCAATCCAGGAAGACACAGCAGCAACATTAAAACAGAGAAAAAAAGTATTAAAGACCTAGGGAAAATTACAGGTGTCTCATCTTCTGTTTATATTCTACATTTCTTCCTGTTAATAAAGTATGTACAGGGTTCCCTGACAGGAACCTGCAAACCTTGATTTCCTTAATTTCAGCCAAGTACATTCACACCATGCCCTGGGGTCCAATCTAGAAAGAAATAATCTTTTTTTTCTTAGATACCTGCCAGAGTGTAGCAGAATCGTTGTAGTAAAGCTCTTGGAGGCAGCAATCCTTATCATACCCGCTTTAACTAAATAAGAGCAGGGCAGGCGACAATAGATTGTTCATTGCTCTTAAGGTTTCAGGATTCACCATATTTTCTAGATACAAAATACCACAACTGCAACACAAATTGTAGAACCAAAAATAAAGATCTATTCACAGTGGGGAGCCATACCTACATGTCTATGACTGGTTTTTAATTAAACCCCTCCAAAAAGAAAAAAGCGAAGAAATGTCCGGAAGCGTGTAAAGGAGTACGTAAAGATGAAACGAAACGAGGGCAGAAGCTCGCAGGAGAAGCTTTGCAGAAAAAGCCGAGAGAATTTGTATAGTCGGACCACCTGAGAGAGGAAGCGATGTATGTTTTCGGTGAAAATACTTACAAATTTAAGCGCAGGGATTATTGATCATCAAGCTCAGGCATTCCCAGCTCGCTCTTCAAGCACTAACTTTCTTGAGAGCGAAATATCCAAACAGGAAGTGCTGTCCGCCCATGTTTCTTAAGGGCAAAACGTAAAACGGAGGATAAAATGCATCGTCTGGAGACGGAAGTTCCTGGTTACTTTTGACGCCATTTCCCTAAACGTGACAGTTTCCAGTAGGAAATAATGGCTCATGTCAAAGCTTTTTGCATAAACTGTGACTGAGCAGCAGCAGAAGCGTGTTCTCTCCCCGTCCTCGGCCAGCTGAGGGGAAGGAGGAGGTGGAAGCGCAGGCAGGAGTTCGCGGTTCTTCAAACTGGGTTTTAATTTCGTGTGAGAGCGGGGTGCAGTGGAGAGTCATTTCAGTGGTTTTATTTAAAAGCACACAAACACAAGATTTGCAGAAAGATTCCAAGCTCGCTCAGCCCGCTGTTCATATGGCACGTTTGAGGTGGAAGCGCGTCTAAGTGTGTTTGTGAGTGAAAGAAACCCACCCTGGATCATGAATCTCCACAGAGCAGATGCGGACTGAGACTAGTAGTCACAGCTGTCAGCTTCCCAAAATTAGCTGGTGAAACGCAGCCTTTGTGGTTTGCAACACTCCTGCAATGTGGTCCAGTGGTTTTATCACCACTCTGCAGCCCAATGAAAGTGGCTCGCAGCAACTCTGTACTTGGCTTACTCCAAGTATTGTGGTCCGGAGCTGAAATTGAGGCTGAAAAGAGCGTAGGCTGTGATGTAGTGATGCTATTGCCTCGTTGTGTTTGGAGGCAAGGCGTCCTCATAATCCACCTGGTATTATCAGATGCAGGCTTGGAACAAACAAGTCACGGCAATTCTGTCAACTTCTTAGGGTTATATTGGTGAAATGCAATGTCACAATCGACATCACAGTATGGATACTTGTTCAAAAGACTGGGAGTAGTAGTAAATGTACTTCTTTCCATTATTATGTTTTTAGATGTGTTGGAAGCCATCTGGAGTGGCTGGGCCAATCCAGTCAGATGGGTGGAGTAATAGTAATAATAATAATAATAATAATATTCCAGAAGAAAGCTTGTACAGTGGTACTGGTTGTCAAACGGCTTGGCTCCGGAACAAATCCGCTCCTGAACATCGCAGTGTTCCAGTTTGCAAACATTTTTTGGAAGCCGAACATCTGACGCGGCTTCCACTTGAGTGCAGGAAGCTCCTGCAGCCAATCGGAATCCGTGCCTTGGTTTTCAAACTGTTCCAGGAGTCAAACGGACTCCCAGAACAGATTAAGTTCAACAACCAAGCTACCACTGTATAGGGTAGGAATGGGAAACATGTGTCCCTCTGTATTACACTACTCCACCTTCGCTTTCCATTGGCCATGCTGAAGAGGACTGCTGGGACCTTATCCTGTCCCTGCCTTAAGGTGTGATCTGATTGTTGGGTCTTTCAAAACCCTGGGCACTATGCTTTGCAGGCATAAATGCTTTTTTGGCTTCTACCAGCTTTCTTCTAAATCTACACCTGGTGTCATAAATGATGTCAGGTTTAGGGCTGTGGGGCATGGCTTGGCCAAAAATGGGGAGGCCTGGAGGACCTAATTAGGCATGCAGTTTGGCTGTTCTCCACCCTTCTAGCCTTGCTTTCAAGCTCTTTAAAAAAGAAGTTATTATGAAGCTCCTGCTGCAAATATCATCTAACCTTTCACCATCTCCAGTAACTCTGTAGAGGCTTTAGAAAGGGAAAGTGTCTTTTTGAATATGGTGTGGTTTTTGTAAGCATTTATATCTTTTTAAAAAAATTGTCTGTTTTCATTGGGAATACATTTTTAATCAGTCAAAACTGACTCATCTAACCACTTAACAACTGAACACAGTGGTCCCAATGACAATTAATATTAAATGCACACTGAAGGCAATGGAAGGACCTGAAGTAGCCATTGAAAACAATGTGGATGAACCAGAATCTGTCCAGCTTACATGCCATGTGTATCACCATACCAGCAATCTCTAACCTGCCAGTTTCTGGTTCTCAAAAATAGGTCAAAAAAATTATTAACATCTCTCCCTCACCATTTACTTCACCCTTCTATTTGAAATTGTTGTATTTAATAAATGACAGATCTGTGACTCACAGTACGTTGAATGCTATTAAATGCAATTTCTTTTCATAATGGATGTCAGTGTTTGCTTCCGTGCTTAATGTACCAAGTGTCAAAAATGTCAAATGTTTCCTGTGTGTGAGTCATGGCAGGTACAGTATTACTTGCTCTACCTGATCATGCTTACTTGCTCTGTTTGAACTAGGTTATCTAAGAACTGTACCAAGGCTTGGAACAAAACTACTGTTTTTCCATTATACGTAGATCACTAAATAAGTCCACCTTCCTGCATATGTTTTGCTCTCTTCTAAAAAAAACACCACAAAACCACTTATTTCAAGCCTAATTATTGGTGGTGTGTGTTGCCTGTGACAGTTGTTCTGGTTTGCAACCTCTTAAACCCACAGTGCTTCCAACGCATTTTGAATACTGCAGAAATGATCAAAAATGTTTTCATGCTATAGAATTCCTAATTTTGTATTATCAAATAGCAGATCCACACAATACATTTAAAGTGCATTCAGAGCATGTGATTCCCCCCCAAAGAATCATGGGAACTGTAGTTCCCCCCCCCTCAGAGCTGCGGTTTTCCCAGGCTTCTTTGAGGAGGAGTCATGTGCTTTAAATGTGTGTTGGATGTGTTGGTGTGGATCGAGTCACACTGTTTTCTTCAACACCGTTTGGTGCCAAGCCACCTCATTTAAACCTGAGATTTGCCTTTCACGCCAAGCCCCGTTTAAGGACTCAGTGTTTGTTGGCCACCTATCATTCTTAAAAACTCTCAAGTTGTATGCTGAAATATGATTTAAAACAAATATGTAGTAGTTACTGGGAAACAAAGGATCTGGTGAGTTAAATAATGGCTCCCAAGACTCCTCATGGAAATTCATTTATTGTTTCCAAAAAAACTTAATTGGTAGCCGAGTCCCCTGAGGTTTTTAGCCAAAAGTAGTTGCCATGTTCTCATTTGACCAGGCTTGGGTGAATATTGTGAACAGGGTAGGTAGATGTCAGCACAAACAGCTTTGATTCCAAACCAAATACATTGTACTTCTTCATAACATCTGAATGACCCAGAGCTTGATAGCCTGCCAAGAAGGAAGTACATAATGTTCACCACAGCTGTTCAGAAATGGGGTGACCAACTGACAATACAGGATTATCATAAACTGGTACAGAAAGGAACGAAATTAGACATCACATCAAATTATGATTTAGCCATTGACTTCCTAAGCAATTTAGGGCTCAGTGAATCCCTAAGCTTCAGATCAGTGTGTATGATATGGTAGTTTTGATAAAGAAAATCGTACACAAAAAGTGTATACATGTTAAAATAATTATCCATTTTTTAAAAGTTCATTAAACATGCTTTAAGTACCACCTGTATTACTTCAATATATGTACATGAACAAGCTATTCAGTGCTGTTTTTATATAGCAGGTAACAAAATAGGATATCTATTGGATAAGTCTTATGACCTTGGGAAAATAAACCTTTGATTCCAAACACATTGTGCTGGAATAAATTCTACAATTGTATATTGCATACTTGGGATTGGAGCACAGGATTTGCCAGCCAAAATTGGAGACAAAGTAATAACGTATTCTCAAAATGCTGTTATCTTTTGAACACGGATGACTAATGCCAGAGAATGAACGCCGATGTCTTCAAATTCCACTAAAAATAGCAAGAGGTTCGACACATCAAATAAATAAATAAATTGCATGGTTAATTTAAGACGGGAATGTGGAATCTTTTTTCAGCCTGACGGCTGCATTACTTTCTGGGCAACCATCTAGGACCACATGCCAAAAGTGGGCAGGCACAGAGTCAAAAGTGAATGGAGCAAAAAGAAATGTCAAATTTCTCTTTGTACAGCAGGCTACTTCCTATATATAGTTATGAGTTTTGGGGTGCCAGATTCCCCTAAATTCCTGGACCCAGTAAGTGCTAGAATTTAATAAAGCCAGACATCGAATCCCTGGATTCAGCAAGGCGGTTAATGGCATAAAGCTGTAGTCAGAGCACAATGGTTTATTTCTGTTTGAATCCACGGCTGTGGCTTTGGGAGAAGCAAGACCTCTTTGGGGTGTTGATGCTGTGAACCTCTTCATCATAGGCTCAGGATGTATATATGTGTAAATAAGCCATCTATCCAAAAGACACTACAGTCTCCGCTGTGCTTCATTTCCAAAAGGAAACATGAAACCCAGGGGAAGTGCCTGGAATCCCTAGAATCTTACACCGCTCGGAAATTGGGGTGGTGCAACAATATGCTTTCACACACCTCTCTCTACCTTCCACACAGTCAAACAAAAGGCATTATCAGAACTTAAGGACACATTCCAAGCCGGCAAAAACACTTGATGCAAATTGGGCCAGGGAGAGCAGGGGCCTTGAGGTCCAGACATGGAGGCCTGCAGTGCCACATTTGGTCCCTGGGCACCTGCTTCCCCATCCCTGGTTTAAGAAACAGTTAAGCGTTTAATTTTATAAAATAAGGAAGCATGCAGGACTTATTACATGAGTCAAAATGTGTTGCTGCCCTTTCTTTAAGAAAACAAAACCAAATAAACTTGTGCCACCAAATTTAATCTGTTAGGGCTAAGTTGGTTTTCAGTTGGCTATTGAGCAGCAGTTTGGAGACAAAAAATGTGAAATGTCTGAATTTGTTCATTAGAAACATATCTAATTTGCCTAGTCTCTTATAGGCAAATTATAATTATTATAATTAATTATAATTATAATTATAATTAATTAATAATTATTATAGTCTCTTGTGCCTCTTATGGCTAAGGTGAAAGCTAGTTTCTTCCCTTCCCCTTGCTAAGCCGAGCCAGCAACAAAAAAACAAATGTAGATATGGTTTGGAGTTACCAATACTAAAAGAATGGAAGACCTATCTTAGTTTGTGAGAAGGAACAGGGAAGTGAGACAGATGTTTTGTTGTGAATCGTAGCATGGTCCTTCCGCTTCTCCTCTTCTAGGTTCCTTTCATCTGCTTGGGAGTAGGAACAGGGTTGATGTGGGGCCTGTGGCTGTAAGGTGCTGCTTCCATTGCTGCTGGCTTCAAGGCAGAGATGAGAAGGGATCCAGATGTTGGGACTCCAAGAAGCATCTGGAGAGCCACAGGATCCCCACTCTGCTTAGGACAGTGAAGTCAATGAGCACGCCCATGCAGGCTTCTTCCCACCAACCAGTGCACTTATTTTGAACACACAAGACAGCACGGGGGCAATGTGTGATGTGTGTGTAAAAGCCAATGTTTCCAATGAACTGAGTGCTTACACATCATCACACTTGCTTATAACAGAAGCATTTTCCCAAAATATGCAAATCAGGCTGTGATCCTAGATTAACAGATGTATCTGCATAGCCCTAAAGACACAAACCATTTTTAAACAAAAACAAAACCCTCCAACTCAAAAGTCAAGCTTTTGGTTTTTTTAAAGTTTGAAACAAAAATGACATGCTCAACCTCTTCCAATTTTAGTGGTTGCACTTCTTCTTCTTAAACTGATAATTCTTTGTCTAGATTAGGGGTAGTTAACCACTAGGTGCTGTTGTACTATAATTCCCATCATCTCTCACTATTGGCTATGCAGGCTGGCACTGATGAGTGTCCAATAACAGCTACAGGGCTAAAGGTTCCCCATCTAGACCCTTGTTATTTACTCTTTTTCACATATCCAAGAACCAGGTTACATTAGCAAAACTTGCACTTAACAAATGGTACTGGCATTCTCTACGCATGTATTTGTGTCAGCACCATCAATCATCAGGCTTTAACATTTGCCAGCTCCATTAAGGCCCCCCACCAAGAGCCAGGACCTTTATACTTTCCTTAGGTTCAGCCAGAATAGACACAAAACATCTTGCTCTCATGTATATTCAGCACTCTGTGAGAAGTGAGCCCCCCCCCGTACTTTTGAACGATGTAGTGGATACAGGGATATAGTTCAGATAGCAGCTGGGTTGAAGGAAGTACATTAGTCCCTTGATGTGGCAGATCACCATGTTAACGTGCAATTTGTTCCTGAGGACTCTGGGATGATCTCACATAGCAAGTCCCTCATTACTTGATTCAAGAGACAGAAGGTTCTGCTTGACAAAGTTGCCCAAAACAAAGGATTGTATAAACCAAGTGAGCACAGATTTGGCCAAATCACATAAACTGCTGCCAGCCATGTTCATTATCTCTGCGGATCACCTACATTTATCCCCACAAATATATACCCAAGGAAGACCAAGACTGCTTGTATACTCAATAAATGTGTGGTCTTACTCTAACTCTTGCAGATTAACCAAAGCTTTGGAGGGCAGGGGTAAAAAAATAAAAATAAAGTTTGTCTTACTATCTGTTGCAGGGCTGAGAAATCTTCAGGTGATCGGAGTTTTTGTTGCTTCTTCTCATCATGACATATTTAAACTTCAGCTAGAAAGGGGGGAAAGCAGAATACAGATACAAGGAGCCCCCAATTTCAGTCCTAAAGCAATGTTGGGTACCATTGAACTTCTGAGTAAACTTGCATAAGATTTTACGGTACAATGTCGTATGCAGCTAATATGCGTAGTATAAAATAAGCAGATAGAAACATTTCCCCCTTTGTTCATAAAACCAACGTTCAAAGTGCAGGCTAACAAGTAGACTGACAAGACAGGCAAAAGCAATTCGTTCTTCACACAACACATAATGAATTCGTGGAATTCAGCTGTAAGCTCCAGTGCTGACCACTACCTCAGACAGTTCTAATAGACAAGAGCGTAGGTTTACAAATCACTATCAAGCATGATAGGTGGGTGGAGCCTTCTGGTTCACCATCAAAACGCCACTGAATACCAGATGCTAGGTCACCACTGTGAGGAAAATCTATTTCCTTACTTGTGGACTTCCCAAAGGCAGCTGACAGGCTACTGGGGGGAAATAATATGCTGGAGTACATGGATCTTTGGTCTGATCCAGCAAGACCTGTCTTAAGATTGACCACCCTTCTATTTAACCTCCTAGGTGCCAAATTATGAATGCTACAACATGTAGTTGTATATGTAGTATATATGTAGTAGTATTTGACTTGTGGGCCTTCAGTAACACATTCGGTGCTTTTAAACTTTAATGTTCTTGTGGGAATACACTAGACAAAAACTGTGGAGCACAGAAAGTACACTAGAACTAACACCACCAATCACAATGTTAGGTACCTAATTTTTGAATAAGTGTGTACAAAATGTGATAAAATGAGATTTCTCTTTGTCACATATTTCTCAATGGAGATGAAGGAAGGCAAGGAATGTTTTTTTAAGCACTGTACAAGATACTTTCCGAATAACCCAAACACATTAAGGACATGCAGTCTCTGCAATTGTTTACTTTATTTAATGCAATCTGAAATCTGACAGCTACAGCCTTGAAAACACAATCTTTAGATCACACAAACTTTCTTGCATTTCAAGGAAATAAGAATAAAAAAATTCTACATTGTAGAAGGAAGTTATAATTGCTGCTATCCATGATCAGGCATGGAAACCACAACTGCAAGGCCGCAGTCTAGGCTTATATAAAGTCTCATTCAAGGGAGGCTTATTATAGGCAGTAAGTGGATCTAAAACAAAAAAGGAGTTCTCTGTCACACTAACAAAAACCTTGGTATACTACCCTAATATAAAAATGATCCACTGGGCCCTTGTAAAAGAGAGTGAAGGGTTTGCTTTTTCAATTCAGCTTTATTTGAAATAAGGTTCCCTTTTAATTAGATTATTCAATGTAGTACAGTCCCCATACATTGAAGGGAGATCATTGTAGCTATATACAAGTAAGCAGAATCCATTCATTCTGGTTCAATGTGATTAGCTGTCTTACAACCTGATCCTAATCACGTCTGCTTAGAAGTCTATTCCATGAACAGTCCCAAATGAGACTTGGCTGCAACCCAAGAATACTTATTTCCGAGCAAAAATGAGTAGGGCTGATCAGAAGGTTTTCATAAGTTATTCAGAATCAGAAAGCATTGCTAGATCAACATCTGGGGGTAAATTTGAGCAAAACTTTGGTGTTATAATGTTGTAAAATATCCACTATGTTCTACAATGTCCCAATTTTCAGCCATAAACTAAAATGAACAAGTTATTAACTGAATGAAAAGGCTGCAATTAATGCTGTAAGAAGACAGCATCTTAGGCAGCCTCAAGCTCATCTTAAAATCAGACAGTTAACCCATTCCTTATAGAACTGCCACCCCACCAAGAACTTCTGTGCCAGTTGTTTATTTTCATCTGGAAATTTATGTCCCAGTATCTAGGTTCTCCTACAGAAATTTTGAAAAGTTTGGAGTGCCATAAATGCAGTTAGGAAGTCATTTGCTGTATGGGATCCAGATGTTTGCTCTCCCCTTAGCCCTTTTGGCGAGAAGACATTTGCACCTTCTCAGCTCTCGAACTACAGTATTTTGTCAGTGGGAAATGTGAATCTTCCACAAGGTACTGTATCGATCGAGATTGCTATTTGCAATGCGGTTGCACAAGTCTCAGGGACATGCGTTAGGTAACGCCTATGACATCACTGGTGATGAATCACACAAATCCCACCCTTCGTACAGAAGTGATTTTTCAAAGACAGCCACACCACTAACAGAACGCTTGAATTAGTTGGTTGTTGTTGGTAGTAGTACAGGAAGAATGCTCCCATTGGTTCTCAAAAGAGAAAGCCAGTCAAATGTGGCAGGGCCAAACAAGATATAGGTTGGTAGACCTGACTTTTAGATGCAGGACTGCCCCAATATAAAGGAGTAGGAATTTAAGAGCCAAAGGAAGGCATGGATGTGGAAGAGTGACAAACCTTTCCTCTGCTTGCATCTCAACCTCACTGCAACACAGGCACTTTTCTCAATGAGGTTTAAGAGACTGGCCAATCAGGAGAAACAGCAGAGATTACTCTGCTGCAAAGTTTTGACTGTGGAGTCCTGAGTTCAAGCTACATCATCCCATGCCACTTCCACACATAAAGATTACCTTGGCTATTTTCAGAATGACCTTACACAATACATTTTTTTGCAGCTGACTGCACAGAGCTTTTGATTTCATAAAACTGTATTCATATCTTTAAAAAAAAAAAGCGAGGCAGAGTAGATGATATATTTATATCCGATATTGATATTCCTTCAAGAATTCCTTCAGTCTTGTTGGCAAAGGAAGTTCCTGGATCTCATTAGTGTATCTGTTTATAGCTACCCTACAGCAGTGCTGTAGAGATGAAGTTGAATGACAGAGAGGTTTATTCAAATACAGGTGGACTGTTCCATTGGAAGGCATTTCAGACGCAGTTCTTCTGTCCTTGCACATAAGAACGTAATATTCAATCAGGTGGACCACACTGTCAAACTGCCGGAGCCTTGACCGAACACAGATAATGGAATCCAGTCGGAATTTGCCATCTTGAAATTCTATGCGTAGGTTGGTAGGTCCGGCTGACGTTTTTACTGAAATAGTAAGCAGGTACTCAGAGTGCGAGCTGTCTCTGACCAAGAAAGTCCCTTCAGATGTATCTTGTAATCTCTCCTTGGCTTCGACAACACTCAAGTTACCCCAGTACCATCCTGATAAGAGGAGGAAAACAAAGTTACTCAAGTAGATTCCACTAGAAGGACCCCCACCCATTTACAGTCACTGCTGAACCAAACACTTACTGGGTGGCCCTGAACAACTCAGTGTCTCTCACTCTTAGTGAAAGGGGCCTGTCTCAAGGACAAGAACAATTTTCCTCTGCAGTCCTGCATGTCTCTACCTGAGAATAAGTCCCATTCAACACTGAGGGGCTTACTTGAGTCAGCAGTGTGCACAGAATTGGTCTGCTCAAGTGCTATAACAAGTGACAGAAGTACTTAAGCTCATGCTATCCTGCAATGTGTCTTATTTGATTAACAGTAACTTTAACCCCAAAGTACCCCAACAAAGTTCTGGTGCCTGAAACTATATGCAGAGAGCACAACAGCAAAGCACAATATAATCTTTACAGATGCAGGCATACTTACAGCCAAAGATTCTTCTTTATATTGGGCAAAACAAATCAGGGATGGGGAAACCATCCCTTTCAGGTAATAACTTCCCACATCTTCAATCTTTTTTTAACACTAAAGAGAATATTTTGCTGTCTAGCTTTTGTAGGAAAACTGTTTTCTTTGTTCGCACAAATTCCCATGACAAGGGAGTAAAATTCTAATCACTGCCCTCTTGAAAAGCCTTTCCTGGAAGAAATGTAGGACACAATAAGCTGAAAGACTTTAAGCGAATATTCTGTCCATGTGAGAGATTCTGCTCCATAACTACACTGAACAAATTAAACTGTTTTCTGCTCAAGACACAGTTCTGTTTCCCCAGAAAGTCTCCAGCGACTCTCGATTCACAGAGAAGGCTGCCCAACAAGTTAAAAGACAGCCTTTGAGAGGCACCGTTATCCTTGAAGCAATCCTAATACACGACACTCCGCATAATACACGTCTGTAACCCGAGGTACCACTGTAATCCACACGTATTCACGCCTCCCAATCCGAAACGTGAAAGCCAAGACACAACGAAGTTGTGGCACACCACTATGTAAGTTTCTTTAACGCTTAGAAAGGGAGAGTGTGGATTTTTCGTTTTCTTCTCCTTCGCAAAGCCTCGCCCTGATATCGCTATACAAGATGGGTGGTTTTTTACCTTGCTCCGCTCGTTATTTTAGGTCGCGATTGATCGGAACGAAAACAGCGACGCAGCTTTCGAGGGAGCCTCCTCAATGGCAAAGGGGGGAGGAGGGGGAAGCATTCAGGCTTGCGGGGTATTTTTGACTCGCATCTCGAGCCAAAGCTCTTGCTCTTCCTCCCCCGACGCGCGGCCCCCGAAGTTGCGCGTCCCATTTCCCGATCCTACAGAACGCGCGCAGATGTCGCGCTCGTCCCCTCTGGTACCCGATCCATGTCCGCTTTTCCTCCCAGCCCTTCCCACGCTACAGCCCCGAAGGCACTGGCTGGGAAGGAGGCGAGGAGCCCCTCCGGTTCCCCCAGCCGCCCAAGTCGCCTCTTTGTATCTGGCCATTGTTCGGGGAGCGCAGCAAAAGCAGAAACCCCCAGCCTTTTCCTCTTTGGTCACCTCGGGGCAACCCCGGAGCGACCTTCACCCCGCCAAGGCCACGATTGCTCCCAATCGGACTTACCTGCGAGCCTCAATTCCCGCATGGCGAACTCCAGGCGCTCCTCCTCGGAAGGCTCCGCCGCCACTGCTGCTGCTCCGGCAGCCTCCCACTGGGGCCCAGTCCTGTCGGTGCCATCCGAGGATTCGTCCGTGCGCAGGGTCATTTGGGGGCTCGAGATTTGGGAGAGGGGGAGGGCGAGCGAGCGAGCGAGCTAGGAGCGCCGTGCCCCGGCCCCGAGGCCCCGGCGGCTGCCCTAGCCCATCCGGATCCCGGTCGCCAGCAACCTGCAACCCTGCGGGAGAGAAAAAGAGCCGGTGGCCGCTTAGGAGCGCTCCTGCGGAATCCCGCTAGGCTGGGGCGCCTTGCAGAGCATCCGCTGCAAGGAGAGCGAGCGCAAGAGGTCCTTCCCGCTTCGCCCCGATTTCCTCGCAGGAGAGGCGGCTCTCCCGCCTTCGGGCAAGCACCAGAGAAGGTGGGGAAGGGCCCCTCGCCGGTTTCCACCTGGGCCAGACCCGGGACAGCGCGATCGGGCTCCCTCTGGCTGGCCTCAAGGTGGAGCGCCTTCTCCTCGCTTTCCAGGCAGCCAGGCGCGCGGGCTGCTGTCGAGGAAACACGCGGTGGGCGGCCCCGGGGGCGAGCCGGGGGGGGCGCACTCCGGAAAACTCTTACCTCCGCCTGCAAGCGCCGCATGGATGGTCCCCGCCCGGCCGCCCCGCTGTCCCCTCCTCGCACTGGCCGAAGGCGCTTGCAGGAGCTCGCCTTTGTTTTTGTAACCCGGGAGGCCAACGCAGGCGCTCGCCCGCCAGCGCGCTCAGCCTCGCTTTTGTTGCAAGAGGGAGAAGCGCGGTGCTGGCTGGGCGGAGACGGATCGGGCAGCAGCGGCGGCGGCTCTGTCTCTCTCCAGCCCCCCCCCCCCCGCAAGCCTGGCTCTCTCGCAGCGGGGGCAGGCAGGCGAGCGCGGGTTATCCTTCTCTGCAAAAGGCTGTTACTACCAAGGGCAGGAAATCTGCATGTGACGCCGTGACGCCCAGCAAACAATTCCCGGCGGGCTGAAGGGATTTTCTCGCTGGCGCGCGCGCGCGCACGCTACCAACCCCGCCGCCGGGTAGGGGTGAGGGGGGGGGGAGAGGCAGGCATAACGAAGAGGACAGAATGCACGTGGGGAACGCTTCAAACACCCCTCCCCCCCCGGACTCGCTGCATATTATTTATTTGCTCTGAATGAATTGGGGCCGGCAGCTTTCAACGGGGGGGGGGGCGGGGGTCCTTGCACGGCTTCTCAGCTCGACGGCAGCTTGCAAACTTCAAAATAAGGAGGCGCGTCGTCGGGAGCGAAGTGGGTGCTCCGCTCCGCCGCCTCCTCCTTGCCCGTCTCCTGCGCCGCCTTCCTTCGCTCCCTCCCTCCCTCGAATGGTAAAAATGCAAAGGCCGCTTTCCAAGAACTTTCCAGGAACCGCGTCACGTGACAGCCCGGCTCCTGCGCCTCGGCTTTCAATGGGGCTCGTCTTGCAGCAGCCGCGGCCGCCGCTCCTTTCTCTCGCGCTCTCCTCACAATAGGAGTGGGAGGGAAGTGGTGCGGTTGCAAAAACAAAACATAAGCGCCTGTCGCCCTGAATAACAGCCTCGTCTGCCCGCCCGCCCCTGAAAATGGGGGGGGGGGGGTTGCAATTGCTAGGAAGCAGCCATTTCTTCCGACTGACCGGTTGCCAGTGGAAAAGAGTCGATGCTGCAGCTTTTGTTGTTGTTGTCAGAGAGATGGCTGTAGCTATTGAAAGACAACTGACCGGAGAAACGTGCCAGTGGCGCAATGGGTTAGTGCATCTGGCTGTTAACCAGAAGGTTGGTGGTTCGAGACCACCCGGGGACGGCTGTATTGCAGAGGGTTGGACTAGATGACTTTGGGAGTCCCTTTCAACTGACGATTCTGTGAAATGTGTTGTACGAAACAGGTTGGGCTAGCTGGAGATATGTGACCGTTCCTTCATCGCGGGGAGCTATGCCGAACCTGCGTGTCGATGGCGCGCGAATCTGTTCTGTGTGTACGTGGCAGACGCGTGTACGTACTCTGGTAAGCCACCATTGGCCGCGCAGCTTCGCGTTGCGTGTACACTGCCTTCGCCGAGTACGTGTGTGCGATTGTGACACGGTGATCGGTTGGGGCTTTTCGTTTGAAAGTGTGCAGTGGCCCAGAGGTGCCGGTTTAAGAGGCAACGAAATCGCTGTTGTTAATGGTCGAACAGGTAATGTGCATTCCTTCAAAATGTGGTAAGCTAGCCGTTTTAGATATGCTTCTTTCCCCCAGAAGGAATGGGCATGGTGTGCCAATGAGTTTGTACTGGAGAAAATCTATAATCATTTCTAATGATTTGTTCCTGTACATTCACTTGTACTGTAAATAAATCCTGTTGAACACAGTGGGGCTTCATTCCAAATAAACATAGGATTTAGGTTGCAAAGTGGCAAAGGAAACAACTGATCCATTCTTCCTAGTGAACAAAATGAAATTGCCCATAAGGGGGGCACTGTGAATAACCAAACATTATTCCACCACCTCACCAAGTTTAGTAAAGCCGACAGAATGAAGGCAATTTGTTTCTGTCTTGTTGGAGAATTTCCCCATGTAATTGGCATTGGGCTTGATACTGCATCATATGCATGGACAGTGAAAACAGGTTCCTACA
Organism: Podarcis tiliguerta; assembly: GCF_965153285.1. Lineage (NCBI taxonomy): Eukaryota > Metazoa > Chordata > Lepidosauria > Squamata > Lacertidae > Podarcis > Podarcis tiliguerta. The sequence goes on along the minus strand of NC_139543.1, from coordinate 38,926,395 downwards.
AACACACCATCACTGTTTCCTTTAAGGATGTGTATTAAGAAAAACCTTTTGGCACCTGCTTGTGGTGGTTTAGAACCTGTAAAAGACTAGGAACCTGTTTTACTAGTTGGTAGTGAATGCAGTGAAATATTGTTAATGAGAGTTCTACTCTATAAATTACTATTAGCCACTGAATAATCTATCTATCTATCTATCTATAGTAAGATAATGCCTTAGGCACTGAAAATAAAACAATGGTGTGCTTAAAGCTTTTTCTTTAACTTTTGTGGCAGCAGGAAAGCAACACAAAATGTTATTGTGATAGAGATATCACATTTATGAATGTGTGGCATGTTATCCCAAGCAAGACCCAGTCATGTTTATGTGGAATTTGGTCCTAGTGAGATTATTACTATTTATTATTTATTAGATTTTTATATAGCACTGTATCTGTAGATCTTAGGGCAGTTCACAACATAAAAGATGAAAGATACTCTCTCCCAAGTTAAGTGTGTGTAGAATTGCAGCCTTAAACTGCAGCTCTGAATGGTTGTAAATACAGGGTTCAGACTTAGGGCTACATCATACATTAAGCATTTGGTTCCACTGTATTTTTATTTTTAATAGAAAATCCAGGGTGTTCATCATGCTTTACATCTTTCCCTCCTCAGGCTGGCAGGAGGGTGAAGCCAATGTAATGCTGGCCTTGAATTACATTTGACTTTTTATTTTACTTAGAAAGCATAAACCCTACCCTTTCAGTGCAATTTAAATTAAACAATTACAAATAAAGAAGCCCCATGGAGGGAGTAAAACAGCATAACAATGGAAACATTTTAATCCATCAACATAAAACCCATCTGATTCTAGACAATTTGTTACATGGAAATACAAAAATAAAATCTCTTCACTAAAGCTGAGAAAATAATGAAAGAAGTGGGCTCATACCTTTTAAAAATGCAGCACCTAGGCTAATTTTGGGATTTAGGACCATATAATGCCAATTCTGTGTGAGCTCCTCTGATCTGCATTTGGTTCCTATGCAAGGGGCTGGTTCTTAACTTCGCAATTCAGTACTTTCCATGTTTCCTTAGAAGTCCCACTGTCTTTGAGAGGTTTACTCCCTAATTAAAAGTGTTTATGATTGCACCCTTAAAACTCTTAGTGATCTGGGAAGAGGGTACTTGAGGAAGAGTGTCTTTTTTCATGTGTACCTGCCTCCTTAGAGTGCTATTGCCTATCACTGTTAGTGGCTGCCATAAAGAGGACTTTCTCAGGAATGGCTCTCAGGTTGTGTGAGCCAATGGCCCCAAGAAAGACCATTTACCAGATTTTAGGACTGTGACTCCTTTAAATGGGCTTCAGAGACTTGTTCAGTTTGATAGGCATTTTATGGTTTATAAATAATTTTTATGGTTTAAATACCTGATCGGTTTTCTTGGTTGTTGTATTCCATTCCCACTTATTTTCTTCAGATAGGTTTGTTATTTTTAGATTGTATTCTGCTTTCATTTTTGTTCCCCTTTTTGAATTATGTTGAAAAGGCAAGTTTCCTAGATAAGTAAGTAAAATATTTATGTGTGCTTCAAACTACGTTGTATCTGTCTGTTGTAAGCAATTGTTATGAATAGGGAGGACTTTGATTCCCCCTACGTTTACTTCAAATAATTGGGGTTTGCTTCTGGCTAAGGCCACGGTTCTTGGCTTACTTTCCAGGAAGCAATTCCCATTGGAACTTGTTTCCAAGTAAACATGCTCAGGATCTGGTTTATATGGGTTTTTTAAATTTGTAGGTGTTAATTCATTTCCTGAACACATCATGTAGAGAGTAATATGTAACTGGCTATTTGTCCAGTGCAAGATGGGTATGGTGGCAAAGTAGAAAATGGCATTGTAGATTTCCATGTTTCTAATTCTAATGCTATATTAAAAACTCTTGCTTTTGACTGAGTTGAGAAAAGTAATTTGCAAGCATATCTGTTTAGAGCACTTTGTCCCATGAGTACATTATTTCTAGCACTAGTTGGTTAAAAGTACATTTTCAATGCACTGGATTCCTATTTACTTCTTTGTTGTCTTTAGATTTGGGCTCCAATCCTGTGCCTAGTTCCTTGTGAACCATGAACTTATTTAATGAGCTTACCTTGTGAACTCTGAGCTTACCTCTGAGTAAATTGCATAGGACTAAGCATGATTATCAAATTATGTGTAATAAACACTTTCTGAGATATATCCACATGTTAAAACCTGTTGCTAATTAAGTATACAATTATGAGACGGATATACCTTATAGTTACGCTATAATTTATTGACTAGTTCAGAAACATTAGTTTCCCTTCTGGGGGACAACAACTCTGTAAATATTCCTAAGGCACTGCCTACATTTTTGGTTTGTCTTGTACGTACTAGAATTAATGTCAGCAGAACAGGTCCGTGGGTGTTTTTAAAAATTCAGAGCACAGTTGGGAACAAATCTGTTGTGGAAGACAGGTTCATTTAATATGGCCTAGTTTTAGACTTGAAAAAATTCCTTAAGCCCATCTGATTCATCCTGAAAAAATTCTGCAATGTATTCCGAGACAAATACGTCTTTATTAAGTATTTGTGGTATGTGACTTCATCCAGTTTTTGTTTGTTAATTTTTTTAAAGATATAAACAGCATCTTTAGACTTTGCTGCTAAATTGGTTTCTCATGATCCTTTGTTTGAATTTTCAAGAAACCTTTTCAGCTTCCTGCTGAAAAGAGAAATATGGGGTCACTAAAAAAGGATTTCCAACGGGTTATGGGGTAAGCAATAATATAAAAATACAGAGGAAGTTATTTTCCCTCAGATGTAATTACAGAAAAAAGACTCATTAGGGTTCTTGTACTTGGCAAGTAGATTAATTAATTACCTATTCTTTTATTATGTTCTACCTCAGGGAGTCTCCCAAGGTTCTCACCTTTTTGGCCTACCATGCGCAAGGTAGGTTAGGCTGGGAGAGAGTGTGATTGGCCCAAGGTCAGCTGGGGAACTTCAAGAACAATTGGAGATTTGATTCTAGAGCAGTACATATTCCAGTACCGTAACCACTGCTTTATGGGATCTTGCAGTATTTAATTGAGAACAGAATCTGCTTTTCCCCTCTGCAGCGACTGTAGTACTGAAATGCAGAGAACAGAAAGCCTCCCTCTGGAGTAATAGCAGCTGGTGGGTCCCGTTGTTGATATTTTCATATTTAGCAGGATTGTGTGGCAGTGCTTTCAATACTTGTGTCTTGGGCTAGTATTTTAATATGTCACAGTATTTTTTCAAAACTTTTTGAGTTATCCCTCTTCTTTTCCCCTGCTGTCCTCACTTCCAAATTGAACCTGAATACCGGAAAAATTCAGGACAGATAAAATCAACACAGCATGTAGTTGATGGGATTCACTCCCACAAGATATAGTGATGGATACTAACATGGATGGCTTTAAAAGAGAATTAGACAAATTCATGGAGGATAAGGCTGTCAATGGCTACTAGAAAGAGGGCTATGTTCTACCTCCACTGTCAGAGGCAGTATACATATGAACACTATGGCAATCAAAGAGGGAAAACTGCTGCTGCACTCAGGTTCTGCTTAGGGGCTTTATACAAGCATCTTCGTGGCCCCTTTGAGGACAACGATACTGGACTAGATGGGCCTTTGGCCTGATCTACCTGTATTCTTATGTAAACCTCAAAAAGTGGGGAAATGAAGATTTTTTTGCTAGTAAGATGTAGTCTAATTTTCTGTAAGAAATTTGGTACGAAAATGAAGGAAGTGATGGCAGTGTTTCAATAAGAAATCATTTGGTATCTTAAATATGAATTTGGGGGGACATGACTGCCGTACTGTGCATACTTACCTGGGAGTAAGCTCTATTGAACTCAGTGATGCTGACTTCTGAATGCATTGGCTCAACCAGTAAAATACATTAAGCTATATCAAAGGTTTTTCATCAGCCAGCTGAAATGTAACCTTTGTCTTTTGTTTGGAAATACAAGCGATATTAAAAAAAAAAGTGGTATCATTTAAATAGGGAACTTGAAGTTGGAATCCCTACCAAAGAAAAAAAAAGTGTGCAACCTGATTATTTGCCTGACTTCCTCATTTGTTTCTGTTTCTTTATTGATCCTAGACCAGGGTGGATTTGATTTAAACCAAATCAATTTAAATCACGATTTAAATCACTAGTCAATAAGACTTGATTTAAATCTTTTTTTTTTTTTACAGAAAGACTCATTATTGCTGGTATAATCTTAATATTTACAACCAGATGAAGGTTTCGTTTTTGGAATAATGGATTTATAAAAATAATAGATTTTTTTTAAAAAAAATCACTGCTTTTTAACCACCCTGTCCTAGACCCTTCCAGATTAGAAAACAACTTTCAGTTCTGACATTTCTCCGTGACCGCAAGAATTGTAGACTGAAAGTGAATCAAGCTCCACCTTCCATTCTCCCAGTCTTGTTTTTAACCTGAGTTCTTGGCTCCAGTTTATTAATGTAGATAAGATAACAAGCATTTTCTAACCTACAGAGAGACTGGTTTGATTCCCTCCCTCTCCACACCTTCTGAAGGGTGTGGCCAGTGCAGCAAGGGCCCTGGTGAGTGATTTGATGGAAGCCTGGCTGCAAACTTAACCCCAAAGCAAAAAAACCCAAAAACAACAACCACCCTTGGTGAGTACCAAGAGGTGTGCCTGAGGGGGCCGCATTGAACTCAGGCTTTCTTCTGAATAAATTTGGTTAGGATTGTACTGTCAAACTGGTAAACGCCTTATAGCAATGCGTTACAGACTGGATGAGAGTAAAAGTTTAAAACACGTTTCCTCTTGTGCCCCAAATTGAAGTTTGCCCTGCTCGTTGCAAAAATGAAGATTCGGAGAACAGGGTTACATTCAATAAGTTATGGGAAGGTGTAATATGTTTTCTGACAAATGGAAGACAATGTTACATAATTAACAGTGTGTTGAATTTGGACTACAGGGGACCAGAGTTAAGATCCTTGAGAGGGAGAAAACAAAGCAACACATAAATGCAGTGCTTTTTTTTCTAAAATAAAAATAAAAATGTTTAGGGGTACTCTCATTTTCCTACTCATATTGAAATACTGCCCCTCAATGAGGCCAAACTTAGATTCACAAAATGTTTAGGGGTATGCATATGCCTGCGTACCCCATGAAAAAAGCACTGCACAAATGCAAACTTTTTCCGACTCCTTACTGAAAAGAGAATATGCATTCTTGTACTTGAGACCCTTTTTTACTGCAGTATTGCTGAGGCTCTTCACATATTTTCTCACTTAAGCAAGAATTTTTTTCTAACCAAAGTGGCATAGCAGAATATGACAAATAACATGACAACTTTACTGTTTTTCCTGAAAAAAAAGTATGCCAATTAAATTGAACACATGAATTTGCCTTATACTGAAGGCCAGACTAGATGCAATATTTAAAAATACATCTTTGCATTAACATGCAAATTGTAAAAAATGCAAATAGAAGGGCTGATAATTGGGATCATTGTAGGCATAGCAGTTGCAGGGTGTGAGTCTAACCCGTTCCTCCCCTGCTGTGGTCCTAACAAAAAATTATCCTGCAACATTACCGTTTCCAATGTGCTTGCAGTATTTATTTCCCTGCTGTATTTTGAACTCTCTGGATACTCTTCAGTAAGCAATTCTCAATCTGTTTCCCCACCTTAAAAGAATTCTTTATTCATAACTACAAATTTAACGCACAAGTTTGATGTGAAACAGAAAGCAACTAACTAACTCTATGCCTATCTATCACATGGATGAAAGATGGGGTTCCCAGACTATGGCTGCATTTGTTTATATCTGGAATTATTTCCAGTCTTGAACTGGCCATTGAAATCTCATGTTTGCCTAAAAATTAGATATTATGGGGTGGGGAAATTTTATGTTCGTGTTTGCTTTAGTACATATTGGCTTAAGGTTATTATGTATATCTGATGGTTTGACGAAAACTTGTTTTTTTGTGTTTTTAAAGAAATCAGCAATTCTGAGAATTCAGGCAGAAAATGAGTAATTCTGAGAATTCAGGAAGTGTGCTGCATGCCACTCCTTCCTCCATTTGAGCCAACACAGACTTTGAGACTCGGATCCCAACAGGTTTTACATAATGGCACCCATGCAAGTCTAGCTCTGTGTGCCAGTGTCAACTATTATGGTGGGGTGGGAGGAAGTATCCCTGCCTGCCTTCCACATGCTGCTTTCTTTGGTCTTGGAAGAAAAACTAGCACTTGGATTTCAACATAGTATTTCTCTCCTTCCTGCTTTCAGTTCAGACTTAGCATAGGAAGACCTGTTTTCTAGCCCTGCCACTGGATGGGCTCTTCTCCAATTAGAATATTGGGAATGCCTGGCAAGAATAAACTTCAGGAATACTTGGCTGCGTTGATTTTTCAGTCACCTTTATTTCCTCGGGCTCTTTGTAGCTCAGTTCCCCGCCCTGCCCCCCCCCAATATACATTGTTCTTGGGTGTGAACATGCCCATGCAAAGGTACAATTAGTTTGTGAGACAGCATGTGGCTTAGCTTACGCTGAAGTTATATAGCCATGCTATAATATCAGAATAATTATATTGCAATTCCTTGATGTAACCACGCAGTGTTGCTGCAGGAATGTTGCTCTTGATTATAATGATGATAAAATATGTTAACTAGATTTGGTTGATAACCTGAAGCTCAGCAGGTATCTTCTTAACTCCATTTTGTACAATTCTGGTATAAAATGGAATTGACTTTCACCATAGAGTTGCCAAGGGCTAAAGCATGGTGTCTATTGAGAACCATGGCTAATGACAATTTTCATTTTACAACAGAAGTACAGACTGGGGGTGACCATTTTGGGGTAATCCCAGACACCTGCTAGGCAAGAATTAGAATCCACACCTTTTTATTTTGGTCAGGGCTGGGACATGGTTGAAGAATATGAAGAAGTGGAAACCTACAAGGAATTGTTGGAGGCAGGTGAGAGAAATTACTACCGTATTTTTCGCCCTATAGGACGCACCGTCCCATAAGGCGCACCTAGTTTTTTGGGGGGGAAATAAAGGAAAAAAATTATTTCCCCCCCAGGCGCGGGGTTGGGGAAGCCCGAGCTTCCCCCGACCCCAGCCCCCAAACAGGCAGCTCTCTGCAAGCCGTGGGAGCCCAGTGCTGGCTCCCGCTGCTAGCGGAGAGGTCCGCGAAGCCTGGGCGCGCTGAGCTCAGCGCGCGCAGGCTTCGTCATGCAGGCACCTCTCCGCCAGCAGCGGGAGCGCTCCCGCTGCTAGCGGAGAGGTCCGCGAAGCCTGGGCGCGCTGAGCTCAGCGCGCGCAGGCTTCGGCATGCAGGCACGTCTCCGCCAGCAGCGGGAGCGCTCCCGCTGCTAACGGAGAGGTCCGCGAAGCCTGGGCGCGCTGAGCTCAGCGCGCGCAGGCTTCGGCATGCAGGCACCTCTCCGCCAGCAGCGGGAGCGTTCCCGCTGCTAGCGGAGAGGTCCGCGAAGCCTGGGCGCGCTGAGCTCAGCGCGCGCAGGCTTCGGCATGCAGGCACCTCTCCGCCAGCAGCGGGAGCGCTCCCGCTGCTAGCGGAGAGGTCCGCGAAGCCTGGGCGCGCTGAGCTCAGCGCGCGCAGGCTTCGGCATGCAGGCACGTCTCCGCCAGCAGCGGGAGCGCTCCCGCTGCTAGCGGAGAGGTCCGCGAAGCCTGGGCGCGCTGAGCTCAGCGCGCGCAGGCTTCCGCATGCAGGCACCTCTCCGCCAGCAGCGGGAGCGCTCCCGCTGCTAGCGGAGAGGTCCGCGAAGCCTGGGCGCGCTGAGCTCAGCGCGCGCAGGCTTCGGCATGCAGGCACGTCTCCGCCAGCAGCGGGAGCGCTCCCGCTGCTAGCGGAGAGGTCCGCGAAGCCTGGGCGCGCTGAGCTCAGCGCGCGCAGGCTTCCGCATGCAGGCACCTCTCCGCCAGCAGCGGGAGCGTTCCCGCTGCTAGCGGAGAGGTCCGCGAAGCCTGCATTCGCCCCATAGGACGCACCCAGATTTCCCCTTCATTTTTGGAGGGGAAAAAGTGCGTCCTATAGGGCGAAAAATACGGTAGTTTGGTTCCTTATGGAATTTATGCCATACTCTTCAAAAGGTGAAGCTTGCAATAAAGCAAAAGCATTGAAATTCTATCTTCTGTTTTAATTTATTGAGTTTATTAGCTTTAATGCAGTCCATTACAATTTATATGTGCATTAAATTTTGTTACCTGCCTAATAGTGTGTTTCTGTAGAACCAATTGAAAAGACAATGGTATTTTCGCTTAATTTCTGCACCTGCTAATTATAATGTACAACAGATTAAGGTTTATTACACCTGCTCCACCCACTTAACAATAAACAAACAATCTAGCCTCTAGATGGGGAAACAGGAATATCAGGTTTAAGCTTGCTGATGGCTGCAAAGCATTTTAGATGCAATTAAGATAATAAAATTGTGAGGGAAACCTGTTGAGGCCTTTGTACTCCTGACTGAATGAAGAAGGACTGCTTGTTGCTATCTAATTCATTTAACCTAACTAAAATGAGAGAGTGAAACCAACATTTTGGTAAGGACAACTGAATTTGTAGAAAACTAAGGAACTACCATCGGTGATTGTGTCATTTTATCACATTTACTTGGAAGACCCACTGAGTCGGTGGAACTTATTCCCAAATAAGTATGCATTGGATTTCAGCCTTTTAGCCCTGTCGCACACAAAAAGCAGGCAAAGCCAAGAGACCCTAGGACAATGAGAATGCAGAATGTGTACTTTACCTCTGCGGTACCCGGAATTGGTTTGTGGTCTTGTGTTCTTCAGAAAAGAAATACAATTTTTATTCACGGATGCTTTCAACGCATCTACAATTAGATTACATGGCACCCATCCCCAACGTATTCTCATGTTAATGTAACACAATGCAAACAACATTTAAGTATCCCTAAAATCTTGAAAGACCTATACCAGTGAGACTGCATTTCTGCTTTTTGTGTGTGCGATGGATTGCTGTTCATTACTGCACATTAAAACTTCAAATATAAAATCCAAACTTAGTCCATGCACAGAGGTTACATAAGTGCTATCTTTGTGGTTCAGTAGCAAACTACTATCTAAAATATAACTTTGTTTTAGGTATTCTATCGTTAGCTTATTCATGAAAGCAACAGCGAATGAGCAAGCAGTGTTCCCAAATATATGAACAAGGCAATGAAATGGTTCAAGATGTTATACTGCAGATATATGCAGTGGCCTCGCTCTGTGGTTTTTGTATAATGAAAAGCAGCAGAGAGAGCCTGGAACCAGAGGGTGGTATTCAATTAAGTTCTACTCAACAGTATACCCACTGAAATTAATGAACCTGCCTTAATTAAGCCAATTAATGTTATTTATTTATTTGGTGCATTTATATCCCATCTTTTCCTCCATGGGGCTCAAAGTGGCTTATATAGTTATCATGCCCCTCATTTAATCCTCACAACCACCCTGAGAGGTAGCTTAGGCTGAGAAATGGTGACTGGCCCATGGTCACCCAGTGAGCTTCATGGCCAAGCAGGGAATTGAACTCTGGTCTCCCAGGTCCTAGTCCGACTCTCTAACCACTGCACCACCACTGAAAAGATAAAGTTAGTTGAATACCACCAAGAGATTCAAGAGAGATGCTTAACTCTTTCTTCTCCAGCCATTATCTTGCTCCGTCACTCCCCAAGCTGCTTTCCCACTGCTGGAGAATAAAGGCACAGCTCATTTAAGGACATATATATATAGGGACGCGGGTGGCACTGTGGGTTAAACCACAGAGCCTAGGACTTGCCGATCAGAAGGTTGGCAGTTCGAATCCCTGCGACGGGGTGAGCTCCCGTTGCTCGGTCCCTGCTCTTGCCAACCTAGCAGTTTGAAAGCACTTCAAAGTGAAAGTAGATAAATAGGTACTGCTCCGGCGGGAAGGTAAATGGCGTTTCCGTGTGCTGCTCTGGTTCGCCAGAAGCGGCTTAGTCATGCTGGCCACATGACCCGGAAGCTGTACGCCGGCTCCCTCGGCCAATAAAGCGAGATGAGCGCCGCAACCCCAGAGTCGTCTGTGACTGGACCTAATGGTCAGGGTCCCTTTACCTTTACATACATACATATATATAGAGAGAGAGAAATGGGCAAGGTAAGTTGCAGTTGGTTTGGAAGAGGTTTGCACTCCTTTTGTCTGCTTGTTTTAAAAATCCTTCCACTCACCCCTTTTTGTAGTTTTTAAATGATTGGCTGTTTTAAGCACATTTAACTGCTGCCATTGCATTTCATTTGATCCTTACAGCTTTGGGGGAAGTGAGCAATTCTCTGTGTCAGAAAGGCTTCTTCCACATATTTAAAAGTTAAGATCTGTTTGAAGAATGAAAACACTACTGTAGTAAGCTAAAGGAATGAGAATACTGTACACATAAAGCCTCACATTAACTGGAAATATCAGCATAACTGAGTACATGTGCAAATCATAGGGGCGGTAGGCCTTCTATCTGCAGTAGCCAGAGAGCAGGGGCTTTTGCAAACCCTAACAAAGTGTTTTGCTGATAGTCTGATGTTCCTGGGGCAGACCATAATTATCTGCCCGCCTCCGCTGTAGCCAATACACTCATGGAGATGTTTGGTACTGTTGACTGAAGCATCTCAACACTCAATGCACTTTACATATCCAATTAGTGCAGAGATTGGAGCCCTCTTCTGTTCATAACTGAAATAAGAACAGCCACAAAATCTGTCTTTCTGCTGTGGGCTGAAATATTTCCTGCTGTCAGTAAAAAAACATTGCTGGATTGAAATGTTCAAGGCTGGTTGTGTACCAGTTAGAAACACTTTCACCAACTCTCAGGGTTCACATTTTTCATAAGCAAGCACTCTCAACTCATTGAATAATGCTTTTTCTAGATGGAAAAGGCACATAAATACCACAAGCTCATCCCAAGGTAGTTTAATATAAATGTACATTGCTGGTGCTCTATAGCAAATAACAATGGCAAGACCAGTTTTGATTTATTACCATTTGCATGGCTGTAAGGGACTACCTTGTGGTGGCTTATTAGCATAGCAGTGGCTTTCAGCTTCTTTTAGTTTCCTTTACTGAAGCTCCTTAAGTTTCTTGCTGCCCATTTTGTATTTGTAGCCATACACGGCTTCTCAGGATTTATGAGTATTGTACACAAGTGGCAAATGATACTCTGTTACTGCAGAATCTGGTGTCACTTTGATGCACTCTGGAAAAGAGAGGCCTAGCTCATTAACAGCACAATCCTATGTGTCTACTCAGGAGCAAATCTAATGTAATACAATTGGGCTTATCGTCAAGTTAACATGTATAGCATTACACGTATGTTCTTGGCCACTTCAAAGTTAATTTAAAACAGCTTGTAAATGTCTTTGGATTCATCTTGCTTGTTAAATTGAACTTCTTTAAATAATAAGATTATTAACATGTGCCCTATTTTTATCTTTGCATCACCTCCTGCCACTCTTGACTTGCAACCGAAGAGAGGGGAGCTGTTCAGTTCTTCCCCTTCCTTTCAGAGAATCAAGACCAACACATAGTTGGCACTTAGGTACCCTTGTGCCAAATCATTCAGAAAAGTGTAAAACGATCCAGTATTATAGTTCCTTACAAACTGCTTAACTTTCCTGGTGTACCCCACTCACGTTTCAAATTTTCCTCAAATTGTTGATAATGTCTTCAAGTCTTCATTTTACTTCTCTCTCTACCCCCGCCCCCCATTCTAGTACAGTGGTACTTCGGTTCTCGAACAGCTTAGTTCACGAACAACTTGGAACCCGAACGCTCCAAAACCAGAAATAGGTGTTCTGGTTATCAAACTTTTTTTGGAAGCTGAACATGCCCTGATTTGGCTTCCACTGCCATGGGAAAAAGGCGCCCACTATGGGAGGCCTAGCAGGCTGCACCACAACCCCAAATCCCCACGAGGAACACTTACCTAACCAACAGCAAAGTCCAGTGGTGAACTCCAGGTAAGAAAACAAAGCACCAGCCCTTTGCCGGCCCTCACCCCACTCCCAGCTGGTAGCAAGGGGGGGTGGCACCTTGCCAGGTAAGCCTACCCACTCAATGGGAGGGGGTGAGTGGAAAATTTTGGAATTCTGCCTTGTTCCTTTGTTTTTGGGAGTCTGTCTTTTGCCTTTGTCTCTGCCTTGCTCCTTCATTTTGGGGACTTTTGGGGGACTCTGCCTAGTGCCTTCATTTTGGGGAATGTGGAACCCAGGTCAGCTACTGATTGTGTGACTGCGGAAATGGATAAAAGCCCCCCACCCAAACAACGACTATCATCAGTGCAGGTAAGAAAAGAAAACAATTTTAATGTTTATCATCTACGATATTGTTTTATTTATTTTATAGTACAGTATATTTAATGTCTTCATTTTATGGATCAATGGTCCCATTAGAAAGTAAAATTAATGTTAAATTGCTGTTTTAGGGGTTGTTTTTAAAAGTCTGGAACGGATTAATCAATTTGCATTACTTTCTGTGGGAAAGTGTGCCTTGGTTTTGGAACGCTTTGGTTTTGGAACGGACTTCCAGAATGGATTAAGTTTGAGAACCAAGGTACCACAGTATGTAGTTAAATTATAGGGAAGTAAAGCTGAGGTCTTGTCTAGGAGTGCCCTCTGCTGGTTGAGATTGCAATGTGTAATGGTAACATCTATAATCGGGAGTGGTTACAGAATAGATTCATTTGTAAAACCAAAAAGAAAATGCCACTATCATGACATTGATCTGCTCCCATTTTAATATTCCTTTCCTTTCCAAACACTTAACTGAAATAACATATTTTGTCTTTCGTAATTTTAGTGCTCTGGGTAACTTGATTCTTTTTTTCTTCCAAAAGGGTACAAAACCATTTCCTCTGGTTTAATGTTGCTATTTTAGTAGCTGCTTTCTGTACCTTTTCTCTTTTTATATTTTTTTACTTACCCTGATTGATTAACCTTACTATTGATAGCATGGAACCATGTATCTTTCCTTTACTTTTCAGATCTGAGTCACCAACTCCCTCATGCCACTTTAATTGAAGTGATGAGGTACAGTTTAGTCTTAGTCTACCTTTCACATACTTGGGGAACTCAAGTTTTGCATGCATTTATGCACTTGGTTTTCTGCTTCCAAGATTAATACTTTCCGAGGACATGACTTTCCTCTCCAACCCACCCAAAGTCAGAGCTTGGAGCAAATGTTGCTTCAATTCTTCCCATCTCCATAGGCACCTGGGCAGCAGGTGACATGCTGGTTTTAATCAGTGAGAGCTGACTCTTTGACAGTGCAGATTAATGGTATAAATTCTCTTACGTTTCCCACCCCCCAAATATTTGTAATGTTTCCAGCTGCCCTAGACAGATCCCACCGAAATGGATTGAGATATTTTTCTAGATCATGTCTTCAACACCTTTCTGTGAAGAGGCTCTCTGGGACATAATCTGTACCATCAGAGGAGTTGCTGTTCCCGTACTTTGAAGAAGATGGCTACAAGTGTAAGCAGAAATGGTACAAGAGCACCTGAGAGCTCCATTTAATTTCCCCAACGTTAAGCTGAGTTGATGCTTTGGGGAAACTTAAGTCTAGGGACAGGGGTGGTGCTGTGGGTTAAACCACAGAGCCTAGGGCTTGCCAATCAGAAGGTCAGCGGTTCAAATTCCTGGGATGGGGTGAGCTCCCATTGCTCTGTCCCAGCTCCTGCCAACCTAGCAGTTTGAAAGTATGTCAAAGTGCAAGTAGATAAATAGGTACTGCTCCAGTGGAAAGGTAAATGGTGTTTCCATGCACTGCTCTGGTTCGCCAGAAGCGGTTTAGTCATGCTGGCCACATGACCCAGAAGCTGTACACCGGCTCCCTTGGCCAATAAAGTGAGATGAATGCTGCAACCCCAGAGTCGTCCGCGACTGGACCCAATGGTAAGGGGTCCCTTTACCTTTAAGTCTTGTAAGATGTTCCAAGCCAAATCATTCATGTTCTTATGCAACGTTCCAATTATGCAGGAAATCTGGGCATTCCGTGCCTACAACATATGAACAAATATCTTGCAAAACATGATAATTACTTTCCCATTATTAGTCAAGACTGGGACACGAGTGGCACTGTGGTGTAAACCACAGAGGCTTTGGGCTTGCTGATCGGAAGGTCGCCGGTTCGAATCCCCGCGACGGGGTAAGCTCCTGTTGTTTGGTCCCAGCTCCTGCCAACCTAGCAGTTCGAAAGCACGTCAAAGTGCAAGTAGATAAATAGGTACCGCCACGGCGGGAAGGTAAATGGCGTTTCCATGCGCTGCTCTGGTTTCACCAGAAGTGGCTTAGTCATGCTGGCCACATGGCCTGGAAAAACTGTCTGCGGACAAACGTCAGCTCCCTCAGCCTGTAAAGCGAAATGAGCGCCGCAACCCCAGAGTCATTTGCGACTGGACTTAACTGTCCAGTCAAGTACTGCTGCGATTAGATAATTAAGAGTTGATACTTGAAATTGCTTTCTCCCCTCAATCCCTTTTTCATTGTGTATTCTATTACACAATGAGCAAGAACAATCTTCTGCTTTACTCTCTACACCACTTAGTAAATGATAGTTTTTTGACTAATAAAATATTTAAATCAGTAAGCAAAGAGCTGAAGTTCCACATTGGTTTTTTTATAACTATTTATTTTTGTAAGCCAAACTGGGAGTCCAAAGACTTAAGAGATAAAACTGTCTCAAGGGTTGTATCTTACTGCTGTGTGAGTGAAGTTCTGCTCGCAAAACAGGACCTCTGTTTCCTCCCCCCCCCCCCTGCTCCTTCAGAGCTGATTTCTGTGCATGTGGGGGGCTGGAAGAGAGGAAATTCTGTTGCGTGAGCAGAGCTACAGCATTGGATGTAGGCCAAATTCTTCAATCCACATTGTTTAGCTGGGGATACTGCTAATCAATAACATTCAGTAAATTATTTCTGGAACACAGCTTTACTAGAGCTGGTTAATTCCAGTAGTAGGCATAGCATGAATGTTCCACACAGGCATTACTTGCCATCATGACTGACGTTGGAGGCTTAATGTTTCTTCACGTAAGTCTTCATGGTCATCATGTTTCACTTATTTAGTGTCAGTCTCCTAGAAGTCTGAGGCATCCAGTTCTGTTGGCTATGCATTTCCTTCTTGGTCTCTGGGCTCCCTCTGCTCATCACAAGTCTCATCACAAAGTTGCCTTGGATTTCAACCCCCTGTTTAACACTCATTTCAGCTGCAGCATTGGCCTTGTTTTCCAAGGTCTGCCCTACTAGGAACAGCGAGCTGTTAGTTCAGTCCTTGTGCTCTGAAATTATGCACAGCAAACCAAAGTAAGTTTGAGTTAGAAAAGTACTTTAATGACAACCTAACATATATATACACTTTCAAAGCAATCTCATCCACTTAAGTAGTCGCTTGCCCTGACAGCAACGACAAGGTGACAAACATGGTGTTCATCTGTCTTTAGGGGTATTGGTTTTCTTGCGTCTAGTGTGGTACCTTGAAGAAAAAAAAGAGAAGAAACACATTAAAATGTATTTTGTCATACATTCAGTCATTTGAATACTCTGTTTTAAGAGACCAGTGATTGTCATGTTGACATTGTGTTTTGACATTACATTTATTATACCTTGTATATTTGTATGCCCAATACAAAATAAAAATAAAAATCAAGTCTTATGTAGTGCAAAAATACCCTGTACTTTTTTGGTTCGTGGGCAAATCCAACTTCCAGCAGCACACAAAGATTGAAAGTTCCCTAGGTGTCCTATATCCGATCCTATACTCAGCACAGCATCAGATTGTGTCTCTCTTGCTAACTGTGCTAAAAAAGAGCTTGATCAAGACTTCTGCTTCTATGCTAAACTACATCCACAGTGGCTGAACTGCAGGACCATATGGCCAGAGACTGCGACACACAATTCTAGGTGATGTGTGTAGCACAGGAAAATAGGAAATCTGTTTACTACAAGTCCATCCAGCTCAGTAACATCCACAATTACTGGCAGCAGCTCTCCAAGGTTTCAGATGAGTCTATTTGGTGTCCTCAAATTAAGGACAACTATTCAAGGCCCCAGGGATGCGGGTGGCGCTGTGGGTTAAACCACAGAGCCTAGGACTTGCCAATCAGAAGGTTGGTGGTTCAAATCCCCGCGCCGGGGTGAGCTCCCATTGCTCGGTCCCTGCTCCTGCCAACCTAGCAGTTCGAAAGCACATCAAAGTGCAAGTAGATAAATAGGTACCGCTCCAGCGGGAAGGTAAACAGCGTTTCTGTGCGCTGCTCTGCTTCGCCAGAAATGGCTTAGTCATGCTGGCCACATGACCCGGAAACTGTACGCCAGCTCCCTCGGCCAATAAAGCGAGATGAGCGCCGCAACCCCAGAGTCGGTCATGACTGGACCTAACGGTCAGGGGTCCCTTTACCTTTTTATTCAAGGCCCCATTACCCTGAGACCCTGAATAGCTGTGGAAAAAACTATTGGGGCCTTTTGTCAAAATAAGGTTCCAGCAGATGCCCTTGATATACTTGGGAGGGGGGGGGATACTTTGGAATACCCCATATGGAACGGAAACACATTTATGGATGTAATCAGGTCAAGGATATCTATTGATTTGCTCCTTATATACAAAGTCCAATGGAAATGTTTTATCATCTATTCTTAACCGGTTCCCAGGCTGATCCGCTCCAGGAAGTGACAGTTGAACTCATAGCTGATAAATATCTACAATATACTCATCTGGTAGCCAAATTTGGTCTGGCAGCTAAGAAGCTCTACTCCAGCTATGTTAATGCTTGTAATCCTATATTTTATGTGGTAAACTTTTATGCTGTGGACTTTTATAGACATGTTATCTTAGAGGAAAGCCTTGTTTTCACCATCTACTGTTCATTGTGATACTTCGAATGGGTATGAAGTTTTCTATATCTTTGAATAAGTATAAATAAAGGTATGTTAAAAAATACAAAATAAAGGAATTCCTGCATTTTTTTAAAAAAGCAAGTTTGTTTTCTTGTTGGTAGGGCTATAGATGACTGCCAAACATAAAACTGGATCAGTATTCATGCCTGCATGAATTACATTGTTTATACAAAAAATAAAATAAAAATCTTACTGGTAGGACCAGATGAGTTAAATTATTATCAATAATTCTCAACATAACAAACCATTCCAGAAATTAAAGCGCCATGTTTCCTAGCCCACTTAGGTATTGGATAAGCACAAGTCTTCTCATATGTATCTGGATAGATATTTCTCTCTAAGGTACTTTATTATCGGTATAGCCATTTAGGTAGGAGCTAAAATCAGAGCAGATGAAAATCCTGGTATCTTACCCAAAATAGCTTTGCCCCAACTATTCTGGAGGGTTGAGGGAACCTCTGAAAACATGGAAGAATGAACTGGAGGCTGCTGGGGGAGGAGGGAATCAACAAATGTCGCCTTCCTCCCCTCTGCTAGCAGGAAACCCCTTCTGTGGATGAAGGGGCCTTTCCATCTGTGGAAGGCAAAGTCTGGATCCAACCCAGTCCAGGTTCTGCAGTACTCGTCACCCTCCCACACAATACTTACTGTCCCACAGGGTACCAGCGGTGCTTTGTTGTGTAAAACATTTTACTAAGTTCCTCAATCATAGGACCTTGCTGGTTCTTGAAGTTCTTTCCATCCAATCTAGATTTCAGGATTTGATCATGTGTTTCTTCTCTATAATCCAGTGGATCTCGTTGTGGAATGGGCTGTCAAAAGAAAACTGCCCCAATTAACAAACTAAAAAAAAAACACCCCCCCAAAGAAAAGCCATAAACATATATATTTATTGCCTTACAGTTATGAAATGTGCAGGTATTGCTAGTTTTAGGCTGAATGTAATTTGCCATTTTGCTGCATACATCGTTTAAAACCCCACCCCATCCAAAGATTACAGCATGCTGAATCCTGGCCATTATGCTCCAGAACAAAAGCGAATACTCTTCACTCCAAACAAATTTATCAGTCCTATTTTTCTCTAGCTTTTTTTGCCTGCCACTGTTCTGAACCTTATAGGGGAATAACCTCCCCCTCTTTTGATCCAAACAACTTCTGCTGGAACTAAACTACTTGCAAGAGCCCATTCTCACTACTACTTGTGCATTTCTGGCTTCTAATTATCCATGAAATGTAGACTGCAGCCTCTTTTCTCCTGGCTCTGGGAGAACAGCTACTGAAATAGTGCTCCGCTTAATGGAACAGAATTTAAAGATGAACATAATCTAGATATCTGGATTACTTTAGGAAATAACAGCAAGGTGAAATGATGCATGCAGTCTTGAAAAGGGCTGAAGACTAGGGTGTTCCACTGAACTTGTATATATTGCCACAGATCTGAACTTCTCGGTGATCAAGCTGAAAATTCAAGCTATGTTAAGTGTGCCAAGCTTAAGTTTTGAGCACAAGCCTATTTTTAAATCACGTTCATGGTAAAGGATAACCACCAAGAAGAAAACTGGAAGGGTACCCAAAGATGAGCTATGTTCGCCTGATAAAATCAGGAAGATATTTTTTTGCAGATTCACATACTCTTGTGTGCTCATATGGAATGTCCACTGAAGGGTGATAGCAAACAATAGTTTTCCCATCCGATGTCACAGCAAGTTCCACTTTGCTAAAAAAGAAAGAGATGACATTGGACAAGGCTTTTTCCTTCTTGTTTTAACTAAAAGGTTTGCATAATGAAATGAAATAATAATTTTAAAAATCCAGAATAGAGGCTAGACCTCAAGAAAATATTTTTATACAACATTTAAATTGATCTAAATTTCTTTATATGATTTAAAGTTGTTCTAATAGACCAAAAATGCTGTTTAGCTGTCCAGTAAGGCAGAGCACTTGTTTTCCTGTAGTATAGTCCTTTGAAGTATGTAACCTTTGGCATGCACTTTGGCATCAGTCTTTCCACAGTGAGTAAGCACGGTTTGGGTTTCCTCCCCAGTTCTTTGCAACCAGAATATGCACTAACGGTACGTGTTGCCCAAACAATCCTAATGAAATGTCTGACTCCAATATCAGTTTTTCTCTCACAGCAGCATTTCTATGGAGCTACTGACCACACTCATAAACATCCAAATTAGTGAGTTTATTATACAAAGAGCATAGAGACCTTCATTTATATTCAAAAAATCTGTGGGCAAGGTAGAGCAATACTAAATACCTAAACTAGGGCTGTTGAAGCCAAGTTCCTTGACAGCAAGCCCAACTAAGCTGATATCCTAATGAGATGTTCAGCCTGGTGCAAGGCAAAAGTGATTACTATGAAAGCACTGCATAGGAAGCTGCCTTATACCAATATACCTTATACCTCAATCTTCTAGAATCTGGCCAGCAGCATCTCTCCAGAGTCTAATACATTTTCAGCAAGTCTTCATAGCTCTACAAAAGCCCAACTCCACTAAAATATGGTGTTTTCTTTTAATGAGAAATGAAAAGAGATTCTAAAATTCATAAATTATTTTAGCAGTAAGAGTGGACTGGCAATTGTGCTACTTCTAATATAGCAACTGACATCCTGGTGTCTTTTCACACACTTGTGAAATGAACTTTTGAGTTAAATCTGAATGGCTTAATACATACCAGTTATAGTCATCGGGAAGAGCCGAATATGTAGATTTGGGACAAGCACAAAATACAGATGCATCTGAAAATATAAGAGCCAAGTAAAACACCGGAAACAGAAAACAGCACAATGCGGGTTTCCTTTGAACACTGCTGAGCATAAAGTGGCCATTGTAACAACTCACAGTACTAAACTAGGGATTGGAACATAAATCAATGTGAAGACATGTTAAGTCAGGCATCCCCAAACTCAGCCCTCTAGATGTTTTTTGGGACTACAATTCCCATCATCCTTGACCACTGGTTCTCTTAGCTAGGGATGATGGGAGTTGTAGTCCCCAAACATCTGGAGGGCTGAGTTTGGGGATGTCTGTGTTAAGTTATCTCACTTTTCAAAGCCTCTCCCCAATCAATGTCCCTCACTGGCACTGCACAATATTTACAGGTGTCAGACTGCTTTGGAAAAAAGCAGTATGACACCACATAACCCTATAGATAGATAGATAGATAGATAGATAGATAGATAGAGGCATATGGTATAACAAGAGCTACACAGCTCTGTCCTACCTTTCTTGATTGATAGCCAAGTATTCTTCCCTCCCCCTGCCCCTCCTGCAGACTGTTCAATGCAAGGGAGACCCTTCCCCAGCTTCAGGTGCCACATGGCAGAGTTGCCACTCGATACGTTGCGGATAAGAAAAGAAAGTCCAGTGCTGCTTTGCCACTTCCTCTGCCTCTGTTCTCCAACTGGTGTCACTTTAGAAACAGCCTCCATTAAAAAATGGTGGGGAGTGAGAGGAGAAAAGATGGAACCCACCCAAATTAGGTAAGGCTGGGCAAACACATACACCCTTTGGGAAGCTGGGTGTGTACGCCATTCTGCAGCAGCACACGGTCCAAACTCTATGACAGTATTCCCTAACCTGGCGCCCTCCTGATGCTGCTGAACTACAACTCCCATCAGCACCAGCGGTGTACAGCTATGCAGCTTGCACTGATGGGAGTTGCAGTCTACCACCAGCTGGAGGGCACCAGGTTGGTGAAGGCAGCTCTATGCCAAATACTCTGGGAGAGATAGGCAGGAATAAAGGGGAGGGCTCGACTTTTCCATCCCCCGGCATGTAAGGCTACTATGCCATTGCAGGTTTTCCCGGTTATTGCTCCTCCCCTCCAACAGAGTGATTGGGCATATAGTCTTCCTTCTTGCATGTCTGTCAGCCAGCAGCGCATTTCTCCAGGCTCCCTGGACACAGACTTGGGCAACAAGGCTTGAATGGGAAAAGAAAGAAGCTTCTCTTCTTGTACTACCGGAGTGCTGCTGAACTGCCTTTGCTGGCAGCAGAGCTGGCTCAGTCATGCTCCTCTTGAGTGGAGACACAAACTCTTTTCCCACCTAGAACCACAAGCTGCTTAGCTCCATGGTGATGGCAGCAGCAGCAGCAGCAGCAGCCACCTTCTGTGCGTGCAAAGCAAGATCCCACTCCATTAGAGTTAAAAGAGAATCCATGCACACTTACTAGGAGACAGAACTTGCTTGGTGAAAGCTGCCAAACGCGCCCATGCAGTCCTCGACAACACAGCCCTCCGTGATGCCATGGCCATGCTAGCAGACAAAACAGCTGTCACGTCACAGTGATGTTTAAAGAAAATCTGCGCAGTTCAGTCCGTCACTGTTTGGGAATCAGTGATTTGTCAGGAGATTAGTCAAAACGTATTAGATCCACAATTTGCAAGTCACCTTGTACACATTTCAATAGCTCTTCCAGACTTTCACTGTTTAATTTTTCACTATGCAAAGTCTTCTCCATCTTTGCCTTGCTATTTCCCTGTGACAGGTGTGGGGAACCTCAGGCCCAGGAGAACAATGTGGCTTGGCAGGACTCTCTTCCTGGCCCTTGGGCTTTGCTTTGCCCCCCCCCCCCGCTTTTGGTTGGCTAAAACGCATCCTTGACTGCTTGTGTGTATGGAGAGGTGTGTTCAGACCCCTCTCTGAAATTCTGGAATGCCACTGCCACTCTAGTCCACACTGAGCTAGATGGATCAATGAATCTAACTCAGTAGAAGGCAGTTTCCTCTGTGTCTGTGGTGTATGCAGAAAACTCTGATGTATGGCTGGAATGCCGTCAATTGTTACAAAGGTAAGAGTCGCCTTAATTTCTCTGCTTCACCCATTTTGTGTCCTAGAGTCCACCAACCACTTTCATGAGACAACCAATGGGTTGCTTGAAAAAAAGCTTCCCACCCCTTCTTTAAAATTTCATTATACCAATTGTACAGACTCTGGAGGCAGTGGTGTAGTAGTCAACCAAGTGCAACTCAGAGCAGACCCACTGGAATTAATGAACATAAATCACGAATACCACCCAGGAAGTTTATCTCAGCTTTGAGCCCCACAAGACAATGCAAGTGCTTCATGGTTCAGTCACAGCATTAACAAACAACGTTACCACAAACTGCCTGAGCTATGTGAGAACAGTTCTTTCCTCATATAATTTATTTTTAAATACTTTTTATCCTGCTTTTCTGCAAGTCTGTACATCTCTTCAGAAGTTAATCTCACTGATTTCAATGAAGCTTATTCCTAGGTACTGTAAGTAAGTACAGGACTGCAGCCTTAAAACAATTAAAAATACAACATAAAAACAGCAAAAAGCAGTACAATAATCAAAGGGTTCCAGATACCTCCTTCTACAAATAAACCGGATCTAGCTTGGAACCAAAAGGAGAGAACAGGATGATGCACACACACACACACACACACACACACACAAAACAACAACACCTAGCTTGCAGGACTGTTTAGAGCTGGCCTGCCACCACACTCTTGAACAACTTGGCCCCAATTAGCAGCTGGTTGACAGAATGCTGTTCACTCAGGTTCAGCAAGATATTTTTCAGAAGTGATTTTTCTCCTTCCCAGACCCTTCTTCAGCAGCAAGATGGTATCAGCTATGATGGACAGGTCTGGCTCAGGTGGCAGATTCCACTCCCATCTGCTGCTTGCAGGGCTGTCTGTGGCTGCTGCCACCGCCACCACTGCAACCCCCTACTATCAGGAGCTTCCCACCAGATATGGAGCAGATATGGAGCAGCAGCACCACTTTTAAACACTGTTTAAATAGCATTTGCAGCTGTAAGGAAGGAGCTAGCAATGATGCAACAGGTTTCTATGTAGTGTGGGCCCAAGCCTCCCTCTGAAGGGGTCCTTTATTGAGAGAGAGGCAGAAAGTGGTCCTGGAGAGGGCTTCTACTACCACCGGGTCCCAAGAGCAACCAACGCTGTTTCATGCTTATGAACCTTCAAAAGAGACTTTAAACAAAGAGCCACTAAACTTTTGTTGCAGCGAGCAACCTTCATGGATTCATGTGCCAAGGCTCTCAAAACCACATATAGGGAATGCGGGAAACGTACTTTACACTGAATTGCGCTGGTTACACCCCTAGCGGCAAGCAAGAACAGTATGTATCCTATGCCTGCCTTGATTCGCCTCAGGCTCGCTTCCGTACACGCGTGTGTGCACTTTCAGATGCAGATCCAGGGTCTCTCCAGAGCGGCAACTAACCACCCAAACCAGCCAATAAGTATTTGCCGCACTGCAGAAACGAACCCGGATGATTCGGCCGGTTGTCAGAACGCTAATGTCCAACACTAGAACTTCTCGGATCTATTTTAAGGCAGGGTACCGCGGCATCATTGACAACAGTTCAGCCACGGGCGCTTTGCTCTCGCAGTGAAATCGCTGCTCGGAGGAGGCAGAAGTGAACACGCGCGCCTAATGACCCGACCGGGGCATTCTGCACGTGGGGAAGTGCCTTTGCTTCCCTTCGCCTCCTCATCGCGCCCCAACGGCAGGAAATGATTATGAAAGGGGCTTTTCGCTTTCCCCGGCAGGAGCAAGGAGAGGATTCCCAAGCGCCAAACCGACAGGTCAGGCTCTCCTTGCTCCCCGGCTGCCTCCCCCACTTTCCAGGACAAGGCGGCCAGAAGGCGAAGTCGGAAAAGGTGAAGGTAGGAAGGAAGCCGCTTACCCGGACGAACCAACCCAGCAGCGACGGAGCCCACCAGTCTCGCAGGAACCGTCCGCTTCTTCCTTTACGGCAAAAAGGAACTCGCGAGGCAACGTCCGGGAGCTGCTCTCCTAAGCCCCAAAGCACACTGGGAAATGTAGTCCTGGCAAGGGCCCTCCGAAGGCCGCCCAATTAAAAAGCAGCTGAGGTTTTTAAGACTGCATGTTTTTAATTTTAGACAGTTGGTTGCAGCAAAAACAACAGAGCACGTTAGTCTTTAATTTGTCACAAGACTCTTGCTGGTTTTGCTGTGTGTTGTTTTTTTTAGGAGCATAGAAACTTTCCACCCACACTGATACATAGAGCTAGAAAGAGGTGGTACAGGGGCATTTCTCTTCCAGCCAACTACTTCACCCTAACTTTAGCAGGCGAGACTTTCCCTGCTCTGGGAAAGGAGTACAGTTCACCATAAAAGCATCTGCTTGTTGGTGGTGATGGTGGGGGAATCTCTGGTTCAACTCCTCAGGTAGGGCTTGGAAAGATTCCTGTTTGAAAGCCTGGGCTGGGCAGCTGCTACCAGTCAGTGTTGGCAATACTGAACTTGGTCTAACTCAGTATAAGGCAACTACCCTCTTTGGGAGAAGATTTGCTTTGCATGCAAAATGTGCCTAATTTAACGCCTGGCATTTCCAGGTAGAAGGACGTCTGTCTGAACCCCTGGAGAGCTGCTGCCAGCCAGTGTCTGCAATAGATGGTCTATAGTCTGACTCAGTTTAAGGCAGCTTCCTGTGTTCCTAGTATGGGGTTGAAACGTTGATAAATGCTTTGTCTAACAAATTTCTGCATGCCAGGCAGCTGTTAAATAAAGGTTGAGGAGCACTGCAGGTGGCAACTTATACAACTTTTGCCACTATTTTTGTGAATTCAACTCAGTCACTTATGAAGAGTGTTGTGGATTACACAGGCATGGTAACAGAAATTTGCATATGTGATTAGATAGAATCAAAGGCAGAGCTCTTTCCCTTTAATCAATATGAAGCAGAATTAATTCAGCAAATCTGACTTTTGCTGCTATGGTATAACAAACTGCTCATGCAAACATGACAGCTCTAAAAAAATAGCCTAAAATCTTCTCAGATTCATTTTTGGCGTAGCTCTTGGCTATGAATAGAGTTTCAAATGCTACGCACTTGAGTTGGAATGTCGCTGGTATCTTTTAAAAGTCTTTGCAGGAAGCAAAGTTGAAGCAAGGATAATTTGGGATTGGCATATAATTTCACTGCTTGTGACTGAAGGGCAAGGAGTTGAGTTACAGGGCTAACTGCAGTTGAAGATCTAAAAGGAATCTGCTTCTAGGAATGAATTTCTCTTCCTCCCTCCCTCTCTCTCTGTGACACCTTCTCACTTACAAGTAGTTAGATTATGATTATGTAAACTTGGAAAAACTTTAAAACAATGGGGAAAGCAATTAGAAACCTTTAGTTCAGAATTCATGGCAAAGCCTTCATTCATGGCAAAGTTTACTACAGAGTTTAGGCCAAAATAGTACTAGCAGGGTGGCAAAAGGCAAAATGAGAGGTAACATTATGTTTGTGTGGATGCCCAACAGTAGCATATACAAAGAGAAGTTTCATTTTGACACAGGTACAAAAGAGGACAGGATTGCAGTGCCTTTACTAGAACTGCACTGTTCTTGTGTAGAAGTGGGGGTTTCTAGTGGTGTTGTATGTCAAGCAAAGTTGAGAAAAGGCTGCACTTGCTGAAATTTCCTCCTTCACACAACTACTCAAGGAACAGAAGTCTAGTCAACTTTTGTATTTAATTATTGGTCCTGACCTACTGTGGAACACAGAAAGCTGGCATATACAGGGTCAAGCCATTGGTTCATCTAGCTAATCTAGCTTAGTATTGTCTGCACTGATATTAAGTGGCTCTCCAGGGTTTCAGCCCTATCTAGGATTGAACCTGGTATCTTGTGTATGCAAAACAGATGCTCTTACCATTGAGCTAAAACACTTCCCCAGAGGTACTGAAGAAAGTAGCAAAATTGTGTTATCACTAATTTACTACTATTGTTTTGAACGTCACCTGGCTTAAGTTTTATATAGACTTGATTCAGATATCAAATTAATGCATAGGGTGAATTGGGCTGTTTTTGGAATACAACTACTGTAAGAAATCCAGAACACAAATTTGTACAGGCTGAATTCAGACCATTGTTTAACTTGACAGGAATGAGCTGCAACAAACCTTCAGTTCACACACTCCTTCTCTCTCCTCTTCCTCTGGCACACCCTCAAGGAAGAGATAGAAAAGAGAACAGGAATCTTCTGCATATAAGTGCAGGAACCCTGTCCTCTTTTTCATCTGGGCACCCTAGCTGTATGGAGTCCTTTATTTCCTTTAGTTTGTATTTGGGTATAGCTGAATGAAGGACTTGTAGCTGTCTCTCACACTAACTATATGCATGTTCTTTCAGCTGCTAATATGTGTCCTGCATCACCCAGTACCAACTCTTTTGTATTGTTGGTTTTGTTTAGCTCAGTATGTAAGTTTATGGGTGAAGATGCTAAATTGGCGTTCTGGTCTTCTCTCAATCACAGGATTTTTCACATGGTTTTGCCAAGGCTAGATCTTGTGTTAGTCAGTGTATCAACAATACAGACTTTCAATATTTGCTTTCAGTAGCCAATAAGTCCAGCTCACCTTTGTCATTTGGCTTTTACCCTACCTCTGTAAACAAATCAAATGTTTCAAAATTCCACTCTTGCACGTTTCAATGTGACACTTTCAGCTCTTTTGTATAGGAGATGGTGATATCCTACTCTGTCCCTGTGGTTCAGAGGGAATTGAAACAGTATGGCATGCCTTATTATTTTGTAACATTGAGATATCCAGAACATTGAGATATCCAGAAAGAGCTGATTAATCTGATATATAGTTTAATCATTTGAACATTGCACTTTTCCCCTCTCCCCGATGCAAATAAGATTGCTGCAGAAACTGTAGCTTTTTTTGTTGAGATCTATGAATATATGAGTACAAATCTTACCTAAACAAATGTAACCATGCTTTCCTACCTGTTAGAAGAGATATTCAAGAATTTTGTATCTTCCATTTTTGTTCGTTAACTGATGCACAAGTTTTACTGTGAGGTCTGTTTATACATTGACTGAAGATAGATATGATCTCTGTATAATTCTGTTGCTTTACATAGGTGGTAGTCAGCTGATGTTGAGAGGATATATAAAATGCTGTAACCCTCTTACATATTTTGAAAATGAATACCACAGCATTCTCCTTATGACCTAATTAAAAAGCCATGACAGTAGAAAATCTGAAAACAAAAAAGCCCACAGTCTGCCAATAAAAGTCAAATAGCCTGATGTCATTAATAGTTTTTTCAAGATGTGTAAGTCCCTCTGAGTTCAATTTGTTCTCAAGTAAGCATGCGTAGGACCGTAGCTTGTAGTGTGCTCTGGGTGGAAGCTGGAAGCATGTAATTGCATATAACATAGGTCATTAGGCCATGGGGGCCTTGGTTTGTTGGTTTGTTCCTCCTTTTGGAGCAAACCACAGCATCAAATGAATCATGCCCGATCAGAACATAGACATACAGATGAGATCATAAGTCTATGGACCTTACTAATCATTGTCCCTGCCTACTTACATTTTAGTTGCCTTCTTTTTCTTGGTGATCTGAGTTCTGGCTATTTCTTTCTCTTTATAAGACATTCCTAGCTGCTAGGAGCAGCTAGAACGTGTGGCGTTTGCTCCATTTTGCCAAAGTTAGCATCCTGCAAACCTTAGTTTTCACTTTAAGAAGGCAAAGTTCTAGTTCTTAAGGCCGCGAAGACAGATTTGAAAGTGTGAGGCGATCTACGATATAGTCATCGTCTTGCTCAGCTCAGTGCATTTTCCATGAGTAATAGAAGCAGGATAAAATACATAAAATAAGCGAAGACAGGCAAAAAAAATTCTCACAGAACTCAGGTTCTTGGCGCGGCAATGCTTAAATCAACATTCTTCTATGGCTAACGCTTCGTGTGTCTCTGACGAAGGGCGCTCTGCCCTCCACGGAAGCTCCTGACACGAGGCACCTGTGTTAATTCGGAAGGTGCGGATTCCTCGCGCCGGGACTACACTTCCCAGTATGCCTCGGGAGGCGCTGCTGGTGACGTCACGGGAAGTGAAGCGCAGAGCTCCTTCCGGTAGTGCGTAAGCCCCGAGCGGAGCCGAGACCCAGCGGAGCCTGAATCCCAATAAGACAAGATGGCCGGGCTGCCCCGCAGGATCATCAAGGTACCCGCTCCCCTTCCTCCTCCGGCCTGTCCCCACCCCCTTGCCCCGCTCGGCCCTCAAGCTGCGCGCAGGCCTCGCCGGGCCTCACGCCCAGGCCCGGGGCCGCCGGAGCCCCGAGGAAAGCGCTGAGGGCAGCGCGGCGCTTCCGGTGAGCGGGGCAGGCAGGCAGGCGGCGACTTCGCCCTCCTTCCTTCCCCCGCCGCTGCAGGGCGCGGGGGGCGAGGCCGGCCTGGTGGCGACAACGGCAGCAGCCATCGCGGGAGGGACCAGCCGGTGCGCGCCTGAGGGGCGGCGGCGCCTTGCGAGCATCCGCCTGCCGGGAATGAATGGGAGCCGCAAGCAGGGCGGATGGAAGGCGCCCCCCCCCCCCGCCACCTTCCGGGCCTGGGTTCTGAGCCGCGCGAGTCACGGCGCTGGTCCCCGCCCTCTCCGCCGCTGCAGCCGGCGCCCCTGCCTCTGCTGAGCCGCGGCAGGGCGAAGGGAGGCGGCCGGGGCGGTCTCTCTCTCCCACTCGCCCGCACGAACTAGGCGGGTGTCGGGCGAGACCTGGCGGTGGCCCAGGCAAGCTGGTGGGAAGCGGCGCACGACACCCGCATGGCAGCCGACGGGAAGGCGCAGCTTTGCCTAAGCCTCGCGTCGGCTCTTAGGCAGCAGCAGAGTCCGCTGCTGGCTCGCGGTGGTGGTTCCCAAGAGCGCCGGCCGAAGTGAATGGGCTTAGCCAAGGCTCTCTCCCCTCCCCAAATGCGAGCTAGGTTTTATTGCAGTGCCCTTTTTTTAAGGGAGAGGGTTGCATCCGTTGAATCAGAGTAGGTCCATTGGCGCCAGCGTGGTATATAGTAGCTAGAATGTTGGACCTGGGAGACGGGGGTTCTGGTCCCCAACTCACTGGGTGGCCATGGGCTAGTCGCTGTCTCTCCGCCTAGCCTGCCTCTCAAGGTAGTTGTCAGGATGAAATTGTGAGAGGGCTGAACTGTGCACACCTTGGAAGAAAGGTGGGGTATAAATGTAATAAATAAAATGAACAGATTTGGGTTAGTTAGGTCCATTCATTTCTACAGGTATGAAAAACACTGGATGTGGCCCAGAATGTTTTGATTCCATGCTGCCAGATAAAACACATCTGCACATACTTCTCTTGAGTTTTTGGGTGCTATCATGTTTGGCATATTATGGAGCACAAAAAATGGTCATGAAATTGTATCGATTTTTCTTTTCACATGTAGCTTAAAAGTTAAAAACAGGAAGTATCTGATTTAAAATAAAGAGCTTCCAGAACTAACACCCTTTGTGTGTTGATACTATCACTGCTACACTTTCAGCGGTGCACCCTTGATATGTAATTCTGAGTTTTCAGATTATGGGTTACATGATCTTAACAGTGCTCTGAAAAGGTCACAAGGCTGTGTTTTCAATCAGTTGCCTTGGATTCCAGTAAGTGTTGCTGTGGAAAAGATTTGTATGATTGAGACATTGTACTCGGTTCTTAGTTGTGCATAGAATTGCTGCTAAATTTATACTGTTGAAAGCTCCAGCCAACTTGCAACCCTAAATTGTACTTAAGCAGGGGGTTAGGTCCCACTGATGTCTGTGGAACATGGAGTAAACATGTTTAGGATTAAGTAGTTGAATGAGCAACAGTGAGAGGGCTTTTGTGGACAAGTTCTGCTTGTGAGCTTTGCAGAGGCATCTGGTTGGACTATATGTCTGATCCAGCAGGGCTCTTAGGGTATTAATGGGAAACTTGGCATTGATTTGCCTCTGTTTTATTGAAGCAAAAACATGTAATGTTCTACAGTCAGTATGCTGAGAGAAATGTTCACTATAGTATGAGTAAATTCATTGTGTATTTACCTTATTTTTATTCTACATACCCATTTGACTTGGAAATACTGAGTTCACTCACGCTGAGTTCAGTGGGATGCACTCTCAAGTGTGAAAAGGGATGCAGCTCAGATTCAGTTCTACTCCTTGTTACATGGAGAAACAAAGAGCTACACAAGTTACTGAAACTGCGCAACTAACCATGAAAGACCTTAGCTTTTCCACTTGATAGGAGATCTCACCAGGCATTGATTTCAGGCCTATCAAAAATTGAAACCGAAAGCTGATATTTCCTAGAAAGTGATTTCTAACCTAAAACCAAACTTATATCAAACTTGAACTCTTAATTTCTGAACAGATTGTATACTTGTGTTGCTCATGTATGGAATCACAAAATAAATGCAAAACCTAAGTGAGTCTTGTTACAAAAACAATGTTGGAAAATTTACAGGAATCCGAATTTTTACCAAGAGACAAAACAGGGCTGGAAAATTTACAGGAATCTGAAATGTTAGTAAGAGACAAATAGTTTCCCAGTTATCCCCCAAATAATTTTGAAAGTGGCAAATAGGCAGAGCAGTTCAACCCCCACCCTCAGGATCTTGCATCAGTCCCCCTTCTATTAGCTGAATGTAAGGAGAGCTGCCAGTGGAATCCCCTCCCCCTGGGAGGCCCCAAAAGTGGATTTATGGAGCCCTTGATTAACCATCTCAAGTAGTCAATAGTAGTTGCAATTCAAAATACCCATCCAACATGGAGCAATGACTCAATATATACACTAATTTTTGTTAAAAGGCTTTCTAGTCAAAAAATAGTTTTTAAAAACGCACTCTCTCAAAAGGACTTGAGGCACAATCCAAACTCCCACAGGCTTTGCTGAGCAGCAGGGCCGCACAGCACTGCTGTTCATTGTAGCCACCACAGAAGATTGAGTGGGGGGCAGAACTATCATGCCTGATGTTGTTGGTGAGACCCACTCAGGATCCAATGGATCCTGGACCAACTCAGCCCTTTCACCCGAACACCTCGTTTTAGTAGCAAGTGCCTTTCCTTCTATGTATTGCGAAGAATGTAGGAGAGGGGGATTGGGTATTTCATCTTCATCATCATCATTATTACAAAAGGCAGAAACTTCAATGTAAACTAAACAAACTTAGTCTTTTTTTCCTCTCTCCTTCCCTCCCTTTGCTCTGAGGCACAGAAATGATGCATGAGGGCAGCAACAAGCAATGGCTGGCTAGTAAGCCAAGCCAAAGTTTGTGGGCCCTGGTTAATTGGGGTATGTGTGAAGTTGAGTTCTTGTGATGTGCATTATCTGTTTGAAAGGTAGGACACAGTAGAAAAATATAGAATTGTACACAGTGTTCAAAATTAGCAGGGTGCCAGGCGCATATTGCGCCGAAAGGTTCTCCACCTCAAAAAGTCACGAGTGCAATTTTTTATGCCTGCCTGACACTCAAGGATTACTGAAATATTTGTGCTTTGAAACTTCAAAGTACAGTATATGTTAAGAATAGACAATATGTTAAGGAATTTAACAATAAAGAGTAAAATGTTTTAAAAACTGAAGTATGGTACCAATATTTTTATTGTAAACACCTAATTAAACATGACTAAGTGGCTTAGTCATGCTGGCCACATGGCCTGGAAAAACTGTCTGCGGGAGCGGACAAACGCCGGCTCCCTCGGCCAGTAAAGCGAGATGAGCGCCACAACCCCAGAGTCGTTTGCGGCTGGACTTAATTGTCAGGGGTCCCTTTACCGTCACCTTTAATTAAACATGTATTAACAATTTCTGCTAAAAATGTGATATTAACTTTGTATCACTTATGTGAATTGTGCATTAGTTCATGTTTATCAAAATAATAAATAAAAAGTGTTGCCGACACCTTCCCCCATGGCAGCTAGACATTCTGTTTTGGCCCACAACCCAGGTCCCAGAAGCCATTTGGCTCCTAGCTTTTCTATCCCAGTTTCTAACACTGATTGTACAGGCCACACCAGGCAGAAGCTTTTGTTATCCTTGTCAGTACTAAACTGTAGCATATTAATCTATTTGAGAATAGTTTTTCTTTTGGCCTTCTGTATACTAGTTTGTACATAGTTCAAAACCACTAAACTAGCATTTCAGTGACAAGTCTTATGTAGCTAGTCAGTTTAGTGCTGGGTGCCAGCGTGGTGTAGTGGTTAAGAGCGGTGGACTTGTAATCTGGGGAACCGGGTTCGTGTCTCCGCTCCTCCACATGCAGCTGCTGGGTGACCTTGGGCCAGTCACACTTCTTTGAAGTCTCTCAGCCCCGCTCACCTCACAGAGTGTTGTGGGGGAGGAAGGGAAAGGAGAATGTTAGCCGCTTTGAGACTCCTTCGAGTAGTGATAAAGCGGGATATCAAATCCAAACTCTTCTTCTTCTTCTGCCTTCGTAGTGACAACACACAGATGTTTCTAGTAAAGTTCTGCTGCTCTCTTTGTTTGATCCCAGATCTTCTGGGACTGAATGGCCTTGTGACCGTGGCTGCGTCACTCCACTGTGTACTAAGCAGGTTTGGGCTTCTTTGCCATGAGTACAGTGAGTTTGTACTGGAGCAATTGCCAGCACTGGCACAGATCACTGACCTGGAACTTGCAGGGTTTCAGTATCAGTAGTATTTTTAACACATTTGATTTCAGTGATAATAGATCCAAGCTGGACTGCTACTCTATAATTTATTTGAGGGCATTAAAACCATACATAGAAACACATTGCTGTTCTTCCAATACCTCTCCTGAGTTCTTCAAGTAACTTTTATAACAGTATGTAAGATTTGGCTACGCTGTACTTCAGTTGCAATAATAATATCCTACCTATCACAACATTTCTGGGGCGTTTGTAGAGTATATCTAGAGAGATGACTGCAGACATGCTGCCTCACTGGTCTTTTTAGCCTAAATGTTACTGTGCCTATTTACTCCAGTGTATCCTGCAGCAGGACTGCAATTTGAAGTGTGAAGACTGTGTCAGAACTCAAGAACAGACCCATGTAAATAGGAAAGCAGACCTACAACCACCCTGCCCAGCAAGCAAGAAAGTTGAATAGCTCCTAAACTGGCATCAGTTTACCCAACATTGTTCTCTCACTACTTGCTGCATTTTAAACCTATTTATGCAGCATGAAAGTAGCAAAAGTTTCTTTTCTTTTGAAGTGCCAATTTGGTAGTTTGGTTTGTTTGTTTAACTCTAAAAATGTTGAGACATATTCTGTAAATCAGATATGCCAAAATAAATATGACTAGGTCTCAGATATAAGTATCAGCGTTGTGGGAGGGAAAGACTGTCTCCAGTAGTTTTTCTCAAATGAGTTGGGAGGAAACAATTTAGGTGTGGGGCTTGTGACTCAGATTGAAGTGGCAAGGAGAAGTAAAATGGGCTAATGACTGAGCAAGTGAACAGATGATCAGGAAATAAGATCTGCAACTGTCTTTACTCATGTATGACAGGTGTCTGGTAATCTCAATCTCTTTAAATGATTTTTGACTACTGGCTGAGATCTAATAATAGCTCTGGTTCCTTTAAAAGTTACAAAGAGGTGTGGAAAGAAGGCATCAGATGTCATAAAGGCAGTGAGCAAAGCTGGGAGAATGCTCCGGCAGGAAATTGAAAAGTGTCTTCATTCTTGTTCTTCCTACACCTCTAACATTGGTTGTTGGCATCAACAAACTGCTTGGTGCTGTGGAACACCAAGTTGTACAGTCTGCACCTAGAGGGCTTGCAGTCTGAATCTGATAGGAGAGGACATGAGGACGGGCCAGTGAGAGGAGGAAGGGGATGATGAAAATGTAGAGCTTAAAGTGAGCCAGGAAAGCTCACTTTATGAAAAAGTCATTGAAATCAGTGATTGGAAGGAAGGGAGAGATAGAAAAGGCTCTCACTAATGAAGACAGTAAAAGAAGGGACATGGATCGTGTGAGAGTTTAGGAGGTACATGAAGAAAAGCATTTCCTCCATGTTTTCTTTCTTGGGGTTGGAATATATTAAATACTTCGTTAAAACTAAACCTCACTGCTTTAAGAATATGAATGGCTTGAGTACAGTTTGGTATACAGTATTTATGACACTTAATTGAATATTTATTTTTAGCCAGATAAATATATTATTCAGACAATAACTGGGAAAATACGTAGGCCAGCGTCCAAATAACTGTGACACTAGTTCCATGAGTCAAAGGGAACTATAGACTTCTTTCCATCAATATCAGTCTCCTTGCCACAAGGAAAACTGCTTGTGAAACCAAGGGGACTTTCCAAAACAGTTCGTGACCTGTGTGAGAGTCACTGTTCAGATATAAGACACAAATCCACTGGGCCTGGCACAAGTGCTATGAGGAAAAGCAGCTTTTTTGAGTCCGAAACTCAGTGTCAGATATGGAGCTACAAGTTATTGCAACTCACAGTATCTTAAGTATATCTTAGCTTTTGTTGTTAACATTGTAACAAAACAAAAAATAAGTTTTTACTTCTTAGTCTCAGGGTGCGAACTAATGCACACTTACTGTATCTGAGCATAAGCTCCATTGAAATCAATAGGACTTTTCTCTGAGTAGACAAGAACTGTTTGAAACTGTTTGAGGACTCTTTGAGACTGGCCTGGGAAGCATATATCCTGTTGATGTAACTTAAGAAATAGCAATGGATCTGGGTATTCTAAAAATAATGAACACTTCTGCTATACTGAATCTACAGTCCTAAACTCATTAGGGAATGAGCCCCATAGAACATAGTGAGACTTATTTTGAGTAAACATATTTACCGTAGATTGTGCTGCTGTTCAGACTTGCAGCCTGATCCTTTATAGAAGTAATAGTCAATTCCTGACATTTAACAGTGTCCATCCATCAGTGAATGAGTTTCCCTTCCCCTCCTCTCACCTTCTGCTAAAGCGTATTTCTCTAGACAAAACCATTGTCTGAAAAATAATTCATAGCCTGAAATACTGAAGTTTCATTTTAAACTTCATGGACATCAGAAACAGGTTTATATGAATTGAAACAGGTTTTCCACAATTAATGTGCCTTGCTTTTGTGTGGGTAGTTTTCAGACATTCATGTCCCTTGATTCAGGAGATGGAGGAAGCAAGAGAATTCAGACCACGTTGTCTAAACATTGCAGGAGTGATGTGCTTGGCAGATTCCCAGATCACAATTCTGTACCAAATAGCTGAAGATATTCTGTATTTTTTGATACCAATCCAAGGTTACTTGTTTAGTAATGCAGCCAAACACAATCTCACTGTTATCAACACTATCATTACTATATTTGCATCTTGTAGTGAACTGATTTGTAGTGGCATGAAATTGCTGCAGAGCAAGGTTATCTGGAGTTTTGGAGTATGTTGTCAGCAACGTTCTGATGACACACAGATCTACTCCTCCTTACTGCAGGTGTAGCAGTGGAAGTGCTGGACCAGTGTCTTGTCTCAGTAATGGACTGGATGGCAGCCAACAAACTGAATCTCAATCCAGACAAGACTGAGGCACTGTTATTGGGTGCTTCCCTAGACCAGATGGATAGGATGTTGCCTGCTCTTGATAGGGTTGGTTATACCTCCTCTAAAAGAGGGGGTATGCAGCTTTGGGGGTACTCCTGGATCCTTTGCTTGAGGTTCAGGTGGCCTCAGTGGCGGGGAGTGCCTTCCATCAGCTTCAGCTGGTGGCCTAGCTGTGCTCCTATCTGGACAGGGATAGCCTAAATTCTGTTGATCAGTTTCCGGGCCCAGTTCAAAGTGTTGGTTTTGATCTATAAAGCCTTAAACAGCTCAGGACCACCTCTCCCCATATGAACGGATCCAGACCCTGCAATCATCATGTGAGGCTATTTTGTGTGTGCCTCTTCCACAAGAGGATGGCAACAGGAGAACAGGTCTTTTCTGCGGTGACTCCCTGTTTGTGGAATTCCCTCCCAAGAGGCGCTTGCCTGCATTGCAGGGGGTTGGACTAGATTACCCTTGGGGTAATGTTAGAAACTGAGATAGAAAAGCTAGGAGCCAAATGGCTTCTGAGACCTGGGCTGTGAGTGCCAAAACAGAATGTCTAGTTGACACTTGGGGGTGACAGCACTTTTTATTATTTTGATAAGCAGGAACTAATACACAATTCACATAAGTGACACATTTTTAGCAGAAATTGTTAATACATGTTTAATTTGGTGTTTACAATAAAAATATTGGTACCATACTTTAGTTTTCAAAGCACTCTGCTCCTTAACATATTGTCTGTTCTTAACATATACTTCAAGGCTTCAAAGCACATACATTTCAGGAATCCTTGAGTGTCAGCCAGTCGCAAAAAATTGCACTCTGACTTTTTGAGGTGCTCGCAAATGGAGAACCTTTAGGTGTAAAATGCGCCTAGCACCCTGCTAACTTTGAATCCTGCCTTGGGGTCCTTTCCAACTCTATGATTTGTATATCTTTTGGTGCCAGGCAAAACATTTGGAAGTGGGGTTATTGGTTGTGTTTTGTTTTATTATGTATTTTGTATTTTTATGTTGTGAACTGCCGTGTGATCTTTCCTGGTTATTTATTTTTCCTGCTGATAGAGACATCACAACACGATAGAATGATACTGCACTTCAACCTCATCTAAATATAGCAATATGAAACTAAATTTACTAAGTGATAGCTGGACCTGTTTGCTTACATAATGGAATATAGGAAGGGGACGTGTTTGCAGTTCTTGGTGCTGTGTTAATACAGTGCGCCTGCTTCTTCATTGATGTCTGAAAAGTTAGATTCACCAGATGGGAAGTTAATATTCTGAGGGTTTGGTAAAATGTACTGGGAGGACAACAACTTGTATACTTCCTTTGTCCATGGATAGCTGCCCTCTTAGAGGAATAGTACGTGTGTGTGTTCCACTTTGGTTTTCTCTCTCTTTCAGGAAACCCAGCGCTTGCTGGCAGAACCTGTTCCTGGAATAAAAGCGGAACCAGATGAAAGCAACGCACGTTATTTTCATGTGGTCATTGCAGGCCCACAGGATTCTCCCTTTGAGGGTGGGACATTTAAACTTGAACTATTCCTTCCAGAAGAATATCCAATGGCAGCTCCGAAAGTACGTTTCATGACCAAAATTTATCATCCTAACGTAGACAAATTGGGAAGAATATGTTTAGATATTTTGAAAGGTAAGTATTTTGGAGCCATGATAAGCATGACATATCTTTCTCTTCCATGCATTTTTCAGATTATTAAAATAGTTGAAAGAATATTTCATATTTCAGTTATCTTTTAAGGGGGGGGTGTGTTTTGTATTTGAAATGTTGCTTTAGTACTCTCTAACTTGCTTCCTCAGACAAATGGTCTCCAGCTCTGCAGATCCGTACAGTTCTGCTATCAATCCAGGCTTTGTTAAGTGCTCCCAACCCAGATGATCCACTAGCAAATGATGTAGCTGAGCAGTGGAAGACCAATGAAGCCCAAGCCATAGAAACAGGTAGTGTGCCCTTACTCTAGACCAAAGAAAGTTGAGTTATGAATAAAATTCTTGTACTGCTTTTGATCTCAAATGCAGATGCCTAAAGTATCTTACAAAAATAAATCTTTGTAAGAATCACTCCAAGTCATACATACAATAACTCAAATACCGTAAATATAAAATACGTCCAGCCTTTTAAGTCTTGGGGACAAAAGAGATGAATTGTTAATGATGTGCATGCAATTTGTGCACATAGTTTTTGTTCTGTGAAGAAATTGCCATGGGGAGATTTCGCAAAGGGAGAAGGCACAAGGGAGGTTTAACAGTTTCTCTTCCTGTACAGTGCCAAGGAAAATTCCCTCTCCCAAGCTGCTATTTGCATTTCAAAGGTCACATCTTGGCCATGTAACTTGTGCAGTCTTGGAAGCCTACTTTCTAGTCTATGAGTGCGGGTGTCATCATGGGCTTATGGCCAAGTCTGACCTCTAGTTGACTTTTTCAGCTTTCTTGTATGAGTGTGTACATAGATTTATGTGTGGAAACTATCAAGTGAGAAACCTCCTGGTTGATAAGTTGTCTCTTGTAAGCGGGTACTGCCTTTGCATCTGATGTGCGTAAGAGTCACACAATCAATGTACCATATGTTGGTTGTGTCACATTATTGATGTGAATTTGTAAATGGCTCTATAGCCCTATAAAGATGAGGGTGCAAAACTATGGAACATTTGGCACTTGATTCATTTTATTATATGTAGTCCTCAGGAATAGCCAGTATTCTAATGAGTTTTGGGCAAGAAAGGTGGGAGGGAGTAGAGAATTCTGAAGTTAGATGCTTTGTTGTCTAATACATATTTCTTTTCTCTTTTCAGCCAGAGCATGGACTAGGCTATATGCCATGAATAATATTTAAAATGTGCTCTGAATCAGTGTGCATCACTTTTTCCTGTTCTGCCAAGACCTCTTCCTCTTTTTTTTTTTTTTTTTTTGTTTGCATTTAATGGACACAGTCTTAGAAAACATTACAGAATAAAACCCAGACATCAGTTCTTTGGTGATTTAAATGCATACTAGCAAATCTGTGTCTTGTCCTAATTCACTCCTGTTCCGCATGAGCAGAGGCTAGAAGTATCATCGGGATTGTTTGTGAAATTGTTTAAAAGCAGTAGCACATCTCTGCTTTTAATAAGTTTTCCCCATCATGAGTTAAGTGTAAGCACTGTGAATGAAAGTAGTCAGGGTTAGCTGCAGGGATTTTTGTTCTAATTGTGTGGGCTCTTCCTCCCTTTTTTATGGTGATGCTAATTGTATCGGTTAAAGCAGCTAACCAGTTATACTCTAGAATATGCCCTCTAGCCAAGTCTAACTTAGACGCTGTAGATGGACAAGCTTGGCTGTTTGAACAAAAATGGGAACATTAAACATCCATCACTAATAATATTGTGATTCTGCTGTCAAGTGTAAAAACCCTCCCTTCAAGAAAAGAAAAAAAAAGCTTGTGACCATTTTGTATGGCTTGTCTGAAAAATCTTCTGTAAATCTTATGTTTTAGTAAAATATTTTGTTATTCTACTTTGCCTTTGTACAGTTTGTTTTGCTGTGTTCTTTTGTTCACTTTTCAATTGTGACAATCATTTTTTTTTAATGAAGCCAGATTAGAACACTTTGATTTTCATCAACCTAACAGCTGTAGTGAAATATTGGATTCCCCCCTCTCGACCTGTATTCATAGGCCATGCCACATTAGTGTTCATAATATTTCTTTTGTTTTTAAAAAGCCTCTGATAAATGTAATTGTTATCAGAGTCGGTTAGATGCATCATTAATGTGTTTGTACTTGCAAAGTTAAGTACCACTGAAGCAGGAAGCTAGCAAAACAAACAGTAATTTTGGGTGTATGTGTACCTTGTCTGTCTTGTGCTATGTATTATCCAGTATCAGAATACATTTTAAATTAACTTGGATCTTAAAAATAAATAAATAAATCCTCTGCATAAAATGAGATGTTAACAGTGCAGGTCAATTGGTTGCTAAGGTATTTACAATTAGGCTTCTTAGCTCTGGCTGTACCTGCAGTCTTTAAGCTACTACTTTCTTGACCCATTTCTTCATTTGAAGATGGAAACTTCTTATTTCTTAAGATATCACGCAAAAATGTAAATAACTCATGGGAGCATATTTTGATCCCAACTTCTACTTTCTGTATTTCTTAAAATTTCTTTTCTTTTCTTACCCTACTTCTTTGCCTTGACCACCTTTCTGATATCTCTGCTTTCCATGTGGCCAGTGTAATGCCAGCTTGGCATGGGTAATGTCTGTCTTGCAGTTTGGGGGGTGGGGGGAAACAGTATTGAGGTCCATAATTTTCTGCCCATCATACCTATTCTAGCATCATCTGGGGTTTCTATAGAATGTGGTGTATGTATTGTGCTCTTATGTAAGATAAAGAATATCTATTAAAATCACATTTTCAACAGACAAAAATGCTTTTAGTGATGGTATTGTCAGAGTTGACTGCATTATAGCATGATAAAAGGCTGATAATCTGCTTCAACAGGAGAGAGAGACCATCTCAAAAATTGTTTCTAGTTGAAATTCTTTTTTAGATTGTTTCTGGGCTTCTAGCTAGTCCTTGTCAACTACCAATGAATAGCACCACTGTCTGCCGTAGTAGAGAACTGATTGTGTTATTCTTCTCTAACACTTGACGAGCGTTTAAGTTCTCATATGTCAATGACTAGTATGAACATAGCCACATGCATAGTGGTATAATCTCTGACTACTCAAAAACAAGTCCCACTCAGTTTAATAAAAGTTATATTGAAAAAAATGCTTATGTTTGCAGCTGTAGTAGTTTTTTAAAGAGAGAAACTTGAATACCTGCATAGCAAATGGCTTTAAAATGCTGCTACCATGATATTATTTTTAAAAAGACCAGACAGCGTAATCTCTGGCTCTCTGTATGTCACATTCTGGAATAAAACCAATGGGAAAAATACCATAAAACCTGTTAAAAATGGTACACAGTAGCTGAAGTCAAGTACATATGGCAACTATACGGTTGGAATGTTAATTAATGTTCAAACATAGGGCATAATTTAGCAAGAGCTATGAAATTTCAATGGGTTACAGCTTAATCCTAAATATTTTTATTTGCTGTAAATCCCACTGAATTCAATTCTGCATGAGTGCACATAGGATTGTAGCTTTGAACACATGCTATATTTCTCCTATTGAAATAAATGGGCATGGGAGGCGCTTAACTTTGGACTGTGTCCTTTCCAGCCCTGCATATGTGGTAAATGTCTTTAAATGTGTACAAATAACTGTTGAATCTATGCTGTGCACTAGAGAGGTGTGTACACTCAAATTTGAGGATTTCTCATCAGTTGCCCATGGAACTGTGTTGAAACACCTTGTGTTGAAATCTTACTAAGTTTAAAATAGGGAGTTGGTGCAAAGCAGATGTATATGCATTTGTAAACTAGGCATACTATATTTTTTCCATGTATGCATTGAAAAACAGCTCTTGTGCCAAAATTTGGGAGTTTAGGCATCCCTTTAGGACTGCAGTTAAGGAGTAAAATATCCAATAAGCCCCTCTGTGTTCTGGTTTTGAATTTCCATTTTCCACCTGAATCTTTCTCCTAATGATGTGTAAACATTAAGAACTAGACTTTTATCCCTTAAAAAAAAGGTCAAGGAATGTGGCTAAAGAGTCACTGAAGGTACTTGAATCTGTGTTTGATTGAACTAACAACTTTTATCTGTAAAGGAGTTCTAAAAAGACTATCAACAATAAATAGGTCATCTTGTTCGGTACATCTCAGCTGGTTGGAATTGTCCCATTGTATGATACTAATAAACCAAGTAGAATTATTTACGTATGTTTGCTTTATGATAGGGCTAGGTAGAAAGATTGGGTTCCTTTACTGAATTACAGTACAGGTGTTTCATATTAATCTTGGTGCTAATAAATATTCAGGCCAGTTATCTGGCATGTGTATGAAGCCTTGGCTTAAATCAAAACCATGTTCACGATAACTCTTTTTCCTTTAGCTGATAAAAATAGAGTTCTTGTGTGTGTTCTTGAAAGAAGGAAGACCCCAGTCACAAATAAATCTATGCTTTGCATGGGTAGTTTTACAAGAGTAAACATACTGAATTATCAAGTGTAATTATGGCCTAAAATAATGTGGATGTTATGCTTTTAAATGAAGCATATGCCCAGCAAATTATGGTTACTGTAAAATCTTCAGGTCTAATACGGTTAGAAATCATGTATATCTGAGTGTAATGTACATTCCTCCTATGTTCAGGATTATTTTTTAAATGCCTGATAGGTTCTGTTTAACAACTTCTGACTGTAATGTTATGACACTGAATAAAAGGAAGAGTGATTATTCATTATACAGTGAGCTTCTCATTTTAAAGATTGGTATTCGCACAGTAAATTTTCAAGCATATTTGTACAATGAAAAAAAATATCAAGTTACCAAATAACCTCTCCCCTCGCGAGAAAAACTTTCCATGTGACAAGAAAGAAGTCCTATCCTTTTTAGAAAGCACACTGGTTCATATTGAAATTTTAGTGGCCCAAAAATGTTTCCCTATTTTGTTTAGGATACTTCTATTGTGCCATCAGCAAAGTTTAAAATCAAGTGCACCTAAGTACAAATACAGAAATGCAAGCTAGAAGTGCAAAATTAAAGTTACCTCAAAAAAGTACATAAATTTAAGCTGAACAATAACAAATCCTGAGACCCCACGAAGTTCTTTGCTTTGTAACAGAAATCCACCAGAGTGGGTGCCAGCTGAGGCTTTGGGGGGACAGCATTCCAAAGTTGGCATGATGGGAAAGTACCTCTTTCCCTATAGCCATCTGCTGCACGTCATGTGTTGGGAGTACAGAAGGTCTCTAAGAAAGGATTTGTTTGGTGCATTAAGATTCAGGAAAATGGAGAGCCTACTAGATCTTGGGAGTCCCTATTGACTATGCAGGATACAGCCAATGGAAGTTGGAGTCAAGTAATAAGTGGAGAGCAGCAGATTAGCCCTACCAGGTTGCAAGCCATAATGTAAAAGCTTTTTAAAAAG
The DNA here is from genome assembly GCF_965153285.1 of Podarcis tiliguerta. NCBI lineage: Eukaryota > Metazoa > Chordata > Lepidosauria > Squamata > Lacertidae > Podarcis > Podarcis tiliguerta. The sequence goes on along the minus strand of NC_139543.1, from coordinate 38,884,116 downwards.
TCAAAACTTGGACTTGCAAATAAACCCAGAGCTAGTGCTCTTGCACAATGGTTAATGCGCATACTGCTCAGTCTTCGCAATCTTTCACGGCTGTGTTCTAAACTCTGTAAGTTTCCCGATTATTTTTAAAGCTGAAGCTCAAGTATAATAGTCATTTAATTTTGAAGGCTACCAAAGCATGGGTAGCTGTTCAGATAGGGTCACAGCTGACACACCAACTGAAGTTGGCCACCTCAGTCTCTACTGGCAAAGCTTGAGCCAAGATCACCCCTTGGTCCTTCAGGTTTAGTACAACCCTATCCAGAAGAACAGAAGCTCTTTTTTTTGGTATTGTGACTGGATTGTGAAACTATTCCATTTAACAGCAACGTTGCTGGTCAAATGTCTTAAGTTTAGGAGTGACATGACTATATAGAAATTGTTTATAAATTAAAAGACAAATATACACTCATCTTATTGTCTCAGTGGACTCCCAGTACCTGTGGGAGATTAAAATTGTAGAGTAACTCAACTCATTGCCTAGTGAGGGAAAGTTACAGGCTCACATAAGAGGCCAAGCACACTTCTGCTGTGCAGCTGCAGATACTTGCTTTTATCCATTGTTTCCTTTCACACAGGAGGGGGAAAGTTCAGTGGAATGCTGAATGTATTAATTGGGAGATGTGGGAATGTCCTTGAGAGGAGTATGTGGGGTGGGCATCCATGCCGTGGTTTAAACATATTTGTTATTAACCCCTCCCCCTTTACTGGATAACATGCTTGTTCAGAGCTGCTAAGCAGTCCTTGTTCTTTAAATCTGCTAACTGCAGATTTAGCAGAGTGAGGTAATGTATCAGGAGTGTGGAGAAGGGGGTGGGGAGGCATTCTCTGTGAGCCATGCATAGTGCTACAAGGTAAAGTGTGGTCCAGACTTATACAAGGCTTTGCTTCCACACTGGCTGGATCACTGAACAGACGCACTTGGGACAGACAACAACATGCTGTTGTGCATCCTAACATGTCAGAGGAAGCAGAGCAGAGAACAAGCGAGAGCAGGAGGTGGGGAGAAGTTACTAAATTGCTCAAACCCCAGGTAGAAGTTTGCCATTTCAATGAAGATTGAGCCCTTCTCCCCCTAGTGGAGTGTTCATTGTTCTGAAAGGGATAGCCTCATACCCAGCAAGTGCAGCGGGTAGGGTTAAAGTAGACCAGGAGCAAAGAGATGGGGGCCTGAAATAACTGCCCCTTCAGGTACAAGAACAAGTATAGCATTTCCACGTGACATCACTGCAGGTCACTTGTGAGTTCATAGCATGTAGCTGATGTCAGAAATGGGTGTGAGAAGCAGGAAGTGAGCCTAACCACGAAGCAATATTTGTAAGCAAAATTCTCAAGTTTGTGGACACATCCACAAAATGAAACAACAGTCAGGGACATGGGAGGCAAGCAAGAGCGTTTCTTCTTGAGTAGCTTGAGCATACAGGCAGCAATTCTGTATAGGTTTATCTGAAAGTAAATCCCACTTGGGGTGCAAAGCATGTTGTGTACCACTAAGATGTGGTCCCTGCCCTCAACTACAAGCACAGAAAAACTTCCAGGCCCAGAAGGAGGTAAAAGTCACTCATGTTTTATAAGTTTTTCAACACTGTTTTCTACTACGGACTTTGCAATACACTTGATTTGAATGAGCCACTCTCAAACACATGTTGAGTTGGAGACCACTGTTCCCAATACTTAAATCTGAATTTTATTGCTACATAAAGAAGCTACAGTCTTTGCAGATTGTGTTTCAATTTTTTTTATTATTTTGGAGGATCATTTCAGATATAAAAAGTCAAAATTCTTACATCAATCTTTAAAAGAAAGCCATGCACACAGCTCAAAATGTTTACAACTTAACTTGTAGTTTTCCTTCAAACGTTTTACTTCTCAGAAGCATGTTGAGCATTTGTTCCAACATTTTGACAGTAGCCCTGGTTAGTCTGCAATAAGCACTCAGGATGGTATTTTTACTTTTAATAGCCTCTATAACCTACATAAATACTCTTGCAATGTTGGTATGGCATGTTCCCAATTAACTATTCACTGTAACAAACTCCCACTGTATTAAGTCAAGACCTGCCTATACTTCTCTGGTAATGACCTTCTGACATTGCAAACCATGTCTTAAGATACTGAAGACATGGACTGCCCTGTGGAATCTGGTCCTAGTCAACTTTTATTTCCCTGCCTTGTGAAGCCAGCTACAGGTTCAAAGGTCACTTAGGGGGAACACTGGCCTAGTTCCACAAGAATGCTTCACTATATATTAATCCCTCAGCATTTTAATGTCAACCCTGAACCCCTTACTGGAGTTATTTGACTATGGTTTAATCTTGACAGAAGAGGTCTTAGCTGTTATTTGACACATTCATGCTGTCCGGTCTATTCTTCCAAATGACAGAAATAGACAATGTTTCTGTGTTCACTTGTCTATAAGTGAAAATGCAACAATGGCAGCTAAATAATACAGTGGACCTCTTGTCATTCCAGTGCTATGTTGCAAGACAGACTTTAGAAGTCAGTATGAATAAGGGGCTTTATCTGAAGTTGCATAGGCAGAAGAGATCTGTACACCAATATATTTAAAACTGTATGTGGCACAGCAGCCTGGAGTATTTATAAGCCATCACCTTTGATTTGGTTAGCACTGACAACTGTACATTTTTACATAACACATAAATGTTAGAAACCAAAGTATTCATGCATTACCAATATGTAGCTTCTCTATGCTTGGCTTGGTTTTATGTTCCAAAAGCAAAAGTTGAGATGAAAGCAGTTATAGTAACCAAAAACTAATTAAAATTGCTCTTACTTCCATCACTGTGATGAACAAGAGACATTTCTCATATCATCATCATCATCATCATGTGGTTAGTGATAACTGAATAAGAGTGTGGGGTTGAAGTGCTGACTTAGGAATCAGGAAAAATGCATACTTGTTAACTAGCCATTTCCTTAATCCGATTAGTGTACAAAGTTTCACATTGATGGGTCTGCCACCAGTCTACTATGAATGTTCTTTTGACCATCTGAATCAGAATATGGAAAGTAAGGCTCTTCAAGCACAAAACTGATGACATCTACGGCTCCACTCAGATTCTCTGAAGCCAGTAACTCCTGGAAGTTCTAACCTGAGCAAGATGTTGCAAGTCCATCTCCAGTTAATACTACTTACTTAGGGCTCTTGAAGCAACACTCACAACCAAACCTCTTACTGATGTTCCTTGCTTAAATGCATTTCTATGGCACTATGTGTGATTCCCACATGTTTCTAGAAGGAAAGCATATGGCACCAATATTTTCCTTAAAAATTGTAACAGCACGTGGGTTAATTTATAGCAGCATTTTTACCCAATGTATTGGAAGTTAGTGTGTAAGTTTGCCACCTTTTTCTCAGACAGGATTCCTGTGCCTTTATCTGTTATGTGATGAGCAGGAACTCACTAGGTGAAGATTCAGTGAGTGAGCTATTAAAGTTTCTGCTGGTTACATAGCTATTAAGACACAGAAGTCCTAGGTAGTAACCTACTGGTGTGAGCAACAGAGTATTTACATTACCTTTTCTTTCCACTTTACACTATACACCAGTTGGATTATTTACAGTGGGTTTATGTTACATAGAAAGAATGAGAAGAGACAGTTTCATAATAGAGGTAGTTCTTTACCTCAACCACAGTAATGACTTGAGGGATCAAGGGAAAGTTCAGCGTACAGTAAATGCTTTTAGAGATTTCTGAAATTAGACTTCATATAATTTAGAGAATCTCTATAGCCATATTTTAGTTGCAAGCATTAAAACAGGATTAGAACACCATTTAGTCTGCTTTTTTCCCTTAAAGCTCAGGACAGTTATCTTCCCAATAGTGATCCAAATCATGTGTTTTGGAAACAGGCTGGAAGAAGCTGGGATGGTCCCCAGTAGTGAATCAACACCTGCTGGAATAGCAAAGGAAGCCAAGGCTGACTTTGGCAAGAGGAGAGCAAGCAGGTTAAGGGGTTGGCATGTTAGCATCTTTCTCGAATCTGCCTGTTTGGCTAATAATTGTAAGCAAGAGCAGTGTGAAGGATTGGCAGAGGCAGACAAGCTGGCACTACTCTGGTTAGGATTTGTAAGTGAAATATTTGGGGAGGACACTTCTTGACATAGAAGGCACTTCTTTGTTGGTTTCTGCTGCCTTTTAACTTGTCCAACAAATTTTGTACTGAAGTAGGGAAATAAGGATGACTAAATTAAAAACAGTTTCCCAAAAATTCCCATTTTTTGATTTTTAGGAAATTTAACAAAATTAAGCCAGACTCAAATGCCAAATTACAAATTCACTCCTGTGTTTTTTTTTTAATCAGGTTTTAAAAAGCCACAAAGAGGACCATTTAAGGCATCTTTAAGAATTCCCTGTATGGCTTTGGTTTGTTGAAATATTAAACATTGCTAAAAAAAAAGAATGAATGTATATGTCTGAACATAAAGTGTTCACACACTCAATTTAAATGACTATACACATAGCACATGACCACTAACACATCTCCCCTTGTGATGGTGAACAAAAAAGTAGCTGAATTTTATCTTACAGTGGAGGGCAACCCAGAAGTCTGTGCAGGAGTAACATATATAGAGTTGTTATCAGGATGGGAAGAAACCACAGAATTTCCATTGGTTGGTGAACATCCCAGTTTCAATTTTTCCAAGTACTCTGCATGTACTGGCTTGTGACACTGAAGGACCTTGATTGCATCTTCAACTTTAAACCACTCTCTTTTCCTTCCTACAACATGAAAAGAATAAATGTTTCAAATAGTGGACATTTTGAACCTTACAATCTGTCAACTTTAAAATGAAGTGGGCAAATGTGGCTGAAACATTCTAGAGAGTCCCCCAGAGATCCACCCACTATTTAAGGGCACTTAGTAGAAGCAAGCAGAATTGTGAAAAACAAGGGTATTAACTACAGACAGCCAAGATCTTCAACTCTGTTCATAAAATTCCTAAGTTGGTCTTATGATGTTAGGTGCTGAATAAGGATCATGAACATTTGGAGCTATAAATAAAGGCTTCTAATTACCACAGTTGGCTGAATGGTTCACTGTGAGACTAACAGGCTGGTGTCTACTTTTATTAATGTATTATGTTAATTATGTGCAAATTAACATGAAAGTTAGTTTGTCCATCTGTTCCCTTGCCAACTAGCAAACAGCCTGCTTTTTATCTACTATCTTACCCTGTTCTGATTCATTAGAAGTATATGGCATTCTGAATATTACTCATTATCCCAAGTTCTTTCAACCAATTAGTAGTTTAAAGTATCCTTAAAAACAGCATGCCATGGAGTGTCAAACTGCAATCAAACACAAAATGTATCTACTTCCATAAATTATTTTATTAATGCTATTAGAGCAGTGGCCAATTAGTGATAAAATAAAATGGTGCTGGCTGCTCTTGAGTTATCCTTTGAACCTTTTTAGTACACCTCTAACTTTAATAACTTGCAGCATCATGCTTCTTGAACACCAGTTGTGTGAAAGCTGTCCTAAAAATAGCATGGTTCTGATACTGCATTACACACTTAGCACATGCAGGGTTGAAAATGTCTTGCCTATATTAACCGAATCCTCCCAGTCTTCCAGGATTTCAGTCACTGTAAGAACATAAACATAAGTCCTATGTTTCCGGTCTTGATTCTGCTTCAGTAGGAAGAAGAGAGAACAGACATATTAATTCACACTTGCAACATTAGATAGCTATTTACTTAGAATCACTTATATACTATCTTTCCACTATAATATAGCCCTCAAGGTGCCTAAAATTCAAACACTGCAACAAGATCATTTAAAAATACAATGGTACACATACAAATTCAATAGTTTAAATTGGGGGGGGGGATGTAAATTAGAACTGTTTTTTAAAAAAGCCAATGGAAAAACAAGTGAAAAGCAAATGTATACTGTTGGTAGCAGTACAGAAACATGTCAGTCTTCTAAGAGGCAGCTATGAGTTCTCTTGGCAAAGCTTTACCTCTCATTTAAATTGGAGCCAGTTGAGGCATGTGTGAGTGTCTGGAGGCAGTTGGAGGATGGATGGCAGTTAACAGATTGAGCTTGAATCCTGACAATATGGAAGTACTGTTTCTGGGGGACTCCCTAGTCCTGAATGGGGTAACTGTGCCCCTGAAGGACCAGGTACACAGCCTGGGGGTCATTTTGGACTCACAGCTGTCCACAGAGGTGCAGGTCAATTCTGTGTCCAGGGCAGCTGTCTACCAACTGCATCTGGTACGCCAGCTAAGACCCTGCCTTCCTGCCCAATGTCTCACCAGAGTGAGACATGGTTCTGGTTCTTTCCTATTTGGATTACTGCAATACACTCTACCTTTGAAGGTGACTCAGAAACTACAATTAACCCAGAATGTGGTTGCTAGACTGGTGACTGGGAGCAGCCACCGGGACCACAACACCAGTCCTAAAACATCTACATTGGCTCCCAGTACGTTTTTGAGCACAATTCGAAGTGTTGGTATTAACCTTTAAAGTCCTAAATGGCTTCAGACCTGTATACGTGAAGAAGCATCTATGCCCCCATTGTTCAGCCTGGACTCTGAAGAAGCCCTTCTGGCAGCTCTCTCTCATTGTGGAAAGTGAAGTTACCAGGAACCAGGCAGAGGGCCTTCTCAGTAGCCCCACCCCGTGGAACACCCTCCCATCAGATGTCAAAGAGATAAATAATTCTATGACCTTTCATAGACATCTGAAGGCAGCCCTGCACCAGGAAGCTTTTAATATGTGATGTTCTGTTGTGTTTTTGTATATTCTGTTGGAAGCCATCCACAGTGGCTGGGGCAACCCAGTCAGATGAGGTGGGGGTACAAAATCATCGTGATCATCATCATGAACTGTGATGTTAGAAACAGGGCTCCACTTTTTCTATCTGCATATATTTCATTAGGAACTACGGATTACAGCATCTATCTAGGAGTTAAACTAACATTCTCTGTTCACTGCTTGAAAACTAGAACTATACAAACACCCCAATCCTAATCACATTTCCTTTCAAATCTTTGTTGCATTCATTAGGTCAGTCACTTTGCAGACCAGCAAAAATGGGATCCTAGAGACAATTCTTATTCTACTATATTTTCACCCATTATGCAGGTACTGGATAGCGTCCCCATCACAATCAGCACAATTTACTGAATCAGCTCCTTTTAATATCTTCCCTACTTATAAATATTTTGTACATGAATGTCAATATTTTTCTATTCCCAAACCTGACTTATTTATATATGAAGTGTAGAAGGTATTCAAATTATCAGTCCTTAATTAAAATACCTGTTTTCCAAGATTCCACCCCTTCCGTATTAGAAATGCAAACTACATTTCACAGCATGTACATCACAGAATATATATTTTTAAACAGCTCACCTCAAATATTCCCAGCAATCTGCCTAGTTTTCCCTTTACTCCAGCCTGCAAGGAATAAAGATAATCAGATATATTCCCCACAAGCAATCGTTCTTACGGATTCATTACAATATTCGAAACCAATGTTTAATTTACTAGCATGTCCAATAATGGTTTCATGATCTATTAAATCTGTGCGCTAGCCAGAGTCTCTTTAGTTTTCCTGAAAGCTAAGGAACAGGGAGCACATTTTTCTGATTATCAATTTTTTTCAGACGCACAACTAAATTTGAGAAGCTTCTAATAGAGCATCTGCTTTTCTTTCTTTTACAGAGTTTACAGTTAGGAAACATGTGAGTAATAAAGCAAAAAGTGTGTAGGAATTTAGCATACTTAAATAATGTAGCTAGTTCCATTCTGGCTCCCACTTTTTAAAAACTTATATTAATGATTTGGGGCTATATTTAGCCAATGCAAACTCCCCCATTCTGGTAATTAGGAACAGAAATATCTGCATCTTGATGAATGCAGATGATTTAGCGCTTCTCTCTTTCCGGATTGGGCCTCAAACATCTCTTAGAGGTGCTCAGCACATACTGTAAACTATTTCCTAGCTGAGATTTAAAACTTCTAAGATTATCCATACATTCAAACAAAGAATATTTCATTCTGTGATAAGTGCTTCTTAAGTAGCACATCCTGGAAATTTCAGTTTATTTATTTGATTCACTACCTGCCATAAGATTACAAGGAGGTTCAAAGCAATTTAGAAATGCATTTTTAAGAACAGTTTAAAATAAATTACAGGCACAAGAATAGGGTGAGTCCTATAAATATCTAACTCAAAGGCCAGAGTGAAGAGGGGCCTCTTCAAGCAAACAACAGGAACTATGTAAGGAAGGTGTCAGACACATATAATGAAGGTGTCCCTCCTCTGTGGGGAGGGAATTCCACAACTTAAGGGCTGCCTCTCCTGTACCAACACACAAATGTCTGATGGCTGTGGAATTATCAAGATTAGAAGAAACTGTAGCCCGGAAAACAACTCTAACCATGCAATAAAGCAGAAGAGTCCTGTGTGGTCTCAAGTGTTTGGCAGACCCAGCTGATAGGCATCTGTTGGAAAGTGTTTCACTTAAATTAGGAACAATTCAATTCTTTCAGCAAGCTATTATCTTTATAGCCAGCATCTCATGAACACAAGAACAACCATGCGGATGGCTATTGTCATTTATAACAGGTCTGCCACATGCCTGTCCTAGGAGGGGAGTAGCCCTTGTCTATGTGGCTCTCAGTTAAGTTTGCTTAAATGAGTCATCTGTTAAAATTCAGAGAATGCATATCCATACAGCATTTCAAGCTGAGAGTTCTAAATTCTTTACCTCTTCATAGACTTCTCTGACAGCAGCACCACCAGGTTCCTCTTCTGGTTCCATTCCTCCACCTGGAACAATCCACTGGTCTGGGTACCGGCTGCTACTTACTAAAAGAACCTGCAAAGAAAAAGATTTTCTTATGACTGTGTGAATTAAAACTCAGTGAGACTTCATGAAACCAGACTGATATTTTGTGACGTTAACAAAATGTTTAAGATGTCCACCAAATGGTACTCAAGGCAGCCAACAATATCAAATATATGTTAACAGATCCAAGCTTAGGTGACAGGCTATAAAGTTCAAGAATTCTGCACTCCTTCCCTTGCATCAAACTTTTATATACATATTAAAGTCAGATAATATGTCAAGTTTTGAGTATGCTTTCCTGGATGTTTCCATATTTGGTTCACAGTCAACTTACTGCAAGACTGTCAGCTTTAATAAAATATGACCCAATTAAGTTACCCAAAAAATAAAATAGCTGTCTATTCAAAGCATTTTCAGACACGACTGCAAATGTTTTAATAAGTAGAAGGACAGTAACAATGGAAGCAGAACCCAATTCAGAACATCAAGATAATGTTCTTGGAGAAACCCAGACCAAGATGACAACTTATTTAGGCCAATACAGACTGAATTAGATACCCAATTCCTCTGTGTCTACAGTGGAAGTCCAAAGCCCATTCTGGACATGAAAATCTGTGTATGCACCAGTGTGTTAATGCACACACAGGTTGAAGAAACCTAATACTTTCCATGTGCACTTTTGTGCACATTCTAGTGCTTTCAACTGAACTCAGTGGGTTACTTTTTTTTAAGAAAAAGTGTTTCATGACCAGCCTCACTAGCAGCCCACAAAGGATTGCTTCCATCCTAGTGCTGAGGGCAGTTTCAGCCACACATTCTACAGTAAAATGCAAGGGTTTAGATGCAGAACCATTACCTTTCCTGTTATATTAAAACATTAAACACAAGGAAGCTAGACTGTGATTCAACAAAGCAAATACAAATCTGTACAGGCTTCTTGGATTCTTACAATTCAAAGCAACTTATTGTTTAGATTCCATACTTTAGTCTTATGAAGTTTACATTGGTTGGAAAGCCAAGCCAAGAAATAAATATGAGAGGCATTCTCCTGCACTTTCTAATGTAGCCACCACAAGGAAGAGGGAAAGCATATTAAACTGGATTTATTTTTATGGAATAGCTAAGAGCTCGTTCACACTTCCACTTGCCCCGTGTTTTCTAGGCACAGGTCTGGGTGGTTCTGCTTTGGCCTGCTGCTTTCACCCAGAAAACCCACCCTTTAGAACTAAGGCGGACAAAAGGCAATCTGCAGAAAACCCAATTGCTGTTTTCCTGAGGGAAAGCGACAGGACAAGTGGAAGTGTGGAAGAACCCAGTGACTCAAATGCATTTGCCTTACATACCACAGTATTTCAGAAGTTTAGATAGAATTTAACTGTTTTTAGCTGTGTGTGTTTTTAGGTATCTTGAATGTTTTGTGCTCTAGCTATGAACTGAGGATACCAATTTCCTTTCAGTGAAGGAACTAAGTGTTTTCCATAGTCATGTGAGCAACCACCAACAATTATGAACACCATTATTCTTCTGTTTCAAAACACTCGGCTTAGTGAAATTGTTTCAATCAGCATTTACATTGATCACAGGCCTGAACAGAGATCCCAGTTACTAGTGCAGGGAGGAAGGAGTCATTGTTTGTCCTGTCTGGAGCTTAAATACATGGCTTTGTACCATTACATAAGATTCAGAGCCATGACATATCATAACATGACAGTGTTTTGAATTACGGACCCTAGCATTAGTGAAGAAAATTCATGTGTTTACAACTGAAGTATTTATATTAAATAAACTGAATGTAATCCAAAGAGTTTCAGAACACATGTCGGATTCATTAGGTACAGATCAAATTCTACAAGATAAATATACCATGCTATCATATACTCAGTTTAAAAAAAAAAAATACTACAAGATTCATAATGAACTGAATAATCCCCCTTACTTTCTTATATAGGACAAATAAACATGATTGATCCAGGATAATTTGGGAGTCTCTCAATAGTCTTGCTTTCCTACAAATCAATACAGTTGGGAAGATTACCCTCCAGAAAATGATAGTCCAATCACAACAAATTTCCACAAAGGCTATTCGCATTCATCATGACACTTATTTATAGTGCTGAGACCTATTATAGACATTTTCCAACTCATCGAAGTGCCATCACTGGTTCTTAGAACAGTGCTGGAGACTCTCTGACTTGTGGCCCACCAGACCTCTGAATAAAGCATGAGAGGCCATTTGCTCACCTGTCAGTCACCGGATGTCAGGTGTAGAGATCTGTTCTCTCTTATGTAATCTATGGGATAAGCCTGTGTTTGACAATAAAAGCCAGTATTTCCACCCACCTAGAAGGTATTTGCTTGCAATCCCAGCTTGAATTCAAGCCAGGGCTGTGAAAGAAAAATCTTCCTTTGGAGCTGCTGTTTGAACTTTGATTCACCTGACACCATATGACTCAAGGGGTTGACAGCTCAGTGCCCTGCCCACCTGTCAAATGCCCCAGAGAAGATGGGTCAAATCTGGACCCTCCATCCAGATCTAATTCCTCACCTCAGTCTTAGATTTACAACCAAGACGGTATGCCCAGAGGAAATAAAGTAGGAATAGTGCTATGTGTACTAATGCATTGAACAGCGCTATTCCTGTCCACCTGCATTCTTTTGCCATACTCACAGATACCAATCTATTGTATTCTGCCTTGTGCATCAACAAACAACCTTGGCAGATGCGCCCAATGCTTTTATCAAAACTCCAGATTTCTTTCAAGGCTTAATGAAAATGTCAAGAAACCTGTTTGTTATTGCTTGGGAGCAAACAGCAGCCACAGCACTGGGTTCTTCCAAACTGATAGTTCCTAGTGCTGATCAAACATGGCAATTCTGCATGCAGATTACATCAAAGAACATTTTTCCACACCTCAGGGTGGAAGCAGGATGTATGCACATAAAAAGTGGTGTGTTCCATTCACACTAGCAAGCATAACACAGCTAAAAGAGAGCACATTTCTGTTTGGGTGCTAAAGTGCTTTTTAGTTTATTTAGGCATTTCAATCTCACATTTGGCTATGAAAATCCCCCAAGACAACTCACAACAGAGCAAAAACTCACAACAGAGCAAAAACAACTGTCAAGATTGTTTTAAAATGGGAGGCAACTCCCAGCAGCAGATCTCTCCAAAGTTCTGGAGTGCTCAAACAAATCCTTGCTTCATTCTCTCTTCAGCAGCCAACTTGTCCAGCCAGGCAAATTCTAAGCATCATCAGCCATGCCTGATAACGTCTTGGAAGAGTCATTTCCTTGCTCAGTATTTAAACACTATCACATGTTCTACTGCACATTTATTTATTTATTTATTTATACACATATGGTGTGTGAGAAAAATGGCATTCTAGACTAAATTAAATATTAAGAACATACCAATAAAACGGTGCTGGCAGAATTATGAAGATGTGCAGGCAAGCCTTTTGACACACAAAGCTCACCTTTGTGTGAAAGAAGTTGGAGCAACTGTTCTACCCTTTCTAAAGAACAGTGATTTGATGGCACAGTGTATACTTCCCATAAAAATAACAAAGTGTGACTACTCCAGGGCAAAATTCATGTCTTTAGTTTATTGACATTTAGCAGGTCTACACTGATCATGCTCACTTCTAACAAGAAAAAGTCCTAAAGTGAAGGAAGACGTTAAAGAAGGAAATTAGAAAAGAGACAGCTAATAGCATTGGTAGCTTAAGGCTGTTCAGGTCTCTCTTATGAACAGTGCAGTCCCTCTTAACTTTGCTGGGCAGCTGACAGACCAACAAGAAGTTCTTTCTGCAGCTACTAAATGTTGCTGGAGAGGTTTCAGTAACTATAACAAGGATGCCAAAGCAACTGACTGACTGCAGGGTTACTCCCCCACAAAACACCTTTTTTCACCCATTTCAGTGTGCAAGTCATTAGGTATTCACTTGAGCCAGAGTCCACCTGACTGGTCTTGAACCAAAGTGGACTGTGTGACTGACAGACTCACCTTTGTAAGCTAAATGTCAAGAAACTATTTCGAGTTCCACGTATCCACTGTCAAAATGTTCCATTTTTTCAGCCAAGGCAAGGACAGTGCAGAAAGGTCATTTACACTGTTTTTACCAATGTTGGCTATCATATGTTTGTAGACAGGAATGAAAAAGGCAACTTTTCAGCACCATTCTCCCTCTGGACAATAAAGAGTACTATGTTGTAACTTGAAATATGAAGGAAGAACCCCAGAGGCTGCCAGCTTACCACATGGTTTTGTCCCATTTCAGCTGAGAGTTAAGTTGTGAGTACTCCTTTTTCTATATTAAGCATTTTTTATTATATAGGAAATAGATTTTTAGCCATTACAACTTCTGTGTGAGGACTAACTTTCATCAAGAGACTTACAGACCAGAACAGCCCCACTTCAAGAAGAAAAAAGCTATTTGAATTGTATCAAATGTACCAAGATGCCAACGCTCTCTTCATTACTGGAAGCAATTAAGACCCTGCAGAGGCTAATTGAAAGTCACAAACAGTCTCTACCAACTGACAGTATAACGGCATGCTAGTATATAAGCATAAACTGTTACACAGAAATGAACATGTAACAGGCACTTGTAAAAGACAGGATTACTGCAAATCTTGTCCTTTGTTAACAGAACACTTAGTTTCATATTACCGAAGCACCTGCAATCTCTGTGCTTTCATGATGACTAGTAAAACTCCTTGCTTTGCAAACACCAAAACTGTACCCAAGAGTCTTGCAAGAATTCTGAACAGAAATTCTTTGCAGAATTTTCTGAAACACAATATCCTATTGAGAATGCAAAAAAGAGGAATATGCCAGGATTGTTTCAAGATAATACTAAGAGACATAAACTAACTATTGCTATTGCTGAAACTCTGACAAATTAAGTTTTATCTCCACCACTGGAGGACTCCAATAGACACAAGAGGTCAACTAGTTCACACACAAAAATGGATAGTTTTGTCCATATGTGTTTGTGGAATTTTGAGCAGTGGATCTCTCAAGCCACTCATCCAGAGCTGCTAAACATTAAGGACAAGTAGTTGCCACGAATCAGTTACTGTCTCATTCTTTGAATATATGTTATTTTAACCTAAAATAACAATTAAAAGATGCTGAGTATATATCACTTTTTAGTATAGCTGGAGCTCCCTCTACAGCCCCAACACTGTGCAAGAAGCCCCTTGGAAGCATATACTGGCAATATTTAGCAAAACAATTCAGGTGTGCCAACAGACTTAAAGCAGTACTTTTGCTTTAAATTTGGACTCATTCAATTACATTGCTAGTAGCCCAGCACAGCAATGTGAAGTTTCAAACAATACAATTACAGAAACTATTCATACTAGCTTAGACTGCTCTACAGAAGTTTACACAAAAGTAACTTTTTAGACAAAATAGCTAAAAGTAGTAGTTCCACGTGCCTAGGCAATATTTCTGGTTGCTAAATACCAGGGGCTCAATATTTCTGGTTGAAATGAATTTTGTTTGGTTGGGTTTTTTGCCCTATGTTAGCAGTCCCCACCCACTTCAGCTTTAATCATGCTATGTCTCAGTTGTACTTCCCATCTAGCATATACTCCCAGAAGCAAGATCCAACTGTACCAGGGAATTGTATAATTGCATCACAGAATATGGAAAGCTTTTTCCTAACAGCTGATACAGCCAAGCCTACTTTTGGCAGAACTGCCTCTAGGTTGTGTGACAGAACCATTGTGTACTAGTGTTGGCAAAGGTAAATCTGTAAAGACTGTATTATGAAGTCAGGAATGCTTCAGTTTCTCCCTACAACTACACTGCCTCTCAAGAAGGCAAATGGCTCTTGGTACTTCTCGGGCATATTTTTTTCTGGTAAATGATATAATCAAAGGATAGAACAATAATATTCTGTACTTTCCAATAAAGGTCTACAGTATAATACTTGGCTTTTAAAAATCTGCTGCTTACATTTTATGTGAACAGCCCATTTAAAATGATAAATGAGACCGTAATCTCCCTTTCAAGAAACTGGAGAAAAAGCAGCTGAAAAGCTACACCAACCTGCAGCCCAATTCTTATTCAAACAGATCACTGAGCTAATTGGTAACTAACCCCAATTATGTATATACAGGAGTGTATCCTTAGTCTCATATTTTCAGTTCTCTCACATATCCTTATGGACAGCAATACAGAAAGGAAGCAACACAGTCAGGCAGTGACAACAGGTTATTTGAAAATTTTTTTAAAGAGGCTCTAGAAGACTTAGTAATGGCTTGATATGTCCCCAAAATATAAAAAATCTTGACTGCCTTTAACTTACCACCTGCTACATTAATGCATAGTCACATTTGATATCTTACTTTGAAGTGCAAGAAAAACAGCAAAATGTAATACTGTTAAAAAACTATATATGGCTAGAAGGTAGCAAAAGTAGATTTCAAGCAGGGCGAGCCTTCTTTTTCAGTGCAGACCTCTATCACAACTACAGTAGAAATCACTGTTCATGCATGTGTATATCCATCTCAATAGCCATATATTTGAAACCAGAGGTAGTGTGGCATTTCAAAGCCTATTCAGTGTTACTAGATTCTATTATACTGTGTGCAGAAATATGCACATTTAGCCTGTTGCAAAAGTGAAACTGCATGTCTGATTTATACATGCTGTTTGCCTTACAAACAGGTTTGAAACACACATTCATCCAAGCACGCTGGGAGATATCCAATGAGTCACAATCAGAGTAGACCCGCTGTATCGTAAATGCATTGATTTCAGTGGGGCTACTCTGAGCATGTCTAGTATTAAATATCACCCACATAGCAGCCAACTCCTAGGGACCAAGTCCCCCCCAATAGGCGAGGGGACTGCCCCCCCCCCCAAGTTGATGGGCATTGCCATTCAAATGGTGTGCGTGCACCATCCCCTTTTATTCAAGTGGTCACCCCTAAGGAGCCATTATAAGCATGCTTCAAAACCACATCACTATGTCTGAGCTAACTGGGTAGCAACTGAACAGTAGACAACTACTCAGATATTAACTATTTATTCTGAACGCATCACAAAGAGATAGAGTAAAAAAAAAGAAAAGTCATGGACAGGAGCTGGTTATGCAGATTGTTGTTGCATAAATAGGAACTAGTGCCGCCTACCTGTCTGCTCTGCTCTGCGTGTGCGCGGGGGCGGAGGGGGGGTGTCTGTAAAAACTGACAGCCACAAAAGCAACTCGATCTCCCCGCTGTGGCAGAAGAGGTCATTGAACTCAAGCCATGCTGTTTTCGGAGGCAGCCAGATCTGTCCGGCTAGTGTCAAATGTATTAAAGATGCGCAATGCTCAAGGCACAGTGTGCAACCCTTTCATTTCTGTTAAGTAGCCACTGGCGGGCTAAAAGACCAGCCGGCTTTATCCCCCCCCCCTCTCTCTCTCTCTCACACACACACACACACACAAAAGCACACCACGTTTTAAGACCGGCGGCAGTTTCAGCTCCACTCCCCCCCCCCCCCACGTTCCAGCCACAACCAAGTCACCTAAATAAGCCGACCTTGTGTCACCCCATCTTTCTTGCCTTACAGAAGCGGGCTCGGCCCCTCCGACTAGGCCTGCCTCGGAGGGGGGGGGAGAGAGAAAAGTGGGTCTCAGCCCCCTGGCGACCACGCATCCCGCGCCAAAGCCCAGCCCCGGAGAAGGGACGGGGAAAGCGGGCAGGAACCCTCGAGGATCGCGAGAGGGCGACAAGCCCGGCCTGCTCCGCAAAGCCCCGCACACAAAGGGGGTCCCAGTCAGCGGAAAGGAAGGGATGGCGGGGTGGGCAGCGAGGGAGGCGGAAACTGGGCGCGGCACCAGCGCCGCCGCCGCGAGAGGGAGACGCGACCCCCCCCCCAAACCGCCCTCACCTCGTCCTCCCGCTCGCTGCGGAAGCACAAGCACGCCGCCCGCTTCTTGAAGCCCTCCCGGTCGTAGGTCCGCGTCTGGTTGGGCTTGAACTTCATCATAGAGGCAGAAATAATAATGCCGCCGCCGCCTCTTCCTCCGGTCCCCGGCACTGCGCCTATTCCAGTCGCGGCGACGGCTGAGGCCCCGGCGCTCTCCCGCTTCGCTCTCCGGCCCGCTCCGAGGGGCGGCGGCGGCGGGGGGGCGAGAGTGAGTCCCGTCGTCAAGGGAGGGAGGGAGCGAGCGAGCGAGGGAGGAGGAGGAGGAGGAGACGACGACGACGCGCTTTTCCTCTCAGGGGGACCGAGCGCCGCGAGGAGCGGAGGCGCTGCCGGTGCCGCGGCCGCCCAGGAGGAGTCCACGCCGCGCCATGGAGACGCTCCGACTGCTGGCCCGGTGCCGCCTTCCCGCCGGCGCCTCTGTCCCGGAGCTGCTGGAAGAAGCGCTGCGCTATCTCTTCTTCGCCGCCCCGCCCGCCTCAGTCAGCCGCCCTCATCCGGCCCCCTGAAGCGCCGCCACTCGCCGCTCCTGCGGCCGCTGTACCCACTATTTAACTGTAACGCGCATTCCTCCACCCGCCCGCAGCGGCCCGGCCTCCGCCGCTCACTACGCAGGCGCAGGGCCCGCCTCGGAGGAGGGCTTGGCGAGGGAGAGGCGGGGCGAAGCGAGGAGGCTCCATGGGCTGATCATGGGGGGAGGGGGTGCCCTAAGGCGAAGCAGCCTCCTCGGCCCCGATCCCCTCAGCCTAACGTGAAAGGAGGGCCTAGCTGCTCCTGGGGCGGCTGGCTGCCTTAGTTCCCTCGCGCAGTAGCGCCCAGACTAGAGGCTTTTGCAATTTGGAAGCGGGAAAAGCTTTCTTTTCAATGAGAGTTGCCCCCCCCAAACAACATGCCATATTTGTAGTGATGACTAGTTTAAACTCGCGCAAGCATTGACAAAAGAATTTCGTAGTTTAGGGAGTGCGCACGGACAAGGCTCGATCCAGTTCACTCCAGATGGCAGCCGCCCGGGGTGTGTACAGGCAACTCTCAGTAGGGCTCTTCCTTTAGGTATAGGATTACAGAGAATGGTGCGCATCTCCCATATCAGATCCTTCAGTTTCTCAATGAATGGAAACTCCGAGGAATATGAGTGGCGCCTCCGTTTCCTTAGATCCACTTGGTATTCCGAGTGCCTCATTGTGTCAGTTGGGCAAGGGGGAAAAACAGGTACCCAGGCGCTGGGAGTATCCCCCTGAATATAAGTGCTACACCCGCAGCATACTAGACTGGTTCCTGAGCTGGCGATGCAAAATGGTTGAAAATTTGAAGGCTGAACTGTAATGTGAAATTCTGGATCATTGCAGTCAAGCAAAGCTAAGATACGGGGACTCCTACCAAAGATCTCGCATTAATATACCAACCCTGAACTTCACATGGAACACAGCAGCAGTGGAGTGCAAAAGTGCACTTAGCCCTTGGGTTCTCCCAATAAGTGCCTGATAAATTCTGGACATGGTTCCATTATATTTTGAAGAAATACACATAGTCCAATATGGAATTGTGATGTCATGAGGGTTCAAAAGCCTTTATAGCCAAAACAAGTATCTATACCCTGCAAGTTTTAGCTAAGATTACAAGTGAAGCAACATTTATCTGAGTGTACTATCAACAGACTGTCTTTCCCTCACCCCAATAGAGTCTGAAGATATGAAGATTAAACATTTACAGATGTATTTCTTTTTTAGAAAATCTTGCCTTATCTTAAGTGGTCACCTAAAGAAATACAAGGTTGTCTCCAAATAAGTTTTACTCAGAATTGGCCCACTGAAATTAATAGATGTAAGTCATGTCCTTTAATATTAATAGGCCTGCTCTGAGGGTTAACATTAGATACAGCCCATGGTGTTTAGCATGTATTGCTGCATCACTGATGGAATAAGCAGTATAACTAAATACAGTTTATTAATGCACTATTAACTAGCTCTATTGTAGGTAGCCTATGTGATTAATAGAAATGGAATATTCTTTGTGTGAGTTGTGACACAAGACAAACAGCAATCAATCAAAAGGGATGTCTGATTACTCTTACATCCTGACCCACATCCCTACAGAATTAATCAGAGCAAAACTTTCAGAATATGATCTGCTCAGACAGTGGTCATAAATGGAGGTCCCCATTGAAGTGTGGGCAGGAATGTCCTATGAAGACTGAGTTTACCTCTATCTTTCTGTTTTTACTTTCTAGATTGCATTTCCCCTTATATGATCATATTGCCCTTCTTGGCACTGGAGTAATAATGCCACACCAGCCAAAGACTTCTTTGGAAATCATTCCTATATCTGAGGCTTGTCCAGAGTGTCTGTTTTGGCTAGCAGGAGCAAGTAGGAATGATGAAAGTAGCAGATAAAAAGGATAACTGTCTGGAGGAAAGATCCTAAAAACCAGCAGTTCCTTTTGTCTCTCCTATTACAGCTCCCTGCATTCTGCAAGGAACCTGGGAAAGTCCCTCTCTGGGCGTGTTTCAGATGCATGCAATGGCAATAACTTTTACAAACTGAAGACAAATACTACTGTTTTCAGTGCTCCATGACAGATGTTAGCATCTCTCTTATGGTTCTTTCCCCCACCCCCATGGATGGTTCTCCCAGGCACATTTGTACTGGAGCCAAGACTTATGTTGCAAATCTAATATTGCTGTCATTTCAAAACAAGAAGCAACCATGTTCTTTTGGCTCTTAGCCAAGCAATTCGTTGCATATTTGTGTGCAAGAGAGAGCTAAGGATAAGCAAAGTTGTTGCATTTGTTAAAAGTTCTAATGTGCAGATAGATTAGCTTGCTTCTTCAAGTGTACTGGAAACCTAACCTGTAGGGCTTTTTATATATATAAAAAAATTATATATATATACATATATATATATGGATTGTCCTGGGTCTCTGGGTTGTCCTGGTTTGAAATCCTGGTACCCTAACTTTCATTATGTATGTATGACTGCCATGAGGTTGTAGCGTCCAGTCATCTCCTGTCCTGACAGTGATGAATGCTCATGTAAATGTTCTCCAGTGACAGAAACTAGATCCCAGGCTGTTTGTCCATACTCCAAGTGATGTAAAATAGAATGTGGTGCAACTTCTGTATAATAAACAGTCCATGTTTTGGATATGCAGTAACATCTCCGTAGCACCTTTTCTGCCTTTGACCTTGCATTTCTGTCATATGCTATTCTTGAAATTTATCCAGGGCCTGGATTCCAAGCAATAATCAATTCAGAATACACACAAAATGTTCATTTTAAGCCTTACGAGTTAACAGAGGCTGCAATCGTAAGCTTGCCTACCCAAAAGTAAGTCCTACTGAATTTCGTGTAGTTAACTCCTTGTTAAATGTCATTAGGATTGAATCCACAGGTGCATGTCTTAAGCCATCCTTACAAGATTACCTATGCAATAGTTGTTGAATGGCAGCAAAAATGTGGCAGATCATAGAAGGCAATGAGTTTAATTCTAAAAACATGGACTTTCATAGGAAAATGTTTGCTTCTGGTGTGTCAAAACTGAAGCTGAAGTCTGCTGTCAATTTTAGTTCTCAAGTACAGTTGGTTTGTGGCACTTCAATCTGAAACATACCACTTGGGAGTCTGGCTCATTTTCAAGGACCCATAAATTCTGTGCCAAGTGTTTAGAATCAGTATCAGTTCACTAGACCCCTGCCTGCAAAGTTAAAGTTGCAATGAGAGAGAGAGAAAATGAAAGCAGTTTCTTGCAAAGAGAACTATATTTAATATTCTCAGGACTGTTTCTGCTGGGTTAGAATCCATCAAGTAACAGAGATCAACAAATCAATTTCACACAACCATTTCATGCTTATTGTGAGTTTCACATATGCTTGACTATTTTTTGTCGCACTTATATTTACCATAAGTTTCCTTTGCATGTTAAATGTATTTTTTCCAATTATATTAAAGCTAAGTAACAGTGTATGCTGCAGCCCATTGGCAAGACATAAATTAAACTGTGTTATGTCTACTCCCAAGCATAATAATAATAATAATAATAATAATAATAATAATTTATTTATACCCCACCCATCTGGCTGGGTTTCTAAGCCGTTAGTTTTAATATAATAAATTAGAAATAGAGACAATTTACCAAACTTCCCTGTTATGTAATTATTCTGCATCATTGTACGAAACAGTTCTGGTCACTTTCATCTGAAAACTACACCATGGTGGTAAAACACAGAATTCATTCAACTTATCAGGTAGCAGCTTACCACATTCACAACCAATACCTGATCAGATATGGAATCTGCTTCTGGCTACGGAAGTGATGGTGTGACAAGCCTTAACAAGATAGGAATGGACTACAGAAATCCTAGCCTGCAGAAAGGGAATGTCGTAGAAACATCATGGTGCTGAAGCTTGTTCGCTCTTTTTTTCCATCCTGGAAAACATTAAAGTACTATTCAGCCTTCTTCTTTGTCAAGACCAAATTATGTTTAATGTTCATACAGTAGCATGATTAGGACTGTCTAAAATAAATAAGTCCGTCTCCCCATCTGGAATGGGACTGTGATATGGAGAACAGGGGTGTAACCCTATCCCTTGAGCTGTGTTTGCTTGTCAAAACACCCTGAGGTGTTATTCCCCCCCACCCCCCAAAAAGTGTTATTGGTAGACTCTATCTCTATGAGATGCCAGCACCTCACAGGATGGCTATCATCACCATGTTAAGCACTTGTCTTTGCAAGAACAAGATTTTCTGCTTCAAACCTGTTGTTTTTCCAGGGCAAGGTCTTGTAGGAATACATTCCAGAGACAATATGCCTTTAAAACAAGACTCTGCCTGTGCTGAGTGGTGTTCAGTTTCCCCTGAGGTGGGTTTTCATTGCAAAGAACTGGATGTTTTGCTTGTAGATTATTCTGATGTTAGAATACACAACAATAGTTTAAACACACACACACACACACACACACACACACACACACACTGCATCCCTGGATGTGCCTTTAAACCAAATATACTGCTGGAACACCCTTCCAGCAGAAAAACTGACAGGGTAGAGTCATGGGCAGAGAAACAGCGCAAATGCCACATTAACATCACAGAAACATTGTTGGATCAGGCCATAGGTTTATCTAGTCCAGCATCCTGTTCTCACAGTGGCCAAGCAGATGCCTGTAGGAAGCCCACAAGCGGGATATGTGTGCAACAGCACTCATTCCACACTCTTACAACCTGTGGCCAAAACACCTCAGCCCTGTCACATTTATTTATTTCATTGTTTTTTTAAAATTGAATTTCTCAGTCACTTTATCTTGCCCGGGACCACCCAAAGCAACTTAGAACCAAACAGACAATAAACCCCATTCAGATATATTAAAACCAAGAGGAAAGAGAAACACATTATTAAAAACACCCCACCCACTTCTAAAAGGTCTCAGATAGTTAAAGGCCAAAGGCCTGTTTATAGAGGAAAGTTTTGGCCTGGCACTCTCAGGTGGACTCCCTTGATAGGAAATGGAGAAGGGGTGCTTTGTGCTACAGAGAAGCACTTCACAAAGCGTTTGCAAAACCAATGTGCGGTATGTGGTTAGCATGTCTGACCAGAGCATGGAAGATCAGGGTTCAAACCCTCATTCTGCCACAAAGCTCACTGGGTGACTCTCAGCACAACCTACCTCCTTACTTATGAGGAGAACATAAGAGGAGAGAACCACACATGCTATTGCTACATCAGCCTCCTTGAGGGAAAGGTGGGATATACATGTATTAAGAAAAAAATCATAAACATAAAATGGTTCTTCTGAGGAGACACAGGAACTTGAGCATGTGCCAAGATTTTCTCCTCCCAGAACCTTAGCACGAACCTTGCCTCAAGCACAAGCAACTTCCATTCCCAACAACTGGGGTGCCTGAATTGAGTATATATATATATACATTGCCTGAAGATAACATGAGGTAAGTACCTTGCTGTAACCTGGCTTTGGTCAATTTCTGGATGTGAGACCACCTGGGAATACCATGTGTGCCACCTTGAGTTTTGTGGTTGAAGACACGATAGAAACATAATAAATGATCAATAATTAAAAGTAACCAGCATTACCAATGAAATAAATAACATTCAATCCATTATATGCTCCTCAGTATGTGCCCAGCTTGCACTTAGCATCTAATTGTGGTTTCTAGTTCAATCCTGCATGGGTCTACTCAAATATCATCCCAGGGTTGTGAGTGTAGGGTTGCAGCCTTCAGGTGCCTACCTCCTACTCCCTGTTCAGTTTGGTTTTCTACTAAGACAATGAGCGTGCAAGTTTTCTTGCAGCAATTACACATGGGTTATATTTACTTTTGTCCCTGTGGAGCAATATGGCACAACTCTTACAATAGTTAATTGATGAAACATTGTTAAAGGGACATGAGGATCTCAGTTAATGATGCACCATAAAATTGCAGGGGATAGGATTCCCCTCGGTTTACCTGCAGTCCCTGCTGCTTTTGTATATTGAGGACACTTATGAATGACACTTGTGAAAATGCCTTTAGATCTTTTGCGTGTAGTGTATCCAAGGCTGAAAAAACCCCATATCTCCTTTAAGAAATACAGTTGAATCTCGGTTTTTGAACGTAATCTGTTCCAGTAGACCGTTTACTTTCTGAAATGTTGAGAAACCAAAAACTCAATATGGAAGCCTCAATACAATAGGGCAGGCATGTCCAAAATCCAGCCTGGGGGCCACTTGCGGCCCCCAGGCTGGTTTCAAACAGCCCCCCAGGCAATTTTGAAAAAGCAATCTCTTGCGGCCCCTGAGCGCCTGCCCACCAAAGCCATTTCCTTTTTGCAGGCTCTTCACGAGCTCTTCACAGGGACGTGGGTGGCGCTGTGGGTTAAAGCCTCAGTGCCTAGGGCTTGCCGATCAAAAGGTCGGTGGTTCGAATCCCCGCGGCGGGGTGCGCTCCCGCTGTTCGGTCCCAGCGCCTGCCAACCTAGCAGTTCGAAAGCATCCCTGGGTGCAAGTAGATAAATAGGGACCGCTTACTAGCGGGAAGGTAAACGGCGTTTCCGTGTGCGGCTCTGGCTCGCCAGAGCAGCGATGTCACGCTGGCCACGTGACCCGGAAGTGTCTTCGGACAGCGCTGGCCCTTGGCCTCTTTGAGTGAGATGGGCGCACAACCCTAGAGTCTGTCAAGACTGGCCCGTACGGGCAGGGGTACCTTTACCTTTACCTTTACCACGAGCTCTCCCCTCTGCGCAGGGGGTGTGAGTAGCCCCCGTGCCATTAGGGAGTCCCCGGTTGCGCCACTCCTTGGGTCGACCAATCTGGTCAGCCGGGGGGGGCGTGGCTAAATAAATAAATACTACAGTACAGGTTTGGGGTGTTGATGCTGCAGCGATGGCGATGGCAGAGGGGCGGCCGCCTTCTTGACCCAGTGCCGGATTTATGTATAGGCCGGCCCTCAAGCATGTTCACTTCATCAAATCTGGCCCTCTTTGAAAAAAGTTTGGACACCACTGCAATACGGAAACTCAATATGGAAGCTGTGCTGCACGTTCGGCTTCTGAAAATCGTTCGAAAACCAGAGCAGTTACTTCTGGGTTTTTGGCATTTGAAAGTTGAAACGTTTGACTTCCGAGACAACTGAAAACTGAGGTTCCACTGTATATATATATATATATAAATAAAATTGGAGCCCCTAAAGTCACATTTGCAGAATGAGAATTACCTGTTCCCTGTTATCACCGCAGGAAAGGCTAGAGTACAAGATACAGAGCCGACAATGTTTCCTAAGCTGCTTTCTCCTACTGTTCTCACAGTTGTTGAGTAAGCGGTGGCTTGATTTCACGACTGCTTATCTGGCAGGGACAAAATTTGCACTCCATGCACTCTGCCCTTTGAGCAGATCCTGTTGCAATGCTGAGTATGTTGAAGCCCGTGATAGTAGAATGGAGATTATTTGGACCAAACTCCCATCTCACTTATACCAGACAACCTCACTGAACTCAAAGGCTTGCAGCTGAAACAAGAGTGGTTAGCTGCATATTTCTTTGGGGGACCAGCTTGGACCAGCAAACATGAGTGAAGGACAGAGAATCATCATGTTCTCACATAGCAAGTTAATTGCATGAAAGCAACTAATGTATTGAAATGCAAAAATCAGGGGTGCTGTCACATGTTAATTGATTTCACTCACTTAATGTAACAAGTGGTTTAAACCCCAATTGAAATAATAGTAATAATAATAATAATAATAATAATAATAATTTATACCCCGCCCATCTGGCTGGGTTCCCCCAGCACACTCATTCTGCTCTGAAAACAAAGGCACCAGAATGCAGAAGATATGTGTTCAAATAATCTCCGCTATACTTTGGAATGCGTTTCTAGCTCTGTTCAGATGTTTGCCAAGAATGCACAGAGGGAGGCCACACAAGCTAACTTCACCCCCAGTGCCCTGTTCCTGTCAGCTGCAGCCTCAGACTCTAATGATGAAGAGCCATAGTTTAGTGGGATAGTATCTGCTTAGTGTGCAGAAGGTCCCAAGATCAATGTTCAGCAATTCCAAGTAGGGCTGGGACTGTCCCTTGTCTGAAATTCTAGGGAGCTGCTGCCAGTCAGTGTCGACAATACTGAGTTAGAGGGACTGATGGATTGACTGACTATAAGGCAGCTTCCTTACTGTGTGTTTCAGATCACTTGCTACCTGAGTTCCATTGTCTGAAGATGCCAAGGATGGAGCCACAGACCCCCTGCAAGTTAAGTGCATGAAACACAGTGGTACTTCAGCTTACATACGCTTCAGGTTACAGACTCTTCAGGTTACAGACTCCGCTAACCCAGAAATAGTATCTCGGGTTAAGAACTTTGCTTCAGGAGGAGAACAGAAATCGTGCTCCGGCGGTGCGGTGGCAGCGCAAGGCCCCCATTAGCTAAAGTGGTGCTTCAGGTTATGAACAGTTTCAGGTTAAGAATGGACCTCCAGAACAAATTAAGTTCTTAACCAGAAGTACTGAGCTATGGCTGCTCCTCAGTCAGAAATGAGGCCAGAAGAGGTCTGTGGCACACATCCAGCTCTGATCTCCAACAGAGGGGAATAGCTAGGGGTGGGAGGCTGCCCCTGCTGCCCCACCCTCCTTCTGCTACCGGAGGTGGATTTAGGGCAGCACGGGGGGGGGGGCAAGGCACAAGGGGCAAAGGGCCACCTTCCCACCTACTTCCCAAACCCTAGTTAGCACTTGCCCACCTTTGGGAAGGAGGTAGGAGGGCTCTAGGATTCTGCCAGAGCCTTGCACCACCTTCCCAAAGCCTGATGCCCCCCATTCCTGCCTTTGGGGAGGTGGCATGTCTGCTCCTGCTGCTACCTAAGGCAATTGCCTCACTCTGCCTAATGGTAGGGTCAGCCATGCCATCTGGAAAGCACCTTAGGTCAGAGATAAAGGCCACAGCAGTGACTGTCGGGAAATTTTGTCTCAAGGCTCCACAGTCTCAGTATCTTGAGTGGAAAGCAAATTGACAACTTAAAGGACAGAGTATTAAACCCGCATACACAGAAGGTCACTCAAGTGTGTTTAAAAAACTGCTTGCAAAAGGCCTTTCCCCCTCTCAGGTGAAAACTGAAGCCTGGCCAGCAGAAATTGTACCATTTCCAAAGGCAGTTACCCGATTACTGTGAGAATGAGGATTTCTGGATCAGTTGACGCTTCCTTTTTCTACTGAGGTGCATGCAATTAAAGCTTGTTTTGTATCGCTGTAAGTGAAACCAGATATTAGTGAAATAATCCACTGTAGAGCTTTAAAGAGAACATAAACTAGAAGCTTGCTGAACAGTACATCTTTAATTGCTTTGGCCTGATTCTTACCTTGTGCGTCCCCCCCCTTATTTGTTTGTTTGTTTGTAAAGCTACAGCATTTCCACACAGATGGCTTCCAGACAGAAAGTTTCTCCTAAATCTGAGAAATGGCTTCTAAAAATGCATCATCATTCTGCTGTCCAGGTATGTGTTGGGGAGAGGTGAACTTATTTGTGTGGCTCTTCAGGTGGGAACCTTAGATCATTGAAACTACTGTACTTGATTAGTTATTGTGGGGAAGAGAAGGAAGGAAGGAAGGAAGGAAGGAGTGAAGGAGTGGCATTTTAGATGACTATATCTTGGTGTATAACTTCCAGAAGAAGTCTGATGCTCTTTTGTAAACATTAAACATACAGATGATAAGGGATGATGGCAAAGATTTACAGTGAAAAATGCCGGCAATCAATAATGTTGCAATTCACTTTTTTGGCAAGGTTCTGTACAGGCCAAAATAGAATTTCCTTCTCAGGTGCAAAGGCTGGATTTAAGGGGTGCTTCGCAACAAGGGGTACTCTTGCATTTGTGGTAGGAAAAGATGCAGACTTCCAATAGGAAGTCATGGGACATGCACCAATTGGCAACAAAGTAGGATGTCCACTCTGAAACTTTTGCAGGTGCAAACAGTACAGTGGTACCTTGGGTTACAAATGCTTCGGGTTACAAACACTTCAGGTTACAAACTCCGCTGACCCAGAAGTAGTACCTCGGGTTGTGAACTTTGCCCCAGGATGAGAATGGAAATCATGCGCTGCCACCAGCGCAGTGGCAGCAGGAGGCCCCATTAGCAAAAGCGTGCCTCAGGTTAAGAAAGGTTTCGGGTTAAGAACGGACCTCAGGAACGAATTAAGTTCATAACCCAAGGTACCACTGTATTGAAGTTGGAATCAATAACTTCCCCAATGCCATGTCTTGGGGAAATGGCTTCACAGACCAAACTGAACCAATTGCAGGCCAAGATTGGCCTGTGAGACAGAGGTTCCCTACTACTGATCTATATGAACAAGGTACTACTACGCATTTGCATTCTATACTGTACTTATATGGGTGATTTCAGTGCTTAGATGGAAAACAACTTGTTATTACTCCTTTAAACTGCAATTTTCTTCTTGTCTCTCTGGCTGTCTTTCTCTATCAGAGTTGGCAGGGAGAAAACTACTTCAAATGAGCTGAACAAATCAGGATTAGGTGGAAGAGGGCAGACTGGAACAATGGAAAAAGTAGACCTCCTCTGTTCCTGGTTTATAGACCTTTACAGGACTTTTTTTCAGCTGGAACTTACCGGCACTCAGTTCTGGCACCTCTCAGGGGTGCTATTGCTGTTCTAAGAGAATGAGGGAGGAGTTTATGTTGAGTTCTGACACCTCTTTTTCTAGAAAAATAGCAATGGACCTTTCTTTCTTTCTTTCTTTCTTTCTTTCTTTCTTTCTTTCTTTCTTTCTTTCTTTCTTTCGATTCACTCTAATGAAATGCATTGGGGAAGAAAAGAGGGGGAAGAAAAGGAGTGGGAATTGTCCCAAGCTATGGTGCACAGAACACCGCAGGAAGTCTGCACACAAAGAAGCCAATGTGTGCAAAGTTCGTTGCAATTCTGTTTGTAGCTTACAGCACAAAAGCAGAGATGATTTTGGAGCACAAGGAGTCAATAAAAGTACAACTCAACGCAGTATAACTATTTAATGTGATGAATATACTGCCTCCCATTTTCAACCGCAAATCTGCAGATATGCTGCAGACCAGCTGAATGAAGCTCAAGGGCCATTAGTAGGCTGTGGACCAGTTTGGGAAACCCAGACCTAGGCTTCTTATGGAATCATAGAGTTGGAATCTTGACCACAGCCATCCCTGGGTGGGCTTGAACCACCAACCTTCTGGTTAAGAGCTAGACTCACTAACCCACTGCGCCCCTGGAGAGCATCTTACATGATACAGTTTGTCTCATGCCTTTTAAGAATTGTTGAGAGAGAAAAGGGAAGGTGTATATTTAAATATATATGTCATGGATATAGAAGTCCAGATTCACGTACAGTTTAGTAGTTCCTAATTGACAAAGATATATCCTGTGTCTCAAATGCCAGGGGCTCCTGTTTCATTTGTATCACAAGTTACATTGATCTCTGCTTTAACAGTTTTCATCCTTTCATCTTCTCCTGTTTACCACGGCCCGCGCAAAACTGATTGCAATCTCTTTTCAGAGTTATCTTGCTGCAGGCTGTTTGGATCTAACTGCACGCTTCTTCGTTGTTCTTTTGTGGCTTTCTTATTTGAGTCACTTTGCTAAAATGGAGACAGCATGTTCTGTGCTCTTATATAGCTTTGTTACATCAAGAAGGAATAGGCCAAATGATGATGATGAACATTTTATATTTATCTGTATTTGTAAATAGGTCACCTTGTGTAAGAAACCTACTATTTTTAAAACTGACTTTATGTATTATTTTGCCCTCTTGATGCCAAGTGAGGAAGAGGTAAGACAGAGTGCAATGTGTTCTGATTGGTTCTTTGCCAGGACACTGCTCCTCAAGAGAATGCAGCAGCTCATCGGCTGCTGCTTCTTCTTTTTATAAAAGAGTAACTCCCAACCTATTTGAAATGTTGCTACAGACATTTTTGGTCCTGCTTTGGCAGAGTCAGAAAGGACATGTAGAGCAAAATTTCCTTTGCTAGCTGGCAGGAGCACTGGGCATACCCAGAAAACTATGAGGGATTTGCAGTTTCAAGTTCCAATTTTAATAGCTGCTATCCCCAACAGGGCTGGATTTAGGTTTGATGAGGCCCTAAGGTACTGAAGGTAATGGGGCCCTTTATATGTCCAGCTGTCCTTTGTCAACAACAAATTGTCGCTGTTTTTTGTGTTGAATATGTGCTAGCTGGTAATTTATGGGCCTAATAGGTATCTAAAGCCATTTGCAAATAATAAAATATGTATTTTATCAAAGTACCAGTAATTGTTGAACTGAAATACAATTAAGAAGAAGCATATTAATAGTGAAATACAATTAAGAAGAAGTATAAAGGTAAATGGACCCCTGACCAGTCGCGGACGACTCTGGGGTTGCGGCACTCATCTTGCTTTACTGGCCGAGGGAGCCGGCATACAGCTTCCGGGTCATGTGGCCAGCATGACTAAGCCGCTTTCTGGTGAAACCAGAGCAGCACGCGGAAACACTGTTTGCCTTCCCACCGAAGCAGTTCCTATTTATCTACTTGCACTTTGACGTGCTTTCGAACTGCTAGGTTGGCAGGAGCAACGAGACCTCACCCCGTCACGGGGATTCAAACCGCCCACCTTCTGGTCAGCAAGCCCTAGGCTCTGTGGTTTAGACTACAGTGCCACCCACGTCCCTTGTAAGAACTATATTAATAGTGAAATAATTATTAAGCTCTAACTTAAAATCATTTTTTATTCATAACAAACTTCATAATGCAAACACATTGGCAACAAAACACTGTTGCTGTATATAGGTTTTATTTTATTTGTTTTTTATCTTATATTTTGCAAATGTACATCTAATTTTTTTCCTTTAATTTTTTTGGGTCCCCCATGAGAGTTGGGCCCTAAACTATAGCTTGTTTAGTTTATACGTAAATCCGGCACTGATCCCCAATAATCTCTGGGTATGGGGCAAGTAAAGGACAGTGGGCCAGATCCTGCTGTCAATCACAGTGAATAGCAGAGATGGACCGCTTGTGAGATGGACAGATGTTGTGAGATTCCAACTTCCCTCTTCCCCAGGCAGCACGGCCAAAAGTCAGGAATGAAGGGAGCTGGAGTTTGCAGGGCCACAGGTTCCTCATCTCTGGTGAATAGAAATGGGGTTATTATACCTGTGATCTGACTCAATATAAGGCAATTTCATATACCCATCTGAAACAGAGTTATGAAATCAAGCTAATATACACATATTTGTGCAACATATACCTATTTCAGATTTTTGGTGAAGAGAAGAGTGTATGATGTAGCCACATTCTTCCTGAGATAGGTCAACAGAACTGTACAAGGTTGATGCCCAAATAATTTCTTTCTGTGGCTCAATGTTTGGAAACTGGACATCAATACGTAAATCCCTTCTGTAAAAAATGTAAGGTTTGAATATTACATCTTCATTTTCAGAATACCCTAACCTACCTCCAAATAATGAATATTTTAAACATTTGGGGAGAAATTGTTATTTGAGGGCTGCAATCCCAGCCTGCTGATTTCTGCTGGGTGAATTATCTGAGAATCACGGCCACAGATGCACAGCTAACATGCACTAGAATTTACAAAGTCTGAAGGCAAATACTTCCAGTTCTTCAGCGATCAAGTCTGATAGCAAGAAAGATTCGTTATTGTACTTGGGAATTGGGGCCCAGTTAAGCAAGTGATTATGCTGGAAGGTTTTGACAGTCAAGCTTAAATTTAACACAGTGCAGTCAGTTTCAAATGCCAAACTGCTGGGTGAGAACAGGTGTTAACAACTCTGTTCTTCTTCCTAAGGCGAGACGGGAAAAGCACCAGAGTGCACGGTGGGCCCTTTTAAAACTGTTGAGTCTTGTTCGCTAACTGAGGAGGACTTGAAAAGCTTCAACGGTTTCCTAGACTTTATTAATTTAATATGACTTTAAGTGGGCAGGGCTGTAAACATTAAGCCCATGAAACTTATTATAAAGTCTTCTCTTGAAAAGTAGAAAAATAAATATCCTGAAAGTTCTGAAGAATAATATGTCATCCCCATATCTGGAATATAAACAACTGAGTACCATAAAACAGCTTTACTGGAGGGAGTGATAGGGAGAAGTGAACACGATCATTATATTAAACATACAACTCACTGTATAAACTGTATATGCAAACTCTAAATAGTTCACTGTCTTGGATTCCAGGCATGCTGGAACATTTGTGAGTGACATTTTAACAGATATTGTGGTTATCTGCTTAAGACAAGAAATATTAAGGATCCATTTATCACATGGCATCTGAGGTAAAAGTTCATCTATACATATTTAGACAGCTTTGGGCTTGAGGACTCGGGGGGGGGGGAGCACTGCCTTTTAAATGTTCCATCAGGGTGCTTGTCCCCTTTAACAGCGGCATGATGCAGAGAACACCAGCAGCCAAAGCAGAGATGGGGGACCTGTGGTCCTCTAGATGTTTCTCCCATCAGCCCCAGCCAGCAAAGCTAGGGATGATGGGAACCGAAGTCCACCAACATCTGGAAGGCCAGAGGTTCTCCATCCTGGGGGTGAACCGTCATCTTGTATGGAGATGATGTACTGATGGGGAAAGCTACACCATTGTAACCCCTTTCTGTTGAACGACTGTTAAATGTACAGGAACCCTGCCATACTGCCATAGAAATGCTACGTGGCAATGATCTTACGGACAAATTGAAGATGTGTCAAGGACACTTCTTCTTCTTCTTATTCTTTGGCGATCACTTGTAGCCAAGTAAGATGGTCTTCCATGGACATCGTCTTAGCAGTGAGTCCGTAAGCAACTGTGGAGGCCATTTCTGGATCCCTATGTCTTTCCCAACACGGGCCGAAAAGTCAGCACAGGATAATTTCATGGCTTGCACATGATGCAGAATTTGACTCCTCACATCTGACCCTTTTGGAGGACTCTCAGCCCCATTCCCTGCATCCGGAGATACAGCTGTGCATTCGGTGTACTTTATATGCAAAGCACCGCGTATCTGGGGGGAGAGACTAGCAAGGGAAGATTAAACAGGAAGGAGCCTCCATTGCAAGGTAGGTAGCAATGGAAGGGAAAGAGGTGGTGAGTTTCCCTTAGTTTGCAGCTTTGTAATGAACCATTTTCTAGTGTGCCTGGTGCCTGGAAGTATGTTTGAAAAATATTAACCTCTGCTCAGCTGACATGTTTGCCCTGTCTCTTTACTACACATGCGAAACTTGATTCTATATCAGTACCTCTTCCATCCCCCACCCCCCATCAGGCTGTGGGACGGGCACAGGTTTCTCTTGCCTGAGAGTCTGCAGAGGCCTTTGGAAATTAGTCCTTGGTTTGGATGATCAGCCCAATAGGGCTGGTGCAGAGAGAGGATGCAGCTTGCATACTTTGTATGCAGAAGGTCATGGCAACACAACCTTGTTCCAAGTCTGAGCAGAGGTCCACCCGGCTTAGTGTTTTTGACACTGCCTGGCAGAAGCTCATATGGGAATTTTTGCCAACCCTACCTGGAGGTACCAGGGATTGAACTTGGAACTTTTCACATGCAAATCATTTGCTCTACCACTGAGCGATGGCTTTGTTCCAGAATGACTCCTTGGCATCTCCAGTTTTAAAAGGATCTCTGGTATCAGGGCTGGCAAAGATATTTGCCTGAGACCCTGCAGAGCTGCGGCCTGTCAGAGGAGGCAATCCTGAGCTAGAAGGCTGAATGGCATACAGCAGCTTCTTATGTTCACAACAGATAAGTGCTGAACTCCTGCCCAAAGCCTTTGGAAGCAAATGTCACCCATAACCCAGTCAGCAAATAGCTCATCCAGACAGCGGTTAGCAGATTCACTCTCATCTCCCTGAAACTGGAGAAGGTGACAAAGAAAATTGATTAGAGCTGTACTTTTAGAAACTGAAAGATGACTGTGGACTTTCCTGAAAGAGCTGGGAGATATCAGGGATGTGGGCTGAGGCAGAACCTCAAGAGGCAATGTCCCCATAGGCACCATGTTTGCCTCACCACCTTTGCTGCTGGCAGAGAAACAGTGGTGGCTTCCAACAAGCTGTCTTGTGACAGCTTGTGGAAATCTTATGAGATCTTGTGCGCTCAAAGATATCTTCCTAAAAGCTCTGTAAGATCTCATGAGATCTCGCCAGAATACGCTGTGTGACCCAGGTAAGGGAGGCTTTGGTGAGGGGACTTCAGAGGCATGAAGGCACCTTCCTGTTTCACCTCAGGTGGCAAAACAGGCTGGGCCACCCCATCTTGTTCTAACACATCAGGTACCTATGGCTGCAGATCATTCTAGTGCTGGCTACTTTAAAAAGGGTGGGGGGACGGACCTTTTTTTTAATGAAGAGCTACGTAAGTTGCCAATCACACATTGCATTGACACAATGAGAGTGTTCCACATCTTTTCTTTTTTTAGAATCACAATATGGTATCAACATGAACAAAATTTGCATTTCACACAAACGTATACATACACACTTACCGTACATATGCAGCCACATTCTAGATAGTACAGTAAATCACAACTGATACATTAAGCGGGTAGATAGTTTATATTTTCTTAATAATTATATATAATGGAGTATTTTGAACATGTGATCTCATTGCAACTAAAGCTTTTCCTAAAGGAAAGTTATCTCAACTCTTGCATCAAGATGAACAATTCATGGCCCAATTTTCTGCACTGTAAACATAGGAGGGAATTTTATTAATTCCATTTCATATTCCAATTGGTTACTTGCTGCATACAAATTGACTTTGGTCTTTAGAAGCTATGAGGACCTTCCTGCCTGTAATTTCTAGGACCACTCCTCAATAATTTTATGGTGGAATTAAAAAAGCAATAGCCTAGCGTTGTCTGTTCAGTAAACTGTTAGTCTTTTGCACAGTGCTCAGATCCTGAACATTGAACTGCTAAATCCTTGCAGAAAGTTCACAGGCAGTTTATGATTTACATCTTCGTCTATGTTGCTGAAAGGAAATAAGAGCACCCAGACGATCTAGTTCTCAATGCTCAACATTCTTGCAATTACCTATTTACACCTGTAATGGTACATTGCTGTTTCTACCTTTCTCCTTTTCCTTTATCTGATGCTGATAAAAATCTCATATTACAGTTACCAGAAAAGATGAGAAATAGGTTACTAGAAGCAAAGCGGAAGGAGGAAGCACACACCTTTTCCACCCAGACAGAAATTTCATGGCACTTCCTTTTCAGTGTTGCGTTAGAAATGGAGTTCTAGATAGTGGAATGAAAAGTAAACACAGACTTCCTCATTCAGGAACAACAGGCAGGTGAGGCTTGCAAAAAAAAAAGCATGGAGAGGACCGGTGCTTTTCTTGTTGAATATGTGTCTATTTTCCCATATGTATTTTAAATAAATGCAGTATCTGTATATTCTCCATTATCACATGGTGAACTTTTGGATATGAGTGACATCTTTGTCTGCCAAGGCCTGGTTCTTTGTTGACCTTGAGTTCACTTGGAGATGCATGCACAGTGCTTTCTTGTTTTGAGGAAGTGCCTTCTTAGAAAGTTTGGATCAGATCTAGGTAGTACCAATGGGTAGAAATGGCAGGAAAGCAGATAAGCATTAGAAGACATGTCCTAATTATATAAGACAATGGGGCAGTCTGCCTCGAGGAGCTGGTGGAATAGACTCTCTGCTACAAGTATTTCAGCAAGGATCAGCCATCTGCCAAGGACGCCATTGTTACATCCTGCATTGAGCAGGGAGGGGAGTTTGGACTGTATGAACTCCCATTTCCCTTTCCAGCTCTATGATTCTAAGATGTTCCCAGTGCTCTGTCCTTCATTGCTCCTAATATATAATTTCTGCCTATAGAGGAAGTGTGGCTGGAGTGTTGGACTTGGACAGCAGAATGCCCACCTTTTGACCCTTGTTGAACCATAAAGCTCAACGGGTGGGCTTGAGTAAGTCACTTTGTCTCAGCTTAGAACTTACCTTATAGGATCACTGTGAAGCCAGAAGACCTCAATGAACTCATTGAACAGAATGGGGTGGTGGTGAGATGCACATTTGACCAATTACATAAATCATAGTATAGGCCAATGGTTCCACCTTTTGCGTGCAGAGGACACAACACTAATGGTTCCTCATTGTTCTGTATTTACCTGTCAGTTCCAGCTCATCATAACCAGGAAGCTGCCCATTTGCACCTCCCGGGTGTGTGGCATTGTTTCCTGTACACAGTGTTGGAAATTTGGCAATGCACTTGAAGAGCCTTTGCTTGGAATGATTGACTTGAGAGTCACAGCAGTGGGTGGAGATTCAGGCTGTTGTTCTTCCTCAGGCAGTTAAGCAAACTGCTAAAACAGCTGTGAATGCACCTTGACTAATCATTTCCTTCTACTAATGCTGAGGAGATCTTCAGTTGATAACTCATGTGTGAGCTCCAGGCAACAAGCAACCTTCTCCAAGGACTATTGGCAGCACATCTAAGGCTCGGCTTAAAACAGGTGCTAGTGTTGCATTTTAAATGTAAAGTAATAATAATAATAATTATACTCTGAGTATTCCAGATACTTCTTTGTTGTAGTCCCAGCAGTTACCTCAGTATCCTGACTGCAATTGTACATCACTCTGGACACGCCATTTAATAGTAAGATACACATATTACAATTCAGTACTCTCAAACACTTGATGTCAGGGGTGGGGAAAAAACCAAACCCATGCTGGAAATACAATTATGTACCACTGAACGGACCTGTGCTATCTTCTCACTGGGTTTAGATGTGGACAAGCTTGGTCCTCTGCAATGAAAAGGTGAACAAAGTTTAGAATAAGTTCCTAGTGTGTACCTCTTGGAGGACAAACAGAGAGTTTTTTCTTCCATCTTCTAGGCACCCAGAGATCACAGCATTGAAAGCAGCACAAATAATGTGTCAGGACAGACTTGATTCATTTTCTCCATGGTGTATGGCAATGGGCATGCTTTCTTGAGTCAGCCTTCATTAACTTTTAAGTGCGTAGGGTCTCTAGAAGTCTTACTCCAGACCTGCCTGACAGCTAGGTTAGACAGAGAGAGAGAAAGCGGTCTGAAGACACACAGTGAGCTTCACGGCTGTGTAGGGATTTGAAACTTGGTCTCTCAGATCCTAATCCAGCACCCTAACTACTATGCCACACCGCGACCTGGTAAGACTTTGGCACATTTTCCTCAGCTTTAAGAGCTTTGGCCACATTTAGAAGGTAAATCAAACCTACTCTTACTGTGGTTGCTGCATACATTTTTCTAGGTCACCTGGCTTAATATGAGTGGAGTGATTTTCACAGGCAGGATCAGTCAGTCCCTTGAGGGCCTTGATACACTTCCAGCCACCATGATGGGGTAATAACAAGTAAAATATATGGACTCAGCTGGCAAAATGGATGGGTTCTTAGGTCCCAAGCTGAGTATCAACCTTGGATCCATGGCCAGGTGGTTCTTAACTTCTGCCTCTGATTCCTGACTATCAGAAATCGTTTATTAATGAGTGTGACACTCGCTGCTTTCATTTTACCTTATTTCATTGGGAAACATGAGCCCGGAATGACTTCCACTGAGGTAAATAGAAATTACCTTTGCTGGGTAAAAGCAGTTTTGGAACCTTGGTGGCCAAATTAGATTTATGAGCCCTGAGATAATCCAGGGACATTTCACAAATAGGTTGCTTAACAGGCTCTCAAGGACTTTGTCGTGTAGCTTTGGAAAACAATCTTTGAGCCCAACTAGTTGCATCAGTTCCTAACATGGTCTCCTTATTTGGGAATCTCATACTTGGCCTCCAGACACTGGTTTTAAGACTGTATGCTTAGGCATTAAATATGGTGTTTTCTGACCCTTTATGAAGTTTTATTTAAATTTTGAGAGATTAGCAGTCCAAAGCTCCCTGACATCCAGATTAGGATAACAGCCTTTCTTTCTTTCTTTCTTTCTTTCTTTCTTTCTTTCTTTCTTTCGTTGCGCATTGCTATCTCCATTGCCCAATGGATGCATATGTGCACCTCCAGTGACACAGCATAGAAGGGGATTATGACTCCCTCTAGATGCGCATTGATGTGACAGTGCATACAGATAATATCCAAGTTTTAAGCTAATTTTAAATAGTTGTTTGCCTGCTGTTGCAGTAAACACCCAGCAACGCAGCCACTCTCCGGCAGCATTGTCTGCAATGCCTCGCCCTGAGGAACAACCCCTTCCTCAGAGGGGGACATGGAGCACCCAGGGTGTTTTGTTAGCGGCATGCAGGTGAGAAAACCGGAAGGAGAATTGGTGGTAGTAGTAGCTAGCCAGCCGCTTGCTGCTACGTTGGTGGTGGGTGCCCTGCAAGTGGTGGAGGTGTGGGTGTGCACCGTCCTCTGTTTCTCCTGGCCCATCTGTGCCATATGGCTCACAATAGGACCAGCCTGCTTCTATGAAGATTGGTATGGTGAGGCTACTTTCCCTGATGATTAAATATAATAACTAGTGTTGACACTTATTTTTAGACCTCTTAGGGTGATCGAGGGACTCCAGTCAATGATGGAGTTCTTCCTTGAGTAGTTGAGCGGGTGCACAATTTGGGGACTCTGGGGGGCTCTGCACAGCTTGTGGACTGTCAGTGGCTGCATCCAGGAGTGTGTTGTACCATCTGTACCTACTGAGGTGACTGAAACATTTCCTGGAACAGAGGATCCAGCAGCCATCATCCAGGTCTTTCTAAGGCTGCAGAAACTACTTTCTTCCAAAAAGTGACACCGGAATGAATCCAGTGTTACTTCTACTCAGAGTAGGCTCACTGGAATTGATGGGCATGGCTTCATCCATTTCAATGGGTCTACCTTAGTTGGATACAACCTATAGAGTGTGGATTGTTTTTGGTCCACAGTACCTATTCATAAGCCCGACCAGTGCAATCAAATCTAATTAGGAAGCAGTATTAAAGGCCCATCCCAGCAATTGGGCAATTTTAGTCTGCTAACAAAAAGAATGAAAATGTAAATTATAGTAAAAAATGTCTGTTTTTGCCAGAAGGGAGATAACTTCCTGCCGACATTGAATCCATCCCAAAAACCTGTTTTCTACAAGCTCTGCGTTATTGTGAACTTAATTAAGATGGAACTTAATTACATTTCTTTCACATTAGGTACACCAGAGCTAGTCAGAGCATTTGGCTTTCTCCTCACACCAGTAATTTTTGAGCACACAGTAGGAGGTCTGTCTACTTGGCTGTTTAAACCATTAACTGGAAAAAAAAGTGTTTGTCAGCCAAGCTTCTAGGTTACTTAATGCATCAAAAATATCACCCAAGCAACGAATTCTTCTGAATGTGAAAGGAAATAGGGTGCCCTTCAAACTGTCACTGTTCTGCAGAAGGGATTCAAATGTATACAGTACTGTAAATTTAGGTTGGTGCAATTAAAGTGAGTGACAGGGCACTTTAATGATAGTGCAACAATTTTTTATTTATTTTTTAATTGCAGTTTAGAAACTGTTGAGGAAATGCATTGAAAAGTGAGATGTGGGATGAACAAATGACTAAAGAAATACAGTATGGATGATTAAAATTTTAGTTAGGGCTTTAGTTAACTCCGTAACCTTGCATTTCCCCCATCTATCGTAAGAGCTGAAGACTCCAAAAGTATTTAAAATCCCACCCATTAGGTTAGAAAGTTTACAGTGAATAGCGTAAAGCAGTTTGGCATGTAACCTTGCCAACTCAACATGGATCCTAAACTGCCCAGGCGCGTTACGTTTCAGACAATAATTAACTGATAAGCTTGTATGGTTTTCCTCATGAATGAATTCTGCAGGAATTACAAGTTTAAGCATAGCCTTGGCACATACTTGAGGGAAGTGTACATATGTTTGCTGTGTGCAAAATTGCCATTCAAACCATTAGAATTCTTATCACTCAAAACTGTGCCAGGTATATATATGAAGAATAGTCATTTTAAGTGTATTAACCTTATCCCAAATATTGAATTTAAGTGATGCTTGTCTTTCCAAGTAACCTCCTTTATCAACCTATTCAAATTCAATTTAATAATTTGAGAAATGTCTCTCTTGGAACCAAAAGGCCAAGATATGTTAAGATCTCTGGGCACCAACAAAATCACCAGCTGGCATACTACAATTACCCACTGACATTGATTCAGATTTTGACCAATTAATTGTATACCCTGAAATTCTATCAAAACAATTAATTATTGTGTATTAATTCTGCTGTATATGTTTCAGAACTACTACTAATAGTAATAAATTGTCAGTGACAGTCTAGAAGCACCCTCAGAAGCAATGGTGGTGCAATCATGTGACTGCTTCTTTCACTCAATCCACATTTTCAATATTACAGTTTGGTAGCTTGATTTGCCCTCCCATGCTTTGTGAGAGAAAAGGACAAGTAACTGTGCAAAATACCATATTTTCCCGTGTATAAGACTATATTTTTCCCTAAATTTTTGAAGTTTAAAATAA
Organism: Podarcis tiliguerta; assembly: GCF_965153285.1. Taxonomy (NCBI): domain Eukaryota; kingdom Metazoa; phylum Chordata; class Lepidosauria; order Squamata; family Lacertidae; genus Podarcis; species Podarcis tiliguerta. The sequence continues at coordinate 38,844,346 of NC_139543.1, read as the reverse complement.
GGGGAAGTGCATAGTGCATTTTCTTAATTCTGAGTCCCCCCCAAATAGGGAGTGTCTTATACATGGGGGCATGTTATACACAGAAAAATATGAGATAAATATATTCTATACTAGTAGGTGGTATCTCTGATCGGTAATTAACGTGCTGCCTTCTGGGGTATTTCTAGGATGTATAACCCCATGTTATCTAAGCAATGTGCTTCACTTAATGATGAATGCTCACCCTTGCATGGTGCCAGTAACAGCGCACGAAGATCCTTGCAGGAAGCCAGAGAGCAGCTGTCACTCAAACAATGCTCCATTTTTAGTTGGATGAGTAATTGTTGTGCTTCTGACCGTAACAAACATAGTCACTTAGACACAAATGTAGCCTATAGTAGGTTGTCACATATTTGAGAAGTCTCATCCGTGAATGGTGTGCAATTGAGCCTGCCTCAAAAGACACCATTAGATTAGGTTTCAATTGACTATGGCCGAGGGCTCAAAAAGGTCACCTTTGGGGAACTGGTTCTCTCCCCCCCCCCATAATAATAATTTTTTGTTTCGTTTTACAAAATTAAAATTATAATCATACCACAACGCTTCCACAGTCAACAGATTCCTCTGAATCTCTGAACTTCCCACCTTCCCCTCAGTGGGCTCTATTGTTAAGCCTTTTCTACTGCATCTTATTCCAATATTCCAAGTTCTTTTATAACCCCATTATATCCATAGTTCTCGTTACATTCCAACTGTTATTTCAGTCCTACTACTGCTTTCAACTACTTACAGCGATCTTCTAAGTAATTTATAAATTTCTCCCATTCCTTATTAAAGTTTTGGTCTTCCTGGTTCATGAGCTTTCTGGTCAGTTTTGCCATTTCGGCATAGTCCAACAACTTAATTTGCCATTCTTCTCTGGTAGGGACTTTATCTCTTTCCATCTCTGGGCTAACAACATCTGAGCAGCTGCCACTGGGTACATAAAAAGTCTCTTCTGCTCTCTTGGAATTTCAGGACCCACAATTCCTCATATTTGGGGAACTTATTCTGATCAAATGTGGGTCAAGGCCTGAAGTAAACCTTGAGTTGGCTCCATCCAACGTAACTCAACTACAACCAAATCCTGTTTGTTTTGCCCCTTCATACTATATTCCCAGTGGGACGCGGGTGGCGCTGTGGGTTAAAGCCTCAGCGCCTAGGACTTGCCGATCGAAAGGTTGGCGGTTCGAATCCCCACGGCAGGGTGCGCTCCCGTCGCTCGGTCCCAGTGCCTGCCAACCTAGCAGTTCGAAAGCACCCTCGGGTGCAAGTAGATAAATAGGGACCGCTTATTAGCGGGAAGGTAAACGGCGTTTCCATGCGCTGCTCTGGTTCGCCAGATGCAGCTTGTCACGCTGGCCACGTGACCCGGAAGTGTCTCCGGACTGCGCTGGCTCCCGGCCTATAGAGTGATATGAGCGCACAACCCTAGAGTCTGTCAAGACTGGCCTGTACGGGCAGGGGTACCTTTACCTTTACTATATTCCCAATGGGAGGGTGAAAATCAAACATTAGGTAGTCCTGTCTGAATTCCCACAGGGATCCAATTATGTGCCTGTTCCATTGGTGTTAAAAAGCTAGATGGCAAGCCTCCGGTTAATGAAAGGAAAGCATTTGAACGACAGGAAATCATTAAAACGATTCAAAAGGAAATGCCACAGAAGTGGAAATGGTGCTGAAAAGGGAAACTAAGATGAGAAGGGGTTGGAGCAAATTTTCTATGAGGAAAGGCTGAAGTTTTGTTTTTGTTTTTTGGAGCTGGAGAGCACTTCCAGACTATTGCTGTATTTCAGTGGGATTCAATTACATACTGGCAAATTCAGGTTGAGAGAAAAAATAGAGTTGACTGAGAGGTCTTGCACAACAAACCCACTTCCCCAAAAGGTCAGGGTTGGGGTTTTTTACGATAAGGAAAGTGCCAGGATGCCAGGATGGTTATTGTAAAATAAAATAAAATTGAAATATTTAGAGGGATTTATGGAAGAAGTCAAATCTGGTCTGTAGCTATAGATGAAAAATTAACTCACAAATTGAAGGACAGTAGATGAAAACAACAACAAACAGACTCATTTTCAGGTATGTGGCCAAGGCTTCTTTTATACGTGAATGATGATAACCATGTTCAAATATGGCACTATGGAATTATTGGAGTCTCTCCAGCTTTGAACATGAAAATATCACAAGATGCCCTTGGGCAATATTCTGATACTAAAAAAGTTAAGGGGGTTGGAGAGGACATGTTATAACCCTTCCAGACCAATAATTATTAGTCTTCCAAAGGATGGTGAATGCAGTGACCCAAATTTGTACCTCCTCCTTTTTTGTATGTTTACCCTGTTTTATTATATGTTATTGAACTATATAGTTTTGATCAACATAAATAAAAAGAAATGTTTTTTTTAACCTTCCATCATCCCTCACCATTGGCCATGCTGGCCAGGGTGATGAGAGTTTTAGTTCAACATCATCTGGAAAACGCATTGACTCCCTTTGCCTTATATTGGGTGGGACCCTCTAGTCCAGTATTGTCTACATTGAGTGGCAGTGACTCTCCAGAATTTCAGGAAGAGATCTCTGCCAGCCTTAAGTGGAGAAGCCAGAGATTGCAATTTGGACTTTCTTCATGCAAAGCCAATGGTCTGGTCTCTCACTGAGCTACAATCCTTTCCCAAGAGCATTGGGGATTCTGATAATGCCTTTATAAAGAGCGTAGACATTGCATTCCTCTCCATTTTCTCCTGCAATTTCTCCCCTTTGACCCTATGGTCGCTTTAAATTACTGTCATTTGTTTTGGTATGCTTGTCACCAAATTCCAAAAGGAATGGAAATATTCGCTCCACTTGTTGCAACAAACTGCTGCTTCTCTTCCCACTGGACGCAACTCTCAGAGCAGCCTGAATGCCATTGTTGTTGCTATCTGCTCTGATATCTTTGAATAGAAGCTGGCATGCATATGGACACTCTTTCCAGGAGCGGCTGCTTTTACCTGGAGGCATGCAAAGCAGGGTCACTGGGTGGACAAAGGCACCCAGCGCTAGTTAGCTCCAGGCAATAGCCTGGTATTTTATGCAGAGACTGAATTTCTCCAGCATGCCAAATTAGCTGGGCTTGCCTCTGCTTCTGCAGATCATGCAACTGCAGGGCAGGGCAAAACCGTGTCATTGTAGTATTTCTTTATCAAGATCCACCGATCAATCAGGAATATTACAGGATGTTCCCTAGATAAGGAAAACCAGAATAAACATGCTGAAATGCTTTGCATTTCTACGAAAGCGTGGTACTGATTAGAACAGGTATGGGAGCTACCTTCACTTTATAAAGCAAAAAAAGCACACACACTGATGTAAGTTTCTTGCCAAAGTCACCTTGCCAAGGCAGGGCCAGGAATACAAGCAAGGTCATATGACTCAATCCCCAAGCTTTAGCCACTAACTAGGCCCTGATTCATTTGCTACAATGGGAGTGGAGGGATGGGTCTGAGTGAGGAGAGCTTTGTTCAAAGTCTATAGATCTGTTCATTTGGCGTGTACATTTGATTGCTTCATCCAAATGGCCAAGTGTCTTATCTATCTGTCTGGCTAAACTTTGCCCTTAGTAAAAAACATCATTAAATCCAGTCAAAGCAGGGCTGTTCTCATTTCAGCAAGACAGATGCCAAAATGGAAGGCTGTGTGACAAAAGTACTAAACATGTCCCCCCTCCCCCCCGGGATATCACTCCCATCTCTCTCTGAAAATTCTTAAGATTCAAAAAGCCTGCAGAAATTTCCTCTTCATTATCCTCTCTCCCATGGTATTTTTAGACTCTCTTCATAATGTGTTTATAAAACAGAATTGTTCTTTCCTTTCAGCTGCAAGTCACTCAGTTAATGGGAATTTCTCCTTAGACTCCTTCAGGGATGAGCAGTGCATAGAAGTCTGAGCAGGACTTCTGGGGTTACAGAGTGAAGTTTTTGGTGAGTCCAGAATTCCAGCTCAGCACAAAATATGGTTATGATAGTAATAATCAATGACGACTTAATGGGGAGAAATGGCTTCACCTGCGTGTTTTTCTGCCCACTGGCTGAAAAGCAAAACGAAAAGCAAAACAAAACTGGCCAACCCATTTAGTGGGGGATTGGATGCTAGGAGCACATCAGCCGCTGTTGAAAGTACATAGCAAGTTGGAGCGTTACCTTTAAAATATCGTAGCAAAAACAAATATTGACATATAATGTTTCTGCATACATAACTGGATAGTTGATGTTATGGTTTTATCAGAGGTTGCAGAGTTCATTAAAAAGTTCCAAAATAATCTTTATTTGTTACACTCTTTTTATTGGTCTTTTGACTAACCTAATGGAAGAACATGGTAATTTATATTATTGTAAGGTGTGCCCCTTTCCTGTGTTCTTCATAACTCCCGATACCATAAAGCTACATGTGGAAAAGTTTCTGGAGGCAAATAGATTCATCTTTCCATTCTGTAGACATGAACAGCCACAGTCCTGGACAGAGAATTGTTACATTGTTTGTTATTCACACTTACTTGAGAGTAAGCCCTATGATTGAGCATTATGTTGGAGCCCAAGTGAATGGAATCAAAAAGTTTGATTCTATAGTGAATAGAATCAAACTTTTTTATTCCTTGTTTCCTGGGGTTTCGTGTTGGTGTTTCCTTTTGAAGTTACTTTGTTCACAAATGGCCACTTTCAGGTCAGTATTACAGGTTCTGAGCATAATGCTGGGCCCCAAAAGTCTGCTGTTTCTGAGGGCTCATTAAGACTTGCTTTTGTGCCACATTCCTAGGCAGAGGCCCATGATTTAAAGCTCTGCATCCTAGCACTTTTTCCCTTTTCGTTTTGCCCTGGTGCTTTCCCCACAGAAACTCACTAGTTACTGCTGAATTGAGGCAATTGGCAATCCATTGAAAACCTCAATTTCCAGTTGTTTGTATTCAGTGTTAAACAGTGGGTTTTCTGGGGAAAGTGGCATGGCAAAAAAGGAAAAGCACTCTGACACGGAGCTTTAAAGCCCAGATCTAAGCCCAGAAGGCACAGGAGAAAAGGTAAGTGTGTGAGGCCTCAAGCTTTAAATGGAAAATGGTGGAGCTAGGCAGATCTAAAGCACAGTTCTATACTTGTCTACTCAGAAAAGTCCCATGAAGTTTAGTGGGACTTACAGGGAAATCTGTGGAGGTCTGCAGTCTCAATCTGATATATGTCTGCCTGGTGCAAAACAGATTTCAAATTTCACTAAAGGCTTCTAGGGCAAGCAAAGAATAGTTGCTGCTCACCATTAGCATTAAAACTTATCGGCAGCTCAGGTCTGTCTACCAACTTCATTGGAACCCATGGGAGGCAGGGCATGGTAATAAAGACAATATTTATCTGGCAATATTTATATTAGCAAAGCTGGAGGGTATGTAAGCTCCAAATGCCAGTAGTGCCCATTGGAACTGGTAGGGTGGAAGGTAGGAAGACCTACAGTAGGTGAGGCCAGAGCCAATGACAGGCAAAGCAGCAACTACTGTAGTTCTTCTTTTGTCCCCATCCTCTTCTCTGCTGAGTTCTGCAACAGCGACACTCAGACTACGAGGGAGGGAGCTGAGAGCCAGTGCAACCCCCTGAACTGGATGTCAGTAAGAAGGTAGGCAGGTACGGGTTAACTTGAGGTTGGTGCGGCAGCTCCCCATTCACCATAACAGAGCAGTACTGTACTCTTCAAAAAGTATAAAAGCCATGGGTAGTTGCGAAGCTAGGCTTTTGGCCCCCAACCGTATTCTTTTTCTAGAAAAAGAGGTGCCAGAACTCACCATGATCACTTCTCTCGTTCTCTTAGAATGGAAATTGTGCCCACCTGAGAGGTGCCAGAACTGAGTTCTGGCAAGTTCTGGTTGAAAAAAAGCCCTGGGCTCCAATATAGTGCTCAATTTACTCACACTCTTGCCCCATAGGCATTTGCTTAACATTCAGCCTAGAGAGACAGAGGCATATTTTAGAGAAGTCAAAAATTGCTATTTTGTGACATTTTAGTTGAGCCTGGTAAATGTATTACCCTACTGTGGCCACTTGGATTGGTTTCTAATGAAACCGTCTAATAAACTAGCCCTTCATTTAATTAATCCAGGTTAATCCCAGACAGATCTCAAGAGTTATTATCTCTTCCGTGTATTAAGAGACCTGCCATTTTTGCTACAACAGAATCTGCATTTTCATTATAAACATAAGCATCTAAAATTATGCTCTAGAGGTAGGATATGAATAAAAGGGATTCCTCACATCTATGCATTGTGACAAGTTCTTGGAAAGGTTCCTGCTGAAGAATGTATCCAAGCAACACAATTTCCTCACTTGAGATCATTCTGTTAGTTGTACCTGAAGCCGGCAAATCTCAAGAGACAGATTGGCATATATTTCAGGAAGGAAGTTTGTGTTGATAAACGGTGTGGCATGGGTATTCCCTTAGACACCAGTGGTGAGACTTGGAAGGGTCACTGAGGCAGAAGAATTTATGAGGTCAGCTTGGTCTCGCTAACACATCTCACAGCTATAAACGTTTAAAAGCCTTGGCTGTACTGTCATAATTTATCACGGTCTTTAGAGATGAAAACAACCTGATAGCTCGGTCATTGAGTCCAGACACTGAATCCAGTCCTTGTTCGCTTAACCTTCTTATTGGGTAGCTTGATATTCCCATTAGGGCAGCCTCCCATTCAGTGGCTTAGCAGTCTGTGTGCATTCTGAAACGTGGGCTGCATCCACACCATATATTTAATGCACATTTAAAGCGTACACACACCCCTGAAGGAATCCTGGGAACTGTAGTTTGTTAAGGATGCTGGGCACTGTAGCTACAGTTCCCAGGATTCTTGGGTGTGTGTGCTTTAAATGTACTTTGCATGTGTGGTGTGTATGCAGCCTTACTCCGTGAGTTTGAGATAATTCCATATGAAACTTAAACCTTCGTGAACTAAAAAGAAACTGGTCTTGTCACCCACTCCCTCATTATTTTCTTGAACAATAAAACCTCTATTTTGGTGCTGTAGTGTAGGGATTAAATCAACAGCTATGTAGATGTGCATTTACCCAAAGCAGTTGCTTTTATCTATAAATCAGGGCTCTTTTCATCTCTCTTGGTTTCAGGGGGCTGGGGGGATGACGACCATAGCAACCTCCCTCAGTTAATAAGATATATAAATGTAATATGTTAAGAAAACCTAAGGAGAGAGTGTTTTTCGGACAACAGCCCTGATGAAAGACTGTGTAGAGAGACAAGAATTTATAGTCAGTATCAGTATTCTGAATCTAAACTCACCAGCCAAAGACCAACAGGAGGTTGAGTTCAGTGTCATTCACTGGATTGGACCCAAACTTAGTCATGCTTAGCTAACCTATATCCCATTGATTCCAGTAGAGCAGTTCACACATTTTGCTGTTCACAGGTACAAGGGTTTTGTACACATGTATAAATGCTTGTGGGAATGATTGTACACATGGTGTATTTAAAAGGAAACATGTGAACTAACCTAATAAAACGAGTACAGAGTGCATGTAACCACATATTGAATATACCTGTGTAAGATTGAATGCAGTGCTCTACTGTATTTACTTTAAGCATCTGACAAAGTCTGGGTGGATCGCCTTTTTTTTTGGTATGAGGACAAGAATGATGATTATGATGACCATTGCATGCACCCTTTGCTTAGGCCACTTTGTACAGCACCAAGAAGTTGGCAAGCAAAGGGTGCTACCTTATGATCAAGCTTTAAGCTGCCCAGAGTGGCTGGGGAAACCCAGCCAGATGGGTGGGGTATAAAATAAAATTATCACTACTACTACTACTACTACTACTACTACTACACCTTATGTCCTACTTCTGAATAAATGTCCATAGGATCAGGCTGCACATCTGCCAACTAATTTCAACCTCTGAGCAGATGGAGCAAGCATGAAATCCACAACCAGGTTAGTGCCTGGAATAGAACCTCTTTTGGAAGGACAATCATGGAGATTTTTTAAATAAAAAGTTCTAGCTATACTAAGTCTAGACAATTTTTAAAAATATTGTTTATTGATTTATATGCTGCTTAATTGGTAAAATGGTTTCTAAGTGATTTACAAGTATAAAACTGATTACAAAGAAGCAACAACTCACCCGTGGGCAAATTAAGAGGGCAGACTAGACTAGACTTTGCAGTGTGCCTAGCTACCTTGCAAGCCAATTGAACCACTTCCTAACATGGGGAAGGTCATTCCCCTAACATTGGGGGTTGGGGGAAGGGCTTCTTCCTCATCCAGCTGTCTCTTCCTCTTGACTGGAATGTAGGGAGCAAAACTTGTTTTCACATACTTGACTGATACAGTGTGAAGATGCTTAGTGTTTCCCACATCAACAGTGAAACAGTGGCTGTGTATTTTACAATGTACACCCTTTCCCTCTGTTTATGTAACAAGAGGCACCGGAGGAACAGATTTAGGTGTTTTTTTTAGTATGGTTCTGTAGCAGCCATAACTGATTTCCCAATGAAACGATAATAACAGTATTTGAAGAAGTCACCATAACTGAACATCTTCTGGGGTAGTAATTTTCCATGTCCATTATGTTCTGCATTTCCATGAAGTCAACAAAGTAAGGTGCTGGTTTAAGAAATATCTAATTTACTTTGTTAATGAGTAAGGGAACAGCTGGAAAAAGAATTATGTACTGTAAACACAGACTTGTTTGGAGCTTAATGCAGAGCATAGCCTCTTTCCAATGTTAACAAAATACTCGTTTTATGTAACACTGTAATTAAATTCCCTCCCCAAGGAAAACAAAGATAAGGTAAAATTTTAGTGGAAGGCACAAATGATTCTGAATGTATGTTATTGTTGAAGGATGCCTGTATCTTTATTTAGATGGGAAAATTGAGAAGTCCAGGCATTTAAAAGTCAGGGATTACGTAGCTGAAGGAGATCCGATCAGCAGAAGGAGGGTGGTGTGGGAGTTGGGGGAAGGGCTTCTTTAAAAATAACCTTTCCTACGTTTCTTTTATTTATTTGGACAGTTGGCCTGCCCACTCTGGCAGCTCTGAGGAGGTTACAACAATACAACAACACATTGCTGCTTACCCCAGCTCCAGCATGCTTCCACTGCTGGTGTTTGAAGCCAAGTACACATAAAGTTAGCCACAATCCACATGCATCCTGTTGTTTCTTGAGAAATACTCTTGTGCTTCCCTTCAAACCAGCTTCCAGTCAATTTGAAAATGGGAGCAGCAGTTAAGCTGAGGTGTGTACATTTCAGAGAGCTGTTGCGCATGTGCAAATGATAGCACATGCGCAGATGACAGCTTCAGTGAACTGGCATGAGGGAGGAAATCAGGTAATGGGCCTCAGGTGAAGACATCCCCAACCCCTCTCTGGTGTGTACAGCAAGAATGTGACATGAAACAGTGCGGGGGAAATGACCTTGCTGCATTTCAAGCCACTCAAATTTACATAGCCTTAATCACAACAGCAGCTCAGAGTGGTGTTGTGGTTAGATTGGAGTGTAGAATCCAGGTTCATATCCCCTCTAGGCCATGAAGCTTGCTGGGTCACCTTGGGCCAGTCACTATTCCTCAGCCTAATCTACCTCACGGGGATGTTGTGATGAGAAAATGGAGTGGGGGGGGGGAGAGAGAGGAAAGGTGGAATATGACTGTAATAATGAATAAATAAAATTTTCCCACCAGTCACATTCTGAGCACAAACACAGTAGGATGCAAGAAGTCTGGATGGAGAGGGAGGGAGGGAGGGAGGGGAGAAAGAAAGAAAGAACCTGAGAACACAATCTACCATATTTTTCGCTCTATAAGACACACCAGACCACAAGACGCACCTAGTTTTTGGAGGAAGAAAACAAGAAAAAAAATAATTCTGAATTTCAGAAGCCAAAACAGCAAGAGGGATCGCTGTGCAGTGGAAGCAGCAATTCCTCTTGCTGTTCTGGCTTCTGGGATAGCTGCACAGCCTGCATTCGCTCCATAAGACGCACACACATTTCCCCTTATTTTTTAGGAGGGAAAAAGTGAGCCTTATAGAGCAAAAAATATGGTATGTGGCAACAAATGGTCACTCAAGAACTAGCCATCAGGGGGAAGAATAGGTTGCCTTTCTGCCTATCCCCACCCTCACTGGTTCAGGTTACTAACAGAAAACATTGCTGCATTTACTCACAACACAACAGAAAATAGTTCAACTTCTTTAAAAAATAAAAATAAAAAGGGAAGACCCACTCACAACCAGCTAATTTTCATCATAAAATCTGAATTCGTTGACTTTAAAATCCCCTTTGTGTGTGTGTCTCCACATTATACATTTAAAGCATATTCAACACACAAGGCATATGACACCCCCCAATAATCCTGGCAACTGTACTTTCCCCCCACAGAAGTACTGTTTCCAGCACTCTTAACCAACTACAGTTCCCATGATCCTTTGGGGGATGTCATGTGCTTTAAATGTGGATGGAGTATGCTTTAAATATATAGTGTGGATCTGCCATTCAAAGATAAGAGACCTGACAGAGAGTTATGGATCATTTGATCAGCCTTCTAAAGTGCTTTACTAGGAAACACTGCAAATGATTTTTAATCATTAATAGCTTCATTTTAACTAGAACTGGATGGGAAGGAAACAGAAAACTTTCCACTTTGGGACCTTTGGTATCTTTAATGAATCACTGACACGGCCCAGGAACTAGAGGTTAATGTAGTAACCATTATCTTGCCACCTGCTTCTGATTAGTAGCAGTAGCCCATTTAACTCCACCACAGTGGATACAGCTGACCATTTACTAAAGTTGGACTTGCCAGACTGTGCATGAAGCCACGTGGGAAGTTAGTTTTAAACCACTGCTTGAACGTACGCCTCTCAGTTTCCTTCTCATCCAGGAGCAGGTCTATTTTGTCAAATCACAATCTGTTTACATGTTTTGCATCCTTGGATTTTATATCCAAGCTGTTTAGTTATCTCCCTTATTATAAGGCTCTCAGATGCTGTAACGCTCAGTCCTCCGACAATGGCAGAGCTCGTCTTCATCTTGTGGATGTGATTCCTGCTGATGGCACCAGCACACAGTTGTCCAGCAGCCATGTGCAGTTATGCACAATATCAAAGAGATATCAGATAAGCGTTGAAGGTCAAAACATGGAAACTTAAAGGTTCATGACAAGATTGCTAAAAGCACACAGTTGATGGAGAGCATTTGGAATTTCTAGGCAATGAATGCAGCACTCTCACAGGAGTATTTTCTTTAACTCCTATGCCGTAAAATCAACAGGAGGTTTGCAGAAACCTCTGGAAAAACCTTGATGATTGAAGAAGTGAGGCAAGTCAGAGGCTCACACTTTCCAAGTGTCCTTTGGCATGAAGGGTGTCAGGTGTTGGACAAAATCTGTCTAGGGGTTTAGGATAGGGATGAGGGATTCTGGCCCTCCAGGTGTGGCTCTAATTCTCATCAGCTCCAGTCACGAAGGACGGAAACTACAGTCCAACTACAGCTGCAGAATTCAGGAAGAATTCTGCCTGAGGCTGGTGTTACTGAGAGCATGATAGGACACAGAACAAAACTGCCCTAGGTTTTAGCAAAAACAGCAAAGAGCCTTGTGGCTTTCCACATGTTCTTGGACTCCAACTCCCATCAACCCCAGCCAACATGGCCAATGGTTAGGGATGATGAGAGCTGTAATCTGACAACACCTGGAAGGCCATACAGTAACTTTCTAATTTCTGCCTTAAAGGCACATGCTTATTATGACATAACCTTTACTTGCTGCAGCACCTACCCTGATTTGATTCATTTAAAATCACCCTTCATCAACTTTGATGCGAGGGCAATTGGTTTTGTGGAACTTGAGGTCTTTTGCAGGTCTACGGTTGCCCCTTCTTGCACAGTGTGGCATGCATCTCACCCATTGCCTGGAAAGCTGGAAATGTGATAAGGCAACTCCCCAGCAACAAGGGCTCCCTTCTTCCTCAGCTACATTTGGGTATTGTGCTACAGGTGCTGGTGTTGAGGCCTTCCTAGGCTTCCCCAAGTGCCATATAGAGCTGTCTTTCCCATTGGTCTTAGTGGTTCGTTGCACCAGGGCGCCGGCCTCTGAGGGGTGCCCTAGTGAGTGGGGGAGCTGCGCGTCTTTGCTGGCAGCCTCCCCTTTCCCTGCATGCCCGCCAGCTGTGCCCTCCAACTATATGGCTGGCGGGCATGCAGCTTCCTTCCCAAGCCACCGCAGGAGGAGAGCGATCCCCGCAGAGGCTTAGGATGGAAGCTGCGTGGCCTCTGCATCTGCTAAAGATGGCCCTGCTCCCGGTCATTGTCCTCCTCCTGCTTCCTGATGAAAGGCGGTGTGCAGCCTTCCCAGGCTGCCTTCTTGGGTGCCCCGATGCCGGAGAGCATGTCTGCCAGTATGTTTTCCTGCTTGATCGCCGCCACCACGCTGGGGATCATATGATGTAATTGGCATGTCCCTCAGAGAAGGCAGCTGTGTGACATTGTGAATGGAATAAGAAGTCACAGAACCATGAGGAAGCATCCACTTCAGACAACTTACTGCAATAGCATATCTTTCCCTATTAGATCAGACGCTTTAGATTAGATCTATCAGATCACAGGCTTTTTGTGATGTTATGAGGAGAGTTGAGTCAGTGTGGGGTTTTTTTTTATCCGGCACCGTTTAGATGTCATTCATTAGCTTTGCAACTGCTTCAATCTAAAGGCCGGATGAACAGGTGTAAGGGTATGATGATATCAGCAGCTCTAAACCTACATGGGGCTTTTATACTCTGTTTTATATTCAGAAATAGAACATGCTGTGAACACAAGGGCGAGAAACATTGCGCAGAGGCTGGCCTCTGTCCAACCAGCACTTTGCTCTGCAGCAACTTTCCGCACCAAAGAGCAGATAGCTTTTAAAACTTGGTAGACTTCTGAAATAGCTCAGAGGGAGGAGGCTGCAAAACTTAAAAAGAGGAAAGAAAGAAAAAGCATGGCGTTATCATGTCGAGGTCAGTCTGGCCTCCTCCTGTGACTTAACAGCTGCTTGATTTGCAAAAGTTACCAGGTTAAGCTTTTCACAGCATGGAGAGAAGCATAATCACCTGCTAATATCTGTAGATAAAGACATGGGGGGGGGAGGGAGAGGGAGAGGAGTTGCTGAAAAAAGATTGGCAGCCCTAGAGCCAGATGATTGATCTGTTTAGCTCTGCACTGAGACCTCCTTTGCAGAGCACAGTCCTGTGGTAGTTGAAGGGCTGTTAGAGGGCAGTCTCCTACTTGAAGTGGTGTCCACTTCAAACCCAGTTTAAGAATAATTTGTGTTTTGTTTTGCTTTATTTATAGATGGATTTCTGTATGGCTCTCAATTCAGTCAAGGCGGTTCACCGTTTAAAACCCATAAAATAAAATTACTGTCAAGTTTACTAAGAACAATCAGCGTGTAAAAAGCAACACCAGTGTAAAATTAATTTTAAAAGCATGCAACGTTACAAAGTGATGATCCAGCGAGTGAGATAAAAGCAGTAAGTGGCACTTAAAAACCATCAGGTTGGAGACAAAATAGTTCTAAAAGCATGGGATTTTAAAAGCCTGGAGGAGTGAGGGAAATGCCCCACTAATGCAGATGCCAGGTAAGCCTCTCTGGGGAGAGCATTCGATAATTATGGAGGCTAAGGCTATCAATGGCTAGCACTAGTCACAATGGCCATGTTCTGCTGTCATTGTCAGAGGCAATATGCTTCTGAATGACAGCTGCTTGCAATCACAGATGGGGAGAGTGCTATTGCCCCTGCTCACATGCTTCCCATAGGCATCTGGTTGGCCACTGTGAGAACAGGATGCTGAACTAGATGGGCCATTGGCCTGATCCTGCAGGACTCTTCTGACATTCTTAACCAATGTGCCACCACCGGAAAGACCCTCTCCCTTTGCCACACCACGTTACATCAGGCTTCCAATAAAAATCTTAAGGTACAGTGCTACTTCGGGTTACAGACGCTTCAGGTTACAGGCGCTTCAGGTTACAGACTCCGCTAACCCAGAAATAGTACCTCGAGTTAAGAACTTTGCTTCAGGATGAGAACAGAAATCACGCAGCAGCAGCGGGAGGCCCCATTAGCTAAAGTGGTACCTCAGGTTAAGAACGGACCTCCAGAACGAATTAAGTTCTTAACATGAGGTACCACTGTACACCTGGGAGGAGGTGCTCTCAAGCTTTCATTATAAAGGTTAGTGACAGCACTTAGAACTGGGCCTGATAACAGGCTGGAAGCCAGTGCAGATGATGGAACATCCTCCCATCTGATGTCAAGGAGATAAAAAAACTACACAACTTTTAGAAGACATCTGAAGGCAGCCTTGTATCGGAAAGTTTTAAATGGTTGACTTTTTATGTTTTATGTGTGTTGGAAGAGTGGCTGGGGAAACCCAGTCAGATGGGCGGGGTATAAATAAAAAATGATGATGATGAAGCACTGGCATAATATACTGATATCTGCTAGCCCCTATTAACAACATTGCTGCTCTGTTTTGGGCCAGCTGTAATTGCTTGTCTATCCTCAAAGGCAGCTCCGCATATAACACATTGCAGAAATCCAGCTGGGAGGTGAGAATAATAGAATGATAGAGTTACTAGAACATGGATAGTCATAGGGCTCTCTTAGAATTGGTATTACCAGCCTAAGCTGCACAAGATACTCCATAACACTGAGGCCACCTGTGTCTCCTGTGATGCAGCTGGATCTAAGAGCACCCACAAACCTGCTCTTCTAAGACAGGTTGGATTTCACATAAATGGCCAGACACAGACCAAACCTGAACAATGCCTCCATCTTATGTGAATTGCTGCAGTTTGTTGGCCTTTATCCAGTCCATTACCAAGCTCAGATCCCAAATCCCTACTGCCTCACCTAGATTATGATCCCCAAGAAGAGGAAGCAGGGGGTCCCATCAACAGGACCTGGACTGAGCAGGCCAGAAGATTGTTTGGTCACAGTTTTCCCCATCACAGTATAGTGAAAAGGATTTTCAGGCTCCTCCAAATGACCTGTGAATTGAACATTCATCATGAGTCCCTCGCACAAAGCTTACGTGAAGCTTAGACTTTGTTCTTTATAGAGTATTTGTTCTGATTTGTTTGCGGGGAGGTTAATGAGAATTCATCCTCTTTTGCTTGTGGGATGTTTGTGCATCTTCACATTACCCATTCGTTCATCCCACACTGTTCAGTGCACTTCCTCAGTAGTTTTTTAACCTAAAAGGTCAGAGGTTCTCCTCTCCCCCCCCCTCGGGTGATAGATAGTGCTTTAATCTACTTTAATTGCACAAATCTACATTTTCAGTATCCACTTGACTTCCTCCTGCAAAATACTGACAGTCTGGAAATGACCTCTATTTAAAATATAGTCATAAATTGGAACATAGTAGCTCAGATTTCTGAAAAGTTCTAGCATGGAGGGCAAGCATAGCTCTTCAGTGATAGAGCACTTGCTTTGTCTCTAGGCAGGGCTAGGAAACCTCCTTCCTAAAACCCTGGGAAGCCAGCAGTGCTGGTGGACCAATAGTCTGATTTGGTACAATACAGCTTCCTGTGTTGACAATGCCTGCAATGAAGCAAGCAAAGGGCATTATTCACTGGGTTTTTTGTTTGCTGCAAATCGCATTGAAATGAGTGGGAGGTGTGCAAAGGAATGGTTGCAATGGGCTGCGTCAACATCCTATCTCATATATTGCAAGTGCAAACATCGTAGAAACCTGGAAAAGTAACATGTGGTGTGTTTTGTAAATAGGCAAGAGAGGAATTCTTTGTGTTTTTCCCCTCCCCCTTTCTTGGTCTGAAAAAGAAAAAAGGAAAGCTGGCTGAATAATGAAACAATAGTGCTGCCTTCCCTTTCCAGGACAAGGTATAGGAAAGACTATGTGGGGTAGATTACTTCACACACACACCATTCTCAGCATCTGAATGTGCTTGAATAGCAGCTTTTAATTTCAGACAGTTTACACATCTTAAAATGTGTGTCTGATTGTAATGCTGCCGCAGCCCAGAAAATATGTCAGGTCCCATAATGTAGCTTTCCTCCTCCAAAGTGTAACTGCCAATGAAACTGTCGCAGTTCCCAGTGGATGAATTAAGTTAATTCTTTCTTCTTCCAAGAAAGCCTCCCGCTTGACCCTGTTGGTGAACGCAGGCATGTTCAAAGCACAGGTCAACAACTAGGGCTGGATGTTATGTTAGACGGGGTGAATCGGCTGCCTCAGGCAGCAAAACATGAGTGTCATGAAAGGACAGCAAATTGTACCTGATTTAATTTCTTATTATTGTATTTTTGTGTTTGGAGAGGTGCTTTGTGGGATTTTCTGCTTGTGTGGCCTTGGGTATTACGCACCTTGACTCGGTGGAGAGATGGGATGCCGTTTGTTCTTCTGCCTCAGGCAGCAAAATGTCTTGGGCAAGCTCTGCTAAAAACCCATCTCATTTCACTTTGCTGTGGACTAAAAGGTACCCTGGGGCAAAAGCAGATGAAGATTGGATTACAGCAAAGCTACTGACTTGGCAGTGGATATTTACTAGGATGGGGAGCAAACCTCAGGGGAGAGTCCACAATGAGGTAGGAAGAAACATGAGTCTTGAGCTGGAACGAAACTAACGCTTTGGAGCTGAGTCTTGCGCTTTCCATTTGGAATCAGGATGGGGTGTTAACTGAAGCTGTGGCAAGGAACAGAAACTTCCAATAAGTTGGTATTATGCCCAACAGTACCGACTTTGAATGCCTCCTTAATCTATTTAATGGGACCTTTAAAATAAACTTTAATTGAATCCAAAGTTTTTGAGCTTGAGCTTGGTGCTGCCTGCTTGCCCAGAGTCCTGATCCCTGCTCTACTTGCACACATGCAGACAGGCCTGGAAGTTCCCCAAGATTGATGTGCTGCTTAGTAATAATTTA
Organism: Podarcis tiliguerta; assembly: GCF_965153285.1. Classification (NCBI taxonomy): domain Eukaryota; kingdom Metazoa; phylum Chordata; class Lepidosauria; order Squamata; family Lacertidae; genus Podarcis; species Podarcis tiliguerta. The sequence goes on along the minus strand of NC_139543.1, from coordinate 38,827,382 downwards.
AAAAACTTACATATCTGAACCATTTATATCAGGCTTCCTTAACCTTGGCCCTCCAGATGTTTTTGGCCTACAACTCCCGTGATCCCTAGTTGGCAGAACCAGTGGTCAGGGATCATGGGAACTGTAGTCTCAAAACATCTGGAGGGCTGAGGTTGAGGAAGCCTGATTTACATAAAATAGTGTAATAATGCAATATTAGAAACACTTAGACCAATTGGCATCAGAAGAATGTTCCCTCAAATGGTAAAACCCTCCTTTGCAGTGGGTAAGAAATCCAATAAACAAGATATATAAAGCGTTGGTTTTAAAAATAGTGATAAAAGGAGACCTGGAAAGCATTAGATGTAAGTAAATGATAAAAACACAGATAAAATATAGTTTTGGAAAAAAATATACACAATTAAATTACATGCCTGGGTATTTTAGCAGGCATCAAAAGCAATACAATGAAGGCCTGATATTAACAGGCAGGCTGTTCCAGAGCATAGGTGCTGCCACACCAAACGGCCAATTTCTTGCAAGTTTAAAATGAGTATGAGACGAGAGTGCAAGTCCTGTAGCCTGAGCCAGTTGTCGTGAGCACATATAGCGAAAACGGGTCTGGCTTGCCTTTGCAGATGTTAACATTTTGGTTCTGGTGGCATCGTTCTGACTCCATTGCTACAGCTATTGGGGATTATTAATAGGCTGTTATTGTATACAAGCGGCACTGGCATTTGTCATGAAATAAAAAGCTGCATAGCTTTCCCTATAAGAACAACATCAGAGCCAGAACCTGCCAGCGATGACAGCAGATGCCTGGGCATAAGGAGACAGTCAGCAAGTATTTGCGCATGTCAAGAGAGCGGGGTGTATGTGTGTGTGTGGTGGTCAGTGCCTTTGCATAAGCAAGAGAAAGCAGGAGTGGCCACTCGTGAACAATTGGTTTGCTCATTTAGGGTCAGGTTTTACAAGCCACCCAAGTGAGTAAGCCAAAAAGCAGTCCTGCTTTGCACTGGGACCACAATATGTATGTGTGCTAGAGAGAGAGAGAGAGAGAGAGAAGGAAGGAAGGAAGGAAGGAAGGAAGGAAAGAGACATTCTTTGTCCCTACATCAATTCCCAGATGCAAGTCACCCCATCCCGAAGCCACTGCCGGAGGAAGAGGGGGGCAGGGGGAGCGCAGCGCGCCCAGCACCACGATCCCTGTGGGGTGCCATCACAGCTGCCCCCCCCCCGCACTGGGCACCACACCCCCGCAGGCGGTGCACCACACCCCCAGGACGTGTGCTAGCCACGCCCCCGCCTGCTTTCTGCCCCCGGTGCTGGAGCATGAAGTTCTGCCACTGCCTGAAGCTGCTGTTAACTGCAGCGGCAAAAACATACGGTCAGGAGTTCTTCATAGATAGCATAATACACTGAGAGCTGGTGGTAGTGGGATTGGCATTGTGCCACCTTAAGAGGTCCCCTGCTCAGGATAATGCTACCACAGCAGGCCCATATCGGAACAGATAGTAAAGATAGTAAACTTTTGGTAATAATAATGACAACAGTAAGTTTTAATGTAGCAAAATAATACCAGCCAGGATCAGTTTTTAAAGTAGTTCATTTGTTTATTATACTATTTATATGCTAGCTTTGGGGACATCATGGCCAATCAAAGCAGAGTATCATAAAAGCACAATCAGTACCCATCATTTAGCACAGATAACAGCAGAACAGTAAAAATTATTGTAAAATATAGGCTAGTTAAAACAAATAAGGTAAACCAGTATAACTATCGGAACCGTATTCCATCAAGTAGTTTCCTGGAACAGTTATCCGAATACAGTATGTAGGATGGAAGAAAAAGATGGAATATGCACACTATGCTGTCCATGCAATGAGGCTCCTCTTCATGTAAAAGTATTGTTATAGGGGTTTGGTTTTTTTTTTTGGGGGGGGTCTGTCTGGATGCTATCTGTGGGTGCCTTCCAGGCCTGTGATCCTGTACCCAGTGAGGTTAAGAAACTAGTGTAAGAGGCTGCTGAACCAGTCAGACAAGTTTCTTGGTAACTGGCCTTAGATGGCCAGTTAAGTCCTGCCATTTACATGTCCAAAGAGGTTGGATAGGAGTTGCCCTGTTGCTACAGAGACAAATTGATGGACCTTTCCCCATTTCATGTGGCTGAATGCCATGTCATCCTAGGATGGAGAGCAATAGGTCCAAGAGGAGCTGTGTGGGTGTGAGTTTCAGCTGACACTGGAAGCTGGAGACACAGGCTGGTCTTGCTCTATTCTGGACCCAGAGCTGTGACTCCTGAGACATCTAGTGGGAGGCAAGATCTGTTGGAGTCTTAATACTGTGAGCCCTTCTGTCCTAGGCCAGGTTGTATATAGGTGTAAATAAAATCACATATCCTATCACTGTCTCCATTGACCTTCATTGCAAGGAAGGTGAACCCTGGGTAAGCACAGGAACCCTTGGAGTCTCTTGCACAACAGCAGGGTCTGCACTGAATCCGTTATTGCTTTCCTTGTACTATCACCACAGGAGAGAGAGGCTGGGAGGTTGGGGAATGGCAAGTGACTGCTGGCAAATGTGGCAGTTTCAGGCTGCTGACTGCACCCTGCCTGCCCACATAGGGAGGCTGGGCAGCCTCTGCTGTAAATTCTATAAATACCTTTGAACATAAAGCCAGTGGAAATCTTTTTGTGAAGTTAAACATCTGTAAATGATCAACTTACATTTTCAAGATTATCTGGAGGTTACAGTTCTTTAAAATCTCTTTGGAAGGGAGTCACAGGCTCAATTGCTAAGTCCGTAACAAGCTTTTGCTGGAATATACTAGCATGGGGTGGCTTGCGGGGATGAAAGCAGACATTAATGGACATGAGGTTGGCAGTTAAGAATTAACTGGAAAGTAGCCAGGTTTGGTGGCACTGGAAATAAGACGGCAGTGTTGTGACTATCATTCGATACACAAATATGAGAAAAGTAGTTGCTAGAATCCAGGGGAGACCAGCACTAGAGGCAGATTTAGGGCAGTTGGTATGGTTGCACCAGGTGGGCAGCCAAGGAGGGCACCTTCTCAAAGCCTGAGAAGGAGACATGAGGGCTTTGACAGGGTCCTAGAGTCCTTCCACCTCCTTCTCAAAGCCTGGTAAGTGCTTACCCAGCTTTGGGAAGGAGATGGAAGGGCTCTAGGACCCTGCCAGAGCCTCACGAGGGCTCAGGGGAGGGCATCAAATGGCCTCGCACCAGGCGCCTTATTACCAAAGTTTGCCCTGCCAGCACAGTGTGGTGGTGCTGTGAAGCTGCCCTCCTGACACTGTCTGAACAGTGTGGGGGCTTGGAAGAGGCAAGGTCAGGGCAGGCGCATCAATGGGAGTGTTGAATTGTCACTACTGGTTTGCCCATGCAGCTCTGACCTCATTGCCACTCTGCCCCACATGTACACCATCCAGGCACATTTGCTTTGATTCAGTGGTAAAGAGCTGGTTTCCCTGGGGGAAAGCGGTGGGACAAGTGAAAGTGTGGGCAAGCCCTGTGTCAGGAAGAGGGTGGCTTCTCAGCACCACCTCACTAGCCTGGCCACTCTTGTTAGGTCAATGTTCAGCCTGCATCCACACTACCCAACTTTACAAAAACAAGACAGAACACATAAATAAAATACAGCAAATAATGCACAAAAAGAGTGAAAACACTGATTGCATTTCATTCCCATGCACTTCCCAGTGCCCAAGGGCATGGATTTTCTAGATGGACATAAGCATATATGCACACATAAATCCAGACCCAGATGTGTATAGGTCATGCGTACCTGTGTACTGCCCTGGCAACTCCACATCACGTGGGTTTATCCAAAATAATCTGTGAAGCTATCAGAGCTTTCATACTTGATTCCAAGTGTTTCTGTGGAGTTATGGGATAAATAGGACACACATGCTGGAAAAGGGCATTGAGTCCATTTCTCTGAGCCCAAGTAGGGTCCCTCGGTGGTGGAGCATGAGACACCAGTTTAATTCAGTTTTGCAGGCAAACGCTATTGAGAAACAGCCTTCCCGATGGTTAACTATATATGCACAGGTCATCTCCACCAGGAGCTGTGCTTTCAGTCCTGTGGATCTAATTCTGTAGAATTCCCTGTTGGAACATCTGGTACTTGGTAAAGACTTTAAAAAATCCCCCAAAATAAAACAGCAGCAGGCATTTTCGGTATGTCCCCCCCCCCAAATAATTTTAACTGATTTTACGCTATAGCCCTCCTGTATACCTAGTGTATACGGCTTAATACTTGAGGTATTAAGCAGCACCTCATTTTAAAAAACAACTAACTGTTGGCATAACTGAGTGGTTATATATTGTTCTTGATGATAACAACAACAAATTAAATGCCTTAAAATAAAATGGATATAAGAAGGCAGATAGTGCTGTATTGGCATGGACACGGTTTCCTTCTGAAACTCAGCTCAAAGCTTGGGAAAAAGAAAACGTGTAAACTTTAGGATGGAAGGAATCTTGTGACTTGAGTTTCCCAGCTTTATTTATTTTTCTATTTCAGGATCTTTTGTTTTGTAGATTTTGGACAGGTTCCAGAATAGAAATCCTAGAATACCAATGCATCTTTTTTTGTATGTGTCGCATATCTGCCAGATGCAAAACAGGAAGCAGAAGGTGGTGTGAACCTTTAGTAAAGCTTGATTTCACAAATTCCCCAGGAATTTCAGATCCTTGACAGATTTCACCCATTACTAATACTTGCTTAATTATACAACATTCAGATAGGATAGAATAAGACCATTAAAACAATCTACCCAATTTAGTGAGATTAAGTCTGCAATCTTACACAATTCTCTGATTTTGGAGTAAGTGCCATTGAGTTCCGTGTGATTTATTTCTAAGTTAGTGCGCACAGCATGGCATTATAAGGGTGTGACAAATCTATTTTCTGTTATAGTAGCTACCAGGCTCCTTTTGGCTTTAAATTTCCCAGATTGCACTTTTGAAGAGAAGCATCACCTTGACCGACAATTGAAGAACAAGTCATTGAAAGTTAATTAAATTGTCAGTTGAGGTGTTATGTTTCATGTAATACGTCATAATACAGTGGTACCTTGGAAGTTGAACGGAATCCATTCCAAAAGCTCCTGCAGCCAATTGGATGCTGTGATGGATGTTTGGGTTCCAAAGAATGTTCTCAAATAGGAACAATCACTTCTGGGGTTGCAACATTCGGGAGCCAAAACATTCGACTGGCAAGGCGTTCAACTTCCAGGTTAGACTGTACTAGGTTTCTCAGTGAGAGCAAGTGTGGTGTATAGGTCAGTGTGTTGGACTAAGGCCTGGGAGATGGAGGTTTCAGTCCCCACTAAGTCATGAAGCTCAGTGGATGGCCTGAGCCAGTCACTGCCTCTCAGTAGAACCTACCTCACAGAGTTGTTGTGAGGATAAAATGGGGACAGGGAGAACCACATGTGCCACCCTGAATTCCTTGGAAAATAAAGGTAAGGACAATAAAAACATATACATAAATGAAGACTAAAGCATTTCATAAGCACGTAGGGCAGCCTTTCCCAACCTGGTGCCCTCTAGCTGTTTTGGACTACAACTTCCTATCAGCCCCGGCCAGCATGGTTGTACTGAATGGGACTGATGGGAATTGCAATCCAAACATCTGAAACACATCATGTTAGGGGAACATCATATGAAGCTGGCTCATACTGGATTGGACCATTGGTTCCATCTAGCTGCCGACAATGGCTGATAGTGCTGTCCAAAGTTTCAGGCAGAGGACACCCTCTGTCGCCCTTCCTGGGGATGTTGGAGAATTCCAACATGGACTCTTCTGCATGCAAAGTAGATGCTCTGCCACGGAGCTGCAGCAATTCTCCAAAGATTGGTAAAGGGTGATATAGGACCTAATTATCAACCTCAGCACTGAGGTGCCTTGTAAATGTGGATCTTGGAGTATAATATCACTTGTTCTTAGCTATGAGAGGGAGTATGCCAAAGGTCAATAGGCAGTGGTTCTCTAATCAGTCATAGAGATATGGCAATGTTGCCTCCTTGCATGGTGTTCTCTTTTTTAACTCGAGCCCACAGCAAACCAAGTGGTGACCTTGAAAAATGTCAGGTAGGGAGTCAGTCTGTGTGCTACAAAGGGAACTGCAACAGCTACACTAGCTGAGGAGACCTTCACACAGATGATACCCAACCAGCAATTCCCTGGGAGCTTCTAGACTGTTGCTTTTTGTGTGGGATTCAATCACAAACCAGCAAATTCTGGTTGCACAGTTATAGTTGACTGGGAGCTCTTGTAGATCTAATTGGAAAGCGATGGAGAAATGCACTGGAAAATGTGGGGGAACATTTGCTTGATGCAATTGTTGTCTAGCTCTAGCCTCCCCATAAACAAGAATGAATGCTCATTAAATAGCCTACATTATCTAATCTCCCTGGAAACGTATCTGGATGACTGTTCAATAAACAGATCATCTGGAAGCAGCCCTTGCTGAAGCTTCTGAGTCAGCCATGCTCAGTGGAGGGAGAAACTATGAAACCTGTGCTTGCAGATTATAGGTGTTTCCCCTCCCATCCACTGTGTCATGAATCCCAAGATGACTTGTTGGAAGGACTGGTCAAAGGGTGAAGAGTCGAAGAGTCTGGAGAGTGCTAAGCTTGATGCTGGGGAGGGGCCAACTAACCTGGCAGATGTCCCCTCCATGCAGATGCTGGATGTCTCTTCAGAAGATGGAGAGCTACATAAACCAGTCCCTGCCTTGCCTCCTGCAAGAGGGCTGTCCCCGGCAACTGGGGAGGTGGACAAATAGTTGGCTGGGCAGACCCACCTTCTGTCTCTAAGGACACACCTGGGACTGGATGGTTGAGGGGGCTTCCATCACTGCCCTGCATCCACCACTCTGCCTAATGTTAGGGATGGCACTGCTTCTATTGTAAGTCAGTTGCTCCAGTGCGTAAACATAAACTGTGACGTGTGCACACAAAAGCTATATAGCATTCTAGCCTTACATAGAAGATCCTAAGGCACTAAGTGCATAGCTTGGAAGTTTCAATGGTGTCCATTAAATTCTGTCCCCAGCCAAGAGCCACATTATTCTAATGTCCAGATTTGAAGGTAGGATAGGAAGAAAAAATAAATAAAAATTAAGAATAGAAGACAAAAAGAAATCTGCTGGTCGTAGCTGAAAATGGAACTTTACTCAATAGCCTTTTCCTTAACTTTTCCACTGTAAGGGATTTATAATTACCATGTCTTGTTATGATATCCTGTAATCCAGACATGATTGTTAAAATTACAGCATCCTTTGCAATTTTGTACATTAAAGTAGGAAACAGCTAGCATTATCTTCTTGGAAACCTCAAACAATATAATTTTAGGGACTAGCAACTTTGTTGCAGTGCCAGCAGCTTTAAAACCGCAAGGTCACGGAGGTCAAAATTAAATTCACTTATGCAGTATTTTGAATCTAAAAATCAATTTTAAACTCCATCGTCATCATGATTATCATCCGTACTTGATCTACATTTTTCCTTTGGCCATCAAGATTATCCATATAATCCATCAAGCCCAATGTTTTAATGTTCATACCAAAGGGTTTTGAAGTGAATCTGTAAGCGGGCATATACTGAAATGTTACATCAGGGATGGGGAACATGTGGTCCTCCAGATGTTGCTGGATTCCACCTCCCATCATCCCTGCTCATTGCTCATGTTGGCTGCATCTGCTAGGAATTGGATTCCAACAACATCTGGAGGGTCACAGGCTCCCAGGACACCACCCCTGTGTTACACTGAAGTAGCTTATTCATGTAAGTATTTATATTTTTTCTCATAGCATGGATTCTCTTATTGTTCTTATTGAGTGCTTAAATTATTATTTGATAAGAGTAATGTTAGTTGAAGTTATGAAATATGTTTATTTAAGTAAATGTATATATTACCAAAACACCAACATACATATAGCTGTATTGTTTTTTAGGACAGTTAAGTAAACCAAGTGTATACTTCCTGAAAAGGTTAATCTCTCATTTTTTTGCTCTTTTTATTTACTTATTTAACAATAAAAAATAAGAAAACATTAAAACAACCCAAGCCATAGCAGCTTCTCTTACAGTACATCACACATATAAGGTCACAAAAAACAGAGAGATAAAAATTATTATGCCTCTTTCTCTTTTTATCCCAAGATGAAAAAGGTTTATCTTTAAAGTTTTCTTTTTAATTATTTGGAAATTCAAAATGCAGAATAGTTCCTGTTACAGTAAGAGCAGAGACAACATACCACAAAACGAAGTTAAATTTCCATTAGTATTTATTTTTTATTGTGAAACGTAAGTTTCACATTTTCAAGATACAAACATAGACCCATTGGGTTAATGCAATTTATTATTATCAAAATAAGAACAATTTTAACATCCAGATTAATGATGAATTAACGCCATAAATTTCTTACATCACCACAAAGTCAATACCATGGCCCTCATTATCACTCTGTCTCTCTCTCCATATCTGCATATATATGCAAACCACATTGTAGAGAATTCAGATTTAAAAATGCATTGACACTGATTTCAACTGACTAATACATCCTTCTCCAACCTGGTGCTTCCCATAGGTTGTTCACCACAACTCCCTGCATGGCTAAGTTATGATGGGAATTATAGCCCAACAATATATTTATTTATTAACATTGATATGCCACCCTTCTTTGCTAAGGTGCTCAGTAGTATATATTTTTTTTAAATCAAACATTTAAAAACACATAAGAACATTAGAAACATCTTTAAAACATGCAGATCAGAGGGCACCCGGTTGGGGAAGACTGGAGTGATGTCATCTTAATTTACTTGTGTTCCTTATTAGCAAGAGAAAATGTTTTCCCTCAATATAGCTCTGCCTGAGTATGCAGTTGGTGGGATGTTTGTCAATGAACCGCCCTCCCTGTTTTTTCTGGGTATTAGATTGGAGCCATTAGGCGAGTGAGTTGCTCAGAAGAGCTCATTTTTCTTAGTATTCTGTTTGGTATGTTTGGGCAGTGAAAAGGGGAAGACTGGGGGTGCCAGTAATTTCACAGCATTTTCAGTGAATCAATAAAAGGTGGTTATGACCTTAAAGTCTGTTCCCTTTGCTTGTACTAGCTTCTGGGATGCTGTAGGAGGGGATTGATTTACACAGGTTATATAATTCAGCTCTTCTGAGTAGAATTCCTTCAGCGACGCAGAAGCCAAAACTGACACCTAGCCACGTGGGCCCATCATGTAACCCACACTAACTTGTCATGAGACCAATCTGTAAAAAATAGATCACTGGTGTAAACTTACACTAGAGTGAGCTCTACAGAGCTTGTGTGACATGCTCTGAAGTCACCCATTATTTTCAGAACTCTTTTCTAAGTTGGCCTCAATGAACTTTCAAAAGTAGGTTTAGGTTACATTACTGGCTTTACAACAAGACATACTATTTTGAAGTATGCTCTTTCATTTTTGCTTGCTTTTTGCACAGTCTTGTGTGTTAGGCGGTGCAAGACAGACTAGTAGAGGGAAAAGAAATCAAAGGTCTTCTAGTTGCGTTGCAATGTGTCCTCTTCCACTCCAAGGTTTCGTGGGTTTCTTGTGAAATGGCCAGGCTTAGCTTGCTCTCACTTATTTTATTTATTTAGAAACACATATAAACCTTTTAATACTTGAGAAATCTAAGCAGGGTACAAACAATAAACAGTAGAAGTAGAAGAAAAAAGCAGCATAAAACCAGTAAAAACATATAAAAACGGAATTCAGGGAATTCAAACAAGTAAATAATAAAAAGGGTGCCTTTAGATTGAAGACATCTGAAGCAACTGATGGTTTCACAAATGGCAAAATGAAGTACATTCCAGAGTTCAGAGACAATAGCAGAAAACGTCGATTTTCAGGTCATTGCCCTTGTGATATTCAGTAGGCAATGTACAGCACACGTGGAATTTCCTGTAAGCGATCTTGCAGGTGTATACAAGAGCAGATGATTTTTCAGGCTACTAAGTGAATGAAAGCATTCCCTTATATTGCAGGCCCTTATCTGTTTGCTCACATATTGTGAGCAACAGAAATACTGAATTAGTCCTGTTTACCAGTCTCCCATTATGTTGCGTGAAGTTTCAGATGGAGACATCTAGTGGCTATAATACACAAGACACCTGGATTACACCAAAGACTGAGTCTAGAACCCAGATCTAGAAAGGTGAATCCTCCCCACTCCTCCATGAGAAACTGTTGCCAATTTTATTTGAAAATCATTTAATTTCCCTCAAAATTCCTACATTTTATCTGAATAATATTATCTAAATGCAATGTTAAACGCTAATTTATTTGGCAGTGCTATATTGCGTCTTGTGGGGGATTGGTCTGGATGTCATCTTTGGGGTCTTCTCCATGCCTATGATGAGATGAGATGCTCTAGAGAAGGAGACTGCTAAATGAATAGCTCTAATCAAGTTTGTGAAGTGTCTCTTTGCATATCTAAAGAGTACAGAACTACAATGCCACAGAAACTATTTAATTAATTCATTTGTCAGTTTCTCTATCTCACCCTCAGGTCCAGGAAACTTGTGGTCCTTCAGATGTTGTTGGACTCCAGCTATCAGCTTGACCAATGGTCAGGGATGATGAGAGTTGAAGACCAACAATAGCTAGAAGACTACAAGAATGACTAATCCAGTGCTAGCTGAAGATGGGCAGGCCTTCTGCTCCCTACCCAGCCAAGCTGGAAGTGATGCCATTGTTGAGCGTAAGAGAACAATACAAGTGAGACTATTCTAACTTGGCAGCTGGAGCTGGTAACACAAGATTCTGTGAGATTCCAGCACTATGGGACCGAGAGGCTCTCCACTCTGCTGTGAAACATAGTGGGTAGGGATGAACGGATCTGTCTATTTCACTCTTAGTTTCTCATTTCTCCAATATTCAGTTCTCCGCGTTTTCTGCACAGATTTGCTTTTTAAAAAAAATCCTCATGAAAATTCATCAGCATTTTTCTGCAAGCAATTTTCCTTAATATGCACACATTATGTCAATTTCTTCCAGTATACACATTTTTGTAAACATTGTTTTGGTTAGAGAACTACATCACAAAATCCAGAGAAGTGTAAAATTATATGAGGACCAAAAACAGTCCTCATATAGTTTTTAAAAGAGTGAATTTGTTAGGTTCAACACTAAACGTGAACCAAACCAAATTTCTCCCCCATCCCCACTAAAGGGGGCCCAGTATTGTTCAGGTGTTAATGTTGTCAGCTCTTCCTTTATATGCTCGGGCTGTATATACATTTAGATACATCACAAAGACATCACAGTCTCAAGTGACCTCAATTCTAGGGAAACCAAACCCAGGTATGCACCGGCATCACCACTCTGGTGGCAATAATAAAATGCAATGACATAGTTGCAGGGTTTTCATCTCCTCTGAGTTTTCTGCAGGCTTTGGGGTTTAGTGTTCCTAAAACCCGCAGCAAGAGATAGAGAAAGAAACTCAACTCTCTAAACAGCAACAAAATGATATTACTTGGTGACTTTACACATTTGGGCTTATTTTATCCCTGCCTGGTTCTTCCAGCCTCCCCACCTCCCGCCCAAGCTGAATGTACAAAAAGGCAAGGTGTGTCTTAATAACACACTTTGCACTTCTGCTTAAAAGGCGTGAAAGTGTGACTGCAATGAGCTGAAAGCCTGAAAGAAATGTGTATAGTTTTTCTTTGCATAGAAGCATAGTATTTAAAAAATAACAATAAAGTGATATGCTGTGATTTGGGTTGATTTGGGAGCTGGTGTGAAACTTGCTACAGAACTAAACAGGGAAATGAAGTGACTTGAGTGATTCATGAAGTGATTCTTGAGTGATCATACCATAAACTGGGTAATCCGAGAATCTGTTAATTATTATCAAGCTCTGATCATGACATTTAATAGGTTCGATGCGGCCATAAAGGAAGGATTTATGCTGTCCCTCACTAAAATGTGGACTGAGACCAAGATAACAAGCAGCCAAGGTTGTCTGACATATAAAGCGACTTCTTTCCCTGTCATTCAAAACAAAAGCACACACTCACAGGTTTGTTGTAAACCTGTCTATACACATGATGATAGCACAGAGCGGGTGTTGTGCTCCACTCTCCTCTGTTCTGTACTGGAAGCCGGATTTGTTCATTTCTGTTGTCTCTCCTGAGCATGTTTAGGATCAGAGACGAGAAATAGATGTTTGAGGAGCAGAAAAAATGGTTCTCCCATTGTAGTCTTTCTCATCAGTGGCCTAGCATAGGTTGCCAGCACGCGGGGCCGTTTGGAGGGGGTGGGTGGAAGGGAGGGAAATGAATGGAGTATGCATGCACATTCAACTGCCTAATGGCGTCTGCATCACCCAGGAGATTGCAGCCACAGAGATCAGAAAAGCTGTTTCTTTGTCTGGGAGATCACTTCCTGGTTTGTATGGAGAAGCCAGTGGTAGAAGCATGCAGCTGTATTGAGGCAGCACCAGGTGTTGAAATTTTGTGCCCCTTACAATTCTGTGCCTGGAGCAACTGCCCTTGTTGCCCTCCCCACGCTATGCCACCAGTTTCTCATGTCATAATCTAGAGAATGATGCTGCTTTGCCTTTTCTTCAAGACCACTCACACATTCTGTTATTTATTATTACATTCCTATCCCACCTTTCCTCCAAGAGCTCAGATTGGTATATAATTTTATCTTCACACCAATGCTCTGAGGTGGGTTAGGCTGATGGACTGTGAGTGGCCCAAGGTCACTTAGCGAACTTCATGGCTGAATGGGCATTTGAAACCTTGTCTGCCAGATCCCACTGTACCACACTGGCTGCAATCCTAATTCTCACTGATATAATGGGACTCGTGCATAGCATTGTACTGCATAGGCATACAAAGCTAGTATGGAGATCTAGATTCATATGTATGAAGTTATGCTTCCTTGTTAGCCGTGCTTCGTAATCACACATTTTATAATCTGCTTTTCAGTAATGTTTCTCAGAACATAGCACAAAAAAGGACAAAAACCATATTTAAGAACATAATTCATTTAATAAATTCAGTAGTAAAAATATGTGTACTCTAAGAGTCTCTTAAGATTATTAAAGGTCAAATACAAGCCTAAAAGGAAAGCTTTTAATTGCTCTCTTGAGGAAGCTCTCAGAATTGGCAGATCTCTGTAGCAACAGCCTGGCTGGTCAGCGTGAGCCATTACCAGGAAACAGCTATTAATAGTTGAGGGCAATTGTACCTGTCTTGGCCATAAAACCTGGAGTGAGTCTTTACTACTGGACCTGAACCAATGGGGAAATGGCAAGAAGGCATTGTAAAGCCAAACCATGACTTCGTGCAACCAAATAAGCATGCCAGCTCCTGGAGAGAAGAACCCAGCTGCTTTGTTGCTCCCGCTTGTTTGGCTGATGCACTGTATCACCCAAACCCAAGATCGTGGTTTAGCTCTCTCAGATGATCCGCAATCTGTAAATCATGGGACAAATCTTGGTAACTACTTATGGTTAGTCTGCTGAGAGCTAAACCATGAGCTCATGTCCAGATGACATGCTAAGCCAAACTATGGTTTAGCTCAGCATTGCACAGCAACAATATAACCAGGGAGGAGCAAAGTGATTGGGGTCTCCTCTCTGGCAGCCTGCAAGCCCATATACTCATGCTAGGTTTGGCTTAGTATGATGTGTGATCCAGGCCAATAAAGTGTTAACTAACACTTCCCATCTCTCAATGAAAGTCTTATGATATGCCCCACCCTAATCACTTTTATTGGGTTGGAACTGAGTCAACTGATGTAGCTCATTCACCCAAGAGTCCTCAAGGCCGACTTTTATTGCAAGTCTATTCTGCAGCATCTTTTTTACACAATAATAGTGCAATAGTGGTGGATTTATTCTGCTTTAGTTTGTTTTTCAATGCTCCCCCAGTGCTATCACATAATTGCTGTCTGGATGGGCTACAGCATAACAGAAGTGGGACAAAAATAAACCAGAACATTTGTGGTATAAAAAGTTATGGGATTTCAACAGGAAGTTATGGGCTATGCATTGACTGGAAGTGAAGCAATATGACTGCTCCAGAACTTTTGCAGGTGCAAACAGTATTGAAAATGGGGTTGTGTGTGACTGCCCCAACACCACCAAGAGAACAAATCATCATAAATGTGCAATAAAAAGTATGTCTCCAGGGGCCACTAATCTCAATGGATGAGCCACAAATAATAAAGGGCAAGCAATAAATGGCAAAGGGAAACCTGTTCCCACACCACTCAATGGCCCATGAGCTAGGCTCATTAAATGCACACAAACACTAGGCAATTCTTTCTGATAAGTAGTCCAAAAGACACCCACACCACTTGACATCCCAAAGAGACCATCCTGTTTAGTAGTGACCCTTCTAGTGGTTTGCCTTTGGCAAAACTAAAAACCCAAATCCTTCCCTAGCGCCCAGCAAAGCTCCACTGATGAGTCAGGTTGAACATAGCCCTAGCCAAAACATAGGCATTGCCTATTAGGCACTCATTGGCTGCTGGTGGGCAGGTAGAAACAGAAGGAATGGAGACAAGGTGGAAACAGTGCATTTCTTCACCCATCACTGTGAATGTATGATCTATTAAAAAGCCTGAGAAATCTGTGCAACCTGTTTAATGGAACATGTTTCATGAAAATTAACCCCTTTCTCTCTAGAATGGTTGAATGATTGAGTATATGCATCTTTTAAAGTGATAGAATTACAGATAGAAATCACTATAAAGGAATATACAATCTACAATAAACATTCCAGTTAGTTATAAAAGGAGTCTGCTTTATTAGCAGGGAAAACACCGTATGGTGCTTTATTCATAATGCATATTAACAAAACTAGTCAGAAGCATATGTATCTTCTAATCATGGCTTCACACTTACAGGAACGATGAATTCCAATTTGTTTACTGCATGTCTGCATGGTGAGCATTGTAAAATATGGAAAAAGAGATGGGTATCTGAAACGTGTGATTAAATGTATCTGTGAGCTGTGAATGGCCAAGGCTCTTGGGTACATTTTAAAAGCCACAAACTGGTGTTTGCCATGCAGACGTGTGGTGGATGAATGAGAGCCTCTCATTCTAATAATGCACATAGGGGCCATGGGGCTGTTCCTTCTATGTGCCAACTTCAAAAATAGAAGAATTGGTCCTCTCTTTCGTATGTACACAAACGCTTTCAGCACTCTGTAAACACAGGAATGGGATGATGACATTGAAGCTCTGCCTGAGAAGCTTGCCCTCTGGTGAAAACACTGATAGCCTAGATAGGTGTGGGCCATGCTTTGGAAGTCCAAACCTCAAGCCATAAAATGTATGCAGTCATCAAACTTTGGCACAGATAATCTGCGGGAACAGAAAGAGAGGGCAAAAGCCAAGTCTTCTTTACAATGATTGCTTTGTGGCCTTGCTCATGTGTAGGCAGGCTCTGAGTTGCATTAGAGTTTGTTCCGTGAAGCCATATGCAAGGCATAGCTTCTCATTTGGTAGGAAGGAATTCATTGCCTATTTGCTTTTCAAAGCTCCTTGTCTTCTTCCTAAAACATCTTTTTAAAGCAGTCTGCATGGACAGGGGAGACATGCTAGATTTTAATGTGGTAGCATGGAGGCATCATTTCTTGCGGTATACAAATTCATTTCTCATTGTGTACCAACTGGTCTTTTGTCAACAGGTTAAGCAGATTCCAAGCCTTGTGAAACCACAGAACTGTGGGATGAATGTTCACACTAAGGGCAATGATGCCTCTGTCATGCCATTTCCAAGTATCCCAAAACAAACAGACAATTGTCTGTCTTTAGTGTGTGTTGCTGAGACTACAGCAAGCAGATGATCATTTGGCTACGATGAACCATCCTTTGCTGGAGCATGTGGCCGAGTCCACATCAGTTTCCCAATCTCTGCCAAAGCTGACCATTGATCCTACAGTTGCCAGACTGATCTTTTCCTGCTAAAAACGAGCCATTCAGTTTAGACAGCATCAAAATGATGAGTGGCTTGATGCACATTCCTTCAGTCATCCGTGTTTACAAGATGAACACACTGCGTGGCTCAATAGATTCTTAAGGCTTTGTGTGCACAATAAATATTGCTGAGCAATGTGAGCAGCTTCCCCTTTAGCACGCTAAAATAATAAGACTTATAATAAGCAATAAATGGAACTTACTGGTGGCGCACACCAACCCTTCTTGGCCCTGGCAATTTTGCACTCCAGAGTTTGTATCTTTTGCAACTTCTCATCCAGTTTAAACTTTGCATTTGCTAATGGACGCATTCGGCCATGTACCAAGTGACAGAAGCAGAATTCTTGCCAGCAACAAATGCCATACTATTGTGTGTGTTTGTGAGTCTATAAGAGTCTGATGAATATTAGCGGCATACTTCGGAAAGTTTCCCCCCTCTTTTCCAAAGCTAACGCTGGCACGTTTTCCCTTTGGCGTACATCTGATGTCATTGTCTCTCTCTTACTGCCCTTACAAAGTATTAGCTGACAGGCAGCACTTAATGCACTTATGGAGATGCCGTGGACAAAGCTAGATACACTTCCCAAAAATGCAATATATATTTTTGGGAGTGAGGAGAGAGGAGATTTTGCCATGCCAACTCATTATGTAAGAGGCATAGCATGATGAGTCTTATTCTTAGAAAGAGATGACGATCTGGAAGGTTACATATGCTGCTGTGCCCTGGGTCATTGGGCTGGTATAAGGGAATCTGAACACAACTTGTGAAAGACCAAGGGGCAGCAAGCAATGAGAGTAGTCACATAGTTACGCTTCTAGACAGGCACAATCTAGAGAAAGTTGGAGAGGGTGGCATTACCTCTTTCATTCCTTCCTCTTTCCAGTGCCTTGGGAAGATGGATTTATCTCTACAGCTGCATACCTATCATGCATTTAAAGCACTCCCCCCAGAAACATGGGAACTGTAGTTTGTTAAAGGTGTTGGAAACTGTAGTTCTGTGAGGGGTAACTGTAGTCCCCAGTATTCTTTGAGGACGGGTGTGTGCATGCAGCCTACATTTGCTCTCCTTGCTACAGCTAAGAAGACAAAACAAGAACAAAACCCAGAGAATAATTCTCCCTTCTTTGGCAGCGATTACTGTGCTTTTGCCATGTCAGATTGTAGATATGGTTTCCTCTGTTTCTTTTTTGGTCTTATAGAGGCTGCAGTCTTTTGAGCAAACCAGAGAGTGCCATGGTGGTTTTAGGCTGGTGGCCAGTCCTGCCAATCCCTACTCGTGAGTTAAACTTTGAGCGGAGAATCTCAGGACCCAAACGTCAACATCATCTAATCTCCCAGCAAACAAATCAGGATGAATATTCAATAAACAAGTCATCTGGAAGTGCCATTAGAAAAGATACAATATCTAAAGCAATAATCAGTGAAACACACATTTTATATACTGATAGATTTTACAATGTCTTGCTTAGGATATATTTATATAACCAAGCCAATTTCAGCAGTAGTATATCTGTAGTACAGGTAGAACCGCCCCCCCCCTCAGCCAATTAAGTGTTTGAAATAGGCTATATTTAGCACTTTGCCTCCTTCCTCTGCACTACATTTCAATTTAATGCTAGACTAGCATGCAGTTACCTAATTATAGAGTGTTACGAGTTCACAACAAAGCCACCCATTTAGCACATCGGAAATCTCGATTGCTGTAAGAATTAAGAAATGCACACCACTCTCCCACTTTTATTGGAGAATAAATCAGTGTCCTGAACATTTAGATCTGTCTTAAACACTTGGTATAATGCTCTGACAATGACAAAATATAGGTAGGTTCTGCAGGAATTATCCTTGCTTTTGTTTTTCTTGGTGTGTTTTTTTAAACAGAGTGGGGAAAATAGTGCAAACACATAGTAAAGGAGTAAGGTCTATTACAATACAGGAAAGAGAGGTGACATAAGAAAGACGTAACCTTGGCTTAGATAAGGGGAACAATTAACCGGCATTAATTCTGTTTCCACAACTTGGCAGTAAAGCAGGTAATCTTTGCCAGTAAACTCTTGTGAAAGAGTTCAGCTGCCAGGTTTGCCTTGACAAGACACTGATAGATATTCTAAAACCTAGATCTGCAATCTCAGGAAGCTGATTTTCCCACGTAACTTCT
Organism: Podarcis tiliguerta; assembly: GCF_965153285.1. NCBI lineage: Eukaryota > Metazoa > Chordata > Lepidosauria > Squamata > Lacertidae > Podarcis > Podarcis tiliguerta. The sequence continues at coordinate 38,809,241 of NC_139543.1, read as the reverse complement.
TTTAAATGGAATTTTGCATCTCCTTAGGCAAGATTGCTTCCTACCTGCAGCATCCCTACTGGCTTGTGGTACTACCTTTTTCTTTCTGGCAGAATCTTTTCTAATAATTCCTGCTTCGCATCTGCTTTCCACACACCATATACATTCAATGCACATTTAAAGCGTGTTACTTCCCTCAAAGAATCCTGGGAACTGTAGTTCCACCCTTACAGAGTTGCAATTCCCAGAACCCTTAACAAACTACAGTGTGGATTCTGGAGGGTGTGTGTGTGGCAAACCATGTGCTTTGAATGGGATGTTGAATATGCTTTTTATCCACAGTGGCTCCTCACTTACACCCACTCCTACTTTCTGTTATTTCATGCTGGGAATGACTATCCTATTTATCTACTTGCACTTGGACGTGCTTTCGAACTGCTAGGTTGGCAGGAGCAGGGACCGAGCAACAGGAGCTCACCCTGTCGTGGCGATTCGAACCGCCGACCTTCTGATCGACAAGTCCTAGGCTCTCAGGTTTAACCCACAGCGCCACCCACGTCCCTACTCTTGGGGAATAGTTGGCAGTAAATACATGGCAAAACGCTAGTGCACTCATGTTCTGAGGAAGCCAAACTCTCTGAACTGTATCTGAACTTTAATATCTAGCATGTAATTGGCAATAAATAAAAGTTATGGGGAAGCTAGGGGCTACTAGCAACAAGGGCTGTGTGGTCCCTATGTTTTTTATGGCCCTAACCATTTCAAGTGCATGTATAGGTTTGACTAGCTCCTAGCCTTGTATTTTGATTGGTGGGGCCTTTCTATTGATGTTACATCCATTTCAGTTCTGAGCCATTTGTTAGTGATCTATAACCAATAACTAGTACTTCCCTGATTTCACTTGCATTCCTCCTATAGTCCATTAACCCCACAGCTGGCTTGGTTCCAGTCTATCACCTATAGGCAATAGTATGAGGTAGGTGGCATGGGAAACTCGAAGAAAGTCTTCCCAGCATGCTTCATCCTGTAGCAATGTCAAATGCATTATTTCAGGATGATTTTCAACTTGGAACCATCAGCAGGCGGTTAATTTTTAGCCACACTGCAACATATGGAGTTGGTCATGTTAAATGACACTGTATGCGTAAGTCAGCATGGATTAAAAAAAAAAAATGAACACACAATTTCAAATTAAATGCCATAATTTAAAACAGTTATTAGAAAAAATTCCAAGTCTAACCAAGCAATCCATAAAATTAACCAAATGCATTTAAAACACACTCAAAACTAGCAGTGAAATAACCACTAATGATAAAACCAGCCCAAGTTCTTACATTTTAAAATCTTATTATCTTTCTTACATCATGGAACCCAGGTGGCTTCTCAGACCTTCATGCATGCAAGCATTGTGATGCAGCAGCAAAAAAATTCTAACGTTATTCTAGACTGCATCAAAAGAAGTATAGTGTCCAGATCAATGGAAGTAATAGTACCACTCTATTCTGCTTTGGTCAGACCACACTGGGAGTGTTGTGTCCAGTTCTAGGCACCATAGTTTAAGGATACTGACAAGCTGGAACGTGTGCAGGGGAGAGAAACAAAGATGATTTGGGTGCCAGAATTTGTGGATGCAAGCCACCCATCATTTCTTGATGTAGTAAGTGTTGGAATTTAATCAGTGTTTGAGAATTAAACTGCAAACACTGAACTCCCAGATCCAGCAGGGATTCAAGAAGGAAACAACACAGGCTAACTTCCTCATGAGGTAATCACCTGGTCATGGCCGAGACATTAACCCAGTGCTTTTCCCCCCTAGGGGGACATTTTGTGAATCTTTGTACTTTTGTCCATTTACAGTATTTATATTTCCCAATTTGAACTATAAAATGGTGATTTTCTTGAGTGAAAATGAGAGTACCCCTAAACAAGCACTGCATTAATTTAACAAAAGATGAGCCATCGGGACATTCAGTGCCAGACAACCTATGTGTTTGTGTTGCCCCTCCTCCAGCTGTGTGTTAGTGGGCAGAGACAAAAAGGGCTTAGGGTTTCAGTTTGGATGATGTAGGCTGGGGGGCAATTGTTTCACTGGGTTAGCGAAGACAAGGAAGAAGAGCAGGGCCCGGGGGGGGGGGGGCAAGAGGACCATGTGGACTTACTGTGACAGACTGTAACAAAGAAACAAGAGAACATGGTTGATTTCTGTCCTTAGACCCAAGCCTGATACACCTATGGGAAAAGCAAGAGACCCTCTTGGAGTATAATGCTTTGAACCCTTCCATCTAGACTCAGGTTGTAGACATGTGTAATAAAACATATATCATAAAGACACCAGTGTCTCTGCTGTGCCTCATGATCCATTGCTCATGGAGACTGGGCTGGCATGTAGCTGTACAGTACTGTACAATGCTAATTCTCACTATAAAAAGCTTTACAAGGCACCAAGGATCACATGTTCCAGTGATAAATGCCTCTGAAGGTGTTCTGATCCTCAGAGATAATGCTGTTATGCGGTGTGGGAAGCCTAGCTCATAAATCGTATTCTTTTGTGATAAAGAGAAAGGTATGAGTTTATTCTGAAAACATCTGCACAGTAAAATGAGTGCATTTCCTCTTGCAGCAGAATCTCTTCACATATTGCATGTAGAAAGCTAAATCTGGTTGGTTTGTCACTACTCAACATGTTTTCCGCAATAACTGTAGTTCTCTAAAGCTAGGAGCAGGGACCTTTTCATTCTGAGGGCTGCATCCCTTGCTGGGCAACATTCTGTAGGCCACATGGCAGTGGTTTGCTAGTTTCTACCCACACTCACACACCCATTTCTTTCATACATCCAGGCAAGGAAGAGGCATTATCAGAGTTCAAGGATACATTCCAGCTAGTCAAAAACACCAGCTGGAATTCAAAGCAGGGTCTGTGGCCTCAGGAGAGAGGGCAAGGGTGTGTGGCCTGCGGACAGTCCCAAGGGCCAGATAGAGAGGACAGAAGGGCCACATTTGAACCCCTCTGGCTTACATTAAAAAACTACAGAATGTGGATCACTTAAAATGGTAACATGTGCACGAATGCTTTCTCTATGTTTGAAATGAGGATCTTTTTTCAATAGCCCAGCTTGCTGGAAGCCGTGGGGGTTATGGTGACAAAGTGGGTCATTGCCCCCTGCTGTATCTTTGGTGTCAATGTTGAGAAAGCAGGAAGGGAACTGAAGACTAGCTTTGATTAAAATGTCCATGCTCCAAATAGCCAAAAGTCACATTTTAAAGCTGAGTCATCGCAAATTGCTTCCCAAGGTGAGGGAGAGTAAAAGCCATTTGGTTTACATGAGAGAGAATTAAATTACGTGCTTAACTGTGGCTGGGTCATGCCCTCCACACTGTGCTGTTAGGACTCAGTCTATCTGAAATTACTTATAAATATTTATATCTAATTGCATCCTTCAAAACAAGAGAACTACCTGCTTTTCGATCCTACCTTATAAAGAGTTATGTGAATCTATAACACTTGAATAAACGTCGTATATATTGTAAGCTTTAGATTACAATTCTAAGAGTGGAACCAGCAACTGGCAAGAAGGATTTGATATAGAACAATAACAGCAATTGATGGTGTTTCATTTACATCATCCTCTCATATGGATCTATGATAACAGCTCCAGTTTACTGGGTTCATGCTGAACTCGTGGGGATCTGATGAATGACTTTTTGCTAGACTACATTAACCTTGAACGTTATACTTGCAGTTAGCTACTGAACTCCCAGAAAAGAGCTAATTCATTCATCTCTTCTACTACCACCCCCCCCCTTCTTGTAAGTTATTTGCAAGTAGATTGGGCCACTGGCACCTTATCATGCTATGACTTTAGTCTTGTTGGCACCATGTGCCAAGTGCAGTGTCAAGATTTTTTCTTCCTCGTATGCTGCAGCATACCCAGTAAAAAAGGTAAAGGTACCCCTGCCTGTACGGGCCAGTCTTGACAGACTCTAGGGTTGTGCGCCCATCTCACTCAAGAGGCCGGGGGCCAGCGCTGTCCAGAGACACTTCCGGGTCATGTGGCCAGCGTGACATCACTGCTCTGGCGAGCCAGAGCCGCACACGGAAATGCCATTTACCTTCCCGTTAGTAAGCGGTCCCTATTTATCTACTTGCACCTGGGAGTGCTTTCGAACTGCTAGGTTGACAGGCGCTGGGACCAAACAATGGGAGCGCACCCCGCTGCGGGGATTCGAACCGCCGACCTTTCGATCGGCAAGCCCAAGGCGCTGAGGCTTTTACCCACAGCGCCACCCGCGTCCCTGAGCATACCCAGTAGTGTCCTGTAATTGATTTAGTGTACTCACTGTGCTTTAAACATTAACCTGCAGTTTCTGATGGAGCTGGATTAACAGTCCACTGCACCCAGATGTGCATGAACTAAGCAAAGAAGTGTAGGCAACTCATTAGTCACGAATTGCATTCTAACTCTCCATGCCCGGAAAGCCTGCTGCTCCACGGGGTGACTGAGTTCAGCAAGTACCAACGGATTGCGCCTCCAACCAAAATGACATGCAAACTGCATTTCCTTGCAAATATTCCTTGTTAGCTTTGTGCCCCCCTTGCCTTTTCCCTTCTCCTCCCGTCTCTCACTCCCACTGCTTAAATTTAGACCGTAAGCTCCTCTCTGCTTATCTTTGTCATTTATATATAAATAGGAATAAAGACGCAGAAGGAATTATCCAATGCTAGGTGGTAACATCATTATATCCTATAGCCTGGGTGTTGGGATCTAGAATGACAAGGAGGGAGTCAATGGCAGGGAGTGGGAAGAAATGACTGAAGTGGAGTCCCACCCCAATATCAAGGGAACAACTTGGGATCAGGTGTAGATCTTCAAGCATTTCATGTATCCTCAGACGTATCCTAAGGTAGGTCTTGAAACGGCAGCTAAGTGATTTCTGGTATACTGTCATCACAACCAGGGCCAGCCTGATTGAAGAAACACTTGAAGATGTTGCTGGGAGGTGGGGGTGGCTGGTACTATTATGAGTGGCAGTGAAATAACCTATGATCTGAGATGTGGGCCATTTGCAACATCACAATTCTTGGATTGAGTGCAGCTGTGCTGGAACAAGAGAGCTATGCCCTTATGTGTGTCCTCTGTGACACTGAAAAGGATTCTGGGATGGCAAAATGGCTGCAGGGTGCTTAGTTAGCTGGATGGCAAAGTGTCTAAGACTAACTCAGACACCATTTCTCTTCTCTTGATCTTCACTAGACAAGTGTCTATTTTATAAATATTGAGTACAGATAGCCAGGCCTGTTTTCCTCTCAGCTTTTCTCTGGTCTGTTCCTCATATCTCCCTCATGAAATCCCTTTCCCCCATCTCCTCAGCTGCCACATAACTCCCTGTCTGGCTGGAATCTGCAGCCAATCAGTCTCTGCTGTCACGCAGACCAATTAGAATGAATTTACCTGATCCAAGCCCCACCTAATAAATATTCAAAGCAATCCTCCCTCTTTCTCCTCTCCGAACCTGCCGCCAAACGGCTACTGCTAAACAGGCTTGCTATATACAGTAATAGTACGCTGACAGTCACAGAGGTCAAAACACATAGACATATATACAGCATTTCCCCACAGCAGGTCTCCTCAGGCAGCACAGTTTACCCTCAGTTCTGTTCAATAAATCATGCCAGATTAAGGAGATACCTTTTGAATAATCTGCATTTAATTGCTTCCCCCTAAAGTGTGCCATAGGGCAGAGGCTGTACAAAGGACTTGACGATGCCTGTCTTCATATTGCTTAACATCATAAAAGAGAGGGTTGCACAATTCTTGGCAAGACTTTGTAATCTCTTCAGGAAATTGTAGTGTTCACTATGACAACATCCTTAGCTGAAATATGCTAGCATTTTTGCCAAAATTATGACCACAAATTATACGGCTACAGGAAGCAATCCAGGAAAAAAGAAGAGAGGGCTCCTCCTTTCAGACAGTCCACCCACTTATGGGATCAACTGGCCCCATGACCTTACTGTCTTGGATCACAAAGCAATACATTAGTGTTGTTGAGTTTTGCTGTGTGGGTGGGTGGGTGGGTGGGGGGAGAGTTTGGCTGTATGCTTGATTCTTTCCCAATTCCTGGATATTTTATTATTTAGTATTTATCACAGTTATTTCCTACCTCTTCTCCAAGAAACTCAAGGTGGTGCACATGGTTCTCTGCCCATTTTATCCCAACAACCCAGTGAGCTTCATAGCCGAGTGGAGTTTGAACCCTGGTCTCCCATGTTCTAGCCTTAACCACTATGCCACCCATTTGTCTCCCTCAATAATACTGGTTTAACTTTGCATCTTGGCTCCTCAAAGCCCTCTGCTGACTGAGGTATCATTTGTTTGCATGGCTTTTTCAGTGGCAGAAAGCTCTGAGGGAGGCTGGAGCTCTCCTGGCGGAATGAAAAGATTGTATAATATATTTTGTGTTTGTTCTCAAATGAACCTAAGCTGTCTGGAAGATGCCCTTCTCTATTATTCAGCAATCTCTTCATCTTTCACCTTGCTGCTGGCTGCCTTATGAAACTTTTACACTATGCATGTTTGACTGACACAGAGATAAGCAGCAACCCATTTTAAAATAGAGGCATTTGGAATGCCGTTTGCATTTTGTTTACTCTTTAGGTATGAAAAGGTTCCCTGCGTTAGAGGCACACTTCTTTTGCCTGGAACACAAAACAACACAGCAACAGAGGTGATTCTCTAGAATTATACATTTGTGCATGGAGGTGTTTCTGGGTACTTAAAAGTCTTGGGGCACAGAGGATGGTGGCTGTCTGGGGTCTCACTGGCACTGTGCTTTGCCCCTAGCCACCCTGTAAGGTGGAGGGAAGGTTTAAAAATGGGGAAATGGGCTCCACCACTAGCAATGCCCCTTGCTATGACATTCAAAACACCCCTCACCAAAGGCTTCTTATAAAATTTGGCAGTCATGGGATAAGAGGACTCATCCTCTTAAGAACTGGTAACTGGTATAAAAACAGGAATCTGGGGTGGAATCTAGACACATATAAAACATGTTGTGAAAATGCTTTAAAAGAAGTTTTGAAAAAAATATTGCATTTGCCATAGCTCACTGCCGCCATCTAGTGTCACATTTGTATAGTGCACTTTACAACACATTTAAAACATGTTATTTGCAGCTGTACAGCTGAGTCCTGGAAGCATTTTCACAATGCTGGGAAGGTTAAAAAAACAGCCTTGGTGTTTTTAACAGACTGGTTCAATTTAATTTGTCTGTAAATAAACTGTACAGACAATGGCATGTGTGGCCCTGGGCTCCTTAATACATGGTCTGGAACTTCTGGTTTTAGCATTGTTGGCTGGGATAAAGTGACACTGTAACTGCTCCCATGCCACAAACGTAATGTGGAACCCAGCCACCCACAGACAAGTCAAACACAAGACATCTCCAGTAGCCACCTTAACATCAAGATGCTAACAGTCTAATTTCAGCTTGCTTCTGAGTCCAGAGGGCTGGAGCTGCAACACTAAAATATACCTGCTTCCTTCTTTGCAGGCCTTTTCCCACCTGACCTAGGAGGGTGGGGCCTCGATTGATTCCAGCTACAAAAGCTGAGGCTGCTGAACAGACTCTCGGGCTGAAGTATTGTTTAGGGGCTTTTGTTTGGGCAGCGGTGGCAGAATGGAGGGGTGGTTGTTGTTGTTTTTGATTTTTCTTTTTTGTATCTTTATTTTAGATCTTGTGGTTTACGTGGACATTGTTTAGTTTGGTTTTTTACCTTTTGATGTTTTATTTATGTTCCTTATTTATGTTCCTTATTTTTTGTTATGTTTGCAATTACAGTATGTATTTTTTCATGTTGCAAAGTGGTTTTAACTATGGAAAGCTGGCATACAAATAAAATCATGTGCTGTATGTATATTAGCACTCCCTGGTAAATTGTACCTTCTTGCCTGATGCCGGCATTTAGCTTGTCTCTATGCCTTTGTCGGGTGATCTGGGTTTGTTGCACTGATGTGATCTTTCCTGATTGCTGATGCTATGTATTTCTGGCACAACAAACAGCATGTGATAGGGCAAAAGGTTTAGAAAATTCTGGGGGCTAGATGGAGATTGTCATGGGGCTCGCTATATAATTCTGTTTACAACTTTAGATGTCAAACTCTCCTAGCTCTTTTCACCTGTTGAGCATTTGCACCACACTGAGCCTGACAGTGAAAGTGCAGCTACATTGAAAAGGCTGTAAATATTACTGCAGGAAAGATTATTGAAAACCTGGCTTTGCATATACAGAATGAGTAATAGCCCTCTGAGAATCAGACATGGAGGAAAATGTATACTGTTTGCCATGGCAAATATCTCTAGCAACATCATGGTGCCTCTGCTTGGTCCTATCAGATGAAGGCAAATAGCAGAATGTTGTCTTCAGCAGCTGAGCTTATTGTCTAACATATCTTTTCACACAGCATTGTGGCCTGGGACCTGCTCAATTTTCATGTTTTATCATCACATAATTTCTTAATTAGTGCGTACAATGTGCTCATAATCTATTGATAAAAGAAAGATGCCTCTAATTACCATAAACTGGTGAGTCACACATAACCTTTTAAGATTATTAAAATGAAGGAAAAGGCAGATAAGTGTGCATCACTTGGAAAAGGGAAAAGGGAAAGGGAAAGTTGAGGGGCAAATGTGATCCTCTTGATTATATTTTACCATCTGGAACTGAATGGGCATGAAGCATATTTAAAGGTGAAAGGTAAAGGACCCCTGGACGGTTAAGTCCAGTCAAAGGCAACTATGGGGTGTGGTGCTCATCTCGCTTCAGGTTGAGGGAGCTGGCGTTTGTCCACAGAGAGCTTTCCGGGTCATGTGGCCAGCATGACTAAACTGCTTCTGGCGCAACGGAACACCGTGACGAGTGCCAGAGTGCATGGAAACACTGTTTACCTTCCTGTGATAGCAGTACCTATTTATCTACTTGCACTAGTGTGCTTTTGAATTGCTAGGCTGGCAGAAGCTGGGACAGAGCAACGGGAGCTCACCTTGTTGCGCAGATTTGAACCGCCGACCTTCCAATTGGCAAGTCTCAGAGGCTCAGTGGTTTAGACCACAGCGCCACCCGTGTCCCTGAAGCATATTTATGGTAGAGACAGGAGTTCAGCATTATCCATTTGCCAAGCCTTGCACTACACTTCAGCGAATTTCTAAGTGAAGTGCTGTGAGGGGAATATTAATAAAATAATTAAATATTCCTGGGCATAATAATTATTATGACACACTTTCAATGTATTATTTGTATCTGGAGAATTTTCACACCCATTAGCAATTAGGATTAGTACATTTTCAGGGTAATATGCAGGAATTCAATCCCCCAACCCAATTTAATGATTTTTTACTTCTTGAGACTACATAAATTTCTGTAATTTACTTGTCTAGACAGCTTTGCTACAGTCTGCTGTCTCCTCAACAATGTATGTTGCCCAATTGTCTGTCATCTCCCCAGGCTGCAGCAGAAAGCATACATTTCTCATGGTTTTATTTATTCCAAATTTTCAACAATATTTCCAAATAGGTTAGTTTGTATTTCTGTCAGGGCTTTATTGCATGACTCACTATAATTCATCATATTTTCCTATTCTTTCTTTACAATTTATTCTTAGCTCTTTTCTTGACATCTCACACCTTAAATTCAAAATGGAAGTTGCAGTAAATAGGTGAAGGATCTGCCGATGCAGACAATATCTTGCTGAATTTGCTCCCAGCTCCTACTGGGTCTCTTGTGTTTCTCAGGCAGCACTCAGGATCCCACCAACCTGAACCCTACTTAACTCTGCTTGTAGATTAGAAGGATATTATTTTGCCATGAAAACGTGTGACTTAAACATCCATTGCACATTGTTCTGAGCTGGGTGGGTTATACCCCTTTACAAATAGGCCAGAGTTAGTTTGAAAATACATCAGTGGAATCATTTCCCCACCCCATTTTGAGTTCAGAACTGTAAATGTATAATTGTGATCTCTGTTCTTATTTATTGAGAGAACTCAAGCTGAACATACTGGTTTCAATAACTGCTTTTATTTTTGAAATCTATTTTCCCCTTCCTTTTTGTGCTTGGATCAGTTTAGTTCAAACTAGGATGTCTCTATAGTGTCTCTGGGGTTTGAAATCACATAGAAGAGATGCACATATTTTAAGGGCATTGCACTGTAACTCCACTTCAGTTTATAATTTTAAAGATTCCGTTCACATGCTCCATTGCATCCGAAAGGCAGATAGAGTGTGTATTGCCCTATGATTTTGATTTCAAGCAGGTTACTTATTTATTAATTTTAGTACGTCTATGTCCCAACATTCTTCAACTCTGAGTGATGTACATGGGGTCTGTGTGTGAACCTTCATCTAGGCACAGATCAGGCCTGTGTAGTGTCAGCAAAATGGCTCCATCATGTGTCTCAGCGTGGATGACCTTCCTGAATGGACACGCTGCCCTACGGCTTATACCAAGTAAACTGTCTGGGAGCAGAGATGACAAACTTAATTTCAGACTGTGCTTTATAGAAACACACCCCCTCTTCTGGCTAGGAATACATGCTGCTCTTTTTTGGAGTTTTTTGGGGAAAAAAAGAAAGTTCAACAATTTTGGGGTTTTCTTAAAAAAGCTCAACAACTCTAGCCAAGGAAACTACTTTGGGACTGTGTGCACCCTCTTGTGGCTGAGGAGAGATCATCTACCCTCCTGCAGCTCCAGTTTAAGGCAGCCAATCATTTCAACATTGGCTACTGTCAGCAGATACCTGGTCAGGTTTCATTTGTTTATGACTGTACAAATGAGGACTTCAAGGGAATATTGAACAGCCATCATTGCCATTACTGTGCATCTTTCCTTCCTGTGTTTTGCTATGGCCTCTGTGAAACGTGTTTTGAATATTTTTGCAGCACACAGGATAGTACCCAGAGATTTGACCACTCATATTTTGGTGTAACTATCATAATCTGTGATACATTTATTTAAACAGTTTTGGCATGGTTTTAAGTTTTAAAAATACATATACTCACTTTCCCCCCTCATTTGGATGTCCCATTACCATCTCAAACTCAACCTGTCCAAAACTGATCCACTACTCTCTCCTCAAAAGCTTTCCCCTCTTTGATTCCTCTTCCTATCCACCAACAACATCCCCTGTTGATCAGGCATGTAAGTCTTGGCTTCATCTTCAATTATTCTATTGACTTTCCTCTTCATACTCAGTGTGTTACCAAGGCAATTAACTTCTCCCTGTATAAAAGGTGTGCCCCATAGTCCCTCCCTCCTTTCACTGTGTAGTTCAGATTTCAGATCTGTTGCCAGTGTTATTCTGAAAGGCAGAATGTACACTGAGGACAAATTATTATTATTATTATTATTATTACTACTACTACTACTACATGAGATAATCACTTATGTATATTTTAAAAAGAAAAGCACAGGGTGACCTACTCTTTCACAGCACAGGCCTACCATTTCAAAAATATTGCGTTAATATTTTCTTTGAACAGTGTGTGCTCTCCATCTGCATGATCTTAATGCTACAATAGGAGTTCTGTGACATACTGAAGGCCACACTCTCTCCCAAGACTGTGGAAGACGCTCCAACTACCTCCGTAGCCTCTCCCAAGGCCACTGAACCTGTGCCTCTGAACGCTCTTCCAAGGCGAGTGCATTGGCAGGCGGGATTTCTGATGGTCCCCCCCCCCCGCTCTCCTATCCCCTTCTGACACTTTCCCCCTACTTCCTCTCCCCCTTTTCCAGCCAAAAACATAAATATACACGTTATGCTTACACTACACTGTAGTCTACTAAGCCAAGCCCCACTGGTTGCAGGGGTGGGAGGGGGAAAACTCAGCCCCAAAATTAGTCAGCTCCACTCCCATGGCCAGAAAAGGGGTGGCGGGTGGGAGCTTCCTTCTCCTGGAAGCAGCCAGACTGCCTGCACCTCGCATCCTCATAAGGAGCAGTATCTGCGAAGCACCATAAAGGGAACCACAATAAAACAAGGTGTGCCTGTACAGTATTCAAAATTTTTAAAAACCCTTCCCGTGGAAGCTGATCTGAAACTGTGCTTCAAACAACTGCTATTTCATTTATTTTACTTTTTAAAAATGTCTAGGGTTCTAATCTTAGGTATATATAGAATCACAGCATTGTACAGTTAGAAGGGACCCTGGGGGATCATCTAGTCCAACCCCCATTTCTTATATATGATTTCTTATATATTGTATTCTATTAGAATTGGAATTGCATAGAATACAAAAATAATATTATAAGGAATAAAAGAAGCAATTAAAATACCATTAAAAACAAATGTGAATATATAACACGATTGATGTGCCATGGAACACCTTGCAGACAACAGTTTGGGAACCCTGATATTACAATGTGGTGCTAAGCAAACATGTAAAGGTTATGAATTCACAAAAAAGGCATCATTTGTCTTAATCACAGTCATAAAACTGAGAGAGTCCTAACTGCAGATAGGATGAGGCACAGAACCTGAATTCCACTGCAAGGAGAAATGGAGATGGACAGGTGGGGGAACCGTTTTCAGAAAACCTCCCAATAGAAAGAAAAAATAGGGAAGAGGTGAAGGATAGAAGTGACAGGGATTAACACACATTAAATAACAGAAACACAGGGAAAGATGAGATCATGGAATAGATGATTTAGTGGGGGAGACAAATGCACCTCCAAAGTAGATTTTTTTCAAAGCACATGGGGACTTGGCTGATGCAGGTGTCAGAGGATGGAGTGGTTTGTGGACAAGGGCAATGTATCTATAATTATATACAGTACTGGATGTCTTCACAAAGCAGCCAGAAACCTGCCATGTGTGTCAATCACAGGCACTGCTGCCAAACCTTGAGCACAGCATGTCCAAGGGATTATGATATGACACTGGAGCAAAAAGTTGGGGCAGAATCTATTACTAATACTTCGAAAGAAAAAAAAGAACATCGGAATAGACCTCCTGGATCAGGCCAAAGACCCTTCCAGTCTGGCTTCTAGTTCTCACAGCGGCCAACCAGATGCCCAATGGAAACGCACAAGCAGAACCTCAACACAACAGTGCTCTCCCCACTTGCTGACACCCAGCAACTGCTATTCAGAGGCAGACTGCTTCAGCTATGGGGGCAAATAGCCATTGATAGCCTTATGCTCTATGAATATGTCTCATTCAATTTTAAAGTCTTCCAAGTTGGCCATCACAACCTCTTGCTGGAGTGAATTCCACAGGTTAACTATATGTTGTGTGAAGAAATACTTTCTTCTGTCTGCCTGAAGCTTCCAATATTCCCTTTCATTGAATGTCCATGACTTCTGGTGTTCTGGGGACAACGACGACGACAAACCTTTTCTCTGTCCACTTTCTTCACACCATACATAATGTTACACACTTCTATCATGTCTCCTCTTACTTGCTTTTTCTCTAAACTAAAAAGTTCCAAATGTTGTAACCTTTCCTAACAGTAAAGTTGCTCCTTCACCTTGATCCTTTGAGTTGCTGTTTTCTGAATCTTTCCCAATTCCACAATATCCTTTTGGGTCGACCAGAATGGTACAAATTATTCCATAGAATCATAGAATCATAGAGTTGGAAGAGACCCCAAGGGCCATCGAGTCCAACCCCCTGCCAAGCAAGAAACACCATCAGAGCACTCCTGACATATGGTTGTCAAGCCTCTGCTTAAAGACCTCCAAAGAAGGAGACTCCACCACACTCCTTGGCAGCAAATTCCACTGTCGAACAGCTCTTACTGTCAGGAAGTTCTTCCTAATGTTTAGGTGGAATCTTCTTTCTTGTAGTTTGGATCCATTGCTCCGTGTCCGCTTCTCTGGAGCAGCAGAAAACAACCTTTCTCCCTCCTCTATGTGACATCCTTTTATATATTTGAACATGGCTATCATATCACCCCTTAACCTCCTCTTCTCCAGGCTAAACATGCCCAGCTCCCTTAGCCGTTCCTCATAAGGCATCGTTTCCAGGCCTTTGACCATTTTGGTTGCCCTCCTCTGGACACGTTCCAGTTTGTCAGTGACCTTCTTGAACTGTGGTGCCCAGAACTGGACACAGTACTCCAGGTGAGGTCTGACCAGAGCAGAATACAGTGGCACTATTACTTCCCTTGATCTAGATGCTATACTCTTATTGATGCAGCCCAGAATTGCATTGGCTTTTTTAGCTGCCGCGTCACACTGTTGGCTCATGTCAAGTTTGTGGTCAACCAAGACTCCTAGATCCTTTTCACATGTACTGCTCTCAAGTCAGGTGTCACCCATCTTGTATTTGTGCCTCTCATTTTTTTTGCCCAACTGTGGTCACACCATAGAGCTGTATAATAGCAGTTCTTACTGCAGTTTCGTTTTCAGTTCCTTTCCTACTGATCCCTAGCATGGAGTTTGCTTTATTTCACAGCTGCCACATACTGGGTTGACATCTTCACTGAGCTATCTACTATGACCCCAAGGTCTTGCTCCAGGTCAGTCACTGCCAGTTCAGACCCCATAAGCATATATATGAAATTAAGATGTTTTGTGCTGACTTGCATCACTTTATACTTGTTTACATTGCATTACACCTTCCATTTTACTGCCTGTTCACTCAGTTTGGAGAGATCCTTTTGGACCTTTGCAATCCCTTTTAGTTTTAACCATCTTGAACGATTGGTTATGCTCAGCAAACTACCTCACTGCTCACTCCTAACTCTAAATCATTTGTAAACAAGCTAAAAAGCACAGGTCAAAATAATGAACTCCAAATACTTTCTACATCCCACATTAGGAGAATTGTCCATTTATTCCTACACTCTGCTTCCTGTTCCTCAACCAGTTACTGAACAGCAAGAGGACTTTTCCTCTTACTCCATTACTTCTAAAGTTACTCAGAAATCTTTGGTGAGGTACTTTGTTGAAAGTTTTTTGAAAATCTAAGTACACTGTGTCAACTGGATCACCTGTATCTATATGCTTGTAGACACTCAAAAAACTCTAAACAGTGAATGAGACAGGATTTACCCTTGCAGAAGTCATGTTGGTCAGGGCTGGCGCAGCCATTAGGTGGGTTTTTCTTCTTCAAGGCTTGCTCTTTTATATGCTTGGAAATTCTATCTTTTTTCCACCAAGAACAGACGTAAGGCTAACTTGCCTGCAATTTTCAGGATTCCCCTTTGGATTGCTGATGTTTCCAGTCCTCAGATATGAAGACTAATCTTAGGGACAAATTACATATTTTTGTTAGAATGTCAGCAATTTCACATTTGAGTTCTTTAAGAATTCTCAAGGGGATGCCAGTCAGATCCAGTGATTTGACAGTTTTTCTTTTCTTTCTGAAGACTGACATCATACCCACACCATACATTTAATACATTTATACTCACAGGTTTCCCTGGAAACAGATATCATGGAACTGTAGCTTGTTAAGGGAGCTGAAAGTTGTTAGGTGACCCATCACAGAGCTACAGTTCCCAGTTTTGCTCTTTCTAGATGGCATATCTGCAACATTCCTAAAATATAGCACCTTCCTTGAAGCTGCAGGAGTCTCTTATGTCAGTACCTCACACACTGAGAGTAGACACCCACGGAAAGGTGGGCCCATGCATAATGTTCATGGAAATGAGGTTCAGGTCTGATGTTTGCAGACAGTTCTTACTTCATAGTAATAATAATATTTTTTTTTTTCAGTTTTAGAGAAGATTTAAATTAGTTCTTCTGTTCTAAGAGAATACTTAATTCAATGTAGTATGAGGTGAGTTAATTGTGAAGCACTGGGTCCTAAAACGTTATTTTTTTCTATGTGAACAATGGCAGGATATAATTCCTCTGAGTCATCTACTAAAATATTCCAAGACTTTGACCTTAATTAAACTGCATGGTGTCTAATTATTGCTTTTGTAAATTTTAATACCAACTACTTAATAAGAACCAAAACAACTAATTAATACCTCCTTTATGTTTTTCCTCTGTTTTCATATGAAACTTTTTAAAACAATCTACTGTACAAGCAGGCTTCAAATAGACATTTCACATTATCTGTGTCCATAAGCAATGTTAAACCATGGTTTAAAATAAATGTGCTGCATGGGGAAGAAGAGGAATTTGGACTTGACATCCTGCCTTTCATTCCCCTTAAGAAGTCTCAATGCGGCTAACAATCTCCTTTCCCTTCCTCCTCCACAACAAACACTCTGTGAGGTGAGTGGGGCTGAGAGATTTCAGAGAAGTGTGACTAGCCCAAAGTCACCCAGCAGCTGCATGTGGAGGAGCAGGGAAGAGAACCAGGTTCAACAGATTATGAGTCCACCGCTCTTAACCACTACACCACACTGGCCTGGACATAAACCAAGCTCTGGCCTGTTGCTATGTGCAATCCTGGGAACATGGTTTGTTTCCATGGTTTGTTTGGTGGTGAACCAAAGTTTGTTCTTCATGGCTTTGTTTGGAGGAAATTCAAAATATAAACTTTTAGGGATAAGTGGCTTCTTCCTTATAATACAACTTTCCCCCTTAATGAAGCTTGGTGGCTCTGTTTGAATAAAACTCAAGAAAACTAAAGAACTGGTTGAAAGGATGCGTTTTTTTCCTTTTCCCTTATTTTTCAACTTTACTTAATCCTATGTTATACTGGCCTTTATCCAGATAAAGAGATGCAAATGTGTACAACACATTGGATCAGAAATCATACATTAACTGGATACACATCTAAAGGCAGATGCTGCCTTTCTATGCTGTACATTGGAATGTGCAGCTCCCATTCACATCATTTGGTCTTAGTGGGAAGAACCATCGCCAAGGACACAATAGGGTTTCCTTTTGAGTAAACAGCCATGCATCTGTCACAAGACTCAAAAGTGATAGACTTTCTCTGGAAGGAAGAGCAAAGAAAGTGCTGCAAGAGAAATTAGGAAATCCATTTCCTGTTCACCACAATTCTGTGACTTGACAGTTAAGAAGTTTGCTGTTAAAATAAGAGGATTTCCCCAGGTTTTCCAAGCAGCTTGTCCTAGAGAATTCAAATTACAACTCCCATAAGTGCTGGCAATCACTGCCCATTGCCCCTTCTCTCTCTGGCCAATGGAAGCTGTAGTCACAACAACTTATTTGGATGGTTCCCTTTGGAGGAAGGCTGACTGGGCCCACAACATATTCACAGCCACAGTGAAGATAGTCTATAGTCCAGAACTCCAGATAACAAATACCACTGAGATTTGCAGCTGCTGGCCCTTCCTTCCATCACCATTTGCCACCTTTTAAATGTTTCTGCCCTTCTAATTTTGCCAGCTACGTAGTAGTCTGCCTCCACAAGATGCCTAGCTACAGCCTCTGGATGAACCTCAAGGGTAGCTAATACTAATATTTATACCCCACTCATCTGTCTGGGTTGCCCCAGCCCTCTGAAACTTTAGAACTCCCTGTGATCTTTTGATCCTCCAGTGAAGAACAGCCTCTAACTAAAGCAGAAAGCAATCATTTTACAACCCCCAAAATCAACAACTGTTGAACCGCTTTCATTCCTTCACACCTTCCTGTCCTGTTCGTGCTCTTTCCAAAGGGATCTGTTTGGCTGCTCTGGGAAACAGGACTTTTGACTAGATAGGCCTTTTGTCTGATCCAGCTGGGCTCTTCTTATGTTCTTTGCTAATTGTAGGGGCCCATAAAACCACTGCTTTGTAAAGCTTTCAAGACCGCTTTGGTGATTAAAACAACAAAGAGTCTTGTGGCATCTTGCCTTGTTCACCAAGTCTGGTACTAAATGGAGGGGGTTAGTTCTCGCAAGAGCGCAGAACATGCAATCCAAGAATTTATTCTGTGCAGAAACTGTGGGGACCGTGGAGCACGACTGTGGGACCGTGGGATCTGGAGTTAAGGAGGCCAGAGGACAGTGTGGGGTTGATATTTACAGGCTTACCTCAGATATCTGAACGCCCTGGACTGAAAACTCACATATGCTCAATTTTCCTATATAAAGGCCTCAGGAGATGCCACCACAACTCCTATGTGTGGACATGGCTGGAGCCATACCTGGAGCAGAGCACTCTACGCATGCCTAGGAGCACGCTTTCCTTCCGTTTTGATTCCTATCCGTGGCTGGATTAGGTCCTGGAAGCAGATCGTGGGGCCCGCTCCTCCTCACGGGCGATCCTTGGGCGCCTAAGCCCTGTCAACAGAAGTGGGGCGTGAGGATGAGAAACTTCCCCTCTCCGCCGCGCGTCGCTTTAGGGGAGGACGGCGGCGGCGGCGAGGAAGCGGCCGTTCCCGCCGTGTCTGAGGGAAAGCGCCGCCAATTCTACTCGCCCCTATCGGAAGAGACTTCGAAGAGCAACTCAGCCCCTCTTTCCCGCCCGAGACCCCTGCTCCTTCACGGGGCGGACAGATGAGGAAAGAGCCCCGAGGCCTCCGCCCTCCTCGCAGCCAGTCCCAGAGGGTGGCACCTCCTTCTGCCGCCGCCGCCGCCGCGGCGCCGCCTCCTGCTCCCGCCCCAGTCCTGGCAGCGCCGCCTCCGCCTCCTCCTCTGTCAGGGAGCGACGGGAGCGAGTTGGGCCGGGCCGAGCGAGCAGGGCTTGGAGTGGCCCCGTGATTAGGGGATGACCCTCGGGAGCTCGCCGTGGTGAGCTCGGACTTGTCGCCGCCGCCGCCGCCCTGGAGGGGACGTGACCTCCGCCACAATGTTTAGGAGGATTTTGCAGAGGGTAAGAGAGCGGCGGCGGCGGCGGCGGCGAGAGGGCGTTTCTTCCGCCGCTGCAGCGCTTGCCTGCCCGGGCTGGAGCAGCAGGAGCAGGAGCATGGGGAGGGACGGAGGGAGCTGCACTTCCTGGAGTCTGACCGAGGAACAGACAACCGGCACCTGACCGGGGTCTTTCCTTCCTCACGCACACGCCTGTAGACACGAGCCCATCCCAGCAGCAGGGGACCTGGCTGCTGCCCGCTTCCTGGCCCTTGGGGCCGGCTCGCCAGCCGCCACCGCTGCGGCGGCGCTTCCCTCACTTCCCTCTTCTCCAGGCCGTAGCTGCTGGTGCGATTAGGCCCTTCTTCTTCCCTTGCTCATTCATGGCCAGGGAAAGTGGCCCAGGCAACTGGCTGAGCCGGGCCTGGAGCAACAGGGGCGTCGGGCGATTCTGCCGCTTGGCGGGGGGTGGAGGGGTGGAGGGGGCACAGGGCCCACGCCTGTTCCCGTGGGGGGATTTGGGGAGGTGGGGTGCGCTGCTAGGTTTTAGGTCCCTGCCAGAGGGTTGGGGGCGAGACGAGGGTGGGATAGGGGGCGAGGAAGTTCAGGGCTACTGGGGGGGGGGAGGAGGGGTGAAATACAGAAGGGGAGCAATGGGGAGTGCAAAGGAAATGGAGTCTCATTTGTCTCCCCCGCCCCCAATATGTGGGGCCCAGGCAGCTTCTGAAGGGGCTTCGGCCTTCCTCCTGCCCATCTGGTTCCAGTTGCCTTAGCAGAGTAGCCTGGTGCGGAAGGCCTCCTGGCACTTGACGGGGTTAATCACGGCTGGTTTCTCCCTCTGACAGGGAGGTGTCTCTGTTGAGGGTGGAAGGCATTACTCACTGACTCTTCCAAGGCTCCTGCTATTAAATATTGCAGCAGATTAAATCTCTGTTTGAAGTCGCACATGTTTGTATGCATGTCTTTGGATCTTGTACACTTCCCTCTGGGGTTGGCTGTGTTCTCAGGTGGGAAAATAGTGGCAGTGTGTATTCAGTGGCTGACAACTGGTTGGGGCAGCACATGCCATTTGCCACTGACATGGACTGTGAGAGAGGAGAGGAATGAAAAGGGGGAAATCTAGCAAATCAAACACTGCTGAGTCCTGTGCTTGTAAGTACAGTAGTTAGTAGCAGTTAATGCACAGAGTGCATAGGACATTAGCCTGCCATGGTGGTCAAGTAATTCCCAGGGCTAGGGGAACAACTATTAAAAGCTCCTGACTAAAATATGCCTTCAGAAGCCATGGCATCCTCCATGTTCTCTGCCCTGGTCTTTGAAATTATATTCAACTGAAAGCATGGGGACTTCTTACCCCAGAATAAAAAAAACTGACCTAACATTCCTCTCTATGCTTACCACCCCCCTCTTCCATGATAGGGGGAGTTTTTTAAAACCAGTGGCAAACTGAATGGTGCTTAAAGTACTTTTGGGAGGCAGAGGCTCCTACCATTGTGTGATTATGTATTTGCTTATTTGAGTAGATGGAAGTGTCTCACATTCACATATGGGCCCATGATATGAACTTACACATAAATAACATGGAACTACTACTGTGACCATTACTTCAGAGTAAGTGCACCATCACCCTTCCTAGTATAGTCATACCTTGGAAGTCAAATGGAATCTGTTCCGCTGGTCTGTTCAACTTCCAAAGCACGGCTTCTGATTGGCTGCAGGAAGCCAATTGGAAGCCGCAGAAGCCCTGCCAGACGTTCAGCTTCCAAAAATAGTTTGCAAGCCGGAACAGTCACTTCCGGGTTTGCGACGTTCGGGAGCCAAAATGTTCAAGAACTAAGCTATTTGAAAACCAAGGTACGACTGTACTCTTGCTAATCACCTTCTTTATCACCACCTTTGATATACGCTTGAATACTGACATGTGTCAGATATAACGTACATAATAGAGGTGATTTCTCACCTGGCAGAGAAGGTCCTATGGCTTCTTAGCAATGTAGATACTTCAGTGACTCATAAATTTGCTCTTTTTGCCAAAAAGATCAGAAAGAAGACCCTGGGCAATATACCAGTAAATTGTAAGGGAGTCGCAGAGATCTAAATGAAGACCATTATTTGTGGCGCAACACTACTTTTGCTTGTATTTTTTATTTAGATTTGCCGTGGCCAATGGCTAGTACAATAAACTTATTTGGATTGGATTGGAGGTACAGAATAGTGGCATTTCTGCTTCACATTTATGTGGTGAGAGTTTTCAGGCTCATATCCACAGTAATCTTGGGTAGTGCACAGTTATTTGACTTTCCTATTCTTCTGTTGACTTGTAAACCCAAGTTAACACATACCGTATGTTGAATATTTTGCTAGTCCATGAACACTGTGGCTGTCTTCTGTAGCTCTGCCCTTAATCTTGGTCATTGCTTATATTCGAAACTATCTTGCCGTCATGGGCATAGCAGCCGCCCCCCTAAATCAATCAAAATCAATACAAATCTGAGGTTCTACCCCTCAAACAAAAGCCTGCCCCCCCCAACAAAAATCCTGGCTATGGCAATGCTTGCTCTTATCCGTCTTGCTAATTATTTCCTTTCTCACATGGTGATATTGTGAGGAGGCCATAGCTCATGCTATGCTTATGCCAGTTTCGGTCCATGACTTCACCAGTTAAAGGATCTGTGATGGCAGGGCTTGAAAAAAAATATCTATGGATTGTACTGAGCTAGATTCATTAATGGTCTGACTTGGATACTTCCATACTTTCATATACACCGGGGGGTGGGGAGCATTGGTTCAAGGGGCCAAATGCAGCCCCTCAGGACTTTCCCCAGGTTACATCCTTCCCTCACTTTGCTCCACATCCTTCTCCACACATGCTGGAAAATGTATAACTGTAACAATGCCTCTTGCTTGGCTGGAGAGTTGTACGTATGGAAACCTCTGGCTTTTGCTTGGCTGGACTGTAGCCTACAATCCAAAGATAAGAGTAACATCTGTTTCCCCAAGCACTGATGGTATGCACCCAACATATAAAGAAGATTGACCATGAGAGAATGTAGTTTTGGACTGAAAAAGGTTACTGACCCTGATATGAAATATTTCAGCACGCAAGTCAGTAAGAAAAAGAAGGGCTGATTTCTGTTCTGATGCTATGGAAGCAGGAGAAGGGACAAGGAAGGATCTTCTGTAGGTAAAAACTTAGATATTGAAAGTGAACATAATAGAAGCAAGAGCACCATAATATAGAGGGTTTTTTTCAGTTGTGGATTGACTCATTGAAGACCAAAGGTGATTCTTGCCTCTTCTGTGGGTTTACCTGTAAGCTGTTCAGAATGGAGTTGAGTCACTTAGCTCACTGAAAGAGAATGCTCCATTGAAAGAGAATGCTCCAGTCTTATAATGACAGTGCCATGAAACACTAAAATCATGTGGTGAAAACTGCATCCTAGATGTTTGATACCCACTTTGAATGCTTAGAAGATTTTTGCGTAGTTTGCTGGTAATTAGCTTAGTTGTTTTTGATGAAGGAAGACTTATGTTTTTTCTGTGGATTTGGTGAGATCTTCAAGATGTGTTAAGAGTATCTTTTATCACTAAGAGCCTGTTCTTCTAATGTGTGTCCTTTATTGCTCGGTGCAATTTCTACAAGATTGTTATAGTTTGCAGCTAGCTGTTTCCTTATCTGCTTATGATTTCCCAGGTAATGACCAACTTTATATATAACAAGTGAAATAAGAAAAAAAAAGGTACCCTCTGATGTGCTGAGCTAGAGGTAGTAAATGCATGGGAGGGCTGGATGAAGCCTGCCAAACTGCTGCCAAGTAGTCTTCCACCTGCTTGCTGAATTGGGTGTGCCTTCTCTTATCTGCAAATGCACCTCTTCTCCCTTTGGCACAGTGCCATTGGTAGGTGCTCAGGAAACAGGAATGAGTACTTCTCCCTCTTCCTGAACAGTAAGATCTTCTTCATAATGGTGCCGAGTCAGAGGAAGAAGAGGTGCCTTTGAAGGTAAACAGATGGGGAGAAATCACCCCAACAGCGCACACTCATCTCAGCCATGTGCACTGATGCAATTTGAAACTCCATCACAGTGCTGGGCTTTGTAGAGTTTTAAACCTCTCCTCCTAGTTCAGTGCTGTGATAGAGAAATAGCCTCATTGCAGTGCTAGGATGAGAGTGCTAGGATGGAGTAATATATGCCTATATATGCAGGGTTGCTTGCATGTATGTGTGAGAGAGGTGTATGTGTATGTGTATGTGTGAGTGAAGTGTGCCTGTGTGTGCGCACTATGCATCCATGTGATATGTGAGTGTGCACATTATTATTATCTATTACTAGGTATTTCATTTAAAAATTGCTTCCCATAAGACAATTTACAATATAATAAAAACCTGTGAAACAGTTGCATATATAAAACATTATGATTAGAACAACAGCAATATATAAAAGCAATTCAAACTCTGTGCAACTATCAACTGGAATAAATATCTCCATATAGAAGGCTTGATGAAAGAGGAATGTCTTTAGTAGGCACTGAAATAAAATAAAGAGGGCACATGTCTGATATATAATGGGAGGAAGTTACAAAGGGTGGATAGGAGGCCCTATGCATCTCTGCATAGGCACAACCACTTTGGCCGTGATCACTGTTGTGCACATGCTGAATCTTGAATGTGGTCCTTGGGCAAAAAAGGTTAATTGTCCCAACTCTGAGATGGCCCAGTTGCCCTCTTGTTGTTGTTGATGATGATGGTGATGAAGATTACTATACTTTTCCTTCATTTACAAGTGAAAAGTTTTCTATATGTGATTTCTTTAAAAAGATCAAATAAGTACTGTGTACATTATTGTTAATCAGATTTTCTTTAAAATATGGCACTACTGTGTCTGTTAAAATGTAGTATGGCTACCATATTTGAAAAAAATTAACTGCCATGGTAGCTTCAGTCCAGAGAAGGACAGGTGGAAGATCCATGCATTCACTAGGCCTTAAAAATGTTCAGCTGTTCCGCAAAAGTTTTTTTAAAAAATGCCACTGAACATGTTCAGTGTCTAGCATATGCACAAAATGCCTGTGTTAAAAAATAAATAAGTAAGGTGAGATCTATGCTTTAAAAACAAAGCTTGTGCTACAGTATTTCACTGAGTTGCTTATGGAAAATGCATGAAGCCAAGGCAACATACATGTGTCTTTAAACATCCATGGAACCTAGAGAATTATTGGACGATTGATAGTTTTTATTACACATTCTACTAATAAGATAAAGGTTCTTATTTTGTGATAGTGCCAACCTGTATGCTCGTTGCTATAGCTCTAACACTCCTGCTCCGTACATTTGAATATAGTTGGAGGCACTAGTGTAATTTCCTGTTACTTTAGAACAGAGAATTTAAACAATTCACATGTGCATCTGTTGCAAAAGATTTTATAAAGTATGACTGATTTAATATCTATTTATTTCTTGCAATACAGTAAGGAAATATATTACATCTGCCTTTTTGTTTTCAGACTCCGGGCAGAGTTGGATCTCAGAGTTCTGACTCTGATTCATCTGCAGTCCCAGGAAATGCGGTGGATGTCAACAATGAGAGCTCTTCAGAGGTACTGTATTACAATAGTACATTGCCTTAGATTGAACTTAGATTTGTTCTATACCTTGGATCTGACCTCTTTGGAAAAATTGCCTAGGAATGCTTAGTCCTACTTATTTCAATGTTCAGTGTTTAGTTGCATTGAATATCTTGCAATATTGCATAAAATGTTGTTTTGCGTTGTGTTTGGTTCTCCATTTGGTGACTCCCATATTTTGTATATATTTGCTGCCACAGAAAATCTGAGCATTGTGCTGCCTTTTTTGACATTCAGTTTGCTTCCAATGTTTTAAAATATATACATGCCTAAAAGCAACTGTTTCACAGGGCTTCATCTGTCCAGTGTGCACGAAAATGTGTGTTACTGCCACTGATCTGTCCGAACATTACCAAGAGCACGTTGGGATAGAAACAAGAAGATTGGAGCTTCGTGAACTGCCTTCTGCCACTGTGGGTCTTGTTTATTTGGCTTCAGTGGCTTGGTTCTGGAATGCTTGGAAAAATAAGTGCTTTTCCTTTCTGGTTGCTCTGGTGTGGGCCCTTTCAGCTTTTCTGGATACTTCCTACTCTAGGAATATACAGGGTGTATTGGTGGTTGTTGGATTTTTTAGTGGTGGTGGTGTTATATCCATAACAGAAGGCTAGTGCCAGATATTGTATGTCCTGACAGTGTCTTGTGGTTCCTTCTTTCTGATTTGCAGCTGCCTTTTGTGGAATGGCTGTGGTATCAAAGATTGGCATTTACATATTGAAAATAGCTTTGCATGTTTTTGTTCCTCATGTAGTTATTTGATACATTACTTGAATTTTCTCCGGCATATTTCATTGTAAACTTACAGAACAGGATATAAAATCATTTTCCCATTTAAGTGTTTGTGGCTTGACAGACTTGTTCACTAGAAATTCTGCTTCTAGGTTTCTGGATATAGAGCTATATTGGGCAGCTTGGTCTGTGCTACGGACCAAGATGGAGATTTTTGCCAGAGTGTTTCAAACCTGTAGAAGGCTGGAGTGGTGAAGAATCCACCACCTTCAACATGGCTCATACATAGGCAGCTGTAGTTTTGCTTGGGATTTTCTATTGAGAGTTCTTAGGCATACTAGGAAGGCATTACTACTTGAAGAAAAGTCAGGATTTATTATTATTATTATTTTGTAGTGTATGTAGTGAAACCTCTCTTAGAAAATGTTACCTCTTATGGTAAAGGGTGATTTTTTTCGTCTTTTTAATAAAACACCAATCAATAGTAAAACAATTGCACTCAGGCACTGTCAGGAGAATCTGGGAATGAGCTCAAGTAGCTTTTGCACTGTGCGTTTTAAAAAGGCATTGCTTTCACGTACAATCAACAATTAGAACGTTGCAGTGTAACTCTACATACTAGCATTGACAGATATGGAGGAAGTTTACCTTCTCTCCTGTAGCTTCATTTATACTAGTATGCAGATTATTTTTTTTTTAAAGATGCACAGTAAATGGTGTAGTTTGTCCACCTTTGTCCTCACCTGTGGCTCCTAGAAGCTGTCAGCATGTGACAGCTGCCACACTTTGGGAAAAGGCTTTGACTGCCCAGCTAAACCAGGTGAGGGTAGCTGATGGGTCTTAAACTCTCATTGAGTTAAGGACTTCCCTTGCATGAAAAGACAGGCTTTGGCGGATTGAACAGACAAGACTAATAGTGGGGCCAATGGTCAAGAAGGCGGTCTTCAGGTGTTGTAGAAGAAAGTGAGGAGCAGATGGGACTTGTTAACCTGGGAAGGTAGTCCATCTAGGAGAAGGAGAACTCTGATCCTAAACCTTTGCTGCCTTGCAGAATATCTTCAGGAGAAGAAAAGGCTAAGGAGTAAACCCAACACAAATCCTAAGAGTCCTTGTACACCCAGCTGGTGCCAAATGTATTGCTCTGCTTTCCTTTGGACCACATCAGTGAAGCTGGGTGGGCGGGTCTTGTTGTCTGGGCAGCCGAGGACCTCCATACACACTGCCCAGACTTGCGCTCCGGGTAGGTCACTTTGGTGCTGCTAACACAGCAGTTTGACTTCACCCCTGGAGGTTCACTCCACTGTCTCTCGAGACAGACAGATGCCAACAAACAGTAAAAGTGAGTGGCTTGATACAAGTGCTAAATCTTACATGTAAGTCCATTTTAGCTCCCCCCTTTTTTAGGCATGCCTTTGCTAGAATGTTTGGAAGAAAGCATTAAACATACTGTACCATCCTTTTCCTTTGTTTGAGGCTGATGGATTCATCCTATCAATGTCTAAGGTTGCAATCCTAAACACACTTAATAGGGAGTAGGCTTTATTGGACACATTTGGAATTTGTTATGGGTGGACATTCGTAGGATTGGGCTGTAAACCAAGCCTGTGTGGTATGAGCCGATAGCCCTTTATGAAAACATGTTTTAGTTTGTGCTCATTCTCCTTCTGCAAAGTTTGACTGCTTGTTGGAAGTGCCATTATTACCTCCCAAGTGAGATTTCTTTTTGTTGCCATCTCTTTTTGACCAAATGTTGCCATGTAAATCGTAACTAAATATAGTGTTTTTAAATATTAAACATTGTTTGCAAAAAATATTTAATATAAAAGTTTAGTTAACTCTGCCCTAGATAACAACATAATCGTTGCCTATCACTTGTGGGATCACCATAGCAACTACGACGTGATCTCTTGAATTTTAGCACATGAATAAAATTGCTAGTTGACAGCATTAAAATGTGTACAAACTTTTAAATTTATAGTCTTCCTATAGTTTAAGTAGATTACGGTGCATTGTTTTTATGTTAAATGTGTTTACTATTATTTTAAATCTTGGTCTTTTGCGCGAGAGAGCTGGAGCGTTTGATCCAGCCCTAAGTGTATAAAACACGGCAGCCTTAGTTGTGCATTTTAGTTGCTAATGGTTGCCTGGTTGAACGTTGAGTGATCGGTTTGCAAATAAAATGGAGGACGCTTACATTTGAATGCTATATCTACATTTTAGGTACCCATACTTCCTGATTCTACTTGCATATAAGGAAAATGTACTGTTAGAAGCAGCTCTTAGTGATGAAGAATGCCATGTATACAAGTGTCTTTAACAGCTTTTTGATCATGATGCAATTTTTTTTTCTGATAGGGTTGGTAAATACTTTTAAAAACATGTTTTCAACATGTCTGTTTTCAACAATGTTATAATAGTTTGCACCCAACAACTATTATTTATTTCCTTTGTGAATTGTTTTCTCGGAGGCATCTTGAAGTTATTTATGATACATTTACAATATATTACATAAACATTGCATATATAAAAACTTATTTTTAAATATGTAATTAAATTACATATAATACAATTATAAAGAGTAAGGTAAGCTCTACAGTGGATATACAATTTGTTTTAAAGTGGAAGTCATAGGAAGGATGCTACCTACCTATTCTTAATGTCCAGTATAAAGGAGGTTGGCAGTTAGCGGTGGTGCAGGTAGTAATAAGAATTTAATAGGTCAAAAGGAATTGCTGAGCTCATTCCTCATTATTAGTCTAATGACATTTTATACCAAATGTGTATTTACAGTAGACTTAGCTTTTTGGGTTGTGCTGATATGATCTATTCAATCTAGCAGTTATGGTGTGCTTGCAGAATTCAGTGTAGGTGCTTCTTGCTCATTCCTGTGGCATTGTGATGCTCTACATGTGAATTAGAAACCCCAGTATTCAGAGGGAACATTTCATCAAGGAGAATGGGAAATCCACTCATTGGCATGTTTCAAAGATTGAGCCAGCAGTCTGTGCTCATTGGCCTATTTCATAAGTTCCCAACATTGTGTTTCCTGTTTAGAAGTGTTTTCTCTTCACGTGGGGGAAAAAGCACGAAGCTTGCAAATAGAGTCATGTGTGGCAGTTGCCAATAGGGAGCTGCCTTATACTTTGGACAGTGGTCCCTCTTCCATCTCTTCCATCCGTGCTGCCAGGAGAAGAACGTTTGCAGCATTTAGTTTCTGCAGATTGCTGGCATAGCATTATGTATGAACCATAATCGTGATTTAAAATAAACATGTTCATCTTCCTCATGTATGCATTAGAGGTCATGGTTTAAAACAGTCATTTGTGGATCTTCGGGTCTCATACTTTAGCAGTGTCCTGTGCAACTCCAAAATTTGGCACCCCGCACATCTCGCCTTCCATTCTGCATAATAGTTGCTGCACCCCATGTGGCGACTCCTAGGCCTCGCTCCCAGTGTGACCGAACCCGTTGTGCTTCCCTAAATCCGACTCTGCTTCAATCCAGGAGTTATGAAGCTGTATTATTTAGCTAAGCAGTTTAAATCACTGTCTCTGCTTAATATGTAAGGCTAAGCCAAGCGTCTATAAACTGGAAACTTAAATGTTCCAGAGGTGTTCCTCCTGGCAATGTGGAAGGGAAGGGGAAGGCAGAGTCTATGAGCTTGAGTTTTTGTTTGGGCTCATTTTACTTCACGCACATAGTTCAGCATTACATACAAATGTGGCCTAGAGGTAAGTTTCCTTAGCTGTGTTTTGGCACAGTGTCTGAATTGGAGTCTGGAATCTGAATTCTGCAGAAAGATCCTATGGATCAGTATCATACATATGTTAAGACGAAGTGTAGACAAACCCAATGACAGATGTGATATAGGTTTAAAATGTAAGTTAAAAGTGTTCCAAAAGTCAAAGTGGATATGTATTGCATGTCTGGAATTGAATTAGCAATTATTTGCTTATCATATTCAAAATTACAATTATTGTTTACTACTGCAACTATTGCAGGCACATCCATCTCAATTTATAGTATTTGTTTGACTCATATTTATGAGTGGTTTGAAAACTGTATTGTTGAAATGCAGTTTTCTTGTTTCGTTACAGAATATTCTGTATTTAGATAGAATGATGAATTAAAAGTAGTATAAAAAGCAAGGGAATACTATTAATTCTCCCCCTTATGTTACAGGGATTTATTTGTCCTCTTTGTATGAAGTCTCATGGATCAGCTGAAGAACTTTTTAAGCACTATGAAGCAGTTCATGAATCTGGTATTGATACAAGCCAGGGAAGAGAAACTAACATGTCTCCAAACAGGTACTAAGCAACACTAAGCAGTAATAACTTATCATAACGGCATGTTAAGCATGTAGTAATCTGAACATTGAATAATATATTGAAGCATGTTAATATGCAGTAGATAAATGGTTCAGTTAAATGAAAGGATGAAGGCTACCAGTGTTAGAATCTTCAACAGCTTACATGCTATTCATTGTAGCAGACAAGGTACAATGGGATTTTCTTGTGTACCATTTGTAAAAACTTGCTAGGCCTTTGAATTGTTCATCACTACTTATGATTTTTCTGTGAATGAACTTTTAGTGTACAATTTTTAATATTGATTTATTTTTATTATGCTTATTGTTGGTTGCTTCAAGACTTTTCTGGAAAGTAACACATAAATAAAATAAGTTGCTGCAGTCGCAAAGATGCTTTTCTCTCTCTATAATATTATATCATTGTTGTAGTAATTATTGACTGTTCTGGTTCCCCCTTTTCCCCCCTTAAAAGATGCTTTTTTCTTAAAATACATTTTTTTCCTTAAAAGATATATTCCTAATGCTTCATGTAGAGAAATGACTGCATATGCATTTCAAAACTGGATTGCAGTACTAAGTTTATTTAACTAGGAAGTAAGTCCAGCTAAAGCCAAAGTTTAAGTTTGGACTTAAGGTACTTATGTTAATAAGTGTAGCATTTCTAAATATGATGGTTAATATGAGGGGGAGCTAATGGATATATGCTTAACCTGTATCTGGAATTCAGAAGACTAACTGAAAGTAGTTTGTTTGAATATTTCTCAGAGAAATAAATGTTATTTAATTTAACTGCAAAAATTTATTTTAACACAAGTTCAAACATTATTTGTCTCCTCTTTAACATGGGGTGTTTTCAGAGATGATGTAACACTACTACGGCAAGAAGTTCAAGACTTGCAAGCTTCACTTAAGGTTGGAAGTGTGCATTACTTGTGAATGCAGTTCTTTGTTTAAAATTAAAAAGTGCATTAGAAGATTGCCAAACCTATAAGCTCATAAAATGCTTTTAACTTCCCTCTGCTCAGGAGGAGCGATGGTACTCTGAAGAGCTGAAGAAAGAATTAGAGAAAGTTCAAGGGCGGAGGCAGCAAGTAATTGCTTTAAAAATACTTGAAGCAGGTTTACCACAAGCAGTTTGTTATCATCCTTGAAATGGAAGATTAAAACCTTTTTTGTAAGGCACGTGGCCTGATTCAGTTAGTTCCATAACTCATTTACTGAAGTAGTTTAAGAATATTGCATGTGTGTGTGTGTATCATTTAATATATTTATTTAATAGATTTATTTAACCTATACCAATAGTGGGGAACCTGTGGCATTCCAGACACTGTTGAACTTAAATGCCTCTGATGGGGAGTTAAAAGTCCAGCAGCATCTGTAAGTTCACTGGTTCCGCACCCCTGAACTATACAGTAGTAGTGTCAACAGTATGACCAGCTACAAAGCTTTCATATTCATATTCTGGACCTATCCCCCCCACTCTTAAGTCTTCTGTCCCTTTCCCTCCCATCTTGTTCCCTTCCCTTTCCATAGCTTCCTTTTCCTCCTACCACCCTTTTCTTCTCTATTGTCTTTCCTCTGCTGATCTTCTCCTTCTACTTTAAGGAAGTTAAGGAAGAATTGCTTGAAGTGTGCTCTTTTTTTTTTAATGCAGTCTTAAAACCTGTGAAAACCAGATATACATGTACTGATCAAAATCCTATTAAAGAGAAACCCGCCCCCTCTATTTTTACTGGGTGATATCCAGCTATGTCATACTTGGCATTAGGACCATAGAAATCAGTGGACATAGTTACTTACGTTTATTGATTTCAATCAGCCTACTCTTGAGTATGAGTATTTGATATCACCTACTGATCCTATCTGCATCTGTCTTCATTTCTCTGGTCGCTTTGCCTCTCTCTGGCAGTTTGAGTTCCAGGTGGGATAAGACCGTGGGGGCTTCATCTTGCAGCTCTGTCCTTTGATCCTAGCAGAATGAATGCATAGTAACCCAACAAATGCAACTACTTTACAATCTTTATTCATTTCAGTGGAGTCCTGTCAAAGTGAATGGAGATAACATAAAAGCATAGCATTATTTATTGTTCCCTTAGTGTAGTGTGTGGACTCATAGAAGTACTTGTATGTACTAAATAATTTGTCTTGGTAACTTACTCAAGTGCAGGATTATTCTTAGTCACAACAACTTGGCATTCTTTTCTCTAGAGGTAACTGTTGAATTTGATCAATAAAATGTGCTGAATTTAATCAGTTCTTAACTTTTGCAACTTAAGTGTGTGGAACTAAATGGCAATATTTTTAAATACCTCTGAAAATTTTCTTTTTTTCTTTTTAAGGAGTCTAAACCTGATGGACTGGAAACTGCTGCATCTACAGGTAACATACTTTTTTAAACACAGTTTTGTGGTGGTTAAAGAAATGTAATTGTGAAGAAAATGTTATTGCATGATTCACATATCTCTTGAAGCATTCTCCCCCCCCCCCATAATGTCTGCTTCAAGAAAGTGACTCAACCAGCTGTAGTGCAAATATTTCAGTTTGAAGTGCAGCTGACAAATATTCTAAAATTTTGTTCTCTGCTTTTGTCTGGAGCCATTTCTGTACCTCTAGAAAGTCATGCTGGTTCTGTGTTTTAATTAGAGGAAAGGAGATTAATTTTCTTGTAAAAGTGTACATGTTCCTGTAGCTTGTTCCCTTTTAGAACAATTTCTTTTTGCTGCAGCTTATTATAGTTAATGATTTAATAAACCACAATTGCTACCAGGTTAAATAATTGGGAAACCACAATTAACACATGGTTAATTTTATTAATTTGATGATCTATTTGCTCTAGAAATTACTTGTAGTCCTCCACTTTAATATTTATGTTAAAATAAGCAGGAAATCCTTATAATCTAAGTGAGTAATGTGGGAAAATAAATTTAAATAACAGTGCTCAAGATTGCTGTGAGTAAATGTGAAACATGCCTGTACTTTGTATGAAAATGCAGCATGTCTGCATAGTTGTTTTGCAATATAACTGGAGTTCCAAAAAAATGTACTTATTTTTTAGGATTTGATTATGTTAAGCATCATTTTTTATTCACATGACAAGATTCTATTTAATGTGAAAATTTTTTATTTTTATCAGTATAGGGGTCTGTAAAACATTACTCCACTTCTGAGATATTCAATAAACATGCTTTCTTTTTAGAATTAGAATCATTAGAACAGCAGCTAGAAGAGAGTCATGTAGAAAACTTTAATATTAAGCAGATGAAAGACTTATTTGAACAGAAAGCAGCACAGTTGGCCACTGAAATTGTGGGTAAGTGTCCATAATTGTTATGCAACACGATACTTGTTTCAGTTTAAATTAAATGACTGACCTTTTGTGTGACCTTTCTCTTAACGAGATCTTAAAGCCAAATATGATGAAGAAACAAGCCTTCGACAAGCTGCAGAACAGAAAGTGGCCAGTTTGACACAAGAGCTACAAAAAGAGAGAGGTGTATGCGAAGATTTGAAAACAGAGCTGGTAACATATTATCATGTGATCATGTTTTACTTGTTCTTTGTCCAAATTGGAAGGGGACGGTTCTAGCTATTGATAATTTTAACTGCATTTTTTAAACAAGCTGTTATTGTTCATCTTTGACAGTGATTTTTTAATGTTACAAAACAAGGCCCTGATGTAAGAATCTGTTATCTTCCCCTAAACTAAAAAAAAACTAATGAAAGAGGGAAAGAGAAATTGTTGTTAGAAAGTAAGAATTTTGTACTTATTTTTCCCCCTGTTTACTTAATTTATCATGGCTTTTTTTTTTTTACATTCTGTTGCCACATTCAAATTTATTTACGTATGCACAATTAATCAACTACACAGTGCATTTTCTACCCAGGAAACTATTCCTGAGTACAAAAAGTAACTAGATACAAGTTATTACCCACAGCTGTTGCAAGTTTTAACCTTCATATGACTTTGAATTTCTCTGAGCAGCTCCAGTAGATGTAGTTACACAGTACTGTAGCAACAGGAGTTGAGTGTAAAGACATCCCATGAAGTTAAAACCAACTGTCTGGACCTAAGAAATGAAAGCTGGATTTGCTGTTCTAGAACTGTTCAAATACAGAAATATTGCACATGATGCAGCCACCATGTTGGTTTTAAGCAGATCTAAATCTGGCCAGGGCAGTACAAAATATTTTTTGTGTGCTGTTAATATCCCCGATCGCAGGTGTCAAGTCAGCAAATTTCTGGCAAACCATATTGAAACTATGCCGCCAGTCTGATTTCCATAAGATGTATTTGCCATTCTTTCATTTTTCTAAAGCTTCAGAGGCCCGGGGTGGAAGATGTTGCTGTTTTAAAGAAGGAATTAGTTCAAGTTCAAATGCTGATGGACAAGATGACTTTGGAGCGTGAGAAAGAATCTGAGAAACTGAAAGATGAGTGTAATCATTTGCGAGCAGAATGTTCAACATCAGAGGTAGAGTATCTAGCAAAAAAATATTTCTCATGTAAAAATAAATATTAATCTAGGACTCTTTCTTGAGTTCTTTCTTTACTGTAATATTTTTTTAAAAAAAACTTTACTAGAATCTGTTATCATTATCAATTCATATCATCTTTGGAAGCCTGTGTGCACTGCTACTTCCAAGTCAATTCCCATTTCACAATATCATTTTTATTCTCATTATTATATGGTGATATCTCTAGGCAGGGCTTTTTTGTGACAGTACCCACTGGTACAGAGTACTGGCATCTCTCTCTCTCTCTCTCTCTCCCTCCCCCCCCCCCCCCCGGAGCCATTTTCTGCTGGCACCCATGGCACTTTATTCAATATATGAGTACTGGCACCTCATTTTTTAACCCAAAAAAGCGCTTAAGATTGTGATGGTCAACTATATGAAAATCTATAAACAAGTTGTCTGTCTAGATTGTTAGTTTTGCATTTATCATATTGTTTATTCAGTGTTTGTGACATGTTCTTTTTAGCCATCTGTGCTCATCTTCCTCTTGGATTCTAGTCACTAAAAATGCTTTATAACTTGATTATATAGGGCAGTGGTTCCCAATTAGCGAAGTATTGTGCCCCCCCCCCTGTTTTTCAGAAGCTAAGCCATGCACCCCGTACTTTTGAAAATTTTAATATCTCTTATGGTAGTTTTAAGGGACACAGGTGGCGCTGTGGGTTAAACCATAGAGCCTAGGACTTGCCGATCAGAAGGCCAGCGGTTCGAATCCCAGCAACGGGGTGAGCTCCCGTTGCACGGTCCCTGCTCCTGCCAACCTAGCAGTTCGAAAGCATGTCAAAGTGCAAATAGATAAATAGGTACCGCTCCGGCAGGAAGGTAAACGGCGTTTCCGTGTGCTGCTCTGGTTTGCCAGAAGCGGCTTAGTCATGCTGGCCACATGACCCAGAAGCTGTACACCGGCTCCCTCGGCCAATAAAGCGAGATGAGCACCGCAACCCCAGAATCAGCCACGACTGGACCTAATGGTCAGGGGTCCCTTTACCTTTACCTATGGTAGTTTTAGTTATGTGAATGGTGCCACAGACCCCCTGGGGTCTGCAGACCACCAGTTGGGAACCACTGATAGAGAGTATGGGTTGGAAAGGTGTGGCTTGTCAGATGTTGTTGGACTCAAACTCTCATTGTCTCTTAGCATTGGTCAGGCTGCCAACAGTATCTGGAGGGTAACAGGTTCCTTACCCAAAGAGGACTGCCGTTGATATATAATGGGCATAAACCAGTATGAAAAAGCAAAACAAATACTCTTTACTCGAAGAATGTAAACTGTAGTGGGACTGGGTCCCTGAATTAAAAAGGTGCTGCCCACAAAGAGTAATCTAAATACTTGCAACTTAATCTTATATATGCTTACTTGGAAGTATGTCCTAATATGTCCAATGGTAAGTGTGTATAGGTGTTGCAGCCTGATAGTGCAGCTCTCTGTGTTTCCGCTCAGAAGTAAACCCCATTGAATTCAGTGGTATTTAACCCCAGAATTGCAGCCTAGCCCTGCTAAAAGTACATCCATGAAATTCATGAAATCTGTGTTTAACGTGGTACTAGCATTTATCATTGCTTTATTTCACCATTCACCCATCTGTTTTATTTTTTTTTGCTGCTTTATCATGGAGGTCTTGGAACTTGAGGTAATACTTTAAAAAAAAACAAAAACAAAAATCCCAGCCTATCACATTGAGTTCAGTTCTAAAGATCATTTCAATATCTTATTACATCAGGTGGGAACTTACTGTGTATTTGTGTACAAATCAAAGACATTTCAGCAAACCTTTTGCAAATACTTTAACAATTCAGCAAAATATTCGGGTAAGTAGATGAACAATGCCACAGAGTGTGATTACAGAGGAAGAAAAACTAAAGGCTGTGGTTATTATGTCACATCTGTGGAAGTGTTGGGGGACGTGGCATGGTTTTCCCCCTTCGGTACCTCAGAGCCACCCCTGATTAACTCTCCTTTTTTACTTAAATGAAATAAACATGTCCTCCTAATTTTTAAAAAGTGACTTGGAAATTTGACATAGAACCTCATTTGATATAACATCAGTGGAACAGGAGTCCTATACTCCTAATTATGTCTGAAGGGGGAGAGCAGAATAGCAGTACAGCTGCCGTATCCTGCTGAGTTCAGCCTATGAGTGGAGCATAAAACACACAGCTGGAAAATACAAAAATGGCATAATAAATCACATTATAGCAGCTAATCCTATACATTATGGCAGCTTGGATTAGCGTGGCAAGGTCCCTCATGGCCAAGAAGTGTAGCTTTATTTGAATTTATTAGGAACCTCATTGGGTTGAAGAATGGGGTGTTAAGTTATAGAAATAAAAGGGCTAGAGCTTATACAAAAAGCGTAGTAGCTAGGAAGCACTCTACAATTGCTACTGCTTGTCCAGTGACAAGGTGGGGTACCTGACCACTCGCAAAGCTTGTGTTAAAATGTAGACAAACCAATTCCATCTATCACAAGCAGTCTAAACACCTTCGGTCTGTAGATGTACTTGCTTCATAAAACCACAAAAAAGGACCATGGAAAGGGACCAGTTGTTCAAAAGTAAGCCTGTCTGTAGCGAATGCTTATACCTTTATGTTATGGAAAGCCAGTAGTTTCATCGCGAGCTACATCCTGGTAGCTGTTTCGTAGCCATAGTACATGTGAATGCACACACATGCAAAATAGATTCATAGATGCACACACACCTTTCAGGGATCTGAGCTCTGTCACCAAATTCTCTTTCTCGTGTTGATAGTAAACATGCTTCACCCCCACCCCTGGGACACTCAATATTTTTAACTTTCATTTTTTAAAACAATAACTTATTGTGGTAAAAGAGTAAGGGACCTGCATTTCATATGTAAAAGTTAAACACTGATTTGGTAATCAGTTAGTAAAACCTTTTGAGCTTTATACCATCACATTGTCCTGTATCCATCTATATCAGATAACTGTGAAAAAATTTTCCACACTGCCATCTCCTTTCTGAAAAAATGTTTCTTGTTACCACAATAAAATGGGAAACAAAGTTTCCTTCTTATCCTGAAGAAATCGAAAGAAGTGCTACAGGAGCAAAGCATCCTCTTCCAGAGATTCTAGATGTAATTAAATATGCCCAGTTTCTTGGTGGTGATCTAAACTAATAAAAACTCAGTTTCATTAGAATACCCTCATGGAACACACACACACACACTGAACCAAATATGTGAATTGTTCTTCTACCTTTTTCTTTTTCTTTTTAAGACTACTATAAATCAGTTAAGAGCTGAACTTGCCAAAGGACCACAGGAGGTTGCAGTATATGTACGGGACCTTCAGAAGCTTCAAACATCCGTTAATGAATTAACACAGAAAAACCAGGTAAGAGTCCTAGAGCTATTAACTTTATTTGAGAATGTCAATTGACACCAAACCTAGCATTTTCAAGTGGTTAGCTAGAATTCTGAACGTTGCATCTTTGGAATTTCAGAGGTGTAGAACTCAGTTGATGAAGCTGGCAGAAGTAAAATAAGGGGTACAGGTGCCCCTTGACTTTTTTCTTTCTTTCTGTTATTAAAAGAACACAAGAAAACAGAGACCATGATACTGACCCTTGGTATTTAAAGGGGCATGCATTTGATTTTGGGGAGAGAGAAAAGATAGAAATAAAGAGTTCATATCCATGCCAGCTTTCCCATACTGCCAAGATTTGGAAATACATGGCATTGCTCTGATGTTTACAGACAGGTATAGAGATAGTGAAAAACCCTTTGCTCATGTGCGAGCTGTGTGTGTAGCTGCTATAATTTGTGGCAGACCTTTCTTGGGCCGCCACAACCGTGTAAAATGTTCATCTGTGATGTGGCCCTTTTTGCAGCAGCAGCTTCACGTGAGTATTACTCAGCTGTGAGACTTCCAAGGCACTTGTGTGGAAACAAGCACAAACAGTACCTGTAGCATAGATATCATTCATTGAGCAGAGCATACCATGCATGTGTTTTAGACTGAATTAGTTGGCCCTCTTACTTGTTACATACTTTGTTTTTTTATCTCCTCGTAAAAGAACGGTATTGTGATACCAGTCAACACTTCTTAAGAATTTTAGTTGAGAATAACTTCTCAGCATAATGGAGTAACCTATACTTTAATTTTAAATTAATCTAATACTGTAGAGTCTGGCAGAAAAGTTGAAAAAAAGAGAGTTGGGTTATACTCAATTAGAAGAAAGTCTAAATGAAGAATTACTCGGCAAAAAAAATCTGCAAGCAACCCTTAATCAAAAGGACTTGGACTGTCAACAACTTCAGGCAAGGCTGTCTGCATCTGAGGACTCATTACAGAGGTTACAGAAAGAATTGGGTGAAAGGAGAGAAGCAAGTCAGAAACTTAAGGAAGAATTGTCAGAAGCCGAGACCAAGTACCAACACCTCAAGGCCGAGTTCAAACAGCTACAACAACAAAGGGAGGAAAAAGAACAGCATGGCCTACAACTTCAAAATGAACTAAATCAGGTAAGATGAATGTTTTTCACACAGAATAAACTTTTATATTTATTTTTCAATTTATTCATTTTCATGTGTGGATTACAAAATACAGCATAAATTCATATCTGAGGTAACCCACATTGGAGGAAAGGGGGGCTTATAGTGGAAGCAAGTTGTGGGGGCAAGCCTGCCTGTTAGCCATACTGAGACTTTTGCCTTAGATAGTACTATGGAAAGAGGGGAGGGAGCAGACTTGAATGCTCTCACCTGGCCACTCACCTACTCACCCGTTTCCGTTTAGGACTCCAGGAGCACCACTTCTGCTTTGCCATTGCAGCAGAATGGTCAGCAACACTCCTGCACCGCATTTTGCCCATGTCAGAATGTCTGGGCAAGGTAGCCTTGAAGATGGCCTGCACTGCTGCTGCTTTGCCAAGGGAAATACTGTTCAAAGTTTAACAGCAGTTAATTTTTAAGTGTAGTGAATGGTTTGGGTCACTTCAGCCAAAATGCCTCACTCTAAGGACCCTACATTTCCTCAGCAAACTCCGATCCAGGATATCCACTGCCATATTTGTAGATGTGAGAAGAAATAGAGCTGTGTGGCATCAGCATATTAATGACAATACTCTCATAATGTCCAGACGATTCCAACTGGTAGTTTCATACAGATGTTGAACAGCATGGGGGATAAAACAAACCCTTGTGGAAGCCCACATTGAAGGCTCTATGGGGCCAGTCCCCAGTCCCTGCTCTCTGGCTCTCAGATAGGACTGGAAATAGCACAAAGCAGTGCCACTCCAGGATGATACCATGGTCATGGATATCAAAGGTTGCTGAGAGATCAAGGAGAATTAACAGGATCAGACACTCCCTGCAACCAAGGCAGTTTCCATGCCCAAACCAGGTCTATTGCATTTCTGTGTAGAGTAGCTGGTTCCAAATTTGCATCTATAAATATAAAGTAGCACATAGACATTTTATATAAATCTGTACCTTTTTGGTGGTGTGTGAGTTCTTCTTAGGGAGGAAAAAACAACCAAGGAGAAAAGCTTGTTTGCCATTTTTGATAAGAATCTGTTTTGGTTTTCTAACCAATTGCCTGTAGTAGATTTGTGCTCATGCTGTGCCTGTTTTTAGTGCAACATACCTCTTGTGGCATGATTGAAGTCTATTGGTTGATAATGTTCTTTGGTGATGTGCCAGAACTGAAGATTCTGACATCCTGTTTGGAATTTAGATTGGTGAACTTGCAGTTGTCTCTGTAGCAACCAAGAGTAAAAGCAACAGCATCTTCAACTGATGAGTTCAGCTGGAAATTCATTTCATCATCACAGAGTGTGCTGTAAATTAATAGGATTCGAATAAGATGATTTTCTGTAGGAGAAATACTGGACTGAATAATAAATTTCAAGAAAAAGAAGTGCAGCTCACTGAAATTCTTCTGTGATAACATCACAAAGAGATGCATTCCATCCAGACTTGAGGTTTCATAATGGAGAATCTTAATAATATCCCTGTAGACCACAAAACATTCCAACATACTTAAAAAATAATATCATACCAGTCTGGAATCCCCAGTACCTTTTGTAATTCTAATTTCAAAAGGCGGAACTAAATATAAAGGCTTCACAGTGTTTCAGGAAGGTTCCAAAGGGAATGTCCTCTGAGAAGACCTCTTTCTAGTTGTTTATCAAACTGTTGACAATATAGTCAAGGTGATACTGCGGGTCTATTTAAGAAGTGTGATCCAGTGTGATGGGAGAGGCTGTTCTTGGGACAAATCTGTAAGGCTGTAAATATATTTCTCATCTTTAACCCTTCTTTGTAAAGTGCTTTATAATTCTTAGCTCATTTATTCCTCCTGGAAAATTCATCCATAAACCCAGCATGTTAAAAGACAACCCTGTAAACAATCCCACAAAAACATCTAGCTTGCTGGGGAAAGACAGAAGAGGGACAGAGGACTCTATTGCTGTGTTGGGCCTGGAGGAGGAGACATGCCTCCTTGGGCATCTCTTTTGGTTTCTATGCTGGGCTCAGGGGATGGATAGAACACACTATCCCATATCTGCCAGCCAACTCAATTGCCTGCAGGCAGATCTTTATTGTTCACGGCTGCCGTCTAGTGCTTAAATACAAGGCTGTTGAAAGCTGTAGGATAGCCAGTATAGGTTCTAAAGCACAGGTATAATATGTGTGGCACCTGTTCATAGGAACATAGTCCTGATAAAATGGCATTTAATAAAAAGAATCAGACAGTCTCAGATAAGGTTAGATTTTGCAAGCCTTGATTCTTTAATCTGAGAATGCTTAACACATGATAGATTGTGTGTGGTTGGCAAGGCCTAATCACTGACAAGTGTGCTGTTCCAGCTGTTTCTAATGGAAGAGAGATAGAAAGGGTGTTTGGTCCCCGGGATATTGTACTTGCCTCAGACTTGAAAGAGGTTGCTTTGTTTGTCTCTGGCTCTTTGAGATATTTCTTACAGAATCATTCTCAAATCTTGCAATCTGTATTTGCCTACAACTGACAAATGTTTTGTAGCAGGGGTAGCCAACATGATGCCCTCCAGATGTCATTGGACTCTCATCTTCCATCAGCCACAGCCAGCAAGGTCAATGGGCAGAGATAATCGGGGTTGCAGTCCAACAACATTTGAAGGGCACTATGTTGGCTTCCTTTGTCTTATAGCATGTGCTTCTTTATTGTAGACATCCCTTTTATAGAATCACAGAATTGTACGCTTGCAAGGGGCGCCAAGGGTCATCTAGTCCAACCTCCTGCAATGTACTTGTGCAGTTCATATGTGCAGATACATACTGTACGTCTGAATAAAAACATAGCCTTCGTATGTGTGTCTTCAAAATATTTGCCATTTATTATCATTACAAATATTTATTACAGAAAAAGAAAATGCATGAAAAAGGCGAATTCACAAAACCAAAGCAAAGAATGAATATGGCCTTATGATCCCCTACTTTTTCATTCCAAAATAGGAAGGTTATCCGTATTTCAATTAACTTATTTTCGTATAAATTGTTTTCTCTTGCTTTGACACAATAAGTAAAGTTGGAGCTTGTAAGTAAGTCTCAAATCCCCCAAAATCCACTCAAAGTAGGGTATCCTTAAGTTGAAATTAACATTCCAACTGCTGCTAACAGAATAGTGACCATTTCCGTGTCCACCTTAACAACACAGTTCTCTAACTGATGTAAGTTTATATTCAGTGGGTTCTTTAGAATCTCATATACAGTTAATTATTTGATGTTATCCAAGACATGATTCCAGAAATTCTTAGTTTTACAACACTCCCCAAAGATATGTGGGCAATATGCCTAGTGTTCGCTATAAATATAAAATTATTTGCAAGGTGTAAAATACCATCAATACAAAGTTATAGTGATTTTATTTTAAATTATTTGCTATTATACTTTGTTCATTCTGTGCCCAATCCATTTCCAAGCTCTTTCTGGTATGTTGGTTCCCATTTTTTCTGATTCACTTTCTCTTTTTTTAGATAAAGTTTGAGAAGTAGTCTATAGGTGTT
Organism: Podarcis tiliguerta; assembly: GCF_965153285.1. Classification (NCBI taxonomy): domain Eukaryota; kingdom Metazoa; phylum Chordata; class Lepidosauria; order Squamata; family Lacertidae; genus Podarcis; species Podarcis tiliguerta. The sequence continues at coordinate 38,767,379 of NC_139543.1, read as the reverse complement.
ATCCACCTTTTCTTTATGTACTTTAACACAGAACAGATAAAACAGTTATCTAAATCTAATCAATTGCTGCTTATATATGCAGAATATACAAAATGAACAAGTAAATAAAAACATGCCATTGACCCCATTCTTTAGGTGAGGTAGCCTTGAAAGGAAATGATTTGAGTCCCTCCCACCTAACAAATATTGCCAAAGCAGTGCCGTTTTATGTGCAGTTCCCAATCCAGTGATGTGAACCATATACACGTTACCCACTGCATGATGTGTTTGCATGCGAGCATAGCAGATTAAAAGATAAAGTGCCAAGCGTCTGCCAAACATTTTCTTTGAGAATAATGAGACCAGTTTCTCCCTCCAGTTGCACAATAAACTTCTGGAGACAGAGCATCAGCTTGGGGAAGCACATGGCCGGCTAAAAGAGCAGAGACAACTGTCAAGTGAAAAGCTGATGGACAAGGAACAGCAGGTGGCTGACCTTCAGCTAAAACTTTCACGGGCTGAGGAGCAGGTAGGAATTATAAGCAACATGCAGTTCTCGCTTAGCTTTTAAATTATGTTCCATAGTAGGTATCTGGAATATCCGTTATCATATTGTTGTTGGAGCTTTAATAAAGTATAAGCCAGTACTCTATACATGTGCAAGTTGCTTTGACAAATTAACCCAGAAAAGACTTTGAAGTCTCTTGACCATTTAAAGTTTGCAAAAAAATAGTAAGGACACATATTATTAATCAGTACTAAAATAAAGGAGGACGGGAGGTCGGAACTGAACTGGCCACTGCAAAGAGGGTGAACAGGCACTGATCGTCTTCACAGGGCTCTGTGAGATGATCTCTCTCTGGAATTTGTGGAAGGAGCCGTGGCTCATCTTTCTCTTGAACTGAGATCAGTAGCCCATCCTGCATGCTGCCAACAGTCTCTTTCCTCTGCTCCCCTTCCAGTACTTCTGTGGGATATCCTGTGTGCTTCAGTTGTAGCTACACTGGGGGGCGGGGGAGGATCCGAATGGTTTCAGTCTTAGCTAAAGAACTGTGCCTTCTAAAATCCCTTATTCTGTTCCCTCTCCTCTCTCTCCAATCTGAAGACATACAAAGTAGGTAAGGTAATATATTTTTAATGGATCAAAGTATTGGTCCTCCTTGATTAAACAAGGGGTCTTTATTATTTACTTCCCCCTCAAGATTTATCCTGGGGTTAAGGCAGTGGTCGCTATCTGGCTTTAACTAAACCTATGAAGATTATTGTTACTGTTATCTAAGGCACAGCATGCAAAATTCTAATTATGTCAAAATTCTTATTAATGAAACGGAAGCCATTCTCTTTTTTTCACATGCAAATTTCCAGATGTAAGGCACCATGCCAAGTTACACACTTTTATTGTACTTTGGCACCTGTTGATATAGAAAAATTATTCCCTGGTGAAATACTGATACTTCATTTTGTCTAGTACAAACCTAATACATGTCTTCTAAACTCATTTAAAAGGTATCTATTGTAAACTGCTTCAGTATTAGGCAAAATGATAAACGCTATTAAACTACTGAATTGTGCTTATCAGTTTTCAGTCAACAGTCTGTGACTATTTTTCTAAGCTAAAGGAGAAAGCAGCAAATGCAACTGAATTGCAGCATCAGTTAGATAAAATGAAACAGCAGCACCAGGAGCAACAGAATCTTCAGCAAAGCACGACAGCAAAGCTGCGAGAAGCCCAGGTAAGAGAGCTCATGCTACTAGAAAAAAAGATCATGCTGGCAGTAGGTACAAGAGGTGGCAATATCAATTTCCTCTGATGCACCAGGCGAACCCACTACTAAAAAACAAGAATTTTACTCCTGTCATTTATTCATGCTTAAGTGACTTTTACATTGGATTAATGACACCCCAGTTTAAAAAGCATTACAGCTGATGGACTGAAAACCAACTGGTTCAGAGTTTTGATGTTCATCTGCTGATGGTATAATGCTATGTCAACCATATAAAATCTGTGCTGAAGTTATCTTCATTGGCTGCTAGATTTCTGAGGCCCAATCCAAGCTCTGGGTCTTAACTTTTAAATCCATAAATGATCTGGGTCCTGTGTATCTCAGGGAGTCGTAGATCCTCCAATGAGGCCCTGTTCAAGGTATCATCAGTTGTGGACATCTGGTTGTCCTTAGCTAGCAGTCGTTTTCAGGGAAGGGCTTCTTTTTCAAACTCCACCTCTTTGAAGGTTTGACAGTTTTTGAGCGCAGGGGCTGAAAACTTGTCCCTTTTTTGGGGTGGTGGTGGTGGTGGTGGTCAGGTATTAGATTCAGTAAATTCTGTTTTGTGTTTTGCTCATTTTGAAACTGTTTTGATTGTTCTTCTGTTGTGGCTCTCTGGTTAGGCTTGTTGCCTGTTACATTTATTTTTCTAGACTTTAATCATTTTAATATGTTCTTACTGTAAACTATGCCAGGAGCCATTATGGTTAAAAGGCAATATCAAAATACAGTAAGTAAGTAAGTAAGTAAGTAAGTAAGTAAGTAAGTAAGTAAATAGAAATGTGATATAATTAATTGAACTCTTATTTTCCTGCCACCCTCAAGAATGATTTGGAGCAGGTGCTACGTCAGATTGGGGATAAGGATCAAAAAATCCAAAATCTTGAAGCCCTGCTGCAAAAGAGTAAGGAGAATATCACCCTGTTGGAAAAGGAAAGGGAGGATTTGTATGCCAAAATTCAAGCTGGTGAAGGAGAAACCGCTGTTCTTAACCAGCTACAAGAAAAGAACCACACTTTGCAAGAACAGGTAAGATTTCTAAGGTAGAATTCTGGGTTCGTTTAAAAAGAGTTGTTGCTTTTCTGTTCGATTCACAAAGTGTGTCATGACTGAAATCGTAAAAATAAATGGAAAGAATACTGTTTAGGCATTTAAAAGATCAGACCCTTGGTTTTTTCCTTGTAAATTTGTTATTTTAATGCTCTTGAATATGTGAAAAATTGTTCAGTACATTCAATGATATGTTGTTAGCCCTACCCATACTATAAAGTGCCGACACCCATCTTGCTGATATTTTGTAGTTTAAACATATTATTTTCACATTGGATGTGATAATCTGATTCAATGTTAGATGATGCTTCTCCCCTCTAGTGTATATGTAAGATAAATACTTGAGTATGTTGTTTGTGGATACACTGATACAATCTGTTCCCATACTGCTACACCAGTATACCCTAGCCAGAGTCCTGTGATCCTGTAGCAGCAAAGTAGAAAGCAAAATAAAGTCAGTAGAAATAAGAGAGAACCTAGCAACACTGAAGGCCACTCCTTATAGCATTCATGCAATAACACTGCCCTGATTGTGCTTGCTGAAGATGCCCCCAGATTAGTTATGCATGGAATGCATCAGTCAAAGCCTGGTGAAAGCTAAATGACACCATTTAACAATACCATTCTATCACCCACCTTGGTTCACATCCTTTCTTAGGCATAGTGCAAAACAGGAAGAGATGCCAACACCTTCTTTAGTACAGATCTCCATGGTACGTGTAGAAAGGTGGCAATTGATATATGCCATCAGGAGCTTCAGGTGTCTCTGTAGGCAAAGGCTTGAAACCCTCAGCAGCCCAAACAGTGGATGGTAGTCCATAATCCACAAACGTTTTGCCAGAGAGCACTGCGAGGGAGAAGGAAGATTATTCTTGCTGCAGCCGTCAACCAGTTTCATATTCTTGTTAAGGCAAGAACTCCATGGAGAGCCGAAGTGTGGCAGACCTCTTGGGAGAAGAGCCAATGTATGGTGTATATATAAAAAATTACTTTCTTTATAGGAACAAACCGAAACTTGAGCTTCCACCAAGAACTCAAACAGAGCTTAATAGGAGGGCTATAATCAGATAGACCCTTCTGAGTCAACTTCCTTACCCCATACCCTTTTGACGCTTAAATTTTATAAATTGGTCTTGCAGCACAACTTTAATTTGCATTTGATTCTGGCAATAGCAGGGTAGATGTGTGAAGTCTATAGTAGTGCTTACAGGTAAAGGGACCCCTGACCATTAGGTCCAGTCGTGACCGACTCTGGGGTTGCGGCGCTCATTTCGCTGTATTGGCCGAGGGAGCCGGCGTACAGCTTCCGGGTCATGTGGCCAGCATGACTAAGCCACTTCTGACGAACCAGAGCAGTCCAAGGAAACACTGTTTACCTTCCCGCCGGAGCGGTACCTATTATAAAAGAAAGGCCAACAGTTAGTGTTGGTCTTCATATTATAGAGTAGACAATATATTTTGTAAGTTTCCCTGTTCTGATAATCCTTTTTTTTATATATATATAGGTTACTCAGCTGACGGAAAAACTGAAAAACCAGTCAGAAAGTCATAAACAGGCCCTAGAGAATTTGCATGAGCAAGTGCAGGAGCAGAAGGCGCACCTAAGAGCCTCTCAAGACCGCGTTCTCTCCTTAGAGGCAACCATAAGCGAACTAAATACTCAGCTAAGTGAAAGCAAAGAAAAAGTAATACAACTTGATTTGCAGGTAATTTAATTTTATGCTGCGTGTGAATTAAAATATATGAGGGGCAGGGATACTAGTTTAATTTGAGTAAGCCTGGTGACAGCAATCTGTCTTGATCACCTTCAGAAATTTGCTTCTATAATTCCCTGAAATTAAACCAGTATCCATGCAAACATCACTATTTTTTTTTTTAAAAAGTTTGTAACTGTGTAACTTGCTTGCTGCAGTTGTTTGCTCTTCATCAGTTAAACTACAGTTGGCATGATTCTTTGAGAGAAGCTATGTGCTTTATATATATGGCATGGATGTGACCTTAGTGCTAATCAGAATTCAAATAGCTTTTGAGCTCTCATTTGCTCATCCAGTTGTTCCTACCTTTTCCTCTTTCCTCACCTGTGCATTGCCACTGCCCACCTTTTGGTTTGCACCTTGCTGCAACGTTTTGTCAGTTTGTTTTGGAAGGTCTTTTCTTTTAAAAGATCTCTCAAAGCAAATATTTCCACGTTTATGGATGACAGGAGCTAGCTTGGGGCTATCAGTTCTGCTATAGTTAATGAAGCAAAGATTTGCATGAACAGCAAGCGTAGTTGACTTGAATCTGGCAATATTGCTGAACCATGTAATTTACCTGCAAATTACATTTGCATTGAACATCAAGGCAGGTTGGAGGAAGTATTATTGTCTCTTTATTGTCTTGCTTTAAGCTAAAGAGGGTTAGAAAACATAGAGCCAGAGTAATAAAAGACTTTGCTTTATGTTATTGGCTGTGTGGGTTAGAAGCTCTCCAGAGTTTGGTTAGTTCTATAGGCTTCTTTTTTTGCACTAGCCCCTGGAACTGTAAAAATGCTATATTGGAGGAATGTTGGTTTAGCTCTGTTTTGAATTGAAAATAGGCTTAGAAAAGAATATAGGAAATTTTAAATCATTTCTATGGTAAAAGTCAGTTTAAAACTCAGAAAAACTAAGGTACATTTGGAAAGTTCTTCAAAAATACTCACAACTGACAACCCATTTTTGGAATTGAACTGATGAATTGTGGCTTTTCCTTGAATTGATGAACAGTTGATTTGCTGTGATGAATTCTGTTTCAGTGGCATCTTTTGGGAGAATAATTGATTTAATTGGTATCATGATACTTAGTAAATTGCTTACCTCAGGAAAATAAAAGTAGTTTAAAGAAACTGCAGTTGTTGTAGTATTAATGATTGATACTGAAGCACTTGCTTAATTCTCTTTCAGGTAAAAGCGAAGACTGAATTGCTTCTATCAGCAGAAGCAGCAAAAGCTGCTCAAAGAGCAGATCTCCAGAATCACTTGGACACTGCCCAGAATGCATTACAAGATAAACAGCAGGTGAGAGAAACAACAAGGTCATGTAAAATGCCTTCATGATTAACAATGATAATCTGATATGCTTAAAACCAGATCACTTGGGGAAATCTTGTATATAATAATATAACTCTGTGGTGACCTCTATGGTTGAAATTGTTAAAACAATATTGTTAAGTTATTTTTTAAAAATGAAGTATGAAGGGAGATGCATACATGACTTACTACAATTGTGAATGAACTGTAGTGGAAGAAAATGGGTCAGATTTGACTCGATTCACACAACTTTTTAGGATTGTCTGAAGCCACTGTGGGAATGTCAATCAGCTAATGAATGAGTGGGTGGGTGTAAAATTCAGAAATTAATACTTCTTTTTTATTTATTTGTTGTATTTCTATATCTATCCCATAATGGAGTTCTCTGGGTGGCTCATAAAGAAAATTAAGCAGTTCTTTGGGTCCTAGCCCATATTTTTCAGCTGGGAATGAATTTTCCTTGATGCATATTGGCTAATGAAACAATTTATGGCTTCTTAAACTTGAGGGAGGGGTATTCTTTTCGTATGCATTTTTGTGTTTTATATTGTAAACTGCTCTGTGATTTTCGGATGAAGGGCAGTATGGAAATTTTAATAATAATTAATACTTTAAAAATTAATTAGTTAAGGGCTTTCAGCTGCAAAGTAATATTTTTTTTCTGTTAAACATGTGTGACAGTTACGGGGATTCTCTAAAAATTACCCTTTTCAATGTTTATTAAAAGGAGCTAAATAAGGTCAGCACACAGTTGGATCAGGTTACTGCTAAGCTGCATGACAAACAAGAATTCTGTACTCAGCTGGAAGCCAATCTTAAAGAGTACAAAGAAAAGCATCTTCATTTAGAGCAGAAAAATGAAGAACTGGAAGGTCAGCATAAGGTTAGCATCTACGAACCTTATTATTATTATTTGTTCATATACTGCATATATGATACGTGCATTATCAACATTGGCAAAGTGAGGATGGTGTGAGTGGAGAATTGCTCTGAAGGTAGGATCAGCTTTTTATTCACCTGATTCAATGGCCACCAAATGTAGAACAAAGAAAAAGAAAAGGAAGGAGGAAAAGAAAAGAAAAGGTCTCCAAATTGTAAGGGATGTAGAGAAAAAATGAAGGTTTCCTAAAAATGCTATGGCACAGAATCCAGTGAGTAGCACTGCTTTAGTAATGTACTTGCCTTTACAACAGTAAAGGACTAGAGTTTGGCGGTTATTTGACGTTTGACTGCCTCTTTGAAAGCGAAGTTTTAAAAACAGCACTTTTAATAGCAATTGCCAGTTCACATTTAATCACAAAATTTGTGTGAGCTTCCCTGAAATATGTGTGGAACAACATCTGTCAAAATAAAAACACGATTTCTTTTCAGAACAAATGGACAGAAGGGGGAGGGGGAATATTTTTCAGAAGTAGCATTTTGGGTGTAACTTCATTATTATTATTCATTGAGTGCCACAGCTGGACTGTCAGTGTGGGTGAGGCATATTTGATTCCTAAACATCACATAGCAGAAATGATATCCTGCTCTGCAGTGTGTTTTAGTGGGTGAGACTGAGGTGCTGATCAAAGTCAAGTTCAGGTTTAAGCAAGTTATGTTGCTTAAGGATAAATATTTGGATTGTATGTAAGGATCTTACCCAAGTAATCTCGAAAGTGGCCATTTCTTTGAATATTTGTGGTCTTCTCCTTCTTAAATGTGGGGAAAGGTTTTGAATTTGTTTCTATCTGTTACTGGGGAAATTAAAGAAAAGAAACTACGCCGTTAAAATATCATGTGTATATGCTATATAAGATAACAAGTCTTGCCCTCTGCTTACTTAGAAGAATGGGAATTTATTTTTTATTTTTTAAAAAACTTCTTAAAATTGTGGCAGTGTATTTTGTGAAAATTGTTAACCTTCTGAAATCTTCCGTTTCAGAAACTTGAATCTGACATTCTTGAAGTCATGGGAAGTAAGGAAAAGGCACTTCAGGAGCTACAGGAGCAAAGGCAACAATGCACAGACTTAAGTCTGAAGGCTGCAGAACTGACCAAACAACTAGACAGAGAAAGAGAAATGTATGCTAAATGTCTTAAAACATACTACGTTCCAACTCTGAATTGAAGCATTTTTGTTGCAGAATGCTTCTTCTTTTCCCTCACCCCCACCTTGGGATTATAGCAGGGTTGGAGATTTAACTGCAGAAAGCTAGAAACGGCGCACATTTTTGCTCCCTTAACTCACATGCCCTGCATTTTAGCAAGAAACATTTCTCCCTCCTTCTGCTGCCAGCTGCCAGCACACCTAACTGTATGCTTTGCTCATCTGATCAAGATGCATTATGGTGTCTGTGATTTTCATACCTGAGGCACTGTATTCCTTATGCCACAGTTACTTAGACACATCACAGTAGCACATGTCCCTCCAGTGATGGTCAGTGATGGTCCAGTGAACCATACCATTGGCCTACCGAGTTCCGTTTTGCCTATTCTGATTGGCAGAGACTCTCCAAGGCCTCAGACATGTCTTTGTCAGCGCTTCTACCAAAAATCATTTTATAAGATGCCATGAATTGATCCTAGGCATTTATATGTGCAAAACACATGCTCTGCTCCTGAGCTGTGCTCTCCACAAGTGCAGTGCAGGGATTTGTTATTGGTTTGTCCTCATCAGATAATTCAGATCTGTTGATATGTCAGTGATAAACTGCTTTCACTATTAGTACCAAGTTTTATGAATAAATTGTTTTGAATAAGCAACAAGAATACAAATAAGATTAGTTAAAATTCACACAACTGACCAAGCAGACCTGCATTTTATTACTTATCTATTTATGAATTTCCTTTGACATGTTTTTCAAAATACCACAAAACAGCTAAAAATAGTTTTAAAAGCAGTACAAAAAGAAACTTCACCTTAAAGACAATAAAAAATGGGCACATAAGGGAGATTTTTTAAAAATCCAACTGGAAAAGCTTATTGAAACAAAAATGTCTTGAATTGTTTCTGAAAAGTTCAGATAGCGAGCGTAGATAATATCTCATCAGGACAACTGTTCCACAAAATGGGGGCAGTGTTATGGAAGAGTTTACATATTTCTAAATGGCAAAGAGTTGAATCGAAATGGCTCTTCATTCTAGAATTTGCATTTCAACTCACAATATATAGTTTATTGGTGCTGCCAGCATATCATTTAGCTATCAGGAGATGAAAAGAAAGCTTAAAACATTAGTGATTTAAGGGGATAACACATGTGACCCACTTGTTATATTTTATGTGTGAATGTTGGCTTATGCTGCAGTTTAGTACTGAACTATTTTTGAGTTTTATTTCCTCCCCTCTGTACAGAATATCTAGTACCAAATTAGATCTACAAAAGAAATGTGATAGCCTGGAAGAAGCGAACAAGCAGATATTGAAGCAAGAAGAAGAAAATGGAAGACTGAAATTGGATATTGAGAAATTACATCAAGATTCAGACAGACGGCACAAGGAACTGGATGGAAGGCTGCAAGCACTGACAGAGGATTTGCAGAAGATGAAGTTGGAAAAAGATACTCTATTAAAGGAACTTGAAGTTATCAAAGAAAAACTGTCAAAAAGCACTGAATCTTTGAAAGAAGCAAAAGATGAATTGGAAAAAGAGAAACAGAAAGGAAAGGCAGCAGTGGCAGAAATAGTGAGTCATGAATTTTTAAACAAATAGAGATTTCCTGTGTGACTGATTTGTGCATCTATGAATACTAGCTGTGCTTTGCTACTTGCTGTGAGATTTTAGGGCAGTATGCCAGGACTGGTGAAGCTGACAATGGGAAATTAATACTCTCAAGTATACTAAATCGAGCTTTTCACTAATTAAGTGTATTATCTTGGCCTGCACGTGTGTGGTTCTTTTGGGCACTGGCTGAATTAGATGTCCATCTGCTGTGATTAATTTTTGAATGGAATTAGAAAGAATTGGGAGAGGTAATGAAACAGGTTTGTTTGATGTGGTTTCTGGAAGAAATGCAACTAAAAGTGCATGAAATATCTCTGTGTGTGTTTTTGGCAATGGGGAGAACCCAGTTAATTAAGGAACACTGTCATAACTTTAAAAAGATGCCCATATGTTTTCCTGAACATGATATAGAATTCCTTATGTTGTATTATATATAAACAGATACTACAGTAACAATTCTCACTCTCTTGTGGGCATTTTGAGGCCTTTTAGAAAGGCAAGTGACCCTAGTACCCTATTGGAGATGAGCGGCAGGAAAATTGAGTAAACACCTGCTGTTATGAATATGACAATTGCTTTCTTTGAGGGGGGAAAGTAATATCTGCTAGAAGAAATTATAAACAATATGATGATATCAGCTGGTGTAGGGCAGTATGACCCATACCTTAAAAAATAAAACCACATCTATTTTGAAAGATGATATTATCCACATATTTCCTCTCATGTGAATTCTATGTAGGCCAACATTAGAGTACAATAGTAATATACATTTGATGAAATTTCTGTTTTTGAAAGCCTATAGAAGCTTTCCCCTCAGAATTTCATTTTCTTTTTTTATGATGACAATATATTCTCTTAGTGTGATGCATTCTAAAATATTTAATATGTGTAAATTAAATATTTTTTCCTTATTTTATACCAGTTATACACAAAACTTTTATTTAATGCTGCAAAGATTTCAAATCTATGCAGAGGTGCTGTATTAGGAATTTTTTCTACCCTAAAAATGATATTATTCAGTGCTTTTGTTTTAACAATAAAAGAATCCTTGAAATTAGTTGAGTTCTTATTTTTAAAAAGGTTTCCCTTCCTCCCCCTGATTACTGTTGTTAAAGTTTGTTTCCAAAAACTTAATTTTCACTCATCAATTAAATGTAAAAGTATAAAAATGCTTACAGTGCAAGTTTGTACATTTCTACTCACAAGTAAGTTCCATTGAGTTTAATAGGGCAAACACATGAGTAGATACAAGATGGCAGCTTTGGCTTTTAACATAACTGGTTTTGTTACTGACCTTTATGATGAACAGTGTTTAATGAAAATGGTCCATTGTGAAAAGAGAAAAGTTCTCATTGTTTAATAGTGCTTTGTTACTTTCATAACCAACCTTGTGGTGCCAGGTTCTGATCTACACAGTATATCTATCTATCTATCTATCTATCTATCTATCTATCTATCTATCTATCTATCATCTATCATCTATCTATCTTCACTATTTATTTATTATACTCAGTTTCTTTGAAACTGTCCACTGTTTTCTACTGAATGGGATTTTAAAAGCTGTTAGAATTCATTGCTGAAACTTCCCATTTTTTTTTTCCTTCAAAAAAAGAGAGAGGTCTATACTTTGGAAATTTTATGAGCTCACCAGTCATTCCTTTTCACACAGGAGAAATCTTGTCAAGAAGCTAGACATCAACTCCAGCTTCAGTCGGAATCTATAGCTAAAGAGCAGAATGAACTGAAAAACTCACTGGAAAAGCAAGAAGGGGTAATGCTGACTTTTTGACTGCAAGCATGTGAAATCAGCAATTGCTTTATCAAATAGTTTTTGCTAGAATCACACCCAGAAAGAGAGAGACAGAGTGCTAACTTTCCACAAGACTATACCCAAAACAGATTTCAGTTAATAAAACTGTGGACGATCGCTCCAAGATTAAACAGCTGTTGTGTTCATGTTCATGTGTTAACTCAGAAAAGTATGAGCACAGACCTAGGAATGTTGCAATAGTCTATTTCTACAACCCAATCCATAAAGTGGGTTTTTTTTTAAAAAATGCTCAGTTTAGCTCAGATGATGGATAATGACATAGCAGTGTCCCCTCCAAGGCATAATGTTAAAAGCAGCGGCACGAAAATAATACTACACATGGTAAAGATAATACACAGTACTGTTCTGCTTTTCTTCTCTCTATGTAGATCTCCAAGCAGCTGGCAACAGAGCTTGATTCAGCGCGTGCGCAAGTCCTGCAGATTCAAAGTGTCCTGAAAGAAAAAGAAAAGAACGAACAGCAGTTGCAGTTGAAGGTGAAAGAACTGAAGGAATCTTTTGACCAGAAGAAAAAGCAAAATGAAACACAGCAAGCTGAATTGAAATCAGCTCTCTTAGAAAAGGTAAGAGCCCACAGCATACAAAGAGGGTTTGCTACCAGTTTGGATTGATCTGAACACTGCTGTCTTCTGAATAAATGTAACAAAATTAAATAAACCATAGGTATTTATTTCATAGGGACAAGTATTGTAAAGTACTCTGTAAACGGAACAGCGAAAATGTTAGCAATAACGCAAGTAGAAAATGTTCATACTTGTATGTTTCCATGTTACTCTTTATTATCTATAAAGAAAACTCTTCTCATGTGTGTGTTAGGCAGAACTGGAGAATAAACTGCAGCAGCAGATAACACTGTCAGCACAAGAGCTTACGGCAGAGAGAGAAAAGATAGCAGAGCTACAGAAGACACATAAAAAGACCCAAGAGAACATGGAAAAACTTCAGCTGGATTTTTATGGCAAAGAATCTGAGCTCTTGGCTACACGACAAGATCTTCAGGTACATTACATCACTTTTAAGGCTATAGGGCCTCTTTTCTCATTGTGTGCAGTGTATTGTTCCTGTGTCTTTTAAATTGGCAATTAGAGGATACAAGTGGAATCTGCAGCAAAATACTGCAGTGTGGAATGCTCCTGTTCTCTCTCCCAATTGCTCTTTTTTGGAAAAAAATGTTAGTGTCTAAGGTGTATACAGTGCAAAACATTTGTAAGGAAGCAAGAAAGACCGTGATAAAGTGCCTGTTATATGAAGTGCTAACTTTGAGGATAAATAACCTATAAATACTGAGTTGTCTGAACTATGATAATGGCACCCTCTGCTGGAATATTTGGGAGAAATACTTCTGATTTGTGTTTTTTTCATTTTCCTTATAACTAAAGCTATAGCAGGATTTAAGCCATTTTAAAATTAAACTAGCTTTATACTTAAGTCCTCTAGCCACCGTATATGTAATCCTAAACACAACTAATGGAAAGAATTACAACCAACAGCAGCAGAAGTATCATCCTCTAACAATATTACATATTTAAAGTTTTATTTTTATTTTTTGTATTATGCTGGACATATATGGGTTTTGTTTTGCATTCATTGAGTGTTAGCCCGCTTTGATCATTAAAGCAGTAAATGCTCATTTCACTGCAGATGTAGTGCTGGTCACATTTATTTATTAGAAATTTTTATACCTAATCTTCTAACTGAAGTTCTCAAAGCGGATTTCAATCTATTCAAATTATAACAAGACTGACTTACAATGTTGGAGTCCTTCACCTGATCTATGGCTTCTGTCAGTCATAGTTTATGGCTCCCGGCAGCAGATGCAAGAGGCATGGAGTTGGGGGCAAAAGTGCTTACAGACCATTTATGATATATTAATATTAGTTATGTGATCTAGGGACTTATTAGAAGTTGGGGCAAAGGGAAGAAGACGACCTCAGGTTCTTCTCCCCCACCCCCGCTAATATCGTTTGGCATCCTCCATTCACTCCCCACCCCCACACAAATGATTTCCTTTCTCCTCATTCTCACATCATTTTAGCTACCACTTCTTTCACTGTCTGGGGGAAGGTGTATAGGAAAACATATACCTGAAGTTTCCTCTGCAAAATTGAACGAATAAAATAATAGATAGTTTATGGCACAATCTATTGTTCAGCTGTGCTTATCAGAACTAAGGAACAAACACATCACAACATATCTGGCACTAGGGAGGTGGAATGGCCCAACTTCCGTGCAGTGTCTAGAGATTTTGAAGTGGCTATAGGAAAGCAGGTACGACCGCAGCCGTTTGCATGGTTTGTATGGCAGCTTGTACAGAGTCCCGAATCGAAAGTGAGGGCCTTCCAAGACTCAGATGACGTGTGGTAGGGGAAGCGGGACAATGGCATCAGTGCAAAATAATCCTTTTATTTGCCCTCTAAATTTTGTATCAGCATTTATTAATATTATTTCTTCATGTTTGTATTCGGAGCTGAATTGGAAAGGACTTTGTTGCATATTGCTAACAGGGTTTTTTTACTATTAAAATCAACTCCTGTTTCTTCACATTAGTGCACAATCATATCTGCTACTGTGACTGGCTGACTGCAACCTTAGCTGTGTTTTTCAAAAATTCAGTCCACAGAGGAGAAGCTTGCTTTGGCCCAAGAAGAATTGGTTTCAAACAGAAATCAAATTAGTAATCACAATCAGTTGATCAAAGAACTTAAGACTGCAAGAGCTACATTAGAGCAGGATGTGTCTAATAAAGAACAACAACTGAAAGAGCAGAATAAACTGTTACAGGAAATACAGAAAGACAAGGTAATTTATTTTTTATTTAATGGTGATATGCCATGTGGCTATGGTTCTATATGCAATTGTTAAGTTTCATTGAACATTGAAGCTTATTTATGAGGAAAACGTGCATGTTTTTACTGCTGGACTAATTTGTCATCATTTGGTTAGAAGGTGATGTTTTTCTGCCATGTCCAAATCAATACTGTTAGAATATGTATGTAGGGTAGAAATACATTAGAACAGGATTTTAAAGAGGCAGCTCTTTACCGCCAGAAAAAGATCATTGCTTTGTAAATCAGTTAAAAGAAGTCTCTTAAAAATACCTGTCCATTTCCTCTGCTTCAAGGCTGGAAAAGAAACGGATCTGGCTAACGAAAGATCTAAAACAACTGAGCTTCAGAACATAAGCACCAAACTGGAAAAAGAAAATTCCAAACTAAGAGAAGAAGCCAGAACCTGCAAACAGGAATTGGAAAAAGTATGTCGAGATGCTACTCCATTTATGCTGGGCCACTTATTTTGTTGAGCATATTACCATTTCACTCAGACGTTCCCTGCCTGCTTACTCTGGTGAACTTTCTCACCTTTCCTGCCAACTGCATTTACCCTTCCATATCTGTAGGCCTTGTGTTGGTTTTTAATTAATGTTCCCTTCTTAAAACTGTGAGTGCTACTTTTTACTTTACCTCCCGAGTTTAATCCTTCCTACAGGTGACTTTTTTTTCAGGTCCGAATTATAGATTAAACTGGCAACATTTATACCTTGGAGAAAAAAGCAGCTCTATCTTCTTTGGGATCAAATAGCAATGGGCTGAGGTGGTGGGTGGGGAGAATGGATTTCTAGCATAAAATTATGATGGGGCCTAATCAGAAGCATGTCCCTGCTCTGGGCCCCTGGCTGCTTTTTCTTCAAATAAAAACAGCCAGTTTAAGCATGTTTTTTTGAAAGCATTTGTAACATAAGATGTATTCCACCCCCAGCCCAGTCAATTGCTGACTGTGTCCATTTATGTTTGTATGCTCTCTGCTGCTGCATATGTTGCAATCTGGTCAGTG
The DNA here is from genome assembly GCF_965153285.1 of Podarcis tiliguerta. Classification (NCBI taxonomy): domain Eukaryota; kingdom Metazoa; phylum Chordata; class Lepidosauria; order Squamata; family Lacertidae; genus Podarcis; species Podarcis tiliguerta. Next base: position 38,752,174 of record NC_139543.1, on the reverse strand, counting down.
ACCGAAATAAATCGATTCATTCATTCATTCATTCATTCATTCAGCTTCTCCTGCTTCCTGCCAGCAGAACTTCTCCTAACCCCCCCGACCCCTTGAGATGTGAAATTGAGCTCCCCCAAAATATTGTAAGCAGTTCGACAAATGGTTAGGAATGAGGCAAAAAGACACATTCATCTGGTTTTTAAACTTAACCTGTTAAAATATAGAAAATAACTCACTTGAATTTTTGTCTTGTTCTGTACTGAGAATTATACTGTTTCATGGGAAATAGTATGATTTCAGATTAGCTCTCACCCAAGTATTATTTTTGTCATTGTAAATACTGTATGTTTTTAACAGGAGATAACAAATTTAAAGGATGCCAAACAACTATTGATCAAGCAGAAACTGGAATTGCAGGGAAAAGTTGATAACATTAATTCAGCTCTTGAGCAGGAGAAAAAGAACCAAGAAGTTATCAAAGATCAGTTGAAAAAGAGAGAAGAAGAAATGAAGAAGAAATGTGCTGAGATTGAGGCAAAACTGGTTGGTATATCTATTACGAGAGCACTTAATATGTATCCATGCTTAAATATGTTTAAGCATCCGTTCAGCAGTTTCAGGTTTTGTAGCTGGAGTCATTCAGGGTGCCGCCCTCCCAGGTCAGGTGGAAAAGTCCAGCAAGGCAGAGGGAGGTCTTTCAGGACTCACAGCCAAGATGGTCTCTTATCTATTATCAGAGTCTTTGTAATCCAAGATATTTAACCTGCTCAATTTAACTTATTATGTATCGGGGAGTATTCCCTATTAAGTAAGACAAAACACACAGGCTTCTATCCTAATTTCCCATGAGCAGAACTCTACTCATGAGATACCATTGCTGGTGGAATGAAGAGAAAGTTATTTTCACTGATTTCTCCTTTCTCACTGGCTTCCCCTGTTTATTTCAAAAATCTGCTCTGGTGGTTGGAGGGGCAATGTTGTAGAAGGCTGAGGTGGAAATTACTTACTCCCTGCCGTTGGATTGGAGTCACTTTTATGAAGGGAAGCAATTTGGGATCCTAGCCAGGATTTCATTATTTTTTCCATAGCAAGAAGAGTTAGATATGGAGAATGGGGTGGTTCCCTCTTTGGCTACAACCCCAGGGGTAAAATATCATCTGAACAGACCTTTTGTTGTTGTTGTTGTAATAAGGAAAATACTTACATTTAAAAAATGTTTTTATTGACTTAGCAAGCTGAGAAAAAGGAAAAAGATGAGCAATATAAAAGTCATGAGGAGGCTGAGGGTAAACTCAACATGCAGATCACAGCTTTAAATGAAAATCTGGGTACGGTGAAGAAAGAGTGGCAAAGCAGCCAAAGAAGAGTTAGTGAATTAGAAAAACAAACAGATGATTTACGTGGAGAGATCGCAGTACTGGAAGCCACAGTGCAAAATAACCAAGATGAGAGGAGAGTGCTGCTGGAAAGGTAAGTCAGTGAATTAGAGGCAGAATAATATGTTTTTTGTGTATGTATGTGGTGACTTCCGTTTTTTATAATAGAATGGGGAAAACTTCCTATTGTGTAATTTTGTGCTAAAAACAAATTTTAATGGAAATAAATAAGCTTATGCAGTCAGAATAAATCACCCAAATTGACAAAGAAGCTAAAATTCAAAAATCCTAACACTGACCCCCCTTTTATGTGAAATTTAGACTGCCCTGTGTATGTACTGCATATGGTGACTTACTCCTGGAACATAACTAGCCACTTAACACAGGAAGCCAACTCAGTTGTTGTTCAATGTAGACTTCTTAATGGCCTTATTTGTTTCTACAATAAGGGAGGTTACCTTACTAGTATGGTTGAAACCATGTTGGAATAGGGATTCAGACAGTTTGAAATGTAGCTTCAACTCAGAAAGTGTTGGAATGGAATAGTTCTCTCACTAACATAAAGGAAATCAAAAGGATCGATTCCCTGCCCACCCTTGGTTCTTGACAATAGTCTGAGGGCAGGTTAGCAGTATGAATTCGCATGTGAATGATGGTTTTATTTTTCCTCAGTTTACGACATTGTAATAGCATTATGATTTCTTCTTTAGGTGCCTTAAAAGTGAAGGAGAAATTGAAAAACTTCAGAGCAAATTGATGGATGCACGAAGAAAACTGGATGACACTACTGCAGCCATGCAAGAGCTAGGCAGAGAGAACCAGTCACTGCAGGTATTTCATTTTGGTGCCTAAAGACAGACTCTGCGCTACCTTTAAATTTATTAAAGTAAACAGTGCTCTTTGCTAAGTTGTTCAGGTGAGTCAAATAGATGGGTAGGGGAGAGGAACCAAATGTGGTAAGAATGATGTGGTTATGTGTAAAATTATACACAACAATTCTGGGTTGGGAGTACTGTGTGTGGGTGTGTAGAACACTTGCTGTTGAATTTCCATGAAGTAGCTTTGACATGATTTGGGTTTTTGATTTAACGTTCATAAAAATCTCTACTCTTACATTTTATAGATCAAACATTCACAAGCCCTGAATCGGAAATGGGCTGAAGATAATGAGGTTCAGAATTGCATGGCCTGTGGGAAAGGTTTTTCCGTAACAGTAAGAAAGGTATGTATGTCTGGGAATATCTTCTGGAGAAGTTTGTGTGTGTGTGTGTGTGTGTTGAGAATTATTTTTGTGAAAGCAGTAAAGCAGTGGCTGTATTTGCTAAAAACAAAATAAAAATGTTTTAGCGTACTGTGAATGAGCTGGAACAAACCACAGGCTCACATACCCATCTCCATTTTCCATGAGCCAGGAAGAGAAGTTGAGAAGTTTCTTTTAACTACAGTATTTGTATTGTTTGGTGCAACAAAGTGATTTAATATTAATTTCAAAGAAACAAACATCAGTCTCTGGCCTTTGAAGCTGACTTGTTGAAGTTGGCTGTGGATCACGTTAATCATTCTGAAAACACAGGAAGCTACAGTTAACAAAAAAGTGGAAGCAACATTTTGAAACTCCCCTCCTTGGAGGAGAGGGGAAGGTGGGAGCACATTGGGTTCAAGGATCACTGTGATATACCGTGTTTTTCCATCTATAAGACGCCCCCATGTATAAGACGCCTCCTATTTTTGGAAACTCAGATTTAAGAAAATGGGGGGGAGACACTGTGCATAAGATGCCCCCTAATTTTTGACATTATTTTTAGTGAAAAAAAAACCTAGTCTTATACACGAAAAAATATGGTAGCGTGGTTTAGCATGATGTGCCATCACAGCCAATGTGTGTTAAGGAAGCATTTTTAAAAGGTGATTGTTTAAAATGAACTTTTTGGTGATGTCTGGCAGATTTATAGAAGGGAGATATTTGTATAAGCCTCATGCTTTCTTTTGTAAGCAATGCAGTGAGAGACTTGTCAGTACAAGCCGTGTTCAGGCCTTGTATATTTTTGTACAACTTGATGCAGTCTGCTCAGCCTGGCAATGGGCATCTTCCTCCCGTGTCATTTGAACGGATACTTGCAGGTGGAAACAGTTACAGGATTATGAGGAGAGCAGTGTGAAAGCGAGGTTCACAATAACAAGTTGGTTTGGAGCACATAGGAGTGGAGAGCATGTTCATGCCATGGCTTGGCATCATATATCTCCCTGTATATAATTGTTTTGCTTTGTTTTTCCTGTTTCACAGCATCACTGCAGACAGTGTGGAAATATCTTCTGTGCCGAGTGCTCAGCTAAGAATGCCTTAACGCCTTCTTCTAAGAAACCCGTTCGTGTCTGTGATACTTGTTTCAACGACTTGCAAGGATAATTACTCACAGCTCTTAAATGTTATGCTAGAATAAAGTTTCTGTTATGCACTTCGTACAACACTCAGACTACTCTTTGGTTTGGGTGATGATTGTAACAATGGGCAAAATTATAGTATTGTTGAAAATATACATATAAAAAAGTCAAACAATTGTACTTCTTGTGAGGCTGAAATTATCTATGGCTTGTTTGGTTTTGATCCTACAAGAGCTTCTGTGTCTAGTTTATAAGTCCCCAGTAACTTGTAAATAAAGTTTAAACAGAGGAGTAACAATGTATTTTTTTAATCCTAATTTCCTTGTTTAAAAGTAACACATTTTAAAGTAAACACATTTGCAGGGATTTTGTGTATCAAATGCTGCTGCTCTAATGGGATGGTTACAGTTTAATAGCTTCATTGAAGTGTGAAAGATACGTAGCAGGCCCAAACAAGCAGCTTTTTTGCTTATTTCTTTTATTTTCTCACTCTCTGGGGATTCCACTTACAGTGAATGCCTAGACAGTGGGGAACTGTCTTGAGGTTTTAAACTTTTCAGGATGTTTCACTACAGTGTCACTATATACTTCACTGAAAATGAAAACCAAGTGTCGAGTGTATAATGTATGCTTGACATCTCTAAGAATACTGTTCATCATATCAAAGGTACTTAAGTGGACTACATCATCCTTAATATGCAAGGTCTTACTCTGAAACTTTTTGAGGTTGGGCCATGTTTTTGCTGCATACCTTTTCAGAGGTCTTCTCCTTAGTTAATTTTATTATTATTATTATAAAATCTTTGTTGTTGTTCAATTCACTTCACAAGAAACACTGCATGGAAGTTCCCAGGAAAAAATACTGTGAAGTGTGGGAATTAAAAAATACAACATTAGGAAAGAAAGTAGTCACCTTGGAATTCTACCTTTCTCTGTAAATTTTTGTCTCCAGTTTCTTAGTTCTTGCTAGAGATTTGCCATACCTCCCTGCCAAATGGAAGTGAAATTCCAGGTTCTGCTAATGGCTTTAAAGTAACTGAGATTCCACCACCAAGAGCCTTTCTCTTGCTTTAATGAGGTACATCTCAGTCGTAGGTTTTATAGTACAACGGTGTCATGTTTCGTCCAAATGAGAAGGTACTGAAATTGCTCTTTTAAAATCCAATCTTTTAAAGATTGGATTTAGGCAGGAAATGTCATCTTTCAGCCCCATCTTTTCTTCTCTCTTGATTTGAGAGGCGAGGATAATATACATACTTCTATGCACATTGTAATCACACAAAATAATGTACTTTGTAAAATTTAGAGTGACTAAAATACAGCATGACATTTAAAATTAACACCTTTTGGATATGTGGTCTATTTAAAATGCTATGAAGGAAGTGATGCCAGCAAGGAAGAATGTTGTAGACTGAGAAATGGAAGTACAGCACTAGGAAGAAATGGAGAAGCAAACAGCTTAACACAAATATATTTGTAGAGGGGTCATGGCTAGCATGACCTTTGCACTCAGAAGATCCCAAGTTCAATCCCTCATGCCTCAAGATAAAAAATGTTTCATACATTCCAGGTCCAGCAAATACCATTTTTTTTGCCTGGAACTTTTGAGAGGCTGCTGACAACGGGAGCAGACGACGTTTGATTCAATGGCCTGATTTAGTATAAAGCTGCTTTATCTGTTCAAAAATGTCCAGATGAACAAGTACAAAAAGGATGTATGAAACCTTAATTTTTTTGAGTTAGATATGCATGCTCCATATGCCAAATTTACATCTAATCATTCAGCGGCTACATGTGTAGACATTTCCCCCATCTATTTGGTGTTTTTTTTTTAAGGAGTAAATGGTAAAGTAATATCCGGAGCATCTACTAAGGTAATTGGGAATTATTAGGGCTTTTACTTGATTAAATAAATCTTAGTCGATTAATCACACCAGTTTTATTCAATTAAACATGCTTATGAATAAATTAAAGTTTTGAAGGAAAAGAGTATTTTGGTTTTAGATTATGCTCGCATGTGTTGCAGCAGGCACCATCTTAGAAAAGCCGTCCTTTGTTCTGTGCAACAGAATGGGGAGAGGCCTTTGCCAGTCAGAGTTTTTGTAAGTACTTGCCTTCAAAAGAATATCTGAAAACCATCTGCTCCCTCATTCAAACAGATGAAAATATATTGAAGTGGTTTGATTTGTTAATTGACAACACATCACAGCCCTAGAAGTTGCGAACTTATATATGGAGGCAAGGGGAAATCCATTTTGTTCAGAGAAAGAGCATAAGATTGGATCCGTAGTTCAGAAATTTGAGCTACTTCAGTGGAAACGCCCCCTAAGAACCTCAGGAAGGGGAAGATAATAGCATTGTCACTTGCACTGTGCACTTTCTCGTGTAACCAACATAATATGCAAGAAATGAAACAGCTGTTTTGCAAGAATTGTTGTAGTAATTGGTCCACAAGGCTATGTATTCTTAGAGGAGTGTTCATTGAAATTCCTAGTAACTTCATTTTTGTTAGGAATATTGCATCCTTAATTCTTAAGTGCTCCAGAGGACACGTGTATATATAGCAAAGGAATTTACATGGTTTTAACAAGCATTGTTTGACTTAAGAATCGAAAAATGTGGACATAGCAATTTTGCACATTTGTATTATTAGTTGACTGGTTTCCATAGTTCATGTATCAGCTTTTGTTTTCTTAGTATTGAGTTTCTCTAGAACTTACATGGATGGTCTGTTTTCCAGGCCATAGCAATAAGTACATACAAAAATCCCTATACCTAAGAGCAGACATATTTGTGTTCACATTCTGTTTTGAATTGCTAGAAATCTTAAAACCAGTATACTACTTAAGAGTAGTATGCATTTATAAAATAGTTACAATTTTACAATGCTGCAATTTGTCAGCATTGACTGTTCTGTCTTGGTTAATGGAGTGATGCAATATTCTATGCAGTCATTGTACAGCAGGCAAAAGGAAGGGTTTTCACCCAATTCAGTAGAACATATCTGATGGTAGGAAACTAATCTGTTTTCTCTTGTGTGCCAATTAAAGAGCCACTAAGTTCAGTGAAGACTTCTTTCTTAGTCATCGTTCCCTCCTTACACCCCAATATGGAAAAGTTTTACTACTGGCTTTGAGTTTTAAAGTATCTAAATACATTGTTCATTGTTGATATATAAACAGACTGGTGTGGCAGATCCAGATTTCCCTAGTGTTGGTGCTCATACAATGTACATTCTACCATGTGGTTAAATCCCCAACTCTCGTCACCAAAGGGATAAGAAAGAATGTCACGTTGGGTTAGCAAACACTGAAACCTTTTATAATAGAAATCTGTCCAAAATGCTGCTTGTATAGGATTTGTCACTTTTGTAATAAAATTATTATTAAAAAAAACCCCTTTAAAATAAACACACAACGCCCCCTTTCATTCTGACACTTGATACCACTATGTAAGATTTCATTTAAACTACCTCTTGATATGAAATTCAACTTTAGTGCATTTTGATAGGATTCCTTCACTATGATGTTAGGTATGATTTGTGGTAACTGCCAAATTTTCCAAGTGTTTTGTCTCACCAAAAATGTAATATTTGGGTATGTATGCTAATGTAGTTTCCAATTATTCTAGGCTCACTTGTGCTCTTTTGACCTATGTAGTTTAGTTCTACAAACTTGTAGCTGTTGGACAGGAATGAAACCAATTCAAGCTGTCCTGGTCATAAGTCTGTTGGACTTTGTCACCTGTATGTAATATTGGCAAACTGGATACTGGTTTAAACATGAACATGCCATTAAATTAGCCTCTTGTTTGCAACAGTCTAGACAAGAAGTTGACAAATGCTATTAAGCTTATAATGGATGTGTGCCACAAAGTGTACTGTCCTGTTGGCCTCTTTTTAATGATTGGTTTATTATGGTCGCAGATGTGAATATTGTGCATAATATTTACTGATTTTTATGTATAATTGTATAAATTAGAATTGGAAAAATTCTGTGCTTACCTTATATTTACAGATGTTTTAAGGTAGCCTTACCTACACAACACTGCACTTCTTTTTCAACTGGACCCTTAAACTCACATTATCTGTAGATAGTCTTGCATGACCATTTTTATCAGTTGGATTCTCTCAAGTCCTCCTCTCAGTGGTGTGTTTATGACTTGTGGTCATGTAGTTGTGCCTTACATTGTGAAAGAGTTTAGTTCAGTACGCACTGTAATCCCTAAACTCTGCATTTGGAAAGTAATGAAAGCTGAGGAGTGACACCCGACATCAGCTAATTCTGTATGAAATAACATGAGTGGATACTTGTGGAAATGTTACTTTTGTATTCTAATCTGTTATTGGGCTGAAATAAAATTAGACATTTCTAATAGACCATTTGCAGTGACTTAATTTGCTGTGCTTTTGATGTCGCTGTAGCCACTTTTATTCATTTGCAAATTCAGATAGTGGTCAGGCAAAGCTGAGTAGTATCCTTTTGGTGTTACATCATGAACATAATTGTGGTAAAGGTGATAAAAATGGCTCTTCTAATTGGTGCCATTCTGCTTCATTCTAAAGTTCTTTGAACTAGTAATCACTGAAGCCGTGTGGTTCTTACCCAGAATTTTACAAAAAAGTGTATACCTCAAAAGTACTGTATTTTTTGCTCTATAAAACTCATTTTTTTCCCTCCTAAAAAGTAAGGGGAAATGTGTGTGCGTCTTATGGAGCCAGAACAGCAAGACGGATTGCTGCTTTCACTGCGCAGAGATCCTTCTTGCTGCTCTGGCTTCTGAGATTCAGAATATTTTTTTTCTTGTTTTCCTCCTCCAAAAACTAGGTGTGTCTTATGGTCTGGTGCGTCTTATAGAGCGAAAAATACGGTATGTGCAACCCTGTTTGGTGTTGTATGGTCAGTATGAACTGATTTTACCCTGCGGCTTTAATTGGGGGTTGGAGTAATTTTTTTCTGGAACGCTACAGCCAGAAATTACAATTTCTCAGTTCTTAGTTTAACCCCATTCCAAGTTGTGCAGGTATCTCTCTTTGTAGCATAATGTTGATGAAATTTCTTCAAAGCGCTGATGAGGTGAGGAAGGTAATCTCAAGGTGACCACACTGCTTAAAAATGGGTTGTGTGATTCTATAATCTAATGTGAGAGGTGTTTTTGTGAAGATCAGTGTTCGACTGTTACTTTGTTTGACATTTTGGTGGTTGGATAAATGGTTTCTGAGGTAGGAAAAAATTGTGCAGATTTTTTCTTTCTTTCATAACCAGGTAGTATTTGATCAAAAAACAGAATACTCTGATTTAAGCGGGTCTCATGATTACTGGTACCCCAGTTTGACTGCAGAAGAACTTGTAAAGGCAGTTTTAAAGATGTTGGTTTAATGGCACTAGTTTCCTTTCTCTTCCCCATATCATATCGCATATATTTTCTAGTTTTTATCATGGAATGCTAAACCAAAACAAGCCATCCTGTGAGGAACCAAAGGCCATAAGCATAGCACTACAGTTTGAATAATGACCATCCAAGCTGCTCTTTTCCTTCTCTGAATTCTGTTCTAGCAAGATTGTTTCCAGAGTTTCACCTTTCCAGGCTCCAAAAAATGTTGCCTTGTTTTTTTTAAAAAAGGAAATCTGTTACATTGTCTAGGGGTTCCCAATGAACCACAACTAAATTTCAGATGATTCAGCAGGTAAACTAAAAAATGAAGTTTTGGGTTTATTTTCTCTCTTTGTGCAATTTGATATTGCTGTTTCCATCTGTGACATCCATGTTTTCTGTAAGGTGAAAAAGAAGTTTTAATTTAATAACAAAAGTAACTTAGGGATACATACTTTCCATATAGTCCATATAGCTAATTAGGCAATAGCATCTATTCATATTTTTGAAAGGGGTATCTCACTCTAGTGGGGCAAGCACAGTACCCAAGACGGACAAATAAACTAGCTCAAATCATTTGGGGAAAGGTGTTAGCATTATCTTAGGTGAATTGCTTGTGTTTATTTTTTTTAATGTTCGTAAAATAAAATACTTACTTTGAGAGACTCAGTCTGTGCTTGTAGTAAAAAGGCTGCTATGCACTGCTGAAACCGATTTCTGTGCTGTATTAGAAAAGCATTTCGTAGTCCGAAAACTAAGAAAACAATTGACACATGGTAAGACATCTTCCACAGCTTTTACTCCAGACCTCTATAAGGAGCAAATATCTGTTACCTTTGAAACAGGCCATATGAACTACTTCAGTGGAACTTGTATACATCCATTAATTGACTTTTAGACTGCATGAAATATCAACAATACTTAAGCTTGGTTTTGGATATACGAGTAACCAGGGATAAGGGATTGGGAGTGAGCTGCAATCTTCTGGCTTTAGGGAAAATAAAACTACATGTTATGTGGTGTAACTATTTTCTAAACAACAATTATTACGTAATGAGCTGCCACCTGCAAAGCTGGCACTTTGTCCTTTTTTTGACAATTTGACATAGTTGCATATCCTAAAGACTCAGAAGTGAGGACATGATTTAGATGGATATTAAGCCAGTGATCACAAGGGGTCTCATAAAATCACATTGATGGGAAATGCAAAAGCTAGGTCTTCACTTGGATTCTAATTTTATACAAAAACAGGAGCAAGTCTGAATCCATGGAGAGGAAAAGGAGTGAAGATAGTTCAGCTGATCAATTTAGAATAGTGGGCAAAATGAGAAGTGTTCCCAAAAAAATTAATTTCTTTTGAACATTGGTTGGTTTAGCACAGACAGTGGTGTTACATCTTTAATCCTGAAGTGAGGCAGGTCTGTCTGATCAAAACTGATTTCCTTCAGCACGCTTTCTCTGATTAACCATGTAAATTCTCTTCACTACCATTGTAAGCTGTTGGACCTATATACATCCCAGAGACTGTAGAAAAATTGTGGTGGGATGACTGAAATGAATATATTTTGCTTGAGGGGTAGCAACTGGCTTATTTGTATTGTGTTCCAAATATTTTAAGAGAGAGCTATTTAAGATGGGCACAGAAAATAGCTGTCCCTGCATATATGCCATGCATCTACTCAATATTTGAAGAATGTAACCAAGCCATATGTAAAACGTATTTAACATACCTGTTATGTGGAAGGACTCAATATTTCTTACTACCATTCTGTCTAATGGGATAGGCTGGTCAAGCACAGTGCAATAGCCACCACCTTCAAGCAAAGATTGCAATTCGGGAGTGAAAAAGGGGCCAACAGGTGTTAAACTCGGGTCAGAAACTACAGATTTCTGAAACAGAAAGGAAAACCAATACGTTACCTAAGCATTCTATATTCCAGATTGTAGTTGTGGCATTTCTGACATGTAGTACTTGACTTAAATTTGTGAATGGCAGCTCTTGGAACTTAAGTCAAAATTGTCACAAGATTAAAATGCTTATTTTTCTGTTCCATGGTGCTAGCTTTGTATCATAAACACATTTCAAGCTCTAATAATTTTTGTTAATTGTAACAACTTGGCATTCAGTTGGACTGCTATGCTGCAGTTCTTTAAAATACAAATAAACTATGGTGCATCAATGTATCTGAAAGCACATGAAACCTTAGTTACATCAACACTGTACATTTAAAGCATGTCTACTTTCAGATGTCTGCTTTTTACATCTAAGTCAACAAGGTAATAGGAGGTGTTGGGTTAAAAGGAACCAGGCTTGGGCCACCAGTGACTGCAGCTTCTTTAAAAAATAAGTGCATATTGCAAAGTGACTACTTGCATGAAATCAAAATACGGACCTGTACTCCTAAGGGGTTACCAAAATGTGCCCACTGTGAGGCACTGCCCCTAAGTATCATATAATTGCCGGGGTCTGTTCTTCATTTCTTTGATACGTCAGCAATTCACAACTCTTTCCTCAACATTTTTACTTTAATGATTTTAAAATATTACGTAAATGTTTACTGCACCTACAGATCAAAATGTGCATGAGCGCAACAGCCGTAGCTGATCTTTCTTTTCCTTCTTACCTTTTTCTGCCGGTTAGGCTTTGTAATCAACAGCAAATCATCAAACAGAAAGAGGTAGACATCAACAAGTCTCATATGTTCTAAGGAATAAATGCGAAAGTAAACACTGTTTTTTATTTTGTAACAAAACTTCACATTTTATGCCTTAAATTCATCACGACATTTTGCTTTTGGATTTATCTTGACTGAAAGAATTTGGAAAATTACTTGCTAAGAGATTCAAGCATAGTTTTTCTAGTTCCACAATTCTAGGAAGTTTGTTTTAATGAATAGAACTGAACTTTCAAGTTTTATGGCTCAAGCTCCAGAGATTAATTTTAAAGGAAATAGGAAGCCAACAGCTGTCCCATATCACCTGTTCCTTAATATTAAAAACTCTGGATGTGACAAATATTCAGCTTTGTAGTTTGGGTTGTCTAACATTTGCAATACATTGGCAGCCAAAGTAGTCTGGAAGAATGGTGGATCACTTGCTTGCATAACTCACATAATATTTTAATAGTTTTTAGCAGAGCTAGGGAAATGACTGAATCTCCCACGAGTAAAAGATTATCAAACAGATTATAGAGCAAAAATAACCAGGGATATATATTGTCAAATTATTTGTAACTTTCCATAGCCTATCAGCTGTTACATTTTCATCAGTCTTAAGTATATCACCGCCTGCCAGTTCATTTCAAAAGCAGACAGCAGATTAAAAAAATAATCTGTTGTATGCTTCACCATCAGCAATCTAGTACAAATTTGACTGCTAATTATGAACAGAAAACACTGAAGTTTAACATATTTCTCTTTTGGAAAAGCATATTTATTTAAAAGACCTACTTTTACACATCTTGTTTTTCCCCCTCTAGAAGAGTGGTATTGAGACATCATTCACACTGATTTTATTCTTTCTGAATATATTTTTATTCTTTGACCTTGTTGGACTGCAGTCTTATTTTAGTGCCATGAGCACTCACGTTCAATAACATGGAAGCAAGGAGTGGTGTTGAACTGAGTAACCCCACTAACAGCACACACCCCTTCTGTGATGTCTGTACATAGAGCACAAACCTCTGTAGCAAGGGGCCTTTGCTCATATAGTTGTATAGGCAAAGCCTTCATTAGAATCTGGAACACTGAATGATTGAGGTTCCATATTCTGGGCATGCCTTTGCATGTATAGCTCTATGCAGGAAAGCCCTCTCTACAGATGTCCATGTTGTATGAGCAAATGTCAGGTGTAGACATGACCCCAGGGGAGGGTTAGGTGATGCACCCCACTCTATGCTCCCATGATGAACATGGAGATTCATAACATCTTTATACAGCACTTGTCCAACTTTTATTCATATCCTCTCTTTAGGTTTGCAGATTAGTTTGAGTTAGGTGTACATTTCTGTTACGTAACTATGATACAGAAAGCACTCTTTACCTGCTAGGGTTAATCTCCCCTCATGAACAAGAAATCTCTTTGTTGGTGACAAGATGTTTTCATTTGGGTTTTCTCTTAATAAGTTCTTGAGACACTGGTGATGCAGAAAGAGAGATAATCATGGAACTTTTGAATAAAAAGTGGTAACAGTGCAATTAAAATCCTGAGTAACAGAAATAATACAATGGACTATTTAATTGGATGACTGGCTACATGTGTTAGACAAATACCACCTTGACAGCCAATCCTATACAGCAGCAGTGACTAACCTTTCTCAGTCTGGTGCACCTTGACTCATGCCCAACCCTTAGAGGGCTGCATGTCAAAATGGGCATGGCCAATGTCACATTACCGGTAATTCCTTGCCTTCTGTCTGAATCCATTTATAAATGCTGTGTCATTACAAAGAACTACCTCTTTTCTTTTCCGCTTCCATTTTTGCTTCCTCCCCATTGATTTCCTCAGGAATCATTACCAAATAAATCTATTTACATTCCCACCTTCAGCCCCCATATTATTTTATTGTCCTCCAAATTACTCACTCCATTTTCTCATCATGAAGAGCTCTTCCTCTTCTCCCTCCCTCCATATTTGCTTATTCCTTTTTCAGTGCTCACTTGTATGGGAGCTGGTCTAAGATCTGCGTAGTCTGTGTGCAGGCACCTCTCCAGAGCGTATATAGAACATTCTAGAGCTAGTTACATATTCTGAAGTTAAGCCATGAATATTTGTCCATGTTATTTTAACAGTTTTATGCAGATTTAAGAAGACCCTGCTAAGGACATATTTTTAAGATGGATGAATAAAAATTTCTTACCTCAGGAACAAAAAATCTTTTTTCTTGATCCCAAAGTGAAGGCCAAACTATAATTTCCTGTAGCTGTTTAAATTTCTGGAAGTTATCCAGCCATTTCACTTTCCCTTCCAAATCTCCTGAAAAGATACACCATGGAGCAGCAAGGTTGGCTTAATGAAAATGAAATCTCTGTCCTTCATTAATATGGGCCTTAGCATTCTCTATATGGAGAGCTGAGTGCCTTCTGTATTGATATATTCTAGTCAATGTTGTCATCCCTGTGGATGTTAAGAGTATGAGCATCAATGTTCATGTTTCATACCAAATATGAGTTATCAAGCTTATAGTGTTTTTTGGAATGTGCTGGTTTACATAATATTACTTTTGTTTGTAGCTAGTGAATGTATTTTCATGTTTCAGTTCCTAGGGGAATAGTTTTTGCCATACAGTCTTCATGCATGCCTAAATGCTGAGCAAGAAAGGTTGGCCCAAGGTATTTTTGTTGGATGAGGCTGAGGAGCAAATGGTATTCAGGCCCTCCCCACCCAAACCCAAGTCAAGTGCAAAGCACACAACATCAGCCAAGGTGTTTTGGCACCTGAGGCATGAAATCCCACAAGCAATTCTCCCCCTCCCTGGTATAAAAATACAAGCACAACAAATTAAAGAACTAGCTGCCTTTTCATGCCACATAAAACCTGCTGCCTGAGGCAGCCATACCACTCTGCCTATTGGTAGGACTGGCTCTGTGAAAACAACTCGGAACAACTTCTGAACCAAGAATGCAGTTTCAGACCTTCTCCAACTCACTTATAGATTTTTCCACCTTTTCTTTAATTGTACCAATGACAGATTTCTCGGCTGCCTCTGTATTTTTCCATATGTTCTTCAGGAGAAGGGGGTAGCGGGTCAGTTTGTGCAAAGGGGCAACCAGCAGTTCTGCGAGATGGAGACGCTTGCAGCGCTCATTCTGTTCACACCACTATCGAATACAGATAAATTTTGTATTAGGATTAACAAGTGTACTCTTGACAGTAAGCAGAATAATGCTTCATACCGCCAACCAGCAGTGTGATACACATTTCTTAAGTAAAATAAATTTCATGAGAACCCTGCATTGTCATTGCTTTCAGAATGGCAACCCAGTTCCCATAGCAGAGGAATAAATGCACCCCCTTCTCTCATACCTCACACTTAATGTGGTAATAATTGGGATGAATCATCCACCTAAATAAAAAAAAGGAAGGGAAATATCATGCAGATAAGTCTTTTGTGTGTACAGGCCTCAAGGTGGTGGTGGAAAGGTTTGCAGAGCACACCCACTTTACCACAGGAACTAGATTTCCACATATTTCTAGGCCCAATTCAAAGTGCTTGCACTAGTGCTTAAAACCCTAAACAACATAGGCTCCAAATACCATAAAAATTCATTCCTTCCCTACAGACACTCTCAGGTGTCGTCAGTTCAGGCCAACATAAGAAAATCATCCCCAATAATTCCCCCCAATAGCATATTTTACTTTAAAATGACACGTTTCTTGATGTATAAGCCACATGAAGTGGAGGGGGATGATAGTAGAGATAGTGATTTCTGATGAACAAGGATGGGTATTGATGTTATTAGTTCATTAAATGTATACTTTGTTGTTGTTGTTTAGTCGTTCAGTCGTGTCCGACTCTTCGTGACCCCATGGACCAGAGCACGCCAGGCACTTCTGTATACTTTAGTATACTTTATATGTATACTTTAGTTCACCCTTAATCGTATCGGTGAACTATGATAGCAATTGACTTTGAAAAAACTGCCGCTGTAATATCACAACTGTAAATGTTAAACAAGGATAACAGCAAAACAATTGCTTTACTTTCAAATAGATCCCAAAATCTTCTCTTTTCTTCAGTTTTTCCAAGTAAAAGATAGCAGAGGTATAATTCAGGCAGTACATCTGGTGACTCTGACACAGTTTCCCTTGGAAATACTGCAAGACAAAAATGTAAGTCATTGAGGGCAATATGAAAAACTAAGTTATACTCAGAATAGACTCAAGCCCATTGCAAGCCCTTGGGATCCCTTACAACTCTACAGTTCTATGCTTCTATGATTTTAATGAGTCCACTTGCAGTAAGACTAATGTTGCATATTCCTCTTGGCATTGTGAGAACCAAATATTCATTTATTAGATTTATACCGTGCCTTTCCTCCTGAAGGAGTCCATACATTTATTGCACATAATATTTTTTTTGTACTTTTCCACAACCCTCTGTGATCAGAGATATCTGAGATGGCAGATAATTCCTTGTTACTTCATAGTAAGGATGGATCATCACGCCCAGTGCACGATCCATCCACAGTTAAGCTTTTTTTCCTGTGTGTGCTTAAGATAGTAGCCCAACCCACACTTACCTTCATAGTAAGTTCCACTGACGTCATTGGGATTCACTTTTGCCTAAATATACATAGCACTTTGCTACAGAAAATCCCCACTGAAATAAATGAATTTTAAAATACCTTTTGCTGGACTATATTTTTTGTTTACAAAAAGACATGGACTTTTGGAGAATTTCAACTCCACATTCTTGCTGGCTGCTTCAGGTCATTCTCGGGTCTTTGCTTAGTGGTGCTGAATCTTAAAACTCATCAACCCCTCCACATAATCAAGAATAAGATGAATTCCAGAGGGGTAGTCATGCAGCCAACAAATTCATGCTGGCATCTTAAATGTTAAAGCTGTAACGTTATACCCATTTACCTGGCTGTAAAGCTGCACTCCTGTGCTCACTTACCTGAGAATAAGCCTCACTGAAGTCAATGGGACTTACTTTGAGTAGACACGAGCAAAATTGCACCATGAGCACAACTAAACTTGCATAGGGCCGCACTGTAAGAAATGTACTGTGATTTATGCTCTCATGGGCCAGAGCCTACTTCATTGGCGGTATGAAGTAGTTATCTAAGTGAGTGTTTATATTCCCTAGGTACAGAGAGAAGAGGAAAATACTTTAAAAACAAAGTCTGGTCAAGAAATAATGGTTCCCTTCCCCCTTCCCCTTGTTTCCCTCTGTCAGTCAAACTCAATTGCAGTTGGAATTGTAGTTTCCTGGGGGCTACAACCTTAAGCATGTGTACACACACACACAAACAACTTAACTGTGGATGGATCATGCCATGGTCAGGGTGTAAACTCTAGGTCATTTCTGAACAAGTTAAAAAGCAGCAGTTCTGATGCAGATCCCCGTTTCATTTCTTGACAGTGAGAACTGTCCATTTACACCTAGACTCTGCTTTCTGCTCTTTAACCATTTACTGATGCATCAGCTAAGCTTAACACATTGTCACTCTTACCTTTGTGAGCACAGGGATGAAATCTATGGAAGGCATAGGCTGAACAAGGTGATCCTTTATAGCACTGAAGAAACTGGTCACAAAACTGAGGCTCACCTAAGTAAGAGAATCTTATTTAAGATGTCCTTTGTATGAAAGATTCGACTGCAAGGCACTAAATGAGCTCTCTGCTTTTATAATTCAATGGAAGAAAAATGTAAGGCATAGTGATCATATTCAGCTTCACTACTCCAAACAAATACCCAGGGATGACTTGTTGTGTATTTGAATGCAACATTTGAGCCATTGTTGCTTTAAGACAAATGCACTAGAAGATGTAATTCCACAGGTCTTATATGTCTAATTTCCCCAAAGGGAGTATTTAAATAGTAGGACCCACACTGCTTTGAGTTGTTAATATAGTTTTGATTTAACTATTGTATTGAAGCTGTAGAATGAAAAGCCACAGTGCTGATACATGTTCATGGTCAATCTACAAATTAAAGTGTTTTCTCACCTGATTTAACTCCTCTAGGTTGGCAAACAGTAGCCCAGAGTCCACATCCGAGAGAAACTCCTTGCATTGCAGGTACCTTAATGTATCCATAAATATCTTCAGAAAACACATCAATGCCTAGTTAGTTATTTCTTCTCCAAATCCCTGAACCCCAGGGTTGCTACAGATTTCCTTTTCCGAAAAACATTCCTTACCCAAGTTCATTATAGCTCTAGTAAACATAACAAATGGGCTTCATTTGTCGTCTTGCTGCTATACAGCTGCCTCTAGCACTTAACAAACATTCCTTCCTCCTTGCCCTGAAACTTGAAATCTTTCCCCACAGACCCTCTATGCATGCGCTAAACACACAAGCAGTCACATTCTAGGAAACATTGGAAATTCTGCTGACAAGCTGAAAAGAGCAATTTCCTTGTCTCAGTAAAATGGCCACTCAATTAATTTGAATCAAGCTATCCTGATGGCTTAGATTCTAAAGCATTTAGGCTGCAATCCTTATACATTAACCAAGGAGTAAGTACGGTATCACTGAACTAAGTGAGCCTTACATCTAATAAACAGGTATAGCCAAGCTATTCATGTGACATATAATATTATTGAGGATGAGGCATCTTCATCATAACAGGACTTTCCATGGAATACTTTGCTGGTCTCTGAAAACATTCTCTTTGAAAGACCCACCTGCTGATATGGTGAAAATAACCTTGTCCTAATTATCATTCAAAACAAGTGATGATACATAGCTCAGGAATTTAAATGCTGTTATGAATTTTGGGGTAGATGGGTCAGAGGTTGTATGCCTGAGTCCCCTTCTAATTCCTGGGTCCAGCACAGATTCAGTTCCTGGAATAGCCAGGTTAGCTCCCTGGTGAGGTGATGACCTTCTGATTATGGGCCATTAAGGTAAGAAAGGAAGTGGCTCTGTGCCAGACAGAAAATGGGTAGGGCCCCCTCCCTCAACATATTGGTAGTTAGAAGGACAAATTCCAGAGTTGTGTGTGCAAGCCAAAAGTGAGAAGCTGCAGAAAAACAGAGCCATGCTTGGATTTCTGCTGGGATCCAAAGGCTAGAAGCCAAATTAATGGGGTTCAATTTACAAGAAAAAGGGATTTTAACTAATCATTAGAAAGAACTTCCTGAAGGCATCAGATATTCAGCAGTAGAACAGGCAGCCTCAGAAAATAGTGGGCTCTCTTTCGTTAGATTTTTTTAATAGCAGAAGTTGGATGGTCACCTATTGAGAAAGTTGGAGCAGTGAATTTCCTGCATCAGTTGGAGGTTAGATGCCCTTCCAAGTCTGTGACCCAATTTTCTAACAAGTGATGGCTCTGTAGCTGAACGGCTCAATGCACTTTCTAATCTGTAGCCTGTTTTTAATGCTTGTCAGAATATGCTCCAGTGAGCTGCAAGACAGAGATCCGTGTTTAAGTACTGCTATGAGCTAATTGCAAATGGCTGCCTCCTGCAGGAACAAACGGTTGTGCGAAGGTACTTCCCATTTAGATTGGTAGCTAGTGACATAGCAAACACCCCACAATGGGAAGGAAACGGTTGCAAAATCCAAACCTACCATTTTGAGAACCTGGAGATGATCAAGAAGGTAGGTGCATTCAGTTGTGAAAAGCTCCCACAAGGCTTCTTCCTTCTTAGTATCTAAGTGATCACCACTGGCTTTTGGCTCAAGCTGATGCATATTCATGATTTCCTGCCAAGTTTTACCCTATCAGTTGAGAGCACAAACACAAATATTTATGCACATTTCCACACAAACAGCTCTTCCGTTCAATCACTGAAGCTGTTGTTAGTGCTAAATACCCTTGTTTGGGTTGCCATTGGTTTCTTCTTCTGCTTCAGTGTTACATTGTAAAAGACTCTTAAAGTATACTTAGAAGTACTCAACAATTTACACCGAAAAGAAGTATAATCCATGTCTACTGAGAAGTTCATATATTCATGTATACGTGTATATTTTCTTCCAGATGACCAGTTTACTGAGCATTTATCCCAATTTGTTTATGGAGTGTTTATACATGTTCCCATTCATCCACCCCACATTTTTCAGTATGTCTCTTTCCTAACTGTAAGAAGGAAGAGTTTTTATTAAAGTGGATTTGTGGTGCTGTCACAAAGGTGACAGAGGGCTTATCTGTGTTTCCGTTTCTCCTGCTGCTTTCCCTTGGGGAAAACAGTTCTTTAGTGCCAAGTCAGAGCAAATGTCAAGTTGGGTTTTCCCCGGATTGCCGTTTGTTCCAATTGAACACTAAAGAGTGGGTTTTCCCTCGGAAAGGAGCGGGTCAAGTGTAAAACTGCTCAGACCTGTGCTTTCTAGGCACAGCACATTTGGAAGTGTGAATGAACCCAGAGTGCCTTTATCTACTTCAGTCGCACAAACCTAAAGTTTTGGTATGCACTTGAAACCCTCCTTCAAAATAGTGACAGTCTGGAAGCACTGTGTGTGTGTGTGTGTGTGTGTGTGTGCATCTGTCTATGCTCATATATAAATAAGTGGGTATAGGATTGCAGAGTTAAGGAAAACCAAACAGAAGAACAGAAGAATAAAAATGAGGACCAACACACAAATTGTATCATTATAGTATATGAAGCATTTTCGTACCTTAACACTTTGAAATTCATAATCACTACAATCTGGTATGTTGAGGGTTACTGTGGACAGACAGTTTTCCAGATCTGATATTTGTTTGTGTTTGTCTTTACTCTGTTCAAAGACAAAAAAACAAAACAAAAACGCAGCAGTAAATCTGTGAAATCCATAGCCATGGGGAAGATGTTGCAGATAGAGGATGTTGCAGATTCTTCCTCAAATTGTGATTTGTGCAAGCAGACAGCTTTCCCCAAACTGAATTTTGAAAATGCACCAAATTTTGAATTTATTGTAACGTGATTACTAACTACTACAGAATATAGATCCATAAATGATTAGTCTATTTTAAAATAATGGATTAGTCAGTATTGACACAAAGTATATGCATGCCACTGTAGTGAAAGATGGTCATACCAATATTCATTAGGTAGATATATTCCCCTAATATATCTAGATATATTAGGTAAATAAAAGGTAAAGGTAAAGGTAAATGTACCCAGAGTTGCAGACAACTCTGGGGTTGCGTGCTCATCTCACTCTATAGACCAAGGGAGCTGGCATTTGTCCACAGACAGCTTCTGGGTCATGAGGCCAGCATGACTAAGCTGCTTCTGGCGAACCAGAGCAGCGCACGGAAACGGCATTTACCTTCCCACTGGAACAGTACCTATTTATCTACTTGCACTTTGACATGCTTTTGAACTGCTAGGTTGGCAGGAGCTGGGACTGAACAACGGGAGCTCACCCCTTTGCAGGGATTCGAACTGCCGACCTTCTGATCGGCAAGTCCTAGGCTCTGTGGTTCAGACCACAGCGCCACCTGCGTCCCTCATTGTTAGGTAGATATATTTCCTTAATTTCTTGTATTCAGCAGAATTACAGAACTGGAACCTTAATTACACTGGGCATCCATCCTCCATAAACATAGTGGTGAACCAATCTCTTTCTATTAAAAGTGCCAAAGTGGAAAAGTTAGAAGCAAGGATTCTGTGTCCATATAGCCATATAGCCTAAATTTGCTGAAAAACAGGTGGCTGCTGAGGTGCTGGCTCAGCTGTAATGTTTCACAGAACTCAAGGCCTGTGCATCTGATTCCAGGAGCTGCTGCATTCCCAAAGGTAAGCAGTTGCCTTTGTCTCTCACTCTCTTTCACAGTCACTTAGAGATGTTTCCCCATTTCTTTTTTTATAAATATCTGCATGTCCAAGCAACACCTGAAGTGTGTTTGGGTGCATGTCTGCAACTTTTAAAAATCTGCTCTCTTTACATTTTATTCAAAGCAACATTCCAAAACCTGTCCTGCAATAAAGATGTGCTCTGGGGGAGACAAACCCATATATATATATAGAAATACTGGGGCATGGAGAGAAAGAGGGTTTTGCAAAATACTCACAGTTCCTTTTTTAGCAAATGGCCACCAGGGCTTTTTGGATTCTAATGAAGAGAAACAAGGACATTGTTAGCTATAGAAACGATAAAGTATTTCATGGTAAATTTGACTTCATGGGGAGAGGGGGGTGGGAATAAAAAACAGGGCCATCTCTTCCAATGGCATCTGTATTCACCTGAGCTGTGCAGAGATGCTGAATGGTAAAGGAATTCTGCTGCACTGTCTGATATCAGCAGGTCTCCTGGGAACATCTCGAATCCAGGCAAGCTCACCACCACCGAGCTGTGCCTCCGTTCAGCTGTGTTGTGTAGACTGCAAGGCAAACATAAACATTGTGTGCTGCTACTGCTGCTCAGAGGCATACCTAGGGTTCCTTGTGCTCTTGGCAAGGACCTGTATCAATGCTCCCCCCCAAAAAACCCACTTTATTTGTGGTGCAAGAAGGACAGGAAGCTTCTCCCGTGCTTCATCTCACCGCAGCAGTGGTGTCATGCCACCCCTCACACATACGTCATACGTCCCATAGTCTGATAGTTGTTTTTTGCGCTCCCCCTGGGCCTGCACCTCTGCTGGTTTCGCCAACCCTTACGTACACCTTTGGTCCTCCTAAGAAATGATACTCAGGTTTGAGGAGAGTCAGTCATGGTCAAAAAACCCTGAAACTCACGAAGCTTTACTTTATCTTCCATTTAAAGACCCCCAGTATTGATAAACAACTGAATATTAAAACCACCAATTTATATTATAGAGAATTAAACTCAGTGGAGCTGCTGAAGCAAAGTGGAGAATTGTGTCGCCTGGGTGTGCCATCTCAACTTGTGTGTGTGTGTGAAGAAGCTGGTTGATTGAAAATGTCTCCATGCGAAAATAGTGCATGATCTTTAATGTTACAATCTCCAAGAAGTGGCTTTGGCAGTTGCTTTACCATCACAGACTTAAAAAGTAAAATACAATGGCATGAAGAGAACAGCCTGATTGGCATGGTAAGGCAATGGATGCTGTAGTGCTAATTTAAGAATGGTTTCCACACAGCAGCCATTTCATGTGCACCATCCCAAAGAGCTGTGAGATGACGGAATGAAGATTCATTATACCCTTTTAATAGAAATGACATTCAAATACATGACCATTAGGTAGGGAAGGGAGAGGATTTTGTTTGGTTCACATTTTTAAGTAGCAACCAAAGTTGCACATCAGAACACAATTATCCTTCAGATTTTACAATTCTACAAATTTTATGATACAGCTTAAAAATGTACCCATAAGCACATTTATTTATTACATTGACTTACTGCTTACTACAAAAATGTTTAAGATTTAAGTAATATCTAAATATTAATTTTCGTATAGATTTTTTAAAAAAGATAAAGACATTCACATAAGGTAGTCTTAAATAAATTCTCATTTATACAAGTGAACCTGCTGTCCCTCCCTAAGATAGCTTTGTAGTGTTGGCATGGCAGGTAGCTAGCAAGAGATATTGCACATATCACAGCTGAAGGCCAATTTTAAATGACATTTGTGACCTAAACACATTCTGTTTGTGTTTGTGCAATTGTCAGTGGATTTTGTGATTTGGCTTTGCTAAGCAAAGCAAGTCAAGTCAGGTCCAGAATTGACCTGAACCGTGTCAGGCCACAGTGGGGCTATAGGGTAGTGGCCTTGCTAGTCCTGCTGCCAGTTTTGCAAACTAAGTCGTCCCCAAAATCTAATATGACAAGATTATTCTGCTGACTTTTCTTGCGAGTTGTGTACCTTAGATTTACAGACGGATGAATGTTCAAAAATTTGTAATGAAACTGAAATAAGCGTAAGACCGCAAAAATAATATTGAACGAGAAGATGCTGTTTGGTTGATTTTCCATGAAACAGATCTGATTTTTCTGAATTATTTTTGTTGCAAGGGTGTATTAGCATTGTAGATTTGTGAACGGTCAATAATGTTTCAGGTCTGGAAAAAGCAAATATGTGCTGTGGTCAGTCAACCTTAACAGCAAAGTGAAATCTCACACCCTCTGCTCTATGGTGTGTTCAGGTCACATAGAGATTATCATAAATTCTAAAACTGTGGAACCTAAGTGACAGAGAATCATAGAAAGGATCCTGAGGATCATCTAGTCCAACCCCCTGCAATGCAAGAACATGAAGCTGTCCCATGCAGGGATCAAACCCAGAACCTTGGCATTATCAGCACCACACTCAAACCAACTGAGCTATCCCCTCCAAGATTTGCTAGAAACAATGCATTCTGTTGATTGCTGGATGGATCAGATTTGATTTGTGGCCCACAAGTAGTATTAATGTGGTCTTGATGTCAACCAGGCACATGCCTCATACCCATTGATTTCAGTGTTCTGGGCTGTGACCTTTATGTATTTAGAAAAGCTACAAAAATTAATAACAAATAACACAGCAATAAAAGAGATGCTTATCAGACTTCTCAATAAACAATAGCTGGGGCATGCCTGAGGGCCAATTTTTAGCCTATAAAGCAACTCTCATTAAGGTGTGAAAGTGGCAGAATGTTACAGTGCTAGCCCCCTAAATTTATATAGATCTTGCTAGCTACAGTAAATATGTCACTCTTGTCTCTTAATGGCTCATTAAGAGTCAACAACAGTATAAAAACGAACGAGGGAGTGCTTCTTTTTTACCATTTTCTTTTAAAAGAAATACGTACCTGCTAGGTTTATGCAAATGTAATTCCTGAAAAAGAATAAAGCATTCCATGTTAGTCTTTATAAAAGGCACAAGAATGGCACTTTTAACCTTACATGTTCTTGCTGAAGAAAGGAATTTCAAAGTGAAATTTAATTCTTAATCATTTTAGTGAAACAATTGTTTCAGAACAGAATCAAAACTCACCTGTTCCCAACCCCTGAGCAAAAACTGAACCTGCATAACAGTGGTGATAAGTGCATCTCATTTTAGTTAGGATTGGAACTTTGGAGAAGGCGAGTTTAACCCTTCCCCTTTGATCCCAAAGAAAGTTTCCCCCTTTCCCTCCTCCTTAAGCTCCTATTTATTTTTGAAGGGAAGCTCTCATTGCGGCTGCTACTGCATTTCTGAAAAAATATTCAGTGATACAAATAAGGAATGGGCAACTAGATGTGTGCTGGTTTGGCTATAAAGCGAGGAGGGGGGAGCTTTGTTTTCAGGCCAGACAGAATATGGCGGTGAGTCAGGCATGGGCATTGGTAGATTTTGGGCTCTCAAATTTCAGTGGTGCCCTGTGTGATGCTAAAATTTGGCACACACAACCCACTTCTCACTCTCCTTTCCACATCATTGCTGCAGCACTCCCTGTGGTGCCGTCACCCGATGCAGCCAACCGGTCACGCTACCCTAAAACCACCTCTGACACGGGCATCACCTCCCCGCTCCACCTCCTTACTTGCACACAGTCTGCTTTTTGGAATAATTCCCCTGCTAACTTCAGGTATTGGAGGCAGTCTGGGGAGAAAAGGCTTCAATGGAAAGCAGAGAAGAAAGGAGATAGGGCAGGGGACAGGTTTCATTACCATACCCCCTACTGAGTTTAGTTTAAAAAGTACAGTGGTACCTCGGGTTAAGTACTTAATTTGTTCTGGAGGTCCGTTCTTAACCTGAAGCTGTTCTTAACCTGAAGCACCACTTCAGCTAATGGGGCCTCCTGCTGCTGCCACGCCGCCGGAGCACGATTTCTGTTCTCATCCTGAAGCAACGTTCTTAACCCGAGGTACTATTTCTGGGTTAGCGGAGTCTGTAACCTGAAGCGTATGTGTCAGAGCTGGCTCCGGGTCCCAGCTCACCAAGGACCCACGCTAGCCGGTAGTACAGTATCAAAGTCTTTATTGAAGAATAGTCTCCATTTACAAATCTCAGCGTCCCAGCTCTACGTCTGAGCTTTAGACCGGCGAAGCTCTATCTGGATCTCCGCCCCCTGTGCACCAGCTTAAAACTCTAATCTTACTCCACCTCCTCCTTCTCTCTCTCTTCCTCTGGGTCTTACTACCCCCCGGGGTCTCTTCCCTCCTGGACTCTTCTGACGCAGAGCTGGACCCCTCTGACTCCTCCCCCTCTCTTCGGCGTGCTTTAGGACCTGGCTCCCTACCCGGGCTGCCCACCTTGCCGCCCTCCTGTACATTTGAACTTGGCGCGCGCGCGCGTTTAACTTTCCTGATGACCGTTTCCTCGCTCCCTGACGAGGGTGTGGCCACTCCTGCTTCACGCTCTCCCTCTGCCTGCGCGCTCCCTGATCCCGATGCCTTGGACTCCTCCCCCCTACTGCACTCTGGGGGGGAAGCTGGTCCGGATTTCCAGCTGTTACTCTCTGAGTCCCCTCTGGCCCCTTCTTCCCGAGGTGTCCCCCTTGCCCTGACCATGGGGGCCCCTTTCTGTGAATCCTCCGAGTCACTGGAGAGACTCAGAGACCTCGGACTACTGTCGCCGCTGACATTTCCTTCCGACTCCTCCCCCTCGCTCTCCGTTTCTTCCCTCTCCTGTGACTCTGCTCCTGAACCCCTGACAGTATGTAACCCGAGGTACCACTGTAAAAGCAAACAAAATATGCCTCACTTTATAGCCCCCTAATGTGCAGATGTTTAGCTATTACGTGCATGTTTAATCCTGCTCTCAAAGAGAGGCATCACATGTAATCTGGCCTAGCTAAATATTGATTAGACTGTCACATTCTCCTTAAATCTAATGGCTGTAGTCAACCAAGTTTTACTCAAGGTCGGCGCATTGGAATTAATGGACCTAATTTAGTCATGGATATGAAATTTCTATGGGCCTGCTCTGAGCAAAAGTTAGTTGATTACAACCCTAAGAGCGGCAATGGCTTGATTTATAGTACCAGACTTTAGTTCCATCTGAGCAATCAGCAAAACATACCAAACCAAGGAACGAGGAAATGCGTTACTTACCTGAACACATTCCTGAGAATTCAGTTTCCCTTTAGTTAGGGAAGAAGGGCTGATCTCCCTCGTGTTCTGCGATATGTTATCATCAACAAAATCATCTTTAGGATGTGGTGGAACTGATAGTGTGTCAGCCAATGTGGAGTTTTCTTTCAGTGCCAGTGAATCGGTGTGCATGCCAGAGTTGGAGGTCAAAGAGCAATGCTGAGAATGCAGAGTGCACCTCTGAGAAGCAAGAAGAGTTGATTCTGTTTGTGGCATCTGGTTGTGCCCCCTTGCATTCTCAGTGCTGTTTTGTAGTGAGAAGACCTGAGAGAGGGATGAGGTACTGTTTCGTAGCCTCCTAAGAGTTGGAGACGTAGAAATCCTTCCTGGAGCATGCCTGTTAAATTGGTAAGGTGTGAAGTCACCATCGCCATCCTCCACAGGTGGAACTTGGAGCAGATTTGGGCTGTCACTAAAGGCCCTCCTCTTGGCGATATTATTAGGGTACAATTTGATCTCAGGGCTGGATGGGGCTGGGATTTCGCAGGATGAAAAGACAATATTTCCCAAGTCACTCTTCCCTGCCAAATCCAAATTGTCTTCTTGTGGTTCAGTCACCTCAAGAACATGACATTGATCCTCCAAGTAGACTGCTTCATCCACTTCAAAAGATTTGCACTCCATTTTTATGAATCCTTCAATCACAGCAGAAAGATCTACAGAGATGAAAGGAAGGATTTCATTCTCAAAGCCAACATTTTATATTTAAAAACACCCTTGTGCTGCTACAATCCAAGGAATCCCCTTTGACAATGAAAGACTTGCATACCAACACCCTTTCCGATTGTGATTCACTGGAGGGCGGGCGTTTTTGATGCCAGGTTTTAGGGGGCAGCATAAGAGAGTGGAATGGGTTCTGCTGTCAGAAGGAGAGGCTCTAAAAGCTTTCCACGAAGAAGCAGAAATCAACCAAGGCACTTTGTTCTGTGGCCATGGATTCAGTTATAAATTTATACTGGCCAATCCCTGACTTTGATGCTTAATCAGCACAGACCTGTTCATGTTGGTGAAATGTTAGGGGCAATCAGATGCACCACTGGACAGCATGGGGCTTATTTACAAGAGCAAATCAGGCTAAAGTTGTGCTGCCCATCATTTTAAAGTAGCTTGATTTCGCAGGATTTTGAATGGTTATAACACAAAACTGAAAAGCACCCAAGGGGAGTTAATTAGCAGTATTCTATAAACAGAAGCATGATACCATAACACATGAATCTGATAACGCTCTATCTCAGTACTTACTGTTTCAACAGCAGGTGCGCAGGGATCACTGATGCAGCCAGCTTCCTTGGGGGTAAACATGATCCTGCACGAGAAAATGTGTAACAGGGAAGTTGTTTAACACAATGGCTAAAGCCACGGGTAGTTGTTCTGCCCTTTTAGACTGAAGGGTGGAAATTCCTCTTTTCGCTTTCCCAGCCTCCTTTCTGAATGCAGGAATAGGGAACTTGTTTTTCCTCTTTGTATGTTTCCAAGGGATTTCTTTATCTCAACAGTGCAAAGGGAAGTGGTAGCAAGCGAGTTTACAGAAGGTAACATGATCTGCCGCAACGCATAACTGATTTTCTTTGCTCTTTGGGCATGTTTGTTGAATTCTCCTTTTCTTCCCAATTCTTAATTCCGCCCCCCCCCCCAAGCTTCTGAGTTCAACATTTTGACACATTCGCTTCACTCAGGGGAGAACAATGGATGAAAGAGGATCAAGAAACATGTCAACAGGGGAGATTTGTCAGCCACTGTGCCTGTCCTTTGTGAATAAGCGTACAATTAGAACAGCTCGACCTTTCCTTTGTGATGTTCCCTTTGCTGTCCCTTCACACAAAGAACCGTCCTGTGCCCTTAATAATGAAGCCCTTTTAAAAATCCCCCCTTAAACTTCTTATCAAAATCTCCCTTCAATATCATGTGAATGCACAAAATATTCCCACCCCTGCTGATAATAGCCTAGATGACTCATGTTGACATAATACTGGTAGAATGTTTGGTGGTTGTGATAATACTATATTTTTAAGCTAGATCACCTAGGCCATTATGGTAGCTGTTATATATACACTACTAGATACGGCATAGTGTAGCAAAATAGTCTTTAGTTTTTCAACCTTTCACCCACAAATGCTTTTGGGGGTCTCCCCATCCCAATCTCTCCCTCTTTCTAGCATATACTTGTATGGTGGTAGTGCTGCTGCTGTGACCTACCAGAGATCAGTTCATGAGCCCATAGACGTTCCTGACTCACCAGTTGAAGACCAATTCTGTGGTGGCAATGAGGATTACCAGGGAGCCGGGACATCCCTGTGTTTTCAAATCTCACCTCAGCTTCGATTTATGTGGCCCAGTGAAACTTGAACAACTGCAAAATGTAACGTGGCAAAACAGCACCAAACAAAATATGGACAAAATAGGGCTGGTGATTTACCAGCGATAGGTATAAAAAAATGGGGATTGTCCCCAATAAAATGGTCTGTATGCTACAACTCCTTATGCCAACAAAAAAGGGGGAAGCTCTAAACAACTGCAACAAGGAGCAAAAAGCACAGGGTAGGAAAAACAGAACAGGGTTTTCTTTTGTCCAATGCATTTCCAACTACTCTGGTCCTTCGTTAGCGAAATCTTCAATTAATAAAAATATTTATAGTTAGCAAACTGAATATTATATAGAAAAAACTTTTCATGAACAACATGTCAAAATCATGACAGGAAAAACCATTCACAAACCAACTAACAACTTGTCAAATGAAAATGTAAATATTTAAAAATGACAGTCCCTATATATTAATGGTATTGTGAAAATAGGATACATACATGTAATTCTGGACCTTCTACCTCTACTCTTAAGACGCAGCCACTTGAAATCAGGAATTTGACTTGGGTGTAGTATGGTACATGGTGTAACTCCTCAGCCTAGTTAAATTTATGAAGGCGGCCTGCCCACTGCAGAACCACCTGGCTTGTTTGCTTAGTGACTGGCTTCTATAAATACTGTATAAATGTTATACCTACTTCAGATGTGTCTGGACTGGCCCTGAGCTTTAAAACATCCTTGGCAGGTACCTGGAGCAGAAAGGTTTGATTGTTGTTGACATTTCCAGTAAAACACCAAGTATAAATTGTGGGGTTTTAAATATATATATATATTAATAACAGATGTTGGAGTCCCTCTGAACTTTTACTAAAATGAATTGTATATAATTCTGTATCAGAATATAAAATATAGAAATAAAATATATACAAATTACTAACTCTCAGTGAACTCAGTGAACTTGTGAAGGAACGGATCTGGTGCCCCTGTCACGGGCGCACAACATCCTGTTTCACCCCCTGAGGCGAACAGGAACTTGCCATTCTGCCACCACACTGCCCCACCACTGAAACCCTCCTTTACGTGGGTTGCATGGCAGTGTCGGCAAAGCAGTGGCTATGGTGGGTTCCGGCGAGATCTTGCTGAAATCCCATGAGATCTTGTGTGCTCTGTGAGATCTTGGCGAGAGCTTGTGAGATTTTAGTGAGATCTCACAAGACCTTGCTAGAAGCTGGTGCTGATGCTGGTACTGCTTCTCTGGTGGCGGCAGGGTGGGGCACCCACAGGACCGCTGTCTCTTGGGCTTCTGCCACCTGAGGCAGCTTGCTCACACTGCCTCATGGGCCTGTTGGCCCTGCCCTGCTGGTACACTTGCACTGCACCAACCACCCTCCCACCTCACCCCTGTCTTTCAGAGCAAGCAACACTGACCCACCTGCTGGGAAGCTAGTGTAGCAGCTACGCCCCGAATACAGGATTTATTCTTTACCATCTTAAAATACATACATTTTACACTTGTGGAGGTTGGCAGGAAGCTATTTTTCTTTATAATGTGACCGGTAATTCAGCTCTTCCCTGCAACAACAACAACAACATGTTGAGAAACGGTGTTATCTGTTTTCTGCTGCCAAGCATAACATTAAAAAGCTGGTGGATTGTCAAAACACAGTCTTCTAGCCCGACGTATTCCACAGGGTTGAGCTCAGTTAGATGCTAAGTAACTGTACCACAGCATTGTTTAAAATTCCACAGTATCTTTGGAAGGCGGGGGGGGGGGGGGGAGAAAACCAGAACAAATTGGTCTTGTCTCTGGTGATCCCCTTTGCTGCCCCCCATCCCATACCCAGGGGTCACAAGCCACCAGTGAAGATGTCTCTGCCCACACTTCCTCTGTTAGTAATACTCTATTGCATTTTGAAAATTAGTGTAAGGAAGGTTGCCTCTAAACTAATCTGTGGTGTATTTTGTCAACTGGAGACGGCTATTGTTCTGTGCATAATCTTATTACGATACTTAATTGTTTGTTACTCTTCTTTGTTACTCTTCACCACTCTTTCACGGTGGTAGAAAGAAAAAAGACAGCTGTTGCTTTCATCCTAGGATTTAACTTCATCAAATGTTTTTTAAAAAACAAATTGCATGTATTTCTGCGATTAGAGGATTCCCAATCCATTTAGGAAATGAGTCATAGTTTGCATTAGGTGTTATAATAAAACATGTAGTTCTCTGTGTGTCTAACCACCATGGGGAATGATAGTTCTTTTGCAGCTGTGGAGATTACCGTGCATCCTACCATTTTCCCAAGAGCTGGATATGGAGTCTTGGCTTTCTTGATGTTTATTAATGCTTTATTTTCAATATTTAATAATTTTTTGGTTATTGCTGTAACGCTGAAGAATCCTCAGCTCCGTAACCCCATCAACATATTCATTCTCAATGTATCCTTTTCAGATCTTATGATGTCCCTCTGTGGCACCACCATTGTTATAGCTACAAACTACCGTGGATATTTCTTCCTGGGAAAGAGGTTCTGCACTTTCCAAGGATTTGCTGTCAATTATTTCGGTAAGCAAAATAGCTAGATATTGCTGCTGCTGCTTATTGCTATAATAATTAAAATACATTTACAACTCTCTTAAGGGGGTTTGCAAAGATAAATAACAATAACTAAAGATAAATAACAATACAATTTACAGTTAAAATACCTTTAAACAGACAAGTTGGCAACAATATCAAAACTACAAAACCAGAATAAACAGCCAAACATTTAGTTCCCTCTTGAATGACAACTGATGTGAGATCTTTGGGTTTTATTATGCTAAATGAAAGAAGGTCATGAAGGTGCTTTGTACTTAAAAAAAAAAAGAATAAAGGTAAGTTTTTAAAAAAATTCTGGAACATCCTGGCCCAATCCTACCTTGGAATTCAAATGACTAATTTTGTTGTTGTTTCTAAACCACTGCTCAAAGTGTATATAAGCACACAGACCATTTTCAGAGTAAGTCCCACTGAAATAAGTATGACAGACATTTGAGTAAACATAGATAGGATTGGATAGCACAGCCGAAATTTTAAGCTCATTTATTGTGCTATCCTATACTTTTCTACTCGGAATTATGTCTCATTGACTCCCGTGGGATTTACTTCCAGATATGTGTGCATAGGCTTGCAAAAGTACATCCCATTTATTTCGATGTTTTTTTGGAATTTCGTATGAAATATGATCAACAGTATTGAAATGTGGAATATTGTGGTTTGATGATTCCTAGCATTTTTTTTTGCCTTTCTTATTATCTTCCAGGAATTGTTTCTCTTTGGTCCCTGACCATTTTAGCTTACGAAAGATACAATGTGGTCTGCCAGCCTCTGGGAACTCTCCAGATGAGTAAGAAGAGAGGTTACCAGCTCCTTGGTTTCATCTGGGTTTTCTGTCTCTTTTGGGCTGTGGTCCCACTCTTTGGCTGGAGTTCTTATGGACCCGAAGGAGTCCAGACATCATGCTCCATTGGCTGGGAAGACAGATCTTGGAACAACTATAGCTTTCTGATTGTATACTTCTTGTCCTGCTTCTTTATCCCTGTCTTGATCATTGGGTTTTCATATGGCAATGTCATTAGGTCACTGCGTGGGGTAAGTAGTCAACTGTTTCCTCCACCCCATTCCTCCTCTGTCCCCGTTTGCTGACCAATGCCACCTCCATACTTTTCTGTCATCGAGCCAATTTGTTCTTGGTGTTAATGCATGCACAAGTTTGCAGCCTAAATGAAAGCCCATAGGATTTCTTGCTCTTTTCATATTTGTATCTGGTCAATGTCAGTTTCATCATGTAAAACAGTGCAGACTTTAAAAAAACTTGCATACAGCTATATAAGCAACGGCCAGATTTTTTAAATACCAGAAAATTCCTTTTATGTTTGAGTTCCCATCTGAAGGCGCTATAGAGTGACTTGACCAAAGCAGTTTAGACAATTATGGCCACATTATCTTTGCATTTGATGTTAAAAATCAAAATCATGTGCATGCACATATACAACTCAAGAGCATAACTCTTTTAAAAAAAGATACACAAGTCTAGGGCTGCAAAATGGTGCCCCGTCTAGAAACTGTCACTCAAAGCAAGTGTTAAATGATGTGAAGATCACGTCCCTTTATGCTAAAGCCAATTCTAAAGCCTAGTAGCTTAGTATGTGCTGCTGGTGTTTATTTCAAACTTTTCTGCTTTCTAAAGTTCCTCCAAGTAATTTACAGCACGGAATCAAAATAACAGCAGCATTTAAAAGCTCAATGATGAAATCATAATAAGAACAAAACACAAAAAATTCAAGGACATACATGTAGGTTAACAGAAGAGATGCCCAGACTGCAATAAGAGCAATGGTGATTTGGAAGATATTAGCTTTCATTCATGCACCTTGTAAATGTACAACATGAGGACTTTAATGTAGACATAGGATTTGCATGAGTCCAAACATAGCTGGATAAATGCCTCTATTGAATGGCTGATGCTGTTTATTTGATTTAACAGCTAAATAAGAAAGTTGAAGAAATGGGAGGAAAAGGGAATCCGGAAGAAGAGTTTCGAGCCGTAATTATGGTGCTTGTGATGGTGGTGGCTTTTTTGATCTGCTGGCTGCCGTACACAGTCTTTGCTCTTACTGTTGTTATTGACCCAGCCCTGAATATTTCCCCTCTGGCTGCAACCATCCCAACATATCTCTCCAAAACAAGCCCAGTTTACAACCCAATCATCTACATTTTCTTGAACAAACAGGTATTGCACTGTCTTTTGTATATTTTGTGGGCTTTTATAGTGAATTTATACTTTTATAGTGAATTTCATTTTGTAGATTCAATTGCAGGCTTCCAACTTCAAATCTACTAGTTGCTGTATAACCTTTGTTTGGGCAACCCTATTCTCCCCTACCTGTCCCTCAACAGGATTTTTGAAATTATTTATCTAGGCGAGACCTTATATACATTTACACAAGCATACTGACTGGGCAAAGGCAATTTGTACACTTTCACATGCAGAATCTTCTTTTGGGTCTGCTCATGCATCAGGATTTCTGGATCCAGTAGCAGGAAGAAGAAGAGTTTGGATTTGATATCCTGCCTTTCACTCCCTTTAAGGAGTTTCAAAGCGGCTAACATTCTCCTTTCCCTTCCTCCCCCACAACAAACACTCTGTGAGGTGAGTGGGGCTGAGAGACCTCAAAGAAGTGTGACTAGCCCAAGGTCACCCAGCAGCTGCATGTGGAGGAGCGGAGACGCGAACCCGGTTCCCCAGATTACGAGACTACCACTCTTAACCACTACACCACACTGGCTCTTGTGTTTGTGTTGTTTCCCCCGCTACTAGACCATTTTCCCAGGTGGTTGGCATTGCCACTGCTGGGTTGACTCTGGAATGAGTCCAGTGAAGTCACTGCATGAGCAGAGTGACTTCCGCTCACGCAATAGAACTTCTCCTTCTCCTCCCTCCTGCATTCCCTGCTCTGGGGTGGGGGAACCCCCAAGGTAGATTTGGGAAGGTTATAGGGGGTACACGAGTTGAGCAGAAAGAGAAGTTCCATTGCATGAGGGGAAGTTGTTTGAACCCCACCCAGAGTCAAACAATTAACCCTGGTCAGCCCAAATAGAAAGGGCCTTGCAATAATTCTGAAAGAAGCTCATATGCATTGTACTCTGGTGAACAAAAAATGGATAGGAAGACCTTGTTGAAAGACCACAGGATGACATGTATACTGTTCCCAGTTAGCGGAATATAATCTAATTTAGGGTTATACCCGAAAGGAATGCTATCTCACTGTGACAGCACAAAAGCACAAGCGTATTGATTTTCCTTTGTTTTCGTTTTGCAGTTTCGTGAGTGCGCGGTTGAATTTATAACCTGTGGCCAAGTTGTTCTGGCAAAACCAGATGAAGAGATTTCGACATCCGCAGCTCCAGCTGAATCCAAAACTCCTTGTAAGATCAACCAAGTGACTCCAGTCTGATGTAGTTCTATTGGCTGCATTTTACAACATTTTGTTCACTTTTTCTCCAGGAAACATAATGAAGCTCCTCTTCAGTGTCTTGTTAGTAAATGATCCATGCCAGAAGATAATAAATGTCCATAGGGCTGCTTATGATGAATGGCTTCACACAGTTTTCACTTGCTATTGTCAGAAAAGTCTTGCTTACACCAAATATTCTCTGAATATGTATAGAGCAACAATGAGTTTGCTTGATACACACGAGAAAAGGACTGGGTATCTAAATTGTGAACAATGAACTTTTCCTCCATTGTTGATTAAATGATTAGGCAAAGGAACTATCCTTGCCTACAAACCTTTCATCCGAAGTTTTCTGCCTCTCAGTTTTGTTCTCCTGTTCCAAGTGCCCTCTCCCCCTCTATCCAGCCACCTTTACTGTCAGGTTCAGGAAGCAGAAAGCATGTTATAGTAGCTAGGCAATGCGAAGGTATACAGGGCAACCAACCGCTATTGTCTAGGACCCAGAAGGCAGCTGGAATCCAACAGCTGACAACTCCTAAGTGAGCTGGCAACTGGAGCAAATGTCCCATTCATCTTGTGCACTTGTGGCAGGCATATTGTAGACAACTGGAGAAAGGAAACCTGAATAAATGCCCCAGTGATTGTGGTTTGCTTTCTGTCATTGCCCCTTTGTGCTACTTTTAAAAAATATGGTCATGTTTTTTTCTGTAGTATTCCATGATGTTTGAAGGAAAGCAACAGATGGGAGGAGAGTCAAACCTATAAAAGTGATGGTCTTCACGGCATTATCTCATGCAGACTAGCCTTGTGCCATGTTTGATACCGGAAGGTTGGTCTTGATACACATTATTACTAAATTATGAAACCATCAGCTATGAATCATGCAATATTTGGCACCAAATGGCACCTACAACAAAATGTTGCAGCATGGTGTGTCCTGCTCAGAATTCTACCCACTTCATGAAACTCCCCCCCCTCCAGTTTCCTGTTCCTGCCCCCCAAGCAGTTGGTTAGCACTCCAGAGCAACTGAGCATGCCAAGACCAACCCCTGGGCAATTGTTTTGCTTCGCTCCCATTAAGGATTCCTGCCCCCCCCCAAAGGAAGTTTTGATGCTTCTGCAACCCTCTTTAAACCATGCATGGATGTGTAGTTAAATCAAGAGCTTCCATCTGGCAATTTAATATTCGGGTCTGATTCCTGGCCCGAAAGTCAGAGCAACTTGAAAGGTTTGGTCAGCTTTCAGAAAAAGCAACCCCTTGCGCATACTATCTGTATCAGTCTTTCTTTGGAGCAGAAGAGGTGAATGACTGTATGCTATTAAAAGCTGTAACCAGAGCTTCCTTTTCTACATTTACATTTTATAAAAAATATACTGACGTTCTTTACTCTTCTGCGATTTCTGCAACTTGGAACAGGACACTGAAAGGTAAATTGAACTGGGCTGATCTGGCATAAAGATATATCCGGGGAAAGAGCTTAAATTTAGAGAGTGTTCCCAATATCTCTAATCTGTTGCTTTCACATTATTTTGTATCTGTCCACAGGGGATACTCGATAGGAAAGCTTCTCTGCCCAGTGAGCTTGTATAATTGGTTTGCTTATGCAAGTAGGACGTGATCCCTGATTAACTAAGTTAAACATCAGCTGTGGACTCTGATAATCTGTTCTTTAATGCAGCCGACAAAGATGTTATAAAAAATGTTCCTGCAACTGGTTGAAGCTTAGTGTATGAACAGAACCAGGCAGCAACGTTTTATAAAAAAATAATTAACTGCAGAGAATTGGATCCAAAACCTACTGTGTAAGAGGAAGGAACACACAGAATACATGTTGACATGTCCCCTCTCTCTGCTTGACCAAAATGGGCTCCAGGTGATGAGGAGATTCTCCAGAGCAACTTTTCATGTGGCACCAGGGACAAGAGATTGGAGCAGAGAAATAGCTGATACTGACCCACCCCCACAGGTACAGAAGAGCCTTCCATTCATGTGGCAGGAGCTTTGCAGTCACAAATGCGATTTTATTTTATGCTAAACAGCTTTGGGCCCTAGCCATCATATTCCATGCATACATCTGACATTAAATTCATCTGACATTAAAAAGGCACAAGTCCGAGCCCAGCATTAGATTATATTCTTGGCTCTGATTACAGTACTGAGAAATGCAGAAAGCATGAAGCTGGGCCGGGGGGGGGGGAGGGGGGAGGGGTGACGATTAGGCAACTGGATGATAGCAAAACCAAAACTCAACTCCCAGGAAGGTTCTGGAAAAAGCAAAGGCCTAGCCAGCTCTTCAGCTGAGAGTGCGCAGATGTCATAAATGTCAGTGACATCAGGAGACCTGCATTTTAAACAACGTTCTCTTTACTTATTGTAGCTGTTCTTATTTCGTCTGTTAATAAAAATTCTAAGAGCACAGTTGACATAATAAGAAAATGGATAAGAAAACGAACCGTAAACAAACCCGAATGATCGTAAAAAAACCCACAAGACCTAAATGGTGTGAAGATCTTAAACGCCAGATAAAATTGATGAGGAAATTATGACTAAAGGACCAGAGAAAAATAGAGGGGTCTTTGACTGGTGCTTGTTTTGTCCGCATCCTCTTCCTCAGAATCTCTGTTGCCTTTGTAGAATTCAACAGGGAAGAGGATGGGGACAAAACAAGATTAGTTGGCACTACCTGTCATTGCTTCTGGCACCACCTGCTGTCGGTCTCTTGACTTTCTGACATACCTAATGAGCACCAGCCACCACAACTGAATACCAGATTGGATTTGAACTGTTACAGACACAAACTGAGAAGCAAAGAAAATGGTTCAGCAGCCTTATCAGAGCTGAAGTAAAGAGTATCTGTATTGCATGTCCTTGTTTGTTTGGTAGGTGGTGGTCTGGCTCACCACAGACCCAGAAGCAGTCTTCCTGCACAGATAAGCATAACTGATTTTTTTTTTTTAGCGTCATCCAGTTTGGCATGCTAGCAAATTAAAAAAAATGCTGAATTACCAAATTATTTAAGTGGCAATGGGAGAAAGCGGAAATTCAAAAACACTGCCATCATTCAAAACATTGTTGCTCTTCAGCATACAGCTGAGAGTTTTCAACTTCAATTAAACAGAAATCTGGGAGAAGATTTGTATTTCCTAAACTGGGAACGGTATTGCTTTTTAAAGCAAAATGTCAAAGATCATGTTCAACAGGGTTTCAAATATGAAGCTTCATGAAGATTTCCAATCCTTCCACCTTGACAAAAAATGGTGAGTGCTATCAGACAGAGCAGAACATGTTTATCTAGAAAATAAATGGTAGGATTTTGGTTACTTGGAGTATTGAAGGGAAGATTGCAGGCTGGTGGAAAAGGATAGGCCAAGCTTCTTTCCAACCCAGGTCTTCACCTGGGATAGAGCCATTAACATGACAAATCATGTCCTCCCTAAAAGAGGGCACGTGTTGCAGTGAGACCTGGAGAGCGAACTCCTGTGTTGTGGGTGGGTGAGATTGGACAGCCACAACACCTGATTGGTAGGTCCCTCGATGTTGGGTTCATCTGGCCAATGGGGCGCAGTCCAAATGGATCGAGGGACCTATATATACCCATGCACGTGACCCAGAGCTTCCTCTTTCGGCTCATGCATTCGGAACACCTGACCACCTCTCCCTACTTTTTGGTCATTTGCGAATGACCTTGCTATGTTGTGTGTCCTCTGTTGTTGGGACAGGGGCACGGCTGGAATTTTCCCCACTTGGCTGATTGGCTGCTGCCATTTGGGTTTCGCCTGCCGCATAGCAAATTGTCACAACTTGTAAGTTTGCGGATAGGCACTGGTTCAGGTGATAGGGATGGGAGAGCGGTCTCACCATTCCATTCCTATGTGAAGGGTATTCTGCTAAAGGAATCCAGGGATTAACTGGTTTGGTCAACCCCTGAGAGGGGGTTGTGCCTGTGCCTGAGTCGAGGGGGACATCTGGGTGGTGAACATAGTCTGTTCCCAGCTGTTCGCCTTCCCAGGGGTTCACCCTTGGCTGACCTATGCTGGTGCCCTGGGTCAGCACTGTCTGCAAGGGTGCAGGGAGCTCGTCGAACCAGAGCATATGCATCCACTCACCTTCTGTAATCAATAAAGTTGTGGCCTGAATTCTGCCAAAAACCAAAACTAAAATTTGAGTCAAGTGTGACTTTATTTAGGGGGAAGGTCTCTGGGTCTGAACACCCAAAAGGGGTTGATGGCATACCTGAGAACCTGGACCTGGGCAGACAGAGGATGTGTCAGGTGTGCGTGCAGGAGGCAGGCCCTGTGACCAATAGGACTTTGCAGGACTGGGGCCTTCCTAAGTTTATTCTGAAGAGGTGAGGCCATTTGGTAACTCACAGCACCTGGTGGCAAGAGCCAGGAAGGGATATAAGGTCAGCATTTCCCTTTGGCTCTTTTCCACAGCAACACGTTCCCTGCCTTGCTGTGTTTGGCTCCTTGACTCCTTGCTTCTTGATCCTCGGACCCCTGACTTCGTGACTCCTTGCTTCTTGATCCTCGGACCCCTGACTTCATGACTCCTTGCTTCTTGATCCTCAGACTCTTGGCTTCCTGACTCCTGGCTTCTGGACCCCCATTCCTGCTCCCACCCCGCCAACTTGCCCCAGTCCTGATGTCCCCTGCCGGGACTTCAATCGCCCATGAACCGGACCGTGACAGGTTGCCATGGTGATGGGGTGTGGGTTCCAAGGAAAAGAGAGAGCAAGGTG
Source organism: Podarcis tiliguerta (assembly GCF_965153285.1). NCBI lineage: Eukaryota > Metazoa > Chordata > Lepidosauria > Squamata > Lacertidae > Podarcis > Podarcis tiliguerta. The sequence goes on along the minus strand of NC_139543.1, from coordinate 38,712,410 downwards.
TGCTGGGAAGAAGGAGGGGGAAAAGAAAGATTGGGATCCATCATAGGCAGGTTGTCTGAAGGCTGTCTGGGAGAGATGCCTTTGACTCCAGGGCTGCATCGCTGTGGGGGACAAGCCCCTCTTGAAATGACTATGCTGTAAGATCTGGACTCCCTCCATGCAGGCTGAAGGTGCAAACAGGTAAATAAGGCACATTACTTAAAGCCGTGTTTCAGTTCCCCAAAGGAACTGAGCACCACACACACACACACACACACACACACACACCAGAATCTTGCTACCACTCGGCAGAGTGGGGGTGGCACCCAACTTTTGTTACAATATTTATAAATCAATAAATAGGGTACAATTCAGCCAATTTTAAGTCCCATTGAATTGAATAAAAAAACTTACACTGTTGACAGATGGATCTGAAGTCTCATTAATAAAGGCTGCAAAATTCCCATTTTTAATAACATCTTAAAGGATACAGGTAAACAAGGATTGATAAAGATATTCCTTCACTTCATCCCCCCCACAGTGTGTGTGTGTGTGTGTGTGTATGTATATATATATATATATAAAACACAATGCACACACACAATACTGAAATGTATGCCGTCATCCATCCCAAGCAGCAGATGGCACATAGGACTGCAAAGGCTCCTTTCTGAGAGGTGATATTTAAAATTGGCAAGCATATGGATCAGCTTCATAGCGACAAAAGAGTGCTACAAGAACATTAGCAGTGTGCCTCCATGCATGAAACCTGACATTTCTTGTGTTTGCAAATATGAGTCGGTTTTGCTTTGACACTGACGTTGTGTCATGTTACTGGGTTCATTCATTTCCTGAAAACCCAGGAAATGGGTTACGCAGGCAGAAATTTACTTTTCTTTTGAAATAATGGTAGTTTCTGATTAAAATGATAGCTAACCATCTGTAAATAATTGCTTTTCTTCTGCAGAACATGTAAAGTGAGAATTAATTGTGTTGGTGCTTTATGAACCTGTAGAAATATGCTTTTCCAGCTCAGACATTGATTTCATTCATTCACACAGATGCGCTTTCAAACAAACAGTCATATTTCTTTTGTTAAGTGCCCTTTCTCATGCTTTGTGAGGTATTATTCAATTGTCCAAGGTCAAAAGATGTGATTTCAATATACGCTTTCTTTAAAAGACTCTGAACAGGATCATTATACACCAAACCTAGACTATCTTCAGAAGCAAAATTTAAAATCATACCGAAAAGCCGAGCAGCTATTGGCTTCTTGAGCCTGTCTATTGGTGTGTTCATGTGTCATAGCGAGCCATATGCTAGAGTTAGTGTGCATGAGTGAAATTGCAGCTGCTGTTCTCCTACTGGCTCATTCTGGGAGGAAACAAACCATGATCCCTAGTTTAGAGTTGTGTCTGAACCAGGCATTGTGGTGTGTTTCATCCACAGCAAAGCATGATCTGTAGCCCAGGTTTGTCTTTAGTTTCTGGACTGTACAGCTTGTAGGGGGAAAGGTTGTAGCCGGAGAACCTACCCTTGGTTACACACATTCATTAGACTGTGAGAACAATCCCTGTGTGCCTAAGGCCGGGCACACAGAAGCCATTTATGTATGATAGGGAGCTCTGCAAAACAGCAGGATCCCCAGCTGTGCAGACAAGCCTATGTGTGTAGAGTTTGTAGGGACTGCTAGTGCAATCTTTTGGGAGGATGTTACTTGAGGTCAGGACCTGCTCCTGTGATTCTGTGCCCCTCTCCATGTGTCCTGGTGTCTTGAACTGTCTCGCCAGAGGGTGCATGCTCTGGTTATCTCCCGCTTGGACCACTGCAATGCGCTCTATGTGGGGCTACCTTGGAAGGTGACGTGGAAACTACAACTAATCCAGAATGCAGCAGCTAGAATGGTGACTGGGAGTTGCCGTCGAGATCATATAACACCAGTTCTGAAAGACCTACAATGGCTCCCAGTATGTTTCCGAGCACAGTTCAAAGTGTTGGTACTGACCTTTAAAGCCCTAAACGGCCTCGGCCCAGTATAGCTGAAGGAACGTCTCCACCCCCATCATTCAGCCCGGACACCGAGGTCCAGTGCCGAGGGCCTTCTGGTGGCTCCCTCACTGTGAAAAGTGAGGTTAGAGGGAACTAGGCAGAGAGCCTTCTCGGTGGTGGTGCCGCCCTCCCTGTGGAACGCCCTACCATGAGATGTCAAGGAAATAAACAACTATCTGACTTTTAGAAGACATCCGAAGGCAGCCCTGTTTAGGGAGGTTTTCAATGTTTGATGTTTTATTGTTTTAATAATAATAATAATAATAATAATCTGTAGGGAGCGGCCCAGAGTGGCTGGGGAAACCCAGCCAGATGGGCAGGGTATAAATGTTGTTGTTATTGTTGAACTGATTGTCTGAAAATTGACCACATGTTTACTGTCTGCAATGTATAACTCCACCTGTTCTATGTATGGAATGACAAGGGATCATATTTTAGGTACTGGTATGAGTGTGTGCAGGGACGCGGGTGGCGCTGTGGGTTAAAGCCTCAGCGCCTAGGGCTTGCCGATCGAAAGGTCGGCGGTTCGAATCCCCGCGGCGGGGTGCGCTCCCGCTGTTCGGTCCCAGCGCCTGCCAACCTAGCAGTTTGAAAGCACCCCCGGGTGCAAGTAGATAAATAGGGACCGCTTACCAGCGGGAAGGTAAACGGCATTCCGTGTGCTGCGCTGGCTCGCCAGATGCAGCTTGTCACGCTGGCCACGTGACCCGGAAGTGTCTTCGGACAGCACTGGCCCTCGGCCTCTTTGAGTGAGATGGGCGCACAACCCTAGAGTCTGTCAAGACTGGCCCGTACGGGCAGGGGTACCTTTACCTTTACCTTTATGAGTGTGTGCACATGTGTAGAGTCATTTCACTCTCTCTGTGTGTGTAGGCAAGGGCTTCTGAGGAAAGACTGAAACCCCACTCTTGATTATATTTGACATTAAGCAAGAGAGAGGGAGCGTTTCTTAGTTTTATTCCATAAGAATATCTGGAAGTCTTGTCAGAAATTGAGACGTCATCTTCCTCAATGGCACTTCATTCTCTCACAAACAGACAATTCACTGGAAACATGTGCCAACATTTTTTTAATGCTTTCCAAACCCCCACACAGCCAACGAGAGAGAGGAGATGTAGTAGCGCAAGAAAAGTCTGTCAAACTGGAGGTCACATGATAAGAGGGAGAGTCAAGGGAAAGGTATTCAGTATATCTGTGGGTACCAAATAGTGATGCATTGAATTATTGTTCTGCAGAAACAACTGAAGGCCAAATTTGATGGAACATTAAACATGTTGCTCTCTTGATGTTTTTAAAATAGGAGCTCTGGAGGGGTGTGTGCAAATGTGGATTAGAATCATAGTGTCGTGAGAGGGTTGAAAATCAGGCCCCCTCAAGGTACTGTTTGCTCACAAAAAGGCCATTTGCTGCAATTAAATCATTTTTTTGAGGGGTGGGATTTTCCAAGGAAAAGTTATAGAGGGCCCACTCTTTCCATGATTGATCCTAGTCAGGGCAATTAAATAAAACAAAGAACTATCAAATAGCCTATGGTGTGTTTATGATAATCTCAGCTGTGCTGTTACATTTCATCCAGTATCTCTTTTCCTCTGTTATTACGAATTGTCACAGTCTCCCTTAAGACGTGACACGACTAACCTCATTACTAACATATTTTGATGCTTCAGATTGTCGAGGCATTATTGTTATGAAATTATTTTAAGGTTTGTATTGCTACTGGAATGTACATTGATAGAATTTGGCAGGTAACCTCAGCAACCTGCTCTTTTAATTAATTGCACGTTCTGGCTGAGTGCAGATGATATTTTTTTCAGAGCGTTGAAGGCATCATTAGTCATGAACATCCATGTTCATTTTACATGGTCTCAGGGTGGTGTCTGTTTGGAGAGACTCTGCATGTTTTTGTTGTCTTGTAACTAAAACAAATCATCTTAAAACAATGATGCTTGTCATAAATGTAAATATTATGTAAGGGCCATCATATCTAAAGACCACCAGATGGCAGCACAGCATCTTTCAAAGCCTTGGTCGGTCCCTCTTCCATGCCGCTTTTCTGATAGGTGTGTTTTCAAAGGCTGCAAAATGCATTTAATACATTGATGCCTTGTGTGGTATCCCACTAGACCTGTGTTTGCACAGCAGTTTATTCAATTTCTCTAACTGTTAATTGCTGTATTATATTTAAGTTTTCACATGACACCAAAGCCACTTTTGGATAACTAATGGTACCTCAGGTTACAGACACTTCAGGTTACAGACTCCGCTAACCCAGCAATAGTACCATGGGTTAAGAACTTTACCTCAGGATGAGAACAGAAATCGCACGGTGGTGGCGCGGCAGCAGTGGGAGACCCCATTAGCTAAAGTGGTACCTCAGGTTAAGAACAGTTTCAGGTTAAGAACGGACCTCCAGAAGGAATTAAGTTCTTAACCCGAGGTACCACTGTCTTTGATAACAGAAAAATAATAATTCAAATCTCCCCTAACCCAGAAAATCATGGGAGTAAACAGTCCAGCTCAAAGCATAAGCCTGGGGAGGAGTGTCAGCAGACTCCAGAAATGTGTGTGTGTTTAATGCCCCTCTGGAGCTTCTGTAAATTTGTGTTTTGTCAATAAAGTATTAAACTACCGGCTGTTTGTTGGTTGGGTGTGCTCAAGACACATGCATTGCTTGGGTATGTTCTTGCTAAAGCAACCATGTAGATTTGGCAAGGGCAACTTGGCAGATATCCATTTAGGCCACATTCACAGCGTACATTTAAAGCACTACAATATCGCTTTGAAGAGTGATACCTTCCCCAAAGAATTATGGGAGCTGAGGTTTGTTAAGGGTGTTAAGAGTTGTTAGGAGACCCCTGTTTCCCTCACAGGGCTACAATTCCCAGAGTTCCCTGTGAAGAATTATAGATCTGTGAGGGAATCTACACTGATAATTATAGCTCTGTGAGGAAAGAATGGGGTTTCCTAACAATTCTTTAACAAATGACAGCTCCCAGAATTCTTTGGGGGAAGCCATGACTGTTTTCGGTGGCATCATAGTGCTTTAAATGTATGGTGCGAATGGGGCCTCCGACTATGCTTTTTCCCAATCTCACAGCCTGGCATAGTTATTTCTAGGGTGCAGGTTGGCAGAAGGACTTAGAATGACTAAATGCTGGAAGATGGTTTATGGTTCTCCAAGGCAACCCATGCAGTGATGACACTAGGGATGGTCTCCAGTGTTAAAAATAGCTTTCTTTCCTTTGCTTGCCTTATTCCCACATGGGGGGTCCTGGTGATTATAGGTATATAAAATGATTGCATATCCTATCCTAGTTCCTTCACAATAAACACACAATTACTGTAGGACTGTAAGAGAAATAAGGTAGTTATAAACACTTAACTGCTCATTATCTGGTAATTACCAAGAATACAAGAGTTCTGATTACAAATCTTCAAAGGTTTCAAAGCCTTGTTTACTTTTGCTCTTGCAACCACATGCTAGTTTCGGGAGATTAGTAGCAGAGTTAGATGCCATGAGTGCAGTTTGACTGACTTAAGATGCTTAGCTTCTCAGAACAGAACCGTAATAACTCAAGGCCTCTTGCAGATAATGTAAACAACGTCAACAACTTTATCATGTATGCTAACCATAACCTTTTGTAAGTAAAGGGCTTGTCAAACTTTTGAAGTAACAGAAAGCAGGCTTTAAAGTCAATGGCTCTTTTATATACTGCTCTATGCCTCTAAGAGGGTAATAAAGTTTTCTGTGGTGTGTGTGTGTTGGGGGTTTGATTGAAACAACCTAAGCTCTATGGATTGCGTGAATGCACTGCGGTACAAGCAGTAACTTGCCGACCAACTGCAGTCTTAATTACACATCTTGGTGAGCGGAGAAGAGCATGCCAGTTCTTGGATCCAAAGCTCATTTAACTGGCAGAGTGTTTGGCTGGGGACTTGTAACTTTAAATGCATACCAACACACTCACACCTTCTTCCACATGAGCGAGGAAGATTGCCATGGTGAGAATCTGTTGGCACAAAGTGGGGCCCTCTTTGTGTGAGAGGTGGAGGGGGCATAAATGGACTCCCCAAATAAATAGTTGCACTAGTGGGAGACAGCACTTTTGCTCTCTTTTCCCCTGTTGAGCACTCTGCCCCCAAAATTAGCTCAGGGGAAGGTCAGAAGAAACCCCAGAATGACACATGAGGGAAGAGGGGATATCAGGCATGAAGTACTGCTCTCACTAATGGAAACTTACAATTCCACTCCATGTGCTTTAAATGTGTGGGGTGTAATTCAATTAAGTTTTACTTACAGCAGACCGACTTGAATTAACAAAGTTAGGTCCATTAAGTTCAACAGGCCTACTCTGAGTAAATTTTTGCTGACTACAACACATGGGGTAGATGGGAAGGTAAAAAGTGTGGCATCTACTTGCTACACTGCAATTAGGTTTCATTCTCCCTCCCAATCCATGAATAATTGCCACTTTATTTTCAATGTCTATTCTTGATTGAAACGTCTCAGAATGTTCTAAAAAAACCATAGCCCATCACTTCTTTGCATACTATGGAAAAGCTTCCAAGTGTACATTCATTTAAAAGTTTAAACAGTCATGTGTTTTTCAGTGGTGCACCCCTATTTTTTCTTAGTATAATGCTCAAAGCATACGGAAATAGATATTTAAGGAACTCAGATGCTTTTGTCATTATGCACAACATTTTGTCCAGAAATGAAATTCATCCATAGTTTTTTTTTGGGTGTGTGTGTGTGAAAATGCAGAATAGTAAAAAAATAAAAAATAAATCACAAGTAAATTCCATTTTAAAATAAATCTCATATTAACTGCTCTTTTTCCAGTCTCTGTTCTAAAGTGACTCCAAAGCCAAATTGTGCCCAACTTGGGGTGGGTGTTGGGGATGCATACCTGATTGAAATCCTTCTCATGTTAATGCCTCAACAAACTCAGTATAATTGCATGGGGGGGGGGGAGAAGATGGCACTTCCTGTATTAATTGGATGCTGTTAGCTTTGCTGCCTTACAGGGTACTGGAGTTTTTGTTCCAATGTGACATATGGAATAAGGAAGAAAGTTTTTTCCGGCATATTTTAATGAAAAGCTCCATATGAGATTATAAACCACACGAGGAGTGGAGGCCTGGTCAGATTCTAATGCCAAACAATTCTTTTGTTTGACAGTGGATGTCATCCAAAAGCTGCCTGAGGCAGGAAGGCAATCTACTTATCAACCAGTGGGTGGGAAGAAGCTTTCTAGGCCACAGAACTCTTTTCGTCTCTCATTGTAGCACATCCATATTACTACTAACCATTATCATTTATTTATTAGCTATTCGGGTTTTTCTTATGTTTAGCCCCACATTTCTTGCTTCATGGAACCGAAGGCAGGAGACGTGTAGTTTTCAGAACTTGGGAAGTCCATGTTATAAGGGAACTAATTCCAGGCCAAGTTTGTCCCTTTACAAAACCAAACCAGTTTGTTTCACTTTTGGTCCTCGGTTCAATTCAAGTTCATTCAAATGATCCTTTGGCACATTTCCCCCCAGCACTGAAAATGTTACAAGCTGCTGTGCTGAAGCATAAAATACACTTAAGAAGACTAAGTAAACACGCATGCAGTGGAATGTGAATCATTTAATTTATTTACTCCTACAGTCATAATCTTTAAGCTTAAAGAGTGAAATAGTCTTTCTTAAACACATGTATGAGAAAGACCTTGAAGATGAACGAGAAATTGTTCAAGGTTCTAGCCCCAAATGAAATTAATTCACATTCAGTTCACTCAGCAATTATGGGAACCATTTTCAGGTGCTGTTTGGAGATTTTTAAAAATCTCATTCAGTGAATGTAGTTAAACTGAACTAGTTCCTTCCAAGCTCTGGTGGTTTCTAAGCAGTCACTCTTCCAGGTGATGACCAGACCTAGTCCTGCTTATATCTTCAGCAAGCTGGTGGCCTCATGCACTTCCAGATAATTTCCTTAATAAATAGTTTTAAAGCGCCAAGAATGTTTCAAGGGCTGTACACATATTAAAATATGACTTGCTTTGTGGGTGATCTTGGTGGCACTTGAGATTTGCAGTTCTTTCTAGCTGCTTATTATGGGCTCACAACACAATCTAACTTGAGGAAACTTGGCCATTGCAAAGCTATAAAAAGCCTCCCTCTTTCCCTCCAGATATGAATGTGAATAATTAAGGTGAAGCTTATGTAGTAGAAGCAAAGCATGAGAGAATAACTGGATATGTTTGTGTTTCCATATGCAACCACCAAAAACAAGCAAAATAATCATAAATAGAAAGAAGCTAAATTCTAGAATCAAACTTCAACTATGACTTAGAATGCATCGTGCTATCTAAAGAAATGGTGCGGAATATTCAACCAATCTATTTCTTTATCTCCCTCAAAGTGGCTCACATCAGTGAAAAAAACAGAACTAGCCTGCCTCTTCCCTCAGGCTTACAAAGGAAAAGCAACACAACAAGGCAGGCAAGGGAAGAGAAGCAAAAGCAAAAGGTGGATCAAGGAGATCTGTTTGACAAGGAGGTGGTGAGTCACACAGTTGCATTTAATGCTGGCCTGATGTATGTGGCTCATGTTTTTGTGTGGGGGAGGGGCAATTTCACAGGGGCGAAGGACAAAAACAGCCCTTGAAGATCAGAATGCTCTTTGGGGTCCTGTAGAAATTCTGAGGCTTTGGCTGCGGTTGAAGGTTACTGTGCAGATGAGGTGGCAGATGATAAGTTTCTATTAAGTAGTGGATTGACAAAGCAAATGACACAGAGATATCTCCAAGTGGTTTTTTATAGTAAGCTGGAACTGAACTGAACAGCAAGCAGCTCAGCCAGCCTGCTTTTATAGGCAGCCGGCTGTCAACATTGTAACAACAACAACCCAGGGTTTCCCGACTTAATTAACTGACGTGGACCTGAGTGAAAACTATATGCATGATACCCCTGGTGGCCAGGGTGATAACTTCAATACATAACAGTTTCTTCTCTCCTTTTTTAGCCCCCCTGCCCCCTTTTGTCATTTCTTCACCAGGTACCTTGGCAGTATCCTGTCTTCATTTCCCAAGACCTGCCAAGACTGATCTTCCCTTGCTGGTTATAATTTCTTTCGTGGTGGTGGTGGTGGTGATGGTGATGGGGACTTTCAAGCCCAGGAACCAAAAGCAGCCCTTCAGCTCTCTTCGGCTGGTCCATGGAGCTATCCACAGGTCACACCCCTCACGGACTCTTGCCTCACACCTCAGCTGGGTTTTTTTGGCGGGGCTATGAATGCATATTTGAACGCTGATCATGCCTCTTGCTTGTCTAGATGGAGGAGAAAGAGGGGAGGGGGGAGAGAGGGAGAGGAAACTAGCCTTGTGAACAAAGGTAAATTGTGCATTTGTTGCTCTGCGCTTTTTTGTCCCTGCCCCTGCCCACCATTGGCACAGTGGCGTAGCATGGGTTTGTGTGCACAGGGGCAGTTGCCCCGGGTGCAAAAATTCAACACCCGGTGCTGCCTCAATACAGCCGTACGCTTCTGTCGCTGGGCTCCGTTGAAAACAGCTTCTCCATGTGAACCAAGAAGTGACCTGTATCCTTAGAGGCAAGACCCTCTCTAAGGAGTTGCTAGGCCTCCCTGCTTGAAAGTTTACGATTACTAACAGTGTTTTTCAAATGACGAGAAAACTGTGAAATTCTGCAAACGTATCTGTGGTTATAGAACTCCACAAGGCATATGGAAATATCTGTAATATGAAATAGATGTGTTTATACCAGAGGGTATAACCATAAGGAAAAGTAAACAGAATTGCCACACAGCCAATCTGGTGTAGTCCATTTATGTTAACAAACAAGGCCTGCATAAAGGCAGAACTTGCTGGATTGTATATGAGTTTCTAAGTTTCTGTTTGTATATCTCGGGGCAGAGTCTGTGGACCAGGCCTTTGCTCAGGGTTTGCTGTTCTCCTGCGGCAAGCTAGTCATGCCATCCCTTCACCATCATAGGCAGAACTCCATCGGTGTGACTTCTTCTCCATTATGTTCAAACATTGGCCAACTGACAAAAAAGATGACGTATGACAAGTATACGTGAAAAGACTCTGAATTGTTCTCCATTCCCCCTTATTTTACACCTTAACAGCTATTGGAATATCCTGCTTTCCTTAGGGATAAACTAGATGTAACAATGGCCACTGCATCTCTTACCATTTGTCCCTTTGAACTGCAGAATGGACAGAGATTGTTTTCACATGAAAAGTGGTAAACAGGTGAAGGTAGCTGAGTCCTTCCAACAATTCATCATCCAAAGCACTTGTCCTGCATCCCAGTTCACAATATTGGAGATGAGTGGGCAGGAAGAGAGATGAGATAATTGGCCATTGGGGGAGTGGGGTGTGTGTGGAATAAGACAAGGAAGGCTCTCCACATCTGGGAAATCTTATGGATGCTAAAATCAGGCCCCACCCACGGCTAAGGAAGTTGCCTTATATTGTGTCAGAGCCACTGCTCCATCTAGTTCAGTATGGCCAATGCCCCCTGCCTGAAATTCTGGAGAGCTAATCAGCATTGGCAATACCGAACTAGATAGAGCAGTTAATAGGACGGTCAAATCCAAATTAATCTCCTACCCAGATCCAGCTTTCAAATCAATTCCTGTACAATTGCCTCTCAAACCACTCATTTCGGCTAATCAACTCATCCCAAAATCTCTCTCTCTCTCTCTTCCCTCTCCCACACCCATTTGCTCTCCCAGGACCCCCAATTCCAAACTTTCTCTCTCAGGTTCACCCCAAACCCTCTATCTTCTCGAGATTTCCTTCAGAAGCATGCATCCTGTTTGTTCCTCACACCCCTCCCCCTCACCTTTTATCATGTATTTTTATCTTGTGAACCACTCTGAGATCTTCTGATGAAGGGCGGTGTATAAATCCAATAAGTAAATTATATATACATGCGCGCGTGCACCCCCCCCCACAGAATAGGTAGAAGTGCCTCACAGGCACCAGAGAAGGTCTCTATGGACCTGATATAGATTTCTTATTTTTACCATCCATTTGCAGCAAACCTAGTGAATTTGATTGTGCCAGCCACAGAATTTGGAATTGCAGTCAACTTGTATTCCTGCCCAAAGGCAACAAACCTATAACTGTAATTTGAGCTCATGTTTTCCATAACCATACCCAACACTTAATTCACTGGATTGTACTGTTTCCAGTAAGCTCCAGTAACCATGTAGATCCCAAATACTTATTCATTACAAGAAATGCACACACACACACACACACACACACACAGCCATTTAGGAAGAAATGATTCCTGCATTACGACTCATAACAAAGACATTTTCATCTTTTCTGGGGAGAAAATCGTAATCTGGAATGAAAGTTGAGGAAATTCCAAGGGTGGAGGATGGGGCTTCCTTTCTTTACCTAACCTCTTGACTGCATTGAAATATTTAAGATTACTTTTATGTGCACTGCATCAATAAAACATGAATTGCCACAGAAAGCAATTTCTAGTACTGCATTAGCTTTGCAAAGGCAGATGCATTAAAACGCATGGAACAAAATACTCTGTGCCTTTGTGAAAAGCAGCACAGGGCACGCCACAGAAGGGACATTTTATACATCTAAAATCAGTTATAACTATAATGGCAACAAATCATTTACTGACTCCTACTGACATTGCCTATTTCTTTTTAGATACATGGCGCAGAGTATTATATACTAACACCAATCCTCAAGAAAAGGTATTAGATCACAAATCTGCCTTGAAATATGTATTATGACAAGCAGCTGAGAAGTGCCCCCAAGTAATATATCAGATGCCAAGAAAAATTCATCTCTAGAGGAAATATTATATGTCTTAGTTTAAATAAAATACAGATAACTAATGACCGAGAGAAGAGAGCCAGTATAGTTTTGTATAGTTCTGCCGCAACGCGGTGAGCTCCCGTTGTTTGGTCCCAGCTCCTGCCAACCTAGCAGTTTGAAAGCACGTCAAAGTGCAAGTAGATAAATAGGTACTGCTCTGGTGGGAAGGTAAACAGTGTTTCCGTGCACTGCTCTGGTTCACCAGAAGCGGCTTAGTCATGCTGGCCACATGCCCAAAGGCTGTCTGTGGACAAACGCCAGCTCCCTCGGCCTATAGAGCGAGATGAGCGCCGCAACCCCAGAGTCGTCCGCGACTGGAGCTTTACCTTACTGAGAGATCAGAGTTTGAATCCCTACTCAGCCATGAAGCTCACTTCAGCTGGTGCAGAATTCAGCAGCCAGGTTGCTTACTGGGGCAAGACAGTTTGAGCATATAGTCCTGGCCCAAATGCACTGGCCACCAATTAGTTTCTGAGCCCAATTCAAAGTGCCAAATTTGACGTATAATGCATTCAGTGCTTCAGGACTGCCAGGTGGACGGGTAATAATAATAATACTAACAATAATAGTAAAGTGGTACCTCGATTGTCGAATGTAATCCATTCTGGAAGGTTGTTTGACTTCCAAAACGTTTGACAACTGAGGTGCAAAGGGCGGTCTGCAAAGTCAATGGAGAAAATTGGGATAAAAACACAGCGTAAGCTGTTTGACTTACAAGGTGTGTTCAAAAACGGAAGCAATTACAGTACTTCCGGGTTTTCAGTGTTCGAAAACTGAAACTTTCGGCTTCTGAGACACTTGAAAACTGAGGTACCACTGTAATCACCACCACCACCATCATCATCTCAAGGACTGCATCTCCACATGTAAACTGACCCAGCCCCTCAATCGTCATCTGAGGCGCTTCTTTTGTGTGCCTCCTCTGCTAAGAGGCCCAGAGGGCGTCAACATGAGAAAGCGTCTCTTCTGCTATGGCTCCCCACTTGTGGGACATTCCCCGCAGGGAGTTATGCCTGGCACCTTTCTTATATATCTTTAGGTGCTGGGTGAAAACATTCCTCTTCAACAAAGCCTTTTGCTGATTAATATCCTACAGGCTTTTAAATGTGTTTATGGACAGGGAGGCGGCTATTGTTTTGTTGTTTTTACTGTAACTACTTATTTGTGTTTTCATCTTGTATTTTTTATCTTGCAAACAGCCCTGAGATTTTTTGATGAAGGGAGGTATATAAATTTAATTATATACTCCTCCTCCTCCTCTAACCTAGGATTCAGCTACACAGCTGCTAATAAAACGCTTAAAATGTGTTGTAAAGTGTAATATACAAATGTGACACTAGATGGCAAAAGTGAGCTATGCAAAATTCAATGTACTTCTCAAAATGTTTTTTTTAAAAAAGCATTTCCACAGCATTTTTAAAATTTGTGTGTAGATTCCACTCTAGAGGTTACTACAGCATAGACAACAGGGGGTCCCATCTACCTGGTCTAGGGAACTGCCCACTAACAGTGCCTCAGTCTTATCTGGATCGAGTTAGTCCAGGACTGCAGCCTTTATTCTAACATATTTGCACACAGTGTTGGCAATCCAACTTTTTGATGCCTGTATTCCGTGACTTACTGGGCCAGACCAAGTTAAACAGAGAAATTAAGCCTGTTGTCTAGCAAGTGAATCTACCAAAAAGGTTTCCACTAGGTCTTTCCAAATGGCTGGATGCTCTGGCATGACAAAGCTTTATGGGTCATTCAGACTAAGTCGAGGGGCAATTTCAATTAAGCATTTACAAACAGAACCTGGAAAAAACTGAAGCTGATGTGACTTTGAGCACGGAACCGAGCCTACATTGCCGTTGATCACTGCTTGCATGGTGTCCATTGTTTCTTCTTTGACTATTTTTGTTGGGAGAATGGAATCCACATACAGTATTTATGTATTATCTTACTTTACTAAAGAATTTGAATATTAGGAGGGCAGTATGTCATGAATAGTCTAAGGCTCGGAAACCAGAACAGCATGAACAGGGTTGCCACCATCCCTAGAAAAATGGGATTGCCCTGTTCTTGGACAAAAGTGTCCCCTGTCCCATTTGGACTTCAGTCAGGATGCCTTTTTTTCTCGTATTCAAGCTCAGCCAGCCCAAAATGGCGGTTGCACAGCTTTTGGTGTGGCTGATGAGGAGCCCAGTCCAGCAAAATTGACAATAGAGAGGAGGAGGAAGGAGTGACCTCCTCCCCCTCCCTCCCTCCTTCTTCCTTCCCTCTCACTGGTGGTCCTCCTCAGCCACTGCGCTCCAATCTAGCATGGTGCAGGTCTGCTACCGCTTGGTGCCCTCTCCCACCCCAACCTGACCTTTCCTGCATTTTCAAACCAGCTTCAGCCTGATTAGAAAACTGGATGTAGAGTAAGTGGTAAGATGGACGTACCTTAACAGCATGGGCACAGATGACAGCTGAATGACTAGAAGTTCCAGGATGCAAATGCACCTAAAAATGAATTAATTGCTGTCAATGCTTTGAGATGGGTATATAGATAAGACACACATAGATATTTCATACAGCTCAGGAACGGAAAACCCTTGGCCCTTCAGATGTTGTTAGACTCCAACTCCCATCTTCCCTGACCATTGGTCATGGAGGCTGGGGCTGCTGGGAGTTGGAGCCCAGTAACACCTGCAGGGCCATGGATTCATCAACCTTGGTACAGATCAACTGATGAAGGAAGCAGAACGTTAGATTGTTTGGTGAATAAATAAAAGATTCCCCTTGGAAGACCTCTTTTACTGTATGAAACAGTGCGGATAATACAAACTGAAATATGCAGGCTGGTGCTGCGAAGCCCAGCTGCTTCTTCCTCAGCTACCATTGTGCTGCTTCCTTTTCTTTCAGCGTTGGCAAGCACTTTCTCAAATAGTTTTGTATGTCATTTCTGGGATGCTCTCCATTCTGGCGCTGCCTGCCAGCAAGACAATAGATGTGCCTTTCTACCACGGCCGCATGCATTTTCTTTGCATACGCTTGGTGTTTGGTGAGGCAGGATGGTCCCTGCGGTTTTCAAAATGTCATGGCCTTCTTGCCAACAAACACATCTCCTGTCAACCCGGTTACTTTGTTCCAGCAGCAATAATAAAAACAACAACACAAAACGATGCTCATTTGGTGCTTTCCTGCCCTGCTGTGCAGACAGGCTTTGCAGTATAATTCAGGCAAGAGTCATGTATTCTGATAATAAATTTACAGCAGTTGTAAGGCCAGCCAGGTTGTTTTGTGAAGGGCTGCTCCTTTCAGCTGAGGGGAAATGGCAGCATTTTATGTACTGGGAGAAGAGTCCCCTGGTGATGCTGGCTGCTTATGTAGGATTTCAGGAACTGGTGGGGCTGAATAGCCAAACTGCGAAAGTGAGCTGTGTCAGTATATGGAAAATGCCAAAAGTTATGAAAAGGGTAGACCATTCTCAGTCGGCAACGTCCAGCATGTGCATGTTGTATATCTCCTTAGATTTAACATTGGTGTGCCAAGTCAGGATTACAAACAGAGTGGCTGCCCACCATTTCAATTTATCCAGAATGTATAAAGACCCATAGACCCATAGATCTATGCAATGGGGTGGTGGTGTGTGTATCAGAGCAGGAGGCTACAGACCCATCTGCAAATGAACCCCTTGAAGCCTGGTGCCTAAGATACTACTCCAAGCAATGGTTCCTCATCCTTGCTATGAAAACCTTCAAGGAAAGAAACTTCCACGACAATTATAGGGACCTTGCATTTAACAACCCAAACCTACCAATCTTATAATTTAAACACATTGCTTCTCACCCTATCCTCACCTAACACAATGAACATGATCATCAGTTGGATTTCGCTTGATGTTAACTCTCAGCTCCACACTATATATCGGTTAAGAAACAGTTGCTTAAAGCTGTTCAAGGAACCAGTCAGCAGAGGGTGCAATAAGAATAATGAATTTGGTCTCAAGATTCATGCATGTGCAGTGTAATGATTGCATGTAGGTTACTAGGATGAGAGCATCCTTCTCTGATCGTTTTTAGTGATATTTTGCAAGCACTGCATGCAATTCCCACCTTGATGTCAGACGTTGTGACATAATACACTGTGAAAACTATAGGCTGGAGGCTGATGAAACCTCATTTATTTTTTCTTTCTTCCCTTCACCCAGTACTGGACTATATATTTTGCATACCTGCACATGCATTTTCATAAATCGAGAGAGATTGTAAACGATAATTTTCAGTGAGCAAACATATCTCACTTGAGCTGACCAGTCAGTTAAAATGGCAGTTGAATGGACGCCATGCTAGTTTCAGAAATACACCCAGAGAGAACAGAAGCTGGTCTCTGCAGATGAAAGGGTAAGAAGAGCCTTTCTGGATTGGACCAAAGTGAATTTAGTTCACTATTCAGTTCCCACAGAGGCCAATCAGATACCCATGGGAGGGCTGCTAGCATGACAGAACATGCGCTATAGCTCTCTCCTGCTGTTGCTCTCCAGTGACATTTGTCAATTTTGGTTTCTTTCAGTTTTTCATTTTTCCAGTCTTAAGTTTAGTTCATCACAGTATTATTTTTGTTTAAAGTCCTCACAAAAATGTGCCAGCATTTTAGTGTACATTTCTTCTAATATACACCTTTCATATAGTTTTGCCTCTCACACACATTTCTACAAGCACAGTCCCCCAATACAGTCATTTGATACCGCTTGCTGCTTTTATGCTTGGCCAGGTTCAAGGTTCTTATTTTAATTCACAAAGCCCTAAACAACTTGGCCCAAAGACATTTGTCTATAAGTATTTTTTTAAAAACAAGCAAGCCCACAAGTAAATCACTGCTGAGGTGCACCCACAAGTGTGAGGCCTGAGGAGATGATGATGGTACATCCCCAGCTGTTGCTGTTGGTTAAGGATTACATGTGACATCACAAAAGCACATGGCAGCTGAGTGGATATAAAGGTGGGCCTTTTTCCTCTTTCCCAACAGCTGCAAGATCCAGCATTTCCCAGTCCTCCACCTGGAAGTGGCACATTGGCAAATGGACAGAGGTGATCTACTCACTGTTGGTGGCTACAGAGTGACAGTAAGGCAAATTCACTTTCTGAGAGGGATTGTGGTTGATATCCATTGTCAGAAGTTGGCTTATATCTATATCTAGTGATGGGCCTAGTGGAAGCTGATAAATGTTGGTGGGTGGAAGCTGGTGGACTTCACGTTCGGAAGTCAGTGGGTGTTTGTAAGGCTGAAGCAGGCTTATGTTTGTGGATGGAAGCTGGTTGAAATTCACCTTCAGAAGCCAGTGGTTATTTGTGGCTTGAAGCCGGGGCACAAATGTGAATGAATAAAAAGGGGAGAGTGAATGTGGCCATTGGTGTGGTTCATAGATGTTGACTGGCTAATGCTTATGGGTGTGATTGGGAGGTTTCAAAAGTGGTCAAGGCCAAGGCGTCCTGTGAAGGCAAGAAAGCAGGTGGCCGGCATCCATAATTTCTCAAGACCAGCGGCAAGCAAGCCTAACCCAGAAGCATTTATGAGAATGATGGAGCACCAGATTGGCCATGGAACTCCTGGCAAGTCAACCATGTGGCCTCAACCTTGCCACTAGCCTGCCCCATACAGGTAAGTGTGACAGAAAATTATGTTTTTGCTGGGCAGGTTGGGTCCCCAAGTGTTTTCTTTTTCTTTTTCCTTGCCAGCAAACGGTTAACGAATGGCAACTTCTGATTAACCGGGGTTCCAGGAGGGGGAGTTGAAAAGGAGAGGATTTTGAGAGTTGGGATAGAGGTTGGGACAATAGGTTGGGAGATAGGGAGGGAGAGTTGGTTCTGGGTGGAAACATCCACTCACAAGCTAGAGAAAGGAGTCTCTACGCTTAGGACAGTGTGTGGCATCCTGTAAGAGTAAGGAATTAACTGGGAGGCTGAGGTTGAGCCAGGAGAAGTAGAAGCTGGAAAGATATAGTCTACTTAGGTCTCATTCCAGTCAGCACTGGAGAGATTCTTCTACAAAAAGAGAAAACTCCCAATCCAGTTAAGAGGGGTGTGGTGATCCCCTGGGTCTGTTACTTGGAGTACCTCAGGAGTAGAGTTGTCAAAGGGGTGTGTAACTGACAGGAAGTACCACCTTATTTAAGAACCAAAGAATTAAGCTACTGGGACTTCCCCTGCAGACGTTAATGCACAGACAGGATAGTTTCGGCTGATTTTTTTGCATGCCACACAGCTGTAAGTAGCACAGAGACCTTCCTAGAAGCAATGTGACAAAGCTGGTTAGGGAAAACATCCGCACCAAACCCTAAAAAGATAAGAGATCACATGATATTGCGACATTTGAACAGCTCTGTTTTTCACCCTTTTCCTGCTCAGGCCAGATCTTTTTAAAAAAAGAAATTGGTGGCTTCAGTTTCTGCTCTCCAATGTTAGTCCCTGTTAGATTTTCACAAGAGCCCTTCTATCGCGTTGAAACTAGAATGATAAAAATAAATCCTGCTAATCTTTGATAAAGCAAGGGCATAAAAAGTGGGGAGGGTGGGTAGCAACAGAAAAGAGAATTACTTTATGATGGAATTATTGGTGTCTATGGGGTCATGCAGCTACTGGCAGTCCATTGCTGCTTCTGCCTTTTGGGTGTAAGCTATCCCTAGCAAAAACAATTCTGAAATTTGAGCTTTGGCAGAATTATATTAGCACCTACAAATCTTCACTAGAGCACAGGGATAACCATACTTGCGATGGTACAACAGAACAAATATAGGCACTTCTAAGATTCTGGGAATCAGCAAATAAAGGGCTCCAGCTGACAGCAGCTGCAGGGAACAGCTGCAGGGCATCAAGAAAGCTACTGGGATGTGATCCAGGGCATACTTTTCTCCTGTTTCCATTTTTATAATAATAAATAATAATAATATATATACGGTAAAGGGACCCCTGACCGTTAGGTCCAGTCGTGACCTACTCTGGGGTTGGATTGCTCATCTCACTTTACTGGCTGAGGGAGCCAGCGTTTGTCCGCAGACAGCTTCCGGGTCATGTGGCCAGCATGACTAAGCCGCTTCTGGTGAACCAGAGCAGCGCACGGAAACGCTGTTTACCTTTCCGCTGGAGTGGTACCTATTTATCTACTTGTACGTTGACGTGCTTTCGAACTGCTAGGTTGGCAGGAGCAGGGACCGAGCAATGGGAGCTCACCCCGTCGCGGGGATTCAAACTGCCGACCTTCTGATCGGCAAGTCCTAGGCTCTGTGGTTTAACCCACAGCGCCACCCGCGTCCCATATATATGGTACTTATTTATAAAAAATATATAATGCCAACTCATCAAAAATATCAAGGCAATGCATGATGTGAAGCATAAAGCACATTGAAAACTGTAGTGAGTGTAGTAATTTAGAGGCATTTGCTTACAAGGAGCATTGTGATGGGAGTTTAGAGATGGTCCCTGGGGGATGGGGGATGGGCTCTGACTGGCCTTCTCTGTGGCAGCCCCTCAGTTGTGGGATTCCCTCACCACAGAGGAGGAGATGAATGCTTGAAGATACATCTCTTTAGTGCAGCTCAATCACATGGGAAGGCGGTTGAAAAAAAAAGTGTGAGTTTCGAACCTTCGAAAGAGCTTTTGAAAAGCTTGAGAGATGGGGTAAAATTAATGGATGTTTACTGGGCAGGTTCTACCCTTCTTATTCCCAAATGTTACAGTCTCTACTGTTAAGGCAAAAGAAGGAGGAGGAATAATTTTGTCTTGCTATTATGTCAGTCGCTTCCCTCCTGTCCTTTAAAACATCATGTCTATGGGCTCTATGTGTTTTTAACCAAAATGGTGTCGTATATGCACTAGTAATTTAGATCTTTGTATTAGAGACTGATAGGGGCAGGATGTTGAACAGGCTGTATAAATTGTTTTGGCTATGTGAGTAATGCCCTCCACCTATGAACCATTGTTGTGTTATGTTGAATTTTTCCAGGCTTAGTATTGACATACTGCATTCTCAGACAGCTGTCTGGGTCCATTAAGGCCCATTTCTGAAGTTAAAGCTGCCCTGGGTCTCCTGTGTAGAGTGGCTTGGAGTTGCCATTTGAATTTCCCCACAATGCTCTGTGGTGACACTCCTAGGGAGGGATTGGGAGAAATTAAAACACTGGATCCCAGTTATCCGCTGCTGATCACAGCTCTGCTGCCATCACCACATAAGCCTGCAGTGCTCAACTGATGTAGGAAAGGGTCCATCTCTTTGCTGTGGATCCCTCAGACCTGGAGCCAGCCCTGAATTTTCCAGGAGCAGAGTGCTGCCCCTCTGCCCATTCTCAAAACTTTTGCCATAATTTTGTCGCTCTAAATAACAACCTGAAATGTGACCCAACATCCATTTTTGGTGGCGAATTCTATTAAGTTTACTTTGCAAGCCCATTTGTAAAGTAACCTGAGGTACAGCTACTCTTAAAATTAGCAGCGTTGGTGGGGAAAGCATGTTTGTGTGTATGTGAATGGGTTGGGACAGGGTGAATTTTTTCCTTCATTCATTTACTGCTTTCTGAATGGCTTTATTGATGTTAGAAGCTTTTTATGTGCCATATTGACTTCAAAGATTGCTCTTTGCTTATATGAATCCAGATAAGATTTCAAGGGATCTGAGAGAACATAGTAAAGGCCAGATGTCTAGCTGTTTGAAGAAATGCTTCTATGTTTAGCCAAAAAGAAAGAAAAGAACAAAAATTAATACTTGTACAGGAACACTTTTAGAGCATTTTAGCCATCTCTTTTTTTAAAACTCCATTATGACAAATTATTATTATTGAAACATAGAGGCTTTATTATTCACTTTCATACTCTTTCCCTTCTCATTCATTCATAAATTATATTTTTCAAAGATTATCCCTCCCCGCAGATCAAAGCCAAGGAGGAAAATGCACTCTTCAAATACCTCCAGGTTATTTCAGCGTAGGAGGAGTTTCATGCTTATGTCTAACACCAGCATAGTTCCATCCACAGGAACAGAGTGATCTATAGCTAATCAGGTTCATGGAAGCTGCAACACTTCACCACAAGTAGCAGATCTGCATTTTGCACACTCCACAAAAGCACTGTTAAAAATGGTCATGCATGAATATGTCATTTGTAACAGTCATAGTCCCATCCAGATGTCAGATTACAACTTCCATCAACCCCAACCAGCTTGGCTAATGGCCAAGGATGAATGGCAATGTAGTCCAACAACACATGGAGGGCAGCATATTTTTTTTCCTTGCCTCAAAGTGTGTCTTTTGGTTGGAAGTATTTAGATTTCGGTTATATCCTGAGAGGAGCTTCACCTGCCTAAGATTCAATTCTATCAGGGAAAACTAGTGAAACAAGTTTGGCAGATCAATTTAGTAAACAGATTTCAAGCTGTGTGGCAGATACTTCACTGTGATAGTATTAGGCTTCCTCAAAGACCCCTCCCCCTCCCCCTGACCTCAAAGCAAGGCCACTAACAGATCAAAAACTCTTGAACAATGAAGCTTTCTGTCCTGGGACCACTTACCTGGGAGTAAGCACATTGCGCTCAATGAGACTTACTTCTGAATAGGCATGTACTGGATTGTACTGTTAAATCTCATTGCTAAGGACTTGCATGAGCCTGCTACACCTGGGAGGGACTGTGTGCTGCTGAGTGTGGGAAGGAAGGCTGAATTTTTATTATTTTAAAATAAGCAGTCACATGTAAACAGGATTTACATCAAGCTGCGTCTTTAAAAAAATATTTTAAAAATTACTAGATTTAATCGGTAGTAAGCAGTGGTGCTAAATTTCCCTCCTTTTCTTTTTGAAAATGGGACTTTGAATGGGATAGTAGAAATGAGAGACAACGCTTATAATGGGCCCTCAATGGAAAACTTCTAGTTAGGCTGGAGTGGTTTGGCGCTTTGTGCCACAAGCAAGAGCTAAATGAATAATTCACAATGAATAATTCATCCGATGCATTTAGCATCTCTTTTACTCGGCGGAATATCTATGAACAGATGCCAGTTCCTTAAAACATCTTCATTATTTTCAATTTTACAAACCTTTCTGTTGTCTTCTCTCTTTTTTTGGGGGGGGGGGGTTGGTGGGTGTTGTTGCACAGAATAAAGGCTGGTACCAGAAAGAATGACTGATTTACAGAGCTGTCAAGGGCTTTGAGACAAATGCCAGCTGTCTCGTGGCCTCTTAACATTTCACAAATGGAAATAGGGACAGACTTGTGGACTTGTTAGCTCCCCTCTTCTCACACAGGGATCAGTTGTGGGCCCCTGACCTCCCGCACTAGCGCTTGTTGCTCAAGGCTCTTTTCTGCCTGCCATTCATGTACTCAGATTCAGCAGCATTGATTCTGTGGACTGGCGTGTGTGTGTGTGTGTGTGTGTGTGTGAGAGAGAGAGAGAGAGAGAGAGAGAGAAGGAAGCACTGGAATTTTGCATCCACAATATTCACCTTCCAAGAGGAATGCTGTGTTTTTTTACTACTATGCTACTCTATCTTGCATGTGTTTTTATGTAGCATTGTTGTAATTCATTTCACATGAGCTTTTATGTCTTGCTACATATTGTACTGCTCTTTCCATAATAACAGCCACTATTTCTTATGTTCTTCACGGGACCCATTCACTTTGTCTGTGATTTTCACGTGCATCCATTTACTGCAGCCTTAACAATAAACCCAGAAAATTTACTAGCCTGAAATATTTTCGATAACTAGCAGCTTGTGTTTTCATGCTGGTTGCAGAGGATAGAAGGTCCCTCCTTAACAGCCAGTTTAGAATTACAGACTACTGCAGTGGTACCTCGGGTTACGAACACCTCGGGTTACAAACATTTCAGGTTACAGACTCTGTTAACCCGGAAGTAGTACCTTGGGTTAAGAACTTTACCTCAGGATGAGAACAGAAATCATGCGGCAGCAGCGGGAGGCCCCATTAGCTAAAGTGGTACCTCAGGTTAAGAATGGTTTCAGGTTAAGAACGGACCTCCGAAATGAATTAAGTTCGTAACCAGAGGTACCACTGTAATCTTTTAGGCGAATGAAACTCTGTTGTTGTTGTTTTAACCAGGAAGACTAGTTGAGGAAGTATAGATCACTCCTTCCACCCAACCCTCCTCCACTCGTCAGCTATGCTTCTGTGCTGATTCTGGGGGAAGAGAATATTGTTATGAGCTTGTGGATGTGAGGCTCCTCTAATCCTAGAAAGAGTTAAAAGCTAATCAAGCCAGGCTAGCTTCCTGATGAGGTAACTCCCTAGGTGATGGGCCATTAAGAGAACAAAGGAAAGGTGGTTCTGGGACAGATACCAAATGAGTGGGGCCCTTCCTCCAGCTCTCAAATAGTTGGAAGAACAATGCCTGAGTTGGAGGGCAGAGTTTGCTGTTATGCGAGCTAGAAACTGGAGAAAAAGTAGCAAGCAAAGGGTCAGAGGGCCATGTTTGATGGGCAGGAAAGGAAGAGCCTTTATCCCAGGGCTGCAAGCAGCCCACATGTGCATGTCATCCCCAAATGTGGGCTCCCTGGTTGTTGAACTACAACCCCCATCATCCCCAGGCAACATGCCATTGGGCAGGGATGAAGGGAGTTGTAGTCCAGCAACATCTGGGGACCTAAGGCTGGAACAGATGGGAAGTCCACAGAGAAACTGCAGCCCATTAAACCTAGAAAAGGGACTTGGAAGACATAGATGGCACCTGCGAACAAGGGATCAAACCAACTGTGCTTCCGTTGAAATGCAATGCAATAAATAAATGACTTATTTTGTTTACTTGTTTATATTTACCGTATTTTTCGCTCTATAAGACGCAACAGACTACAAGACACACCTAGTTTTTGGAGGAGGAAAACAAGAAAAAATATATTCTGAATCTCAGAAGCCAGAACAGTAAGAGGGATCACTGTGCAGTGAAAGCAGCAATCCCTCTTGCTGTTCTGGCTTCTGTGATAGCTGCACAGCCTGCATTCGCTCCATAAGACGCACACACATTTCCCCTTACTTTTTTAGGAGGGGAAAAGTGAGTCTTATAGAGCAAAAAATACGGTATTTCATAAAATGTATATATTGCTTGACTGTAAAATAAATAGAATAATACAATCATCATTAAAAACAATTCTATAAAACATTCAACAAAATTTAACTCTACAATAAGTTGATTACAACACACATCAACATTCTACATATCTGGGTATTGTTTCTGCGAAGAAGCACAGCTTATCTTTTCAGTCAACTATCTGGCAATCTTGACAAGAGCTAGTTCCGACAGAAAATAGATATATGCATTCTAATTGTGTAATCAAAACATTCCATTTATTTGTATAATCAAGCTATCAAAAATTAATAAGCAGCTATGGAAGGTAAAGAAAGGTCTTGTTGTTCAGATTTAGTATGGTGCTGTTGTTTTCACTAGAAAATGGAAGAAAGGGAATCCTATGCCTTTCAGAGACCCAATATCCAGCTTTATGCCATTCCTTGTTTGCTGCCTCTTGATCGCTTTTCCTCCAGTTTCTTAGCTAACCACCATGGCTTGAAGCTTGAGTGAAGCAAGACTGGAGCCTCTTGCTTTACCTGCTCTCCCCATCCACCACTCTCTACATAACACTCTGAGGATAACAGCCAAAAAATCCTGTTCAGAAAAACATCTGGTGACTCCAGGCCTTGATCTTCTGAAGTGCAAATGCGAGCAAAACAATTATACCGCATTCCAAAATGAATTATCTCTCAGCCCTGTTATTTGGGCAAAAACAGTTACAAGCCTGAACATTTGAAATAATTCCGCCCCTGAAATGATCATCAAGCCAAATACTGTACAATAACAGCAGGGGGAACTAACCCACCACTGAAACTGTCTCCATTTCAGATATGGACAAAACCTGAAGGCCAATTTCAACATGAAGGCCCCCACATGAGTCTGCTGAAAAGTCTTTCCTCTGGCAGCACCCAGTTGGCTGGCCCATGATATTTAAAAACATCAAAATGTAAGATCCCTGCAGGATCAGCCCAGGGGCCCATCTAGTCCAGCATCAGCCTGAAGCTATGTTGGGTGGCGATAATGTACCTGATCCTATGTCCACTTTCACAGTAGCAAACCCATCACACATCAATTTCCAAGTAAATATGCAAGGAACTTTGCTGTTAAATTCAGGATTCCAGGCTGTCTTGATTTTTACAGGTGGGATTCAACTGCATGCTGGCAGATTTGTTGTTGCACCACCTCCTTGCAAACAAATCAGAATGACTGCTTAATAAAGAGGTCATCTAGAAACTACCTTAGATGATATTAAATGGGCAGATGGAGAGAAATGCAATGGAAGTTGGCACAGCAGACAACCTCACCTTTGCCATGTGGATGTGAAACAGCAGAGTCAGCATAACCTTCAAAAACAACAACGCCCTACCACACATTTTGCTTAGGTGACCAGATGCAAAGGAGAGAACCTTTGTGTCTCTAATAGTTGCATGCCAACCTGCGCTTGCCACAAATCCCTCTTTTGCACACCTGTTAAAGGTGCAGGAACCGTCTTTTGAACTGTAGTATAAGTAGCCTTTTTTGACAGATGCTCTTAGCTTCTTTCACACTGAGGTCATTTAACAACCAGTTGGCACAAAGATTTGGGTGAACATGCCTGAAAAGGATACTCATCATGGACTTGAAGTGTTGCTTCATTTACGGCCCGCAGTTATTTTCAAACCAAACCATGTATTTT
This sequence comes from Podarcis tiliguerta, assembly GCF_965153285.1. Taxonomy (NCBI): domain Eukaryota; kingdom Metazoa; phylum Chordata; class Lepidosauria; order Squamata; family Lacertidae; genus Podarcis; species Podarcis tiliguerta. The sequence continues at coordinate 38,686,814 of NC_139543.1, read as the reverse complement.
GCACGCCTTTGATTGATTCATTTAACCCAGCGATGCATCATGGAAAATCACATCTGTTCTTTACTGCAAAGTCAGAAACCTGATCTTTGACTGTTTCTCGCAAGCAGCCTGATAGGAATCGCTATGTGCTTGAGCAGATCATAACAAAGCCAGAGCCCTCGCACGTAATCCTGATGAAACAAGTTGTGGCTCTAGGCTGCTTAAAGGGTTGGAACTTTCTCCAGGAAATGTAATCATTGTATCTCTGTGAAGTTGGGGCAGAACATTAATCAGCAAGCTTTTCTTTTTGTGATAGGTCTTGGGGAAGGGCGGAAGAAAGAAGAAAGTGGTGGAGACAAACAGGACTGTACAAATCCATGCATTTATTTTACCTATTGCATCTTTAGGCTTCAAAAGAGTAATGACCCTTTAACGTAAAAGCCAAACATGGCATATTACTAAGTGTGCAGTCCTATGTGTGGAGGTCAGAAAGGAGGGTGGCGTGGCTACAACACAGCCCTATTCCTCTTCCCTCTCTTCTTCTGGCTGTATGGATAGGGCTACATGCCAACTGGAGGTAAGAATTTCTGTAGACTAGGGATGTGTGAATCCCTACTTTGCCATCCTCATGTGTGGTCCCAAGTCCTGTCCCCCTTTTTCTCATCCAACAAACAGTAGTATTTCCCCCTGTCATTCATTTATGCAGTGAAACATAAACGGTTTTTTAGGGCTCTTAATCGCACATAGTTAGACCCTTTCATTACGCTTTCATTACATAAGTAAGCACATTCAGCCCCCAGTTTCTTTTGTTAAGTACCGTATTTTTTGCTCTATAAGACTCACTTTTTCACTCCTAAAAAGTAAGGGGAAATGTGTGTGCATCTTATGGAACGAATGCAAGCTGCGCAGCTATCACAGAAGCCAGAATAGCAAGAGGGGTTGCTGCTTTCACTGTGCAGTGGTCCCTCTTGCTGTTCTGGCTTCTGAGAGTCAGAATATTTTTTTTCTTGTTTTCCTCCTCCAAAAACTAGGTGCGTCTTGTGGTCTGGTGCGTCTTATAGAGCGAAAAATATGGTAGATGGTCTGACACATTCCCTTTTTTGGACCAGATACTGTCAACCACCCCTGTGATCCTTGGATGACGGGCGGTGTAGAAATTAAATAAATACGGTAAAATAATTAAACCAGATTTAATTTTGTGGCTCTTTTGTGGTACTCAGAGTGCACACAGAGTTTCTGGAGTAAAGATGTGTTGCCTTGAAATTACACAAAAAATGCCTGGAGCTGAAGTTGAAGGTATCATTAAGAAAATCAAAATAAACAGAATTTGATGTGAAATGTTCCTAGGATCTATAGACAGTGATGAAATTGAAACTGAGATGATCCGACACTTGTTCAATGCCCTCTGTGGACTGGAATTATGCTTTCTATCCCAGTAGACAGATAATTATATAACGTTTCCAAACTGGCTAAACTACAGTAACTTGTCACCAGTAAGAAAATGGAACAAGTGGCTCAGAAAGTTTTTCAAGTCATTCAAGAAAAACAGAACTGATGCTCAAATGTGATTTTAAAAACAAAAACAAAAAAGAGAGAACTCTACCAAGAGTGATTTTCAGTGTGGATCAATTTGTTCGATCAATTTGGTACAGAATAAATGCTGAATATAAATATGAATTATTCTTAGCTGGAGAAATTGGGTTTTCTTTTTACAGGTTTGGAGCAGTTTTGCTCTAGGGTGAGGTCCCTGGGGTTTGATTACATAAGCCTAGAGGTGACGGACATACAGCATATAGCTCTGATGTGCCTTAAACATGGTGACCTATGGAATTTATTACTGTATGTGCTCCACAGCCTTGTGACTTTCAGATCATATCTACCAGTTTAAAAGGCATGTGTTTCCCCCCCTTTTTCCGTTTTATTATTTATTTCAAACAGCTCTGATGTGAGCTTGGAAACTTTATGGAAGACAAGTCAGAATTTGTGAGCTTAAATGTCATTTTTTCTTCCCAGGTCTCTAGGCGGCCGTGCCACTTTCATCGAATCAACTTGTTATTTCATGGCTGTGATGCAGTTAAGAGCTTTGCTATGTTAGGCTTTTTGCAGTGAAGTGGGGGACGGGGCGGGGGAGAACAGACATGCATGCTTCTAAATCTCTATAGGAAAAAAAATGGCAAACAGTGAGGTCTTTAAAATGAATTTATTTTATCTTTCAAGCATTGTTTTCTAACAGAAACCAATATCTTCTGAGGCTTTAAAATCAAATTGCAAATTACATTTGCAGCATGGCACATACGAGGCCCAAACCCGAAGAGGAAGCAAGGGGATTCTTTTATTTCCAAGAAATACGTTTTATGCTTATAATGTTTGGAGGAAGGCTACAACTCTGAGATCCCCTTCACCTAGCTGTAAGCCTGTAATATGCAAACATCCCTCTTGTTTATGGCTACTTCCTGCATATGATGAACAGACAGCATCATAGAGAGAACCATTATGTTACGATAGGCAAAATTGCAGTCATCAGGGTAGGTTGTGCAAATCTGTCCATCGGCAAAGTGGATAAATGGCAGTAAATGACAAGTTTGGTCTCATATTTCCTACATGCAAAGCTGCATCTACTTCTTTATATTAAGTGACTGCAAGAGCACTCTGAGTAATCAGGTTATGATTTTGTGTAAAAACCATAGACTGGCTTTGTGGCGTTTGCCCGTTCTTTTGGAAATGTCTGTACAGGGGGAGAGAAAGATAGACCAATAGAAAAGCCAGATGCGGAGCCTACCTGTTTATAAAAGGGCTTAGCCCGAGGTTTAGACAGTCGGTTGGTTGGTTGGTTGGAAAAAGGCAGTTGGGAAAGCAATTGGCAGACAGATGGAAATAGAGAGACAGTTAGTGAAGTTGGTTCTTGTGTGAAGGGAGGTAGAAGCGTTAGAGACAGAATAAACTAAGACTAAGAGGGTAAAGCGTAACAGGCTTAAGACACTTTCACGTGTTGAAAGTGACAATGGGCAAAATCCCTTTGGCAACTTCAGTGACTGCTAACTGAAAGTCGAAGGGAAAATTTGTTCACTATGACTATATGGACAGAAACAGTGTTAAACAGTTGTCCTTTAGTAATCCTCAAAAGCAGAGAATGGTAATTATTGCCTGTGGAGCTATGGAAATAGAACTGATATGTGTGTCGAAATGGTGAGAGTGATAATAATTCTGAGATATGAAAGTGATCTCTTGCACATCCCAAGATTCTATAGACTTTAAAAAAAGAAAGTACAGGGAATAACACACACAACAGGTTGTATTGGCATTGTTATATGGCTCTTCTGAATGAAGCAAATGGGAGCAGTTTACTATGCAGCTTGCAAACCCATAAATTGTTTCCATTTTGGTATAGCTATGCATCAACATGCCCAGTTCTTGTGGTTGCTAAAAGGCTTTAATGGATGGACAGACTCCCATCCTGTCCTGTTCCTACTCTTAACTTCCCCCTTCTCCATTCATTTCAGTGCAACATAATACTTGTGAATATTACTGTTATGCATCATCTGACAGTGTTGCTAGCATGGTGGTGACACCTTACGCTGTCGTGCCAGACAAACATCACCATCTTGCTGATGCAAGCACCAAACCACAAGTTGCGACAATGAACAGCAATCCTTGGACTAATGGCTTGCATGGTAGATTGGAGGACAAAGCCATTAGTGAAGCTTTCAGGTTTTCTTGTTACAGAGCAGGACATTTGTGGCTATTTCATTTATTCATTGTTCATCAGCCTTGCAGAGTTGTGTGCAGGTTAGTGAGCAGACTGGTAGAAGAGTACTCCGTCGCTCCTCAGCTTCCAGCACCAGAGGACAAAAGCAGCCTCTTCCACTCCTAGCACAGAAATGCTGCTCTCTGTTCTTCTTCTGACAGCACCCACCAGGCTACTTTATTTTGCAGGCAAAAAACCTTTTTTGCAGGCTGTAAGAGCGATTTGCACACTGTTATATGAGAATGTTGACCAGTGCATGCACCATTGTGTGTGGACTATCAAAAACCTAAACACGGACTCTGGTCCCTTTGTGGTTTTATCTTGAAAACAGAGGATGTTTCCCCTCCAGATGATTTTTCTCACAGTGTGGCCATTGGTTGCCATTCTGTGGCAGAGATGCCACAAGTGGTAGAGGCAGCAAGCCCTTGGGGGGCATGGACAGGAATGCCCAGGTGCAGGGCCTGTATGTAGCTCAAAGTCAAGCGATCACAACAGCTGCCTCCCTCCTAGGATGCTAATGTCTGCTGTCCAGCTCAAACCATGGTGTTGTGCAGAGGTAGCCAACATGGTGCCCTCCAAATGGGGGGCACCAGCTCCCACCCAGCATGGCCAATGGGTGTGGGTCCTTATATAGCCAATCATCTCATCTACACAAAGCAAGGAGGTTTCAGCAGGGTTAAGGGAACCCCAGTATCACACCACTACATTTTCACAACAAATATCCAGTGCTTGAAGTGTGCTTATGTCAGCCTGTCAATTGAGTCTATGGCTGAGAACAGTTGAGATTGGGAATGTTACAGCATCAGTTGACAACAGAACTAAAACAAAAAGGGAAATGGAATAAGCCGTATGTTTCTCAGTACTTTGAACATGAATATATTCCAGAAGGTTCCCTGCTCAGAGCTTTGGGGAAATATGATTCTCTTCCCATACTCTGTATCCTCTGGCTTCATATCAAAAGCTGGCCAATGACACAGCTGCTGCTGGTTATCATGTCTTCATTGCTATGAGTAATTAAGTATCAGTCATATGGAATCAGTAGTTTATGCTAACGCAGGATGGGAATGTGGTACAGGAAAGGGCTGAGGCAGCAGTTCTAGTAGAAAGCCACCAAGATCTTGTTCATGGGTGCACTTATGTGGTTTGATGGCTTTTAATATGAAGATTATCATTGAGCGGGGAGCTGACAAGCCAAACCAGACACTTCTGATCTGCATCCGTCTTTCTTGTGCATGCTTCTGAATTTTAGGAGCTGCCAACCAGGTTGCAGCCCTCAAGTCTTTTTCCAAGTGGGCCAGTGGGATAGTACTGACTGGCCTTGAACTGAGCTAACATCAAGGACATAAATGTGCAGGGCTCAAACTCTACAATATTGGCCGAAATACCCTGTGCTGTGCTCATAAAGTGAAAGTCACACCTTATTACTATGCTCATGCCCTGATTGTGGGTTTCACATGGGCATCTGCTTAGACACAGAATGCTGGTTCTAAATACCAATCAGTTCACAGGGCAGAGGTGAAGAGTTTGAATTTGATATCCCGCCTTATCACTACCCGAAGGAGTCTCAAAGTGGCTAACATTCTCCTTTCCCTTCCTCCCCCACAACAAACACTCTGTGAGGTGAGTGAGGCTGGGAGACTTCAGAGAAGTGTGACTAGCCCAAGGTCACCCAGCAGCTGCATGTGGAGGAGTGGGGAAGCGAACCCGGTTCACCAGATTACGAGACTACCGCTCTAAACCCCTACACCACACTGGCTCTCACACTACACCACATTTGGCCCCTTAGCCCCAAGTCTCCATAAGCCAAACCTTTGGTTAATAATTCATTTCCACACAGTTTTTTAATCATCCCACTTATAGTCAATTGTGCAACGGTTCTTTCTTGGGGAGGGGTTGTTAGGTAATCACAAAAAAAGAAAAGTCCCCCCCCTTCCAGTCCCGTTCCAACATACCAACCCTTTGATGTATCTTCTTCTTGATTTATTGTCCTGTTGAATCCAACCCGTTGCTCTACTTCACAGAGGTCACTTCAATTAGCAGTCTTAACTCCCGTTCTTCACTTGAAATATGTGCATTTGCTTCTCTCTAATTGTTTGTTTTGAGCTCCTGCAACCAGTTCGCGCGATCAGAGACAGCGTCTAGGAGAGCCGTCTCCCACAAGTGCTGTGCGCCTAGTGCCTTCACCCCCTTCTTTCGAACTCGGGGGTGATTTATGGCAACAGCAGGCGAGGCAGTGTTTCCATATTCACTGGGGTAACAAGGGAGGCTGCATACTCCCATATCAGCTTCTTAATTACCCCGTGTGAGACGGAGAGATGGTATTGTCGGCCATCTTCCAATGCGCCCCTGGCAGCCCCTCGGGTAGCCTCTATTTAAACAGCCCCTCACTTTTTTAAAAAAAGTTTCCAAATTCGATAGTCTCATTTTAGTAAAAATAGAATAAAAATTCCTAGCTTTTCTGAAAAGTTTACAAATAGAATATTTTGCAAGCTACCAATGAGAGATTTCTTTCTCATAGTCACTGGAGGGAAAGCAAACAGCATTTCAAAAAACAAGCACAAGGTCTGCATTGAAGTTTAATATTTTTTAAAGATGAATTTTAGTGCTGCTGATATAGCTCAAGGCGTTTAAGAACCTTTGGTAACTGCAGTTAAGGTGCTTGTGCAATTTCCTTATATGTGAAACCTGCGTTTTAACACTTAGGCCCCCTGTTCAATAAACTTGGTGTGCCAGATAATGAAAGGTGGTTTGTTTACCCTGGAGAAAGGGGAAGTATTGCTGAAGTGGGGCGGATTCCAAACACTGGCTGACTTTCTCCTCTCTCCATCTCTGCCTTGACCTTTCCTAACAAAAACAAAATGAGCTTGGCTACACTGAGAGAGTTTTGTAGTGTTTTTCCTGCAGCAGACATGCTGACTCAAACAGGACTAGACTTGTGCTGTCCCAACCAGCCACATAATAGCTCCTTTGAGAACCAGGGTAGAAGTAGTGCAAAAGGTCATTGACTCTTAATTGCCATATGCAGTAAGAGGATGTAGTCAAACAGTGAAGCGAATTTATGAAAATGAATAAATAAGTATATGTTTATATAGCTATATAAGGTGCACATATATACATAGGAAGTTCGGGCACACGGTGTCCAAATGGGCAGAGGGAGTGAAGCTGTTAGATTTTTCTCTCTCTCTCCTGGCTGGAATATAGTTGCATCTGCATCGCTTTTGAGGCTGTGCAACATTTCAGTAACACTCTTATAAGTGTTTTTATGTATAGGAAAAGGAAGTCTGCTTTGGGGCAAGTGTGATCTTCCCGCATGGCCTTCATACTTCCATACCCATTTTCATTCATTTGCTTAAAAACATAGCAGGGTGGTGCAGAAGAACCCATGCAGGTTCAAAGGCCACACCTGCAATATAAAGCACTAGGGTTCCTTGTTAGTAGTCATGGCTTCCCACAAATAATTCTGGGAACCGTAGTTAGTTAAGGCTGCTGAGAGTTGTTAGGACACCCCCTGCCAGACCCATCACATAAGTACAATTTCCAGAGCTCCCTGGGGAAGAGGGATTGACCGGTAAGATACTCTTGAAATTGGAGCTCTGTGAGGGAACTAGGGATTGCCTAGCAAATCTCTGCACCCTTAACAAACTACAGTTCCCAGGATTCGGAGGGGGGGGGAAGGAAACCATGATTAGGCTTGCCATATGTCAGGAAAATTCCTGACGTCCTGGTTTCAGGTGTAAAAATGGCGTCAGGGGAATTTTGCCAAAATGGCAAAAGGTCAGGGAAAACTCAGATGTATGGCAATGCGATGGGAAAAGCAGCAGAAACATTTGTGTTTGTTCCCCCTAAAAGCTCAGCGTTTTTAAATATGGTAACTCTAACCATGATTGATGGTTAAAATGATACCATAGTGCTTTAAATGTATCGTGCAGATGTAGCCACAGATGTTCCATAGTCTATTTATCTGCCACAGACATTAGATTAGTAGCAGAAAATTGGTGGAAGTTCTGCATAAAGGGCAACCCCAGTGGACTGAATGGGGAACGTAATCTAGAAGGAAATAGTGATGTGTGATTTGCAGCTTGAGGGCTTGAGGTGTCTGGACCAGCCAGGCCTAATAAAGATAACAGGAGCTGCTTAGTCATCTGCTCGTGACTATCAACAAAGCAGTATCTCTTGGTTTGAGAAAACCTGATGAAGGTTTAATGCCCTGGCCCCAAGGATTTGAACCTAGGCAGCACGTAGCTTATTGCCCAGCTTGTGCAAGACCACAAAACAGCTTCCTTGTTGCACAGCTTGTCTGTGGGGAAATGTTGCTGGTGGTACAATAGGGGATACTTGCATGAGGACCCTGGTTTCTCTGTTACACCATAGCAGCTCCCAGGGTCTGCAGATCTGTGTCCTTGGTGCCTGTATATATTACAGCAACATAGGAGATTAAGGGGCCTGGACAAGGAAAAGTTGCCATAGCTGACGTGTATGTTTTGTGTACAGAAATGCAGTGATCTATTCCTTCTTTTTGCTCCTTTTCGCATGCATTGGAGCTCCAGCAGCCTTAAACATTGACATGAAGTGAAAAGTCAAAATTCTGATCTACTTTTTAGGACCAGGGATTTTTTTTTTTTGTAAGGATGCAGAAGGATGGAGACTAAATACTGCAGATTCTGGGGTGTGGGAGGATCATCTGCAAGGCTTCATAATAAGGCTGGCTATGTACCCCACCCCCCACATTGCCCCGGGTGTCTAGCGCCACCTTTCAGATAAACTGAAGTAAAGTTCTTTGGGCAGGAGAACCAAGCAACACACATTGCAAGTGCTTTTAAGATTCTAAAGCACTGGACTGTCACTTAATGTAATCAAAACATGCTGAAAACTAGGAGGAACTTAAGTCACACAGAGATACCATCAGACCATCTCTGTGGAGTTTGCACAACACAAAGTGGACTGTGATGTGTTCCTCAAAAATGAGTGAGTCATCCAAGTATCATAAAGATCTCTTACGATGGCTCTTTATATTTCTAAATCCCCTTCATTTTCAGAAGGTGCCTCACAAAAAGGGAAAACGTCGTATTTAGGCCCCTATTCAGTAAGGCACAGATGAATTTGAAGAAAATCTGTAGGACATGTTGTCAAGTTAACAGGGATAATAAAAGATATAACATACATAAATATCCTTACTATTCTATAGCCATCAATTTACATTACGTTGTTTTCTTGCTTTTGTTTAACAGAGACAGCCTTACCATTAGACAGTGAGATGGTTAGTTGCCTCAGGTGGCAATACCAAGAGGGTGGGCAGTGGCATCAAGATGGTGGAAGAGCTGTGTGTGCTATGTGGCTTGCTTAAATCCCATCAGTTAGCCTCTTGTCCTTAGGAGCAGTGGAGGACACGATCTTATTGCCAGTGCTGAAGTGAAGTAAGAATCCTGTGGCACCTCTTCTGCAGATGGAAGACGGATGCCATTATCTAGCCTTTGCCTCAGGTAGCAAAACATATTTGGCTGTCCTTGTTTGTTAATACTCTGTGAAAATATAGCAAGAAGTACTTCCAGTTTTCAGCTGTCCAAAGTAGTCATTGAAAGGCTGCCATCCTCCCTTCTTCCTCATGTCTGACTAGTCCTGGATAATCCTGTTTAGTCATAATACAATTTTCAGTCACAGTAATTTATGTGGCCTTATTGTCTTAGGTTAGTGTTTTCCTGTTGTACAATGAAGGCCCACCACTGGGTTGCAAGATTTACGGTATGTGGGTGGCTTCCTAGGCTCTACTGGCTGCAGTTTTCCTCTTGTCGTACTAGTAAGTAAAGGGACCCCTGACCATTAGGTCCAGTTGTGACCAACTCTGGGGTTGCGCGCTCATCTCGCTCTATAGGCCAAGGGAGCCGGCGTTTGCCCGTAGACAGCATCCAGGTCATGTGGCCGGCATGACTAAGCCGCTTCTGGCGAACCAGAGCAACACACGGAAATGCCATTTACCTTCCCGCAGGAAAGGTACCTATTTATCTACTTGCACTTTGACATATCTGACTGGAAAGTGCAGTCTCTGACACAGATGACCTGCCTTCTAACTCTGGGAGTGGATGTCTCAAGTGTCAAAGGAGTGTCTCCTGTTGAAGAAGAGGCATGCCTTGAGGCATTCTCTTGTTTTTGCCTCACAGCTGAAAGCTAGCATTAGAAATCAATTCATCTGACATCTCAAAGATAGTGTGGCAGGTTTAGCCATATGCTGTAATTGGTGTGCTCCTGTAGCCTTCTGGACTTTATTTGGAGTTACGGTCAAACTAGGGAACGTTAGTTCACTATGGGTGCTGGGAGTTGTAGCTCTGTGAGGGGTAAATGACTGTTCCCAGGATACTTCAGGGGAAGCAATGTGCATTAAATGGATGGTGTGGATGTGACTGAGATGTTTGCTTAATATGTAGCAGGCAACTATGTATCTTGTTTCCCTCTGGGCCGATCCTACCATTAGGCAGAAGGAGGCAATCGCCTCAGGCTTGGAGACAGTAGCTTCCAGCTGTTCCTCTCAAATACTCCAGCCATTTTGCTCTGTTACCACATGGACTGTCCTGGGCTCTCTGATCTGGTCTGCAGCCTCAAGTGCAGCAGAGGATGTTATCCCATCAGCAGTGTCGAAATAAGTTTCAGCTGCCAGACCAGTTGGCTTTTGTGCATGGAATGGGGAGGGGAAATAATCTTGTTCTTCTCAGGAAGCAATATGTTTTGGGCTGGTCCTGTTTTGCCTTAAAAAAAAAAAAATTAAGGCTGGGAGTGGGCAAGCCCAATTTGTACAGGAAGGCAGTGTGCAGCGAGGGGAGTTATATCTTTTCACTACCCTACTGCAGTTATATAATAATTTTTTCCTAAAGCTCCCAGCTATTGGGTAGAGGGAAGATCTCCATTCTGATCCCTGTGGGGGAGGTAATTACCCGCCTCCCCACACACTTCTATCCCAGTAAGAATTGGGCTCCATGCACTGCCATTATTTCAGATGAATTGCTCCCTGCTAGATGTACCATCTAGTTTGGTCCTTAGTCATCTAGCGTCAACCAAGTAGCTTTACCCGCAATTTCTGTCTGCCTTAACCCACCTCATCTAGATAAAACACGGGGGGCACTGCTCTCTTGACAGTCCACCACAGTGCTTGTGGCCAAAACCACTTCCTGGAGGGAGTCTACTGCCCCACTGCTATCCCAGCCCTTTCACATAGGCTTCCGCCCATTGCACTGCATGTAAGGCATTGTGTTGGTCTTGCAGTACTTTGAGGACTTCAACCGTAATCTTGGTTATATATACCAGAGGTACTGGTTAGATATTGAATGGTTTCATGTGGCATCCCTTCTTCCAGCCATTTTTACCCTACTCCAAAATGAGTATGTAGGCTTTGGCATCCAGCCTCAGTCCTGCTATATTGAAAGTAGGGAAGAATTGCCTATCAAGATGCTCTCTCTCTCTGTTTCCTGGACATGCCAAACATGATAAGAGCTCGGGACTTTTCCTGCCACTGATGTAGGCAGAAAGGTTATGCTTACATTTCTTGCATATGGAATAGTTTGTTGATACTTCCAGGGATGCAATTTGTAGCTTGAATCTGTTTCCCCCCCTGGCTGGGACTGCTTCCTTTGAAAAACTTCTTGCTATATGGGAACTGTAATTTTGTTTATTATTTTTTAAATATACACTTTTAAACACCCCCTTTTTTAATAATAATAAAAATCAGTTTCCAATAACACTTTGAAAAGCTGTTCCTTGATTAGCATTTATTATTTGGTTTTGCTCTGCATATTCTGGTCTATTGTCTGTGATGACATTGATATAACTATACAAGTATCAACTCCATTGTTTGGGGAAACAAAACACCCTGACCTGAAAGGGTGATCTGAATTTTGTGAGCAATATCATGGCAAAGGTAGAGCATCTTTTGAACGTTATAACCTCCAATACCTTTTTAAAACGTTCTGTCTCCCTCCTTTTGGTTTTCTAGGTTGCCAAAATAAGATTGAGCTTTTGAAATATGCAATGCTCAGCTGTACTTTGTATAAGCTCCACACTGACTGGCACAAGTATTAAATATCAATTCTTACCTGACAGTGCCCGGGCACCATCCCCATGAAACAGAATCCGAAGGTTTTCAATCATTTTCTATGCAAGTGATGAGCCTGAACTCTCCCTGAACTTGACATGCATTGAAGCAACAAGCAGTTCAGAAAAGGAAGGGGGGGGCAGAGAGATGGAGATGAAGGAATTAAGAAAGAAGCAAAACTATCGCAACACATCCCACTCTGTGCTCTCCCTTTCATCACTAAGGCTGCGTGTCAGTAGGATCAAAGTTACAGAAGGACTTTGATATTTTAATGGTAAGAAAACAGGAAACTCAAATATGTGTTGTTATTGCTCTTCCCAAGACACAGCAGGTAGAAGCTATCTGTCACTTCTTCTGTTAATACTCCAAGCTGCACATTTCATACCTATTTCAGAATTGTACGAGGTGCTAACAGTAGAGAAGTGTAGCAAAACTTATTCCTTGCTGGGCAACAGGAAAAGTCTAATAGGTGTCTGCTTTTTTTGTTTGTTTGTTCTTGACAACATTGACTAGAAAACATTCTGATAGACCACTGGGAGGTGAGATTAATCTGCCCTATTTCCGTCACATAGCATGCCTCATGGATTAACAACCTAGCCAGTCTCTTGGAATGTGATCTTGTAAAATCTACTAGCACCGGTAGTGTCTAAAGACTCCAGGAACCCTGATAACTCCAGTCAATACGATCAAAATGTTGGTAGATAATACTACAAGTCAGTGCTTTTTTCTGGAAGGACGCAGGGGTACATATACCCCTAAACATTTTGTGAATCTAAGTTTGGCCTCATTGAAGGGCAGTATTTCAACATGAGTAGGAAAATGAGAGTACCCGTAAACATTTATTTTTTTTAATGCACTGCTACTAGTAGTTCTGCTGGAGAAAAGGAGCAATGGGAGAAGGATCTTTACCTTCAGAAGAAGCAAGGCTGTGCTTCCCTCCTACCCCCAAACAGTTCCTCAGGGTAGAACACATTGTGGTGGCAAACAGGAAAGGGGGACATTTAGAATAAAGGAAATGCTCACAATATTTCTTGAAAGCAAAATGGTATGGAATGAAGTGTGTATGGAATGAAGCTATTGTATATTCAGATTGTATTTGGAAAGTATTTAGACATTCAGTGTATGTCTGCAGAATATTCAATACCAGAGTTTGCAAAGGGAAAGAGGAGAATTGGGCCTGTGTGTGTGTATGTGATTAATTTAATATTTAACTGGAAGCAACTCAGCAACTAGTATAGATAAACAGAAACCCAGCCCAGATAGGAAGCCACAGATTTCAGTCCTCCCCTCCAGTTTTTGTAGAGCCAGGCCCTGGCCCACTTAGCATTCCAGAATCCAACAAGCTTGAGCTGCATATTCATAATTTAATCAGGTAAATGGTAAATATAGCTGCTTGAATGACTGAAATCCTCTTGGTAGTTAAAAATTAACCACATAATTTTTACCTTATTAAATAAAAGATTTAGAGGGATGATTAATTCATGTTGCATTAAGGTTCATATTTGCTGGTGCCTTTGTTGCTTGCAGCAAGTCCTTTGTTCTGGAGACTATGACTTTGGTGGAGAATTCTGAAACGGCCACACTTAACCCCCCTCAAAATGCGCAGCGTTTCTTTGAAATCATGTGAAATGCCAGATCTCTCCTTTTACACTACTGTCAGCGGAGGAAATGATTGCAGCAGCAGCAGTGAGTGCATGCAATACGGCATCATTAATTTAGATTATCCAGATGGCCCGAGGAATACAAGAATTATGTGGAAAAACAAGACTGGATAAATGAGAGTGCTATTTACAGTGATTTTCTGTGTTCCGTTCCAGATTTGTGCATGTGATCAGGATGCGCCATGAGTTTGGGGGAGGATTAGATCAGTGACCTGATTGGATAACGTTGACTTTGGGGACACACACACACACAGTAGCTGCTTTTATTGTCTGGTATTCCTTTGATGGCCATAAAAATTGCAGCAGGAGTAGACATTCAGCAAGTGAAAGCTTTCTGTTTTGCCAGGTTCACCCTGTACTGTAATGGGAGAAGGTAAAGACCTTTTGTTCCCTTCCATCCACAATTGCCAGTCTGGGTAGGCCAGTCATGCCTGAGGCTCTCTGGTCACTGCCCCCACACCCCCTCAGGTGCTTTCAGGAGATGCAATGCAAATACTTATAAGGGCGATAACATCCAGCATTCCTGTCCCTTCCTGATAACCAAAGTAGCTTGTTTATCTCCCTAAGACCCTGCTCATATAAACACACGTGGCATGAAAGAAGGGCCTAGGCATGTGAGGGGTTGGAATAACCCTCTGAGTTTTAGAAGAAGCTTATTAAGCATAAAACTGACAGGCTGACATAGGTAAAAGCAGAATGGTACTATAGTAGTACCTCAGGTTACATACACTTCAGGTTACAGACTCCGCTAACCCAGAAATAGTACCTCGGGTTAAGAACTTTGCTTCAGGATGAGAACAGAAATTGTGTGGTGGCAGCAGCGGGAGGCCCCATTATCTAAAGTAGTACCTCAAGTTAAGAACAGTTTCAGGTTAAGAACGGACCTCCGGAACACTGTATAAAAAGAAAGAGAATATTTTTGCTAAGGTGTATCTATCCTATTGTAGTTCCTTACAAACAAGCTTCTGGTCTCCTCACGTGTAATGTAGCAGCATAGGTAGTCCAGTTGAGGCACTCTGAGGAACAAAATGGCAACAGCCAACTTTTAAGGACGTAGGTGGGCCTTGGCTGACAGATAGTTATGGTCAGTCACAAGTCAATCATGTACATTGGGGAAACAGTTTGACACCTCTTGGATGGGGAGAGATAGGCTATTGTGGTATTAACTCCTATCAGAATTTTCTGCGAGATTGTGCATCTTGATGGGCTTTCTACATCAGTGTTATAAAAATCAAAATTCTGTTCTTCGAGAGCAATATTAGGCTGGATAGAGGTTAGTGCTTAGGCCTCAGGTTAATCTGACAGTGTGTGTGGTGGCTGACAGGCTGCATATCCACCACCGTTTCACAAATGAAAGTCAGAGCACTCCTTTGCATTAATCCTTTGTTGCCGTTTCATTTGTTCTTGCTTACACTCATCAATTTCCCCCTTTCTTTTGCTCTAGAACTTGTTTTTGACAGGAAAAGAGGGGGTGAAATAGCAACTCTTAACGATTTCTTTCCTGGAATGCCTCAGAACAATGCAAAATATGTGCAATTCTGAGGAAAATAAAATGGTGGACCAAAAGGAGTGGCTGCTGGAATCAGCTCTGCTGATGCCACAACCACCGCAGAATGGGAAAGGCCCTGAATGGTATGAATGGGAGTAACGAAAATTATGCTCATTCACAGGGCTAGCTCCAGGTTTGTGTGGGTCCTTGGAAAGTCTCTCTCCACTGTCCCCATATCCTGTCTAGTGCATTGGGCAACTGCTCCAATTCCTCTTGTCTTCCCACTCCTCCATCTTATAAGCATCCGCTATCAGCAGTAGGGTGGGAGATTAAGGAGAATATAACAGTGTGGAATGAAGAAATGCCTTTGTTCCTTGGAGCGGGGGGCGGGCAGAGATGGAGGACTAGTGTCAAGCACTTGTCCTGCTGCCACTGGACTTTCCCTTTCAATACCAATTCACTCCCTGTACGAATCCACATCCTTAGCATTTCTGTATATGGGCACTAGAATCTAGAGTCACTGCCACCATCACCACCCTTTCAGATACAGGACTTTCAGGAAACTGGAGAGGGAACTGAAACTTGAAGAATCCTACTTTGCTCAGATGGACATCAACAGCAGCAAAAATTAAAATGGCAAAACAGAAGCAATACTTTACTAGGCACAGGGCAGGGGCTAAGTAAAGAGGTCATATCCTAAGTAAATCCGGATAGTTGGCTTGGGTAGGTTTCAAGCCTAGTAGGAGGCAATCGCCTCTAGGGCATATGCGAATACACTATCGGGTTCTTTACAACTCAAAACAAAAACATGAATTTTTCAGGCCCACTCTGGGTGCCAGTAATTGTCAGCCGTACAACTTCAGTCCAAAAAAGCAAAATGGTTAAATATTTGATTAACTGAAAACAAGAGTGCTGCTCTAGTTTAATCTCCTGCTCTGAAATGTATTAAAATGAATGACATGGACAAATTAATGAGAGAGAGAGACAGCGAGGGAGGGAGGCTTTCTCCTACATCGGTTTGCATCTGTGACGATAATGAAAGCAACTAGGCCGTTGTAGTCTAGAAACAGTAGCAAACAAAAAGGCGGCAGGGGGGACGGACGGTTTCTAAAAACAACCCCCTTATTTGTGGCAATGTTATTTCTGCACTGTTATTTTGTTTGTTCCTACCTGGACGAAATGTAGCAGCTGGTTTTACCAAAGAATATATATATATATATATATATATTTCCATTAACTTGTCTCTAAGCATCTTCTCCCCTCTTCTCCCAACACTGGTGGCAGAGCCCAACAGCTGCTTTAGTAAATACTGTCACTCAAGATTTAAATAGTTTCGCATAATCTGCAACGAAGGACAGAGATGAATCCAAGCTTTTCGCTGGTCAAGTGGCAGGTGGGGAGTTTTAAACCGGGGTGGGGGGGTTGGTAGGAAAATACAGTCTCTTACTCCCACAGGGATTTTCTTTTCTTTTCTACTGATTTATTATAAAGTCCTTTAAAAGGGAAGTAACAATCTGAAGGTTGGAAAAACAGAGACAGAAACTAAAAACAGCCAGCTGAAGAAGTTGCACCAATTCAGACTGAAAGGCTGTTGTATATGCCCTGTTATAAATGCCTGCATGGGGAGCAGAGGAAAACATTTATTGAGTCCTCCAGGCTAGATGAATGCAATAAAGGAACAATGCAGTCGATTATGTGAGTGTCCAGTGGAGTCCTTTCCTTTTCCTAGCACCTGGCTCCAAGTTGGTTGGAAATCTTCACAGTTTAGTAAGCTCTCCTCATGAACACGGGATGCAGTCCTATTCTGTGCTATCCTCTTTTCCCAGCAACACCAGGAGAGATGAGCGGCTTCAACTGGCGGCTCCTTGTGCCTTTCAACAAGCGCCTCAACAGGTCTTAAGTATAAGAGCTTAAGCTGAGCTGAGCCCCGGTTGTGGAATGTGTGATGAGGAACAGCATATTTATGTCCTGGTGTACAGAGCTCTTCCTGGACAAAGGTCGATTTCCCAGCTCCTGGTTGCATTTTCTCCGCAGGCATATATGAATATCAATTAAAATGGATAGGTGAATTGATCGTTCCAAGCCAGGGAGGAATAACACGCTGAACATAGCTTGCCACTGCTAGTGCATCAGGGATGGAACACCCCAGGCTGAGGAGCAAAATGTGGCCTCCATGGCCCTTGGGATTCTCTCAAGGCCACACCCCTCAGCAGCCTCACTTTGTACTATCCTTGAGTGTTTTTGCCTGACTGTACCTTTCAACTCTGGGACGCGGATGGCGCTGTGGGTAAAACCTCAGCGCCTAGGACTTGCTGATTGCATGGTCGGCGGTTCGAATCCCCACGGCGGGGTGCGCTCCCGTTGTTCGGTCCCAGCGCCTGCCAACCTAGCAGTTCGAAAGCACCCCCGGGTGCAAGTAGATAAATAGGGACCGCTTACTGGCGGGAAGGTAAACGGCATTCCGTGTGCTGTGCTGGCTCGCCAGATGCAGCTTGTCACGCTGGCCACGTGACCCGGAAGTGTCTCCGGACAGCGCTGGCCCCCGGCCTCTAGAGTGAGATGAGCGCACAACCCTAGAGTCTGGCAAGACTGGCCCGTACGGGCAGGGGTACCTTTACCTTTACCTTACCTTTCAACTCTAATAATGGGTCTTGGTTGCCTAGATGGAGGGGTGTATGTGTCTGTGTAGAAAATAGCCTACTGGGCAAAGGTTCATTTATTTGTTCACTTTTGCCTCTGGCCTGACCAACCGCTGGCAGGAGACTCCTGAATGGTGGTTTTCTTAGTCTGAAAATGGCTCTCTGCTCCTGTTGTGTCACCTTGGCCAGCAACAAGTTTGAGGAAGGGCCAGTTTAAGGACTGGGTATCATGTGGTGAGTCCCAGTCCTCCCAAGAAGCATGCCAGTCCCTCCCATTAGCCCTGCCCCCAGTTCTTCCACATACACCCCTTGACACTGGCTTGGCAACTAAGGAATCAGCTGACATTCCTCAGGAGGCCAGATTTGGCCCTGGGGGGGCCCTCCCGTTGCTAGTTTGTTGTCTTGAACAACAGAAGAAGAAACTAGTGCTTCATTAGGTAGCATGGGATGTGGAACTATATTTCAGATGTTTTTGAAAGGTCCTGAAACCTGAATTTCTGCTCCCTCTGCCCTGGTGCAAAGCTTTCTTGAGCATTTGCAGAATGCTTTTTTCCAGCCAACGCCCATAGCTTTGGTGTGAGGAAGAAACTGCTGCACCATGGTCCTGTTTCTATCCATTTGGTATTGCTAATAGCTTTGTTGTGTGTGTGTGTATATGGAAAGGAAGGAAAGCAAAACTCTTATTTGGCTTGCTTAACTAGCTAGCCTTTCTGTTTGCACTCACTGTTCCATCATTCTCCAGGTGAAGGTGTGTTTACATGTCAAAATGAAGGAAACTTGATTCCAGTAGAGCTGCCCTTCATTCCTGTTCTTTCAACAGTTCTGGCTGGTTCTAGCCAGAATTAAACTGGATAATGCCTGTCCTGCCAGGCAGTAAAGACTTTTTAAAAACACAAAACCAATTGTTATTCAAGGGAAGAAGTATAGCATGCCTTTTAAACTTGCAAGAGCAGATAGCAGTACTCCCTTAGAGCTCTATTTTTTTTTTTTAAGTACTTGAGGGTTCACAAAATATTTTCTCTTGAAAATCTACAATGAATAAAGCTGCAAGCTTGTTTTGGTTTAACTACTGGGAGAGAATTTAGATCACGGAGGGATAAGAATTGAGGGTGCACATTTTATTTCTTGAAACTGCTTTGATTCAGGCATGTTACCTTATATGAGAATGAAAACATAGCCAAGGTAGTCTTTCCTTTAAAAACTGGCCGGTAGCTTATTTTATTACATTGTGAAGTATCTTCCACCTCCTTCAGTATCTTAACAGGATAACCCTATCCTCAATTTATGATAGGGTTGCTATTAAATCCCTTATGCCACAAAACCAAAATATTATGCTGGCACACAGGATTTATGCCACTGAAGCATTAGCAGTGCAACAATGTTATGCAGTAGTACACCACTGAACACAGAGGCCTAGAGTTGGGGGAGCAACAGAGTTTAGCTGAAATCATTCAGAGGGTGGTCCTGCCCCTGAAGACAGTGTGTTAAGACAGCAGGAGAAGTGGTGCAAATTGAAACAATGCCAATGGAGTCAATGAAGAGCACAAAATGGTGGCCTTCCCCTCCACCATGTCCTGCTACATCAGGAGATTAGGATTCCAGCTAACTTAGTAGCCAGTCACTGCACATCATGCAGTATATAAGTACCTGTTTGATAACTGGTATTTTGCAGAATTTTGTATAATTTTTCAACAACAACAACAACAACAACAACAACAACAACAATTTATTGAAAGTACCTGTTTTCAAAATTGGTCAAGCACAGTGGGAGGGGGCATTGAGTTTGTTTTATTTACAGTATTTACAGTCCACTCTTCCTTGATTTTTTTCTCCAATCCTAGAGTAGGGAGCAAAGTAATAAAAATAAACAAGGAATACACACACACACACACACGCAATAATCATTTCAGCAGGTCCGATAAACAGCAAACCTAACAATTCTGCCATAAGGCAAGCATGCAAAATGACAATGACAAGCACTAAAATTTCCAGTGTGACCAAATACCTAGGTAGAACCAAGCACAATACATTCAAACCAGATTAAACAACCAACAACCTTTAGCTCGTTTTACACTTAGCACAGCCTACTCATGCTCCTTCTGTCTTTCACACAAAGAGGGCTCCACTTTGTGCCAATGGACTTTCACTCTGGCCTTTGAGTAACTTAATATCTTTTGCCCCACACTCCCCAACCCATCTAGGCGCTCACCCTGAGTGGTATGAACAGATTGGTATTTTTCTGTTTTATAAGTTCAAGAAAATTAAAATGCCTAGTGCCATTTTGAGGTTTTCCTGCTTATGTGTGTCTTTGATGTTTCCCAGCTTTATCTACAAGACAGCTGAGAACCTTCATTGTGATAAGACTTCAGAATTTTTTTGAGGCAAATTAAGAATCTAATATCTGTTAAGAGGAGGCATGCCCCATAAAGAGAGGCAGTTAATAGCACTGTATAAGGCACTACCAAAGACTCATCTGGAGCACCCATATTTGCACTTGATTCGCATGACTGAAGTAAAGCCTGGCCCTTGCCTCGAAGGCACATGTAATGCCCATAACAGCTTGCTGCTCAAATCTGATTGCTCAATTGTGTGGCTTGATTGATTTTGCTGCCCACAATGTGGATGGAAAATGTTACTCACCGCATTAGGCGATAAAAATGGATCTGGCCCTGTGAAAGAGCAATCAGAGAATTATTATTATTTTCCTTGTGGCAGCTCTAATATGCGTTGAACCATATTTCTCCGCAAGCTCCAATTTTTGTTCATGTGACTCACCCTTAGTCACCTGTGTCCTAGAATGGCGCGACCAAACTGCAATATGTGGAGAGAAAGATCCCCTAGAGTGATAAGAGAAATGGTGACCCTGTTCGACAAGACGGAGTAAAAGGAGCTTGACCTACATAGGCTAGCAAACAGAAGCCTGAAAGAAGGCATAATTGGATTCCAGAAATGAATGGGGGAATCAGAGGGTGGAAGTAGCACATCTATTTCAGTTAAAGGAAATCAGAGGAAGAAGAAGAAGTGTGTGTGTGTGTGTTTGTGTGTGTGCATGGTGTTTCTTAATACATTCAATTAGGAGGCCAAAGGACCCCTAGCAATGAAATTCTTGAACTGCCTGTTTTCGAAATTCATTACAAATAGCCGAGTTAACAATTTGGATTTTTTCCACTCTGCTGTTTATATTATTGGGAAGAAAGAAAAATATTCAGTTTGCTGGGTCTGATAATGTAAACTCAAATTACTGTTTAGCTATAGCTGTTCATAACATCAGTGTAAACTAACCAGGGCGGAATGAGGATCAGGAAATCTGTGGGGAGATACCACATGTCCTCTTAAAGCAGCAACAGTTGCAGGAAAAACAGGATGTTTGGGTAGCTTTAGGTATGCCCTGGGTTGAAATAGTGTGGTAGCTAGTGAGCTATTTTATGAGGAAATGCTTCAGAAGCAAATAAGAGTATAAATGAAAGGTGAAGATCTGCCCTTCAATATATAAAAAATCCAGTAAAACCCAGATTTCTATGTGGTAAAAGGTAAAGGTAAAGGGACCCCTGACCATTAGGTCCAGTCATGGACGACTCTGGGGTTGTGGTGCTCATCTCGCTTTACTGGCCAAGAGAGCCTGTGTACAGCTTCCGGTCATGTGGCCAGCATGACTAAGCCGCTTCTGGCAAACCAGAGCAACGCACAGAAACGCTGTTTACCTTCCTGCCAGAGCAGTACTTATTTATCTACTTTCACTTTGACATGCTTTCAAACTGCTAGGTTGGCAGGAGCAGGGACCGAGCAATGGGAGCTCACCCCGTCGCGGGGATTTGAACTGCTGACCTTCTGATCAGCAAGCCCTAGGCTCTGTGGTTTAACCCACAGCACCGCTTAAAAGAGCAAAGGGTGACATTTTATATGCAAGCAGTGGGTATTATTTCAAAAACTTCTATAAAAATCAGCCCATATCATTAAACATTCACAAAATAATTCCTTATGATTATGAGAGTATTGCTGATGATTGATAATTACGGGGTTGGATCAAAATAGATCCTCCCCTTTTCTTTATTCCTGTGCCCAGCTAAATCTGTTCTGAAGGGTTTGAGTGACAGTAGGTCAAGCAGGAGACTGAAGAGGAAACACTCCCTGCCTTTCTGGGAGAAAATCACTCCCTGCCTTTCTGGGAGTGGGATTGCTAGATTGCTAGATTGCCAGCCCTTCTGTGAGCATCAAAGGCAGTGTATTAAACAACCATCTAGATTTCATAGACAGGATAATTTCCATCAGGTTTGGACATAGTTTCTTACACGTTCTCACATATCTCTGCACGGAAATTGCTACATGTTTGTTATTATCAATATTATTATTGTTGGTATTATTTCAATATACTAGCCACTTGACACACAAAGGGGTCCCCTATAGAGCCCCTATAGCTAATGATTTACATCAAACTTGCCATATCTTACACTCTCCAACCTAGCCTGTGTTTCTTTCATGTCTTGAGCTCACACCTTGACCCTGCCCATCCTTTAATCTCGTTCCCTCATACACTCTAGAATCATAGAATCATAGAGTTGGAAGAGACCACAAGGGCCATCGAGTCCAACCCCCTGCCAAGCAGGAAACACCATCAGAGCACTCCTGACATATGGTTGTCAAGCCTCTGCTTAAAGACCTCCAAAGAAGGAGACTCCACCACACTCCTTGGCAGCAAATTCCACTGTCGAACAGCTCTTACTGTCAGGAAGTTCTTCCTAATGTTTAGGTGGAATCTTCTTTCTTGTAGTTTGGATCCATTGCTCCGTGTCTGCTTCTCTGGAGCAGCAGAAAACAACCTTTCTCCCTCCTCTATGTGACATCCTTTTATATGACTTCCTCTCTGGCTACATGACTTCCAATCCCTGAATTCAAACAAGCTGTAGGGTCTTTTTTCAACAGCAGACATTGCCTGTGTGCCATCTGCACCACCCACTTTGATTCCCAGGCCGGTCAGGTTTAATAAGTTAACCTCATAGCCCCCAAACCAACCAACCAAACATGCAAGATGTATAGTTTTTATCAATAGCAGCCTGTTTGCTTCACAGCTACTGTTGGGAACAGGACACTGGACTAGATGGACCTCTGGTCTTGATTCAACAGGAATCTTATTATGTCCTTAATGGAATAATGCCTGAGCAGAATTCAGAGTGCCATAGTGATTATTGGTGGGTTGTGAGTAAAGATCCTGCAGTTTATCAGCTTTCTAAACCCCATGAAAAGAACAGGAGTTTATTGGTCAAATTCTAAATACTAGTTCATTAGCACCACTAACAGGAAGCCACTACAGCTTTAAAGGTACCAGTCATGTTTGACCCCATTTTTAAGCTTGAAGGATGACCTGTACAAGAAGTCTCCATCATCCTACCAGGCCAGACTCTTCTGATTCAGAAGACTCATTCCTCAGCAGTTTCTGTCTCCCCCACACTGTAAGAGTGTAAAGGAGTGGCTTGCCTTGTGTGTGTGTGTGTGTGTGTGTGTGTGTGAGCTTCAGCGACTGCCACTTTCCAGGAGGTGGTCAGGTAGTGGTGAGGTTGGGGCTGTGTGGGTGTACCTGCAGAAAGCCAACCCACCACTTCTGCCAGTTTGTGTGGGCAGTCCCAATCTTCCTGCTGCCGTGTCCTCCCACACTTAGTATGCAGCAGAAACATCAGTGCTAGGAGGTTATTACTGCAGCCCCAAATCCTTTGGGTGAGCCACTCCTGGTGGCCAGTGGCTGCATAACAAGGCAGTGTTCATCAGTACAGTGGTACCTCAAGTCACAGAGCTTCAGGTTACAGACATTTCAGGTTACAGACTCCGCTAACCCAGAAATAGTGCCTCGGGTTAAGAACTTTGCTTCAGGATGAGAACAGAAATCGGGCGGCAGCGGCACGGCGGCAGTGGGAGGCCCCATTAGCTAAAGTGGTATCTCAGGTTAAGAACAGTTTCAGGTTAAGAATGGACCTCCAGAATGAATTAAGTTCTTAACCTGAGATACCACTGTATGTGGATGATACCCAGCTCTACCTCTCTTTTAAATCAGAACCAGTGAAGGTGGTGAAGGTCCTATGTGAGTGCCTGGAGGCAGTTGGAGGGTGGATGGTGGCTAACAGGTTGAATCCTGACAAGACAGAAGTACTGTTTTGTGGGGACAGAGGACGGGTGGGTATTGGGGACTTCCTGGTCCTGAATGGGGTAACTGTGGCCCTGAAGGACCAGATGTGCAGCCTGGGAGTCATTTTGGACTCACAACTGTCCATGGAGGTGCAGGTCAATTCTGTGTCCAGGGCAGCTGTCTACCAGCTCTATCTGGTACGCAGGCTGAGACCTTACCTGCCCGTGGACTGTCTTGCCAGAGTGGTTCATGCTCTAGTTATCTCCCGCTTGGGCTACTGCAACTCATTCTACGTGGGACTACCTTTGAAGGTGACCCAGAAACTGCACCTAATCCAGAATGCGGCAGCTAGGCTGGTGACTGGGAGTGACCCCTGAGACCACATACTACTGGTCCTGAAAGACCTACGTTAGCTCCCAGTACGTTTCCGAGCACAATTCAAAGTGTTGGTGCTGACCTTTAAAGCCCTAAAGGGCCTCTGCCCAGTATACCTGAAGGAGTGTCTCCACCCCATCATTCAGCCTGGACACTGAGGTCCAGCTTTGAGGGCCTTCTGGCGGTTCTGTCACTGCTAGAATTGAGGTTACAGGGAACCAGGCAGAGGGCCTTCTCGGTGGTGGTGCCCGCCCTGTGGAACACCCTCCCACCAGAGGTCAAAGAAATAAACAACTATCTGAAATAAACAACTATCTGAAGGCAGCCCTGTTTAGGGAAGTTTTTAATGTTTGAAGCTTTATTCTGTTTAATATTCTGTTGGGAGCCACCCAGCCAGATTGGGGGGGGGGGGATAATTTTTATATATATATATATATATATATCGACCATCAAGGGCACAGGCATATCCTAGCACACTTCCCTGGGAGCTCGAAACCCGGTAGGAGCAGGGCACTCCTGCAAAGACCTATATAGCAATATCCTCAAGATACCGACAATACTGAGATACATTCATATATCCTTGTCATAACCCCTTGCAAAATGGTCTTTCTTTTTCCTTTTTCATAGCCATCAAAAATTAAATGAGTTTCCTTTCTTTCTTTATTTATAGATGCTTAAGCACATGCATGCCTTAAAGATTCTGTCATGTTTGACCTTTCCAGCTAACGCATCCTTTTGCCAAATCATCTTATTATCACATGCTGTAAACTAAATGGTGGGACAGTAAGGTTAATAGCAATGATTCAGACTATTTAAGTGTCCTGTAACTTGGAAGACACACTGAACGTTATGTCTCAGAGTAATTTGAATGGACCAGCACAACGGGGGTTGTGGAGTGATGAAACTTACTGAGAGTCCATAATATGAAACCAAAACCATATGCAGAAACTCTCAGATAGGGATCAGCTGAGAGACAGCACTATGGGTCAAGTGGTGCCTCAGTGTGGAGTGTCACAGCTCAGTGACAGAGCATGCAGCAGGGCCCATGATCAATCTCTGGCATCTTCGGTTAAAAGGGTATCAGGTAGCAGGACTGGGAAAAGCCTCTGCCTATGACCTTGGAGAATCAGTGTTTGTCATAGGCAGTACTGGGCAAAGTGAACCAATGATCTGACCTACTATAGTCTCCTGAACGTATTATTCACAAAATGCAGAATTGCATGCATTGTTACTCAAATAATTCATCTGTAGAGGACATTTGTTACATTTTTTTTTTTAGCTGTACTACAAAATTTCAAGAAGTGCAAAAAAATTTAAAGAATTACCGTGTAGCATTCTGCAAAGTGTGAATTGGGTTAGTCACTTAAAAATAAGAGCTAGGCAAAATCTTTGAGGATTCCTAGTACTTTCATATGCTCCACCGAGGACCAGAGATGCTGCCCTCCAACTAGGGATGGTGGAGAAATTCAATTCGGTTCATAGTCAAAGGCAAACTTACTTAATTCATGCTTTGCAAAACAAGACACAAACCAAAACACAGTCGTTCCTCAAAAATTACCCTTCATTGAATTTTGCAGTGCAGTTCTCCAGCCTAGTAATGTGTACAAAAATGCACAGACTTGCGTAGTCTTCATGTTTTCATAGGGAAAATTGCTTAGAAGAGATTTGCACTAAACGGCTGATGAATTTTCACGATGACTTCTCTTTTTAAAAAATTGGAAACCGATGCAGAAATATGAAGAACTGAACTTAAAATGGAAAATGAAGAAAAACCAAATTCAACACATTCGCCAGCATCTGTTTTTGTTTTGATAAGCACAGTGGGAACTTCCCCCCCATTGTAAATAGCAGGTGAATAGCTGCCTCTCTTCACACCATAGTCCAGGTCAAACTTGCCCTCAAAGCTGACTATTAGGGCTCATCCACACTTCTTCTTCTTGTCCCATGCTTAGAAAGCAGAGATATCAGTGGTTTCTCCCTTGCTCTGCTCCTGGATGGGGTATGAACGAACGAACGAACGAACGAACGAACGAACAAATAAATAAATAAATAAATAAATAAATATTCCCAGGTTAAAGCCACTCTTTAGCTCTAAATTGGAGCAAATGTAAATCCACGGAAAACCTGAAATGCCATTTGCTCCAACTGAGCACCTAGTTTTCCCCAGTGGAAAGCAGTGGAACAAGAGGAGGTGTGGCTAAGCCCTTAATGAAAGACCTCTGTCAAACTATATGGCAAATGTCAGATTTGTTGGCCTTCAGAGCCAAGCCCCAAACTCATGTATCTTAAAGGGTGCATACCAATGGCAGGTTTAAATGCTTCCTGTCTTGGTCTCGTTCAGTTCTTCAGGTATGCTTAGCAGGGAGAAACATACTCAGAGAAGTGAGATACACCTCATGCCCAGTGCGACAGATCTAGTCCAGTGCTATCTGCTCTGATTGTCCAAGGCCTTTTCCATCACCCAAGATCCTTTTAAGTGGAGGTTCTGGGGACTGATGCAGGCATCTCTTGCTGCAAAGCATTTGCTCTTCCACTGAGTGAGGTCCACTTTCATTTCACCACGTTCACGGTAATTGAGTTCTATCTGACACCCACCACACTTTTAGTCTAACTCTGATTTTTATTTTTATTTAATGGAAGCAGGATGGAACCAGATGTGGGTAGTGGGTGGGTTGAAATACCACAGCACAGTTGATCACTTCGTTTGAGATCAGGAACCAGCCCTATTTTGCCCCTTGACAGAAAGTGTCCTCTTCTCCTCATCTCAGGGGGAAGCTGACAACGCAGGCCAGTCCTTGAAAGCATGGCTTGCGTGACCTTTCCTCACACAGCAAGATAACTTCTCTTCTTCTGTGTTGTCTTTCTACTGAATTTGCCAGCAGTGAGTCCATTCATTGCTCCCCTGGCACAAGATGTATATTTTCATTGAGGCTGATATCAAGAGTTAAGTAAAGGAACATAATGAGGGAAACAAACTCTTTGAACTCTGCTTTCCTGTTGTGTACTTTGCCCAACACACTGTGGCACCGTATCCCTGGAAGGAAAACTGCCAAGCTCTTTTCATCTCTTAATTGCAACACAGTTGTCCTTTGCACTGGGGTTGCGCTAATGAGAGAACCATTTATCTCACATTTCATGATAGCCGTGTGTGTGTGTGTGTGTGTGTGTGTGTGTTATTTGAAGTGTGAAATGGGAACACTAAGAGTGTTTATTTAGCAGGGAGAAAATGCCAGACGGTTGGACTTTGCTTAAGACAAACTGGGTTCAGCCTGTGATTGCAGGTCAGAATGCCCTGGGCAAAATACCACCCTGTAATGCTAGCCAGCTCATATTTACAAATATCATATATTTACCTTCACCCTGACCCGATTCTCTGATTCGCAGTGTGGATGGGAGGGGAGGTCTAATTTGTTTGTTTGCTTTGGCTTGGCTCCTAAAGCCTCTACAACAGGCAATTTGAAAGTCTAACAGAAAAGAGGCTCAGATAAAAATAAAAAGGAATTTCTATTAATGGTTGACCATTAACCATTAAGTGAGCCTTTAATACTGACCACGTAATGCCTTCTTTTTTCTGTTCCTTCTTTTTAAGGTCTCTGAAATCCAGTACTGGGTGCCTATAAAGGACAGTAGGTCAATGTGCGTGCGTGCGTACGTGTGTGCATGCACACACACAGATTGAGAACATGTGGGCAAGTAGTTAATCTACAGCTGCTCCTGAGACTGTGGGTTGTGTCGGTTCTGTCCCAAGAATGCAACTGTTTAAAAAGGAATAACAGTAGCATCATACAACTGAGGCCTGTCTGTAGGGATGGATTTATCCGGCTCAGTCTGAGCGACTTTCAACTTTCAATATATATATACAGTGGTACCTTGGTTTAAGAACAGTTTAGCTTATGAACAACTTGGATTAAGAAAGCTGCAATCCCAGAAGTAGGTGTTTTGGTTTGTGAACTTTGCCTTGGAATAAGAACATGTTTTGCTTCCTGTTGAGTGTGTTCCATTTGTAAATTGAGTCCCCCACTGGTATGGGAAAGTACGCCTTGGGTTAAGAACGCTTTGCTTTAAGAACAGACTTCTGCAACAGATTAAGTTCGTAAACCAAGGTACCACTGTAATATATATTACAGCATTGCCCCAGCTCAGAATGCAGATGGAGGATGATTGTGTGGTTAAATATACCATCTCATCAAACCCTCCTGCAGGTAATCTAGCCTGTCAGGGAGGAGGTGATAAAAGACTCTGATGTGCTAATGCTGCAAGCGTAGGGATTTTTAATTTTTTATTTATTTTACATGGAATGGAGACATTCAAATGTGATTCCTCACTTGCATTCTAAAACGGCAGATTCAGAGGATAACTGCACTGTGTTCAATTTCAGAGTCTTTTGCTGGTATGTTTTTACAGCAGTATGCCAAGGGACCGTTCTGAGGGCCAGGCACCAGACACCCTGCTGAGGTTCCCATCCCTGCCATAGAGACCAGACCACCTGCCTGGGTACCGAGGTCATTGTCAGAGACCCATCCCTTGGTCTCACTGCTATCAAAGGTGCAACTTGTGGTGTCCAGAAAAAGGGCTTCTTCAGTAGTCCTTGGAAATTTTTACTCTCCAGTGAAGCTTGCCCAACACCATGGCCAATATCTTTTCTTCAGCAAGCAGAGATCTACTTATTTTCCCAGGTCTTTTAGGTTGTTTGTTTTATGCTGGTACTTTCTTTGCTGTTCTGGTTGTTACTTTTTTATTTTATTGGTTCTACCGTTCATGGATTTCTAATCTTTTCCTGTAAGCCACCCTCAGAATTCTTGCTGGATCCAAAATGTCAAATTGCTTATGTACATTAAATGAACTGAAATGTGAAATGGAACAGGAGATAGGGAAGAAGAAAAAGTAAATGCGTGTGTTTCAAAGTAAGTATAGTATGTTTTAAAGACTGCAATCCTATATACGCTCACGTGAGCTTAAGTCCTCTGCAACTCAATGAAAGGTACTTCTGGGCAGACATTTTTAGGATTGTGCTGTAATTAAAATATGCTTTTAGTGCTCTTTTTTAAAAAATAATACAGTAAATAACAGGTAAACATAATAATGGACATGCGAGCTAATGAAAGTGGTGTGAAGGTAATTTGTATTTATACCTTGTCTATACAAATAATGGTTTAACCGTGCAATTCTAATCTCCAAGAATGAACGAATATGATCTTTTTTAAATGCTCTGATTGCCTTCTATTTTATGCTAGTTCATAAAGCTCAAATTCCCCAGAGACTTACCCCAGAGTACAGGGTGGGTGGGATGAATACTTCTCACATATTTATTCTTCTTTCTACTCCTCTGAAGCTGAGATTTTAAAGGTATTTATGCACACTAACAATCGCTTGTTATTCACCTTGCTTTGGTGGTTGATTTCAGTGTGATTTTCTCTTTTCGCAAGCAATGAAAGCATTAAATCAAACACACCTCTCTGGCAGTGTTATTTTCTCCTGCATCTGCTGATAACCGAGCAAACACAGTTTCGAGGCTGTTTTTTCTCCCCATCTCATTAGAAAGAAAGAGGGCCTCTCCCTCCCTACCCTGATTCCTGGAGTACATTAACTTGACCAACACATCACTATCTTCCCAGCAAATTCCCCAAGAGGCTTCTGAGGATAAAGTTAGCCATTAGTCGTTTCATACTCCCCAGGCTCTCCTTTATGCAGATAGTATGAAAGTTCAGTCAGGCATGAAAGCCTTTATCTGTGCACTAAAATTAAATAGTGTTTCACTTCTTGGGGATATAGCTGGCACTGTACACGATGGCTATTTGCTATGCTGCACTACTTGGCTCTGAAAGGGTGGTTGTCCCCTCCATTCCCGCCGGCCAATGTATAACCTATCTGGCTGGCTGATGCTGTGTCAATCAGTTTTTGATAATGAAGGTTTGTCATCAAGTTAGGCCAGGAGGTTGGGTGATAAGTGAGATTCTACTACAGCTACCATCTCCTGTTCTTTTAAAGTTTACCCTGCCCATCCCCAAGAGGCTCATCCCCAAGCTCCAAGATGGGAGATACTTTCCCCCTGGAGTGATCCCATGCTGCTCTGGTAACACTGTGTGTGAGAATTAGACAAGCACATTGTCAGAGACATGAGCATGGATTTTTCCCACCCAATCTCAGCACTCTCCAAAAGTATGCCAGTTGTCTGGGAAAGAGTGGCAGGAGTCTCATGCTTTGCAGGCAGGAAGTCCCAGTTTCAGTCTCTGGAATCTCCCGTTAAAAGGACTGGATAGCAGGAGAACCATTGTTCATAAGAGTAGACAACACTGGGCTGGATGAACAAATAGTCTGAGCTGGAATACCACAATTTCCTCTGCCTGTTCTGTCTGTGTGGTCATTTAATTGTGAATGGCAATAAAGAGGGGGATGCATGAGTGGATTTAAATGGGACCCAATGCCATTTAAGATCGATTCACAGTTAGCATAGGCCAGTGATCAAGGAGAACCCAACAGTCTCTGTGTCCCAAGGCCTGGTGAGGCTGTCCTGCCGATGGACCTCAGGGCCCACCTCAACAGTAAGCTGTCTCTTTCATGGCAAGCCTGCTCAATTCCAGGATGAGCTGAATGCCAGCTGAATGCCCCCCAAAAGAGCACCTGCCCAGGCACTGTTGCCCCAGCAACCACCCCACCAGTACCTAAGGCGGGTGACTGCCTTGGGAGCTGTCTTAACTTCTAGTCTGCCATTTGGCAAAGTTGTTACCTCCCAGACTCTTATACTGTCTAAATGGCTCCTGCTTGATCACTGGCCTACCTGCCAAGGTGTGGCAGATGAGTGAGTCAACCGAAGCCAGATAACCCCCACCTACCCAATTTTGCAAAACATGCAATAATTTCTTCCTGGCTTCTACAGGGTGACTCTTAGGGCAACAGCCTTAATTGGAGGGGGCACAAGGTGGAAGATGAGCAGCCTATCTAGCCCAAGTGACCGAGAGTAGGATCCTACTTAAATACCCAGTTTCCCTTGTCCTAGTCTCACAAAGGATGCTGGTCCTTGCTATATCCAAGTGGTTTCTGTAAACATTAATGCTCATCTGCATGAATCCCATTACTTTTACGGGCTCTCTCTTGGACATTTCAGTGCTCTCACATGCTTATAATGACAGAGGTGAGAGTTCATGGACGAACACAGAGTAGCTCCTGTGAGTGGCAGTGGGAGTTTATGAATCAAGAAAGCTGCTTTGGCTCACGATTCACTTGCCATATATAGTCAGGCTTTATTGGAAATTGCCATCAGGGCTGGTTGTATGAGCCTGGCCAGTGGGGAAGCTTACTTTCTTCATTTTCTTGAAACTGGCTGCCAATTTGGTCCATTTTTTAAACCCCTCTGTGAATATCTGCTCATGCTTAATTGAATAGCTGGAGCTTTCTCTTGTTTGCCCCCACATGTTTTATAGTCCTTGCTGAGAATGTGATTTTGGCACGCGTAGAACAAGAGGGGACCATATGTAGGAGCTCAATGGGGTGCTTGCGTCATCCATTTAAATTAGAAAAGAGATTTGCCCCTGTCATTGTCACTGTAATTCTGTCACTCAGTGGCGCTTTTATCTACAAAAAGGGTCTATAATTAAAACGATGAATTAATCATAATGTAGGCATGTGGTCAAGAAGTCTAATCTTTCCCTGACAGCCACAAAGTGTTTTGACGTTAATACACACACACTGTGAGCACAATTCATACAAAGCTTCACTGAAATGAATGGCCTTGCACGATTGCTCATGGCAAGGCTGCTTGGGCAGGGAAAGTTCCAGAAGGAATATGGGAAAAGTCCTTCAGAAAGATGCTGTGTGCTGCCATTCTCGGAAACTCTAGGCCTTTGTATCGGTCCAGATTTCCAAGGGCTTTTCATGGGGCAACCAAGCTGAATAAATGATCTGCTAATTTCTCTTGGAGAGTTACTAAAGCACGCTTTAAAGACTTCCCAAATCAGGGCAGGGTTTTTAAAACATGGTTATTATTAGTTTGGCAATCCAAGTGCATTATACCAAATCTTGCTCAGCCACAGGAGCAGCCCTTTGGCTGATCTGCTGATACTTCTGGCACTGGATAGTATGAGTCTAGGTTCCAGGATCATCCTTTGAAGGGCAGAGAGGCAGGCGTAGCTGCAAGTGGACTCCGGGGCTAGCTGAGTGCCAGCCCAGAGAACATCTGTGGGCTTGGTGTTATGCCTGAAAAGGGGCACCTGCACAGCACACTTACAGCTTGTTAGAAAAACACTGGGGGGCTAATATGAATAGTAGAATGTCTGTCATCTGGTGGGTGGGGCTTTTGTGTTGTGCTCCGGAATCTGCCCCTCCCTTTGGGTGTTCAGTTAAAGTTCAGTTAGAGAGGCCAACTGTCATTCTTGCCTCATGATGTTGTCTTAGTTTCTGTCAGATAGTATGTTATCGTGTTAGTTTTCTTTATTATTAAAGCTTTGTTTGACATTTACATGAGCCACTTACTTTGCTGAAAGAAAAGAAACTCTGCTGAAGAATGGTGGAATATCCTAAACTGGTGAGTGAGGGGATATTCTCAGTCTGACAAGAGGATTGATTTTTTTATTAAAAAAACCACGCAACCCTCCACAACACAGCTGTCAGATGTCCATTTCAGATGTTGAGCTGATTGTGTGGACCACAGAAGGGCTGAGGTGGCAGGCAGGGAATATGATGTCAGGGGAGGGTCCTACAGGCATGGTCCTGCTACCCCTCCATGGTGTATATATAAGGTGATCTTCTAAGAAAAAGAGGCTGGTATCATTGATTCACCTTGTGCCCAACATCCAAATTCAGCCTATAGATCAAGGCATACATGCTTCCGCCATTTTTGTTATTTTGAGATTTGGTTACTGTTTGCTTATTTCTTTATACGATCTCTTACCCAATCTTCACCAGAAGGTCCCTGAATAAAACCATCACAATTATAAAATACATAATAAGGTTCCAGATGGAGCAGAACAAATTATTATCATTAATAATCATAATAATAACTACCCACGCTTTATGCTCTCAGGGTGGGTTACAACATTAAAACACAACATTAAAAACAGTTTAAAACAACTTAGTCACAAACATAAGGTGGTCTCCTAAAAACATGCACCTCAAGTGTCAAAAGTCAGGGTGAAGAGTTATGTCTTCAATGTTGTTCAGGATCTGTACAATGAAGGTACCAGACACACCACCTCTAAGTGTGAACAAAATCTAGTGTTTTTGCTTTTTCAGATTTCCAACTTGCTACCATTTTGTTCTCCTTCTGTGTACTTCTAGTGGCGATGTGCATGTTACAATGAACAGAAATAGCTCTGCCTTAAGCAAACATTTTACTTCTTATCATGGAGCAAAAAGTATGTGTAGGAAATGGTGTCTGTCAGATAAGAGCTGCTAATTATTAGGAAATGGGTGAGCTCAGGGTTAGTTATCATCGGCGTTATCACTTCCAGTTCACAAGTACATTTTTGAGATATATGTATTTTGACTATCACGTTATGTGAAAGCCCTTCTTTAAAAACATTGGTTCAGGGTTTTAAAACTAGTAAATGTGTGACAGGGCCTATCAAAGCAAAAAGGTTCACTGTGATAGTTCATGAACAATATAAATATTTCTGTACATTTCTGTATTTTAAAAAATATTTTATTATACAATACAGTCACAGCAAAGTAAAGATTATAATGTTTTGTTTATGGCATCATTTTACATGGTCTTAAAACATTGGCAGCCTATATAGGTTCTATACAGAAAGGTTTGTGAGGCTGGTAGGAGAGCTTTATTTTCCCCCCTCCTTACATATGAAAAAAAGGGAGACCAGGTTTCATCAAAGGTAATTTCCTTTATAATTTGCAGCTCTTCCAAGTTCAGTTAGTCACTCCGAACTAACTACGTATATCCCAAATACGATTGAACCAAGTAACGAGAGGTAGCTCCACCTTGGCTTTCCAGTGATACACTACCATTAGATGTGTAGCTACCAATAAGAATTAAATCTTTACACTGGATATTAGGGTTGGAATCTGAGTTTATTGAAAACAGGGCTAAGTCTGGGTTCGGCGAGAGAGGTTGTTTAACAATTTTGGAGATAATATTGAAGACTGTGGTTCAAAATATATTTTAAAAATTGCATTCCCACCAAGCATGATAATGTGTTCCATATTTAAGTATTTGTGAAATTTTGTAAGACAAAACCAGAAGGAAATAGTACTTGCAACTGGGACAAAGTTTTCAGCAAATGGGGGAACAGCTGAGTTTCCACAATATTCTCTTGGAGAACTCAGGCTTACCGGTTGGTTATAGATCATCTGCATTGATTGTAAAGTCAGAAGTCCTCTGGTTTAGTCAATAGTCCAGAGGCAAGAGCTAAGTTTAATTTGCCGCAAATATTAGAATTTTGTCTGAAGTGATCTGGAGTGAAGGAAAGAAGTGAGGCTTGGCTCACCTGCCTGAGGAACCCACTTAACTCCTACACGGGGTAGCTTTGTGTAGTGTACCTCATTAGCATGTGCACACTATCCTGAACTGTTGTTTGTAGTTTAATCTGAGTATCAGTTATTTAGAAAATGTATAAACCAATTTAACATTTTGGCAAAAATCCCAAAGCAATTTTCAAAAATTTAAAGACAGTGAGTGCAAATGATCAGAATGCATGGACTCTCAATCTCGGGGCCATGGGCTTGAGCTCCATGTTGGGCAGAAAGGCATTGCAGGGGGTTGGACTAGATGACCTTTGTGACCCTTCCAGCTCTACTGCCCTATGATTCTATGAAATACATTGCTGAAATTCCGCCGTTTAAAACTGGAAGTCAGCAACTGAACAGGATAACATTCTCAAACATCATCATCATCATCATCATCATCATCATTTTATTCTTTATACCCCACCCATCTAGCTGGGTTTCCCCAGCCACTCTGGGAAGCTTACAGCATATCTAAAAGCATAATAAAAGCATCAAGCATTAAAAACCTCCCGATATAGGGCTGCCTTCAGATGTCTTCTAAAGTTGTGTAATTCTTTATCTCCTTCACATCTGGAGACATCATCGACCAGGTTAAACAAAATGAGTTTTTAGGAGACATTTGAAACATCCAACATATAGAGCTTCCCAATTCTCTTTTGGGAATGTATTCTGTGAGGCTGGTGTTACAACAGAAAAGGCCAATTTCTTCTCTTATTTTTATTATTACTTGCAGTTTAAAAAAACTCCAGTTGATGATTGATTATGGTTGGTTTTTTTATTTTTAAAAAGCACTATTCTAGGGTTGACATATTTCAAACAGTGAAAATCTGCACAACTTGCACCAATGTGAGCCTGCCTGGGACCCAAGCTCAGCCTCTGTGACCCTGCTCGTAGACTTGCCACAAGGAAAAATTTGATTGGCCGGCCCAAGACACAAGGCCTTTTCAGTGGTGGCCCCATGCACATGAAACCCTAGATTTGCATGTATTGCATAGTTCCTACACTAATGGCTTTTAAATGGACCTTGAAAACTTGCTTTTATATTCCAGATGGCTTTTGTTATTTATATTGGTACTGCTGCTATTCTTTTAAGTGTGTTTTTGCTGTCTGCTTTTACACTTGTATTATTTTACTGTGCTGATATTGTTTTAGCTATACTTGTGGCGATTAGTCGTTGCTCTAGTTTAAAACTGGTTAAGCGCTGCCAAATGATATTTCCCAAACTAAATAAATGTCTGATGGGCAACATTTTCATGGGCAGAATTATGAACTGGCATGAGAAAATCTCCCTACTTGAGGTCTGTGTTGCAGTTTTCCACTTTAATCACTCCTTTGAACTTCTCATACAGAACTGTAGATGCTATTGCTCAGTATGCTAAGAGCATCCCTTAATTTCCTCCTAGGTAACTATTACTATATGAGGATGCCTAGGAATGTCCAAATTGCCACTGCTAAAAATGAGGGCTATTAGCTGTATTGTCAATATCAGGAGAAGGACGCGGGAGAGTGGATGCAGCAAATGCAATTAATTGGGAAAAGATAGAAGGGGGAAAATCTCTATCCATTATTTAGTTTTAATGAGACAAGAGAAAAATTGAATATAGAATCTATTAGACAATTAGCTTCTTAAAAACTAGGGGTCCATGGTCTATATTTGGCCTAATATAATGCTCATTTTTTGGTGTAAGACAGGAGAAGAGATAATTACTTCAAGTTCTGTCATATTCCATCTCCACAGATCTGCCTAATTTCTCTATTTCTCTTTTTCCCCACATTGATCCTCTCCATCTTTTAAGACTTTGGAGTGAGATGTGAGGAAAGAGACTGAGGAGTGGGAGGGTGAATGGGTATCAAGGGATGGCTAGGGAAAGCAGCTGGAGGTGACATTTATTGTGATGAAAGTGCTTTACGATGAGACACATCAGTACAGAGACAGTGTGGGATGCATGTGTGCAAACGGAATGGCTGCATATGTGTTTTTGTGGGTGGTGTGGCATTAGTAGTCACTAGGGATGTCTGAGAATTCAGATGGAAATGGCAGCAGAAATGGCCTGTGTTCACTTATTTGTCCCACATCCAAAACAGAAATCCATCCAGCAAAAAGTATTCGTAATCACTGCTGCTGCTGCTTTCAATCCAGTAATGACATATAATCAAGCATTTTCCTTGCACTGAAATGAATGGGGTGGGATAATACAATGACAACACATTTTACACAATTAATAAGCTTCATAATTTCAGTGAGACGAATAATGCCATTCTTGGTGCAAGATGAACTGAAGGAGAATGGAAACAGTGCTGCATGTGACGAACACGGGCCGGAATAGAAAACTATGCCTTCTTACATGCCTAGTACTCATCATTCAGTTCAATAGTCACTGACTGAACCATTCAGAATATATTTTTCAGAAGGAAAAACAGATAAGGTGTTCTCTGGAGGAGGCTGGGCTATCACAGAACATGCCCAAGCATATTTATTTATTTTGCAACATCAGGGGAGGAGTGTTTCTACGACTAAGATGAAACTGCAAAGCTCCCTTGATATTTGTGCTATTGAATGTTGCATGTTGTTTCAGTAATACTGTCATATTTGCCACCCCTCAAATAACTTCACACATAAGACGTAATTTTAGTTTTGGTTTTTGGGCACTATTTTGGCCACAACTTTATTAAAATACAAAATCAGTGAGTGGTTGTTTAGACATTGGTTATGACTATCTGTCCCCCCGCCTGGGACAAAACTGACATCCCGAGGTCCGATTGGTAGCCAGTAGAAGGGAAAGTCAAACTTGGGGGTCATTTGAGCTAAGCGTCGGACCCACGCCGCTCACCCCAGCAGCTTCCCGAAAGCTTGCCGGCCCTGGTCAAGGATTCCCATGACAGGGATTGGGTGGCCCTGGTCCCATGACAGGGATTGGACGAAATCGTGGCAAGCCCCAGGATTCCTTTAACGGAATTCCCTTCAGTGCAATAGGAGGGGCAGGCACAGCCTATCCTGACCCCTCCACCACCAGCATATTATAACCAATGCCTAACCGCAACCTTACAAGTTGTGACGAATTGCTGAGTAGTAGGCAAAAACCAAATGGCACAGCCAATCACCAAATGGCAAAATTCCTACTAGGCCCCTGCGCCAAGGCAGACGACCCCATGACAGGCAAAGCAAGGTCAACCGGAAAAGAGGGCGGGCGGGCGGGTGATCCGATGCACTCTGCAAAGAGAAAGAGAAACCAGAGTGCACCAATATTTAAAGACTGTGGTCCCACCCACCCAATTTGCAACATATAATTTGCCCCAGCAACCCGGTTATCCAATCAAAATGCCAGGCAACAACTATTAACCTGCCTGGCAACAATAGGGCGGCCCACACTGCAACACGCGCTCTCATTTATTGGAGAACACGCTTTATAGTATTGACATATGGGTTCTTTTCCATATGTTACTATAGTTTTGCTATGTTATTATGAAATTGTTTCGTAGTGCTTGCTTGAAATGCAAACCTGTTTCTTTGTCGTCAGCCACTTTGAGCATTTTTTTTGTGTGTGTAAAAGCGGCATACAAATAAACTGAACAAACGAATTTTGCTGCCGCGATTGTAGCCATACAACAATCATAGTCAGCTGGCTATTGCCTATGATGTCATTTATGTCATGTGGTACAACTTCCTTCCTCCCAGTGCCACCTGTGAGGTTTGGAGGAGGACATAGGGTTGTGTTGTTGTTTTTTAAATCACTATCCTATCTCAGAAGAAAGTCCTATGAGTTCTGCAGGACTTGCTCCCAGTTAAGTATGTATAGGAGTGTAGCCAAAATGTGTCTTGCTGTGCATCCTCCAGACTACAAAAATGGTACTGAAGCACTCAGCTATTGAAATAGAGTCCTGTAGTGATTTCATGCTCTTTATTGGCAGCTTGTAAAACAGTGATTAAATTGCCCCCCAAACCTCAGGCTTTTATGCACATTATTTACACAATGAGTCCCGTCTGATTGCCTGATTCTGCTTCCCTCCTGGAGCCTGATTGGTCTTTTCCTGCAGGCCAATCAGTTGTTGATTCTAGGGTCCTACTTGCCTATTGTTCTAGGATCCAAGCTTAGTACATAACAGCTATTTTATTACAAAATATACTTTGGCAAAGAACCATTGTTTTATTTCCTCTTCTACTGTCCTGGATTTTATTTTAGGCTACACATCCCTCTTCAAGTGTGCTGGAGAACACATCTATCCATAGTTAAAGAAATGAGAAAGAGAAGAAGAGTGACCCATTATATAGCTTCTCTGCTATCACAAAGCTACCCAACCCCCCTCCATTTATCTTTTATGTTAGGGCAGAACCTATCACTACTGATACCAGACTGAGACTTGCAGAAGTATCATTTGGGATTAGTTCCATCTGAAGAAAGCTTTGTTTAGTTTTCCAGAAAGGTCCAGCGTGGCGATATTGCAGATGCTGGCACGGCAAGAGAGATAATATTGTATGTGACAATGCTGAGTCGATGCAAAAGCTAGAGTATATTTGTAGCAGGTTCATCTCTAATGCAGTGCACTTTGTAGGTGAACCCACAAGCCCTCTCCTGGTGCCCTTCTGTCTGCCATTTATTATACTGCTTAGAGATGAAAAACTGGGCATTTTAAGAGAACAATTTGACTTAAAATGGTACGTTTTATCTGTGCCATAAAACACAATAGCACAGATAATGGGATTGAAGGGAATGCTTTGTTGCTGATAATAGATGTATTCCAAAATAATCTTTCTGGTCATGTGATGGAAATGCTTAATTTCAGGGAATTTTAATACTGGATCCCATTTTATCAAATAAGAAGAGTCCACCAGATGGTAATGTGACTGACATGTAATTGCAGTTTTACTACAAAAGTAGGTATTGTTATACCTGATAAAGGCGCTCTTATTTATTTTATTTATATACCACCATTATTTCCAAAGGATTTCAAGGTGGCGTACATGGCTCTCCCCCTCCACATTTAATTCTTACAACAATCCTGTGAGGTAGGTTAGACTAAGACAGGGGTTGGCAACCTAAGACCCATGGGCTGGAAACAGCCCACAGAGACCGTTTAACTGACCCACGAGCTGCCCCCAAACTGAGCTGCCCACAAGTCCCCGCGTGCTGCACTAAACCGGCGCAGCACACCACGGGGACTCTTTTCCGCAGCTCCAGAAATCGCTTCTGCGCATGCCCAAACACCGGAAATCGCTTCTGCACGTGCCCAGACGCTGAAAATCGCTTCTGTGCAGGCATGATTTTCGGCATCTGGGTATGCGCAGACGCGATTTCCAGCGTTGTGTTGCGCTGTGCCGGCCTGGCCCATGGAGGATCTCCGTGGGAGTGATCCAGCCCATGCCCAGTAAGCCTTGCTGACCCCTGGGCTAAGAGATGGAGATTGGTCCAAGGTCGCTCATGGCTGAGTGGGGATTTGAACCCTGCTCTCCCAAGTCCTAGTCCAACCCTCTAACCATTATGCCACACTGGCCCACTTCATACTCACCTTTCCTTAATCCTCAAAGCCTGGTTACTTGGGCCTATTTCAGTGCCTGCCATACAACTGGAGACAGTTTAGCACAAAAGCTTGCTTTCCAAAAAGGCACCTTTCAGGTGCAGCAGCCGCCTTCAACCTGGTTCTTCAACCCTATGCTGCCTGGTTGCTGTAGTCCAAAACGTCTGGAGGGCATCAGGCTGGGGAAAGCTGAGATACAGCCTCTTCTCTATACTCAAAGCCTGTGCCTTAGAATAAAACACATAAAGGATACAGGGGTTGTATGTAACATGTTGACCTAGTGATAATTGCAAGCAACACTTCTATCAGCCTGCCTTGCTCTTTTCTCCTGGTGGTGATCTTGTACACAACATCAGTACACAACCAAAGATATGTGACATTTCCCTGCTGGGTCACAAGAATGCAGCTCAGCATTCTCCTTATTGGAGTCCTCTCCTCACCATTTCCTCTTTGTTTCCCCTGTAAACAACTATTGTTAAGTTGTTGGTTGGTTGGTTTTTCTTTCTTTTAAGGATGATTGCGATTTGGACATTTACTGTAGCAGTCCCCCTCCCCAGGTACAGGGGAGGTTTGCAGGTGCTCATTTTACCTCCACCATAAAGTAATGTATGATTTGAGTGCACTTTGTAGAAGACCTAAAGTATGGTTGCCCCGTCTCTTTTTCTAAGATCAGAGAGGAAAGAACCATTCAAAACCAGCAGCTGTGCCTACAGATGTGCTGCGAGAGGATCACCAACAGTGTATATCAGTATATATACAGTATATACTAACTTTACTTTATGCTTGTGAAACACAGACCACTTATAAACGCCATCTCCAACTCCTCAAAAGATTCCATCAACGGTGTCTCTGAAAAAATTTACATATCACTTAGGAAGATAGGCGAACTAATGTCAGTGTACTGAAAGAAGCAAGATCACCAGTGTCAAAGCAATGATTCTTCAACATCAACTTTGTTGGACTGGTCATGTTGTTTGGATGCCTGATTATTGTCTTCCAAAGCGCAACTCCTCTATTCCTAATTTAAGAATAGAAAGCGAAATGCCGGTGAACAACAAAAGAGGTTTAAAGATGCTCTCAAAAAATCTAAAAAAATGCACTATAAGCACGGATAATTGAGAAACACAGGCCTGTGAGCACTCCAGTTGGAGAATAGCCTGCCTCTACCAA
Source organism: Podarcis tiliguerta (assembly GCF_965153285.1). Classification (NCBI taxonomy): domain Eukaryota; kingdom Metazoa; phylum Chordata; class Lepidosauria; order Squamata; family Lacertidae; genus Podarcis; species Podarcis tiliguerta. The sequence goes on along the minus strand of NC_139543.1, from coordinate 38,645,595 downwards.
AGTCATCATGGAATTTGAAGAAGCACGAACTCAGGACGAAAGGGAGAAGTGAGCTAAGATGAAGGCACATTTTGCAAATCCTCACTGTGATTAACTCCCGCCCGGAAACCTATGTCCCCACTGTGGAAGGATGTGTGGATCCAGAATTGGCCTCCACAGTCACCTACAGACACACCGTTACAATCTTACTTGGCCAAGAGTGAAAATAAAATAAAAGAGGTGGCCAACAGGGGTGGCCAGCAGAGCACTCTCTAGATGTTGTTGGATTGTAGCTCTCATCATTCCTGACCATTGACCATGCTGGCTGGGGTTGATGGGAGTTGGAGTCCGACAGCATCAGGATGGCACCACATTGCTTTCCCTGACCTATTTTAAACATTACTTTGAGTCTTGCATAGCAGAGGGGAAGGGTACCTTGCTATACCTCTACCACACAAAGCTTTTATTGCCTGGTAAAAATCTGAGCCAGGGCTTAGGAATTGGCTGGGTTTGTGGCAGCATGAGCTTTTATAGGCAATGTATGTACCCCATAGGGACACGGGTGGTGCTGTGGTCTAAACCACAGAGCCTAGGGCTTGCTGATCAGAAGGTTGGCAGTTCAAATCCCCACGGCGGGGTGAGCTCCCATTGCTTGGTCCCAGCTCCTGCCCACCTAACAGTTCAAAAACACATCAAGTGCAAGTAGATAAATAGGTACCACTCTGGCAGGAAGGTAAAAAGTGTTTCCGTGCACTGGTTCGCCACAAGCGGTTTAGTCATGCTGGCCACATGACCCGGAAGCTGTAGTCTGGATCCCTCGGCCAGTAAAGCGAGATGAGTGCTGCAACCCCAGAGTCATTCGCGACTGGACCTAACTACCTAACGGTCAGGGGTCCCTTTACCTTTATGTACCCTATAAGGTACGTATATGAAATGCACTCCCCAACCATATTCCTTTCCTATAAACAATTATTTCTGTCTACCGTCCATTAGCAATTTGCAGAGTGTAATCTACCAAGGGCATAATGCAACTGCATATGCCTTACTTTCAGGACCAAGTGGTGAAGAAGACCTGTGTGGGCTTTCTACATCTTTTAATGCATTTGATTCCACATTTGTTTGAATGAAAATCTGCAGCAGCACAGAAGATCTTTCTTTATACAGAGCCAATCAGAGAAGCTGAGAGTGCTCTTAAAGGAAAAGGGGAGAACGGATGTGGTTTAGTCTAAACAGGATTTATTTAAGGTTTAAGCAGACTTTTCTCCCTGGGGGAATTAAGCTGCCATTTAAATGTTTATTTCCGAATATTTTACACATCACTGCAATCACTTTCAGATGACTTAAACATATGCATGGTATTATTGTTTATGCCTTCTGTCATCTCATACATTTTTCTTCAGCTGTTCTTTATTTTGAAAGTACTTTGATGTCTCTTGATTTAGGACTTGCCAAGATGGGAAATCTTAATCAAGGGAGCCACTGCTTCAGAAGGGTTTTTTGGCATTCAATCACAGATTTATTTCTTTTTAAAAATAAGGACGGGTATGAGAATATAAACACTGATCTCTGCTGTAGGATTATTTGATCTTTCTAATACTGCACCAATTAACATATATGCATTCCGGTAGATTCACTCCTCGAAATCCCTGATCTTTTGGTGCATTTCTTGCTGTTATCTTCTTCTAACATGTGTCATCCTTCTGAAAACTCAATGGAGAAGACTCCTTCAGTATTCCTTTTCACTAACAATGCATTCTGTATTGCTTTCCAACGAATTTGTCTCATTATATGGAGGTTGCTAAAATCATGCAAATTGTTGGGAACCTGTTTTGCAGACTTCCAGTAAGTCATCAGCTTGTATGGGTGGCATGAGAAAATATCACTTCCTTGAAGTATATGCAAATGTCCCATTGTTTCTCAGTTATCATGGCCTTTCTAAACTATGATTTTTCCACACACTAAAACTGCAATTGTTATTCATTCATTGCAAGGCAGCCAGATGTATTTACTCACAGAACGATTTATGTTGCTAAGAAATCACATTTCCCCCATACTCAAGCCACAGTATTTTGTCAATGAAAAAATGCTGTTCTTTCCCCACCTTGAATGTCAATAGAATGCAACCTTTTCAGATGTGGGACCCACCAGTAACAGCAAGCTGCAACAGAGAACTCAGTTGTTTTCTTTAAAAAAATTCTGAATACTTTGAAAATGGCTATAGTACAAATGGTATAACACACCACTGAATATGCCCCCAGAACCACTGGCCACAGCTGCAGGATCATCAGGTGATAGATTGATGTCTTTATCTTTAAGCACCAGGGGATGGTAGTGGAGACTGGTACACTGTGGAAGCAGTGCTATTTTTCTTTAAAAAATAATTTTTAAAAGAGGTGCCAGAACTCACCATGAACACCTCCCTTGTTCTCTTATACCGGCAATGACACTCATCTGAGAGGTGCCGGAACTGAGTTCCAGCGAGTTCCAGCTGAACCCGCCCCCCTGCATACAACCAGTCCAAGCAGTGGGTCTGGCCGTCAGAACTGTCCTCTTTACTCTGTGTTGCCCTTGTAGAACACAGCAGGAAGGAGGATGAAGACAAAACTAAAGTTTGTTGAGTCTGTCTCTACCTGCCATTGGCTCTGGCTCCCCCCAGTTTTGGTCTCCCTGCCTTCTGCCCTTCCAGCCGCAATGGGCACCAACTACCACTGATGCATTGAGGGCAAAAAGCAAAGTTTTGCTCTCTTGAGGGACCTGACGAGGAAATTACATTTCCATGGAATCAATATGAGTACAATGCATAGGAAGCTCAAAGTGTTTTTTTCTTAAATGGCAGGAGATCATTCAAGGATGAACTTGAAAACGTCAACTCTAAAGTAGGACTCCTGTCATGCTGAGGAGGAAGATGCCATTTTGTGGTTCACCTCAGGTGCAGTAAGATCATTCAGTGTCAGTTCTGACAGTTATTGGCAGCCATTGTCTTATAGGTGTGTGTTTTAAGTTCACTTGTCTACTGAGATGTGAATGCAAACTAAGTAGACATTTTGGCACCCTTTCCCCGAGACAAGAATTGTACTCCAAACTTTGGAGTAATGCATGAAAACTGAAAGGCCACTGCATTCTGATCCATGTATTTGCTCAGGAAGTATGTATCAGGCTGATTCACTTTATCTGAAAATTAGACAAAAGTCTCAATCATCCCAAATTTAAGCTTATCACAGCAAGCTTTCCCCACTTCTCACCATTGATGAAGTACTTGATAACACACCATGAAAGTGACTATCATGGGCAAGCAAACATGAGATGGAAGCTTCAGATGATAACTAAAATGACCGTGGTAAAATTGTTTGTTTTCAAAGAATCACATGAGAGCAAAGGCCTTAGTTTATCATCAGCCCATTGGTTTATCCAGCACCACAGAATGCTCTCAACTGGATAAATGGGCAAAGTAAAGACTTATGAAAATCCCATCCGTTAATCTCCCTATGCCTTAATACCCCATCTGTAGAAAGGGGGATAAGTCTACTCTACCTCACAGTGGATGTCTGGAGGATAAGCATAATGAAGGATATCCAAACTCACTGTTATCATGATGGTGGAGGGAGCATATAAATTATTTAGACAAATGCAATTCATGAAATGGATAATGCAGTGAGCATTGGATCTCACATTTTTAATTTCATGAATCTCCAATAAGACTTATAAAAAACCAGTGACAGATATCATAGGAGAAAGTCAGCTATTTTTAACCTTGCTCTTCTGAGCAGGTTGAATGGCCCTGCTTTTGACTTGCTTGCCTCATCATAGAGACCCTCTGATATACTGGCTTCAATGTGACTTCCCTCTACCTCCATTATTCCAAACTTCACCTTTTGGAAGGAGCAGGTTTCCAGGCTCTTTTGAAAAGGGAGTTCAGAGAAGTCTGCTCCAAAAAGCCAGTGTAGGGATTCAGTGTTTGCATTAAACATGTACAGAAGATGTCCATGGATCTCTTTGCACTGCCTTTAGGCAGCCGACAGACTGGATTATGGGAACGAAGTGGTCCGTGAGTCAGATTCAGTGGCACACTCCAGTTCTGCTGTGTCACTCTGATATCGTCAAGCACTTTAACTGGTGGTGGAAGCCAAATTTGTAGTTCATAGAAGCAGAAACCAGAAAAAATTGCCTCACAGGAGTGTAGGCAAGCAGCTTGGGCGTACTTGCAGATGTTACAATAATTAAAACCTTAAAATCTTTCCACCAATGGTGCTAGGTTTCTCCCCTTCCCCTCTGTCCCTTCAAACTAAGGTGCTGATAACTCACTCTATTCATACTCTTCCACACGGACCTTTAAATATTATTTCATGCATTCCTTATTCCTGGAAAATATATATTCACATTGCCTCATAATATTAAATCCTGCCTATACGCAGTTAATTAGCTATATGTGCTTCAACACCTCAGCACCACTGCTGCTCCTTTTCCACCTCCCTGAGGTAGCTGCCTCACTTTGCCTCATGATAGGGTTACATGCCCTGGGTATTGTGTTCTATGGACATTTCAATCTACAGTATTTTTATTACAGGCAACGACCGATTAACAAGCACCCAAAGGATGAGTGATTTGCACACACGCGCAGGGAGTTGAACCCAGAAGTGACCCAAAAGTGTCACTGAACACATTATGAAATGGGCAGAATGGGGGCGGGGGATAACAAGGTGTGACACGCTGATACACACTCCAGCGATGCACACAGGGACCAGATCAGAATCCCTGATCTGGACCTTGTGTCAAAATGAATTCTCTCCACCACAAAAATAAGTTCCAAAGCTTTACTGCCAAACAGTCTTAAATACTAGTTACAATAAGATAAGTGTTATAAAATGGCCAAGTAGCACATTGCAAACAAGAAATGGGGTTCAGTCCTTTATGCTGTTCAATAAACTTTCCACCATCTGGCCCCAGAGGGAGATGCTAAGATTGTTAATCATTGCAGAACTTCTCTTCAACAGCTGCTGCTGCCAGTACTAGCCATCTCCAATAAAGCACAGGCTGGCTTCTCATGTTTCAGCTTCCTGCTGTGAGAGCTCACAACTTCCTGTTTCTGGTGATGAGTCATCAGGTAGTTTAGTGCACTGAAATGGCAAAATAGCAGCCTTCATTGACGCTTTTGACAAAGTGCAACTTTTTGCCTATGGTAAACTGCCTTTACAGCATTTTCAATACAATGCATTAAAACACAGCATTTTATGTACATTAAACTTATAACTTTAATATGGAGCACATGAAGGCCCCACCTTTTAAAGTTTTATTTCAGAGGACAGTTGCAGGTGATGTAAAAGATCTCTGCCTGAGTACCTGGAAAGCTGGTATGAGTCACAGTAGATATTATTGAGCTAGATGGACAAATTGTCTGATGTGTTATATAAGCTTCCTCTGTTCCTGTGTAACAGAGTGGTCACAGCATAGAGAATGGAAGGCTTCCTGCTAATAATGACAGCACCTGAGACTGAACTTCAGGTGAGATGAATGGACGAGAAGATTGATTCTTAACTTATAGAAGAAGGTGCCTAGGAAACACCTACCCTTCTCTTCCTTAGTCTGATGCAGATACCAGGAAGACTTCTATTTCCAATCGTTTCTTTGCAGGGGTAGGAAGAAGAGGATCAGTGAATGGGTAGGAACTGTGGGTTCTAGTGTTGGGATCCATGGGCTGTACTAACCTTGTAGCCCTACATTAAAAAATAAATTAAAACTCCAGCTTTGCTTAAATGATGAACACCTATCAGAGCTATCCAACACCTCAAAGCAGTAAATGAATAGACTTTGAAAATGTCTTTGAATCAGGTGTGTGTTTGAATTTTCACACTTCTTGTTCTCTTCCCCATCTCAGAAAAAGTGGACCTGAAGAAAAATCTCTCAATGTATGTTTATTTATTTTAAGACACAGCTGTCAAGTTCTGGCCTGACATATTTCTCTAAGATCATTTTACTTAGTACAGCAATGTGCTTTTTTTCTTTTTGCCTGAAGGTGACAGATGATACTTTATGAGTTTCAAAAATATTACCAATATTCAGTGTGCTAAACCAGAGAGTAGTCATTAAGCTCCTTGTCTCCGGGTGCAGTGTTTGAAGTCATGTGCTGATATCGCTGGAATGGTGTCAGGTTAGATCTGCGAAACCTTGAGCTACTTTGTTGATGCTATGAGGCAGCTTCTTCACTGTTATTAATGTGCTTCATAGGCTGTAGGTAGCATTTTGTGTCTCTTTCTCCATCTCCCTTGGGCTCTTTGCTGTAAGCATTTTCATGCTGGTGATGTCTTAATGCTGTACTTTCCATCAGTTTTTTCTCTGTCTGCCATTGTGACTCTCTTCCATTTTCTGCTCCTGAAGAGGAGACAGATCCAGTCATAAATGTTTAAATGCTTGTAGTAAAACCCCCCCCCCCGAAAGAATGACTATATACAGAAGACACTGCACATAAGTCTTTTTCTCAATGCACTTTAGAAAATTACAAATTATCTTTTTCTGGGAACTGCCCTGAGACCTCCGGGTATAGAGCAGTATATAAATTCAATAAATAATAATAATCTCACCTCCTTTACAAATCTTGCCTTGCCCATCCTATTTTAAACGGATTTTAAATGAAATACTGCTGAGACCCAAGTGTGTTAAAATGATTATCTGGTGATAATTTACACAAAATAGAAGCCCCAGAGATCTCTGATCCAGCATGTGAGAAGGGGGTGTTACTCCCCCACCACATGCTGTTTTCCTCCCCAGAATACCCCAATCTGCTATTTTTCTCTGACTCGTCCATTGCTTCTGAGTGTGGGATGGTGCTGATACTTCAGATGATGTGTGAGAGAAGAATCAGCCCCCTTCCCCACACACCATGGTCCTAATCCAGATCTTCATCTGTGGTTGCTTAAAAGACAATTAAAACAACCCAGGGCCTAAATCATGGTAAATATGTCGACCATTTCGGGTCTTAGATCATTTCATTGGTTGTTGTTTCATATTTGCAAACCCCTTCCACAGCCTAGTTCTGAGGTAGTAAACCTGGACCTGTTCTGTACAACTTCAGGTGACAGAGGACAGCTTTTGTGACCTAATGTCTTTTCATACAAATAAATAAATCCTCCAGATAAAAAAACAAGATATTTGTGAGAGGGTTAGGCTGGATCGGGGAAGTCAATGTGGTGGTTCCAGATGTTTTAAGATGCTTTTAAATGTCATTACTCTATCTCATGAGTTACCCAAGAGACAGAATTCCAGAGTACCGTGAGTGTAACGGCCAAAAAGACCCACTTCTCCGTTGTGATTAAGCAACAATCTGCTGGTCATAGAGTGGCCAATAGAGTCCCCTTAGAAGATCTTAAACAGCAGGTTCTCGTGTACTAGGGAGAAGCAGTTCATAAGATATTTAAGTTTGTTACTGTGCTGGTCCAGGGGGGAGGTTACCGTGGGGCGAGGTCCAGGACCTGAGTTGAGGGTCGGCAGACAGTCCTCCACGGGCGAAGCGGGATCCACAGCAAGGAGCCGGGCAAGGACAGGAACTCTGGGGGAACCGGACTGGGTGCTGGCCGAAACAGCTCTTCAACGACGTTGCTTCCGCAACCTGGGACCGGGCTGACTGGCCTTTATCTTCTCTGAGGCCAGGGGCGGTCCTGGCCCCCAGGAGACCCGCCTCTTCTGGCCTTAAGGCGAGCACTCCTCCTGGGAGAAACCAGTTCCCTCCGCCTCTCTGCCCTGAGCCTCTGCAGTTCAGGAGAGGCTGAAGGGTTACTGGACCCAGGGGGAGACTCACCTGTAGGCACTGAGTCCTCAACCACCTCCGGAGCTAGAGTGGATTCACCTGGTGCCTGCTCCTGAGGATCCGGCACAGGTGCAGGAGCTTCAGAATCAAGGCCCTGCCCCAGTTCAGCTGGCCCTGGAGGTGGGGACTCCTGTGCAGGCTGGGATTCCTCCGGTTCAGCCTCTGAATCGGATTCCCAGGCCATCACAGTTACTTTAAATATCAGCAACGAAACTTTGGACTTGTCCTAGTGGCTAATGTGTAGTCAGTCCAGATCTTTCAAGACTGGGATAATATGTGTAAAACTGAATGACCCAACTAAGCACCCTAGCTACTCCAGCTTGCGCAGCTTCCAAACCAGGCCTAAGGGTAGCACCACATATAGCACATCAGAGTAGTGAGGTTACCAATGTATGGAACACCATGACAAGGCTATTCCTTTCTAGGAACAGCCATAGTTGGCACACCAACCAAAGTTGAGTAATGAACACTCCAAACCACTGAGTTCACCTGGACATTTGGTGACAATGCAACTCCAAACATTGCATATACTCCTTCAGAGAATGGAATTCTATGTGGAGGGAATTGTTTACATGTGGTGGCAGGGATATGGAAAGAAGCTGCTGTGGGGACATACTGCTGCAGTCATGAGCAAAGGCTCCCAGAATGAACACATCATTGTGCAAGTTGAGCCCTCTCCAAGGGAATGTACAAGTGTGGTCCTCTGGGGATGTCCTATGTCTGGAACTTGATATCAGTGTACCCCTTAGCCCACATCCCTGATACTCTGGAACCTTGTGAGGTTGAGGTTCCCAACTGCACGGAAAGCCCCACATGCATTCAGCTGTACATGCATAGAGGCCTCTTTCATGCATTGAATTGAACACGTCATCCTTGGGCAGACAAGAAATGTTATGGCCAGTGAATGGCGCCCAGTATTGAGAGCATGGCTAGGCAGCACAGCCAAGCTCATCCTTCTGCTGAGCACAGGAGCACTTTTTCTGAAGAGGGCTTTAATGAGCAAAAGCTCCTTTCTTCTGTTTCCCAGAAGTTTTCTTAGATGCATGTTGATATTGGTTTAGGCTTGCCAGGCATTGCATTTAGACATGTTACAGTTCAGCCTGCACTGATGTACTTGAAGCGAAGGCCAGCGTTGCACAACTGTCAGGTGCTGCTCAAATGCACCCACTGTTGTGCCAGCTGATAGACAGACACATCAGCACACTTGGGTTTTGTTTTTTTAATCTATCCCCAGGCAACATCTTGTTTATGTGTTCTGAGAAAAAAATGTATTAGCATGTTTTCAGTGACACAACAAAGGCACAATATAAAATACCAGGTATGAGCTGTGCGCTTGTTGCTGAGGTTGGCACTTCAGTGTTCCTGTTTCCAGGGTTACAGCTGATCTTTTTTTATGCCAGTTGTTCTCATCAGTAATGATTTGGCTTTTTCCAAGGTCCACTATTTAAGCCTACATTTTTAACTGTCAAGCCCTTTCCCTTCAAATAAGGTTCATTACTCATTGTTCAGGGCACTGGCACCCACAGGAAGGAGGCTAAATTAGTGGCAGCTCTCTTAACATTTAGCATAAAATGTGCAAACCCCCATGAGAGTAGATGATTCATTTATCTTAAAAAAATAATTAAAAATGGGGTTCTATTCATACAGAGGCATCTTCTGAAACTGCCGACTGGTTTATGACTTGTGAAATTCACAGTGCTTTTGAAAAATCACCTATGTGCTGAGCTAGGAAGTAATCTATTGTTTTAGCACTACTGCAAGACTGAGAAACAAGTGCCAACTGTAGGGAAAATGACTATGAGTGTCGTCTTAAGACTATAAAATATATGATGCAGTGCAACTGTAGGAAAGCTAGAAATGCCATTTTGGGAAGAGGCCATAGGTTAATGGCATATAATGCAAAGGTAGAGTATGTGTTTCATATGCTTAAAGGCTCACATTTAGCCACTGGGGTGAGCAAGGATATTGAGCAAACCTATGAAAGATCTCTGAACAAATCCCTAATGGATAGTAGCCAGCTAGATGCTTCTGGCAATATAGTGGAACTTCATATATTCATATACAAGAATCAATAATTTTGCATACAAATCTGTGTATGAAAACACTTGGAGAATATGTTGAAGGCAGCAGTTGTTGATAGATATTCTGACTGCAAATGGAATCAGCTGAAATTTGATAGGACAGGTGATTTTACCATGGAAACACATGGTTCTGGAATAGGGTGACCTCTATTTGAGAGAATGGTCCTCTATTTGAAGAGCTCCCCAATCCCAATTAGCAAACCCTAAGAACAGGGGGAGCCTCAAACTCTCCCATCAACAGCTAGTGCTCCCTTCTAAACAGTCACACCTGATAACCTGATAAAATTCCTCCTTACCCCACTATGGTGAAACATATTCTATTTCTATTTAAATTGTGGTGATCTCTTCAAAATGTGCATCTATGCCTACAAATAAGACATGCAGCTTTAAGACATGCACTACATGAAGGTTCTGAGTTATACAACTGGCACCACCATTCAATCCCTGCTAGGTCTGAATGTGTGAACCAGGCCACAAAGTGGAGGAAAGCAGGATCCAGTGAGAAAGTTTGACGTGGGCAGTGTGCTGGTGGTAGGAAGGGGGCAGACAGGTGAGCTTTGGATACAAGGAGGTAGTCTCTCTCTCTCTCTCTCTCTCTCTCTCTCTCTCTCTGATTATTATTTATTAAATTTGTATACCACCCTTCATCCAAAGAAAACTGGGCAATTCACAACATAAAAATACAAAATAAGAACATATTGTATTAGCAATCTGACCTAATCAGCCAAGCATCTCTAGGGTTATAATCTGAAAAATGTCCTCACCAGTTCATGATGCAGTTCACATTCCATAGTACATTACTACGTATGTTGGGATATTTTGTGCAGAATCATTTTGAGCAAGGATGCATTATTCTGAAAAATAATGAAATATTTTCGCTGAATGCTTTGTTGAGTGCTCATTCTACGGAATACTGGGCTGTGTTTCGTAGCACAGTTTGAGTGCACAAATATTTTCCTTTGTACATTCTTGAGCTGCTACTACTACATAGAACATGAGCATCTTTCTTAGTTTATTTTCAGCTGCCACACCTGAAAGTAACAACATAGCATGGGACTCTCTCCTACTGAAACCTGTAAGATAGGAATTTTTTTTAATGAGTTTGGCTGAATTATTATTTATTACATTTTAATGCAAACTTTGCTTTTCCTTCCATCCTTACAGTGACCCTGTGAAATAGATTAGGCTGGAAAAAGAGTGACTGGCTCACGGTCTCCCAGTAATCTCCTTGGCTGAATGAAGGTTTGAACCTGGGTCTCCCCAGTCCTACATGCTAACCCCCACTTGCTGGATCATCACCTTTTCGTGGTGAGTGGGCTTGCATGTTCCTATGACCCTTGTGAGTGAAGCCATCGGGAATCTCGTACTCCCAGCAGGGTCACCCAAAGCGGTAAGGTCAAAGGGAAGGAGCTAGACAAAGAATGATCCAAGAAGTCCTCAACGGCAGAACAGGCGGATGATAACAAACAGTATGTTACAATGGCTGTGAAGGCCATGATCCTACACTTTGTCGAAGGGAAACTCCCCACCGGAGTAGAAATCATATATCAAACAGATGGAAAGCTCTTCAATCTGAGCAGGCTGAAAGCAAAGAGTAAGGTTACCTTAACTTCTGTCATAGAGCTTCAGTATGCTGATGACAGCGTAGTGTGCGCACGCTCAGAGCATGATCTCCAAACCATCCTAAATACCTTTGCAGAAGCTTACGAAAAGCTTGGCCTATCACTCAACATCCATAAAACCAAAGTGCTGCACCAACAAGTACAAAATAACCCCTCTGCAGCGCCACAAATCCAACTCAATGGTGTAACGTTGGAAAATGTCAATCACTTCTCCTACCTAGGCAGCTATCTTTCCACAAGGGCCAACATTGATGCCGAAATCCAGCATCGCCTGGGCTCTGCGAGTGGGGCTTTCTCCCGATTGAAGTGCAGAGTGTTTGAGGACTGGGACATTCGCAGGGAAACGAAAATGCTTGTTTACAAAGCTATTGTACTACCAACCTTACTATATGCTTGTGAAACATGGACCACTTATAAATGCCATCTCCAACTCCTCGAAAGATTCCATCAACGGTGTCTCTGAAATTTTTTACACTCACTTGGGAAGACAGGCGTACTAATATCAGTGTACTGGAAGATGCAAAGATCACCAGTGTTGAAGCAATGATACTTCAACATCAACTTTGTTGGACTGGTCATGTTGTGCGGATGCCTGATGAACGTCTTCCAAAGCAACTGCTATTCCAAACTTAAAAATGGACGTAGTGCTGGTGGTCAACAAAAGAGGTTTAAAGACTATCTCAAGGCAAATCTAAAGAAATGTAGTATAAACACTGACAACTGGGAAACACTGGCCTGTGAGCGCTCCAGTTGGAGAACAGCCTTTACCAAAGGTGTCATGGGCTTTGAAGACACCCGAACTCAGGACGCAAGGGAGAAACGTGCTAAGAGGAAGGCATGCTTGGCAAATCCACACCATGATCAACTCCCACCCGGAAACCAATGTCCCCACTGTGGAAGGACGTGTGAATCTAGAATTGGCCTCCACAGTCACTTACAGACTAATAGTTAAAACCGTGTTTATGGAAGACAATCTTGGCTACGAGTGATCGCCAAAGAAGACGACAACATGCTAACCACTACACCAAGCACTACTTTGGCTCTGACTCATGTCCCACTGCAACAGTCTTAGACTACAGGGTCTCCTCGGACCAAATTAATGCAGCTAATTCAGAAAAAGAGACTTCAGGATTGCATCCTCTAGCTAAAAGAAATAAATATAGTTTTAACTGCATGAGCTAGACTCTTTTATAAACATTGGCTATTCCTGGACTCCCAAGTGGCTAGTTTGGTGAAATAAAATGAAAGCTCTGTTACTTTTAAATATTAGGTGGAACAATCCAGAAACATTGCTGTTGTAGCAAAACATAACAACACACTTTATTTTCTGGGAATTGCACAAATTTAAAAAAAGAAACATACACTACTGTGGTTCAGTACATGGCTTTGGCAATAAGGCAGAATGCTTGATGGTTGACCAGCCAAGTGAGTCAGGGGCAGAAGGTCATATTTACTGTGGTAGATTTTTTATTTTAAATGTGGTTTCTCATCTGATCAGTGCCCCTCCTATTCTCCTTAAAGCAAAAGCCTGAATTTTGATTCTCCTCTTCCAGTGTGAAATTTACATGTGAAGTTTATCCTGTTTTTACACACAAGGGGCCTGATCCAGACATGCTTGTGAACAGTGTGGTATGCTGCACAGTCTTTCTTTGTCCAAAGGTCCCCATTTCCATATTCAGGTAGGTGGTGGGGCAAGGAAGCTTGACAACTTGCTGAAAGGTTCTTTCTTTTCCCCTCCCCTCCTCCTACTGCAGCATTATTGGGAAACATGTCAGAGTCTGGCTTGCTGTGGCAGCTGAACCTGAGCTCATGGTTTTTTGCTCTCCAAACCCACAAACCCAGGTTCGAACATTGCAATGAGCCAGACTCTGCAGCAGGAGGAGGAGCAGGGCCACTGTGGACCTGTAAACTGATGTTGCCTGCAGTGGCCAGCTCTTCCTCTGCTCTTCCTTCACTAGCCACAAAGGACCTTTACTGCATATTTCCCCCACACTCCTTTGAGTAAAATGGAAACTTTATAATACACTATCATTAAAACCACACAAGTAATTTTTCCTGGATTAGCGAAAAACAAATACACAAAGGCAACTGTAAGGCATGTATTTACTGGGCAAAAATGATCCAAAGCAAAAGACTTTTCCAGGCACAATTTTTATTCACTCGTTTCAAATCTTACATTTGGACCAGCTGTGGACCTACATTTCTGGGTCCTGAAGCTTGATCTGCTATGTGGGCCCTTTCACAAGCAGCAATGAGGTCTAGGTAACCACTATTATCTTCTTCAATGGGGCTGCGCCGCGACAGATCACCGCCCTTTTACAACATTACAACCCAGTGCTATTTTTCTAGAAAAAGGGGTGCCGGAAGTCACCACGAACTCCTCCCTTGTTCTCTGGCACTCACCTGAGAGGTGTCAGAATTGAGTTCCACTTGGAAAAAAACCTGGTGCTGCTGACTCTCAAACTTTGGGATTGTTGAAATATATACAACTAAAAATCAATCAATACTAGACCCATTTTTTAAAAGCAATGTGAACTGAAGTTGCTTCTGGGGCCACTCTGGGTTTAGAGCCCTTGTTATTACTTTCCTAGCAGATCTGTCCCTCATTTGGACATCTTGTTTGCCATACCAAGAGGGTTGAAAATCCTAGATTACACATTGATAGGACGCATTATATTGATGCTATCTAAATAATGGTGCCTTTTCCCAAGCTGTATAGTGGTAAGGTGCTAAAAATTTGCTCTGCCTTATGTGGAAAGGTTTTACCCAATGGTCTATGATCACGAGAGTCCTGTGGATTGCAGTGGTTTTCCTACATTTCAGGGAATTCACATATAGTTATAAACTAAGTTTAAGCATCTTACACCAAAGATAATTTAAAGATGCAGTTGGGTTTGTTTGTTTTTTTAGTCCCAATCACTGTGTTGTTTGTTTTTAAACTATCAGAGATCAATTTAATAATGTGTCCTAATGTTTTTGCTGCTTCTGCTTCTTATTAGGTTTTGAAGGCATCTCTGGTTACACGTGTACGGACACATGAATCGTATCTCTAAATAGCTCTGATTAGACTGTGTGGAAATGCCTCAGAGATGCCTTCTTCCTTTCCCACAATAACTTTCCAGAAGACAGAACATCTTGCTGTCTGGACACGTTAAACCTTTGGATGAGGTAATATGAAAATTCTTCTACTGCTCTTATTTCCACTTGTGTATGTTTTTCCTGGCTCAGAATCAGTGACCCAGTTATTGTAGCTCCTTAGTTCTTGTACTTCTTCCAAAGTATTTTGTTTATCTTTGAGCCTGCGAGCTCATGTGTGTGCACACACGTTTTTCCTTTCCTGCCCTTTTGCCTCTTCCTCACAGTAGATCCGAGAGGTGTGGGAGGTTGGCAGCAATTACCGTACGCTAATGCTGCACTTTGTGCAAAAGAGTGAACTGTGAGAAAGGGCAATGAATGCAAGGAGTAAGGAAACAGGTCCACCAGATATCATGGGCCAATCTCCGTTGCTATGTTTGGGTCAATATGTGGGAGCTCTTGTACCTAAGACTGAACTTAGGCTTAGGAGACAGGTAGATTTTAAGGGGTCCCACCACTTCCCCATTTCTCAGACTTGAGATAGACTCAGTGGTGTAGTGTGGGGGTGTATGGGGGCAGTGGCCCCGGGCATGAAATTGTTAGGAGCACAACATTTCAACACCTGGTGCTGTCTCAATACAGCTGTGTGCTTCCATCGCTGGGCTCTGTTAAAAATGGCTTTTCCATGCCAGTCAGGAATCTTTCTTCTTCTTATCTCTCCAGCTGCAATCTCCAGGGTGGCACAGACACTATTTCATACATACCCCCTCCATTTCCCTCCCACCCACCCCCAACTCTGTGCAGCCTTGGGTGATGGCAACCCAAGCTACACCACTGGATAGACTTACTGCAGGAAGCATGCACCATCTGGAGAGGATGTTTGAGCTTCTCCGTGACAGAAGCTTCAATGTTCTGAAATTCAATGTTCTGTGTTCCTCTTTTGTGTGGAGTAGGAGGTAAAAGCAATGTGGTCTCTGGTCTCTTTGTGGCATTGGCTGACAACAGAACTAATAGAAGTCAACTTGTTTGTCTGCATTCCCATTTGTGTTAACAAATAAGCCCTGTGCATCTTATGGACTCTGAGGACGTATCATGTCCACGTCTATGCTTATCATTTCTTGAGGTGCACTGACAATATTGTGCAGAAGACAAAGCGATACTTTTGCAGCGATGCCCATTTCCCATAATAATTTTTCAGACTCTTTGCTGGCCTAGCACTTGAAAGCCTGCACTTGAAAGGTTTCTAATAGCCTCTCAGGCACAATTAAAGCTTCTTCTTCTTCTTTAAAGCCTAAGTGGTTTTGGTCCACTGGCTTCAAAGAGCCAGCATGTCCCATCACGTTCTTGCTGATCCGTTGAGAAGGTCCTCTTGATCATGCCACACATCATATGCACCAAATCCATACGCAGACACAATTTTTTTACACAAATAAGGAATAACCTTTCTTTGGAGACTTGCAAATACTTGGGGAGGGCTTTACCGTCTTTTTTGCAGCATGGGATGGGTAAATAGGTGGCTGACTTTGCAATCACTTACCTGAGAGTCTCAAGGAACAGAATGACCTTATTTCTGGATTGCACTGAAGGAATATTTGGAAGGACTAGAAAAGCATTGCTTCATTTATTATATATGAAAGCTGCTAATATGCAGTATCAAAACCAAATCTTGCATGCATACCCTTCCAAGTGACCCAAAGCCAAAGCTCTAGTACTGCCCATTACTGGCTTTGGTTCCACCAAAAGCTACCCCACAGCCCCACAATAGATTATCCCGGAAGGAAGGTGGCCCTAGGCAGAAAATATTGTCCACCCCAGGCTTCTATGGTTAGCAAAACTGGGGCATCTTATGAAGATAATAGGTGTAATTGCCCCATTCTCTTCTGAATGGACTCTCATGTTTTTAGCAGCTGCATTAGCATACAATGTACATTTTGTACAGCACAATGTACAATTGCAGCACAATGTACATTTTGTACAGCCAAGGATTCAGCCCCACGTTTCTGCTCCCATGATCCTCTTTCTTTCTCTCTGCAGCACCACTGCTGCTACTGCTACGGTCACCACCATTTCCCCCTGGTGTTGATACTGCGCTTGTAACAAACAGCAGTGCAACAGGCAGAAATCTCACAAGAAGACAAGCAGTACTTGTTGAATGTTGGTCTGCCATGCTGTTGCTACAAGCAAGAGGAGCTGCCAGGTGTCAGAGGGCGGGGCAGTGAGATGGTAATTCTCATAATAATACTTTATTATTATTATTATTGCAAGGAAGGAATATCTCAGCAGCAGACAAAGATGCTGGGTGACTCTTTAGCTGTGTAAAATATGTGCAGCATGTCATTCCTAAACTTCGGAACTTAATTCAGGGTTTTGGTACCCCCTGAATTAGACACTCTTCGTGCTAGACAGGAAATTAGCTGGAGACAGCAATCTCTTGGAATGAAGGAAGACTAAAAATTAAAGGTATTCTGGAGTTCCCCCTTCCTCTTTCTTTCTTTTAAAGAATGCATACCTTAATCTATTCAGTGATGGCAGGAGGGATAGATTTTGACTCTACACAAATATCAGATGGTTAAAGCTCCATGTTTTTCATAAGCAAGACATTCCAGGACTAGTAGGTACATGTTGCCCATTCTAAAGTAGAACATGCTTGGGCCAGTAACAGATAGACAAAGGATAATCTCGGCAGGGAATTTCCTCCTCTGCGTTTTATATTTTTTTCAATCGTTTTGTTCAAGTATATGCACGAGGAAACCTATTGAAATGTATCTGGGTTGTTGTTATTGTTGTTGTTTAAAAACAGACCTCATGGGAAGTGCATGTGAATGGTTCATCCATAGAGTCCCCCAGTGCCACATTGCAGCTCCAGTCATTGCATGACAGAAGCAGGGGTTGTGTGGTTCAAGATCCTTGCTCAGAAGCAGAGTGATCCAGCTACAAACACATGCACACCTCAACCAAGCAAGCTGTGCAACCCAAACCACAGTGCGCCACAAGCTAAGAGCAGGTCACTGCAGTGAAGTTTAGACAACCCAAATGGCTCACAAA
Organism: Podarcis tiliguerta; assembly: GCF_965153285.1. Lineage (NCBI taxonomy): Eukaryota > Metazoa > Chordata > Lepidosauria > Squamata > Lacertidae > Podarcis > Podarcis tiliguerta. Next base: position 38,627,995 of record NC_139543.1, on the reverse strand, counting down.
GCAAGCCAAGACACACAGCTACCGTGTTCCTCTCGCATCAGGACCACTGTGGCATGGAACTGGAAGCAACATAGCATGCATGGCTACACTGGTGCTCAGTCTGCCATCTGGATTCTCTGGCTTGCCAGCACATATTTGCATTACTGAAGAGGGGAGCTGTTACAGGCGAGTTACAGCCAGTTTTAGGCTTATTCATATACTTAACTAATAACCAGGGAGAAATTAATGCAAAGGCATGCCTGGGTGAACAGCAGCATTTCCACCAAAGTGTCTCCATCATTTTTCTTTTTACATTTTGCTGTTGTTGTTCTTTGAGGTTTGTGTGCTCCCTTTTCTGGGGCTGGAGGACAAATCTATCCTAATTTCTTAATGAGGCTAGCAGCAGTATGACTGCCAATATACTCCCTCCCCACCAGTGTTGCATTATCACACTACAGTGGTACCTCGGGTTAAGTACTTAATTCGTTCCGGAGGTCCGTTCTTAACCTGAAACTGTTCTTAACCTGAAGCACCACTTTAGCTAATGGGGCCTCCTTCTGCTGCCGTGCCGCCAGAGCATGATTTCTGTTCTCATCCTGAAGCAAAGTTCTTAACCTGAAGAACTATTTCTGGGTTAGCGGAGTATGTAACCTGAAGCGTATGTAACCTGAGGTACCACTGTATAGTCTTTTGAATCTTTTCCCACCTTGTGATGTTGTATAGGAAAGTGTGGTCTAGAAATGCTGGAATTATGAGCAAAAACTGAAGATGTAATTGAAGCATGCATTCATTAGTCCTCGGGAGAAGCCTCATCAGTTTGCAGCAGCGTGATAAAAGTCATTTATTTGTTTATATAAGAGACCCGTTGTGGTGTGGTGGTTAGAGTGTCAGGTTAGAGGCCAGAGTTTAAATCCCTGCTCAACCATAAAGCTCACTGTTTGACCTTGGTCCAGTCACCATCGCTCGGCCTAAACTGACTGGGTTATTTGAGTGTAGAATGAGAGAGAGGGGGGAACCAACATGTAAACCACTGTGAGCTCCTTAGAGGAAAGGAGTTGTAGAAATTTAGTAGTAGAAATATATCCCAGTAGTGATATATGGAAGTGAGAGCTGGACCATAAAGAAGGCTGATCGCCGAAGAATTGATGCTTTTGAATTATGGTGCTGGAGGAGACTCTTGAGAGTCCCATGGATTGCAAGAAGATCAAACGCATCCATTCTTAAGGAAATCAGCCCTGAGTGCTCACTGGAAGGACAGATCCTGAAGCTGAGGCTCCAGTTCTTTGGCCACCTCATGAGAAGAGAAGACTCCCTGGAAAAGGCCCTGATGTTGGGAAAGATTGAGGGCACAAGGAGAAGGGGACGACAGAGATGGTTGGACAGTGTTCTCGAGGCTACCAGAATGAGTTTGACCAAACTGCGGGAGGCAGTGGAAGACAGGAGTGCCTGGCGTGCTCTGGTCTATGGGGTCACGAAGAGTCGGACACGACTAAATGACTAAACAACAACAACAAATATATGAAATCACATCCACCCAATGCATGCTGTCTGGAGCTGATGGAAGCTGGAGTCCAACATCTGGAAGCAGGTTCCCTACTGTTGATGTTCAGTGCAGATGAGTTACATTCTTAATGTCCTTCTCTTGAAAGAAACAAAACCTTTAGACAGAAACAGAGAGGTGCTTTGCAGAAACGAGAATGGAATGGGAGCCTGGAATTATGCTGGATCACTATATTATAGGCTGTAAAGGAGGATTTGGGGGGAGGGGAAGTCCCCCCTGTGCAACTGCCCCCACTAGGCTCTTCATCTGAATTTGATTTTGCATTTATGCACTTCAGCTCTTTCATGCATTGTATAATAGAGAAATGACAAATTAATTGCATGCTTCTCCCTCCCTTTTGTGGATCTATTTATTAAAACATGTGATGCCAACTCAGCTCTTTGGAATAGATGGTGCAAAGGCACTTTAATAATTACTATCATTCTGGGAAGCCAGCCATCTCTTGGTGATTTTAGCTTTCATTTCATCTAGTCCCTTTTGCCACTGAATAATTCCTTTCCCCGAACCCTAAGAGACCACAGTAAAAAGGATATGTGGTTCCTATTTTCTCACCAAGTATAAAATGACTTTTTAGCACATCCTTTCTGCCCTGGAAAGGCGCATGCATTGTTTAGAGAGCATCAGACCTGTGCTACATTCGGTGGAAACCATAGTAACAGTATTGCCAGAAAATGGCAAATAATTATTTGGGTCATGCTAGTACATCAAGGAACATAGTAGATGTTAGCTGTATTTCCATTAAAGTTCATTGATCTATTATATCAATAGTGTTGCCATAGAGTGGGGGGAAAGAGGACAGCGAGTTGACCTTTTTAACAATTGCAGTGCTCTGCCTTCACCCATAGTGCAACATTCCCTGTCATAATAACTTTTTGCCAGTGCAATACTTTCTTTGGGTTGCAGCCACTGGACTGCAGAACACAAAGATATGCAGTGTCAGCAGAATACAAAGATATGCTGGCATAGTGGATTTACATGGCTATTGTTGCACCATTGCACTGGCTTGCTGATGCCAAGACAACAAGGGGCAAAACCTAAGCAGAGTTTGGGGGTAGAATGGGGCAGGAGAGTGAATTGCATGGTTGCTCAGAGGCTGGCTCCACCTGGAATGCTTGCATTACATTCAGCAACCACAAAAAAGTGCCGGATTAATAAGAAGAATTTTACAACAAAATGGACAAAATATCATTACAACTGCAATATGTAAATTTCAGCAACGATTACAGAGAATCATATTGCACAACAGTGATGATTATTGCATTAAATGATGCTCTAAGCAGCTGACAACAACAGACCGATTTCCGGGTAAGGTCCTGTTTTGAAGATATTCCACAGATGATCTCTCTCTCTCTCTCTCTCTCTCTCTCTCTCTCTCTCTCTCTCTCACACACACACACACACACACACACATTCCCATGAGGAACTGACAATCAATCATACTCCCAAATTAGTTGCAAAGGGTGGCATCCACATGTCAACCAAATACTTGGTCCCTCGCAAGCATTTTAAGGTCCTGATTGCAGTTTTCACCACTGGGAGGACTTCGGGAATGTTTTCTCTCCCAAAAGGGTATTAAGCATAACAGAAACAAAACTATGATGATCTTATCCTGAAGTGTATTCAGAGTCCATAATGACAAACCACCAGCAATGGGACAGTCAAAGCATGGCTGTGTTGGCTGGGGCTGGTGAGAGAACATCTAGAGGGCCCCAAGTTGGGGAAGGATGCCCTGCAGGTACCCCGGCACAGGTAGCAGCAGTCTTTCTCAAGTATTCACCTGCCACCCCCTCATCTCCAGCTTGTTATAGGGACCATCTCTCTTGCAGCTGCCAACCATGGCTCATCACCACCCCCAGGTTTGTATTGTCTCCCTGCAGCCATTCAGTCTGTACAGGGACCACTGTAATAGCAGGTGTATGAAAATGCTGCATGGCAGACCCAATGAAACAACAGGAAGTAACTTTTGTTACTACCATATTTCCGTACTGCTTTGCCTGTTAAATGACTGCCTCTCATGCCCTGTAGAAAGGCGCCACTAAAATGATGATGATGATGATGATGATGATGGCGGTAACGTTAGTCACGGGTGTTGCTTTCAGAACTCACTCAACTAATGTTGTTCAATAATATCTTAATCCTTTCTTCTGTGCTTCATCTGATCTAGTTAAAGCTGGGCACAAGTGGCCTGTCAAAATGCACCTCCCTGTTTTTGTGAGCAGAGAAATTGGAGGGACACTTTCCATGAATTTTCAGAGGAAAGGAGATATTCTTCAACAGCTTTTTTTTTGGGGGGGGGGGGTTCACCATTAGCAGTGGCAGCAGCAGGGAAGTCCAATTCTATTGTGTGGTGGGGCAGATTTGAGAGTAACTCACATGTGGTGAGGTTTTTTGTTTTTTTTACCTCTGGTTTATTGCATTATTTGCAGATAATCTTGCTAGAGATCTAGCTGTTCCCAGAAACACACCCTGAAATCATCCCAGACTCAGAGGTAACTCCGGTCCACTCACATAAAGAACATACACAAGCTCTTTCACAAGCTCCTCTGTGACCTTTTCACATCCAGAGTTCATCTTCCAATGTTATAATTTGTGAGGTGGGTGTGAATTGGGGTTGTGTAAATCTGCCATACTGCTGAACATTATGAATTCCAGTGAAATGTTCCATCTTTAATTTCAGACTATTGCAGTTTCATTTGGACATGTGTTTCTTAATTCTACAATGTTACAAAAAAGGATAACCGTTCCTAGGAATTTATCCCAGAAGTTGCCAGTTGTACTTATAGCCATCAAACGTCACTACTCATTTTCCGCAATCCGTTTGTATGTGTGTTTTTAATGCCTCATTATGGCTTTCTGAGCCGCCTTTGTGCAAGCTACAGCTAGGAGAGGTTGCTAGCTAACCATGAATATTGTGCATTATTTTAGTGTGTAACACAAAAATCCATATAGTTGCTGTTCAGATCTTGTGATGTGGCTGACATGCAAGAAAATCCAACCTATTTGTGTTATGTTTTAAACGAACAATGAACAACTACTTGAAGCATGGTGGGATTTTAGTTTTCTAAACCCTTGATGACAAACTTTGAAAATCATGCTGCCCTGTGATATTACATTGCAATCACTATTTGATTGATTGATGAGACCCTAATATGCAGGGAGGAGTGAAATGCATGAACCAATCACAGAGAGAGTTCATGGAAAAGGTCAGGGTGGAGGAGCCCTTCACTTTGTTTCCTGAAAGATATTGGATATTAAATGTCAGATACAATCTTTGTCATGAAAATGAGGTAACAAGGCACGGGTGTAACCCTACTCTTCGAACGACAGTCATGTCATTTGCTGTTGTTAGAGCTCAAATAGAGCAGGGGGAGGGGAGAGAAATGTATCACACTTCATTCAAACATTTAAATTAAGACATTAATTTAGGAATGGGAAACAGAGGCATGGAAACCAGCTTAGGGAGACGGCTTACAAATATGGTTTGTAAGCACAAAAACGGTATTACACATACTATACAGTATGTATTCTTGTTTCTCTCCTAAGCCTTGGAAAGGCGTTTGAGCCTAAATATTTTAGGGGGATAGTGGGCATTTATCCCCCTCCCTGAAAACCTGCAAATCTAGAATTAATTAACTTCTGTGGTTCTGCAGGACCAGAAGTTAGTTGAGGAGGAGGTTCAGAGGGGAGGGTCACCTAACTGCTTAGGCAATCTGGCAATTTTTCCTATATGTATTCCTGCAGCAAGCTGCCTGCACCAAGCTGCTGAAACACAGAGCAGGATGGTAGGGAGAGTTGCCTAGTTGTTGTCAGGACCCGGAGTCAGGAGTAGGCCAACAATAAAACACCCAGTGTCTGCGAAGTTAACTGTTTTTTTCAAAGAAACCAAAACAGTGAAGGGCTAGTGATCACAGCAACTCTTCCCCATTGAGGTCTTGCCCCAAAGAGAGAGTTGCCAGGACTGAAGGCCCCCACTTTCCCACTGCTCTCAGACTCCTCCTCCCCCAGGTGGTTCCCAAGCAATTTCAGGCATCGGCAAACTCGGCCCTTCAGATGTTTTGGGACTACAGCTCCCATCATCCCTGAGCACTGGTCCTGTTAGCTAAGGATGGTGGGAGTTGTAGTCCCAAAACATCTGGAGGGCAGAGTTTGCCGGTGCCTGGTCTAGTCTCTCTTCATTTTTCTTCATGTTCTGGGAGACCAGGCTTCTTCAGCAGACTGCCTCCACTTTGCCTCTCCCCCCCCCCCCCCCGCTTCTGCCTCTGCCTCTGAACTGCTCTCTGCCATAGCCACTTCCTGCTCACTAAACCCTGTTACCTCTTCAGCTTCCAACACCTTCATCTCCCATTCTTCTCCCTCTGACCACTTGTCGTTGTCCCACCACCAATGCCTTGGCTCTGAATCTTCTTCCCATGGGGGTTCCCCAACTTGTGCCTCCTGCCACTCCTCTGCATCCAGCCAGTCCATGTCAGTTGTCTAGGCAATAGGGTGACTCTCCCACCCTATTTTCTGATACTGTACTGTTCCTTTTCCACATCATCCTTTGAGGTGTTTTTTTTTAACAACTACTGTTTAAACATTTGCAATTATTCTTTACATATTTTACCCCAAAATATGTATTTTAACCTAAAATATACATTTTGGCATATTGGCTTTTTTGAGCTAAGGACACAAAAACCAGAGTTCAAGAAACAGAAGGGTAACTGTGTTCCAATCCACATATTAGCCCAGGCCAGCAAATCAAGTCACTTCACTTCTGAACTAAATGCTCAAGCATCCCTACCACAACTAACCATCAGTGAAAGGCCGGGGGTGGGGTTCCGCTTGGTAGCCCATGAAATTAGGGGGTTGTGTTTTGGCTCAGGCCTAACTATACTGGGCATGAGAAGAGTTGGCTTTTCAGTCGAACAAATAGGAGAAATAAAGTTACTTCTGGGAAAGAAAGTGAGGAAAGAGATTTGCTAACCTTTACACACACAAAAAGACAGCCTCTGAATTTGTACATAAATCCACCCACTGTGCTCAGCAACGTTTGTCACTCTCACAGGAGAACCCAGTGTGCTTTTTTACTCTGACTGTCACCTTTTCATTGTCTGCTTCTTAAGCATTTCTGGAGGTGAAAAAGGCCCCAATTCTCCCCTGCATTTCTCACCATTCAGACTGTGAAACATTTTGCAGTTATGTCAGAGAGGTGTAAATAACAACTCAAAGAACACTGCAGTCCAGGAGCTACAAACTTTAAAAATAACCATAACAGGGGGCCAAACAGGTTCTGAGCAGCAGCTATCTATACCAAGAGGTAAAAATTAAAACAAAATAAAATGCAAGGAGCAAAACAGTCCTGCTGGCACTACAGGAATCTGTGTGTGAATCTAGGGACACAGCAGTCAAAGTTGAAAAAACAATTTCGCCTTCCCCTGAAACTGATGCTTTTTTTCAGGCTCTAAAATATCTCCCAAAAAGCCAGTAATAAGCAAATCGAGATTGCTGGGATATGATGTCAACCCCACTTGCCATGCCACCCACCTAAAACCAATTTGCCTTGCAGATGCAGATGCAATCAAAAGCAGCTTAGACTTCAGATGTGAAGGGCATAGTAAGCACAAGGGCTTTCCTGTCTCCTCTGCCACATCTTCAACATGAGGGAGGAAAAGACTGAGACAGTATAGAAACAGAAGGCATGAGACATTTGTTTTTCCTATTCTGCCCAGGCCTCTGATACTTTCAGACTGTTTCCATAGAACAAGATTTGATGCCCATTTTGGTTGCTTGTCCCCTCATGGGTGTCTTGGCATGTACACCTCATGGGGGCACATTTATTTATTTCATTTATATCCTGACTTCCCTCTAAGGAGCTCAAGTGAGTTTCATGGTTGAGTGGGGACTAGAACCCTGTCTCCCAAATCTTAGTCTGACCGTACACAAGGAGCCTGTAACTTCAGCAGCTATGGGATCTCCTGAGATAATTAATGCTAGAACCTTACTCCGCTGCTGATCCAATCAATGCCTCACTGTACACCTATTGCCTGGCCATGAAAAACCGAAAAATTCAGGTGCTTCCTCCCTTCCCTCCTCCAAAGCTCAACTGTGCCACAAACCTACCCTCAGTCTTTGCTTCTCTTCCTCTCTCCCTTCCTGGAAAGCCTTCAAGAGTTATCCATTTAATTACTATTTCCCTATGTTTTCTCAATAAACCTTTGCTTCTGGAAGAGTGTGTCCCTTAAATACTTCACTCTGCCATCCTGACTATAAAATAAAAATCAGATAGGCGTCCTTGGCTCCTCTGTCTTTTGGCTAGAGTGTTAGCTTCAAAGCCAGCTCTACTGGAGAGTTAGCAGCTTGTTCACCAGCAGTAGAGAGCCAGGGTCTAGCAGTGGAAAGTGGTTCCTTTAGCACAGCCTACCCCAACCTGGGGTAGTTTTCAACAACTCCCATCTGCCCCAACCAGCACACCCATACTTCCATTAGCCCTAAGGTGCTGGGCCTGATAGGAGTTGTAGTTGAAAGCATCTGAAGCTCACCTGGCTGAGGAATGCGACCCCGGGACTTCTTTGAACACCCAGAACACTGAAGTATCCTGCAGACATGTTCAGAGGCATGTGTCCTCCTTCTCTTTGTTTTTTTTAGTGCTCTTGTCTCCTTAAGCAACTTCTGTTAGGAGCTTGGCTTCTTCTTGAAGCAAGGCGGGACAGCAGTACCCTGATCTTTGGGTGGGGATGGTGGAAGCAACCATAACAGTGCTGGGCCTCTAAGAAAGAAAAGGAATAAGATTACAATGGCCAGATGGGAACAGTGGACTCCTGCACCTTTAATAGCTGTGTGAAAGAGGGAATTTCAGCAGGTGTAGCTTGTCATTGAATAATTAAAGGTGCAGGAGCCCTGTCTTCTTAACATAAGGAGAGAACTGCTGGGTCATCAAGCCAATGGTTGATCTAGTCCAGTGTTTCCCAAGCTTTGTTCTCCAGCTTTTTTGGGGACTACAGTTCCCACCATCCCTGACCACAGGTCTTGCTAGCTAGGGATGATGGGAGTTGGAGAACAGCTGGGGACCCAAGTTTGGGAAACCCTGGTTTAGTCCAACACCTTGTTCTCACAATGTCCATCCAGGTGTCTGTGGAAAACTCTCAAGCAGGACTCATGAACAAGAACACTCCCACCCCCTGGGTGGCTTCCAGCAAGTGGTATTCTTTTCTGAGAGCATTACCTCCCCACTCCACCCTTTATATCCTCACATTGGCATTTATTAGCCAAGTCCAGGTGCTCTGAAAGCGAGTCTTGTGCCTTCTGAATCCCAAGTGAAACCATTTCCAAGAGCTCCCTGCTGGCAGTTATGGGAGACCTGCCAACCCAGACAGTAGCCAACGCTGGAACACTGAAACAGGCACGGCTGCTGTTCCACTGACTCTCGCCCGTCCTGAATTCCAGCCATCGCTTTCTTATTACTAAGAATTCCTTAGTGCTGCACAAGCATTTGTTTAATGAGAACCAGATTTGGGTCATAAACCTTAAGCGTATCAAGCCTTTTTTTGTTAGCTAATGTTTACCTTCTAAGTGAGGGTTCTCTCCCCCCTCCCACTGCTGCCTGCTCTCTCCCTGCCCTTTTTTGTTTGAGTAAAAGGGCACTGCTATAAAAGGCATGCATGGAAGCAAAGGAACCAGAAAATACTCTGAACTGCATGTGACTTGCAGCTGCAGGGTTTCCCACAATATCGAGGGCTGCCTCAACAAAGTGGCTTATGTGCTTTAACAAATATCAGCTGTTTGTCGGGGTGTAATGAACAAACTCGGGCTAGAGCGACAACTGCTTCAAGTAATTATGAAGACAGCTTGCAAACTATAGCCCCGCTTGTTTTGAGCCCCCGGTGACGGCAGCCTGAATGCTGTTCCTGCCAGCTTGATTTCAAAGCATGTTTCTTTCCATATTTCAAAGGTCAGTGTGCGTGGTGGTGGCCAGCAAGAGGCTGTGGGTGTCAGGGAGACAAAGGAAGCCCTCTGAGGGCGTCCAGAATTCTGCTTCGTTATTAGCAGCCTGATAATGGTAACAGTAACTAGTTTGTCTTCATTATGACTAAAGCTTAGAATGGTGTCCCTTGTGCAAGGTGCTAGGCAGATGCACTGGCTTGGTTCAGATATAATAAAAAGCCACCATTTCCTGCTATATGAGCCATGGTGAGCCTTGGGTCACACACTCTTCACACACCAGAAGATATTGCAAGCATTTGCTTCCAGTTTTAAATTAACCAAAGTTTCTCCATGAAATGTGAACTTGGGGAACCAAAGTTTGTTTGAATGACGGTTTCAGAAAAAGTCAAGATCTGAAAGCACGTGGTGTATTCAACTAAGTTTTACTCGGTGTAGAACCACTGAAATTAATTAACCTAATGAATACCACTCATGGGCTGGATATGACTACTTCTCACTAACTATAGTTTAAGCAAACAACAGTTCCTTGAGTTTGGACTACAGGTGAACTGTGGTTTACAATGACCTTCCAATATCCTCTTCTGGGGTGAAAAGAGGAGAGGGGGGAGCATGCAAACCTGAGACTTGTCACAACTTATTCACATGGTTTTCCTGTTATGTTTCAACTCTGTCACTGAGTTGTAGGGCTCACAATCTAAACGAACAACACATTGCATATGAAATGGAAACAGTATTTCTTTCCTTGAGCAAAGTAACATGCATTCCCCAATGAATTCATCATTTGAAACTATCTCCTTCCAAGCTGTTCCGAACATAAAAGCCAATAATAGTCAACAGTTATAGAGTTAAGGTAGAAAGACAAAATAAGGGTTGACCAAGGGCCTCCAGATATTGTTGGATTTCACTCCCAGACTACCCCAGTCTGGCCAATGGTCAGGGGGAGCTGTAGTCCCCGATCGCATATGGAGAATCACAAGTTCCCCATCCCTGAATTAAATGAAATGCAGATATAAGACATTGCAGAACAAAGGCTTTTCCTGAGTAAGAGAATGGTGGACAGTTGACACTCAGGAGATGGAGACTTAACAGTGAAGCATATGAAAACTAGGAAAACAGTTGATAGCTTAAGTTTGCTAAGCGGCATCAAGGCAGATCATCACAGCCCCACCTGAAATCTTCGCAAGACATCCCACAAGAATGCTGCTGTGCTTACAGTTGCTAATGTCTGACCTTACCAAAGTTTCTCTTGTGTACTGTTATCTGCTGGGTCACTTGGCTAAATGGCCGAGCAATGCTTTCAAAGCTGCTCTAACCCTGCCTGCCTCCCTTCCTAGTGCAAAGACTTATTCCCGACCTCCTGCTGGAAGGAAACACATATGCACCATGAAAAGAACACAATGCCCAAAGCATGCCACAAAATGACAGCGGGGAACAATACATGAAAGGCCACGCCAGATGTTGCAAAGAAATAACTGTGCAGAACGGCTGCCATGTGTCCTCGCAGTGAAGACTAAGGGCTGGTGGGGAGGATATATATTTGCAAGCACATGGCAAACATGTGACCGGAAATCTCAGTCAGTTGCTTGCATCCATATTGTTAAAGTAGAGGATGTTCTTTAAGTACTGGTTGTCTAATGAAGCTTCCAGGTGCCGCTTCTGGTGGCAACATCTCCAAGCCAGATGTGGGGGAAGTAACGCAGCCAAAGAAGAGGAACTTCCTAGTGTGAGACTTTTGCTCTGTGATTCTTTTGCTTCCCTATCCGCCATCTCTGCTCATCCATGCTGATTTGCTGTTAGTCTGAATGGGCAACATTGCCTCTGTGTGGTTAATTCAGGGTACCCAACAGTTACAAAAGCCTCTGTGTAAAGAAACATTCTACTAGTGATTCTTCTTTAGGAATTTTATAATTCCCTTTGAGGCAAAAATCACTCTGGCTGAATGAGTTGCTAGTCTTCTTCATATTGTTACAGTTAAGTATTGCCATCTCTTAGGCTTATCTTGCTGCTGTGCTATTTAGAAATATTTATGAGAAGCAAGTGAGCATTGCCTTAATTTTCAGCATTCACTAGCCATGTACAACTACCGCACAGAGAAATCTAATGCCATATGAATTTAATCACTTTCATTAACTTTAATGGGAAAAGCCAGCTTGGTTTTCTAGTTATAGAAGTCATTTTGTGCTGACTGCTTTCAGGCTCTTGGCTGAAATTGAAATCTATATCTGGATAGGAATTTCATATATTAATTTCTAACCATGGACATCTCAAGCTTCCGTGAGGGAAGCAGCATTAATTTAGACCACTAACAATGGGGGAACTGTTGGAGACTCTGTGTTGAATTAGCAGAGCGGTAGGAATGAAAGGAACTGTTTTGTAGAAGCCTATGCAATTCTATGGTGCTTGTTAGAGATCTATGGAGAGATCCATTATGTTTAATGAAGTGTGCATGCATGAAACTCTTATAAATATAGAATAGCAGGCTATCTGTTGGTGAAAAAAGGGCTAAATGAACTATGTCTCCTTTTTCTAGGGCTGTTTGCATTCTGTACATTTAAAGCTTATTTCCCCCATCCCCATCCTGAGAATTGTGGGAACTGTAGTTTAGCCCCTCAAGTTACAATTCCATGCACACTTAATAAACTACAGTACCATTTCCAGGATTCAGTTTGGGGGGGGGGGGAGGAATGCTTTAAGTGTCCACACAGCCGAGGGCAGAGGGCTTTCTGTTTGATGGCTTCATGTTCAGTTTGACCTTGATGTCTTCATACAATTATGCTCTGCTCAGGCCTACACATTGCTTTCAGCCCATCTAGGTTTCCCTCCTGGTCTGTATCTTATTTGCCAGCTCACTCAGGGCCAAAATGAAATACACATGAATATATCTCAGCCTCTTTAAAACAGATAGCAGATGCAGAAAGGCCCAGGCTAGATATGGACTGCAGGGGAGATGTGTGAGAATTAACCCTTCCCTCCATTTGCCTCAATGAAGATCACTCTCCCACCCAAGCTGCTGTTTGCTCAAGGAGGAAAGACGTATGTAAACAAATAGCAACCAACTGGTGGGAAGGGAGGCAGATTTTCATTGGGCAAAATAACCCAGGTAGAAGGGTTAATCCCTTCTTTCCTTACACCATCCTGATTGTGCCCCTCATCAGGCAGGTGCTATGATTCAGAGATTGAGATGGATTCCCATTATTCCATCATCGTGTCTAGATTGGTCTTAATATTACTAGCAATCCTTCACCATATAATTTGTTCATAGAAGAGAGGAAATCAGTTTGATACCATGTTCTTGTGAGATACTGAATTAGTGTGCAAGTGAATGAGGAAGCATCAGTTTGGGAAATGGAAAAATCAAAGTGATTTGCCCTCTCATCCAAAGGTCTCTTTGGTAATTAGGCAGAAACCTATTTTATGTCCAGTTTCTTAACTTCAATTTTACCATGGCCAAACTGTCTCTTTTTAAATTTAGAATGCATTTTACTGACATTTTTATCATCCTCTCACTTTAGTCTTGAAATGAATTCATAAAAAATGCAATAAACACCTAGGGATCATGCCAGTATATTAAGCTATAGGTGAGATATATTAAATGTGTATTACAAGAAAATTGTTTTGTTTCCTCACCACTTTCATCAGGTTTGCCTGATGTAAATTTCACTGAGATCAAAGAGATTTGCCTCCATATAAATATGGTTTCAAGATTCACTAAGAAAAGGTTATTATCCTATCATCCCATCCCATCATTATCTATAAATAAATTTATTTCCATATGTTTATAGAAGAATGGTCAGCTGTGTAGGTTGTTAATGCATCTGTTCAGCTCAAATTTCTGTTTCTATTGGGTGGCATCAGACTTATGCAAAATAGACCCACTGAAATCAATAGTCTGAGTCAGATCCCATCCTATGAATTTTAGAGCACATTTTCATACCTCACTAAAATAAATAAACAAGAGGTGCAAGGGAGGAAGAGGCTAAAAAGCGGTTAAATCAGTTTGCCAAATTGAAGAGTATTTCCTTGTAAGTTTTCAGATTCTTGCTTTTTCTTGTGTGCTAGCAAAAATTCATATGCCTGCTTCATTTCTCTTTGGATCTCACTGATATGATTGAGACTGACGAGCACCATAAACATTACCAACCTGAATGCAAGGCTGCAAAAAGGAAGGAAAGAAGGGAGGAAAATGATGAAGTTCCTGCACACCAAAAAAACAACAACACACCCACAACAAACTACCGTATTGGCCTGAATATAAGCCTCACTTTCCCCCCAAATTTCGACCATGAAATGTTAAAGTGCGGCTTATATTCGTGACTTTGCGGTATGCAGCCAGGAGCACAGCAAAGCAGCACCTGCCCCTGTCCTCTCCCCCAAGGCCAGGAAGGGAGAGAGCAAGGAAGGGGAAAGGCCGCCAGCAACGCAGCATGGCTCTCCCCTGCAAAGTATGCCGCCAGGAGCAGCGAGGGATCGAGCAGCTTATATTCAGGTTTCCCCTCTTTTTTTCTCCCCGCCCTCCAATTTTAAAGGTGCAGCTTATATTTGGGTGCAGCTTATATATGGGCCAATACGGTATGCCTCTTATGTGAATCACTGAACTCATAAGCATTACATGTTTTCTGGATGAATTTTTCAATTTGATTTTTGTGCTGCAAGATAAAGCAGCACAAGACATCTTTTGGCACTTTTGTCTTGTTTCTTCAACGTGTTTTCTGTAACATTAATTCAAAGGAAATGTTTCTTGGAAGATAAGTCATGCTACCATTTTTCTGGATTTCAGACCATTTCTCTCTTCTATTAGAATAGGTTGGCAAGATCCAGAAGAAAATGAACTGGCCAAAACTCTGAATGATATTCCAGTTTTCCCTCCATTATGATGTCTGGTTGATGATTCAATACTGCCATTTAAGAGCTATGGATAGACAGAATTCAGACAAGCTGAGCATTGGGTAAGTCTGGTGGAACATGGAAAGCTACACTGACAGCGTAAATACTTATTTCACTATACTATAATTAAAGCTGTCACTCAGTGTAATTAGTTAATCCTGATATTTTATAAATAAAGGGATTAAATCCTAGTTCCAGATTCTGCAATCAACATTTTGAGCATATACCATCCAGCAGGAAAACATTGTCCAACAAGCAACTGTCTAATGTCTCTCTGTGTGTCTTAACTGTGTTAATTAGATTGCAGAGGTCCTTAAATGGGATTTATTTATTAGGTTGATCACAATGCACTATGCTCCTTTTCATTCAGTAAATGCCTTTATGTAATTATGGTCCTCCCAAGGGACTGTGGAAAGGAGTAATCTTAAATATCCCACATGGAGAAGAGACAGCATAGATAATGTGGGTCTTCTGTAGAACCTGTTGCCTCATTCCCCCCCCCCATCAAATTCTCTCACTGAGGGTGAATAAGAGTGAAAAGGAATGGCAGAAAGGGTGGGGCCCAGTGAACATGGTCTCACTGTGTCCCTCATGCAACTGAAGTCACAATTCGAATTGTGTGAAGACAATGAAGGCCAAATATGGCTACTGTCGTTCTGTTATTTGGCCGAATCAGTGATGTTAAGCTTGCCCTTTGGTTAAGCTGAATATTGCAGGTGGTCTGACACCACAAACAGGTTTTACTTAGAGCAACCATCATGCAGAAACCTTTCAAGCTGCTTCCTGCGGGGTTCTTGAAATATAAACATTAGCTATGAATAGTCCTGTCTTTGTTGTCAAACATCAGTGGAAGCACTGTATGTGAAAACCTTCCAGTGCCTACTGCTGACATTCGTTTTATGAAATGCAATATATGTGAGTATAGCTGAATAGGGTTGTATTTTCCAGTTGGAAGCCTTTCAAGTAGCCTCTTATGTGGTGCCATAAAGGTAAGAAAATAAGGTAGTTTTAAAAATCCTAGCCAAGGAAACCAGAATAGTGGTCCAAAAGAAAGCAGGGTGCTTAATCACTTAATAAAAAATCATATATGCGCCTTCAGTTATGAAGGGAACAATGAACAGACTGCTTTGGTTTCTTATTAGGTGGCTGCAAGATTCTTTTGAGGTTACACCTTAACAAAAGGTGTAACAAAGTTTACCTGTAATACTTCTGTTGGACTATGGACATATTTTATTAAGCTGCAGAAAGATGAGGAATCACGCCTATCAGATTTCCTGATCATGAATTCTGTGAATAGTTAAAATGTGTAGAAGAACTCTGTTTTCTCCATCTGATCAATATGCTTGTTTGTCTTCAGCACATACAAGAGTGGGAGGTGTGGCATTTTTCAGCTCCTCAGAAACCACATATAGAGAAACAGGAAATACAGACGGCGAACTGTTAAAAATAACCCTAGTACGTAAATTGACCTTTTAAACAGAGCTGCAGAGATGTGCTTTATAAGTCCAAAGACAAACAAACATACATCTCTGAGGAAAATTCTGGGCCGTACAAGTTTGTAAGTCACATTGAGTCATTTTATGAGTGAAGCAACCAATACATATAAATAACAACAACAAATGAGTCGAGATACAGGGCTGCTGTGTGAAGGGCACTGGAGTGGCTAATGTTCAGTTGCGTCTTCTTAATCCCTAATCATCCAACCTTTGGTGAATTTTAAGTTGTGTTTCAAATCCTTTGGAATTAAAAACAAACAAACACCACAGTCTGAACTGCTGGAGAAATGCTATAAGGCTTCAGGAGGCCAAGGATGTATGCTATTTTTACATTCCTGTCTACTAAATGGCTAACTATAAACAGTGAAATGGGGTTAGATACGCAGGAGCACTAATACCTTTCCTGGGCTTATGTTTTATTTGTGTTGCTATAGTTCATATGTGGAATATAATAATTTTAAAGGTAACAAATGCTCTTTAAATGTATTTGGGTGTGTGTGCCTGTGTTTGCAGTTTGCCTCTCAGAGCCAATGCACACCCTTAGCATTTATTCAGAGACTAGCTAGCTTGCACTGATTTGTAATGTGGGAACCCGGCTGTTGAAGAATTAAACAGGAACCTTGTAAATATTGGGCGTGGAATTCAACATTTCTGCTTGCCCGATGGAATGATCTCCTCACTCTCCTCCATGCATGCTGTTCTGGAAGGTTCTCTTGGCATTCCTGAGCAGATTTGGATGAGAATAAAATTTCAGAAAAGAAATTAAAGCACTGAGGAAGAGGTGAGCATGGTGTTATGGAAATGATGTGGGGGGGGGGGAGGGCACATCTTTAAAGTTGTTACAGTGTTAAAAAACTATGCCTAAATGTATCCTTTCAACTTGACAACTCAGGGAAGATACCTAGCTTTACAAATTCATATAAAAGCAGTAGTTTGATCGATTCTCTTCACTCCAACACCATTTTGGCCTTAGAGGAAAGGAAGCCTTTACCTTTCTCTCCCACCATAATCCCGCAAGAGTGAGGGCATGTACACAACACCCCACCCAGGCAGTGCCCAAGGGTGGCAATCGCTGAGCTGATAGCTCACCATAAAATCCCAAGAACTCATCCCTGGACTTGCCCCAGGACAAGGATATGTAAAGAGTTCTATTGTTCTTTGGTGATAGGTACTTGAGAGGTGTTAAGAGACGTGTCTGGACATGTTTGCCAAGGTTGAACTAGTGTAACCCCTGTCTACCCCTGTCCTTTCGTGACATGTCAGTGTTGTAAAAATGATGTATCAATGATGCTGTACAAACTGCATTCTGGGTGATTGCGGAAGTTTTAAAAGCCAATGTCACCCCATGCTTGGGGTTCTTACTCCTGTGGGGACCTGTTGCGCAACAATAAAGATCATGGTCTACTGACCGCTGTTTTGCTCCAAATTCCTTGGCTGGAACTTCCTTCTTTTACTGACCGCATGGACCTGCGGGGGACTTGGACCCCAACGAGCTGGTCTATTGAGTAGTCTCTCACCCCAGAATTTTTCCTTATCAATGGAAAGGGGAGTAGCAGAAACTGACTTTTGATCCACCCTAAACCACTGAAACGAATAGTATGAGACCCCCATGTGAAACAGTTTGGAGCCTGTTTTCTCCCAATGTATTGGAATATCCCTGTATCAGGCAAGCCCAAGTTTTAGGGGGAAAGCATTGAAACTGGTGTTGTTGGATGTTAACATCATGTGAACTACATGGAAATGAAAATGAAAAAAGCCTAATACCGGATTGGGCAAGGCATCTATGACATACGTCCCTTACCCTTGTACTAGATAGATAGATAGATAGATAGATAGATAGATAGATAGGTCCTAGATTTCATCTTTTCTTTGTTCTGTGCTTTGGGACACCATCTGCTCCCACAGTTTTCAAGCCTATAAGTATAGAATAATAAACTAGGCAAGGAAATGAGTTTCCAAAGCTCCATAAATGTTTAAGACAAGTACCATTGTCTGCCACTAGACTTCTTAGTATATTTGTACTAGAAGAAAGCACCTACTTAGACTTATATTGGTTTGCGCAGTCACACTTTTGTGCATTCAAACAAAATCAAGAGTAGTCAATCAGTAGTGTATGTGATACTCAGATTAGTATGTAAGACCTTCTGCTGGGTAGACATATGGATAAACTAAGCAGAGATTAACCAGGTCTGAGTTGGCATTAAAATCCTGATGTCAAATTCTAGCGCTTAATGATATAAAAACAAAACAAGACTAGGACAAAAGTAATCCAGTCTGATTGTGGTTTCATTTTTCAAGATTACGATATTGTGGCCCTCCAGGAATGGCTGCAGTGATTACCCAGAAATGATACCCAATTGTCTACAGATGACATGAGGGACCCTCCATTGCTTTCCTTTTCTTCTTTGTAGTTAGATTTGCATTTGTCTGTGGATTCCAAGCAAGAAAGCAACATTTGAACACATAGGAATTTACTTCTGAGTAAACATGCATAGGATTATGCTGAAGTGCCCAGCTCAGAGTGGTATTTTGGGCACACATCCATATGATGCACCCACCTTGCAAAAATTAAGCAGATCTGACTGGTGCCTGGAGCTCCATATATGCCACCCTGAGAACCTCCTCATGAAAGAAAGGTGGTGTATAAATGTAAGAAATTAATAACGTTAAATAAAACATCTGACATCTGAGTTGCATCTCCTCTAAATGTTTGTTGGATTTGCAGTTCTTAACTGCTTCTCCAGGGAGAGGCCCAAAGTGATAAACCTCTGCTCATGACAAATTATTTCTATTTTGCCAACTCGTTTATTTGTGACGAGGACCCTCTATCGTGTGACACTTGGGCCACACTAACCTATTTGAAACACACAAAAATGTAGTTCTCGATCCAGTATTATTCATGCCCATCCTCAACATGCTGCTTTCAATCTAGATTGATTCTAGATCCCACTGTCCACAAAATTGAGTGCGGTTACCTGATGCATGTTTAAAATCCTCTCCTTGACTAGGGTTATCCATGCCTTTTCCTTCCTGCACACGCCCCAGGTGAATGAAGAAGGAAGTGGTGATTGTGATCTTGGTCTATGCCCACCCAAAACACCGTCGGGAAGGTGTGGATACACTCAAACCATTGCCAGGACTGCCTACACCTGTTTTTTTTAAATTCTTTTCAGATGGATGCACTATAGGGTAATGCAGACTCCATCTGCAATTAGCATTTGTATTTAGAATGAAACTTATTTCTCGATAAGATTTTTTATGAGCAAAAAACATGCAACTGTCTTTTGAAGCGTGAGCATTTGCACAGGACCAACTGCATTTGAAGAGGGAGGTGTTGGTGGTTTGCCTTGGATCTCACATCACACATATTGCTGCAGGGATGAACAAACTAAAGACAATGCTTTTTTTTAAAAAAAGAAAAAGCATATAATTAATAATACTATACACTCGGAAGAGCTCTTTCTGACATCATACTCCAATTTATTTCCATTTTACTCTCTTCAACATAGGGCATCACAGCAGCTCTAGACCTTTGGTACATGTGCTTAGCCAAGAAGCCAATGTCAGGAAACGACATGGCAACTTCAGAGGTTTCAATGTGGATCTGGTGATTTCAGGCTTTCAGGCAAATGGCTTCCCATCTGAAACTGAGCTCTATGAGGTACATTCTACCCTGAAAAAAATACTGTGAATTGGCTGTACTGTATATCTTCCTTCTCCTACTGTATATCTCTCCCTTTCTCCAGTTCCCTAAAAAGAATCTGTTCTCTCCCTCTATGGTTTCAGAAAATAAACTGTATAAAGTCCAGAAGCAAAACCCCTAAAGTGAGTGGCAGGAAGCAATGTTGGCATGTCAGGGGGAATTTCAGAGGACTGAAGTCAACGGTCAAAATAACTTTGCATTTTGTTGAACGGGAAGTGATCATGGCTTGCTTGTTATCTTCCTCAGGTTCCACTAATTTGTGTTATTCTGCTAACACAGGAAAACAACATATGTTTCAAATTTCTACAGGACTGAAACATCCAGCCATCTACTTCCCCATCCCCGCCCTATGAGATTATAAACAGAAAAAACCTTGCTTATCCAGACATCTCTAATCCAAATACTTTATTTTTTCTTAACATACTTTATGGTTCACTCATATGCCTTCCATATACATGCCATCCCCCATTAAGTAAATATTTTTCCACAGTGTCAGTACTTTCCATTCCTGCCACTTTCACATGGATATGGTTATCAGGGTGCTTCCAAACAGACATGAAACTGGCTGGCAGTCTTTCCTTTACACACAGGGCACCAGCTTGCTGAAAAGCAAGATCGTATAAATCTTTTTTTCCTAAACAATGAAATTGCCATCCTGCTCACTTTGGCAGGCAGGAGCAGTGGGCAGAAAAAAGACAATTTGAACATTGGGGGAAAGCAATGTACACTATGACATACATTGTCATTGGCCTGCAGTGTGTTTGTTTTCTATATGTTTATTAAAGCTTTATAAATGCACAACATTGAAAAATTGTAACAACAAAAGAGTGCAACTTAAAGTCACAAATGTTTTTGTGCTTTTTGTTCTGGCATGTCCAAACAAAATAAAGCATCTGCAAGGCCAGTTCTAGGAACAGAGGGACAGTTATTCATAAAGGGATACTGAGCTGTACAGAAGTCATCAGGGTGTGTTACATTTCTTGACGAGTTCAATAAAGTTAAATCCCATGCACAAGTCTATCACTTCTCCAAAGAGCCTTTGTTAGAGCCCTTACAACAGTGCAGCTTCTAAGCAAGCTACGGCCATCAAGGCAATTATCATTATAGTATCTTTATTTAAAAAACATGTTTATGCTAATCAGTGAAGAGCATTAACACCATTAATCTGGGTTCAAGCTCCATGATCTGCTAGTAATCCAAGATATCTCATGAAATTCCCCCCACTCCCTCCAAAAATGTCTCATATATTCCCACGACATGTGCCACCAGCACAGTGGAGACATCCCTCTGGTACTGAGTCTTGCACAGTTATTTTGTTTATTAAAACCTCCTTCACTGAGACTGCAGTCCTATAGCCATTTACCTGGTGGTAGACCGTATCGTTTATTGGTTATGTACACTGCTTAGAGAGTTTATGATTAAGCAATCTATAATTTTTTCTAAATAAATAATAATAATAGTAATAAACGAATAGGCCCAATTCATTTACATTTTCTACATTCACTATTAAACAACACTGTAGCATCTTTCGGGTTCATTCTGTAGCCAAACTGGAAGATTAATTACAATGGCTAGTAGTCTTGAAGACACAATGGAGTGAATCTGAAGTACATATGAGTTCTTTTTCAAGGCCACTGCAACTTGCTGGCATCACCCATTGAGTTGGGTAGATTTTGAAGGCCTATATTGCTGACTGATCAGAGTGTCTCCAAGTGAGTAGCAGTGCACACAGAAAGTATTTCAAATTTGCCTTGATCACAGAGAATGAGGCACTATGAAAAAAAGGGGGGAAAGTTTAATGCAGTAATAAAGCCAGGCAAATAAACTGCATAATCAAATCAGAACCATAAATTGTTAAGGAAAATGAGCTCAGTCTTATTAGATTCTTATGGCAAATTCAATCAGTGATTTATAATCTCACCTGCTCCACATTCAAAATGCTGAGTTATGTTACTGTATCTGTAGGGAAAATTACTTCACATAATAATAAGGCTCCATCTATTTCAAGTATCAACTTGATTAAAGTAACATCTGGGAAAGACGGGGAAAAAAATAAGCTGCTGAGCATCTCACTCTGCAAATTTGTTATATTTGATAGCCCTCATAAATGTACTGTTAGTAACATTATCTTTTTATTTGAATCCCAGGCCTTGCCTTATATCTTTTTCAATACGTTGTATTATGCTTTTAAACTTTGTGATAAAAGCAATTTGTGATGCACTACTTCTAAAAGAGGTTTATTTACTTAAAAGCCAGATTGCCACTGGCTAGGGTAGAAATCTCTCTCTCTCCCCCTCGTCACGTGCAATCCGAAATGATTTCTGCTTCATAATAGCAAAGCTACTGTTAAATGAGTCCTGCTGAAGAAAAAATGGCTTTAATCTCAGAGTCAACATTCAGAATACAGAGGGAAAAATCAATGAAGGTGAAGGTTATAGAAAGAAATGATTTGAATGTACAATGAGGCAGTCTCCCACACAATAAAGGTAGAAAATAATTAGGTCTATCGGAATATACAAAGCACAAACACCCTATAAGTGTGTCCTGAAACCACCACATCATTTTATTGACTTCAGTTGTGCAAATGACTGTGGTAGATAAGTGGATGATGGGCAAAGAGAGCCATAAATTCAGAAGTGCTAAGAATATCTTTCCCAGAAAAGCGCTACGCATTTTTACTTAGATGTGAGGATCGCTGCATTCAGTGGGACTTACTCCCTTTCAAGTATGTTCTTGATGATATGAAATGTGTAAAATACACTGAATTCGAGGACAATGTTAATATATTCCAGTTTGGATAAAGAAACCATATACCCAGGATAAATCCCAGCTGAAGCACTGCTTTTGTTAAGTGTGGCAAATGTTTAGAGTGCTGATGACTGAAAACTAGGGATTAATTACCAGATGGGGTTAATGGACTAGGGTGATTAACTGATTCTAGCCAGTTGTTAATCCCAAGGAAATACACTGTTTTCAATGTTATCAGTTAAAAACGACACCCTGGAGTCCTGCTATTATTCTTTGCTCATTTATTTTCCAAAAATATTTGTCAAAAGCAGAGGCAGGGTAATCAAAATGAATGCAAGCAATAAAATGTCATCTTCATGACTTTGACTATTTATATAATTTAAGATTATTCAAAAGAGATTTCCTGGGCCTCAGGCTTCAAAGAGGGACATGTCAAGTTAGGCCTTGGATTCCTCAATGCTAAAGACGCGTGTAACTGTGACAGTGGAACACATACCTGTGCTGATAGTAGAAGAGTAACAATAGCCCCATTCACACATTACTACACGCAGAGCAATAGCATGTTGACTTGTGAATTGCACGTGGTTGTCTGTAAGGAAACCCCAACAACAGAAATCCTGCTTGCATAGTCAGGTCACTTGGTCTTGTGGGTGCCCCACAAATCCCTAAACAATGGGGGTCCAAAGTACTTTAGGCCCAAAGGACCTGATTCCTTCTGCTTCACCTCAGTAGCTGAGGTCTTCTGATGGGGCACTTTTGGTGGTCCCATATGCCCCAAATATTTGGCTGGTGAAGCCATTAGTGTGGCAACCCTGCCCTGTGGATCTCCTCACCAACAGAGGTTCAGCAGAAGCCAGCCCCACTCGCTTTTAGGTGTCTTAAAAAAAACCTCTTTTATTCAGGCAGGCCTTTCAAACCCAATATTCTTTGCCAGCCAGCTTTTACTGATGATGTGTTGGAAATTTTATATTGTTTTTACTGTGATACCGTGTTTTTAGTTTGTATACCACCTTATGATATTTTATACAACAGTGCAGGTCAGAAATACAGTGGTACCTTTGGTTAAGTACTTAATTCGTTCCGGAGGTCCGTTCTTAACCTGAAACTGTTCTTAACCTGAAGCACCACTTTAGCTAATGGGGCCTCCTCCTGCTGCTGCTGCATGATTTCTGTTCTCATCCTGAAGCAAGGTTCTTAACCCGAGGTACTATTTCTGGGTTAGTGGAGTCTGTAACCTGAAGCGTATGTAACCCGAGGTACCATTGTATTTAAATATAGGCTGACATAATCACACAAAAGCAAAGAACAGTAGCGGTGCCATAGTGTAAGGCTTGGCTGGTCCATAGCACTATGCAGGCACTTCAGAATATTCAGGGGAAACACATTTTCTAGTAGGCTTCCCAGACCTGGAAGAACAGCCGTCACTCTCCAAATGCATGCTGATTCTCTCAAAGTTCAGGGACACAAACCTCAAATGCTGTGTGTTTATGTCAAGATGGTGGTGAATGTGTGGAGATGTTTGTGATTAGTGAGGAGACTGAGCACAGGTGCCCTAGGCAGGAATGTGTGTTGAGCCAATGTAAATCTGTTTATCTTTAGTCACATCACACCGTTTTAGAAAGGATACAGCAATAGGTCTATATAAAACCTGGTTTCACCTTTTAAGCTGAGTTTACTGAAGGAATAGCATGAGAAGCAGGATTGTATCTGTATCCACTGCCCTTTGCCACAAACTCCGTAAGTGCAGCAGAAGCTGTGACGGGGCTCTACGAAAAAGTCTAGGTGTAACTGGAGTGAATTTGGATCATAAGCTTCCAATTTCCATCAGCCCGAGCAAACATAACTAATAGTTGGGGATGATGAGAGCTGGAGTTCAACAACATCTGGAGGGCCACAAGTTCCCCACCTTTGACCTATGCACACAGTAATCTCTCCCAACTGTATACATGAGGTAGGAATTTGTTTGGTCGATTTGGTTTAGAAGCTGCAGGGCTGAAGTCTGGTTTCACATCAAAACTTGGTTGATCAAGTGAAATTAAGAGGCGGCCTGTTATTACAGAAATCCTTTGCAGATTTGGTCAACATATTCCGTGTAATGCATAGCAGTGACGCAGCCTTTCCCCCTGTTAGCTTACGGGTGATAGTTTTCAAAGATCAGTGTTTCTTTCTATTGTCTATTATGTGATCTGATTTGCTCTTCACATAAATGCTCTAGTTATATAGGCATTATTTTTAGTACCTTAAAAACTTTGTAAGGTTTGGTTTAAGGGAAACGGCAGCAAAACTATATAGTTCATCTTGCCAAACATCTGAATTGTTTTGGTATGACATTTCATGGGAGTGTTTTGTGACTTTCCTATCCTTCATGGGGTGAAGGGGCCCCTGACCATTAGGTCCAGTCGTGGCTGACTCTGGGGTTGCGGCGCTCATCTTGTTTTATTGGCCAAGGGAGCCAGCGTACAGCTTCCGGGTCATGGGGCCAGCATGACTAAGCCGCTTCTGGCGAACCAGAGTAGCGCACGGAAACGCCGTTTACCTTCCCACCAGAGCGGTACCTATTTATCTACTTGCACTTTGACGTGCTTTTGAAGTGCTAGGTTGGCAGGAGCTGGGACCGAACAACGGGAGTTCACCCCATCGCAGGGATTCAAACTGCCAACCTTCTGATCAGCAAGTCCTAGGCTCTGTGGTTTAACCCACAGCGCCACCTGCATCCCAACCTTCATGGGGTACAATGGGTAAACATCACACAGCTGGTGAAAGCACCACAATTATAGAGTCCATGTGCAGTGCTTCTTGCAGTATGTTAAATATACTGATATGGAATCTAAGTGCTACAAATATATTTACTGTTTATATAAAATCCATGGTAATGTACTTTGCCTGAAAGTTTAAACTGCATAATAATGGCCTTTCCCTCAGCAGTTTCGTTTTTTAAAATTATTTTACTGATGTTGTAAAATAACAATGCACTTTCTCTTCTAGATAGGAAAAGATACATCATTTATGGTCCTGCTCTGACTGTGTAAATGACCTCACAGATAAATGGAAAGGGATATTTCAATCCTCCAGTTTATTATTGGTTGATGGCATGCTGGTCTTATCGTTCAAGACAGCGTTTAACTTTGAATAATGTATTATGCTGTCTTTCTGAAATGGTCATTATGAGGTTTTAATGCACCATAAAACAGACCTTATGATCTCCAGCTCACTAAGATGTCAGTCTAACATATTAATGCAACATATATCTTGGAAAGAAATAGTTTGGTAACAGCAGTCTTTGCTTCTTAATATTTATTTTAGTATATGTGGGGGCATTTTTAATTGTTGGATTAGTTTCAATTACAACCAGTTAGTAGACATTAAATTGGATTTTTGGCAGGAGCTACAGGAACACTGTCTGGGAAACACAGGGGAAGTTGGTCTCAGAGTTCCTGCTCTTTAGGAAGTGCTGCCATGGACTTACAACAAATCCGCTCACCTTCCTCAATAGGTCGTGTTGCAGACAGACCTCAGACCACGGAAGTGATCTGGTGAATGGCAGGCCGGATCGTTTAAGCCCAAACCCAATATGGTGTTGTTATTCATTTCCCTAGGGAACTGTGGAGTCACAGGGCCTTGGCACGCAGCTTCTGATTTGGCCCTTAGTATGCCAGATTGTCATAGAATCAAAACTTGTGAAACTCACCAAGGGTGGATGTACACACAGGAAAGAATACCCACTATAAATAAGTCAGAAATTAAATCATTATAATAAAAGAACAGAAAAACACTAGGTAAAATAGCAAATAAATGTTTTGCTCTCTAGCGCCATCTGCATGTTTATAATGCGTTCAAAACACTGGGGTTGTTTTTTTTTTACTAATGTAGCTGAGTCACAAGTTGATTCTCTGACCAATGTTATGAGAAACAAAAAGTAGGACCACAATGTGGTCAGCTTGAAAGCAGAAATAGTCTTTTTAGTTACTTCTTTCCCCTCTACAACCACACACACACCAGCAATTTATATAGGGTAAGAATTATGAAAAAGATTATGTTATCTTCAAACTCTTTCTAAGACCATTTTTACTATTTCAGTCACAAAGTGAACAGTCTCTGTACTTCAGACAAACCTTCCTAGTTTATTCCCTCAGCTTGAACCTCCTAGAAGCACAGCTCCTCAAACTGTGAGCTTGACCTATCTCAGGAGGTGCCTAGTGATCTCTTTCAGCAAACTTTCGCTCAAATCTAGGAAAACTGTGCAAGTTATTTCACTTAAAGTTTGTTTTGTTTCCTTCTGTTTTTCGTAAAGGACTCCGCTAAAGCCGAATCATTTCTGGCAATCTCTTTAATCTGCAATCTGTCTTTCTGCAAGATTCAGGATGCAAGTAATCAGGAATAGAGAAATTATTCATAGCTTGCTCAGTTGTGTTTTGTTTTAAAATCAGAGCTGGCACTACCATGAAGCATGATGGGGTGACCTGCTTCAGGCAAGCGCCATGGCAAGAAGGAGAATAGAGGTGGGAAGGATTTTAGTTACTTATTTATAAAAGTGTTCCTAGAGCACAAGTTAGGATGGGGGAGAAATTCAATTCAGTTTTGCATTTAAAGGCAAACTTACCTAATTCACACTTTCCAAAGCAAGATGCAAACTGAAACAGAGTCATGTGAAATTTGCACTTCGCAAAATTCACAGAAATTAAAGTGTGGATTCAATGCATGTATTCGTAAATATGGAAGACAAAATGCAGTATATTGGGGGGGGGATGCTTTGCAAAAATGTGTCTATTAGGCAAAAATGCATACAAAAATGTGTATGTTATATTGGAAGAAATTATCATTAAAACGCTGCTGAATATTCATGAGAATTTTTCTTTTTTAAAATAAAAGTTCACAAACTGATAGAAAAAAGAAACGGAGAGAAATTGACATGTCCACCTGTTCTGAGCACCACCTCGTGTAAAATATTAATGTGGTACAAAACAGATAAAATTAAACATGGAATGGTATATAAAATAATCACCAAAATAACTGGCTATTTTAAAAAAATGTAAGCAACTGCATAGGACTGTTGGCATAAAAAAGGTCTACAAGAGACACTCGCTGCCACACCCCACCCACCTTTCTACTTCTGCCACCACCAGAATGCCACCCTCTTGCTGAACTCAGTGAGAGAGGAGGGTCTTCCTCAAGGTCTTGCCGTTCACCTTCTCCTTCCCAGGGGTGGGGAAGATGAGCAGCAATGCTGTGTGCCAGAATGCCTCCTTGGGGGGGGGGGCATTCTGCAAGGTCTGGCTGCTTGTTTTCTCAGCCCTAGGAGCAAGGAATACAAGTGACAGTGCTGTGCATCAGAAACTGAGGCAGGCGGGGCGTCTGCTTCTGCGCCTCCACTGCCTGAGGCAGCTGCTTCAATGCATCTAATGGGTGGGCCGGCCAGCTCTGGCAACCATACCCTTTCCAATGTTTATGGGCCCACTACCCCTCTTTCAGAAGTCATTCTAAGTTGTTGGGTATAGGTGGAAGGTGGAACAAAATCTAAGATTCCTTTGAGGAGGTTAGAAAATATCCCACCCTGCAGGTGATACAATGAAGCCTATGAACAATTGCTCTCTGTTTCTTTCAGTTACCTCTCTTCTACAAGAAAGGTCAAGCCAAATGGCTTTTTCATCTCCTGGTATTTGTAGATAAGGACATGCTTAGCAATCTATCTCCCTCAAACATCAAGCAATATATTGAGGACGACACCTGCATTTATGCACTAAAGCCTAAAGGAGCAGCTACTTGACAAATACATTAGGCGCAATCCTTTGGCATTTTCTTTTGTAATTACCTGCCTTGAGAAAAGTGTGGATGACTTGATCCATGATAGGGCCATTTGCGCTGTCATAATTACTTCTGCTCTTCTTCACAGAAGAGACACAACGTTTGGGGGCATCGTGGTCCTCAGCCTGCTGCTGATATAAAAGTGCATTCGGTACGTCAAGTGCCCATTCTGGCTTGGTTCTCCAAGGTTTTTGATTGGATACCTCAGTGCACAGGGCTTAATGTAGGGCTCATCAACCTTTGAGGGCTACAGGGCACCTTTCATAATGAGCCTTCATGAGGGAGCTGTTTCCAGAGGAAGATCTCTGAAGGTAGAGAGATTCTGTTTGCCATCAGGGGGTGGTAGGTTTCACCTCCAGCCCAAGGAACCTTCAGAAGGGAGTTGTTGCCACAGGTATAATGTGTATGGGTATTTTAATGAGCTAGATAGAGTGAAAGATTATGAGTCATGGGTGTGTGCATGGACTTAACAGTGGACCCATCAGTGGGGAGGGCACCTATATTAGCCACTCACAAAGACAGGCTCTTTGCACCTCTCCTCTGAGATGTAGCTGTCCTCCTGTCAGAGCAGGGAGATGACTGAGAGTTAATTGGAGGCTGAGCTGGCTCCGCCGATATGGAGAAGCCAGTGTTGGCACAAGCAAACCTTGATGAGCCAACCCACTCCAAAGAGTGCCTGCTTGCTTGCCTAGTCCCGGGACTGCAGCCGCTTGCTGTGTTAAAGCTGGGCCTGCCCCACTCTTCATAAGGAAGGTACAGGGGGTGTGCCACGTGTTGGATCAATGTATTAACTTGTGCATTATCTCAGTTGAAAGATGCATCTTCTTCTTCTTCCAGCCAGACAAAAACACTTGAACAGTGTCAAAGAGGGTCATGGCTTGGGGAGGAGTAAGCCATGCAGAGAGTGTCTGGGGCAACCCAGCCAGATGGCGTGTTGTAAATAATAAAATTATTGTTACTATTATGGCCTGGGGGGGGGTTCCAAGGGCTAGCTAGAGAGGCTTGGGTGGCTGCATTTGACCCCCAAGCCTGAGGTTTCCCACTGCTAGTTTAACTGGTGTGAGACTTTAATGTATATCTTTATTTCTGTTTGATGTGATATCATGCATGTGTTACTTCTGAATTGTGACCTACCATGTACACTAAGAACATGGCAGGTTAGAAGTGGAACTGATTCAATGTGTACTTCTGTTTCCCCTGCTGTTCCTAGGACTGGCTATCTGCACATAAAGAATACAGTCCTCTAGAAAATAAATATGAGATTCACCCACCTACCCCACACATGTGTAGTTTTGTTTTTGTTGTTGCTCCTATTATAATACTCGCAAGAGGGAAAATGAACAAGGCAGTGATGGAATTTATGTATATACTATCTAGTACGGACTGTGGAGGAGAAAGGTCAAATTATCACAGCAAGCCCACATAAGTGACTTCTCATTGTTGTATTTATATTTTCACACACTGTGGGGCTGCTGACAAAGGGCAAATGGAAGCCTAGAAGCAATAAATTCCACAGCACACAGCAGTGTGATGTTGGCTATTCATTCTGCTGCTAGCTAGCTTGGATTCTCTTTCTTTTTTAAAAATTATCTGTCATTCTGTCATTATGATCCTGAAACCCACCCCCCATTGCAGCAAAGTGGAATGTATCTTATGCTACCCCCTAATACTTATCTCATCCCTGAAGGTGATCTCTTTATTTCACAGCAGCACCGATTCATGAAGAGAATAGAACTAAGAAAGGGTTGTTTTGTCCCTTCCAACTTCTCTCTGTGTAAATTGTTCAAGAATTTGGATTCATCTCTGAAATTAGACGCTACTGGAGAGTCTCTAGTCAAGGATAAATCCATGTCCTCATGCAAGTTGACAGGCTGGCTCCCTTCAGCATAATCTGTAAGAGGGAAGGTGGATACTTGGCTGCACAAAACAAGTTCTGACCTGAGTAGCAGCTTAAGCTTCTTGAAATGGGGTCATGTAGACTGGAAGGTTTAATTAACAAAAATTAATTAGTCTGTTCTGCTAACATCATCATGGTTCTGGTTCTCTTATGTCAAAAACAGGCTTTCCACACCCTAGCTCTCCTCCTCTGAAACAAAGCTCCATTCAAAAGATTGTCGTAAAAGTATATGCGTATGAGAGAGACAGAGACTTCCGGAAACATGTCCTAAACTGTAAACAATACAAAATACTTGAGAAATGTCAGAAGAATTGTGTGCATATAGGGATCTCTCTGCAGTTTTCAGGGCAGGACTTGCTTAAATGAAAAGGCAACAAATGTGTGGAAACTTTGTACTGCAAAAAAACACACAAAGCCGTTAAAGTTCGTTTAACTATAATTTGCAAGAAAATAACAGGATACCAAAGGGGGATCAAATATGGTTTATTAACTTTGGGTAGTACAAACCATGGTTTTCTACATTCAGACAAGATGGGAAACTGGTTTGTCCCAAACCACAAATGGAAGCTTCACGTTTCCTCCCCACGTGTGCAGAAAGTGGGAGGGAGTGTACATAAACAACAGACTTGCTCTAGGGTGTTCTCATCACAATAAAAGAAACCAAGGCTTGTTGTGACATTTGAATGCAGCCAATGTGTGACGGTGTCAGGGTGGAGCTTGGGAGGGTATAACAATTCATAGCAAATGCACACTCCAGTTTGCTGCTGCCACACAGCTCTCTTCATAGTAAGAGCACACATAAGCACTGCACATGCAGCTTTGGTTAAAATCCAAAGGAATCAATTTGCTTCACTCCAAGAACTGTTTCTGAAGCCCCAAACCGCTTGAAAAGCAAATTTATGGCTCTGGAAATCCCACTTCCAGACACCACCACCTCTGCCTGCTTCGGCAAGGTGGATTAACAGGAAGCCAAGCTTTGGTTGAGCATGTAAGTCTACAATCCTAAGCATACTTAGTTGGGAGTAAATATCGTTGAATTTAGCAGGTATTATTTCTGAGTAAATGTGCATAGGATAATTGATGTGCATTAGTGACTCAAGTGCAAATATACAGTCCTAGTAAAAATTAATCCTAGATTGACCTGACCTGGTTTAATAATTTGCTCTGAGCATACCTTTCTGGAGATGATACAAGGTAGTCCTGTGAGGGAGCCAGTCACAGATGGATTGGTGTTCAGGTGGTTTTGCCTTTTAGTCCAAAACTTAACAAGGTAACCTTATTATCTGTGATCTCTATGGTCCTTGTTCACTGAACATCACAGTAATCGGATCTCCCCCATCACAGGGTACCTCTGTTCACACCACAGACATTGTGGCTATTATTTGTGCTGTGAAAGCTTTGAGAAATACCTATGACTTCACTGAGTGTGATCCTTGCAGCATGGCATGGGGGGCAGAGTTTTAAATGCTTGTTATTAAAATGTGTATGTAGCAAAGCATGCCTCCTTCGATTTTCCTGTAGTAATTTTGCTTTCTTATATTGTCTGCTGCAAAAACAAACCATGTCTTAAGTTGCTTACTAGAACTTCAGAATTGCCCATACTTGTCTGAGAGGGTAGGGCAGCTTAATCAAAGAGAAGTGATACAACAATGGATATTAAGTAGTTTAAATCTACATTTCAGACTGGCTGTCTGGACTACATAACCTCTTGGCCAGATGCCAGCAGAGTAAGAAATGCGCAAACTCACTCAAGGTGGCAATTGTTTGATCAACACCACACAAAACAAGTAAGATTAACTACATCTATATCTCCATCTCCCTTCCACTCCTTGTGAGCTCAAACTGCAAGATAAAAGTGTATTTTGTATAGAATCATCCCAGAAGACGAATTTTGATTACTTTTGTATGGTAGAAAATTTCCGTTGTTAATCAAGCCTGCTGCATGAGCGGTTGGTTTTGCTTCTCTCTGTAGCTGACTGGAAATACGACTGGAAGAGTGTGTTGGGGGTGTTCAAACACAGTGGTGTTATTATTACAGTAATATGAAGCTGTACCTGAGGTCTGACAGCTTTTTCTCTGTACAATGAAATTCCTGAGCATGCTAAGTTCATTTGACATGCAGTATTTCTTTTACAAAGGCACCAGGAAATGCCTGACACAAACATGGGTGCATTTTCTTTTTGCCATTCCAACCTTAACAGCTGAGGAACCCAAGAATTATCTATATAATCTGGGTAGGACCATGTGCACTTTGAAAAAATGTAAATGGCCAAATAACCTCCTGTTCTAGGAGTACACTATGTGGTTCTAATAATGGAATCTAAACATGTAAGAACATATTCCTTTGCACATTTGCTCTAAACAAAAAGCTCAGACAGCTTTTTCAAAACCAGTGGATCTAGTCAGAAACCATTCTGCCTGTGTGTTTGTGCTGTGATTCTACAGTCTTGTTGAATTATGTGGGGCTTATTTTTGATTAACAATGCATAAGGTTGATCTGTTAGCTTCTATGTGTGAATCAGCTGGAGTGGCAGTCTCTGTCCTGGGTCTTCTATTTTGAACGGTCTTTTGAAATAGCTGTTTCCTATTGTTATAGCTGGCGTACCAGAGTCTGTTAATGAATACTAGAAACCAATAAAGGGTAGCATTTACATAATATTTAGGATATGAAGGGAAAATACAACTTGCAGAACTGTACCATATGAGAAGTTCCTGGGTTAGCTTATGCAAACCAGCCTGGCTGGGCTAGCTTAGTGCAGAGACATTGCCGGGTGATAGGGAGCCAAGCACTGATCCATTAAGGGCGCTGGCAATGCAAAATAACTGTCCTCTCTGAACAGTGGACAGTGATAGAATTGACAGGTTGCCAAGGTGATGAGGGGGCATGATGTCACAGGAAAATTTGTCCATTTTGAAATCTAAAGGTTTGCTGGGAAGGAATGGGGCAGAGTTCTGTTGTGGAGGTGAGAAGCAGGAACAAAGATGGCATGCAGGATGGCTCTGAATCCAATTCTGGGGGGCAGGGAAGGACAAGTTGCACCTGAGATGAGAATGCTGTATACTCTGCACTCCCTTCATCTACACTCAGGGTGTACATATGCATTAATAAACCATCTTTCAAAGGCTCTGCCATGCTTTATTTCTCTCCAAGGGGACAAAGACCCTGGCTGAGAGCCAGGACACCTGGATTCTTGTTCACCGCCCAGCAGAAATTGGGGTGGCTAGTAACACTATTTTGAGCAGACTTCAGACTTCAAAGTGAGGGAGTGAAAATAACTGAAACTGGGAGTTTTGTCCTATGTATAAATGTTAAGTTCTTGCAATGCTTTTGTGTAACATATAAGCTGATTAGCAGGTATATGAGTTATTCCTCTTGGGGATAAACTAGATGTAACATTAAATGTGCACAAGCATTTAACATGCTCAGATTTTGTTCTTTAAATAGCAGCTGCTGAGGGGCAGACGAGGCTGACCAGGATTTGAACTGTGGTGTGCAGGAGGCTTGAAACTCCCCCCTCCCCGCACAAACATACCATGATCCCAATGAAAATCCCCCTTGAGATTCCCCCCCCCCCCCCAGAGGAATGTTTCCACAGGAGTCAAAGAACACTTTCTGAATGGGGATAATAACAGTTTTAGGGGAGATTTTGATTGGGATGTGGGAGGATTAACATTCCCCTTAGAACACACCAAGGTCCTGATTCTGATTGTTCGCTACACCCAGCTGCTATTTAAAGAACAACAATCTGATGCATTATTATCATGAAGTCTAGTTTGGCCCGTCGATAAGTTGCCCATTATATTAATAACTGGAGTAGTTCCAGAACACCAACTTTGATTAATCCAAGGGATAAAATCCAATAGGAGCTTAAATTTCATGAAAGAATGTGTGTATGTGTGTGTGTGACAGAGAGAGAGAGAGAGTCATATTAATATATGAATAAGCTAAAACATTTACCAGTGTTTGTATAAATGGCAGGCAGGTTACCACGCTTCTCTGTTTTTTTTCATGTTGGCATATTGTGGCTGTCAATGGTTTATCTGGAATAAGACTAACTGAATTCATTGTTCTGAAAGCACCTGAGGATTAAGATGATCTCCTGTGGTTTTAGCATCTGTGCATCCAATGGGAGGTGGAGGAGCACATACTCATAATGTGTAATCGAGTAATGGAAAAAGGGATTAAGAAACAATAGCTGTCCTTTGTAACCAATTATTGGCTACACTGTTAATTCTCACTCTTTTTCCAAGTGGGATGTTGTCAGCATTGAATCAAATGTGCATGAGACAGGATTCATGCTGGTTTATTGTAATAGGCGACATTTCCTCATTTTCACACTCCATCCCCCTTAATATGAACCGATGAGTAGATTTCTTTTTCTTTGTTTATACCTCCCCCTTTCTAATAGCACACTGTATATTTTATGATCAGGAAAGTCCAGTGTTTTTGACAGGCAGAATAAACATACTCATATCCTGAGCCTGAACATACCTACGAGGAAGTAAATGCTATGAATTACTGGGAATTACTTGTACTGGTGTACAAGTGAATCGGTTTAGGACTGAGGCATAAGTCTACATAATTACTGGCCGCCTCCTATATTGCAGGGATGGCCAATGTAGTGCCTTCCAGACGCTGCTGGCCTACAATTCCCATCAATTCTACTCAGCAAGGCCAAGGATGATGGGAATTGTAGTCCACTAACATCTCAAGGGCACTCCTGACTTACTGTGTTGTAACAGCAGCATGTAGGATCCTGGTAATCCTAGCCCTGGCAGATAGGGAGTTTGTATCCTTGTGCTGATGCTGATTCCATAAGTATTGTGTTATACTTCCCTTTCTGACCTATATGTAGGGGCCATACCTCAGCGAGGTTCTAATTTTTCTTTCTTTTGTTCGGAACATCCCGATGTATTCTAAATGGTATGAATGTGTTTCCTCTCTGTGCTTTACTCTTCTTAACTGTTTCCCATGCTTCTGCACTGCCCATGCATGCCAGAAATAAACAGCTAATTGCATTATCACTTTATGGGGCTATATTGTCGAAAGAAATGGTCACCAGTGGTGTGATTCTCATTAAGTATTTCAATCTCCTATCCAAGTACATTAATTTTCTAATAGCTAGGAACATCAGAGATATCCGCTCTCGAAAGCAACAAAAATTAGCAGCGTTAGACTGAAAATTAAACTCTGTGCCTTTTAGAAAGAAAATGTAATGCTCAAGTTCTGCATTTTACATGTTTTTTTTCAACAGCGAAATAATACCAACAACAAATGCCTGTACCTCCCATTTATCTCTCCATCTCATTCCGCAGCGTTACTCTCTTGTAATTACATCCATTTCTCAATGGTGCCATTTCAGATTTTAGTGAGAGAAGGGGAGATATTTCAGGAGAAGACGGAAAATTGTAGAGGAAGGATCAAAAGCTTGTTCTAGGGCACATCCAAGATTAATCTGTGGCGGCACATGCAACGGCAGGGATTTCCCTCCCCCTTTCAATGATGCTGGTGGGGGTCATACAAACTCCTCTAAATACTGGGAAATAAAGATATACCAGGTGATATCAATCATTGGGGTATATAAGCAAGCTGTATACATGTGGTTTAAAATGGAATGGCTGTACCTGGCTGAGAACCCACGTTTTCAAGCTGTGAATGTAATCCTTGAGAAAGATCTGAACTGCCAACCTGATAAACATGCACCTGGCCGCGAGATTTGGATCAGTTTTGATCAGCAAAAGTAAACTTACAGTCTAGAAATGGAAAATACACAGATTGGGGCAAGGCTACTTATTTATAGAACTACTATTTTTTTTTTTTTAAGCTGGACTGTTGGAAACCTTATTACTGGTAACAGTAATATTTGCTTTGCTGGAGTATACAGTTGCCTTTTATTAGTAACACAGATGGGCCTCCTTTCAATCTCCCTGGAAAAATGAACCTACAGATGGCTGACATTTGTACTGTTTTGCTTTAACTTCTTTTCAACAAGTTAGAATAACGGAAGGAAAGTCAGAAAAAGAGGGCTTGCAGGCTATGGCCTTTTAAAACCTCTCTTTTCAACTGCCTCCCTGCTCCTCTGCTGCTATGAGAACTTTGTATTGTTATAAATATACAGGAGAAAATAATTTGTGATGAATGAGCTGCCTGGCCATTGGAGGATTATGTTTGTATTTTGAAATGCTTGAATAAAATAGTGCTTTAAGCTTTATGTTCTAAAATGCCATTATTCCTGCTGTAGCTGGGGCAGAAGGGAATCATGCTTATGAAACCTTGAAGAATCTAAGGAATAGTTAGTGAAAGCAGATTCCTAAATGCCAGTATGGCGTAGCGTATAGAAAATGTTGGACTTGGATCAGCAACATTTGTTTTTCAAGCCTCTACTAGGTCACAAAGCTCACAGGGCACCTTTGGATGTCAGTACAATGGTACCTTGGGTTAAGTACTTAATTCGTTCCAGAGGTCCGTACTTAACCTGAAACTGTTCTTAACCCGAAGCACCACTTTATCTAATGGGTCCTCTCGCTGCCGCCGCGCTGCTGGAACCCAATTTCTGTTCTTATCCTGAAGCAAAGTTCTTAACCTGAAGCACTATTTCTGGGTTAGCGGAATGTGTAACCTGAAGCATATGTAACCTGAAGCGTATGTAACCCAAGGTACCACTGTATTCTTCAGCATAACCCAAACACAAAATTGGGGGGAGGGAAATAATGTGTACAATCCTTACTTAGGGAACTGAGAGACCCACCTTATTTCTTTGATTGTAAGTTGTTTTAAACTGGTTTTAATATAGTGTTTTAATTGTTGCAACCCTGCACTGGGACCTTAAAAGTGAAGGGCAGGCAAATAATAATACAGATATGATTAGCAGTCATCTGAATCTGTGTACGCACCATACATTTAAAGTATGACTTCACCCAAAGGATCCTGGGATTTTGAAAGTTGTAGCTCGAGGGAGGAAACTACAGTACCCAGGATTCATTGGGTGGGTGGGGGGAGTCATGTGCTTTGAGACCCAGTGTGGTGTAGTGGTTAAGAGCAGTAGACTCATAATCTGGTGAACCGGGTTCGCGTCTCCGCTCCTCCACATGCAGCGGCTGGGTGACCTTGGGCCAGTCACACTTCTCTGAAGTCTCTCAGCCCCACTCACCTCACAGAGTGTTTGTTGTGGGGGAGGAAGGGAAAGGAGAATGTTAGCCACTTTGAGACTCCTTCGGGTAGTGATAAAGCAGGATATCAAATCCAAACTCCTCTTCTTTAAGTGTGTGCTACAGATGCTGCCAAGGGCAAACCAATATGAATGCAGAGAACTACCCTTGACTTGTTCAACTTGCAGCTAATGTGCCCTTATACAATGCAGACTTAAGCAGTAGTCTCTGCTATCTGAAGCTTGCAGGGATATGATCATCATTCATTAGATCAGCATCAGAAAGGTCAGTGTTGGCAGGATTACAAACCAACTGAGACACCATCCCAGAACTCCAGCCAAGATCTGTTGGCTGGCCTTCTTGGTAGCTTCTTCATTCATAATAGGTTGCTATGAATCTGGGGGCAATAAGATTGAAGCAGCTGCAGTAGTTCCAGAACTGAGGATCAACTGTTAACACAGCATTCCTTGAACCAGGGCTGCCAGTTTCCCCCCGTATATGGTGGTTCTGTTCGTTTCCTGTGCTTTTAGATGCATGGCATGATTTGGGGGAGGGTGTGTGTGAACCAAACCTGATATCCTGGGGAATATCCAGCAATAGTCATACACAATTCAGTACATTTATTGTGCTAGACAATTATGCTATAAAACACCTAAACACAAACACAGTAATAACATAACAAACACCAATAATATTAAAGAAGAAAAAATAGAAGTACCATCAGTATCTTAGTGTACCATCAGTACCTTAGCGTCTCAAATTTCAGTAGCATCCTGTGCGTTGCCAAAATCCGGCACCCCTGCCTCTCACCTTCTGTTAGACTTCATAGCTGTGGCGCCTGCTGCGGTGCCCCAGAATTTTCACGCCTGGTGAAACTGAACAGCTCACACTCTCCTCTATCTGCCTTTGGTACCATTAGCGAACTCAGCTTCAGATTAAACCTCAGAGTTCCCTAAACAATTTGCAGCAATATTATCTAACACTTTTTTTTTTGCAGCCAGTGCAAAAAAGATACACTTCATGTGTCACAAAGCTGTTAGTGTCACTCAAAAGAAATAGTACTGTTTCTTCCAAGGTGTTCCTGCTTCCATATGTCAACAGACATTTCAGAAATCTCTCTTGTATTACTATATAAAGGACAGATTAACAGATAGTGAATAATATCTTCCACCTGAAATTGGCCACAAACACAGAACCTGCCGTCATAAGTGACCTTGTTGCAGTGACCACCCAGAACTGCAGTAGCATTTGAAATTGCAGCTCAGTGAAGGCATTTCTTAAGAGATCCATTCTTTTCAATAGGTCTACTTGGAATGTGACTAATGTTGGCTATCACCCACTGTCTCTAACTTAAAAATGGCCTCAAGAGCAGGCTGACATAACCACATTCCATAAAACATCAAAAGGCATAGCAGGGAATCAGCAGACATCTATTGTCTGCCAAGAAACCTGAGAAACGTTTTCTCCAAGTAACGGCCAGATTTAAGTGTCCATTAATTGGCCATAACTTAGGCCATCAGCTCTGACCCACTCTCAATTCCTTTTCTGATTTCCTCTGCCTTCAGTAATTAACACCAAGACCTGGCAGAGTCTGGCATTCAAAATAAATCCA
The DNA here is from genome assembly GCF_965153285.1 of Podarcis tiliguerta. Lineage (NCBI taxonomy): Eukaryota > Metazoa > Chordata > Lepidosauria > Squamata > Lacertidae > Podarcis > Podarcis tiliguerta. The sequence continues at coordinate 38,589,244 of NC_139543.1, read as the reverse complement.
CACACTGGCTAGTCGAAATTTGCAAGGGGTGCTCTGCTCCAAGTTTCCCATGTGATCTGTCCCAAAGGAAGATTCCTCCCTGCAACAGTGTCATCTTGAAAGAAGAAGGCTAAAGTGGTGATGGTGGTGAAATGGAGAGGGATTGTCCAGCAGTGAGAAGGGCACAAAGAGAAGTCTGCTCTTCTGGCTTTCATTAGGCCCGGAAGTCTCACTAACAAGAAATTCCCAGCGCAAATGTACCAGAGGTAAAGGCCCAGAAGCCCAAGCAAACTGCAGTTGCCATAGATCTGTGTTCCTGGAATTTCCAGTTAGTTTTTACTTGACCAACCACTCCCCTTTGACTTTCCCCATTGCTACTGCTGAAGGTAGAAGTGATGGAGAAGTGAAATTGATTGTAGGGTAGATTTGGAATTGAGTTGAATTTCTTTGGAAAATCCTGAGCTTTTGTGTATGAGTTCTCAGTAATCTGCGAAGAACAAAAACCTGAAACAACAGCCCTTTTCTAGACTGGAAGTGCGGATGTGAAACTTACCCATGTTTACAGAGAAGTTAGAATGATTTTTTATCTCCTTTCTGCATTGCTGGACTATGGATGCCCCCTGTTTAAACCCTTTCTTGATTTAGTGCTCATCCACACTTTTGCTTGATCCGTATTTTCATTGTATTGTGTACCAATTAATTCCATCAGGTCTAAGAGCTTTTCCTGTTGCTCCATGGCTGTGCCTTGAGAAAATCCGATCTTACTCGCTGAGTCAGGTCTTATCAGATGCATGGAAAATCTGAAGAGAGATTTGCTTAACGGAGCTTCAATTCAGCGGGTAAAATCAGATTTCCACAAGGCACAGCTGCAGAACAACAAGAAAAGCTCTCAGACCCAGGGGAATTAATCAGAACACAATGTGATCAAAATATGGGTCAAGCAAAAGTGTGGATGAGCTCTTATTTTAAATGCTCCCTAGAGTCATTCAGGTCCAGCCTGAGATGTCTTGCTACCTGAGGCAATGGACCCGACAGCATCCTTCTCATTTCATGAACAGAAGCCAGCTAAATTGGCAGTTAGAAATACTTGTCCTGGAAGCCATGCATGTAATAAAATGTCAAAAAGGATGCTACCCTGCTCAAAGGATGCAGCTCACATCATTTTGAACTCAAGGTTATGACTTCTACTGGTTTAAATGGATCTGGATAGGCCTTCAGTGTGTGTTTTTCAGAAGGCCAACATTAAAAATTAAAATATAGGCTGCAATCCTATACCCACTGATCTGGGGAGTATGTCCCATGGAATTCAGGGGTACTTACTTCTAAGTAGACATGCATTGGGTTGTGCTGTAAGGCTATGATTCTCTGTACACTTACATAAGAGTAAGCCCCATTGAACTAGGTGAGACTTACTTCCAATACATGTGTGTAGGACTGCACAGCGTTTCATAAACTATAGCAGTAATAAGTAGTTATACTTTAAAAATGATGAATAAGCATGTGATGTTAGGTCATCATTGTATCAAGCTGTGTCTGTTTTTAAAGTACTGTATAGCACATTCAATTTGCTGTTTTCATGTTCTGTTGATGGGAACATAGCTAACAAGTTTAGGCTATGCCAATTCTATGCTCTCAGACAGTTTGTGAAATGATAATGAAAATAACTATCTTCAGTATTCTTATGTACAGCAGTGGACAACCTGAATAGACTCACACATGGAAGAGTTGCCTGTAACAGGGTGTGGCATAATCCAAGACTTGGATTATGATGACCTTGCTGACATCTTTGTCCACCAGCTTAGAAAAACTGGATGGGGCTGTTATATATATTGTGAATATTTACTCAGTCCTAAAAGTCTTATTGAGACAGTCCATTTCCTTCAGTATTTTGCCACTTATGAAAATCATTGAAATAAGAAATTCTGTCTAAGAATGTTCAACTCTCATTAACTGACCCTGTTTTGCTTCTGTATTCAGAAAGGAATTTGATACAGAACTTCAAGGCAACCTGATAGAAAGGAGCAACTAATTGACTTGAGAGCGTCATCAATAATGAGGAATCGGCTACAGAATTTTCAACATCAGAAGGACTGATCTGGATGCTGTTACAAAGTGTATTGCAGATGTGAAAATCACTCCTGCTTCTTATAATGAAGTAACACTGGAAGTGAAGATTCTTGGATCTTGGTGAGAGTGGATGACATCTACGTGTCATCACATCGTTTGTTACTTTGTTAGTGGGGATGAAAATATAATTCAGGGGCATCTTGTTGAGTAGATTGCAAATTGTTAGGAACGAAAAGTGGTGCATGGCCGGGATTTGTATGTTTGAAACTATATTTTATATAGCGCTATATTTTTAGCAGAAGAGTGGAATATAATTCATTCTTATAAATGTACATATGTACGTGCGGGTGTGGAGTTGAAGCAAAATATTAAGCACAACCTCAGGTGCCAGATGCGGCCCCTGAATCCAATTTTTCAATCCAGTGTGTCATATACACGGGATCAAAATACACAAGAAACGAAGATGTGGCAAGTCTCCTACTGTATTTCAGATATTGCTTTGGCAGGGTGGACTTCACACGTGTGCACGCTTGACAATGGTGGTCTGTAGGCACACCCTTTATGAGTGTGGTGTGTCTATAGTTCACAGCCATGCGCCATATGGAATGTTGCTTTTATCTGCATATGCAAAGAAGGTATTGGAGAAGCATTCAGACAACCCAGCAATGGGTGCACTATAAACGGATTAGGCAGAAGAGAAAAATGAAGCATGCCTCAACTGGCCCCAGGCAGCTTTTAAGATCTGCTGCTGGAATAGATGTATGGCACATGTCTGTGAAATGCCAGATTTAATGAGGTCAGGTAGTGTATACAGAGCAGACCTGTGGAGAAACAGGCAAGTCCAACCATCAAGATTTGAGTCGGAGATGAAATACTGCCTTTGGGGAAATGTCCACTGGACGAAGAATCTATGTGAGAGCAGATCAGAACAATGAGCTTATCCTATGACATCCTGAAACTGACAAATAGATGAGTTCACATGTGCATCAGTCTTTGAAATGCATTTTGCCCTAAGTGGTGGGATTTTTAGGCTGTTGTATTTTCTTGTCTCTCTGGAATAATACATGTTGTTTAATCACAAGGGTAGTTATTTTCCCACAATCCAAGTTGACTGTGCTGATAGGGTACTGTTTTCATATTGGGTGAGATACAGGTGCTTGTAATGAGATAACCCTGGACCCTTGTCTTCTCAATAATAATTCAACCTCTTTGGAGGAGATAAAATTGTATTTTGTTACCCACGTCTCGTTGCGTGAAATGCATTTTCCTCCCCTTTCCTGATCACCTGTGCACAGTCCTGAATAATCCACATATAAATTAAGAGCTTGGATGCCACCAGGCTATGAGATACTGCCAGTGATGGGACAGCTTCACCCAGCACATCTTAACTCATGGGCTGAGCAAAATTGGGAGAGGTGCTCCTGACAAGTATTTACAGTATTTCAAGTATAGATCAAGGACACACACAAAAACTACAATAAATAATCAAGAGAACCAATATCTGCTTAATTGGGTGGCCTAGATGTATATACAGTTCACAACAATCAAATACTTTTTCACTCAGAGTAAAAGGGTTACCACTATATAATGCATATACATGTGCCTGCATATTTTTATTATTTTTTTGTAGTTTGCCTTGTGATCAGTGAAAGTTTCATTGGGAACAAAGAGGTTGATATGGAAGAACATTGGCAGATGCTCTTGTAAAGCAGCCCTTTCAGCCTGAGGGCAGACTATGAATGCGCAGAATCACATTTAACATTTGAAGGTGGATGAGAACTTCTTGGCTGTGTGTGGAAATGATGCTCAGTTCATAACACAAATTCAGTATTCTGAACCAGATCATTATGGATTTCAGTGGCTTATCCACTGAAATCACTCCCTGCTGCTTTGGCTCCCCGTGGTCTCATTCATGTGCTTTGCTTTTTGTTAATACACAGTAGTAAGGAAACCATGAGCTATAACAGTATCAGTCTACACCTGGTCTCCCTATTGTCCCGTTCGTTCCTTTCAGAGTCTATCCAGAATTTCTGGTAGATCAGTATAGCTAGAACTTACCGTATTTTTTGCTCTATAAGACTCACTTTTTCCCTCCTAAAAAGTAAGGGGAAATGTGTGTGCGTCTTATGAAGCAAATGCAGGCTGCGCAGCTATCCCAGAAGCCAGAACAGCAAGAGGGATTGCTGCTTTCACTGCGCAGCGATCCCTCTTGCTGTTCTGGCTTCTGAGATTCAGAATATTTTTTTTCTTGTTTTCCTCCTCCAAAAACTAGGTGCGTCTTGTGGTCTGGTGCATCTTATAGAGCGAAAAATATGGTATTTATTTAGTCAGTCAGTCATTTTAAATTTCCATCTTGTGTTGCTTTTCTTCTTTGCATCTTTTTGAATTTGTGCAAGCAAGTGCTAGTAGTTTTCAAAGGGCAAAGATTCATTCAGCTTGTCACATGAAAATAATTATGTGAGGTTATCTGAATCTACCTATAGGTCTTCCAAAGCAATGCTCTTAAGCAGCTGAGCTGCACCAGAACTTGAGTAGACAGACTTTGTTAACTGATTCTCTGAGTTCTCAAATACTTTTTTCAAAGCAAGCAAAATCAGAGTGCATCAAATGCAGAACAGTTCTGGATACTGGACTAAAATCCTAGATACCTGGATTCTTTTTCTATGAGACAACCAATGACATCTCCACCATGCAAGACCAGCAGTAAAGGGCTAAAAACATACCAAGAAGTTCCTTCTCTACATTCTCCTTGATAATGGGTCTTTCATTATTTCTTTTTGTCTGACTGAGCTTGATCTGCTTTCATGACTTCATTCATTGTCTAAAAACCCAGGTGTTCCCCACAAAACAAATGAAAAGAGTAATGTTTGCGCATTTTGCTTCCTGTCTTGGGTTCTACAAGAACTAGAGACTTGCATTTTTTACATGAAAACTGGGAATCAGGGTTTGTAGCTCACTTGGAAGGGTAACTGGCGCCTTTGCACTCCTCAGCAGATGCCCAGGCTGCTTTTCATTCTGAGTGGGACCTGGAAAATTTGTCCCCAAAGCTCTGCCGACAGTACACTACTATGCACTGGTAGCCTGAAATGACTAGTGAGGGTACACACCAGGGATCTGAAACAGTTCATCCAGTGCCACATATAATACCCATTTAAATACTGCATCGAGAATGATATCATTCTTTTTCTTATTCTGCTTGTGTACATGAGTGGGGTTCTTCTTCTTTTTCTATATCCATAAATACATCAGAGGCAAGCTGAGAAAATTGGTCATTGTTTGAAAGAGACTGGAGAATAATAAAATGGTCTCGTTTTTTGGTTTGTTTCTTTAAAGGTAAGCAGCAAAGATACGGAAAAGCAGTTTCTCCTTTTCTCCAGTACAGCCACTATTGAGATATGCAGTTGATAGAAAGGGAATGTTGATTTCCCCACTAAGTGGCAATGCCGGGGCACTTTATAGGAGATGGGCAGCATATTTATTCATTTATTGCATTTATTTTCCACCTTTTCCTTCAGGAAATTTAAGGTGACATACACGGTTCTCACCTCCCTATGTTCTCCTCACAACCTACCCTGTGAGGTAGGTTAGGATGAGAGGTCCAAAGTCACCTAGTAAGCTTAATGTCTGAGTGGGAATTTGAGCCCCGGTCTAACTCTCTAACGACTACACCAAACTGGCTGTTCATTTTTGTTCCCATCTTGTATTTGTTTTTAAGAACTGCTTTGGGCCTGATCTCTGGGTAGCAGGAGGAAGTAGGAGTGGTGTAATAGCAATGCAAGTAAAAGCTGAACCGCAAGCAAGCAATGGTTGAAGTAGCATGGGGCGAAGTAGGAAGGAGCCTACATCCCAGATAGAATTGCCACCTCAGAACTTCATTGTCTTCTGAGACAGCTCAGAAGAAGAAGAAGAAGAAGAAGAAGAAGAAGAAGAAGAAGAAGAGGAGTTTGGATTTGATATCCCGCCTTTCACTCCCTTTAAGGAGTCTCAAAGCGGCTAACATTCTCCTTTCCCTTCCTCCCCCACAACAAACACTCTGTGAGGTGAGTGGGGCTGAGAGACTTCAGAGAAGTGTGACTGGCCCAAGGTCACCCAGCAGCTGCAGGTGGAGGAGCGGAGACGCGAACCCGGTTACCCAGATTACGAGACTACCGCTCTTAACCACTACACCACACTGGCTCAGGAACAGCAAAAAGGATACCTAACATGATGTTCAGTGTTGGCTTTGGGGTAACATGCACAGGGACCATTTGCTAGATTAGAAAGTCTTCCTGAGTGAATATTAACAAGTTCTGACGAAAACAATGCACACTAACACAAAATCAAATATGTGATCTATAAACCTCTTAATTAGGTCCTGTTGCAGTTAATCAAATGGCACCAAAGTAAATGCAGATCCACCAGTCTAATTGATTTATGGTGATTAACAAGCCATTTGTCTTTCAAATAATCTTGGTGCTAACAATTCACAAATGCACATTTTTTGTGCATTTAAAGCTTTCTTGTCCATAACCAGGTGCGAATGTATTGAATTAAAGTAATGATGTTGAAAGAACAAGAAATGCCAATATGGGTTGGGTCAGCTAGAAGAAATCTCTGTAGTCCTCTTAAATAATCAATATGTGCTGTGCTTTCTAATGCCTCAGATTATTGTAAGCAAACAAAAACTATTCCTTGTATGAGCCACCTCATTTGTGATTGAAGCTAAGAAAGTGAAGTAAAATCATTAATGTGTTTTTCTTTTTTATTCATTGCCTAGAACATTGCATAAAATTACAAATGAATGACATTTACAATATAACCCTATAGATGTTTATTCACAAGTAAACCCCACTGAGTTTAATGAAACTTTAGGTTGCAATTTTAGGGCTTATTCACATTTACCTTTTGCCTCATTCTTTCCACGCTTAAAAGTCCCATGTCTGAGTATGTGGGGTTTTTGTTTTGCTCCAGAGCTCTCTTCATGAAAACGTGCTCTTTAGTGCTCAACCGGAACAAACGTCAATTCAGGTTTTCTGCAGATTGCTGTTTGCTCCCAATGAGCTTGAAAGAGCAGGTGTTTGCAGGCAAAACTCTGGAGCAAAAACAAACAAAATGCTTGGATATGGAGCTTTTTAAGCCTGGAAAGAGCAGGGCAAAAGGTAAGTGTGGATAAGCTGCTTTCCTAGGAGTAAATCCCTTTGAACTCAATGGGCCATACTTGTGAATAGATGTCTAGGGTTGTACTGTTAATCGCTTTCACCCCTGATTCTATTGATTTGTAGCCAGTCATACCCCTTCTCATCCATTACTGACCTGTCCTTTCCTCAACACAGTTATATTACAGTTGATGATTAAAACATCCAGCGATAGTGAGTTCTAAAGGTCAGGAGTGTTCTTTGTGAACCTATTTTCTTTGTTCAGCCATCACAGAATATATCTGTTCTGTGATGTAGCAGCAGGCTTTCGATCTAGGAGTATGACCCAGGGAAAATTAATCACTTTTAAGTCTTATTGATTTCAAGGGCAGAGTTGCTCAGGTTACCTTTGGTTGGGCTACTAGCATTCTAGCTTTGTATGTTCATGACTTTAAAAAAATGGACTAGAAGCCTGTCTCTAAAGAGTTGGCTGATAAAATTCCAATCAACACATAAAGTTCAGCCTCCTTGGGGTCCACATGGAACCTCCAAGATCGAACCTGAGGCTGTATACCATGACAGATGTACATGACAGAGCTCAGGAATGCCCTGCTGATCAAGCAAGGTTCAACTGCAATAATAATAATAAACTGCCTGAAGGTACTTCACTGAGAGGCTGCATTTCAGCAGTTCACCACATAAGGCACTGCACCCAGACACAGTAGCTCATGCTGCTGCTCTTGATTTGCCTTGCTTCCAACTGTCTTGTGTCTCATTCTCACACCCACCTTCGCTTGGCATAGAGGTTAGGTAACCAGCACACTGTAGCAAGCAAAGCCATGCATGTTCCAAATGGCCTCTCCCCGTAGCTGCAGCCTTCCTGATGTATAACACACCCCTTTCCTCCTTGCACCGTTCCTGCTGCTGGAGCTTCACCGCCTCGAGCACCCTACAAGATGCTCGGCTCTTCTCTCAGTTCAAAGCAGCTTGTGAAATTAAAAGGATATGTACTCTAAAAGCAAGTGATCTAAAAAAAGATTCTAAAAACTATTCAACTCTCCCCAAAGTCAAGCAGCAACCACATGAACTTGACACAGCAGACAAGCAGCAGCAAAAGATTAAGGCGTACTCTGGCAGGCGTGTCGGAACAGGGAAGCTTATAAAGCCTAAGTGCCTCCAGGATTCAGCACTGGCAAATATTCCCAGGGAAACCGATCTGGAACGCCAGGCCCATCAGGGCTGAAGATTTAGAAGGCCCTGCTTGGACAGTGAACACCAGGCTGGAGGCCTCTATGCTGACCCTTACACATGGAATGAAATACAGTGGTACCTCGGGTTACAGACGCTTCAGGTTACAGACTCCACTAACCCAGAAATAGTACCTCAGGTTAAGAACTTTGCTTCAGGATGAAAACAGAAATCGCATGGGGGCGGTGCAATGGCAGTGGGAGGCCCCGTTAGCTAAAGAGGTACCTCAGGTTAAGAACAGTTTCAGGTTAAGAACGGACCTCCAGAATGAATTAAGTTCTTAACCCGAGGTACCACTGTAGATAATGGGAAACAATATTTGAAGTATGGAGGACCTTGGCCAGAGATGGGGAAACTGTAGCCCTCTTTGGCTCCAACCTCCAGCAGCTCTAGCCAGGAAGGCCAGTGAAGGGTGTTGTCCTGCAACATCTGGAGGTCTACAGATTCTCTATGCATGACCATAGACATATTGAGCTTTATAGATGTAAACCCGCACCTTAAATTGGCTCTGGAAGCGAGTAGATAGCCATCATAGTCCAGGTTTTAATATGCTCACTCCTTCGCAGTAGTTATAAAGGCTTTAGAAATCCACCAATGAAGGGGTCATGCCTACCAATCCCTTGGTAGGGCATTCCAAGGATGTGGCGTACCTACCTTAGATCTGATAAAGACCCAGCCCCCGCCCTGTTCCCAGCATAACAAAGGACTGCTTGCCAAGGTACGTGGAATTACATTTGGAGGCACTGCTAGGATTATATTTAACAAGGGGAGTGCAAAATCCTAAATTAATTGGTTTTCCAACTCTATTGAGTTTTGTGTTAAAGCATTATGTATATTGGTACTTCCTTTGTGAATAAAAAATTATAGAGAGATCATATAGGCCTACAGTGGGATTTAAAATACTGTTCTATATTGTCATCTGCTTTCAAAAATCTGACGACACACACAGGATTTAGCAAGAGTGTAGTCTTCCTGGCTATATTATAAGGTTCTGAGAGGTAATTCAACCTGGATTGTGTTCAGTCTGTTTTTGTTGCTGCTTCCCCCCCATCTCCTCCATACAAAGGCGATTTCTCCGCTGACAGCCACCGAAGAGTTCAGATGAAGAAAAGCCTAATAAGGGCTTGTGACTCTTTCCTATCTGCAGATAACACGACACATTTCTGCTTGAGGAAAAGCAAGATGAAGATTGAAAATAGGTTGACCCTTTGACCAGCAGAAATTAGTCCAATGAAAGAACCGATAAATGTCTCTCATATTGTCTGAAACCAAATGCAGCAACAATAACCAAGCAATCATACTGCTGAGCTGTTTCAGGCACAATAACACGAGTGTGGTTGATTTTTTGTTTTTCTTTATGTAAAGCAACTGTATCTTTTCTATGCTGTAATGCAGCATGATAACATAAAGCAGGGATGAGTATTATGAAGCCCTTAGAAAGGGATAAAAACCTCTGAATCTCAAGTCTGACCAGCCTCAGCCAGTGTGGCCATGGTCAAGGATGATGGGAATTATATGTTATAGGTTCTCAGCCCTGGCTTAGAGAGACCAGGCACCTATTCTTGGGTCATTTTCTTTTACACAGTATAGGGGTCTGTGTGTTGTGTGACTTTACAAAGAAGAATGGCTGAATGAAGTCTGAGCAAATGAACAATTCATAAAATTTCTGTCTCATATAACTTACTGTGCTGACACCAGAACACAGCCTATTTTTTAATTTTTGTGGTGTGCAAAGAATGATTTGTTTAGGCTACTGCTGTGAAAGCATTAGATGACAACATGATCATTGATAGGTTCTAGAATACTATGATTCTATGATCTGGAGCACAGTTGTTTTCCCTTGTTATGAGAAAGTGTACCAAGTCCACCAATGAACGGTCACATGGACAAAGACGATGCCTCTTTAGTTCAAGGTCGGTTAACCTTTGATCCACCAGATGTTGCTGGACTAAAACTCCCATTGCCCCTGACATCTGACCGTGCTGTCTGGAGCTGATGGGAGGTGGGAATCCCTGGACTGCAAGCTGCAATCAGACTGGGAGAAATATATATATATAAAATCTTACGGAATCCATGTCTTGGGACGATGCCCCCTCCATCTCACCTCTTTCCATCTACCGGTCAGAGCACCAAAAGACACTGCATTTGTTTACAATGGTGCTGTTTGTGATATGGCTGCAGGCGCCAGAAGCTTCCTGAGCCCTTCTCTCCCAGGCCTCGCCACATTCGTGACTGCTGCGGCTTAAGGAAAGCGGCTGGTTTGCGAGCTCCCAGCTGGAGGTTGGGGGAAGGGGGTGGGGGATGAGAAGGCAGCAGGCTCTGCAAAGGCCTGGCCGCGCCAGGTTCTGCCTCTGAGCAAACCCGGGGTCCTCTACCTTCTCCCCGGTTCCGCGAACGCTTCCAGAGCTAGCTATGGATTTGCACTGAACCGGGGCGCGGATCAGTTGGACGTGAGCGGGAGCATGTGCGAGCAAGCAGGCAGCAGAGGACTGCAGATGCGCAGTCGGGGGAAAGAGGAGCGGCGGCCGGAGAAAGGCGGCTCGCGTCGTTTCTCCCTTCCGCGCTGGCTGAGGCGAGCGAGGCCGGCAACTTTGCGCTCGCTGCCTTGCGCGTCTCGAGGGCCAGACGCCGCGCTCTCGAGCAGCTGCTCCCGCCGCCGCTGCTGTTTTCCAGCCCGACGACGCAGCTCCTCTTTCTTCTTCTGCTTCTATTTGTTTACAACCGGGTGACATCACTCCTCCCCCGCGCCCCTCCGCTCCGAACGCGACGTCACAATGGTGCGATCCCCGGATTGGCCGCGGCGGGTTCTCAGCCGCCATTGCCGCCCGGACGTGGTTATAAAAGGCGGCGCACGCACAGCCACTTCCTTCGTGCCTCGTAGAAGGAGATGCTGGAAGTGCCTGCTAGTGCAGCCGCCGCTGCCGCCAGCCTACGTCACAGGGAGGCGGCTGAGCAGGGGGGCCTGCTAACTTAAAAGTCCCTTGAACTCGATCGCTCCGTCCCCCTTCTAACCCGCTCCTTTCCCGCCTGCTCTCTCGCCTCCCTCCTCTTCTTCGCTTCCCACCCCCCTTTGAGGCGGCCCCGTGTGCGCCCACCGTGCCCCCTTCTACTCAACGCCCGGAGCTGGCTACCCCTTGCCGCCTCCATGCATCCTGCCCTTTACACCCGGGCCAGCATGATACGCGAAATCGCCGCGGCCGTGGGCTTCATCTCCAAGTTTCTGCGCACCAAGGGGCTGATGAACGAGCGGCAGCTGCAGACGTTCAGCCAGAGCCTGCAGGAGCTGTTGGCAGGTATGGGGGAGGCAGCAGAGGGGGGTGGGAAGGGGACGATTTTAAGTATTTATCTCTTCTCCGCCACCCGCCTCCTCCTCCTTATCTCCCCGCTTTCTAATGCTGCCTCATCCTCCCTCTCCAGGTTTTGTTTCTCTTTCCATCGCAGCATTTGGAGGAGCGGGGATCGCTGCCTCGATTGCATACAGTACTTTTTTCTTTGGTGGTGGTGGGAAGGGTGTTGTGGAGTTAATGACCTCCTATAAAATGTGCCGCAGAAAGAGATTCATTTCGCATAAGACCAGGAAATGGCTCTCCCCACCCCCCACGCGCTTTCAAAAATCGGAATTCACGAGATTGTAGTGCGTTGTTTTATAGTACTATCGCAGTAACGGTTCCTTCGTGCTGTCCCGTCCAGAGGGCTGCGGGGGTGGCACGTTTCCCCCTCGTATGTTCAGCTGCGTGCCTGGAAAGTCCCTTCCTTCCTTCCCTGCCTTCCTCTGTTCCTTCTTCAGTGTTTGTACTCAAGTTCACGTCATGCAGATTAGTTCTCCTCCCCCCACCCCCGGCCACACACACACACACCCCAGACACCAATCGCACTTTTACGCAGTTATGGAAATAAAGGCGGGGCGGCGCTATTCCCCGCCCACCACAGTGGTTATTTGTTTTACATGATGATTCGAATCCACATGAAGGTGATTTGGGTTGAGGTTCGTTAGTTACTGAACTAATTGGGTACATAGGAGTTACTTTGCACAGCTATTGGTATAAACGCGTGAAGGTTTGTTTATCCCGCTCATCTGCATCCTTTTGCTTTTGGGGACAGACACAAGTGGCCATAAGCTGCGTGTTTGTCTCTTTCGGAAGGAAAAGCTCCTTTGCAGAAGGAATCGGTTTCCTTCTCTCGTCTGCGCTGGGTTCGAGGTTGGTCCTATCAGCTTTTTGTGTGTTCTGTGCCCCTCAATTGCAGTCCAAGGGGGTTGCTGTAGCCATAATCTTTGCACATTTGGAGACTAAGAATCCTATTTATTTTTCCTCCTGGTTTCTTAGTGAAAGGATTTTTGTCAACACTTCATCTCTGTGGCAAGGCTGTGGTAGTGAATAGTACCGTTTACCCTTTTCTGCTCATCTGGTTGGAGTTCTTCGCTGCAAACACACATTTACATGGAAGCAAGACCCAATGAACAGAAAGAGGACTTGTTTCTACGTAAACATCTGTGGGATTGTGCCGCTAGTGTCCCTTTTCTACCTCGGCTGTTCTCCAAGCTATGGTGGTAGCCCTTTTTCCTTCTCTCCCTTTGGTGGCTGCTGCAGGGGCATAATGCCATGCTAATTCCTGCTGCTGCTGCTTATCCCACAACACACAGCTGCCCCTCATTTTCTTTTCGCTTTGTCTTAGTGTGCTTTCCCTTCATTGTACTAAGACAAAGAAATGCCAGCAAGGAGATTGTAATGTAGTAATTCAGTATGATGCGATTAGGTTTTGTGTGTACATTATAAGACTGGGTCCAAGTTGCTCCTTGAAGTACATTTATCATAACAATAAAACAACCTACATTGGACTTGGCTGTTATTCTTTTGCATATTTTTTTAAAAAATAAATAACCCCACTGTTTCTAAACAGTAAAAATGGTTTGGAGGAAGAAACAGCCCTTCTAAAGAAAACGACCATCTTATTGGATTAAATGCATCTTACTCTGAGTTGCTTACTTGGAAAGGCTCCTAAGCACAGTTCTGGAAATAATAGATAAATAAAATGATGGGTAGCATTGGAAGATTTTAGTTAAAGCAGTTTAACCTACTGTAACAAGATTCCCGTTCTAATGTAAGAGCAAATGTTGGCCCCCTGAGAGTAAATACCTAATCCATACATGTAAACATATAAGGATGAGTCTGAATTTGAGCAAAACATTAAGATTATTGAGGGAAATGTCAAAAAGTTCATTTTTTCAAAAATCAGTCACCCAGTGTGTTTCAGTAATAATAGACTCAAGAGATAGCAAACCAATTCTAAAAAAGAAATATGCATAACTTGCCTATCCCAAGTGTTAGGAATGCAGAATTCTGGAAAACTTATAGCCCAACATATGTGACACAGTACTTAGGGCACCTCTTTGTTCAGCACTGCAGGCAAGGTTCCACTTCACATGTTAGAATTTCATATGTGCATATTCTTACTTGCTTATGGAGAAGGTTGCACAAGTCTCTGTGATATGTTGCACACATCAGGAAATAGATTTCATGCTTCTTTAAGATGTGTATTTATGGTACAGCTGAAAAAAGATGTGGGAGAATATTACTGCATTACAAACTACACATAATGAAACTGTGAAGAGGCCTTTGGATATAAACTCAAGATTCTCTCCCCCCCCCCCAGACCCCCAAATTGGTTTTATCGCCCTACTTTGAGGTGTCTAGGTGCCCAATTACATGTTTTTCTCACCCCCATTTGTGGAGGGTATCATTCAGTACTGATTTTATACATGCATAGGCTGTTAAATGTGCCCTTAGCTACAATGATCGAAATACCTGGTTTCTGTTGAGGCTTCCATTATTTTCCAGGCCATCGAATATTATTCTACATTTTTGCATCTGTGTCACATTTCTCTCCCCCCCCCCCCTTGTTCTAAGCTACCATTTTCAAGCGTAATAACACGATTACACACATTGGTTATCTGAAGAGCAAAGTATGATCTTTTGTTGCTTTTCATTTTGTTCTGTAGAACACTATAAACACCACTGGTTCCCTGAAAAGCCATGCAAAGGATCGGGCTATCGCTGCATCCGGATCAACCATAAAATGGATCCCTTGATTGGGCAGGCAGCACAACGAATTGGACTCAGCGGTCAAGAACTGTTCCGGCTTCTTCCAAGTGAACTCACTCTCTGGGTCGACCCTTACGAGGTATCCTATCGCATCGGAGAGGATGGCTCAATCTGTGTGCTGTATGAAGCCACACCAGCAGGAGCTAGCCAAAACAGCACCAGCATGCAAATGGTAGACAGCAGAATAAGCTGTAAGGAAGAACTTCTCTTGGGCAGAACCAGTCCCTCCAAGAGCTACAATATGATGACTGTATCAGGTTAAGATAATAGCCTATGGATGGATCATCTTATAATGGATGGATAAAATTTGGTTTTTACTTTGGGTGGGCTCCTCTGGGGATGGATTATGGAATTTAAACCATGTCACACCTGTGAAGACCTGGCACAAGATAGAATGGTAAACTTTTATTTTATAGTGGCAGTGCCATAGTTTCGACAGTACCTTTCAGTGATTTAAATAGCCTGTGAGTAAAGATGATTGCTTTATTTCCTAAGGTGTGAAGTTGTCCAAGGAAGGCTGCAGTTTTCTCCCAGATGTCTTGCTTAATTTTTTTCCATTTTTTTTTTGAAAAAACATCAGTTTTCAGCCTAAAGCTATAGCTATAAAATTTATTCTCTGCAGTAAATGTTGCAGAGTAAATTTGCACTATTGACATTTTTAGAAAAAAAAATTGTTAACATTTTTGGCAGCTCAGTAACAAGACTTGTTATGAACATGGTAGTACTGGAAATTTTATCTGACAAGACTTTTACCTAGCACTTAACAATATGTAAAAACTGTACATAAGTCACACTTGGTGAGCATGAACTGGGGAAAATGGTCAGATCTCTGTATATTGGCCTTCAAAGTAGCAAGTGAGCAGGATCTGCTATGCCAACAGGCTTGAGAGAGACCATATAAAGACACTGTCTGAACTGTGGTGTGTTTTACCAGCCAGCTATCTGTACATTTGCTAGCTTGTAGTTTTCTAAGACTGAGTAAACCTCTTATTTTTAGAAAGTGGAGGTCTGGTTTGTAATTTCCTTGTACTTAATTGGGTAAAAGTCTTTTCCACAAACCACCATCTATTTTGTGAACTTTGTTAGTCATCTTTTTTTTTTTTTTTTTTGGTAAATTATGAACTGGTGTAAATTTGTACAGTTCATGTATATTGATTGTGGCAAAGTTGTACAGATTTCTATATTTTGGATGAGAAACTTTTCTTCTCTCTATAATAAATTGTTTCCTATCTTGGCATTTTAATTTAATCTCTTGTCGTGCTTGCATAGGATCAGTTTAAATTATTTTTAGTCCTAGTGGACTTTTGTAAAGGATGGAAGCACTTGAGGCAGGGGAGAGCTTGATAAAAGTTTTGGATGGAAGAAGAGGATCATTGGGTATAAATGTTTGAGGAGCCCAGACCATACATTAATGTATCACTTTTAACACCTTTAAAAATGGGCCATAACGTGGAAATAATGCAAGGGTCCAATTATTCCTAAATATGAGGAAAACATGCAGAACGACCAACAGACATGCAGAACAACCAACAAACGAGCAGTGAATAAATCCTGCGGATCAATATTTACATGGTTTCCTGATGAACGAGGAGCTAGCAAACCATTAAAACAAGAAAAAATAAAAATACACCTCATTTCCAACTTGATGGATGCCCAGCTCAATTGGTATTTACTAGGATCATTGTCACACAGCCCTTAGGAGCAGGTTAACCACTCAACAGAAAGGTTGATTGCCTTTTGCTTTTCTTCAAACACAAGATTCTCTTAGAGTTCAGTGAGATGGGATCCAGCAAAAGGTATGTATGTGTATGTTTTTCTTTCCCAACGATAGCAGGTGTTCTGGTGCTGGCCTGATGACACTAAGGCAGACATCTTAGCCACTTTGCTTGGAGGTGAGCAGGACTTCCAAGTAAATGTGTGTAGACTTGGGCCGAGAGTCTGAATTTATAAACTTGTAAATAGAGCTTGTATTCTGCAAGTTTATATCCTTTTCCTGGCTGCTGATGCAAATGGCCCTTCCCCTAATCCAAGGCTGGTTTCAGTACCTGTCTCATCCATCTGCGTCCATCCTATATGGCTTGGCACACTGCTAAAGTATTTCCTATTGTGGGAGGTTCATGTTGTATGGTGTGCCTGCTAAATCTAAAAAATATCCCATTTTAGGGCTAGTAATATTGGATTACCTCCATACCAAATTGTTACTTTATGACTTTTAGATGAGGGATGGGGGCGAATTTGTCTCTCCAGATGTTGTACTACCACTGATAATGCTTGTAGATAGCAGTTACATCATCTGGAGGACCAGAGGTTCTGTTCCTGTTTCAGACGTGCCCTAACAATATTGATCATAACACTGTGGGAAGTCCAAGGTTGTTTACATTAGGAAATCTATTAGCTTGGATTCTGTAAGCAATAGGCATAGTCCCAGTTTATGAAATTATCCACCCTCTCAAAAAAAAATAAATAATAAAAAAATCAAACGCTGAAGGGTGGTCAGATCTCCCACAGCTCATCATTTGATATCATGTGTAACTTGCTTTCCTCAACTTTTGAGTTCTTGCCTCTGAGGTAAACTAAATGTCCTGCTTCAAGTGAGGTTTCTAGTAATCTGAGTTTCTTGGACCCAGTGTATACCACACTTCAGTTTCTAAGTGGTGGAGAATGTGTCTCCCTCCATACATCGCTGGACTAAAGTTCCCATCGTCCTGATTATTGGTCATGCTGGCTGTGGCTGAAGGAGGAAGTGCAGTCTAGCAACATCTGAAGGGCCACATGTTCCTGAACCTATTCTAAGTTTTGAGGAAATGCCATAGCCTTCTGTAGAGATGATGCACTTCAGCTTCTTGGCTGAGGGTTATTGTTCACTTAAGCACTACATCCATGTCCAGTCAATTATCCATGGCCAAGCTACGCTGGAAAGCAAGTTCCTAAGCACCTGTAGAAGCTGAATTATGACATGAACTTGAAAGAGCTATATTTTCATGATCTCACACACAACTTTTCATTAGCCTTAAAATGCCTACACAGCCTGGTCCTTTCCAGTAGTGTATTATTTCTGTAAAGCTCTACTGATTTTAATTGTAGGCAACAGTGAGTGCCACTCTTTCCTGAGCAATTAATAAATTAATTTCACTTTACCTGAAGGTCATAGTAAAATTGGGCTAGAGCGTTACGAACTTTTCATATAGGGAATGAACACTGTCACATACTTGAGCCTTTTGGCCTTCATAGGTCCAGCTTCCTATGTGCTTCTTGTCTTTGAGTGTAGTTATTATCAATATTTTTTAAAAAAACTTTTTAAAAAATATGTTGGCATTTGTCTTGGCAACCCTTTTTTAATTTGTGCATGGGTTTTAGTTGCTAAGTAGGTCAGCTGCTAGGGGGAAAAGGTGCTTTTCTGATAACACTGAAGACAGCTGCTTTATGTAAACAGCTTGCATCTTCGGTGAGCCAGTGCTTGCTCTGAAACCTTACTTATTCGAAACGGCTTGAAAGATTGCAAATATGTGGTTGCACTTAAGCAGAACACATAACCCCTTTTGGAAAAAAGTAGTAATTGAAAGTACATTGACAGTGGTTTCCTGTGACTGAAATACTATTTTGTTTTGCAGCTTCCTTCTTTTGCGCATGAAAGACTTGCAGATGCAGCTCTGCTTGATCTAGCATGCTTATGCTTTTCTCTTTGCTTTTTAACCAAGCTTTGGAACCTGAAGCATTTGGTTGCCTTCATGATGTCAGTTCTGGCAGTCATGGAAGCAATATAAGTCTCGTCTTTTGTCAGGTTGGCTGCTACACCTGCTGCAGGAGGCTTATTTGTGATACTGAATTTGGAGCAGGCCCTGTGTGATGGCTAACATTTTGAATCCTTTTAAGGCTTGGGTGACTTTGTTCATGACCCTTCTTAAGAGCTTTTGCATAACTTGTAGAGCTGACCCTCACTTTGTCTCTCACAACTTGAGTAAATATTCCTCTTGACTACAGATCTTACTAGCAGCATTTTAAAAAACCAGTAACAAGGCATTTGCGTTTAAAACAAACAGCTTTTGAGATTGTCAAACTATGTGGTGTATAGTTGCACAGAACCTAGTCAACCACAGGAAAAGTTCGTCTGTTATGCTGAAGAGTAGTGCCACCACTATAAAATTGACTTTTGGACCAAACATTAGCAGAATAGTATAATTCTAACCTGCAAAGTTTGTTGCAGTGCAGTCTTAAATTGATCATTCTCACAGGAACACTGAGAGGTAGACTGCTGTTAATTTCTCTCAGATGCAGAAATTCATTCTGAGAGGAAGCTTATTAACACAAGGTGACCCAGCCACTTCAGAGATGAGGAAAAGTGTGAAATGAAGTTGTGCAGGGATAGGTAGCATGGAGCCCTCCAGGTGTTGTTAGGCTACAACTCCCATAAGCCACAGCTGGCATAAGTTTTACTTAGCCAGATGAATATATATGTATAAATCTTTATATGAGTACAATAGTTCTAAAGGAAAAGTTATACTTTATTTCTAGGTGATGGGAGCAGGCCTAGCCTTAGAGGTACCGATTTTCTCACATAGGAGAGTGTTCTAAGGTGACACCAACTGTAGTTTTTATATATCTGCTTATAGTAAAAAATAAATATGTGGCTGATAAATTGGACCTTGTTTTCAAATCAAATAAAAACCCTTTGATCAATTGGCTAATCAAACATGGCAGTCCTAATAACAATCTGTGTTCATAATTCAGTGACGATCTACCCCCTACTTCTTGTTTGACTTCAGTTTAAGGGTGCAATCCTATATACACTTAAGCTGGGAGTGAGTTTCATCATATTCTGTGCAGACGTGTACAGCATTGAACTGCACATGTTTTTGGCAGAATAAATAAAGCATCCTGTTATGCTTTTGAGGCCATTGCTGCTCAAGCTCAGTCTAGGTGAGACAGTTGCTTGTTTTGCTGCCTCATAAACATAAGAGACAATATTTGTTTTTTTAAAGACTTATTCAGTCAATGGATCAGTATTTAGTTTCTAAATGGTAGCCTTTAAAGCAGAATTGGGCGTCTTCCATATGTTGTTAGAACCCAACGATATAGATAGCGAGATATCAAATGTTATTGTTTTTCAGTATCAATAAAAATTCCACAGGTAAAGAAAAAGAATAAAACCCAACTATCTGCTTCATCCAGCATGTGCAATGTTCAGAAAAGATAAGTTTTGTAGGGCCACAAGTTCTCCACTTGCCTTAAAGCATTAGAACGCTTATCCTACCTAACATCTGTTTGGAAAATGATATTAAATATGTCTTTGTGAGGTAGCAGTGGATATTAAGACCACAGAATGTTAGATGACACAGTCTTACCAGGCTTTGTGCATGGCTAGAGGACAAATTATGACACTTCTGAAATGTCCATTATGAAGGGAGGTGACCTTCCTTAGCCACTCTCAGCTAAAAGCTGTGGTTAGGTTTTTTTTTCACTGCTGAAACTTCAGTAATAGCCTATCCTTTCTCATAAACACAGGTAACTGCCAGAAACAAGTCAGTTTTAGCATCTGTGTGTTTGGATGTGTAATACATCTCCTGCCAACTGAGACTTCCAGGCAGTTGAGGTAACTAAGAGGCCTGCTGTTTCTGATGCCAGTGCTCAAAATGGTGACTCACCTCTTCAAACGAGAGTTGGGCTTAGAAATGGTTTGAAAGCAAAAGGCATTTTTTTGAGTTTTGTTTACAAAACACTCGCTTTAGTTTATCAGCCTTTGAAATACCCGGCCCACTTTTATGTTTTCTTTTGATCCAAGCCCTAAATTTTAGGGTTCTAGTGAAAGTCTCTTTCTCTGTTCACCTCAGCCTACTCTGATTTTGGTCTTGAGGGAGTCCCCCCCCCCCGCCACTTTATGGCCAAACAGCTTGCCACACATTTCCAGGCAGAAAATGAGGCTCAAGGCATGCTGAAGGACAAGTAGTCACTGTAAGTGATTGAGAATTCATTTGATAGCATGGAATATGTATCTTGATTTGTAATCTCTGGAAACTGATCCAGCAGTCGCTCTTTATCCGAGCTGAATTAATCCTGAATAATAAGCATTTAGAGTTTTTATAAATGCCCTCTAGACAGCACACAAAATAATATTTTATCTTAATAATACCTCTCAAATCTGTGGTGTGTGAACTATTATTCCTTTTTTATGTATTTTATACAGAAGTCACTGGGAGATTAGCTCCTCCATATTCATGCAATTGTGAATGTGAATCCTGAGGAACGAAGTCATCGTGTAGTAACTAGTTCATTTCAAAAAATAGTTGTTGGCCTTTCTGGACGCAGCAGGAACAACTGTACATTGACCATTTCCCCAGGTCTGCAGCCCACAGTTGTTTGTTTGCTTTGTAGGACTTTGTTCACTCATCATTGCTGCAGTTCATAGTTGCAGGTTATTTGGTGTATAAAACTTGGCCTCTAATGAACTGGCAATGTTATCGATGCGGCATGAATAACTTATCAGGACTAGGAGAGTTGGTAATGAGGAATTAATAGGAACTCTATGAAGAAAGTACAGTGTTTCCTGACGGCTAATTATGACTTTTCCACTCCCACAAATGTGATATTGCATAAAAACATCAAGGTAGAAGGGCAAGACTTGCAAAATCAGTGAAATGGACAAGCATACAGCTGGGTTCTAGGTGAATTCTCTCTTTGCCATGGTTTCTTGAAACTAATCAAATTTCCACTTTGTGTCACTCTCATAGGATGCTAGGGAAAAGTTTAAAGTATGTTAAGTGTACAGTTAAGAGTTTGCGATTGACAAAAATAGATTGTAGGGATAAATAACCAGACCAAAAGCAATAAGAAACTGTGATTTATTAATGTTTAAACTTGTGACAGAAGGTTTTTTGTTTTTTGTTTGTTATACCTACATTCCAGGGTGGTAGCAACGTCGTGTGAGAAGCAGGATATTAAACTAGCAGCTTTAAAATATTATTTATTTTATGAATCGATTCCTGTAAAACATCCCAAAGCAATTTGACAATTGAAATGTCAACAATAAAAACACACATTAAAACAATTTAAAGTCCAATACAGATAGAAACATTGGATTTATACCCTAATTAGTTATGTAGCAACCACACTGTATACACGGGATCTGGGGGCGCTTGGGTGCAAGGTGACTTTCAAAGCCAATAAGGTCAGATACTGTTTAGCTTTGTTAGCTACGGAAACAGAGAGCAAGCTGCAGCTGCACACATATAAACAGTTACCCATTGCTAGACCTCTGTTCAGGCAGACCCATCTGCTCAAAACATACAGTTGAAAAATGTCTGCATGGAATGCTCTTAAATTTAGGACTAAGCTAATTTGCCTTTAGGGACGCGGGTGGCGCTGTGGGTTAAACCACAGAGCCTAGGACTTGTTGATCAGAAAGTCGGCGGTTCGAATCCCCACAACGGGGTGAGCTCCCGTTGCTCAGTCCCTGCTCCTGCCATCCTAGCAGTTCGAAAGCACGTCAAAGTGCAAGTAGATAAACAGGTACCGCTCCAGCGGGAAGGTACACGGCGTTTCCATGCGCTGCTCTGGTTCGCCAGAAGTGGCTTAGTCATGCTGGCCACATGACCTGGAAGCTGTACGCCGGCTCCCTCGGCCAATAAAGCGAGATGAGCGCCGCAACCCCAGCGTCGGTCACGACTGGACCTAATGGTTAGGGGTCCCTTTACCTTTACCTTTAATTTGCCTTTGGATTGTGCCCATTGTATCTTAACAGATTTTAGTTCCAATGCTACTATCTTCCTCAGGCCCAGCCCACCCATAAGGTGACTGCCTCAGGCGGCAGGATCCACATGGGCAGCAGATCTTGATATAGAGCTTTATTCAAGGCCGGCCCACCAATGAGGCAAGGTGAGGTAACTGCCTCACGTGGCAGGATTCATCGGGACAGCAGATCCAAAGGTCAATCTTTCTTCCCCCTCCCCTTGTTCCTGATGTAGCTCTTCCCTGGCGGGGAGGGGGTGTTATTATGAATGGTTCTGAATGGTTTATGTCTAGTGGGCACAGTCCCAAGAACTATCTGAGGCATGCTCTATTGCTGGTAAAGCATATCAGCTATATCGTATCTGGCTTCTCATATCATTGGTCAAATATAATATCTATACAAAAATAAGTTTAAGGAAGATGTTAAAGTTTTAAGCAGCTTATTTCAGTGCAGTAGCTTCTTGAGTTCTTGTTAATCATGGCTCTATGGATGTCTTTAAAAAATAATTGTCCTCTTCCTGTGGAACTCTGAATGCAAGTAAGAATAGTGCACCTGTGACATTATACCACTTTCCATGCATTAGATTTTTGACTTTGCAGAATGAGTTTAGGTACAGTGTATGCGCAACCATCACACATGCATTAGGTATTCATTGCCACTGTTTGAATTAGGCCTCAGCAAGTGAATAGCAGGGCATTTTATAAAAGGTGAACTTCAGCAGCAGTATAAGGTTGGGACATTGTGTGTGCTTGTTCACAGTGAAAGAAACTTCTGTCTTCTGGTAATCATCCACTTGACCCCTAATCCTTCAACTTGTTTGTGTACCCTTTTACAGGTATTTGGCTTTCTGTTTGGGTCATGGCCTTTCTTAAGACTTTTTCCTCTCAAATGTCAGCATTTGACCTGTCTCAGCTTGTTTGACGTAAACTAGAATCTGGATTGTTTTATTCTTATGATGCTTTGTTTTCATTCTTATAATATTGAATCAAAGCAATTATTTATACTGTACTTACTATAGATAATACTTTACATTCATCCAATTCATCCTGGGAAATAGGCAACTGTTATTTCCCAGTTTGCACAATGGCAACAGAACAGAATATGATTCGGTGTGAGTTTGTGGCTCAGCAGAGGTTTGGACTCTGATGTAATTACAACTTCTACCACAATCCTTCACAGGTTCTTGACAAGTTGGTAATAAAATTGGCATTTGTACCACATTGTATTTTAACTTGGTTTGCATTTGGCCTTTCTGGCTGGTCATGGAAATAGTTTTACCACAAACTCAGATAATTAAATATGTTTGTTAAAATGCTTTTATTCTGTCTTCCCACCCATAACAGAAAGTCTAAGGTAGCTAACAACAAATCAGTAATAAAGTACTTCAAGATAAGAATACAAAATAGCAGTGCCAAGCAATAAAAACAAACAATCATAAAGTGATAGCTCATAGGGTAATTCAGTTGCCATGTAACTTAAATTCATGCTGCAATGGCAGTGTTTTAGTCAGGCATCTGAAGATGCGTAGGGGAGAAGTGACAAACCCTCCTGGGTTAGTGAGTTCCACAGCTTGGCTCTACCACCAAGAAGGCCCCGCCAAACATTATTAGCTCAACACACCTCAGTTCACAAGGGGGGATACAGAGCAGGAACTAAGTTGAAGGGAAAATCCTCTCCTCACGGAGGGGAGGTGTTGTGATCGGGAACCGTTTCCGCGCTGAGCAGGGGGCGTTCCAGCCCCTGCTCAATGTCATTGCTGACGTGCCCCCCCCCAGTGAGCCTGCCTATCAGCTGCAGGCTCGGGGGCGGGGTTTAGCCACTTAAACGCGGCCGCGCCAGCCCCCTTTCCCTCACTGCGCTGCTGGGATCGTCACTGGATTAAGATACCGTGCATGGCACTTTAAAGAGTATAAAATCCCAGGTTCCTGCCCTGAGGACGTTACAGTCTATAATTTGAGATAGGAAACCACAGAGGCACAGGATGGAAGCCGAAGGGGGATCAATAGGAGAAAAAAATACTAAGTTTATTTTATTAGTATAGTTCAGGCATCCCCAACCTGCAGCCCTCCAAATGTTTTGGCCTACAACTCCCATGATCCCTAGCTAACAGGACCAGTGGTCAGGGATGATGGGAACTGTAGTCCAAAACATCTGGAGGGCTGAATGTTTGGGATGCCTGGTACAGTTATATCACACCTTTCTACAAGAAGCTTAAGGTGGCATCCATGTTTCCCTATTTCATCCTTACAACCACCTTTTTAAGGCAGGTTGCACTGAGAGATGGTGATTGGCTCAAAGTTACTCAGTGAGCTTCATGGCTGAGTGAGTATTTGATCCCTGGTGTCCCAGATCGTAGTCCAACATTGTAGCACTACACCATATTGGCTTTAAGTTAAATATACATAGACTAGGCTTGGTAGCAGAGCCTGGGAAACTACTATTGCAATGTGTTCTGGGTCCATGGGGCTGTATTTAAAGTGTTTGGAAGCTTCAACTGAAGCAGAAATATCACCACCAGATTGCTGATAGGAATTGATTGACCAATACAAGACTAATACGCCTCAGTCAATCTGCACTGGTTCCCCGCTCAGTTTAAGGTGCTAGGTCTTATCTTTAAATATCTAATCACCTTGGGTACCTTAAGGATGCCCTCCTCTTCTCTCTAGGTGCAACATCTGAGATCCTTCTCCATGTGCTTCCACAGTCTGTGGTCAATGTTGTCTTGCAGTGGCAGCAGCCTTGAGGATTCACATTTACAGGGAGGCCCACTAGCCCCAACTTCAGGTGTTTTCATGAGTCAGGCAGCAACCTGTCTTTAAGAAGGCTCTTTTGGATTCAGCTAATCTTTATATTTCCTGGTTTTCTGTTGATTGAAATAGTGGCTAGTCCCCCTTGCATTATTGATTACTGCTGCTTTATTCTGCTAGCTGCTGCCAGTTTATTTCTTTGTAGTTTGATATTTGCTGTTGCTATGATTTGTTACAAGCTGCCTTGAGAGAGCGAGAATGTGTTTTAGTAGTTCTGTCTAAGGAACAGGCAACATGTAAGTTTAGAAACAGACAGAACAATTCAGAAATGGAAAGCATCAAGGGCATAGAGGCTTTGTTATGGTACTGGCATAGGCAGATGGGCTCAAGAAAGCACTAGCCATTGAGGTACTTCACAGTCCAAGTTAGTGCTGTGCCGAAGTCTGTCTTCCAGTTTCTCAAAAGTGTTCTTCCTCTGCTGGAGAGGCGTTTGTTTTTCTGCCTCATACTCATAGTGCTTGAGAATCTTTTTACAGTTTCTGTCATTGCAGGGTTGTGAGCTTACTAGGATGGTTACACGGTGCCCAAAAGCAATGCGTGCATTTTTCTTCCCAGTAAACATTTCTCCAGCAATCTCCAGCCACCCTGACTGCTCACTCTTCCTCATCTAAAAAGGCCCCATAAATTTTCAGTACAGTAGCACTAGTCCAAGTAGCCATGCATTGCCCACGGAGATTGATCTGATTTGTAAGAGGAGGTTCAGGAACTACAGATCAAGGTGGTGCAAACTTGGGGGTTTCCTCTAATTCTGTGAAAGCTAATCACAAATACTGCTGGCTCTCAGCTATTTATGGGTCTCAAGTGCCTAAACTGGAAATTGAGAGTTGTATCCAATATTTGTCCTAGCCAGAGTAGACCCATTCAAATTAACGGACCTAAAAGGGTTGTGTTCATTATTTTCAATGGGTCTACTGTGCTGGGACAAGCATTGGACACAACCTTGAGATATGGAAGAATCAGTGCCACTGTCCCTGGATCCATGGTCTCAAATGTTTTTTTCAAGGATACTACACTATGATTATTTTCTTCAAAAGAGTCCCTTATTACAGAAGTATGCCTTCAAATTCTTTTTATCTACACAGGTCTTTCAGGAATATTTTAGAAGGCTTGTCAGTCTTCGTAATGTTTGTGGAACTCTTCCTACAGCTTAATCTTTTTTTATTTTTTTTATTAAAGGCAACAGTCATCCCAGATGTCAGTTGGTGCCTGGAATTTAATAGGTGTTAATGAAAACAAATGCTTATGAAAGCCCAACTAGAGTCTGCTCCCTCACATCATTAACTGTCTCTCCCTTGTAATGCAGCTGTTTCCTCAGCTCCCTTTGGAGGTAAACATTCTATTTAAAAGGGAAAGGGTGCAATTCACATTTGATCTATGTGAAGGAGGAAAAACAGTAAGTGCTCTGGGGAAATTTCAAGGAATTATTATTATTATTATTATTATTATTATTTTACAAAACTAAACCTCAAAGACAACTATCAAAATGTTTCTGTTTTAAAAAGATAAAGTAAAAATACAGTTGCATAATATGGCTAATATTTGTTACCTTTATGTTGTTGTTTAGTCGTTTAGTCATGTCCGACTCTTCATGACCCCATGGACCAGAGCACGCCAGGCACTCCTGTCTTCCACTGCCTCCCGCAGTTTGGTCAAACTCATGTTGGTAGCTTTGAGAACACTGTCCAACCATCTCGTCCTCTGTCATCCCCTTCTCCTTGTGCCTTCCATCTTTCCCAACATCAGGGTCTTTTCCAGGGAGTCTTCTCTTCTCATGAGGTGGCCAAAGTATTGGAGCCTCAGTTTCAGGATCTGTCCTTCCAGTGAGCACTCAGGGCTGATTTCCTTAAGAATGGATAGGTTTGATCTTCTTGAAGTCCATGGGACTCTCAAGAGTCCCATGTTACCTTTATACTTGCCACTTTTTGTTTAGCAATGTCCTCTGCCCTTATCTATCCCTGTTTCTTGGGATGGGTTCTGCTGGTATCACAGTTGTTCAGCAAAGCTGTCCCTTTTCCCAATATACATTCAGTAATTTCAAGGCTGGCCTCGACAAATAGCAGTATGGGCAGCTGCCTTGGGTTTCAGAATTCAAGTGACACAGGGCTACTCTGCAAAGTTCTCCCTCGCCTTAAAAACTCAGAAACTTGGATTAAGCCACAATATTCCCCTCCCTCAAAGGACAATTAGCAGACAGTTTTTGTATGTTTCATATGTCACATTTAGAAATAATTATTACAATTTAAATAGAGCTACAGTATATATAGTTAATGGGCAAGTTCAAGGTCCTAGCTGCTCTTTCTTACGGTTCTTTAAGTAGGCTTTAAGTTGGCCAGCCATTTAAAATAAAATAAAAGGGTAGCCAAGCAAATTCCACAGATGGAGGAGGAGGCCCACTAGATGTTATGTTTCCCAAAGCCCCCCCCCCAAAAAAAAAAACCCTGGAGCCTGCCCTGATTATATGGTAAGTTTTCCCCACTGACCTTTATTTTACTTCTCCCCAAACGATGTCAGAGTACTAAACTGCAGCTTTCTGTGGGATCTGAAAAGCTGAGAAACACAAACATTTATAACTTCATGTTCCAGTTTAACCCATGTAAACTGTGCTAAGCAACAGATTTTAGCTGTTCCCCACAGAGCTACCAATCTTGGCAGTCAATTCAGCCATCAGTAAATGAGTCATGGCAGTTGTACAAGGAAGGGGCTCCATCTTGGTGCCAGATTCTCTGTTTGGGGACTACAGGTGCAGGTGAGCACTTATTCATTTATTATTTATTCAAAAAGCCCATCTGAAGGAAGGAAAGCTGTATGTTGTAAATATAGAGCATTACTGTTTCCAGCTTGGGCTGCTATTCAGTTCAAAACTTTCAAAACAGATGCTTAGAGCGCTACAAACTAATTAATAACGCAAGGGAAGCAGAGACGAGCATTTTTTTTTAATGAATATACAATTCTATATAATAACACATATTGTGTACTCAATGCCATAATTTTAACAGATGCAATACAGATGCAATTTTTTAATGAGTGACATTTTATTTTATTGTTAATCTTTGCTGGAAACCTCCCAGAGTGGTTGGGGAAACCCAGCCAGATGGGCGGGGTACTAATAATAATAATAATAATAATGCAAGTCTTACTGAAGATGCGCAGTTGTGCTAGTTAGCCTCACTCATTTCACACACATGCTGAAACTTTTTTGATGCAACTATTAAGACTTTTCCTGGGTGGGGTCAAACATTTGTCAGGACTCTACCATGAGTTTCCCTTGCCAACTGATCAGTGAGTGCACATATAAGGGCTGGGGGTTTCCCATACACACAAAATTAAAAAGAATTTTGTTGTTTTCTACAAGCAAATATTTAACAAATGTGTAAAATAAGAGGTGCTACTTAGAAGTAAGCTTTCTTTAGCTGTGGAAGCTCCTAATTTTAGCTGTTTTGAGACTGGATTTGATTAAGCATTGAAAATGGAAAACACTTAGTACATTATTAAGTGCATTGCCACTGTCATCATCATGTTTACGTGCTTTTGGGCAAAATGGGGAAAGCAGAATGATCATCTCAGTTGCAAGGACCCCACAAGGACCTGGAGATAGTACAAAAATGGCTGGATGCATCATCTACATGAAAACTACAGCAACACTGAAATTTCAGATGTGGACACGTGTAACAATTGTGTGTGAACAGTCAATATATGTTTGAATATTCCCCTGGGTTCTTGTGCAGCTTGATTCTCTCTTAAGAGATGTGGGAGCAAACTAACCTTGTCCCCCTACTCACAGTGTCTGTATTAAACAGGGCTGCTATGATATCTCGATCCATCTACAGTTACCTGTGTTGAGATCCTGTTGCTTTGGAATAAGCCACAAGCTGGAATAAGGCAAAACATTTCCTGCAGCAAGTGCCTCTTAAGACTGTTTTCCATTTAGTGATGCCAACCAAATTATACGGGCCCTTTCTCTTGTGTTTATCATACATGTGATCTGATTGACCTCTCGCTAGCCAGTTCCAGCCTTGGCGTGTTTGTTTGCTCTGGTCTGTGCTGGACTTTCACAAGAGCTGCTCAGTTCGCTTTTTTCAGCTTGTTTTTTAGGCTTTGTATCTGATTTCAGTTGCAGTTGCACAATAATTAAGCTACCAAGCTTGCTTATGAACTAAGGAGTGACTGTTACATTTCCTTCTTGTGCCTTCTCGTTGCTTTTTCACAGAGCTCTTTCAATGTTGAGATCTGAAGCAATGGTTTCCTTTCCTGGCCTGTCTCAAATCAATCTCAGTTTCTCATGGTACTTCACAAATGCTGTTTTATTTGCTTGATCCAACATGCAGGCATTAAACAGCAACAGATAACATATTAATATGGCTCATTAGACACAAAACACTCTTTTTTTAAAAAAAATGTGTTGAATTTAATCCCTCTGAAGTGCCTCTTATTGCTGCTTTTCTAGTTCATGGGCGAGATTCTTTTTTTAGATGGATAGTAGAGGAGAATAAGTTTGCAAAAGCAAAAAAATGCCAAAACTAATGTATGGCCAAAAAAGATAGCTACATTTTGCATAGCATTTGCTCAGATGCAAATTTAGAAATAATCACTATAACTTAAACAGAAATACACAGCATTTTGGCATCATGGAGAAGATGTGAATGGACGACCTGAGTGCCTGTTCAGTTTGCTATTCAGATGCTAGTTGCTGATAAGCAAGTTCAAGGCCCCTGCTAGTCTCCCATGTTAGGAATTTGAACCAGGCAGCCATTCAGATAGAGTCCTGTCCTTAGTAACATAGGCCATGTGGCTATCCTAGAAGTAATCCTACCTCCAAGATGGCAGCATCACTTTCTCAAGGATATAAGGAGCTGCCATATTGAAATGCATCTATGTCTACTCAAATCTACCACAATGCATGCTCTGGCAAGGCTTGCCTTAGCCCTGCTACATGAGATTTTAAACTGGGATTGCTGGGAAGTAAACCTGGTGTTAGAAGCATGAAAGTCAGATCAACCACAGATTTAGAAAGCACTACATAAAAATGTAGAGTTGTGAGTAGTTTTAAAACGTCTACATCTCCATTCTCTGTGGTCACCTAAACAGTAGGGCCATTTAAATTGTCAGTTACTGTGAGTGATCATATTTGGAGGTTCCTCTTACCACTGCTTACCAGAACTGTGATTCCCAGGACCTTTAACAAACTACAGTTCCCAGGATTGGGTGGGAGAGGACAAGCCATGACTGTTAATGTGGTATAAGAGTACTTTAAATGTATAATATCGATGTGATATATGCTGTCCTGATCTATAACTGTAGATAATGTTACCTATGGCTAATTTAAACCATCTTAAACTTAATTATGACTTATTTAAATAAATCAGCTTCATAAAGTATGGTTTGAGGTTGACTTGCTTGAAACTAACTATAGTTAAAATTAACCACAGTTTGCTTGCTAGTTCCAGAGAACACGACAAGCTTTTGTTAAGCAAAATTGGAATTAAAAGCTTCCAAACTGCTCCTTGTGACTGTACTGAAGGAAAGGGAAGCAAGGAGTGTGTGAATCTTAAAATTCACACCAGCACACATTGACATGGTCATTATCTTTTAAGGAGATACTTTCCCAAGTAGTACCTCACTCAAAAGTTGGAGTCCCCAATGCAGTAATCATCATGGGTACCAGTGTGGCTGCCAGCACCATTACACCTCAGCAAATATCCCCTCAAAAATCCATAGTGTATGAGATACTATTTCTGTCTCTTTCTTGGTTCTTGTTTACACTGGCTCAGCCTCTGCCACACTGAATATGTCTCCTTAAACATGTCCACATTTCACTAACTGCTCTCCCTTCAATTCTGAACAGAGGAGGGGTACAAAGAGCTTTTCGTGAGTGAGCATTCTTCCATGGGAGGGGGATGACTGATGGGGGAGCACGCCCACACCATTTTGTGGCCCTGCCTCTTTTTGCTGTTTTAGATGTGGCAGTCATTTTATGTTGTCCCCGCCCCCATGGCAGCCATTTTGTGATTGTCACCCAGGGCACTTCCTCAAAATTCCAAATGTGTCCACTGGGCCAAAATCCATTGTCAACCCCTGTCTTATCACACTCTTATCACATGGCATCTTGTCAAAAATAGTCATGCAAATTGCTTGAAGACCCTTTGACACAGAGCACTAAGCTGCTCACTCCTTGAGGCATACATTCCACATTTCTGCTGAGGTGATAAAACTGCTGCTTCAATGGAGGTAGCCCAGCCTGTTTGAGTTTGTCCTTGACATGCTTTTATGAAAATGAAAGCATAGACAGAATTAGGAAGGTCTTTGGAATTTGTTTATTGCCCAGCAACTTCAAGCACCAGTGGCCTCAGTTCCCACATCCAGCTGGGTGATATTAAGTAAAGTCATTGGGTGGTGAGAGCATGTGAGACTCAGATCTAAGCATTTGCAACATTGTTGGAAAGGGAACATTTAACTTGTTGCTTATGTTGCCTCTGGGCTTTATGGTTTTCCTTTTGAGGGTTAGCAGGATAATTAAGGCTGCCAATCCTATATATTCTTACCTAGGAATTAGTCCCATTGAACTCATTGCTTCTAGGTTGGCACAGGATTTCAATATTAATTCTTTGTTTGAAATGAGTTAATGTCCCAGCAATGAAAAAGTGATGAAAAGTGTGTCATCCTGTACAATGGTAAATAAATGGACTTTGTGCCTAAGGAGCCAAATAGCATATTAAAACAAAAGGGAACATTAATCCTCTTCTCCTAAATTACAGTATTCTCGAGGCTAGAGTATTTGTTGTGGGCATCTTGTTGTTCTGCACAAAAGGCTTATTATTCTGTTGTGTTTTGGAAACCTTAATGGGTATTAGTAAGTGAGTGTTCAGAGAATTTGTTGGCAATTTGTCTTAGCGAGAATTGTGTGAATTTAAAAATAGCTTTTAATAGCTTTTAATGGCTACTGCATTTCATGAGTTTGAGCAGCAAGACAGCCTGACCCAATCACTTAGTGCTCCTTCTCCCAGGTGGCATAGTTGAATGGAGCTTATGAGGAATGGCTTCAAAAACTGAACAAGCTGTTCCTAAATACTCAAAATGGACCACGGCCATGTGCTTTTAATAGACGCATCCTGCATATGCAACCTAAAAATGTCAGTTTCAACATTTTTAATTTTTTTAATTGCTTCTTTTATATCTATCATACTGTGTGTCCTAAGTATTTTCAATTATTTGTCCTTCCAAATAATTGGTTAGGTTAACCTTGAGTTAGGTTGCCATTACTGACATTTTGCAAACTAGAAACTGATGAATGCTTGTTAAAGGCCACAGTGGGAAATTATGGAGAGGGAACTAAATCTATATTTGGGGCGAGGGGGGTCTAAGTTCTGCACTCTATTCCAGGTCCACAATGATTTTCAAGTGTATCACAATCCAAAATCAGCCTAGCTGAATGTAGCCTGGTGCCAGCATCTCATCATTCAGCATGAAAAAGGTTACATTTTTGTGAGCATTCATTGTGGGTCGTTGCAGTTAGACTCAAAGGCACTTGCATTAAGTGCTCGCCATTTCCATTTCCAGCCCCCTTTTTGAGTGCTGCTGCTGCTGCCACCACTTGAAAGGTAAGAAAAGAGGAAGGTGGGGAATGTTTCGAGGAACGGATACTAGTGTGGACGAATTTGGAGAACTGTAAGGATATGTGGGTGGCGCTGTGGGTTAAACCACAAAGCCTAGGACTTGCCAATCAGAAGGTCGGCGGTTCGAATCCCTGCAACGGGGTGAGCTCCCGTTGCTCAGTCCCTGCTCCTGCCAAGCTAGCAGTTGGAAAGCATGTCAAAGTGCAAGTAGATAAATAGGAACCACTCCGGCGGGAAGTTAAACGGCATTTCCGTGCGCTGGTCTGGTTCACCAGAAGCGGCTTAGTCATGCTGACCACATGACCCGGAAGCTGTACTCTGGCTCCCTTGGCCAATAAAGCGAGATGAGCGCCGCAACCCCAGAGTCGGTCACGACTGGACCTAATGGTCAGGGCTCCCTTTACCTTTACCTTTTAAGGATTGGCAAGGATTGCTGGAAGGATCCAATAATTCATTTCTGACATGGATTTTAATTCAAGCCAGGAAACCTATTTCATTGTGAGCTTTTACCAGCCCTGAAAGTTCATTTTCTTTAAAACAAAAAAGGGAAACAAGGGAAAAGCTGTGCATGCCAGTGGCCATCAAAATACTGTGAGCTTGATGCATTGAATGAATGTTTGCCCACCCTGAGCCTAAACACTTAAGAAATGGACTCTACACTAATCATGCATGCGTACTAAAAGTACGGAACTGCCTTATACTGTGTCAGTCTAATGGTCCATCTAGCTCAGTACTGTCTACACGGACTGGCAGCATCTCTCCAGAGTTTCATGCAGGAATCTCTCCAATCCCTATTTGGAGATGCTGGGGATTGAAGCTGGAACCTTCTGCATGCAAAGCAGATGTTCTACTCTTGAGTTACGGCCCTTCCCCAACCCTTCTCATAAATTTCTATCGTTTCTCTGCTTGATCATTAACAACAACAACAACAAGAAAGCACCTAAGCCCCAAAGATCCAAATTCTTAAGTCTCCCACATAAGGAAGATGTTCTGCTTCCTCTGTTGTTTTCTATGCCCTCTGTTTCAAGTTGAGGCATGAATTTGCCTTGTGACCCTTTGCAAAAGAGGGAAAAATCTGTGCATGCAGCATTAGCACAGTGAGCATAAAGCCCTTCTTGTCTTTTGTGTCTTTTGTCTGAAGGCGACTGTGCACGTGACAAAAGCCACACAGATCTTGAGCAAATGTTTGAAGAGCTTCTTGCACAACAGAGCTGAGCAAACATTCAGGCATACCATTTTTAACGCAGTGAGGGAACACATGGCAGCAAATGTGCTGGCACCAAGTACATTAAATGACGTTTGTACTGCAGAGAATAAATGGCACGAGAATTTGGTTCCTGTGCCCGTTTCTGCAAGGAAGAGGTGCTGCGCATTTTAGATGTCATTCAAAACTAACAGAATAGTCCCATTGTAGGACTGCAGTAACAAGCTGCAATCCTCCAAGCCATTCCTCTAAAACAGGTATGGGGAACTTGTAGCCCTCCAGATGTTGTTGAACTCCAACTCCCGTTAGCCCCAGACAGCCTGGCCAGTAGTCAAGAGTGATGGGAGCAGGAGTCCAGCATAATCTGGAAGGCCACAGCTTCCCCAGCCTTGGTCTAAAATTTGAGAGCCCATGATTAGTGGCTCGTATTCTCAAACTGTCCCTATTTTTTGCATGTGTCTCTGGTAAAACACTGCCACTTGCATGTCCTTATTTGCTCTTGGGATGGGAAATTCTTGGGAATCTGGATATTTGTTTTGTAAGTGGACTCAAATACACTGAATGGAGAGGGACCATAGCTAGGGGGTACAAAGTTCATGTTTCATATATGAAAAGTCCTAAATTCACCCCTGTCCTGTCCAGTTAAACGGCTGCAGAACACTGGAGAGATTCTGTCACTCAGGGCGTACAAAACGGGTTAAATTATTTGACCTTGCAGAAGCCAGTTTCCTATTTCCCTGTGGTGGTTCAGGTTTCAGCTCCTTCTACTGGCTCCTTGGATGATAATTCTGTTTAGTGGAACCAGAGGCTTGTTGATCTCAGTGCATTTTCATTTAAATGTGCACTCACAAACAATGTGGCAGAAAGTATTGTGCAGCATGACATATATATCACATGTTGCCACTTACAAGGCTCATTTAGGATTATTGCAAATAATGAGCATGTATCAGTCGCAAGGGCTGAATGTGATCCTCTAAACCCCTCTATCCAACCCTTGGGAGTCTCCACAGCCATGCCCCCTCTCTCAAACCTAGGGCTGCCATACGTTCTGGATTTTCCTGGACATTACCAGATTAGACATCCGGGGAGAATTTCCTGGGTCTTAGGCAATTAAATTTTGGGGTGTCCTGGTTTATACTTTTTGAAATATGGCAACCCTACAAACCACTCTCTTCACCATCCTTCCTTGCATGCTTTTGTTAACCAGAATGTGGCCTTGAAATGTGGTTCTGCTTCTTGTTTGTCTAGATGGAAGAGTTTGTTTTATTTTAAAGCATTTATAAACGGCACAAGAGTTCAAAAATCTCTAAGTGGCATCCAGTTTTTAAAAAGCAAACAATATTTCATTAAAACATTAAAGCACAACGTGAAAGCAGTAAAACACAAACTCACACCCAAAGCCCATATAAAAGGGGGAGGGAGGCAAATCCAGAAGATTCAAACATGTAAAACAAAGTCCAATCTTCTGGGTGTCAGGGAAAGACCCAGACAAAGAAACAAGTCTTTGTAAGATGTCTGAAGTATCTGATGGGTGCTGCTTTCACTAAGGGCACAGAAAAGACATTCTACAGTACAGGGGCAAAATGGCCAATGAGATTCAGTAGCTTGTGGTGCTATAAGGAGACCCCCCCCCCCCCAGATTATCTAAGTGATTTTATGGATCTATACAGGCACATGTGATCTTTCTTGTAACCCAAGTTGTTCAGTATGTTAACAACAAGACCAGTAGCTGATTTTATATATGTGAAGAATTTAAATTTAAAAAAATCCTCTAATATTGTGCACTAAAGAGCTTTAAATCATAGGCAATTTAATGTGAAAGGGTTTAAAATTGCAGTCTGCAAAATCATGAGACAGGCTGTCCTATGGAGGCAAAAAGCATTGCTAAAGAGAGGTTCAAGTAGAAGTAGAAAAAAGGGCAAAGGGAAATCTTGGAACAACAACAAAGGAAACAGGAAGGGGACACAAATGTGAAGTGATTTCAGAAACAAAGGCTTGCAAAGACTGTTCACACTGAAGAAATTTTTGACTGAAATGCTAAAGTATACAGTATAGAACAAAAGCTGTGTTGAGGCTGTTCCCGCTTTCAGCTGCCCCACCAGCAAAACCAAGTCCATGGAGTAGCTTACCACATTAAGTGCACCATCCATGCCATCAAAATTTTATGTATTTATTTATATTCATTTGAAATATTCCTGTCCCATCTTTCTTACAGGAAGGAAATCTGAAGCAGCTTAAAATATTGTATTTAATTACTTAAGTTGGGAAAATATTTAGCAGCAGTTTGAGGCTTGCTTCTGCCTTCTGAACCATTTGATTTATTTTAGTTCTCTGGAAAGTTTATACTTGCTATTTTGTGTCAGATGGCACATCAAGCCAGATTTTTTGTTTTAAAAAAGAATGGAGTGGGAGTATTGCACAAGGGATAAAGGGGGGGGGGCATGTTTTTGAGTAGAAAGTTTCTTAACCTTTTCCCCTTTAGGCTTTTGAACGTTCCCTCCATATCATAACAAACCTTCTTCTCTTCTATAAGACATGTCTAATGTGGCACCGGCCTGGAATCTACCACAAGGAAGTGACAAATATATGAAACTGATGATTGCCGTGCTGTTTTCCTCATGTTCGTTGCTGCTGAATCAATTCAGTGCCAGCTGTTGTTGTTCCAAAAGAGTAGAACTGTTAGTGTGTTGTGGCAAAACCCCCCAACAAATTCTGTGACATCTTAAAGCAAAGGTGAGGAACCCTCTACCCTCCAAATGTTGCTGGATGACAATTCCACTGTCCCTGAAATATCATCGGAGTCGAGTGTGAATTTTATGCTCCTTATTCAGCTTGTAGTAGCAATGAATGAAACTTTCCCCAAAACATCTAGCTATATATACATTATTTATACAATGGGCCCCACATGATTGGCTAATTCCGGGCTGCTCCTGTAGGCCAATCAGATTGCGGATTCCTTCCTCCAGAAGCATGATTGGCTGCTCCTGCAAGCCAATCAGGTTGTTGATTCATTTCATCCAGGAGCCTGATTGGCTGCTCATGCAGGCCAATCAGGTCGCTGATTGACTTCCACCTGGAGCTGGATTGGGTGGCTCCTGCGGACCAATCAGACTGCTGCATCCTGGATCCTATTGTTCTAGAATTCAGCTCAGTACATAACAGTCCCCAACCATTAGCCATTCTGGCTGAGGCTGACATCAACATCTGGAGAGCCTTGCCTTAAGACATTTGTTGTAGCATGAACTTCCAAGGCAAAGGTATTGGAGGTGAGCTTCATGCGTCTGTTGGAAGTGGGTTTTTGCGTAAGAAAGATCATGCTACAGTTCATCTTTTAGTCCCTAAGGGGCCATGAGGATTTTTACAGTGCAAACCTATACATGTCTACACCATTGCGTTTAATGGGTCTTATTCCCTGAGTATAGGATTGCAACCTTAGTTGCAAGCAATACGTGAGGTCAATCAACTGAATTCGAGGTGTGCATTCCCTACTTAAGTAGTTGTCAGTGTGGTGTCTGTGGGCACACACATGCCCTTAGATGTCCTCCTTGGAGCCCCAAGTGACACAACAATAACAACAACATGCAACACATTGTGCTAAGGTCATGGGCAACTAATGGATGTGCTTTAGATTTATAGCATGCCTCAGCCAAAAAGAACCTCCCTCTTATCCCCATAGCCAAATAATGTCAAATTAAGCATTCACTGTGATGCCTCATGCTTTCCTGACTTATGTTTGAGCCACAAAGGCCAGCTCAAAGAGATGCTACTGAAAGGCACTTGGGCTTGACTTTCATGTGTGTATGAAAGTCAGGGATCAAGCACTGAGGGCTGTGTTCCCTCGTGGACAATCTTCAGGAACCACATGTCAGTGGTGGGTGAGGAAACAGATGTGGCTCTGATATTTTCACAGCAAGCTGCACTCCAGCCATGCAGAAGCGAGAGGTTTCTACATGAGTATCTGTCTATCCAGGCAAGATAGAAGTATTATCATAGTTCAATGATATCTTCCAACCAAGCAAAAATAAGGAAACACCGGAGCAGGACCAGCGTGGGATATAGTCTGGTAGTTGGGGTGTGATGTGGTCTGGAGAGAGCACTGAGGGCTAAATAGAAAGGCCTGGAGGGCTGCATTAGGCCCCTGGGACTAAGGTCATCCACTCTTGGTGTATGGAATAGCTGCATAACGTGTTGACCTTCTTGTTAATTCAGTTGTTAATTGTGATAACACATTTGGGAGATTCGTGGTGTAAGAAGAGGTTGCATCCTGCCATTTACTACCCAACAGAGCCAGATCCTGAAAGTTAAAAGAAAACCCAGTAGATATAAAATCCTCAAATGCTGAGAAAATAGAAACAAAAACATATCAGTCGTGAGCAGAGACTGAGGCTGCTGGCGGTGCAGGGAGCGAAGGACCTTGTTAAGTAAGAGACAATACTGGAATGATTGGACAGGCTTCAGCAGGTCCTGGCTTCACATCATATCCCACCATGCTCCAGCTCCAGACAGTATGGAACCACTTGGGCATTTGACATTCACTCTCCTGGAATGCAGCCTAAGTCGATTAGGTAGTTCAGCTGATTTAGAGAAGCTTCTGGTTTAAATACAAAACCTGAAGCTTACTAAGTACTTCAGCTGTCTTCAGAATACATATGGTAGAGGAGGACGCTGGGCAGTCACCAGGAATTCCTCTTTGCATCCTATAATTCTGAATCCGTTCATAAGAGTGACATCTATTGTCATAACCTATTATTACATTATGCCCAAATACTTGTCCTTTAAGTCAGACAGTTCAAACGAAAATGGAAGTGGTGGTGGTAGGAATTCGTCTGCTTTTCAACCTCGAAAAAAAATCTGTTATATAAAAGCCTCACAGTCTGATGGGAGTTGGTGTGCAGTCTCCCTGTGCTACATGATTCCCTATGAAGGGGAAGGGGAATGCCAGCCCATAAGGCCAAATCGGAATGATAACTCTTTGTGCCAATGCCATTTGGACACCAAAGTGGAAGCCTGAAGGGGAAGAGTGTCCCTGAGAAATAGTACTTAAATATTTCTGCTGTGGGGTGGAGTCCTCCTGAAACCTTTGGCCTGGTGGGATTGGAAGCAGTGGAATCAACTTCTAAAAAACCACACCATTTGGGTATGGCTAAGGTTTTAAAAGCGTGTATGTGTGTATGTAGAAGTCTAATGTTAAAGGACCCGAGATGATGATGATGATGATAATAATAATGTTGTAATGTATGAAAACTATTATTATTATTAATTCATAGCTTTTAATAAAATGTCTCAAACTGGCTTACAAAATATGGCAGTAGGCATATTACTATGAAGGAGGAAATTTTTTTCACTAGGTAGGAATGGGTGCTTGAGCCTCTGAACAGAAGGTTTGGCTCAGAAAACAATACTCTGTGAACTCTTGTCCTAATTTCTATATACATAAAACTAAAATGGCTTGAGGAAATCAGTGTGGTGTGTAGAGTGTTTGTCAAAGAATTCACATCCTTTCATTTCATTTTTGTTTCCATGTATTGTGGTATCACAGCTCTATGTCTTTACTCATTAACTGCTAACATTAAAAGTGTTGTTTTAACACTGACCTTGACTTTAACACGGTTGGTGCTTTTTCTACAAAGGTTAGGAATTCGCAGTGGCATCTAGCGAGCTGGAAAACAATCAGACCTGAAAGTTTGGTGTGTTTTTTTTTACATCACTCCCCCTGAAACAATACACGGAGACAATATTTTCCTTTGCTCTCTCTGTCACGCACCATTTTGATTTCCAAGGGCACATGTGCATTTGCACAACTTTGTTCTTGAATTTTGTAAAACTCAGTTTAAATTAAAGGGAGAGAAAATATTAGATAGGAATATAGGGAGCTGCTTTAGTGCCTTATACCAGGGCAGACATTTTGATCATCGGGCACAGTAATGTCTAAATGCTCTGCGAATAGTCCTGCCCCCCACCCCAAACCAAACAAACAGGTACAGGGTGGGGGGCAGGATGGGCTTCACTGTGAAACATGTGAGAACGATCTTGGAACTGCAGTTTATCCCAAGCCAGCAGTGTAGTGCGGCTACAAAAAAGGCCAAATGCCATTCCAAGCTGCATCAATAGAACCAGAGTTTCCAAGTTCATGAGAAGTAATAGTTCCACTTTATTCTGCACTATTCAGACTACAGCCTGAGCATTATGCTCAGTTCTAGGAATGGCACTTTCAGAAGGATGCAATCTGGAATGGTTAAGTTTATTAATGATTAAGAGACTAGGGAATAAGAAGACTTACTCTGTTTTATTTCCCCTTGTTTGCTTCATTGTTTCTGAGACCTGCCCTTCTGCAATTTCTTTTTTTTTTCTGTGCAAAGTCCAGATCTGTGATTTAATTGGCAGGAGTGGATTCTGCTCACAGTCTGCAGGTACCTCCTAATAATAGCGCTAGGCAGACATCAGCCTAGACGTGTCCAAGATCAGTTTTTAATCTGAATTTTATTACTAATGACTAATGGGGAGAAAAAGTGTGATTGGATTTTTGGCTCATTTCTAATTGCTGGCTGACTCAACAGAATTTTTACCAGTTCTCTCTCTCTTGTAACTTCTTTATTATCTGTGGAAAATACACCACCAGCACCATCAACACATAGTTTCTGACCTTTGCAACAGTTCTGAAACCAACAGGCACATTTTGCACATATTAGCTGTAATTTATTGATGTCCATGGGAGGTAAGAGCAACATTTATTTTCCTAGTCAAATTGTGGCTTAAGAAAAGCATTAGAGAAAGTTGATAAGACTCTTCCTCTTGATGGAAATATTTATGCACACATCCTTATTGCACTTGTAGGTGAAACAGGGAAATCCCTCCATATGGAACTGCACTATCAAAACCAACCAACCAACCAACCAACCAACCAACCAATACCCCTGCTTTATCAGTTAGATTTTGTACTAGAACCATAGAATTGTAGAGCTGGAAGGGACCACAAGGAGCATCTAGTCCAACCTCCTGCAATGCTATGCTAAGAGTGCAATCCTGTGCTTATCTATTTGCAAGCCAATCCCATTGAACTCAATGAGGCTCACTTCTGAGTAGACATGTATAGAATGGCACTGTTAGTGTCATACAAAGTGCATATCTTCTGCCTGGAAATGTTTATGTCCTGGGCAGACAAGCCTGCCCAGATGGTTAGAAAGTTGATGCAAATCTTAATATGTTTTCAGTCCATTTCTGTTCTAACTTTTTGAACATCTTAAATTATTGTTGTTAATTTTTCTTTGCGGTAATTTTATTGTTTTCTCTTTTTTTGTAAACCACTCTAAGGGATATTTTAAACAACCAAGCAGTGTATAATTTTGTGTGTGTGTTTGTGTGTGTGTAAAACACCTCATCATACAGATCATTTTCTTGATATATTTTTTCTTTAGTTATAACAGGTTATAAACCCTGTTGTTCAAATGAATACTGCATTTTGAGGCTGATCTTATTAATGGCTAGGCTGGGACATTAATAATAGAATAAAGATTGCAGCAAAAAGGAAAGGGACCCAAAGCCACCCAGGAGTTAGCAAAAGAACATAAGGAAGAATCATTCTGGATTGGTCATGATTGAAGAGTCAGGGCAGAGAGGCTTGGACATAAGGGATGGACAATGGAAGAAGGTGGAACATGAGAGAACAAGAGTAGGATGAATTGAAATCCCTTAAAGTACCTTTTTCCATTGCCCAGGCAAAAGCCAATGTTAGGCTCATGCTGCATTTGCCCAGAGACATATTACTGGTAGTCTGTCAGTACCACTGAAGTGGAAGTCTCTCAGCTAGGTAGGCATTTCTGGTAAAACCTAGTTCTGTGCAGCTTATGAGGCTGTGTTCCAGAATTGGCTGTTGAGATGGCCAGTCCCCGGCATAAATCCCCCGTCATATTCCAGGAAATGGAAGTATTATTACCGCAAGCAGTTATCCTTTGTACATACATAAAGCAGAAAAAGACACTTGGAGGCACGTAGGAAAAGTTTATAGTCTTTACTCTTATTTCATTTTAATGGATTATATGCAAAGTGGCATAATAGTGTACTGCTTTTGATGCCAAAGCAGTTCTCTGTCATTGCCTATAGGTAAGCCATCCTAGGGGGCTAAGCATAGCTGCAAAGGGAATTTGGTTCAAGAAAATAGCGCAAGAGAAAGGGCAACCCTCCCCCCCTCCCCCTGAGCTGCTCCTCCAATCAAATACAGAGCCTTCTACAGTGGCTTCAAAGTAAAAGCAAACCTTTGGGGAGATCCAGTCATACAGTTTGGCTCTAAACAAGTCTATTCTCTTTATCCTTTTAGTAGAAAATGTCTTATTTTTGCTGCATTTTCCTGTCCGTTTCCCACAGCTCTTTACAAAATAGCAGGAAATGACTATTGTTTTGAGGCTAGTTTGATTTATTTTTAAATGTTGGATGCCAAAGGTTGTTTCTTCTTCTTCTTCTTCTTCTTCTTCTTCTTCTTCTTCTTCTTCTTCTTCTTCAAATTCATTTGCAAAAGAAATCCAGCTGTTAGGTTACAAGGAGAAGGCACTTTTCAGCTTTAGGGCTTCACTACATCTAGGAAATACAAAAGAGGAGTTGTCACAGGGACAAATCCAAAGGGCTAATGATGCCTCAGTGTGCATCTAAGGGCTAATGTAGATTTCTGCTTCCCCCTGGGAAAGCCTGCTCTTTAACGCTGAATCAGAGCATACTGTACGTCAGTCAGGTTTTTCACGGATTTACATTTGCTCTGATTTAGCACTAAAGAGCAGGTTTTGCCTCAGAAAGTGACCGGACAAGGGGAAAACCACTAGGACCTGT
Organism: Podarcis tiliguerta; assembly: GCF_965153285.1. NCBI lineage: Eukaryota > Metazoa > Chordata > Lepidosauria > Squamata > Lacertidae > Podarcis > Podarcis tiliguerta. Next base: position 38,546,574 of record NC_139543.1, on the reverse strand, counting down.
GCTTTCTAGCCACAATACAACATATATGTACAAGCAAAATACCACTACCAGTTCTCCTGAGTGCATAAATGAAATGAAATACTTACCAATTCATGCGATGTGGGAACAGTGCAACAAGAAGTCTGAGTGACTTCCACTCCTTTTCCACATTTCCAGGGTAAAGTGAGAAGGGGCATCCCTTTATCACAGGTATATTATTATTAATTTTTATTGTTATTATTATCTGGTGAACCTATGGCTCTTCAGATGTCTCTGAACTACCATCAGCCCCAACCAGCATGACCAATGGTTGAGGATTATGGAAGTTGGAGCTCAACAATGTCTGGAGGAGCACAGGTTCCCCATCTGTGCTCTATGGATACTCAATGTGGAGTCAGCTCATACATCTCTCCCCACCCCCACCCCACCCCACCCCCCGCTCCCATTCTGCTTTGCAGAATTTTCTGGATGTGAAGTTCTTCCCATCTGCACTTTCCCATCTCATGTCAAACTATCTGAATATATGAAATATATATGAATATATATGAAAATCTATGTATTTGGGGATGATGGAATGTAATAGTGAAGAGCTATGAGTCAAAGGGATCCCTCACCCACATCTCATTTCAGCTCATCTATAATTTTTAGGCAGGACACCATCAGTACTTTTACCTCCATATTGCAGAAGGGGACAGGAAGCTAATGGGTAGAAGAAAAAGTCTAATGCATTTCAGACCTCTCAGATCCTCCTTCAGGGAATTCTACAAATAAAATTATTTGTATGCAATTTTGTTTGGGAATTCTGAAAACTGCATGTACTACCTTTGTATGTCATAACAGATTTAAAAAGAACAATTCAATGAAAGAATAATTGTAACCAATACAGATAGAAAACGTGCATAAAGTATTTGTGGTTATATATTAATATGGTGAAAGCAGTATAACTACAATGACAAACATTGATTACTTAAACACAGCAGTTGAATCTTTCTTTGTTGTAGGCTCCTCTTTCCTTTTGAATAATAATGCTGGCTTATTTCACACTGTTGTTAAACAGATTGCTGAGATATGTCCAAGAGCTGCCATTTCAGTACTACGTTGTTATTTAAAACATAGCTTTATTTCAAACTCACAATCTGATTTCTTGTTGAACTAAGAAACATTTCCCCCCCCCAGCAAAAAATGCACTGTTGTAACTAAGTATGAAATGTAGCAATAAACCACTAGTACCAAAAAGTGAACCCAGGGGCTGTGGCAGCTGGGAGGGATATTGTAGGGTTGGGAAAGGTCCAGAAGAGGGTAGCAGAAATGCTCAAGGGCACAGAGACTCCCTTTTGAGGAAAAACTGCAGTGTTGGGGGTGTTTTTTAGTTAAGAGAAAAGCTGAATAAGAGGTGACATGATAGAAGTTTATAAAACGATGCATGGCATGGAGAAGGTGGATAGAGAAAAGTTTTTCCCCCTCTCTCTTAACACTAGAACTCATGGAGATTCAATGAAGCCGAATGTTGGAAGATTCGGGACAGATAAAATAAAATATTTCTTTACCCAGTGGAAAAGTAACTGTGGAACTCACTCTCACAGGAGGAAGTCATGAGCACCAACTGTAATGGCTTTCAAAGAGGATTGCACAAATACATGGAAGATAAGGCTATGCTGTGCCTCCATGGCTGGCAGCAGTAATGTTTCTGAATACCAATTCCTGAAAACCACTGTGGAGAGTGTGCTCTTGCACTTGGCTGGTGGTTGTGGGTTTCCTGCAGGCATCAGGCTGACCACTGTGAGAACAAGATGCTGGACAAGATGGGTCACTGGCCTGATTTAGCAGGCTGTTCTTATGTCCATCAATTAATCTTAGAGGTTATGGAGGTAGCACCTCTTAAAAGGTACTACCAAAATCCTTTTACATACGTTGCATATTTTCAACCGTAAGGCTAGAGCCATTTAAAACAAACAGACAGACAAACAAAAACCGTAGCTGTAAGCTTCTCTTTCGGTTTCACTGGAGTTCTATACAAAATCCTATATTTGTGGCGAGTTCCTATGTGTGGCGAGTTACTACCAGGTTCGGTAAGCCTCCAAACAGATTAGCCCACGTTATCTTTATGACTGCGTGCCACAAGCAGTGAATGGGATGGAGAGAGAGAGAGAGAGAGAGAGAGAGAGAGAGAGAGAGAGAGAGAATGAGAATGATTTTGAACTACTGAGCTGTGGATCAGACAAGGAACCCAGCCAAGTGAAACAGACGAATAGTAGCTCTAGGCATTGTCATGCCAAGTACCTAGGCTGCTTTGCAGGCAGCTTTAGAGTGGGGTTTTTTTAAAAACAGAAGTGGGAGGGGGGAAGGCGGATAGTCTTCTTTCTGACTTAGCCAAGCAGAGAAGCCAATCAAAGGCTGTTCTTCGTGGTCTGCCTCCTTTGTTTCCATAGGAGGTTCCGCCTTCTACCTTTGTCCCCCGTCCCTCGCTTGCTGCAGTTCTGCTTAACGTAAAACAATGGGTATGCAATGATAACAGGCACTTGTTCCAAGGTCATCTTGTTTATCAGGATTAACTGTTACACCAGTAAACAAAGCAGGGTGTGTAAGGGCTTTCTCCCTCCTGCTGGTCTGCCTGGTCTTTGTGGTTCCGGATTCCAGATGGCACTGTGTACGTACACACACACAGAGAAAGACAGACTCACTTACTCACACACACACACGCACACATTTTAGAGTGTTGTCCTGGCCGGGTTACTTCCACCCCACCCCATTGTTTGGAAATGGCTTTGATGCAGAGCTCTCCCCACCCAGCCCCCTTTTAAAATAATGAAATGCAGTGGCAGCTGGCTAATGGCTGGGAAAGTGCAGACCTGGCACTGAACTCTTCCCATTAGACTATTCAGCACCAAGGCAGTGTCAGTCTCAAGGAGAGGGCAAAGAAAAGAGGCTGGTTGCCACGCAGCTTTTGGACAAGCTGATGTAGGTGGGGTTTTATTTTGGTGCTGAATGGAGGTGGGGTGGTAGAGGCAGTGGGAAAGTGGATTCATCACGGTTTACTGTCTTCACTTTCCAAGAATAAGCAAGGCAGAGCAGTTATATATATATATATATATATATAAAAGTTAGGCAGGCTTTAAAACTATGGCTTGTTCAAAAAATTCAAGGCCTTGTGAATTTCCTCTCTTCACAGATGTCAGCTGTCCTTACCTAGAATGAAGGAGGTTTTTACTCTGCACATTATTACATTAATAATAACAGATACTTCATTTTGATACTGCAAGCTCATATAGGATATCTATCTATGCGGTGTGCAGAATTGCAGTTGAAACCAAAACAGCGTAGCAAATAAAATCAAGCAGAACACGTCAATGAAACAGAAATACAAAAAACAGGTCATACAGCATGTAGGTTATAAAAACTATAAACTGTTTTCATAGGAAGGTTGGTTGAAGGAACCAAGTCTTAAGTAGCTACACCACCATGTTGTGCTAAATGTCATTAACTCTAGTGGATGTTTGCACTAAAATGGTGGGAAAGAACTGTATGCTGAAATACCACCCCAAATTTCATGATGTGGGCAGCAGCGGTGTGGTCCATGAAAACTGTATAGAATTTACTCTCACAAGCCCCTGCGTTAACAGGGCTGCACACGCACACACATTTTTGGAAGCATTTAACATGCTACACTTCTTCCAGAATTCATTAGATTTTCTGCTAATGCCGCCGTACAGTGGAACACTCTTCCCTCTTCCATACATAAAATAGCAGCCAACAATTGTTTCAGATGTTTTGTAAACTCTTCTCCTTTTGCCCATGCTTTCCCCAATTCATAAGATCAGACATTGTTTTCTGCATTTGGATCCCCAGGTCGGCGGTTTGAATCCCTGCGGTGGGGTGCGCTCCCGTCGCTCAGTCCCAGCGCCTGCCAACCTAGCAGTTCGAAAGCACCCCCGGGTGCAAGTAGATAAATAGGGACCGCTTACCAGCGGGAAGGTAAACGGCGTTCCGTGTGCTGCGCTGGCTCGCCAGATGCAGCTTTGTCATGCTGGCCACGTGACCCGGAAGTGTCTGCGGACAGCGCTGGCTCCCGGCCTCTAGAGTGAGATGAGCACACAACCCTAGAGTCTGTCAAGACTGGCCCGTACGGGCAGGGGTACCTTTACCTTTACCTTTAATTTCTCTGTTATTTGTTTTTATGTTTTTATATTGCTGTTTTATTGGTTATCTGTTGTATGTTAATTGAAATTATTGTTGTTTTAATGTTGTATACTTTTTAGAGCTTTTTTGAAAAATTCAGCAGCCTGTACATGCATTAAAATACATTAATAAAATTATAGGAATTTGGTTCCAGTTCATTGCTTATGGGGATATGCCAGATTCATACATCATAAAGCTGTCCAAATATTGATTGCTTTGTGTTTATTGATCACTGACAATTTCATAATAATTCCTGTTGCTTCAGACGACCACATCTTTTTTCCATTTCCTCTGATTTAAAATTTTTGTGGATGTTATCAGATCTATCTACTTGGTAATAACTCAGGAGTTAGTTCCCCCTTTCTTTTAAAATTGTTACTGTTACGTTGTGTGGATAACATTTTATCCTTTATTAGAATTTATATGTTGTCTTATGACAACTTTGTGTTGTTTTTTTAAATACAACCCTTGCTGAAACTCTACCGAATTTTTTTTAAAAAAGGGGGGGTATAATCTATGGAGCTTGAATTCTAGATTGCATTATCTGCACATTAAAAGTGTACAATTTATACAGCAGTTGAGCCAACCTTTACAATGAACACAGTTTACAAATATACATGCATATACAATTCTAGAAAACCTTATAGACTTAATACTCAGACCCATTAATGCTACTCTTACTGGTTCTTTGTTGTGTTCTAGTAGAGGTGAGAGTTGCAGGAATTTTAGCCTTTAGGATTTATTTAAAACACTTTTACATAAAATGCCTCAAACACAAAAGAAGCTGAAATGTGACCTTTTTCTAAATTGCATTAAATTTAAGTAATTTTCTTCCCTATAATTTCAAACTGTCTACTTCCAGCTGAATGAGAAGCAAAATCCAAGCATGTATTAAATAACTTCCTCTCTGCCTCAATAGGGAACATTTGAAGATGGGCTGGTGATCACATTTTTAGACCTTTGTGCTGTAAATGTCATGAACTGGCAGAACAATGGGAAGGAGGAAAAGGAGGAATAGGATCCCAGCGAGGGGTGTAGCCAGGACTGGGACAAACTGGGGCAAGCTGGGGATGGGGAAGGACAGGTTGGTGTAGGAAGTGCTCACAGGATGACAGGAGGAGGAGGTCAGTGTACAGGAACCAGAGTAGCAAGACCCATCACCAGAGCCAGAGGGGCCCCTATCTCCATGAACATGGCAGGCTCTGAGGCATAAGCAGCAATGGATAGTACACTCTAGGAAGCTGAGGCAGGCAATGGAAGACAGCCCATCTCCCTAGCTGGCCAGGTGGGGCTCGCTAACTCTGGGAAAAGGGGTATGATTCCTCAGCTGGAGTAGGCAGAACAGGTGAGGGCCATTTGCCTCATTGAGGCCAGGTGCTGCAATCAGCCTGCAAAGTACAAAAGGGAAGCTGTGTGGACTCAGCTGCCCTTTTGATGGATCTTGACTTGGATGCTGTTGGGCCTCAGGTTTAACTCTGGACTGCTGGAGTTCAGACTTGGCTACTTGGATGGACTGTATTCCTGGCCTTTGAACTTTTGGACTTTGCTTGTGTGGATTGATTCTGGGACCTTGAACTATGGACTTGGCATACTGACTTCCTGCCAGGTAGGCCAGGGGTTCAGAACAGTGAAGGCTTCTGCTGATCAGAGCCAGGGATACAATAGGCTCACTTATTTGTAAGGGTTGTATTCCCCAATCCTGGATTTTTAGAGGAAAATTGAGTGCCCTTCCATTTTTATTTTGACCGTAATAAATATTACAAGTTTTACAGCCAAAGATAATTCAGTTTGCATTGCTGCCCATAAAACATGCAACATTCTACCATAAAATGGGTAGTTACTATGCTCTCTAAGTGCATAAATGTTTGCATGATAAGAGTTTGTATAAGGTATTTCAACATAGTCCTTTGAATGAAAGTAAGCAATAGGATTACATCAAAGTCCGTAGTTTAAGGATGGATTTAACAGCTTGAGCCCAAGATTTGCTGTGCTAGCATGTAATTGTTTATGGTGGGACATAAAACCATTGTACCAGCAGGCATAACATAACTTAATGCCAGTGTTTCAGAGATATTATGCTGGCAGCATAGGTAAATTCATTGGTGTAAATGTTTGCAGTCACTGTGCTGAGATTCTTTGTCTATCCAAAGCTGCTCAGTTTCATTGACCGTGAAGTATATTGTTATAGGTTTGTGGGTGCCAGACTCGCCTAAATTCCTGGGTCCAGTAGGTGTTTGAATTTAATCAAAGCTTGAGGAGTTAAACTGGATCCCAGATTCCTAATCCCTAGAGCCAGCTTCCCATGTTCCGGAGATTACCTGGGTGATGGACCATTAAGAGAACAAAGCAGAGGTGGCAAGCCATTAAGAAAGCAAAGGCTCTGTGACAGACAGCAAATGGGTGGTGCCCCTTCCTCAACTCAGAGTTTTAAATATTTTAATATGGACTTTTATTCACATTATTTGGCTGGGAAACTGCACTACGAAATTTAGAGGATTGCAAAGTCTGGATCATGGATATGTTTTGGGTCCTGTATTGCTTTGGAGAATGTGAGCTAGACAAATTCTCTTTTACATGAGAAATGAATAAAATGTCTTCCCCATCCCTAGTTAAGAGCCTGGGGTGCTACTTTCTTCCAATGATTCTGTCAGCACAACCCAACAGAACAATTTCTCCTCTCCTCCCCACTGCCATCATTCTGAGTGTTCTCCAAATCCCATTGTGCTAGTGGTGCTCACTGTACTCAGAGGCGGAGCAACCTGCTCCAGTACCGGGAGCGGCACTCGTCTGAGGGGGCATGGCTCGTGTCCAGGGGGGCGTGGCGTGCATCCCGAGAGGTGCACGGTGAGCATCCAAGGAGGTGCCGCTGATCATTTTTCACCCCTACTTTGGAATGGCACCTGGGGTGGACTGCCCTCCCCTGCCCCCGCCTCGGAATGCCCCTGACTGTACTGCCTCCAGCTAGCACACCTACACAGGCCTTGATTAGTCCATGCCATAATGAGGCCTATTCATGTGGTAAATCTGAGAGAAAGTGAGAGTGCAACTGCAAAATTCACCATGATGAGAATGCTTTTTAAGCATCAACCTTGTGGCAAGTGGCTCTGTCAGGAAGCCATAACTTAACACCGCTAGTGATATTTTCATTTTCTCAATGAAAAAACAGAGGTACCTTTTTGGAGACTTTCGTATGTGTGTGTGTTGATTTTATTGTTCGTTTCTACCCTGGGACCGTTGGTTGAAGGGTGGACTATGAATGCTTTTAATAAACAAAGAAGTATGGTGTACACATGGCTCTGTGACTATAATAGTCATTGACAATAGTTTGAGAAACAGCCATTGCCACAAAGCAGTCTCACTAAAGCTCTTTAATGACCTTCCTGTCACATCTGATTGGCTGTCTAGGGAGTGAAGTGTCACTTGAAACTTTGTCTGCCAGGAAAATTTAAAGGTGGCTTGGGAAGCAGATACTATATTTGAGCCTTAAAACAGAAAGTGAACAGGCTTAACCTACTGATTTAGGCATCTTGTTTATTGATTTAATGATGATTTAATAAAAACCTGTTTTCTAGATGATGCTATACACAAAAAGAAGTATAAATATCCAGTTGGTTACCATTAGATTTCATTTCTCAATGATGCCAAATAAAGATGTACCGTATTTTTCGCTCTATAAGAGGCACCAGACCACAAGACGCACCTAGTTTTTGGAGGAGGAAAACAAGAAAAAAAATATTCTGAATCTCAGAAGCCAGAACAGCAAGAGGTGAAAGCAGCAATCCCTCTTGCTGTTCTGCCTTCTGGGATAGCTGCGCAGCCTGCATTCGCTCCATAAGACGCGTACACATTTCCCCTTACTTTTTAGGAGGGAAAAAATGAGTCTTATAGAGCAAAAAATACGGTATTTTAAGGAGCCCCCAATAACCAGGAAGAAGAACTGTTAGGAAGCTTGGGGGAGGAGATACTGGGTCACAGACATTGTTTGCACCTGACGACATCGACCATGAGTATCGCATTCCATACCTAATATTTCTGTTTTTCTGAATATTAAAATGCTACAAAAGACGCAATGGAACAGTCTAAAATTGCATATTTCAGTCTTGTTCCTTTCCCCTAAGAGAATTTGGGCTTTGGATCCAGGTGCACAAAAGGATGGAAATGTAAACTTCCAGGAAGTGTTATCTGAAGTCCTCCAGGCAGGATTGTTCAACTGTCCAGACACTGATTGATATCAATAATTTCTAGTTGGAGCACCTGTTATTCTGGGCTCAATTTTGCAGACGAGGGGTAAAATGTAACTGATGGGAAGGGAACATTTTTCAGCTCGAGGCCTGCATTCTCTTTGGAGAAACCTTCTGGGGGCCACATGGTAGGTGGAGCAACAAATGGGAGTTTTAGTTCTGTACAGTAGGTTAGTCTTTACCCTAGCTTGAGAAGTATATTTTTTATATCTCCCACCTTATTTCTGTAATTTAAAACAAAAAACAAAAACAAAACTGTTTTTAATTGCTGTAACGCGCCCTGTGATCTTGGGCTGAAGGGTGTGACAAGAAGTTTCTACACACCCACACCCCTCTCTGTTCTCCATCCAGGTAAAAAAAGAAGCAGCATTATTGGAGTTCTAGAACATATTCCAGCCAGATAAAAATAGTCGAGGAAGGTACAAAGGAGGGCTTGTGGGGGTGGTGTGAGGGTGTGTGGCCTGGGGAGAGTTCTGGAGGGCCACTTTTGGTCCCCAGCCTGAGGTTCCCCACCCCAGGGAACTTGGGACAATGCATTCTCAGGGATGACTATTTTCACTGGTAGTGGAGGAAGACTTAGGATGAGCTCTATGCTGTGGTGACTACAGCAGCAAATAAATAATATTTTCTCCATTATCACTATTACATCTGCACAGACTTGTCCTGCTGAGCTGACTTGTGTAGTAAGAGGTATATTGTATCAAGGACTAGAGAAAATCGAAGATGAGGTCTTAGCAGCCTGCTGGGACAATTTCGCTAGACAGTTTGTGGATAAAGTTGCTCGCATTCACTCTGATGCCATGGTTATAGCTGATCCTGAGAGTGTACTGTTGGCACCTATTTGTCTGGTTGTGATGGATACAATTCAATTTGTACAGCCTGAGGAAGATAAGATCTTTCGTAATGTGAGATCAACCACATGTGCACTTAATCCTTGCCCATTTGGGCTGATTAAAGTAGTCAGAGGATGCTTGGTGGAGTGGATAAGGAAAGTGGTGAATGATTCCCCAGAGCAAGAAAAATTCCAGCTAGTGTTGTAAGACCACTGTAAAAAAGCCCTCTCTAGAGCCTACTATCTTGGATCATGACCAGCTACTCCAAAATTTGCTTTTCCTGAGCATTATTTTTGAGAATGTAGTAGCATCTTAGTCTGTTTCATCCAAGAACCACTGGAGCTATCTAGACCCATTTTTTATTTGATTCAGGACTAGTTTGGGGATTGAGATAGCTTTGGTAAATTGGGTAGACAATCTTCATGGACAGGGAGATCATGTTGTTTCCGCTAGACACTTCAGCAGTGTTCAGTACCATTGAACCTGGTATCCTGGACTTACTGATGGGGATGGGAGTAGGAGGAACTGTTTTGTGGTGGTTCTGGTGCTTCCTTGAGGAAGGTTCCAGAAATAATGTTAGAGGTCCCCTTATTTGCACCTTGGCTACTTGCTTATAGTGTCCAGAAGATTGTCTCCACCCTCCATGTTACCCAGAACTTCTTTGAGAATTTATCCAGGGATTTAGATTGTGTTGTGTGCAGATGACACACAACTCTATGTCCCTTCCAGAAAAGCTGCCCACTTCCTGAGGTTATCTGTGTCCCACCTAGGGTGTAAGCATGTTTGAGGTGAATTAGAGAGGACTTCTCAGTAGCTACATTTACCTTATGAATTTTCTAGCCTTGTGATTTGCCATTTTCCTCCTGCCTCACTTACTCAGCATTTTATTCTTGTAGGCTTTTGTTGCATGTAGTAGATAATGTTTTTATACTTGGTTTTAACCACTATCCCTGTTTTCTTGGTTGATGGTTTGTTGTTTTCTGAAATTAATTTTAAACACTGCAAGTCACCCTAGTCGTCTTTGACCAGGGACAGCTCTATTTAGTTCCCAATCAACGTCCACAAAACCTTTTAAGTTCCCTCCCCTCCAAAATCATTATTTTAGTGTTTTGGTGGGTTTACATGTGTGCCATGTTGGCGAGTTCACAGGTGTTTTATCATGCTATGAGTAATGCACACATGTTGGGACAAGTTTGTTAAAATAGGTCCTAAAGCCAAAAGAAGTGGTGTCAGATCTTAAATTCAGAATTTTTTTTCCCTCAAGTGGGGAAAGAAAACATTTTACTATTTGAATTTAAGGCATATCCAGCTACTGGGGGAAAATAATAGAAATATTTGTTCTAGTTAACTGTAATCTAAGTTTAGCCATCTGGAGGTCAAATCCTACAACTGAATCAACACGCTCTGATCTTATAAGGATCTTATATCATATTTCCCAGCATAAATAGTTAGTTTCTGCTCTGAATCTCTGCAGTTCCATTATAAGCACCCCTATTAAGAATTTGTTGTTATCAAGTAAATGTATTTCCTACATGAGAAAAAGTGCACTCAATTTGCCTGGGAAAGTGAAAAATGGTGAGTTCTGTGGATGGCCTCTCAAGCAGTTTCACCTATGCTAGGAACATACATCAAAGTTGTCTAATCCTGAGGTCGTAGAATGGAATTTTATATACTACCGTGGACAACTTTCAAGGGGTCTGCCATTAAAAATAGTATTCTGGGTCTTTCTTTCTACAACCATTTTATGTAGCTTGGAAAATTGTCAAGAGACAGTTATTTCTAAAGTTTAGCAAAAAAGTTGAAAGGGGAGGAATGTACAACAGTTCTGAAAGCTGCCTTGCATGTGTTAACAATTTGCTCAGTTCTCTTGTGTCGATCATAACAACGTTTTATAACCAATATAGCAGCAAACATCTCACGTCGGAGTGTCACATCATACTATCCACATATGTGGAAATTGCTCAGATTTCTTCTTGATGGAACCGACTTCTGAGCAGGAATGTGAAACGGCTCTGAGCATTGACAATTTGCTCAAGAGACGCTTGAACTGCCTTTTGATTTTCACGCATTTTTGCGGTGACATCAACCACCTGCAATGCGCTTTGCCACCATTCAGGTTCTTTTGGCTAGGCCTCACAACATTTTCTTTGAAAACAGCACTACAGGCAGGAGCACAGATAGATATTTCCAACAGCATTTTTCCAGTCCAGACTTTCTACCCCGTATAAAGATCTCAACCAATGTGTGAGGGAGTATCTAAAACGAAACAAAACAAAACAACAACAACAGTATTTTTAAGGAAAAGATAAGTACTTTCCAGTTGTGTTTTCCTTCTCACACAAAATGACATTGCTAGTTTTTCTAAATGCATTGTTGGGTCTTCAGTTACTTTGGCTACGAACAAGTCATTTCCTCTTTCTGTGAAGCTATCAAATTGGCACCCCTAAAGGCATTTTCCATTGCAGGCCCCAGATAGTTAAGATGGTTCTTTTTCTATTTTCCCTTTATAGTCTCCCTTTATAGAGGATGTTATTGGCAGGTAGGGATTTTTGGCTGTTAATATCACACCAAGAGAGATACTGCTTCTTGGTAAATCTGTATATTATGTTTTCTTTACATTCCTTTCTTTGGTGATTGTAAACTGTTGCCTTCGTATTTTCTTTTTTTAGAAAAAGAATGACCTATTTGTTGCATCTCTGAGTTTCTGACACATACTTTGAAATACATTTTCTATTCTTAGGATGCAGTGAATGTTTCTAGTTTTAATTAAAAAGTCTTTCTATCCTGGCACTTCTCACACTCAGATTATGCTTTTGCTTTCCTTTGAAACCTGGCTGTAAATTGTAGCTGACTGGTAATGGATTTCCCTTATAACCCTCCACTAAAATCTATTCGTTCTTCATGTTACAACTTCCATGGAGAAATATGACGTGGGAGTCGGAGACTATACTAAAAGGCTAAGATTATGAAACAGAAAATAATTATCTTGAGTTTCTTTGCCCTGCTAAATGAATGTTTTCACCCAGACTACAATATAATTTCCCCTATGGGGATTCCATGAGGCTTGACCAGTGGAAGGGCCGCAGTTCATAAGTGGAACATCTGCACTGTATCCAGATGGTCCCAAGTGCAATCTCAAGCATCTCCTTAGAGCTGGTAGGGACCCCTGCCTGAAACCCTGGAGAGCCACTACCAGTGAGTGTAGCCAGGACTGAGCTAGATGGACGAGTGGTGTGACTTAGTATAAAGCATAAGTTCCCTGTGGATTGTGCTTTGTCCCTCAGAACTACAGTGGTACCTCGGGTTACAGACACTTCAGGTTACAGATGCTTGAGGTTACAGACTCCGCTAACCCAGAAATAGTACCTCGGGTTAAGAACTTTGCTTCAGGATGAGAACAGAAATTGTGCTCCAGTGGCGCAGCAGCAGCAGGAGGCCCCGTTAGCTAAAGTGGTGCTTCAGGTTAAGAACTGTTTCAGGTTAAGAACAGACCTCTGGAATGAATTAAGTACTTAACCTGAGGTACCACTGTATAGGGGCCTTCTGGCGGTTCCCTCATTGCGAGAAGTGAGGTTACAGGGAACCGGACAGAGGGCCTTCTCGGTAGTGGCGCCTGCCCTCCCATCAGATGTCAAGGAAATAAGCAGCTATCTTATTTTTAAAAGACATCTGAAAGCAGCCCTGTTTAGGGAAGTTTTTAATATTTAATGCTGTATTGTTTTTAACAATCGATTGGGAACCACCCAGAGTGGCTGGGAAAACTCAGCCAGATGGGCGGGGCATAAATAAATTATTATTATTATTATTATTATTATTATTATTATTATTATTATTATTTTATTTATTATTATTATTATTAAAAAGCTTGGTCATGTTGAGTGCTGTGACTAACATCATGTTTGGTTTTGACCACAGACTGGTGCCAGTCTCATGATTACCTTGAGCTGTGATGAAAACATTATCATTTTACCACATAACTGGCATCATTCTAAATGATGCCATAGCAAAGGATTAGTCAGCATCGATACAGTTAACCATGCAGCCTTCTACAGCAGCCACAAAGCTGACATAAGAAAATGAATAACACTCACAGCACAATCCTGCCCTGCCTATTTACGTAGAAGTGCGCCTTGCCAAGTTTAATTGATCTTGCTCCCAAGCAAGTGTGTTTGCAGCTGTGCAACCTGAATTTATGCATGTTGTCTTAGAAGTAAGTACCACTGTGTTAAAATTGGGCCCAAGTAAGTGTGCATAAGATTGTTATCATCATAAAAGATACATGGAAAAACATGCTCCTACCTTCCCAGCTGCACTGTGAATTTACAATTTGATAACGGCTTGTGTTAGCTTGCACCAGCTGCCCATACGCTACAAAGCCAGGTTCAAGGTTCAACCATGCAATCTGTATTGTGGGCCCAGTTTTATGAAACTGCGTAACTAAATCCTTATGTATTTCAGTTTAGGAATACTAGATTCCTAACTATGAATTGTGGGAAAACTCTCTCCCAAGTGGAAATAATGTGGCATCAACACTTTAAACTCATATACCACTATTGTGGTAGTTTCTATGTTAAAAAGAAGCACAACCATTGTCTGTACACAAAATATTATTATAATCACTATTACCATATCTGATCCTAAACCTCCACTGCCTTGCAGGATATATTCAGGAGAAGAAAAGGCTAAGGAGTAAACCATACACAAATCTGGAGTGGAGTCCCTAAGATGGTTGGTTGGCGCCTTGTATGCCTCCTTCCAGCACCACCTGCAGCCGGTTGTTGTTGTTTGTTGTTGTTTAGTCGTTTAGTCGTGTCCGACTCTTCGTGACCCCATGGACCAAAGCACGCCAGGCACTCGTGTCTTCCACTGCCTCCCACAGTTTAGTCAAACTCATGCTGGTAGCTTTGAGAACACTGTCCAACCATCTTGTCCTCTGTCATCCCCTTCTCCTTGTGCCCTCCATCTTTCCCAACATCAGGGTCTTTCCCAGGGAGTCTTCTCTTCTCATGAGGTGGCCAAAATATTGGAGCCTCAGCTTCACAATCTGTCCTTCCAGTGAGCACTCAGGGCTGATTTCCTTCAGAATGGGTAGGTTTGATCTTGCAGTCCATGGGACTCTCAAGAGTCTCCTCCAGCACCATAATTCAAAAGCATAAATTCTTTGGCGATCAGCCTTTGTTATAGTCCAGCCCAGCTGGTGCCAAATGCATTGCTCTGCTTTCCTTTTGATCACATCAGCAAGGCTGAGAGGGAGGTCTTGTTGTCTGGGCAGCCCAGGACCTCCAGACACACTGCCTAGGCTTCTGCCCCAGGGAGGTCACTTTGGTGCTGCTACCCAGCACCAGTTTGACTTCACCCCCAAACGTGCACTCCATTATCCCTTGAGACAGACAGATACCAACAAACAACGTCACCATATATGCACTATTAATAACAGTAAGCAGAGTGCCTTAAATAGTTACCTCGACAGAACCCTGCTCCCAAAGATCTTATAATCTAAAACAGACAATGAGGAAACAACAGAGGGAGGGTCACTCAACAGGGTGAGGAGGAATGTGGGCAAATACTGTTACACTTACTTAATTCTTGGTGGAGAATTTTAAGATAACAGTAGTCCTTGGGTTAGCAGAGGGTGGTAGGAATGGACAAAGTTACTGATAAGGATGTAGTGAAACAAGGGCCAAAGGATAGCTTAATTGACACATCTTTTCCATTTTGCCCTTACATTGACTAGTAACAAAGTCAAAGAAACAAAACAAAATGCAGTCGTGACCACTGAAGTTATTTTTTGTTCTTCACAAAACATAACTAGGAAAATGAATGAAAGCTTGGGGGGGGGGGGGAGGTTCTCTGAGAACAGTATGCCAAGTTATATCTTATATTGGGCTGGACTACTCATTTAAGTTTGAACCCAGTAACTTTTCCATCAGGCATGACTATTCTAAGCAAAGTGTAAATGAAATAAAATGAGGTATGTTCTTGCATGTATTGTACCACCTTTTGGTCACAGGGATACCCTGGAGAATAGGCTGTGGGCTGTTGATTTGATGACATTCATATACATTTTGCCCCCAAAGAGATAGGCAGTTCTCAGACCGAGTCATTTTCAAAACTGGGGAAGGTAAAGGAATAAAGTATTCATATTTGGTTCAACATTTTTCCAACTCCATTGGAACAGTACATTGATGGTAAAGAACTACCCATTTTTCTATTCTTGATTTGTGCTTGGCAGTAATTGGAAAAACAAGCTTTATTGCTGTTAATATTCATTGCTAGTATGTTATGTAAGCTCAAGAGAAAGGTAACAAATTTTGTTACCAGCTGGAACGGCAGGTTAACAGGCTCTTGTTGATTTTATCTACAGAGAATGTTGAAGGACTCATTTTGTGTCAAAGTAATTGCACTAGCAGGTGCACTTGAGCAACTGTGTTTTGCTTGCGACACTGCTGTGTCTCACTGCTTACCACAAATGTTGATATATATATATATGTATAAAAGAGTCAGTTCTGCTTTTACCATCTCCTGCAAACTGTCTGAAAGAATGGCATAAACAAGGATAATGCAACAGCTAAAGATTAGCAAACCAAAAGCCCACTTGTGTAGCGGTCCAGAGGATGAATCTGCCTAATGACTAATTGCAATTTAGATGATTTCTCAGAAGATGGTACTAGATTAAGCACTGAACAATTAAGAACTGTTATGAACTGGGCTCAGGCTTTTTCTTAGAAACTCATATCAAATGTCCTTCGTTGTTCAGAACATAGAGTACACAATTGCCAGTATTGCAAGGTAACTCTGGCAGAGATGGGGGATATGTAACCCTCTAGATGTTGCTGGAATATAACTCCCCTGACCTTTGTCCATGCTGTCTGAGACTGATGGGAACCGGAATCAACAACATCTGCAGGGTCTCAAGTTCCTCACTCCTGCCCTGAGGGTTATAGTTGTGAAGTATTGGTTGGGTACAGCATTGGCTGTCCTATCAGACAGAGTGAGGTGGCCACGCCAGGGAGAAAATCCTAGGAGGCATGGGTGCCAGCTCTGTGACCCCTAAGCTATCCTTCTGCCTCCAAGCACCACAGAGAATGCTGTTCCTTCACCTGTGTTGAAGTAAGATGCAGATGACAGGCTGCTGGAATGAGGAAAGGAGGCACCATTTTGTCTCTTGCCTCAGGTAGCAAAGCTAGGAAATTTACCAAGCCCTTGGTGGGACATCATGCATGGCTGTTGATGGTAGTCAGCTTTGTGGGTCATGAACTGCACAGGCCTGCGCTGTTTCTTCCAGTGATTCACAACTTGTGACCCACAAAGGTGAGCACTGCACTCCAACCATGTATATGATGTGCAATCTGTGGATCAGAAAATCTCTCAGCTTTGCTACTTGCCTGAGACTTCACAAATCAATGAATTGTCAAGTTACAGTTCAATGGATGATGCTCCAAATTTGGCTTGATGGGTAATGAGTTATATAGGCCTGAAGTAGCTTATGTTGCAGCCCACTGACATTATTGCCAGTGGCTCACCCAAATGTGCTCCAATTCCACCAGCATTGCTTTCTGCAGGACCTAGAATGATCCTGGAGGAAGGGAGGTATGAGCATGTTCAGCTTCATTCTGCAGGAGCAACATGGGCTGTTCACTTCCAGGTCTAATTTAAGATGTAATTTTCTTACCTTCTTCATAGCTTATGTTGAGTTTATCTCTCAGAGATTGCCTGTTTGAGGCTTATTAAGGTCACTTTTAGGAGTTCAGTTTAAGGTGCCTTATAGTCAAATCTATAAAATGTAGGAAGAATAATAGAATTGTTGAGTTGGACGGGACCACAGGGGTCGTCTAGTCAACGCCCCATGCAATGCATGAATCTTTTGCCCAATGTGAGGCTCAAACCCATGACTCCAAGATTAAGAGTCTCATGCTCTGTCGACTGAGCAGGAAACCATTTTCAATGCTGTGTATGCTGCTAAAACTTTCTGCCCATTACCTCCCTTACAATGACCTGTGCTGCTGTATTTTCGGAAATAATTTATATAACTCTTATTTTGGAGGTGTTTCAGAAATCTGTGATGATCAATGTTTATATACTGGTGGTTTAAGTACAGTGGTACCTCCGGTTACAGATGCTTCAGGTTACAGATGCTTCAGGTTACAGACTCCGCTAACCCAGAAATAGTACCTTGGGTTAAGAACTTTGCTTCAGGATGAGAACAGAAATCGCGTGGTGACAGCGGGAGGCCCCATTAGCTAAAGTGGTACCTCAGGTTAAGAATGGACCTCTGGAATGAATTAAGTTCTTAACCCGAGGTACCACTGTACTGGATACTGCATTTCTCATTTTGAATTTGTTGATTAATTATGCCTGATATTATCATTTTCAATGTATTTTGAAGCTTTATCTATTGATACTGATAAGGCAGGGTGTAAACGATATAAAGAAACAGGTCAGGTTCAGGCTGCTCACTTTGTGAGGAGCAAGGCCCCATTATCCTTATTAAGACCAGCTTCTGAATAAGTGTGCTTAGGATCCTTCTCGTTCCATGGAAGAAGAAGCTGATCACTTTTTGAGGTTTCAGTAACCACCAATAGAAGGAAGTGTAGGTGAATGGCTAATTAGAAACAATGGGTGGAACCTAATGTCACACTCTTCCCATTGTTCCTTCTGTGCATGCATGCATGCATTCTTGCTTGCCAGACAGAACAATGCCCCCTCTCCTCCTCAGGCATATTGTTCTGGGTGATCTCTTGACCCCCAGAGCCAATATTGGGGTGTAGCAGGAGAGGGGAGGGAAGCCCCGCTTCACAAGCAGAAGTCTTTCTGCAGGGCTGCTGCTCACAGGACTGGTTAGATGCCTCCCCACCAATGGGTTGTTCCCAACTAAGTCACACAGCGTAAACCCACTGAAACCAATGGTCATTTATTTCAGTGACTCCTTAGTTGGATACAATCCAGTGTATTTCAGATGAAAACATAGAAGAAAATGTCTCCTTGCAACAGCAGGGAGATTAGCTGCTCATAAACTTTACATTTGGAAAAATTGGAAGAAACTGTGATCTCAGCAAAACAAGCTCTGTTGCTAAGAGTTTATCATTCAGCTGATGACTGGAAGCAGATTGTTCAACATATTCCACACCTTTCAAGCAGCTTTTAATATTTTTTTTTTGTTATATACATTTCTCCTCTGTTTTTATTTTTTAACACAAACTTGTGAAATGTTCTCTTCTGTAGCTTTCCCATGGCTCATTTATTTGCCACCAGGGAAGCTTTGTTCCTGATCTAAACCAGCAGCATGAGGATAGAATTACTACAATAAACCATGCTGCACGGGCAGAAACGTTTCTGCTGGAATACTGAGTTAATGTTGAGTTGCAATACTTTTCCACCATTTTTTTTTTAGAGAAAGAGACCTGGCTTAGTGGTGGAGCAGATTCAACCCCTAGGTTCAACCTCAAGTAGAAAAGGGTCTGTTTTTGATAGCCTGGAGGCAGCTTCTTAACTCTCTGTGGCAAAAATGAGACATCTGGGATGGAAGCATGGCAAGGAACTGCAGTTTATATCACAATCCTATCCTCATTGAGAGGTGGTTCCTTCTGCCAGCAGTAATGTCATGTTACATCTGCAAAATAGGTGACATAAGTAAACACATTCCCAATGGACACCCCACCCCAGCCATGGCAGAGGACTCCAGCTAAATTAGGAGCCAATAAGGGTATAGTACCTATAGGTTTTACATGTAGGCTCTTCACCAACGAGCAACTGGAGCCTCTGACATGAAGAGCTGAGGGTGTGTGTTGTCCAAGGGAGGCTGTAAGATAATGGATTTCTGACCATCATTATTGCATTTCTGCAATCACTGTGTGTCAAACGGTGTCTTCCATGCACCAGTGTGTCACCTGCTAGCATTCTTCTGGCTGTGGAATTGCCAGGGAGCTTTTAGGGTGGCTGTTGGTTATGGTTATGTTCCTGTTCGTTTGTACTACTGTTGTGCTTTTGACTTTGCTCTTGTTTAGCATGGGATCCTGATTCCATTATGTAGGGGACTACAGGTCTGGACTGACCACCTTTCATAATGCATGGGGTGTGTGTGTGTGTGTGTGTGTGTGTGTTACAATATGTCGAAGATGACTGTATATTTTTCAAGCTAGAGCAGCTGGTAGTCTTTCAGTTAGTAGTGTTTGTTTATTAAATCACATGACTGTGGGGGCTGGTGAGCAGGATGGTTCTGCTTTTGTTTTTTTAAAAAAGTGGATTTGTTATTGAACTCCTCAAGAGATCGGCTGCTACATATGTTCAGATAAGTCGTCTCTTCGGTGAAGCTGTACCACTGAGGAGAAAAATAGCTCTATTTAAACTGAAAACCTCTATCTGGAAAATGAATATTTGGTAGTTGTGCCTGTCTGGAGACATTGCTCAGTAAATGACTAAGGGTAAGCAATCATGTCTTGGATGTGTCGGACGACAATAGCACACTTATGAGCAATTCTTGGTTCCCTTGAGAACTCAGCCGAACTTCCACCGATTTCAGTGTCTGCTCAAAGGTCACTCCCATCCCCCAACGCTGATGTTACATCACACCAGCAAGATAGTTGACAAAATCAAAAATGCAATTGCCGAAAACAAAAAGGGGACCTGGTTGGCTGTCCCCTTCCCTTCCCTTTTCCCCAGAAGCCATAGCAGAAGATAGTAATCTGATTAACTCAGGAGCCAACCCACAAGAGCCCATAAGGGAACATGGACCATCTAACCAAGAAGCCCAACATGTGGTTATATCAGCTTTTCCCAGTCTAGCACCCTCTAAACTCCAGTGGAGGCTGGTCCATCAGGGGAAATGGGGCAGTGCCCCACCAGCATCCATTTTTATTCTTCCAAGCCCTCCTGCTTTATTACTTACAGATTCCTCCCCCTTATACTCAGTTTTGCCCTTGTAAAACTCAGCAGGGAGAAAGATGGGGACAAGAGTAGAATTTGTGGCCTCCATTTCTCACTGCGTCTTGCTCAAACTGTCATCGTCTCTGCCTCTGCCTACTGCTGGCCTCTCTGCCTTACAGCCTACCAGTGCCAATGGGCATTCCCTCCCCCCTCCCCAGTGTTGGACTCTGCCCTGTTCAGGGATGATAAGAACTGTTGTCCAACAACAGCAAGCAAGACACGAAGGCAATAACCCTTTCCAGTTGTTGCTCCCCAGTAACTGGTACTCAGAGACTTAGACCGCATTCACACCACACATTGAAAGCTCTAGATAGGCTCAGGCCAATGTGTTTATTGAGGTGGCAGCCCAGCTTTGGAATCACCTTTCCAGAGAGTTCTACCTGTGTATCCCACTATTGCAGTGTAGGCACATAGAAAACAGCAGTTTTTAGTTGTCTTGTGCATTTTAAGTGTTTATGAATTTTAAGTGCTGCTCACCCATATATATTTTACCTGTTTTATTACTGCTTTGGACATTTGCAATGCTTCGGCTTAAAAAGTGCTTTTATTGCACAATTAACACATTTTATAAAATGAATCCTAGATCAGACCACCTACTGGGTAACAATATAGCCCTGATCTAGCCAGTGGGAGAGCTTGAGGCACAGGCTTCTCAATCCCACTTGAAACCAATGGGGCTTCTTTTTGACTGAGTTGTGCCCATATTGTATCATTCAGCTAGGGCTCTTGAATAAATGTAATCTCATTTTACCTGCTTCAGGTCAATTTTCCGTACAGATGGCTGAGCTTAAAAGCTCTAGCGGAGCTTGCATGAATCACAAGAAGACAATGCTAACCTCCAATTTCATGGTTGTTTATAGCACACTTATTATCAGAGCCTTTTACCATCACTGCACATGAATTTATATCTCAGAGGTCTAGAAAATTATTTTGCCTGATTAGTTTTAGGTTGGCATGTCAGAAAACATCAAGGTATAGTCCATTTGACTCTTTTTAATTTTGTTTCCAGTGCTTGAGGAGGGTATATGTGTGTGGTAGCAAGAAATCACATTCTTGAGTTGGAGGACATGTTTTTTCTGGTTTGGAAGAACCATGTTTTTGATAAAGTTTAGAGATATCCTGTCAGCTTTTGGTAGGCAGGAGGGCATGTCTTGCATGTCTTAGCAAGACTGTGAGAGTGTGCAAGATCCTGGAGATTAGATCATAGCCTCTGCGTTCCTCCCCTGGTTCTCCTGCTACTGCAGTAACCTGAACTAAGCTGTAGCTTGGCTTCACATCACTGCAAAATGTCTGCGGCCCTCACATCATACTTTCCCATTTCTGTTTCATGTGCCTCCTCTGGGACACTGAGCTTCGTTCACACTAAGGGAGTTTTTTTAGAGTCTCTGCGGAAATTTGCTTGCAGTAATGAGCTACTCTTTGTACAATGGCAAAATTCCAAGGGAAGCTTAAGCATGTGTATAACAGAGGGGAAAAACCTGTATCATGTGATGTTCACTGGAAAGCAGAATTTTGCCCAGGGCGGTTATTTGCTCTTTAGTTTTAACATAAACATTTTAAAATGACATCTGTTCTGTGTTATGTTTTCAAAGCTGAATTCTCAGTTAAACTAGTATTGCGCAATATTTTCACACCAAATATATTTCATCTATATATTTATTGATTAATTATTAAATTTACATCCCACCCTGCCTCCCAAAGGAGCTCAGGGCAGCAAGCAACAAGAGATAAAACAATTTTAAAAATCTTCAAAAATAATAATTTCAAGACAGATGCAGACTGGGAGGAAGGGTTTCAGTAGATGCTGAAAAGACAACAAAATGGCACCCATCTAAAAGTCCTACAATGTGCAGGACTAAAAGTCCTACTTTGTGCAGAACTGGCCTTCAGAAAAGATGTTATCTACAAGAGACCCTCACCTGTAGAGCACAATGAAGGCAGCCCTGTTTAGGGAAGCTTTTAATGTTTGATGTATCATAGTATTTTAATATTCTTTTGGAAGCCGCCCAGAGTGGCTGGGGAGACCCAGCCAGATGGGTGGGGTATAAATAATAAATTATTATTATTATTATTATTAATGATCAACTGAGTATATAATGAGTGAGATGATCTTTCAGCTATCCTGGTCCCAAACTCTATAGGCATGCATTCCCCAAAACCAGATACAGTACATCCATTAAAGAATTTTCAAGTGAACCTGTGCCCAAGACTAGGAGATACAGTGCAGAAGATGTTGTCAAGTACAGTGGTACCTCTGGTTATGTACTTAATTCGTTCCGGAGGTCTGTTCTTAACCTGAAACTGTTCTTAACCTGAAGCACCACTTTAGCTAATGGGGCCTCCCGCTGCTGCTGCGCTGCTGCCGCGCAATTTCTGTTCTCATCCTGAAGCAAAGTTCTTAGCCCGAGGTACTATTTCTGGGTTAGCGGAGTCTGTAACCTGAAGCGTATGTAACCCAAGGTACCACTGTATGCTAAACTAAAATCAGCCCACCTCATCTGGTAAAATAGGGTTTGTCGCCCGCCCTGGCAACCTTCATATCTGCCACATTCATGGAAGAAATGAAACATTTTCAGGCAGAAGTAGCAAGACTATTGCAAGTTGAAAAGGAGGAGGCTGGGGTGGGGGGGATGCACAGTAGCAATGCTACTTCTGGATGCATTTCTGCATTCTCCCCCACCATCCTTTTCAACTTGTAATTTTCTCTCTGTAATGTTGTGTTGGTGGAAGTGAGCAAATTGTAGAAAGCACATTTCTGTCAGAAAAGCAACACAGACAAAGGATATGCTTTTAATTTGAAATTCATGTTATGCTGGGGTTATATATTTATTTAGAACATTGTTACCCCACTTGTCCCATAGAGACTCAAGATGTACAAAAACAAATGCATTGTACTGCAAAGTAAAAGATTTCTGTTGTAAATTAAACTCTTCATAGCTTTCTCCTGATACATGACTTCTTTTCCTCAGAGAATCTGCTGCCAGCTTAATCTGGTAATGGTCAACTGCCTCAGGGTCCTTGCAGACATGGACGATTTAGCAGCACCCAATCATTCTGTTCTGCTTTAAGCTGGAAGCAGAACAGAAATTCGGATTCTAGACTTCTATCTGTATGTCACCAAGTGGGCAAATGTTGGAGGGGGAGATTTTCATTGGGACCATTGGGGGGGAGGGGTGAATGGTTAAACACTGTCTTCTCCCACCACTGCTATTATTATGATTCCCTCCCTTGCAATTTAGGAGAGAGAGAAAAAAAGGGGGGGGGGTGGTAGGTTATCAAGCTAAGCCTATTCAGAAAATGAAGGGTTAAAGTGATAGAGTTGATTCCAAGAAAGGGAAGACAGGCCATAATGAAATAAATGTTTGAGTCATCTATCCAGATCATTACTGGTCAGAATAGTAGTGCAACAAGCCATGTACACCTGGGGAAATTGCACAGTCATTCAACTTAGTTTTTAAAAAGATGCTTTTTCTGAGCGTTGGGGGAGGGGCTGAAAGGGAAAAAAATGGAGCCCCATCTCCTTCATTTCCTTAGCTAGATGAGACTTTTGCTGGCTGAAAAAGCAAGACTGGGTCAAGGCGCTACGAAGTTTGTTAGAACTTTAGCTGAAAAATGAGGAATCAGAGTGGTACCACACTGGTTTTGCCAGGAAATGGATGCACTGTTCTGATACAGGAAAAAGAGAAGCAGTTTCTTGGGGGTCTTCCTTTCTATACCACTTGGAAAGTACAAGATACCAAGAATCTGTGCAAAATGTTTCATGTAACTTATGTTAACCTTAACCACATTTCTTTAAATTGTGAAATAAACAGTCCCTTTCTTCTTAGATGCACTGGAGGAGGAAGTGCAAGTGAGCAAGAGATACACTTCCCTTTTTTATGACTCCAAAGTAAAGTTCAAAGGGAGGAATCATCCCTTTATTGGAAGCACTCACAACCGTCTGTGGAAATTTCCTGACTCATACAGCTTAGGCCTGACCTTGTGATAATGCCCGAAAGCCCACTTATTTGCACATTCCAACCATTACCATAATGTATCTTTGTTACTATCTGTATAAATGCTGCAAAAGTAGACCCATTTCTACTTGGCACATTCTCTCTAGAACTTCTATACCCCATACATATAGTAGTTGAGGTTCCTCTTGTTTCTTCCATATCCTTTGAGAAAATATGAGATGCATGTAAACAAATACGTAAAAGAATACAGTATATGCTTTGTCCAATGTCACAGTTGTCAGGGGTAATGCGTGATAGGAATGATATAATGGTTTTGATCCATCCAAGGCAATGGCTAGAGAGCAACATCAAGCCTCGCCAGTTTGCCACCACCAGGATGTAAATGAAGCTTGAAGAAGAGAAGCTGAATAGGAAAGTTGAAGTTGGAAACTGATCCTCTTTGAAGCAAACCTCACGGTGTGGAGACTTGATCTGGTTCTCCCTTACTCCCACTTCATCAATAGCCCTCGTCCTCAGTGAGGAAGGAACATGCAGCCATCACAGTTAGATGGTTTACCAGTAGGCTGCCATTTAATCTCTCCACATGTTGCCATGAAGAAAAGCAAAAGATAGAGTTAGAAAACATGGTGTTGTCATAAACAACAATTTGAGAGAAGTATTTATGCTGGGTTTGCTTCTAGAATAATCACAATAATGTGAAAACCTATTTGTTGGAGGTGTAATTTCGTCCAGATCAGCTTTCAGTTGCTATCCTCATAATTATCTCCCTGAACTTCTATCTAATTTTAAATTGTTTTTGGACCAGTTGTGGCCAGCCATCATCAACAGATTATATCATGTAATTGCTCCAAAGCCTAAATCCAAGGGCGAAGATGCTAGAAATTCTGAATGGTTGGTGTTTGGAAAACTGAAAGCTCAAATCTGTATGATCTGCTTAGGTGTAGTTTTTAACACACTGGACAAGTAGTGAGATACAACTACAAGTATTCCCACCATTTTGCTTCTTCCCTGAACTGCCAGTTGGGGTTTAGGATGGCTTTGCAAGTCTGAATCCAAAACATGCATTTAAAAGGAAGGGTTTTTATTTTGTTCCCTTTTTGAAGCAGGCTCCAGGAATTTATTTGTGTGTGAGGTTTTACTCATTACTTTTATTTTATTTTCACATATGTTTTGCTTTTGAATATATTTCTTAAATTTTATGAGGTGAAAAGCAGGTGGAGTTTATGAGGGAACGTAACTTGCTTTTCATCAAAACGCTTACAAATTAGTTTAGTCACCCTGACTGGTCTTCACGGCCATTCTTCTCATCCGCCATCTGGAAACCTGGGCATTGGTATATAACAGGGGTGGGCAACCTCCAACCCATTGCCCAAATGTGGACCACCTAGGTAATCTGTCTGGTTCTCAGGTCTTTCCCTACACCAAGACCTCCCCAGCCCAGTCTGTGCCCTCCTTGAGTGCTTTTACCTGGCTGAGAAGTGACCTTGAACAGTGATACTACCTCTTACATGCTTGGTTGAAGAGGCCTGCATATATGGGTGTAGAATCCTCTGAAGTGTGCTTGGAATGTAGCTAACTGCACAAATCCAACTGTACAAAGAATCCATTGCTCCATCCACTTTTACCCCATGCCCTAAACAGAGCTGGTATGTGGCTCACAAAAAGTTACCCTGGAAGAAATATAGCCCTTGGGATGAAAGTTTCCCTACCTCCTGACATACAAGATGTTTCAATAAGTGTCTGTTCTAGTTCAGAAACCAGAAGGGGGTCCATGTCATGCTTCCAGTACTGAATGATGGCGAGCAGAACTTCAGCATGTTCTGTTTTCTGCTTGCAGAATTTAAGCAGTTTGCAGAATTTGTTGAAAGGTTTGCTCACTGCTTGCTTCCACAGCATGCAAACCTGGGATGTACAGATGTTCCACTATATTTTGACCAACCAGGTGATCTTAATGTTCAGGGTGGTGGTGCTTTTAATGAACCTGCATTTACTTAGCTACTCTAGTCCACTTATTAGGTTCATAAATAAATATCACCAGAAAATGCTCTTTTGCACTGGCGCTCATTAGTACTTGAAGTAATGAACTTCTATTAGCAATGATCTGCAAAGAGGTTTCTCTGCTTTAGGATGCCCCCTCTTTCTACCCCCTCCTCCCCCACTAAGCATATTGGTTTTCACCAGGCATTTTGAAGGGCCCTTTTAATTTTGCGCAGATATACAAAGCCCCATTTGCTATGTAAAGGTTAATCATTCCAGAATTCTATCTCAGCTCTCCAATAAATAATACATGATAAACAAAGCTGTGTGAAGCTGAGCATGAAGGATGCTGTTGATTAGTCATTTATCTTTTAAGCAGGAGACGGGCTGTTTTCCTGCCAATTGGCATGGCGCACTCTAGGCAGTTGTCATATGAAAGTTCTGCCCCCAGGTGTGTGTAAAAGCATTAAAAAGAAAAGAAAAGATCTGTCCTAGTGTCTTGTAACTCATCTA
The DNA here is from genome assembly GCF_965153285.1 of Podarcis tiliguerta. Lineage (NCBI taxonomy): Eukaryota > Metazoa > Chordata > Lepidosauria > Squamata > Lacertidae > Podarcis > Podarcis tiliguerta. Next base: position 38,519,976 of record NC_139543.1, on the reverse strand, counting down.
AACACAGCCCACTAGCCGTGGGCAGGGCCAGTTCAAGACATTTTGCTGCTTGAGGTGTAAGACAAGATAGTATCAAGCACTCTCTCCCCCAGCATCAGTTTGACATATAGATGGAGACCAGGCTGGCAGCTGAATCTTACTTCAATGCTAGCAACAGGACAGCCTTGTCCTTTGCACCGGAGGGACAGCAAGCTAGCTTAGGAATAAAGGGCAGACCACATGGTGCCCCGTCCTCCAACACCTCAGCACCATTTGCTCAGGACTCTTAGATGTCAAAATGGGATATGGGTGGTGCTGTGGGTTAAACCACAGAGCCTAGGGCTTGCAGATCAGAAGGTCAGCGGTTCAAATCCCCGCGACAGGGTGAGCTCCCGTTGCTCGGTCCCTGCTCCTGCCAACCTAGCAGTTCAAAAGCACATCAAAGAGCAAGTAGATAAATAGGTACCACTCTGGCAGGAAGGTAAATGGCATTTCTGTGCACTGCTCTGGTTCTCCAGAAGCAGCTTAGTCATGCTGGCCACATGACCCGGAAGCTGTACGCCGGCTCCCTCAGCCAATAAAGCGAGACGAGCGCCGCAACCCCAGAGTCGTCCGTTACTGGACCTGGTGGTCAGGGTTCCCTTTACCTTAGATGTCAAACAAATGTTGCAGTGCAGATGCTGGTGTGCATCACATGATCAGAACTATGTGCATGTGTGATACCTGCTGCAGTGCATGGCCTGGGCTGGGCTAGCTGCTTCTCTGTCTTTGCTTGGTTAGCCTTTCCCAGCAGCATAGTCTGTGAAGCACTGGGAGAAGAGAGCTAGCCAGCCTAGTCAGCAATGAGCAAACATTTCCTTCATTCCTGGGCAGGGCTGCCAGCAGATAGGTAGAAGAGGTTGGATTTTGGTGGGCCCAAGCCTAGCAGAGCTCCCAGATTCTTAGGCTTTTTGTTTTTATTTTTAAAGGAAGTTAATTGGGCATTTCTGAAGCAAGTGAGAGGACAAAACACAAACACAGCTGTAATGCTTTAGCACTAGGCAGGCAGCACCATTGCTAAGGACACTTAATCACTGTTGCCAAGCAATTAGAGGAAGGGATGTTGACCACTCTCACCTGGAACTTGGGAATGGCCTCTCCCAGAGCAAAGGGAAAAAGCAGAAGCTGAATGGGGGGCAGATAATGGGGTAAGTTTGTTAAAGCACTTTACTCATGTCCAGATTGTTTTATTTGCTCTACAAGTGTGTTGCCTTTACAGAATGGTCTGCTTTCCTTGGAAGTTACTCCCTTGAAATAAATGTGCATTCCTTCCTACTGAGAAAAAATGGTGATATTGCAGACCCCCACTTTGATTTCCTATGCCCTCCCCCCAACCACTACTACTCTGCTTGTCATCACTGGGTGTCATTGATTAATATACAGTAAACATCTTTAGCATGCATTAGGGACAGGGGAGAAATTTGACCTGGATCTCATTTAAAGGTGACCCTACCCAATTCATTTTCCGAAACAATATGCAAACCAAAATGCACTTCTCCAAATGTTGCAGTGCAGTTCTCCAGCCAAGTAATGTGTACAAAAATGCATATACTATATGTAAAGTGTAGATAAAAAATGCATGTATTGGTGAAAATAACACAAAAATACATATTAGGGAAGTTGTTTTGCAAAAATTGCACATTTTTTTGTATGTGGGTAGGCAAAATTGCATGCAAAAATTATGGATATTATGAAAAAAATTCACAATAATGCTAATTTATGCTAGGACTTTAAAAATTCTCAAACTGAAATCGACAGATTCATCCTTCCCTAGTGTGCATGTGAGAATGCAGAGCACATACTAAACATTTCCTATGCATAACACTTTCTGTTTCATGTATATTGATGCCATTCATTGCTTTCCACCCAGACCTTCCTAGTGGTGCCTTGTCTGCTGGTTCCCCTACTTCTAAAAATAACTGTTTCTCCCCTAACTGTGACCTGTGCTGGTGAGTCACTTGAATTCTTGGTGGGCAAAATTTGGCCTGCAGTTATTAACTGAAAAACCTTAGTATGAAAGTATTCCTCCATTTGCCTTAGCATTGAAGGAAAGTGGTGCAGAATATTTTATTGTGGATCAGGGATGACCTTCTAGGTTCTGCTAGACCACTGCTCCCATCACCCCTGACTATTGGCCATGTTTGTTGGGGCTGATGGGAATTGGAGTCCACAACGTCTGGAGCACCATGGCTTCCCCATCCCCATTGTAGAGGATGGAGCAGAGTAGGGCTGAATAATGCAGGATCGTTTGCTCTGAAAGAGCAATTGCATAAGTTAATGTAATCCAGTTTGCAAGCTGAAAGGTATTTTCTATAGCTGTACAGTACATACACTGAGTTCTGCTACAATTACAAAAATAACCTGTCAGGAAGAACAGTGGGGCATAGTTACAGCTGAGTAAAGGTTCATAATGTACTCATAACATCCTCTCACTCTGTGGTTGTGGTTTGGTGTGCTCGCACATGCTCTTTTTTGTGTCAATATCTCATTATTTCCACAGTGGTTGATTTTGCTGCTGTATACCAAACGTACATTACACTGTTTTGTTATTCTGCTCATTTGACCAAAATGTTGTTAGTGGTTGCTGAGAGAGGATTTTCTTCTTCTTTGTGATTGATTTGATAAAGTAATGATAATTCTAATAATTTCCTGAGGCTTTTAACAATGCTGTGCTCTATTTTAGTGTTTGTCTTATTGGCATTTAGGAATCATTCATAATCTGAAGCAATACTGGATTAAAACTGTGCAATCTGTTTTGGAATACAGTTGTTGCATCTAGAACTTCGTGACTAGCCTGATGGATAAATAAGTCAACTTTGGTTTCCCAGAGGTTTTTTTCTCTCTCCCTCCTTCCAGTGTTAAGTTCAGTATTTCACATTTCTGCATCAGTTTGTGATTTTCTCTCTCTTAAATTCCTCATAAAGGTTCGTCAGCATTTTAGCACATATCTCTTCTAATACAGGTGACTCACAACTTATTTTACTGACACAACCACAGCTTTGTGCACATGTGTATGTGGGAGGACAAATTAAAAAAATGGAGAGTGGGGGAAACCCAATTTCCATTTATTTACTTCCCCCACAAAACTGTGCAAAGCTGCAATTGCAAAACTCTATAAGCATTTTTTAAAATATTATCTTAGGAATATTTATTACAATGATGGAGGAACCTCAGGCCCACAGGACAAAGACAGTCCATCAGGTCTCTTTATCCAGCCCTTGGGACTTTCCCCAGGCTACACCCTTCTGCTTAGGATGGCTAGCTCAGTTGGTAGAGCATGGGACTCTTAATCTCATGGCTGTGGGTTTGAGTCCCACACTGGGTGCAAGATTCCTGCATTGCAGTGGCTGGACTTAGATGATCCTCGTGGTTCCTTCCAATTATGATTCTATGACCTTTCACTGCCTCTTTGACTTTTGTGTGGCTGGAATGTAGCCTACTGCACAAAGGAAAGAGTTTTCATCCATTGCTCTGCCTGCTCTTGCTTCTAGCCACACCAATTTTTGCCTCTGCCCTTCCCACTACTGGCCTGAAGCCTCTGGAAAGTTACCCATGAGCGAAAACAGGCTTTGGGCTGAAAAACATTTTCCACTTCCATTTCCGATTAATTGCAAGATACAAGAGTTTTAACACACCTTAGCACTGTGCATACAAATGTATGTTTCCCTGCCTGTAGGTTCACTGGCCAGGAATTTTGCCTGACACTTTAAAGCAATGCAGTTTTTCCATAGGAGACATTGAGGATAATTTAAATGGAACTGAATGGGTGTGTCTAACTGGGAAAGGCAATTGTGACATGCATTTGCATGTATAGTGTCTGAACTCTTCCATTGTCCATTTGAAGCATAGAAGTTCTAGGCAACTCCTTGCTTAGGCGTTGTCTTAGCTCTGAGCCAGCAAGGTGGGATTGAATTAAAAAACAGTACCATAGTTACTGTTAAATTATCAGAAGTTCCTGTGTCTGGTGGGCTTGTTGTTGTTTAAATTAAGAAGCTGCTGTGTTGTACACCTGCTGTTTTTCCTCAGCCTCATCACTTGTGAAATCACAATTCCTCTTTTGTTTGGTGTTAACCGTTTTCAAGCAACCTAAAAGCATTTTTAAGAACACAAGAAGAGCCCTGCTGGTTTAGCCAAAGATCCAACATCACCAGTATCCTATTTCCAGAAGTGATGCCCATTTAGATATTGATAGGAAGTCTACAATTGGAGCCCATGGGATTTATTTTTTACATTCTGTACCGTCTCAAAAATCCAAACAAAAACTATTTCAGACTTCACAGTTAATTGCCATCATTATGTTTTAATTTGATGAACATATTGATACATTGGGTTATCATGCTGTTCATTGTTTCTAAGTTTTACTCTTTTCTTAAATGTAACCTCTGGAAGTTTGCATTGCCAGAATCAATCATTATTTATTGGAACACTTCAATGGCCATTGGCTGAAAGCAGTAGAAGCTGATGGACAGAGGAGGCAATATGCTTTCTCCAGCACTGGGTATCCAGGTGAATAAAAGCAGGCTCTGGTCAGGGAAGGTGCCATTTAGCTATCCTAATGAGGGATGGAGTGACCTGTCAATTACAGTTCTCATTTTTCCTGTCTTAAATTTGCAGTGATGTTCAAATTTTATTTTTTTTAAAAATTTCATCAAAATTCTTCAGCATTTAGTGTGAATTTCTCTTAATAAACATATTTTTGTATGCAGTTTTGACTCATACACATTTCTGAAGCAATTTCTCCTAATATACATTTTCTGTGTTCTATTCAACAATATGTTCCCTTTGATGCACACTCCTACCTAATATATGCATTCTTGTAAACACTGATTGGTTGGAGAACTGCATTGCAAAATTTGGATAAGAGCAAATTTTGAAGGAAGGCTGTGTTTTGGTTTCCATATTGTTTCAGAAAGTGCAAATTTGATAAACTGGGCTTTAAATGCAAACTGAATCAAATTGGATTCAAGTTACAAGAAAGAAGATTTTGACTAAAGACAAGGAAGAACTCTCTGACAGTAAGAGCTGTTCGACAGTGGGATGGATTCCCTCAGGAGGTTGTGGGCCTCCTTCATTGGAGGTTTTTAAGCAGTGGTTGGGTGGTTGTCTGTCAGGGATGCTTTAGTTGAGATTCCTGCATTGCAGGGGTTGGACTAGATAGCCCCCAGGGTCCCTTCCAACTCTACAATTCTATTATTCTCCGTCCCTTATCCTAGCTAATAGTTCTGACTGATAGACCTGTCCTATTTGTCCTTTCAATGATAGGATGTTTTTAAAGAGGAGGAAGATGGACATGCAAAATAGAAAATCAAGACTGAGTTCCACATTGAAGACGTACTTTAGCAGGTGAGTCCCAGTTCTTAAGAGATTAAAAGAACTGTTCTACATAACCCCTAAGAATGCTGTGCCAATTGTTCAAAACAGGCCAGTAGGTTTTTACACATGATGGGAATGGTAGTCCCCTAAGATAGCTTGAATGTCTTCTAGCCTGGTATAATACTTCCCTTCATTTTCTTAATTATGGCTGCCTTTACTGGGAGATGCTGTTGTCTGGACAGACCCATAGTGACTCCATGGAGTGCCTGTCCTATTTACAGGAAAGTGTTCACGACCCACCAAAACAACCTCTGTCAAATGTTTCCCACACATTTCCTTTTTGTGCATCATTACAGCTCTGTTGACAGGCGATATATCCCTTTGTGGAGTGTTTGAAACAAAGAGTATTCCTGTGTTGCATCACACTGATATATACAATGTGGTAGTGTGTATATAGCCTTGTTTTATTTATAGAGGTTTTTCTGACCTAGAACTGTGAGCCTTGAAAGGTACGGTAACTCATTCTGGCAGATAACCGCTACACCACATGAGAAGTAAGCAGAACGTAGGAGTGTCTCAATAGGAAGAAGTAGAAAATGTGAAACAAGTGACCTTTATATATTTGGAAGGGAGAGTGTCTCAGGCTTGAGATGCAGGTTATGGCTATCTATGAATCAGAGTGCTGGTATTGTGCATCCAAGAAAATTCAGTTTCTGTGTAAAGAAAGATGGGTACGTTGTGAAAATATTATATTCATTCCAGTTTTGTGTGATGCATGAGGTGTTTAGGCTTTCAAAAACAGCCAAATAGAGAGAGAGCGTTAGTAAAACATGTTTGTGACTATTGAAACTGAATACTGCACTCAAGAAGATGTATGTTAAAGGTTTTTATATGGCTTCCATTTTACCAGAAGGGCTCTGGAACAAACCGATTTTGACATTTTCTATTTCTGCATCTGCACTAGTTCTATCATAATGATACCAAATTCTCCACCAAGAAAGTCCTGTGTTCTGAGCAAGCTGAAGTTACTGCGGTTTTATAATTTGCTGGAAGTTGCCCAGTCAGGTGGGTGACAAATAGCTAGATAGGTAGATAGCTAGATAGATGCTGCTGTTAGGAACATGGGGGACTGACTTATACTGAATCAAGCCACTGGTCCATCTAGCTCAGTATGATGGACACTGGCTGGCAGCATGTCTCTAGGTTTTCAGACAAGAAACATTCCCAGCCCTATTTGTAGATGCTGGTGATGCTGGAGGGATACAAACTGTCTGCTCTACCATTGAGCTATTGCCCTTCTCCCTATTCCTCCCCATTACACAGAAGGAGGAGGAAAGAGGAAGCACATGGAACTTTACCCCAAGAATTCTGGGAACTGTAGTTCATTAAGTGTCATGGGAATTGTAGGTTTGTGAGGAGTAAATTCTTTGTGGTGGAGGGATGTGCTTTAAATATATGGTGTGTGTACAGAACATAGTTCAGTTAAAGCAGGATATGCTATTAGAGGCCTGAATGTAGCATTAAGGAATCTCCCTGTTAATATGGAATTTTTCGTTTCTCTTCAGCAGTCTCTAATGCACTGACTCTTCGCACAAAGAAACTATGCTGGATGGTGTAATCAAATGACTTTCAGTTGCTGGGAAAAATCTAGGCTCTGAAACAGAATCCATCTTATTGAAAATTGATGCTTGGATTTATTGATATCAGCAAATCTTGCCCTTCTGGCATCTGGGCTAAAAGGCTAATGTCTTGGAAGCTGAGGTGGAAAAATTTCCAGAATGGGACTAGAAACCACTCTAGGAAATAACTGCAGGCCCCCAGAGCACGGAAAGGATAATGGTTTTGGCTTTCCCTCTCAAAAAATGTAAATATGCAAGTTGAGGGCTCAAGTTGCTGGAGTTTGTGTCCAGAACTCAATTGCATGCTTTTCCTATGGTTATGTAAAACCACAGCATACCCAAAGCCTTGTCTATTCCTTTCACCCTTCCTATATCAGAGCCAAACAAGTGTGAGCACAGCAGACTCATATATTAGCTTGTCCCATCTTGACAAAAAGCACCAGCATTTGATCAAACATGTTAGGAGTCTTGGGAGTTGAAAGAGTAGAAACTAAAGAAACAGGATTGTCAGATCTAATCTATCAATTTACCAGCATTTTATAATCAGGACATGGACTGACTGTAAGTTGGACCATAATTTTATTTCATGAGTGGGCAAGTAAACAGTAATTCTGCACTCCAATTATCTTTGATGATATGTTTACGCATACATTTTGGGGTCAATTATTCCCTCTCCCCCTCCCCCTTCCACATGTCTATGAATGGACCTAAGGACTAAATATTTGCAAGACCACAAACAGAGGTGTTTTCTTTTCGTATTAACTCTTTTATTTCTCAACATATGAAGTATGGATGAGATATGGGTGTACAAGGGAGTTAACATCATGGTGAAAACCATCAAATTCAGCAAGCTGAAGGTTAAAAGCTTTCCCTGGTCATTTTTGGCACCTAGGTTGGCTACTTGATCAGGTGTGTTTCGAGCTAAAAGTGAATATGGTATTAAGGAAACTAAAATACCATCTTAGCTTTCAAAATAAGACACCAAGAGTAGAATGCACATTTAACTCAAGAAAATGAACCAAAAAAGTTATTAAACATTTCAAAATAAAATATTATTATTAAAGGAAGTAAAATGTAGAATACACATTTAAAACAGCACAATTAACAAGAGAATAAAATGTTAACTTAAACATAGAACTTATCTGCTGCTTTTGCTGTCAATGGTGGTTCAGGGCGACTGTCGGCTGTGGGAGCTTGGTTTCAATGGCTCTGATCTGCACAAAGTGACTTTCTGGTGGCAGAGCATGGAGAGGGGCTTGGGGACTCTTAGTGTGGGTAGAAATTCAACTGCATTGGTGGTGGTTGCTCCCCTTTGGACTTGGTGGAGACAGGGCAGCAAACTGTACTGGAGCCAGAGGTCAGAATAGGTGGAGCCATCACTTTTTCTCCTGGTCCCACTCCTCTGTCTTTTATCAGCAGCCCTTGTGGAGGCCATGTTGCTTCTGCTTCAGCAATACTTTTTATTCTATATGTTTGGGGTGGATGAAGCTACTTCAGACTGCAGTGGTAGGGGCCCTGTTGAGATGGTCTTTCTTTGGAGGCTTACAGCATCTGATGGATTCCTGAATGCTCTGGGGCACTTTCTGGCTGGCACTGCTGGCACTGCTGTTGAGTCTCTTGTCACATGGCAGAATGTTGAGATATGTAGAGCCATCAACACGATTGCTCCTGAGTGCTCTCGCCTTCTCTGCTGGAGCATGTAGGGCAACTTGGCACTCCAGTATGTCAGCCAAGTTTTGCTTCTTCAAAGCGTGTCAAACTCCCAGCAGAATAATGTTCTCTGAAGTGGTTCAGCCAAAGCTCTCAGGTGCTCAGGTATTTGCTGTGGATGTCAGCAGATGTTAACACAAGGAAGGGCTTAGTCTTCAGACTGCAAGAAGTTTTTTTCTGGGGGGGGGGGGAGGATTGGAGGAAAGTACCACCGTGATCACAGCTTTCCTTCCCACTCTACACGGGAAAGGGCAGTGACTGAGAGGGATGATACTTTGTTGTTGTTGTTGTTCATTTGAGTGTGTTGGGTTGTTGAAGCGCTCCAGTTTGCCTATTGGGGACCATAAACAATCAATACATTTCATCTTGTGGGCAATAAGAGGTCTTACCTTTAAAACTCTAAAATTCCATTATATCCATGTATCCTTATGAAATTAGGCCTGTGATGAACTATGGTAGGAGGTCTGTTGGCTCAAGTAGCTCACCTAGTGTTAGGAATGTCTTCCTCTAGTCAGGGGCATATGAAGCGGGGGGTGGAGGGGGCAGGCCACCCTGGGTGCCACTTGAGGGGGTTGACAAGATGGCTCCTGCCTCCCCCCAGCTGTAGAGCAGCTGAGGGCGCGCGCAGTCCATATGTGCAGCATCCTGTACGGTCGCCACACATGCGCAGTCTGTACGGGCTGCCACTTGCATGGCGACTGTACAGACTGCCGCACATGCGCAATTGGTACGGTATGCCGCTCGCACGACAGCCCATATGGACGCCGCGCAAGTGGCAGCCTATACAGACTGCACATGTGGACATTCCGTACAGAGTGCGCACGTGCGGGATGCTGCACATGTGCAGTCCGTACGGGCTGCCCCGCCTCTGGTGCCGGAGAGGGTTTCTCCGCCACTGGCTCCAGTGAGAGCCAGTGTGGTGTACTGGTTAAGAGCGGTGGACTCGTAATTTGGTGAACCGGATTCAATTCCCCACTCCTCCACATGCAGCTGCTGGGTGACCTTGGGCTAGTCACACTTCTCTGAAGTCTCTCAGCCCCACTCACCTCACAGAGTGTTTGTTGTGGGGGAGGAAGGGAAAAGGAGATTGTTAGCCCCTTTGAGACTCCTTAGGGTAGTGATAACGCAGGATATCAAATCCAAACTTTCCTCCTTTTCCAAGCAGCTTCTAATGCTATGAAAGCAGCCCCAAGCACTTTAGGACAGTGGTTCCTCCCGTCCATGTAATAAACACTTTCTCCAGAGGAAAAGCATAAAAGGGGGATGAAATTATGTGGGCAACAAACACTTCTTAAAACTTAATCTACAAGTTTTTCATATGCAAATACCCTGGGTATTGTAAAGCCTTATTCCAGAGCTATCACGTTTTCTATTTGTTCCTATAGATGAGGGTTGCTGCATAATTCATAGAATCTCTTTGGCAATGATGCTCTTGAGGTATGTAATTGGTTTCAGAACAACGAAACAACTCCTCCAAGAAACGGTGCCAAGATGTATTTCAGGAACTACCCTTTAGTTCTTTATCTTTTCAAAATGGCTTTCTTTTCATATAACACTGTCTTTTTAATAGAGGGTATAGTATACTTTCTCAATAACAATATTCTCACAAAGTACTTTTCATAGCAGCACCAAAATTATGTTTCCACATAGTTTTCCTGAGCTGCAACCCTTTACTCACACACTAATTAAATGGTATTGACTTACGAGTAAAGGTGCCCAGGATTCACTGATAGTGATCAGTGAATTTGTCCCTTACCAGTGTGATACGGATTTGCAGCATAGTGAAACCAGCATGGTGAATTCTCAGATTACTGAATGCAGAATGATCATCCTCTGAGAGGTCAGCTGGGGGGAAAAACATTTGCTTAAATTTGTATGAGAAGGTTAAATAGGGTAAATATTTAGTGCTATGATCAAGACCCATTATTATTACTATTATTTATTATTATTATTTTCTATACCACTCTTCATCCAAAGATCCCAGGGTGGTTCACAATAGTAAAATGCAAAATGAGAATACAAAATACATAATAACACAAAAACAAACCAATAACCTCCCCCCTCTAAAAAGCCATAGAATTTTAATCAGCTAAATGCCTGGTTAAAGAGAAATGTTTTAGCCTGACGTCTAAAGAAATGTAATGGAGTTTCCAGGTAAACCTCCTTGGGGAGAGCATTCCACAAACAGGGAGCCACTGGGGAAAAGGCTCATTCTTGTGTTGCCACCTTCTGGTGCCCTCTAAGGCCAGGGTTTCCAGATTGTGGTGTAGGGACCCACGTTTCATTCCAGTGGTCCATGACATGTCTGTGCAGAACACACAATTTGAATTCTGTAGGATTTGGTGGAATTCCGATTGTAACCCAATGAGATACAACATAAGGAATAAAAGAAGCAATAAAAATATACAGAGAAAGAACAGGTTGTGCAAAGGGAAATACTGGGGCTACAGAAATCTGTTGCGCAACCAGTCATGAGAACCATGTTGGCTTCCTGTGCCTTCTCTTGCGCAAGCCACCCCACTAACGCAAGTCATTCTGCAATCAGTACACTGCTAAGGGATTTAAACTTAGTGCTATGTTGAATTCTTCCCTGTGTTTCATGGTTGAATTTATTATTGCAATTTACTTTTTGGAGAAGCTACTTATACATCAATAAACAGATCTATGACTAGACATAAATAGTGCGCTCATAATTTATTTCCACAGCTTCTACAAGCCATCAGGGCCCATAAAGAACTGCAGATTTAAACCAGATGGGACCATCCACCTCTCTCCTCCTTCCTGCTCTAATCTGAGTAGCACTGTCCTTGCATGGTACAACTGGGGATAAGTTGTCATCTTTTGCCGGCGTCAATACACTGATGCCTCATCACGAGACCTGCCTGCTGCCTCTGCACGGCAATTCATTGGTTTTCACCATAAAGTTGTAGTGGAGAAATAAGCTTTCTGAAAAGGCTTTGTGATTATATATATATATATATATATATATATATATATATCACACCAGCTGATTCTCTTTTCAATAAACACATCATTTTTACCTCTACATAGACAGCTTGGTGGGCGTTGTTTTCTTTATTCTGGTGGTGTTATCAAGCACTGGTGTATGCAGCAGTGCTGATAAGGAAAGAGAAATGTCACCCATGAGACCGTCAGGGATTATTGTTATTCACAATTGTATAATGAGACAGCCGATCACCTAGAACGGGAAAGTATTCTATTGTTCTGGCTGGGCAGTTGCTATTATTTCTCTACCAGGACACTGGCGCGGCGGATGCATCTGGCTTTGTGTGCGACAGATTGAAATTTCATTGTTCAAAGAAGTTCGACAGTGCTGACCAGGGGAGGTCTCTTGATGTAATTTCTTTGAGGAGCCAACTGAAAGGAGCAAAGATGTAGGGATAAATGGAATGAATGAGCTCAAAGATTTGGAGGTTCCCCCCTTTTCTTTTTACAGAACACTGAGGCAGAAGATAGAATAAAAAGTCAGGTGTTTAGAGCGCAATTCTTTCACGAGCCATAAGTATTGTGTAGCAAAATGCACCTTGAATTTTCGAGGTCCATTTTTTACCTTTATCTGAGGAACGTTTAATAAGGCCTCATCTCAGTGATTCTCCACCTACCCCTGCATTCATGAGAGGAAACTGAGTGCGGACACAGTTCTTGTTCTTTGTGCTCCAAATCCTACTCTAATGGAGGGGAGTTATTGTTGATTTGGTGCTGCTCATGCTGGATGTGTTTTGTGTTGGCCACACAACATCATCATTGATATGCCAGCCCATCCATTTGACTTGGATTCTCCTTTAACACAGAAAATCCAGTAAGTAAGCTGTGATACATCTCTAGCCACCATGGACATGAAAGATCACTATTTTCCACTGGGTGGTTTGTCATGTGTATGGTGAGGTTTCAGTTGATTCTCTTTATCACAGGGTTGGGGAAGCCATCTGGCCCACAGGCCTAAATAGGTCTGTCAAGGGTCCCAATTTTGGCAGTGATGCCTTTCGAAGCCATATTAACCTCCCATATACCTGTCGTGTGTGGCCTCAGATACGTGACAGGTAAGGACATCTTTCCAAAGGGAGAACTGTGATATTAAAGTGATTCTTTGCAAACATCAATTGCTGACAGTGTTGATCACAAACAAGAGGTTCCCAGAAACCTCCTTCATCCCACGTATATATAGTAGCATTGCCAAATATCCTGAACTGGAACTCAGTAGTGATGATGATGATGATGATAAAAAATAATGATAATTATCATAACATGTCACTTCAAATAAAAATATTTAAGTGCAGATGATGCGTGTAGGCATAAAATCTAAATAATTTTATTCATCCTTAAATCACAAAAACTAGCTGAAAAATTTATCTTTCAAATGCTATATCACGACCAATAGTTACAGATTAAATAAATAAACAAATAAATAAATTGTCCTTTAGCACCTTAGAGACCAACAAAGTTTGTTCTTGGTATAAGCTTTCGTGTGCATTCAGACTTTTATTTTTTAAAAATATTTCAGCTGTGTCAGACCCGCATGGCTACCTACCTGAATAGTTACAGATTTCAGCAGATAAATTTTGATTTCAAAGGAGATCTCTATTTCCCTTTCTTTCCTTTATGCAAAGAACCTTCTAAATATTTTTATTATTATTCATTTCATTTCTGTACTGCTTTATATTTTTTAAGGAAAAAAAATATCAAAGCAGTTTGCAGTCTATATTAAAACATCAGCTGAAACAATCCAGAATAAAACATTACTGAAGAAAGTCAAATATAAAGTATACATTCAAAGCAGCATAATTAACAGGAAGCTAAAATATTATCTTAAAGATTTCAAAATAAAACATTACTAAAGGAAGTCAAATATAAAATGCACATTTTAAACAGCATAATTAACAAGAGAAGAAAGCATAGAACATATCTCCTGCTCCAATCCTGCCAATGATGATTCATGACAGGCAATGGTTGTAGAAGCCCAGGCTCAGTGACCTGGGTTTGCACTGAGAGTCAACCAAGATGGTCCCTGGGCTCCTCAGTAGCCTCAGTTTTAGTAGCTGGAGTCAGTCAGGGCCTAGGCAGGCAGGGAAAGGCTTGCAAGGCAGGGAACAGTCTTCTGGCTCTCACAGCCAAGGTGAGTTGTACTAAAACACTTGGGTTAAGAATCCTGCCAGTTCCTGGAAGGAAACCTCTGTTTGATTCTACAGTGGCTGCCATTTATTCTAATTTTCAGCGCTCTCTCTATGTGTGCTCCAGTTTTTAGATCATATCCGATAATACAGTGCAAGTTGCTGATTGAAAATAACTTAATGCAAGAAGCCCCTTTTCAGAAAGAAAATGCTTTAATGCTGGCTACAAAACAGAAACATGAGGAAAGTATCAGAGCCAGATAAGACATCTTATCTGAGCATTGTTTTTTTGTTTCTACATTTTTAGAAACAAAAGAGGAAGTGGAAGGGAAAGATTACAATGACACACTTTGTTGAGTTTGGATGGAATAAGTAAACCACATGTTGAACTCAAACCATGTTTTAGCTGGTCCTAGCAACATTTGACTAGATAATTATGCAGTACTGTATACATGTCCTGAATAAGAAAGAACTCGTCTTAATTATTATGAGAACTTTTCTGAGTTGCAATAACTCAAAAATGCCTACTAATGGATACCATACAGAGAAGCTTTGTCTGCCTGAAACAACTGGCCTGAACTCTTGTGTAGATTATAATGCCATGATTATAAAATAGTTCCTGAAATGTTATGCAAAAATTGTAATGAATAAGACTTTATATTTCTGGGTAGGTTAAGGGTAGTCAATGTAGTAGTGCTCTTCAATGTAGTGCTCTTCAGATGACTACAGCTCCCATAATTCCTGACCATTGGCAGTTCTAGCTGGGACTGATGGAAGTTGTAGCCCAAAATTAACAGGCTACCTCTGAGGTTGGTGATAGGAAAAAAAGAAATCTTGGCAAAGTCAGATTGCAACACTTCCCTCTTTGTCCAGAACTACCAGTGTCCTTTCAGTTAACTTTTGACTGTCCGTTGTCACCAGGAACACAAGGCGCAAAATCTGTTCTAGAATTTTAAATAGGAAGGCAAAGGCAGGGGCAAACTTTGGTAATCTTTTGTAATATGGTGCTCTGTGTGAGGCCAAAGTTTGGCTCTCCCAAATGGATTGTCTCAATAGTTTGCCCTCCTCTTCTTGCCGCCCTGTGTGGGGAGACTGCCTGCACTGCCCTAGATCCAGCGCTGCAAAAGGCTAGCAAGGTTAGACCTTGTGGTCAGAGATCATATGCATGTTGTGAACAGAACGCTTGTTTCCCTCTCACTAGATCCCCCAGGGTGATCCAGTGAAGCTGATTGACAGAACACGCAGAAAAGACAGAAAGAAAGTACTGCTTTGTACAATGCCTGATTTATTTCTCGAATTTGCCATCAAAAGATGTGGTGAGAGCCAATAGCTCAGATGGTTTTAAAGGAGGGTTAGGAATGGCTAGAGCTCTCAGTGGCTACTGGTCATGGTGGCTTTATGCAGCCTTTTAGAGACAATGTACTACTGAGTACCAGTTGCCATTAAGCAAAACAGGAAAAGGCTTTTGTCTCCATATTGGGCTTGGGAGCTTCCCAGAGACATCTGGATAGCCACTGTGGGGAAACAGGATGTTGCACCAGATTGCACTTTGGTCTGATCTAGCAGGGCTCTTCTGTTCTCCTGTACATTGTGAATAATTGACTGGAAGTGATGGAGACTCTGATGACCCCCATAACGGTTGGTTCCCTTGACTGTTATCAGACTTCTGCTTTTCCTGCTCATGTCAGAGAAGACTGTGGCAGAGAGAAAGCGATGATGTCAGCCAAGTGCGTAATCGCCTTCTTCGGTATGGACACTTCTTCATTTTGTAATGTTTGCTGTATTACCAGGACTCATTTGCTATGCCTGCAGTTTCTCCCCAGAAGTTCTCTCTCCTGCTGAGAATGCAAAATAAGATTCTGTGTATTCAAGCTTAGGGTTTAGCAGTCGAAGAATCCAAAGCCAGAGCACATGCTTTGAATGCAGAAGGCATCAGTTGCTTTTCCTTGGTGTCTCCAGTCAAAGGGCTCAGATTGCAGGTGATACAGTCCTCTGCCAGGAAGCCTGGAGACCTGCTGGTAGCCAGAGTAGTCTAGATAGGCTAGATCTGGGGCATCCAATGTGGTGCCTTCCAGATGTTTTAATACAACCTCCATCAACCTTGGCCTTTGGCCATGTTAGCTGCAGCTGATGGGAGTTGTAGTTCAACAACGCCTGGAGTGCACCACTCTGCTTACCTTGGATCTAGCCTAACAACATATGGAGAGTGCTATATTGGGTACCAAAGGGATAGATGGACAAATAGTTTGACCTGGAATAAGATATTTTCTTAGGTTCCAGCTTGCATTAGAAAGAAGAAAAGAAACATAGTCAGTATAAAAATAAATACGTTCCAACAGTCCATTTCCAGACCAAATCAATATTACAACCTGTTTAACAAACAGCTTCTAGATAATATGCCTGTAACAAAAAGCTAGTGCTTCCCCTCTTCTTAACTCTGTGTTGATGCCCAGAGACACCGTCTTCAGTCATACACCACACATAGGCCCTGAGTTTTGTTGCCTGGGGCACAAGGAAGTCTGGCAAGAGGAAAAAGGGGGATCTCCTTCAGTTTATATATTTTCCAGCTATTTTGACTTGTGACACCTGAGATGCATTATTTATTTGTCTTTTTAAAAAGCATCTGTGTACCACATAACTTCTCAGTTATGCTATAACTCATTTAAGAGGAGGTGCATGAGAATCATATTGTCAAACCCAGGTGTTTGGTGGATTTAAGGACTGTCCTAGGCACAAGAAACTCTCATAACTCTGTAGCAGGCCCAGCAAATGAGTAAGTGGGCTTCATGGCAGTTACCCCTGTATAAATAACAAGTTGAATACCTTTCAGCATTTTCCCTGCAAGACACAGCTGGTAGTGTATGCCTGACTCATCACAGTAACTTATTTTGCCAGGAATCAATAAAAGCCTTCCAGAAAATTCATTTTTTTGAAGAAATGTGCCTTCCTTCTTAGTTTTGCTATACTGTGGTGTCATACACCAATTTATATTTGATGAAACTCTTGTTGATTATTACTTGCTTACCTTTTGTGTGGCGTTTTCTCCTCCCCACTGTCCTCATTAAAAACCTTGCCTTGTTTCTGGGTGTATTTACTTACGAATGGAGCAATTGAACTTCCAAGCACCTCTCTATCTTTCCTGGTGGATAGGGGAAAGTGAATTACAATTCCCAATGAGCAATATGATGGTATATATGCTCATGACAAGAACTGCATGTACGTACCAAACATTACGGGTACAGTCAGAAAACAGACAAGCTACTTCTAAGCATTGCACCAAGATGATTCTGAATAGAGCCAGTACAACGAGATTTTGTCTGTCTCTATTTTGTGTCCCATCTTGGACTAGCACATTTCCTGGACTGGGCCTGACTTTGTTTCTACTTTCAAGGTCTTTGGGGGATTTGGACTAGCATAATTTCATGTATAATGTGCTGTTTAAAGGAAGATCAGTAGGGCCATTCATAAATTATCATGTCCTGAAGAAGCATATTCATTAGTAAGATTTAATTTTTAGCTCTCTGAACTAAAAATCAGGTCAGATAACACCGAAGTCATCCATACAGTAATCTTAAAAACTGGCATTCTGCATTTACAGGCACAACATTCATTAAATTAGATTCTGAATATTGAAAATTCTCTGCCTGATTCAAATGAACTCAACTGTACTGTTAGAAGGATAAGATAAACTACAGGAAGGCTTTCAATGTGGCTAAAGGGGACGTAATTAACTGATATATGTAACTTGCAACGTGACTCTCATGTGGCCCAGAGCACTGAAGACTCACATAAAACTTGCATGATCCTATTAATGTTCTAATGAGAGTGTACTATAATAGCATAGTCAGCAGTGGGGGAATTAAAAGGACAGGGTGCCGTTAAGCAGAATATGTGCTTTATAGAGAAGTTTAGTAAAAACCAAAAAACTAAAAAAGCCTTCAAAATGAATTAACGGTGTTTTTATTACCCTACGCTATATCTATCAGATTAAACTATTTGTTTTCCCCCATCTGGATCTGATAAAGAATGAAAAAGTGGCACTGAGGATTTACTCAAATTCACGGTCTTAAACTCACCGGGGATTTCTACACGGATTTCACTGCCCATGATCTAGAATCCCAAGTGTGTGCACACAAGGTGTCAATAGCCAGCTATGACAGAGTTTTGTGATCATATACATTTCTTTCCTTTTGTCATCTGGCTCTGGGGAAGCTCCAGTTGCACATGTGCAGGCTGCTTTATTGGCTCATAGCCAATGGCTTCTTTTTTAAAAAAAAAGAAAAGAAAAAACCAACACCGCCTTTGTTCTTTCTCCAGAACAAATGCTGCTAGCCTTTCGTAATTTTCTGCGTACCTCAGTATTCAAATTTAGTTCTGTATTTTCTTACTGCTCATGGAACCACAAAGCCTATCGAATTCTGCTGACTTCTGCATTCTGAATAATTTCCAACTATACCATGATGAGAATCAGTGTGTCATGATGGTTAGAACGCTGCATTTTGAAGCGAGAAATCCAGCTTTGCCATGAAGAAATCATGCTTGGCCATGGAGCTCACATGGTTGGTCTTGAGTAAATCTCACTGCCTTTATTGCAAGACACTTGTGGAGATACAGTATACAATGTGGTGGTGGCGGTGGTGACCTCTGGAGCATTCAAGGACCCATTGTGACCAACTGGCTACACATTTTGATTCTTCTTCTTTGGCGATCACTCGTAGCCAAGTAAGATTGTCTTCCATAAACACGGTTTTAACAATGAGTCCGTAAGTGACTGCAGAGGCCAATTCTGGACCCACACGTCCTTCCACAGTGGGGACATTGGTTTCCGTGCGGGAGTTGATCACAGTGTGGATTTGCCAAGCATGCCTTCCTCCTAGCATGTTTCTCCCTTGTGTCCTGATTTCAAGTGTCTTCAAAGCCCATGACACCTTTGGTAAAGGCTGTTCTCCAACTGGAGCACTCATCTGGAATTGCAATAACTGTAGATTCTCATGCTGTACCAACTGAGCTGAGTCCACAGTTGAGCATCTTGAGTCAAGGTCACTCTAACTTTATAATCAAAATGTGATAACAAGCGGTACACATTTTGATTATAAAGTTGGAGTGACCTTGACTCAAGATGCTCAACTTTGGACTCACCTCAGTTGGTACAACATGAGAATCTACAGTTATTGCAATTCCAGATGATGCATCCAGTGCCATAGCAATGTGTTGTGGGATAGGCTTCAGTTTATGCAGTCAGCAGGTGTGGATAAGGTGTTGGTAGCGATACACCTGCACACATGCCCTTTTATCCTGGCTTATTAAATGGAGCAGAGGGAGTTTGACTGTTTGGGTCCAGAGCATGGTTCATGGTGTTAGAGGGTGGATATTAAATAGCCTTGAATGCTATTTTTAATATCTATATGAAGCCACTGAGAGAGTGATACGGGCAAGTTGCCACCAGCGTTTTCTTTTTAAATTACAAACTGATGAGGAAATAGGGCAAAATGAATTTACGATTGGGGGGAAAGAGAGAAATGGAGAGAAATCTAAACTGGGATTCACTCACCCCTGTTAGCAGCACACATACATAAATTAAAAATCACTCAGTCAGTCACTCAGAATGCATATTGGGACTTGAACGATCAGTTTCAGAAAGGGAGGAACTTTCAGACTTGAAAGACCCTGAGAGACACAGATCAAAAGCTTCAAATGGTTGGGTTTTTTTTAAGCAAGCTTTTGCTTCATATGCTGCTTTAAAGGCAAACATGGACATAAAAATGAGTTGCTTACATTGCAGATAAGCAAACAGAGATATGAGGTGGATGAGGCTGTTTTTGCTTAGAGTTAAATAAGGCTTCACAGCTGTCCACGGGACAAACATTATTATTATGATAATTTTATATTCACATGTCTTACATGATTGACTTCCCCCAGTTTCCCACTGAAAAGAAGGTTGACAGGTAATTTCTTTAGGAGTGTTTCTAATTACTCCCCCACAAAGCAGAACTTCTGTGTGAGGTTTTTTTTGAAAACACACATTTGCCTTTGTGAAAGTCAGATTCATGAAGTATATAAAAAGGTGCCTCGGAAAGGAAGGGAATAACGGCTGTTCATAATGAATATAGAAAATTGCCACTGCTTTCACAGCTGTTGCTGGATTTGATGAGGCCCTTGGCCGCCTCCTTCCCAGGTAGGGATAGCAGCACCAGAGGAGCCAGCACAGCTGCCCATTGCTCAGGTGGCACCATCAGTGGTAGAGGAACGACCCTGATGGGTAGGTACCCCGGGTGAAAGTAGCTCAGCTCTTCTCCTCTCGTGATAGGTGAGCTAACAGCCTGGCAGTAGCAAAAAGGTGAGGGCAGCATACGAGTGAAACATTGGTGCTGGTCCCCAGCATTTTATCCACCCCCATTGCCTCTAGGGACCCCACATAGTTACCCCATAGGGGCTTTACGATGGGGTCACTTGGTAGGAAATTAAAACACCAGCTGTCACCAGCAGCACCTGCCAGCTACACTGGCTTCTTTAAAAACATTGCTGCTGTTGGCTCCTTCCTATCTCAAAGTAAATGGAAGTGAAATGAGGCCGAGTAGTGAACCCTCCAAGGGGTGGGAGACACTGGCAAGTGCCCAATGGTACCAACTCTTCATTGGGTGTGATCACTTCCCCAACTAATTTCAAAAACTTTTCAGAATCCTTTCTTCCAGTTAACTGGCATTTTCATCTTTTCAAAACCACTTCAAGCTCTGCCCACCCCCAGCAATCAGGCAATGTATAAACTTTAAGAAATAATCATAATTCTTTAGTTCATCAGATGTCCCCGTCCCCCGTCCCCCCGGCTACTTGCAGAAAGAAGTTCTGCTTCCTTAAATTGAGTGTGCGTGTTTTGAAAATTGTTGGATTATAATTTTAATTTTGAGCCCATTTTTGAGCCTATCCTTTCCCACGTGTTTAGCCCCAACCCTGGGACTGGACTGTGTCTCAAGACACCAATTTTTTTGAATGAACTGGGACATGGGCATTTGCAGACTCCTCCCCACATTCCACTTTAAAGACATGGGTGGATCACTAGCAGACATGTTAAATGCTCTATGTGCTAGTGGTTGAACCCAGGCTTCCTTCATATCAGACCTCTGGCAGAGGAGCAAGAAGGGCTGGTTGTGCGCCACTGCCCTTGGTCACTTGGCAACCCTAGGAGGGAGCTGACTGAGGCAGCTGACCTCCACCTCCCTTGACAACCACCTCCCTAGTGGTTGCTTATTGCCAGGTTGGAACCTGTCCTGAAATACTACATTAAAAAAACCCCAAACCCATGCCTTCATTAATTTACCTCTTTTCATTTTGGCTTCATGGGAGATTTTGATCTTGTACCTGAACCACCAGCTAATTAAGGGATGGATTCTGCTTTCCCTCTTGGTACACATTGTTTTGTGCGGAGAATGGGGCAGTTGAATCCACAGTGCTAATGGTTTGTCAAATAGGGGGTTTACAATTCTGAATTGGTGCATAGATAAGCTGCTTAGGAGTGGGCTACATCAGGGGTGGACTTTGGTCATAGGGACTCTGAGCAAAGATAAAATTTGCCCCACCATATCTCTTATTTTCCTGCCCTCCTCCCTCTCACCTTCTGTTGTGGCATATTTTGTGCCCCCTCATCTTGGCATCCTGGGTGGAGGAACTGTCCTCACTGCCCTAAATCTGACTCTCTGGCTCCACACCCTTCAGATAAACAATATCACAGTTTTGAACTTCATTCTCTCTCCGTTTAATGGTGATAAATAGTTCCTTTAAAAGCTCCCTTTCCCAAGAATATTGCTTCAGCATCTTTCTCTACTTCCCATTTGACTCTCGGTACTTAGTCATTGTCTTTGCTTGCCATCCTGTTACTGGACTCAACCAGATGTCAGCCATCTTGTGTTGCCTGCATCTCTGTTGGAAGGGTGTTCTGCACTATGAGACATGCTTATTACATTTATATCCCACCTTTCCTCCAAGGGTCTTAAGAGTAGTGTACATGGTTGTCGTCTTCCCTATTTTATCCTCACAAAAACTCAGCGAGGCTAAGAGACAGGTCACCCTGTGAGCTTCATAGCTGAGTGGGAATGGGAACCCTGGTCTCCTAGTCTGACATTCTAACCATGACACCATACTCTATCTCTTTGTGAGAGAGTGGTATGTATATACTTTTATAGACAAAGAAATATTGATTTAGAGGTCTTGAGTAACAAACTGATTTCTGCAAAAGGTGGAGCTTTTTGTGATGAGGCAAGTGGCAAGGGAAACGTGCTGGAAAGTGATGCATCAACTCATTTCCCGACAAATACATTGGGGTGAGTGTTAAATAAGCAGGCTGCCTGGAAGTCACCTCACCCATAGGGATGGCTTAACCTCTGTCTTCTACATACTGGTAACCTCTAGGTTAGATTACTGCAACATATTATACGTGGGGCTGCCTCTAAGGACAGTTTGGAGACTTTACCTGGTGCAGAATTCAGCAGTGAGTCTGCTCACCAGGGCAAGATAGTTTGTGCATATGACACCAATCCTGGCCTGATTGTACTGACAATCATAATCTGAGACCCTTCTTCGTGTTGCTACCTCTATGAGAGGTCCAGAGGGTGGCAAGACGAGAATGAGCCTTTTCTGTGGTGGCTCCATTTGTGGAATGCTCTCTCCAGGGAGGCTAGTCTGGCACCTTCATTACATATATTTAGGAGCCAGGCAAAAACATTCCTCTTCTTCCAGGCCTTTGGCTAATTAAGAATCTATAGCAGGCATAGGCAACCTTCGGCCCTCCAGATATTTTGGACTACAGTTTCCATCATCCCTGACCACTGGTCCTGTTAGTTAGGGATCATGGGAGTTGTAGGCCAAAACATCTAGAGGGCCGAAGGTTGCCTATGCCTGATCTATAGCCTTTTAAACTGTGTGTTGGAGGAGAGTGCTAATGTTTTCATCCATTATTATGGTATTATTTTTGTGTTTCTATATTGTATTCTATCTGTTATCTTCAGATGAAGGGTAGCATGGAAGAAATAATCATCATCATCATCATCATCATCCTCATCATCATCTATATTTAAACAGACACACACACCAATGCCAGTTGTATAGGCTTTGTGAAGGAATATCTGTTTTGTATATTTAAAAGTTCAGAATAAAATCACAGTTCTCAGCATAAGGAAGAGGTTTCTATTACATTCTCAGCTAAACTTCTTTTCTCCTCATATTTCCTTCTTCGCTTTTTCTTTTTGGTTTGGTTTGGCCAGGATACATGTTGCCAATAGTTTGATGTTTTGATCTTGTTTGAGCTAGATTTACCAGATGATACAGGGAAGGTATATGTTATTAGAGAAGGTTATTATTAAGTTACAACATGCAGAGCATGGAACACTTCACTCATTAATTACTAGATTTATGTCTTATGAAACTGTCAGGCCATCACATATGGCACGATTCTCCTGTTTTTACCATATAGATCAGTTTAATGAGCGTTTCCCAGAGTTGCAGCCGTGGTAGGAATATAAAGAACAGATTCTCGACCCATACATGTTTAAAGGAACAATTCATATGCAAAACATTGGGTTTTGAAAGTGGCCCTCAACCTGGAATAAAAATCTGCTGGAAAAGAAAAAGAAGGGGTGGGAGTGAGGGAGGGAGGGAGGGAAGGAGGGAGGCAGGCAAGCAAAGACAGTACCAGGGATTTGCCCTGCCCTGCCCACAATTTTCACCAACTCCAGTGAGGCTTAGTTGTTTTGGTTTTTTATATATAAAATAGTTCTTGGTGTATCTCTTGTGATTTATTAGCAGCTTTGAGAGTTCTAGTTAACAAAGTGGTATGGAAATATGCTAAATATATAAATAAATCTACATAATCACTGATTGGCTAGGATTACTTGTTGAAGAAGTTACCAACCTTTAAGAAATCTATGGCCGGGGTGGATGTCATGGAGGTAGGGACATCTGGCTTCCTTGAGATTGTATTCTTCACTGCAAAACCATTCATGGGGGCGGGGGGAATCAGTATAGTGCTAGTGTCTTGTGGTCCGAGGCCTGGGAGCTGTGTGGAAACTATTAGTCATGAACAATTCTTAAAATGAGATGCACTCATATTAATCTATATGCAGTTGATATTAGAGATCTGTGGGGTGAAATCCTTTTAGCTTGAGGATGTGGATGTTAGTGGAACACACACGAGACACTGCTACCCACAGAAGCTGCATGCCAACAGTGTATGGAAAGAGCCATCATACTTATGAAACTACATCATGAGGTCCCCCTATAAGGGTTGTCAGTCTCCCCTTTCATGGAGCTGTGACCAGTAAGAGAAAGTGGTAGTCTTGAAGGTCGGTAGTAGTTTGACTGTGTCTGGTGTATAGCTTGTGTTTTGATCATGATGCAGCTATAGGTTTGCTATGTAACCTTAAAAAATGCATTGCTGGCTACCTGCCTCCTTGCCTAGGATGGTCATTTGAAAAACAACGAATTCCTGGAGCAATCTTCTTTATTTATCATCAGAATCTCCATGTCAAGTCTTTGTCCCATACTGAAAAGACGTTTCAATCCTTTTAGAGGGTTCTGTGAAATTCCCTAATGTTGGGAAAGATTGAGGGCACAAGGAGAAGGGGACGACAGAGGACGAGATGGTTGGACAGTGTTCTCGAAGCTACCAACATGAGTTTGACCAAACTGCGGGTGGTAGTGGAAGACAGCAGTGCCTGGCGTGCTCTGGTCCATGGGGTCATGAAGAGTCGGACACGACTAAACGACTAAACAACAACAAACAACAACAAAGGGCTGCAGGTGGTGCTGGAAGGAGGCATACAAGGCGCCAACCAACCATGGGGTCATGAAGAGTTGGATACGACTAAATGACAACAACAACATCATCAACAACATGAAATTCTAATGCTTAACGGCTGTCAAAAGTGGACAGCATCTACATTCATCCAGCCTACCCATAGATAGCTTAAAACTACTGAAGCCCTGTTGATTCCTGTGGCAGACTCAGCTCGAAAAGTCCACCTGAGATATAACATTAATGTGAATAAAAGATTTTCACCTGTTCTAACGTTTGTGGAAGTTTTTTGTGTATGTGTTTGTAAGTTCAAATTAAAAACTCCATCCCATTGACTAGTGAGTGGACGTAACACACAAACTTCCATCCCCTGCAGCATTTTATGATAACAGCTATCTCTGCAATTCTATTTTGACTACTTTGCCAAATTTCCAAGTGAAGAAATTCCCCGAGGTGGGTCCACTGAAACATAAGCTCCTGATTTTAGAAAGTAGAGTGGTATCCTTGCATATCTCAAGGTTGCAAAGCTGTCAAAGTGGGTCTCCAGGCATTTTAATGACCTATTTATTCCTCATATATCCTGGTGGATTTATTTTTCTAACACAAATGTGTGTGAGCAATCAACTTTACAACAGCAGCAAAACTCTGATTGTCAAGCAGCCTGTGAAATCATATATGCAACAGTGATTAAATTTTCTTCAGGAATGTATAACATCTCATTCTCTGAACGTCAAAGGATAAAAGTCTATCTCTTGGTTACTTCACATCTGGTGACTGGCAGCTGAATATGTGAACTGACTCCACTCTAATTCATTTGAGGTGATATGAAAGTTTTGTCTGCTGGGTTTTATCTGTGGCTACTCACCTGTGGAGGTCATCACCTAATCTTGCAATGCCAAGTGAACATGCACATGTGAAGAACTGCCCCGTAGCTCAGGGATGGGGGACCTGTGGTCCTCCCAAACATTGGACTCCAACTCCCACCAGCCATAATCAACATGACCAATGGTCCAACAACATCCAAAGGGCCATGGGTTCTGGCTGTACTTGGGGTGTTATGTGGTTTTGTGTGTTTAGGAGTGGGCTGCCATGATCAGTCACCACCACTTAAGGGCAACTGAGAGGGGAAATGGGCTCACATATATAGCAGCAGGTGTCACTGAGATGGAGGCAGGAGAGAAATGGGCCACATCATAATGGGGAGATGGCTTTGTTGAGGGCCTGCACTATGTGTTCCAACATGTAATGGAACAGTTCACACAGGTCTTAGGACACTACAGTGGTACCTCAGGTTACAAACTTAATTTGTTCCGGAGGTCTGTTCTTAATCCAAAACTATTTTTAACCTGAGGCACGCTTTTGCTAATGGGACCTTTTGCTGCCACTGCGCGCTGGCACGCAATTTCCATTCTCATCCTGGGGCAAAGTTCTCAGCTTTGTTCTCAAGGTACTATTTCTGGGTTAGCGGAGTTTGTAACCTGAAGTGTTTGTAACCCAAGGTACCACTGTACTGCTCAACCCCTGTGACCCCAGCCTTCCTTCCCTCCATTATCATGGCTAACCTGGCAGCTGTTGATAAGCTCTGTCTCATCATTTGCTTCTCAATAATAGCAGCCTCCAGTGGAGTTTACCACGACCATACTTCCTGCACGCTTGATTGGCCTGGCTTTATCCTGAAACATCCATAGTCAGCAACTACTGCATATAAATTTTATTGCTTCAACATTTTGATGTTTGCTGCCCTAGGCTCCTTTGGAAGAAAGGGCAGGTGAGAAATATTATTAGCATCATCATTTGGGCTATTACTGCTGTACTACCCTTTCTCTATACAGCTCAGTGGCAGAACACATGCCATGCATGCGGAAGGTCCTAGGTTTACTCCCTGGCCTTGCCAAGCAGGGATGAGACTCTGCCAGTTGGAGCAACATGGGAAAATGTTCTGGCCTGGCACAGGGCGGCATCCTATGCCGATATATCTTCAAGCAACAGCAGAATGGTGTCCTCAGCATCCATTCCAACAGTAGACCTGTGTGAGAATGAATTCCAGGAGCAAGATTTCGGCCCATGGATTGCTTGCTTCTTAGATCATCCTGCAGCTTCTGTTTCTTCTAGCACATGTTATGCCTCCACATAGCTGTTGTCTTGTCAGTTAGCAACATGCAAAACACAATCCACAAAACTACATATAATTCAGCCTCCTCCAATATCCTCTCTCTGTTTCCTATGTCTCTGAGAAAGGAAGGAAGTCTCAGCCCACCATGTTCTCATTTCTTAGTTCTTTATTTGGCCTTTCTAGCCTTTAGAGTTGGCAACTTTTCCAGCAATTGCATTTTGGGGATTCTAGAATGAGAACAAAGGAAGGTATGTCCAAGCCAAATATGTGTATAAGTCAGTGTTTCTGTGTTGTGAAATGGACTTTAGCGGAAGTCCTGCTTGCAGATTTATCATTTGAAGGCCAGGGTTTCATCTAACCCTGTGTATGTACATGATGGGGAATTGCTGACTGGCTAAAGTCTCCTCTGTGTGAGGCAGCTGTGGAGTTGATTAGTTTCATCCATGCACTTGGCAATGTCACAATGAATTTCATTTTGTCGGTGGCCAAGCAGTAAGCAAGGTTCTTTTGGAGCTCTTCCCCCTCCCTTGATGAAATAATTCCCTTGCAATAATCAGAGCATGAGAGTTCACACAAGGCAAAATGAAGAAGTCAGACATCTTGAAGGAGGAGGAAGGCAGAAATTATGCCATTACGACAAAGATTACCGCTTCTATAAGGCTTAAAGAAGGTCCACAGAAGCATAATCAATTTATAGAGAACTAAAATATATGTATGTATAGACTGTGATTTGGGGCATAAGGAATTAAGAGTGTAGTCCTGCACTACCACCCAAAGTTGATGGCTGGCAGGAGTGTAAAAATAGGATTATACACAGTCTCCTCTTTGCTGGCATGTCAGTGGACAGGAACTGCAGATCTCCCCTTGCAAGGTACACAGGATAGCTCTGTTAATAGAAGTCTAAAAGAGAGAGAGGTGTTAACTAATTATTCATTATTTTTAATTATATTTTAAATAAAATATTCTTTTAATGAAAAAGGGGGGAATAAATTAGGGCTGTCACCTGATGCAAACTCACTTGGAATTACCGTAAACTCCATTCAATGCATCATGCTTGCTTCTAAGTAAACATGCATCAGATTCTGCATTTAAAAGAAATCTGAATGTCCTTTCAAACTTTTGATTAATGAAATTTGGATAACAGCAAAAACACACAAACTTACTAAAGTTGGGGAAAATAGTTTGTTTTTAGAGAATAAACAAATGTATGCACCAACCACCCCCTTAGTAAAGGAAACTTGTTTTTCTGTCACACAGGAGGGATGTGTCTTCTAAGCCTGAGATTGTTATCCACAGTTTTTTTTTAAGAATTTTCATTTAAAAACCCCCCTTTTTTTTAGATCCGCTGCTTAATTAATCAGTGTTTCATTTTAATCACTCAAAATGTTTTACATTGATTAATCTAGCCAATTATGGTGGCCTCAGTAGAAATTAATAACTATTATGACTTATTAGGCACTGCATTTTTATCAGGGAGAAACGATGATTTTCATAAATATCTATTGGCAAATTGAATTGAATTGAAGCCTTTAATGAAAGCTCAGAAGCAGTTGCTTAATCTGGCTGTCATTTTAGCAATATGAATTATTTTGAGAAAATTAATACACCATAATTTAATAATTATGCAGATTATAAATATGCAATTATTTTGCAGTATGCTGGTGACAAAGCACTTGCAAAATGTATATGCAGATCCCACCCTGTAAAAACCCAGCGTTTGAACACTATCAGTTTCAGAAACTCAGCATAACAGGTGGGACTTGCTGCATAGGCAAAACTAAGGTTGCAACTATTGTAGTTCCCAGGTAACCAAAGAGGGAACCGCACCCAGAGATGGGAGGGGAATTTCTATTATACACCAGGCCTGTCTCTTAAAGAGACAGGCCACACACACTGCATGCCCCCCCCCCACCTTATTGTGTGCCTGGCTAGTGTTCTCTGTCCCCAAAAAATGACACTTCAGTTCTCACACATGCTCCTGATTTTCTTCTCAGAACAGCTTTCTTCAGGTAAAAGCATTACTCTCTCTCTCTCTCTCTCTCTCTCTCTCTCTCTCTCTCTCTCTCAAAAGAATGTTCTCCAAGCACAAATAGCCACTCCAGAGTAATACCTACAACTTAGGTCACCGCTGATGTCAAACCAACCATCTCCTCCTTTGTGCCTGTGCTCTACATACGTGTTAAATTGAAACTGCTGCTGTAATATGCTAGGAAAGTGGTTTCTTGGGTATAAATAGAAACATGGTCACTACCTGCTTTAAATGTCACCGAGTGTTTTCTGTGAGCTAACAGCATATTCCTCTATACAAAATCCTGTTCCAAATGCGCAGAAGTTGATTAATAATTCACAGACGACGTAGAGAGTGAGCTCAACAGGTGTTCTGTATGCCTCTGGACACCTGGATTTCAGCCTTTGACTTGCTTAGCTCCAGGTTTAATATTTAATAGAGGTTTAATAATATTATTACTAGTGGCATTGCCAAGACTCGATCCTCCATGCTCGGGGCAAGTCTCAAGGTCTTGCAATGCTCAACTCAAATAAGGGATGGGCATGATGACTTCCCACTCCAGATAATTCTCTGGCTCAGAGTTTTATCTTGGAGGATCATAACTCTCATAACCTTGTATTGAAAGCGACCACGGAGTCACAAAGGCTCACATTCCAAATCAAGGAATTGGGAAGTGCGGTGACACATTTAGTGACACAGGAGTTGTTGTAGTGCAGTCCGCCCCCCACCCCTCGGGTTCCTGAAATAACAAAGAAAGCCACAGGTCTTGTGAAAGGAGCCTATGTGGTTTTTCCTCGTGCCATGGAACCGCCTCTCTAGGAAACCGGGGCAACACTGGTCTGCATAGGGGGAACTGCGCCGGCTCCTCCAGCATTACCTCAACAGCAATGAGGAAGGGGTGTCAGTATGACAGCTCCCACACTGACACTGTAACATAAGAGAGTGTGGGGGGGGGGGACTTCAAAACAGGGCTGTGGATAGCAATGGCTTTGCAAAAACGAATCTCCGGAATTTTTTGAGAATTTTATCCTGTTCAGCTGTTGCCTTTCTATTTTGAATGAAGAACTTGAAACGCATTTATTGAATTCTGATCTTTATTTGTACTTTAGTGTGTTTTGATTGTACAATCTCTCTAAACCACTTAGGGATTCTTGCACAAAAATGTGAAGTGGTATGGTATATTACCCACCCCCTGCATGTGGTTTTGTGTGCATGTGATCGAGATATGCTAGCACTAGCATTTTACAGAATTCCAAAAACCAATTTGGTGAGATAAAACGTTTGCAGTAATGTTGTGAAAGGCTGTTCTATACATTTAGAAGAATTAGTTGTCTGTGACATCAAGCGAAGGTGCTGATATTTGACTGTCCACCCATTTTATATTTTGATCCCCAGTTGCAGACTATCTAATGATGATGATGATTAATAATTTAATTTGGAATATTGGAGGAGAATTACAGTTGTGAGCTCTTATCCACCCCCTTAGGAGCTCTCTTGGGCCCAGTACTCATGGGGAATTACTTCAAAGGACAAAACTAAAGTAATTCAATTCTGCTATTAATATAGGGCATGGCAAGTATATGTCTGAGGAATGTTACTTGGGCATTCTAATAAATTTGAGCATTGTTGTGTGCTGATATCCCCCCTGACAATCTGAAATAATCAGATATTCAAAAATATTTGAAATAATCATGTTCACAGCATTTCTGCTTAAATTTCTATAGTACACATTGTTGCAGTGTTGTGTGTGTGTTTGTGTGTGTGTGTACACACAGAGAGAGTCAGTATAATAATTAAATTTCAAATTAAAAGTAGCAAGAATCCTGCTGTTTTAATTATTTAGGAACATTTAGAGTGGAATTCAATGTTGCAGTAATACCATTCTTCCACCGGTGTAAGCATCTTTGTTTGCCAGATGAAACAATATTCCCTACCGCCGTGTGCTGTTCTGGGGGTTTCCTTGACCTCACAGAGTCAATTTGTGGGCATGGGGGACATGCAGAGGGAGGAGAGGCAGTGAAAACCTTGTTGTGCTGGCTCCCACTAGCAAGATTGTTTAGCTGAACCCGGCCCTAAGAGAATATGCACAGTTTCACTAACATGTAATTCCTGGGTTTCTGTCGAGTTTCGGGTAGAGAATTTTCAAATCCCCCATCAACTGAAGTGCTGTGCTGGTTGTTTGAAACACAATACTGAAACTACTTTTAACACATCTTGAGCTGTAATCCTATGTGCACTTACCTAGAAATAAGTCCCACTGAATAAGAGATCCTGTACACAACTTCTCAGCATTCTACAGGGTTTACTCTGCAGTGCGCACACATAAAATTGCAACCTTAAAAGTGTTGCGCTTTGGCTGGGAATGGATTCAGGCATGGCCACCCTACACTCCTTTGAAGGATTAATATGAAGGAGGTGATTTTCCAAAATGCAACACTTTATGTATACGACCACTCAGGTCACGTTTTATTCTCTTGCTAATTACGATGTTTTAAATGTGCATTTTGTATTTCACTACCTTTAGCAATGTTTCCTTTAAAAATGTTACAGATAATTTTTTGGTCGTTAACTTTGCTGCATTTAATGTTTATTTTGCTGTTGCCCTCCTTTGTAATGTTTTATTCTGAAATCTTTAGGATAGTTTCCTGCTAATTATGTTGCTTTGAATGTATACTTTATATTTGACTTTCTTCGGTAATGTTTTTGTTCTGCATGGTTTTATTTGGTGTTTTAATGTAGGCTGTAAACTGCTTTGAGATCTATACTGCTTTTATACTGCTTTTATAAAGCAGTATAGAAATGAAATGTACAGTAATAATAATACATATAAACCAGCTAAAATTTGTGCTAGAACAGAAATGCTATAGGAAAATCCTGGAACTTCGGATCTTTTGCCACCTGGGAGCTTGTCTACAGAAAAAGGAAACACACACACACACACACACACAGAGAGAGAGAGAGAGAGAGAGAGAGAGAGAGAGAGAGAGAGAGAGCTCAAAATTCCCATGGTGGGAATTATAAATGGAGCAGGATAAGTGCTCACTACACATGAGGAAATGGCGAGGATTTCTTTACAATATAATATCAGTTGGGTTGATGTGAAATTGCCGTCACAGTTAATTCTGCCCTTGTAGCTGAACCATTTTACAAAGAACATTTAACCTGTCTTTTACAAAGGGAGCAGGTTATTTGCCTCTAGATATATTATATGTCAGTGAAAAGACTGTATGGAAGGGAAATCTTCCACCCAGTGTCAAAATTACTTTTGTTTGTGTTGCGATGTAAAAACTGGGTCTCTGCAGATTTAATTCCATTTGGTTTTTAATTATGTTTCATCCCTATTCCGGGGGTCAGGGAGGGATGTTAACTATTATGCATTTTTTATTGTACGCACATGCCCAAGGGCCCTCAGGCAGAAGATACATTTAGAAATCAAGTATATAAATAATGCTTTTCCCAGTTTTCTTTAGAAGCATATCCAGAGTGCAGTGGTGACTGTGATGTACAAGCACCATGTGAGTGTTATCAGCATTCTGAGTCAAATTAAACTGAAATATGCTAGGCCATGGGTGGTTTTATATTATCACCATAGCTTTTCTGAGAAATACAACCAAAGCCAGTGGGATTTAGAGATAACGCTTCATGATAGAAAACTGAAATTTGGCACTACAGGACCTTAGAAATTATGACAACTTGCTGGTATATCTTCCATTTCTTTGCAATTCAAGGATTTCAAGGCACAAAAAGCCCCTTGCCCCACATTACTTTTTATGAACTCGTCTTCCCCCATTTAATTTGTATGAGCAGCATTTATCATTTTACCCTGAGTGAAGCTGGGTGGTCTTGCTGAGTTTCTTGTTTATCTTCCTCCCAAATATTTAATCTGATGTTTTCGCTTTGTTGCTGCTTCTTGCCATTTTGTTCCAGCAATGTACCGTATTTTTCGCACCATTGGGCGCACCGGACCATAGGGCGCACTCAGTTTTAAGGGGGGGAAAATCAAGAAAAAAATATTTCCCCCCCCCAAGCCCCAAAGAGCAGCGTACAGGCTGCACACAACCTCTCCCTGCCAGAGGGGTTGTGCAGCTATGGAACAAGCCAAAGCAGCAAGCGGGATGGATCCCGCTCGCTGTTTTGCCTTCCCCCTCAGCCCCGTGCAGCCTCTACCTCCTGGGAGAGGCTCCGTGGGGCTAAAGAAGCCATAGCCCCGTGCAGCCTCTCCTTGCCGGAGGGGTTGCACGCAGCTATGGAAGAAGGCAAGGCAGCGAGTGGGATCCATCCCGCTCGCTGTTTTGCCTTCCCCTTCAGCCCCGTGCAGCCTCTCCTTGCCGGGAGAGGCTCCGTGGGGCTAAAGAATCCATAGCCCCGTGCAGCCTCTCCTTGCAGAGGGGCTGCGCGCAGCTATGGAAGAAGGCAAGGCAGCGAGTGGGATCCATCCCGCTCGCTGTTTTGCCTTCCCCTTTAGCCCCGTGCAGCCTCTCTCTCCTGGGAGAGGCTCCGTGGGGCTAAAGAATCCATAGCCCCGTGCAGCCTCTCCTTGCAGAGGGGTTGCGCGCGGCTATGGGAGAAGGCAAAGGCAGCGAGTGGGATCCATCCCGCTCGCTGTTTTGCCTTCCCCTTCAGCCCCGTGCAGCCTCTCTCTCCTGGGAGAGGCTCCGTGGGGCTAAAGAATCCGTAGCCCCGTGCAGCCTCTCCTTGCCGGAGGGGTTGCACGCAGCTATGGAAGAAGGCAAGGCAGCGAGTGGGATCCATCCCGCTCGCTGTTTTGCCTTCCCCTTTAACCCCGTGCAGCCTCTCCTTGCCGGGAGAGGCTGCGTGGGGCTAAAGAATCCATAGCCCCGTGCAGCCTCTCCTTGCAGAGGGGTTGCGCGCGGCTATGGGAGAAGGCAAAGGCAGCGAGTGGGATCCATCCCGCTCGCTGTTTTGCCTTCCCCTTCAGCCCCGTGCAGCCTCTCCTTGCCGGGAGAGGCTCCGTGGGGCTAAAGAATCCATAGCCCCGTGCAGCCTCTCCTTGCAGAGGGGTTGCGCGCGGCTATGGGAGAAGGCAAAGGCAGCGAGTGGGATCCATTCCGCTCGCTGTTTTGCCTTCCCCTTCAGCCCCGTGCAGCCTCTCCTTGCCGGGAGACGCTGCGCAGGGCTAAAGAAGCCATAGCCCCGTGCAGCCTCTCCTTGCCGGAGGGGTTGCGCGCGGCTATGGCACAAGCCTGCATTCGCCCCATAGGACGCACACACATTTCCCCTCAATTTTTGGAGGGGAAAAACTGCATCCAATAGAGCGAAAAATACGGTATATCTGAGAACATAGCAATTAACTTGTGCCTTCAGGTCAAGTGCATTCTCTTTTTGCTAGGAATGTCACCGTTTGAGCATCGATGGTCCTTGGCCAATGAGAGAATAATAAACTTAAATTCCTAATGGGTGTCCACAGGGAGATAAACCATATTTTCTGGATCCCCAACTTCCATTTTTTAAAAAGAGAGAAAGTTTATAAAATTTGTGGAACCAGAGATATGGTGTCAGATGTACAGGTCCCATTCTTCACTTTTGTGTGTGAGAAAGTAGCACACCCACCATGCTTCTTACAGAAATGTTACGAACTGCCCTGAGAACTATGGGTATAGGGCATTTTTTAAATATATTATTGTTGTTATTAAAAACATTTTTTGCAAATTTTAATGATGATGATGATGGTGTTATGGATATCTTGGGCATCCTTGTGTCCCTCATATCCCACCTGATGTATTTGTCACATTTTAAAATTCAGATCCAGGGGCACCCTGAGATGTTTTGGCACCTGAGGCAAAATGCTTTGCAGTTGCCCCTGTGTAGAGTTAGGGGCATGAGGCTCTGCCAGGGCTTCCCCTCAAGGAAGCGCCCTTGGAATGCCTTGCCACTGGGTATGGGAGGGGGCCCAAGCTTCTCAAGGGGAGGTCATTGCGGATTCTCTCCTGTCACCTGGCGGTGAGGCTTTGCAAGGGTTTTTCCTTAGTGAGAAGCCATTGCCGGAACTCCTCGCCCCTGACTGGCGTGGTGGTGAGGGTTTGTAAGGACTTTTTCTTAAGGAGACACCCTTGAATATTCTCGCCACCCTGCTGGGCAGGAAGAAAAAAATCAGCAAAGGCTTTTCCTTAAGCCAAGCCTTGCTGCTGGGTTGGAGGAAAGACTCCCTGCCAGGGTGCAACAGCTCCCTCTTGCCAAGACTCTCAACAAGAGGGGGGCATTTTGCAAGCCTTTGCTGCTGGCACCCTCTAGGGGTGGGGGAGGCCAGCCGTTGCTGAAGTCTCCATTGCCTGGGTTGCTTCCCCAGTGGTGGTGAAAGCAGGAGGGCATGTGGGGCACCCACTGGGGTGCCCGTTCTGGCACTTCTGCCACCAGAGGCGGTTGCTTCACCTCACCTCATGGCTCTGATCCTAAGATCTCATTCAAAGCTAAAGACCATGGCCAAGTCTTCTGGATGTCCTAGCTTTAAGATTTCAGGAACAAAATATTTGCAAGAAGAATACAGTCTTAACCTTGGGTGAAGAACTTAATTCATTCCGGAGGTCCGTTCTTAACCTGAAACCGTTCTTAACATGAGGTACCATTTTAGCTAATGGGGCCTCCCACTGCCACCACGCGATTTCTGTTCTCATCCTGAAGCAAAGTTCTTAACCTGAGGTACTATTTCTGGGTTAGTGGAGTCTGTAACCTGAAGCGTCTGTAACCCGAAGTACCACTGTACATACTTTTTAGGCAATGCAGGTTTATATTTAAAATTTTTAATCACATGGACATGAAAAAAGTCTGCCTGTTCTCCCTGCCCCCTTTTAATGTCAGGAGATGTAATCATGCAACCCCCTCACCTAGTGTCATTCTGCCCTAAAGCCTAGTTCTTGCAAAGAGCAGATGATCCGATATACCTGTGTCATTTGACCAAAGGTCCCTCCACACAAACATACAAAAACTTCACTGCACATGGAAAATGAGATGAAAGAGCAAAGAGCTTTTACCTAGCCTGGAGTGCTCAACGCTGCAAGAATAAGTCCCAACTCTATTTATAATTACTGGCTTAAACCCCAGCAGGAATTATGCTTAATCTTTTAAATTCCTTTCTGAGCACAATAATTGCACACAGCTATATTCTATGCCACTTGAAGTATTCCCCCCCCCCCAAATAAACAACCTTAGAATGTATTATTTGAGGTGAGAGAAGGAAGCACGTAACTGACCTTGAAGACTGCTTTTCCAAACTTGCTGTGAGATTTCCCTATGCTGTTCTCATCTCCTCTATAGCTCTGTTCAGGTGTTTCCCCTGACACAATTCCAGTTGCACAAGGAAAACACAACGATGCATTTCCTACTCCCCTGTCTCATCACAGTCTCCGGATCCCAGGGTACTCAAATGCGCACAATTTAATGAGTTGATATACAGATATGTGGAGGATATACATTGGTATACAGAGGCGTCGACTGCCTGTTTCATTCATCTACCTTATGCTGGAAAACCAAAACAAACGATGATGCACCTTTCTTTATTTTTTCCATGCTCTTCGAATGCCCATAATGGTGGACCTGCCATTCACCATGTCCAAGTCTATGTTGCTCAGTGTGCTTAACTAGCAGAACCTTTGATAAAAAAAATGTAAGTGTTGGGAAGTCATAATGTCTTTAATTAATTTGGCCCTGCTTTCTTGGAGGTGCTTACCTTTTGCACTTATAAAATGCTTATGGTTATATCAGAAGATACTTATCAATCTTTGGGGACACTGCTGAAGTGACATAAGCTATAAAACGGTCTTTGTAATCTAATAGGCAAGCCGCCTCATTATTAAGGTACTTCATCAAATTTTATGTGACAGTGTGTAGCAGTTGGAAACTATTATCTAAGATCTGTCATTTATAATTCCATGTATTTATAACCATTACATTAGCATTTCATTAAACTCATGGAAGAATGCGTGTGTTGGATTTTTTTTTTTTTACACATTTATCATTTTAATGATAACAGCCTACAAAAACATTATTATATACTGAAGCTATAAACATTCTATTGTCATGCACTGTGAGCAAAGATTTGGTCCTGGAGCGCCTCTCTAGTTCTCTAATGAAAGCTTCAATCCCAATTCCCTGAGATATGAGCTTGCTAACATAGATAGCTCTGGAAATACCCAACTATATCCATTTCCTCTTCCTTCCCATTTAGTCGTTGATATCATACTTCTTTCCAGTGTAAACTTTAATTCGAAGGGAATTTGGAATTTGGAGTTTTGGTGGGGTTTTTTTGTTTTCTGTCTGGATTTTCACTGTTTGAAATATGGCAACCCTACCCATGTGTCATTCTCTCAAACTTCCAATGTGCCCACAGGCCTCAAAGGTTTGGTGACCCTTGTCTTAGAACATTCTGGAATCTCATGAAACCTTACAGGCTTTCTTAGAGCTTACATATGCTTTAGTCAAACCTCCCGGAATTTGTCAGCCAAGTTTTATTGTGTAATTGTGAAACTGTCTTTGTGTGATGTGATATGCTAACAAATGGAAGGGCATCAGTACTGTGGTAGGTGCAGGGATGAAAACTGTGGACTAGGACGTCCCCATTTTAAATTCCCAACTCAGCATAAAGTCACCAAGTGGGCTTTACAGCAGACCACTGTCTCTGCCTAAGCCGCCTACCCACTCTGCACTATGGTGCTAAAGGCCTTGCAGGCTATGGTAAACATAATTGAGACCAGGGAATTATTTCAGGTGGGCACCATTGCTATTATAAGAGAACAAGGGAGGCGTTCATGGTGAGTTCCAGCACCTCTTTTTCATGAAAAATACCACTGAATGAAATAGCATACGGGAAGCGCATTGGCCATTCTGAATGGTGTGTAAATGCTAAGGATTATTATTTTAATGAATCCTGATGCCCAGAATATACCCAAGATGTTTGCAAGGGACACCTTGAAAATTCGCCACACTTTTCTCCCTCTTCATCCTCGAACCTGTAAACGTACCTTTGCTAGAAAGTGATCCCCTACAGCTCTCTGTCCTCAGGACCATGAGTCACCAATGAACAACAGAGGTGGGGCTCCACAGGTCTTAGCTGTGTTATCTTTAGCATAAATAAACATTATGAGAAGAGAGAACATTCATTTTATATGCCAGATTCAAAACAGGGCGGAGACGGTTCACAGCTATACAGAAATTTAACATTTCTATTTTTGTAAGAGCTGGGGGCCAGCAGAATCTGAGAAGGAAGTGCTGCCAACTCACAGTGAAATAGAAAATGACAGTAATTAGTATTTGCCCCCATTTCCTGCCATGCTTGCAAGGTGCATTGTTTTAGTTGAACTGCTGATTATAACATCCGAACAATGACTTCTCCAATTCCAAAAATAGGTGTATGCTGGTTTACATAAAAAATGGCAGATAGCCAGCAAGATGCTGTTTGGATGTACTTTCTACAGTTGGGAAACTCGATTCCTTGCCAAAAGAAAAACAACAACAGCAAAATAATTAAAAAGCTGATCTACAGGCTTTTCTTTCCGTAAATGTATTTTATTTCATTCCTTGTGGGACTGGGGAGTCTTCAATCAACTTTTTTAAAAAAACCAACCACAACCTACATCTTACCTGGTGTCTTTTAAAAAGTATCAAAAATAAAAGTTAGATAAGGCACATTTTTGGTAGCAGTAAATTAAAAGAGATTTGTGTCACAAACAATCACGTGTAAGTTTGAGTTTGATTTTAATTTATAGCAATACATTACACACATACATACATGCACACATGTGGATGCAGCTTTCTGTCAGATCAAAATGAAACTGTCTTGTCACTAGTGCAAGAGTAATGGATAACTAATATCAAGTGGTATGAAGCCCTAGGTGTGTTTAGGATTGCTGCCTCACTGTTTTCTGATACAACCCCAGTGTATTTCATTGGGGGGGGCAGCATGGTGTAGTGGTTAAGAGTGGTCGACTCGTAATCTGGTGAACTGGATTTGCATCCTCGCTCTTCCACATGCAGCTGCTGGGTAACCTTGGGCTAGTCACACTTCTCTGAAGTCTTTCAGCCTCACTCACCTCACAGAGTGTTTGTTGTGGGGAAGGAAGGGAGAGGAGATTGTTAGCCGCTTGGAGACTCCTTAAGGGGAATGAAAGGCAGGATATCAAGTCCAAACTCCTCCTCCTCCTCCTCCTCTTCTACCAGTGACCCCCTTTGTGATATCTGAATGACCCTCTTGCAGATTAAAGTGTTTGGGGGAATCTCCTCTCCTGGAAACACAGAACAATGCCATACGCTGAATGGCATTTCTAGACCACCAAACAGCTGCAAGTAAAAATGTTGATTAATGGCCAGCTCTGCTTCTTCGGAACCTTAATCTTTTAAATAATGCACCAGTCAAGCTATTTTTTGCATTGATTTTATACAGTTTCTTCTAGATTCTAAACTGAGCACATGCACACTTTTTTGCATGCTTGGCTTGCATACTGTTTAAAACCCCTGATCTCAGCAAAAGATTAGCATGACTTTAAAACTAAGCGATGAGACTACTGATGTGGCCAAAGTAAATCGTGGGCTTAATGGTGTGATAGATTTGGGTGTAACTTTGAGAAGTCCCTTTTCCATCCTTCCAAATTTGCACTGGATGCCTCTCTCATTTGTCCCAAACTGCTTTGCCCACCCTTCTCCCTGCCCATGGTTCACAGGAATCTCTCAGCTTCTATAAGGCTTTTATTTGTAGGAAGGTGTCCTGGGTTTAGTTACAGATTCCCAGTGCCTGCCTCTGTGTCCAGCACAATGGAGCATAATATCATCTTTTAAAATTGGGGTGGCATGCAACAATATTGTAAACTTCCGATGAAGGGTGGTAAAGAAATTAAACAAATAAATGCATTTAAATAATTTTTATAACAAAGTGCCATAGCCTTATTCTTTCAACTTTCACCCCCCAAAAAAATCACAAAAGGCCTCCTGCAATTCAGATCAATGATCTAAACTAGAATCAAACAGGAACATAAATGTGACCTGCCTTGATAGAATCCTCCTTGTCTCCAGTTATGCTAGACAGGTCAGAATTGGTGATCCATGTTTTGTCTGCAACAAGTGCCTTTACACTTCAGGAAAAGTTTGAACATTTGCAGACTATGCACATGCCAAAGGATAATTTGGATGACATTTTAGCAAAGTGAGGCTTGTACGTAGCCAGCTATTCTGCCTCTTTTGCTGTCGTTGACTGCAGAAATACCTAAGAACACTCCCCATGCCCTACTGCTGCACTCTAGGAATTATAAAAAGCTGAATTCTAAAGTTGGACCTGCAGCAGGAAAGGGTGGCTGCTTTCTTCAGGCCCAACAGGCTTTCTACAGCTGACCTTTTCTATAGGATCCAGTGGGCTTCCTGGAGGCATCTAGTTATGCTTTGGTTGGATCATCTAATAATCTGATATCCTTTCATCAGATTGCATTTTGCACAGAGTCTCCATTATATGCTCTTTAAATAACTGTATGTGCATGTTCTTAGGTCACTCTGTTAATACTTTTTGCAGCGTTTGAGGTTTTTCTTCCATATGATTCTTGGCCCTCTAGAGCATGCCTGTGGATTTCACTAAACACTGGATCAGACCTTGTAATGATATTTATGTTTGGCTGAGTGCTCTGGGAAATGAATACTGCACTTTCATGTGGAGGAAGTATAATTATGCTGTATCACAAAACCATATCCCTCAGGATTCAGCATTTTAAATTGGTTGCATCGTATAATTATTGCCAGTACCTGCCAGAGCTCGTCTATTCTGCATAATTAGTGCTTAAAGCCTCTGAAATTATTTGTAAGATATGTTCTTGGGGTCTCCCCCTCCTTTCTTTTGCAAGTCCCATGTCTTCTTCACCTTTTACGTTGTATGGGAGTATCAGGAAGACACATTTGTCCTCTGTTTTGCACATCCTGTCACACAATCCTATTGTATGACAGTAAACCAAAGTTATAGCCGATGTACTCAGTTCACGTTCACTTATTTTTCTTGCTAGATTTAAATTATTATCATTATTAGCTATTACATTTGTATACCAGCCTCCATATGTAGATCACAGCACTTCACAACATAAAAATACAAGAGAGTTGGGGCGAGAATAAAATTGTGTTGCAATAAAAAACTTTGTGCTACACTGAAGATGCACCATTTTAATGAAATAGGCTTTCTTGCATTTAGAATGCGCTTCATCAGATAGAGGGAATGTGATCCTCTGTTGTCAGGTATATCTGCACTTAGCTGCAAAGGTGGGGGTAATGAAAAGGTGGGACCTGGTTGGCCACAATGAGAACAGAATATTGGACCCGGTGGACTATTGGCTTGATTCACCAGGCTCTTCTTGTGTTCTGCAAAAGTACAGGGTATCACAATTCATTTCGAACTGGGGTGGAAACCTGGATTCAGCCTGTTGGCTGGATCCCTATCTCCACATACCCTTACAAGCCAGGTTTGACAGTGAGGTCAGCTGCCCCATTTTTCGCAGCATGGTTTGAAATCAAACCACACAGGCAAAAAAGTGTGTGCAGCTCTTCCCAAGCACTGACATTCAGCTGTTTGTGAACACGTGGGTGACATGAAGAGCAGGGCTTGCTAAGCTCCTTCTGCAATGTTTCCCATCAGCAGATTGTCAGCACTTGTGTTTTAGAAGCCTTGTGCGCAGAGTTTCTCAAGCGCTGACAATCAGCTAGTTTTTGGCACTTGGGAAAATATTGCTAAAATATCAGTGTGAGTATGTTATAAATGCTAGCCTCAAGATCTGAGATCACTACTCTCATCTGCTTTGTCCTTCTCTTCCTGCCTTGTCTTCTAGTTAGCTCCAGGTTTCCTTCTATGCTAGTACTTACGGTCACTTCCCGTGACACTCAATTCATCTTAAGTTTGGAGTTGTTTCCCACAAAGTAGGATCCCGAAAGATACCAATGAAATCCTTCTATTCTCCCAAGCACCATTTCAGCACAAGGCCTACTGAAATGGATTAGACTTATGCTGGTCTGAGCAACAGAATTGTTTCGCAGATGGAAATATGGATCGAGTCCAGGAATACCATTAAGTATACATGGAGCCTAAGAATGGCCTCTTTGGAAGCCCCCCGAAAGCAGGAGTGAGGAGAGAGGATTTTGAGGACCTACCTTGACCCTGGAGAAGACTGAGGATGATTAAAGTGTCTCCTCTTCTGTCTTACCTCTGAACAATTTAACAGGGAAAGGGGAATATTTGTTTCCTACCCTGGGGTTCTTCAAAAGAAGAGAGAGGACAGTTGGTTGATAGAACCTAAGATATTGTTCACCAGCAGCTACAGGAGGGAGAGGGGTCTGTGACTGGACTACATGGGTTCTCCCAGGGCTCCGTAACAAAACTGACTTCTTAAAAGGCCAGGTGTTTCTATGGAGACCCACGGAATTTTATTAATGTACAAATTGGAAGAGAAATCAGCAGATGGATCTGAAGGATTCATCATGCATTGTGTAATAATGTCCTTCCATCATTGTGGCTGCCAAAGGCATGAAGGGTTCAGTAAGAAAATGTAATAATAAGTCTGAGAAACTACCGTATTTTTCGCCCTATAAGACGCACTTTTCCCCCTCCAAAAATGAAGGGGAAATGTGTGTGCGTCCTATGGGGCGAATGCAGGTTTTCGCGGAAGCCTGGAGAGTGAGAGGCGTCGGTGCGCACCGACACCTCTTGCTCTCCAGGCTCCAGGAAGCTATCCGCAAGCCTTGCGCACCTGGGGGGAGTTCCCCTGGGCGCGCAAGGCTTGCGGGCGGCAGCCTGCAGCGCGGAGCACGGGGCGCCCTTCGGAGGACGCCCCGTGCTCCGCGCAAGCGTCAGCAAGCCTTGCGCACCGGGGGAGAACTCCCCCCCGCGCGCAAGGCTTGCGGGCGGCAGCCTGCAGCGCGGAACACGGGGCGCCCTTCGGAGGACGCCCCGTGCTCCGCGCAAGCGTCAGCAAGCCTTGCGCGCCGGGGGAGAACTCCCCCCGGCGCGCAAGGCTTGCGGGCGGCAGCCTGCAGCGCGGAACACGGGGCGCCCTTCGGAGGACGCCCCGTGCTCCGCGCAAGCGTCAGCAAGCCTTGCGCGCCGGGGGAGAACTCCCCCCCGCGCGCAAGGCTTGCGGGCGGCAGCCTGCAGCGCGGAACACGGGGCGCCCTTCGGAGGACGCCCCGTGCTCCGCGCAAGCGTCAGCAAGCCTTGCGCGCCGGGGGAGAACTCCCCCCCGCGCGCAAGGCTTGCGGGCGGCAGCCTGCAGCGCGGAAAACGGGGCGCCCTTCGGAGGACGCCCCGTGCTCCGCGCAAGCGTCAGCAAGCCTTGCGCGCCGGGGGAGAACTCCCCCCGGCGCGCAAGGCTTGCCGGCGGCAGCCTGCAGCGCGGAACACGGGGCGCCCTTCGGAGGACGCCCCGTGCTCCGCGCAAGCGTCAGCAAGCCTTGCGCGCCGGGGGAGAACTCCCCCCCGCGCGCAAGGCTTGCGGGCGGCAGCCTGCAGCGCGGAACACGGGGCGCCCTTCGGAGGACGCCCCGTGCTCCGCGCAAGTGTCAGCAAGCCTTGCGCGCCGGGGGAGAACTCCCCCCCGCGCGCAAGGCTTGCGGGCGGCAGCCTGCAGCGCGGAACACGGGGCGCCCTTCGGAGGACGCCCCGTGCTCCGCGCAAGCGTCAGCAAGCCTTGCGCGCCGGGGGAGAACTCCCCCCCGCGCGCAAGGCTTGCGGGCGGCAGCCTGCAGCGCGGAACACGGGGCGCCCTTCGGAGGACGCCCCGTGCTCCGCGCAAGCGTCAGCAAGCCTTGCGCGCCGGGGGAGAACTCCCCCCGGCGCGCAAGGCTTGCGGGCGGCAGCCTGCCGCCCGGCGCATGGGGCGCCCTGAAGCAGAGCGCCCTCGCGCCGGGCAGACATCGGCCAGCCCCACAAGCTCGGGGGACAGCGGGGAGGCGCAGCGCCGCCATCCCGCTCCTCCCTGACCTGGTTTTGGGGGGGAAATAAAGGGAAAAAAAATTTTCCTTTATTTCCCCCCCCAAAAAGTAGGTGCGTCCTATGGGACGGAGCGTCCTATGGGACGAAAAATACGGTAAGTTAATGGCAATGACATGAAAACTGTAGAGCGCTCCCTCCAAACCTTCCTTCATTTACTTGGAAAATGTTTTGGGGGTTATTTATTTATTTGGCAACATTGCTAATTATTGTAAACAGATGAATTATGAATACGCACTCAGGCAGCATTTGACAAAAGTAACCCTGAAAGAATTATTGTTGTACTGCTTGAGGAAAAGGTAACGATGACATAATTGCTTCTGTTCTTTTTCTTTCTTTTTGGGGTTTAAATGAGAGAGACTGCTGCTGGCTATGGCTAAATGTAGCCAGCATCTTTCTATACATCTTGTTCAAATTAATATTGTTTTTCAGTGATTTGCTTGATAAAATAACAAGTTTGTATGCTTTTTTTTCTTCAAATCCCCGAAAGTTGTAAATAGAAATCTATCTTGTCACAGACAAACTATGTCCTGCCAAAGATTTATTTTATCCATTGGAAAAGGAATTCTTATTTCCTGTGTAGTGACACTAAAATAAATAGGCTGCCTTTCCTGTTTTAGGAGTTTATTTGTATAAAAATGCTTAGTGCAACATCTAATGTTTGCAAATGCTCAGGAGCCAGTATGATAGCAGTGTAGAAATCTCAAAATATCTGAATAATTAAGTGAAATTGTGAGCTTATTGTCTGAGGAAGTTTAAGAAATGCAGCCGGTAAGGGATTGCTGGATACTTATTGCTGTCTTATCAGATCAACCAAGTTTGAAAGCAAACTAGGAACAAAATGTAGTAGAACATCTACCTTCAAGCTTGTATGCAAGGAAGAATAGACACAAGAACCCAGGACAAATTGTACAATCACTGTTTCTAAATAAGTAGTTGTGCTCAAACAGCACAGATTGGCCCTGATAGTTCCATTCCAAACGTAACAGGATGACATCA
The DNA here is from genome assembly GCF_965153285.1 of Podarcis tiliguerta. NCBI lineage: Eukaryota > Metazoa > Chordata > Lepidosauria > Squamata > Lacertidae > Podarcis > Podarcis tiliguerta. The sequence goes on along the minus strand of NC_139543.1, from coordinate 38,475,328 downwards.
ATCCACAGGAAATAAATTTGAAGTAGTTCTAAGAGGCTGAGCCTGCTATTGAACCATTCTCCCACCCCCGAAAGTTACTGTCTGAACTGGAACCAAACTGGAGAAATGGGAAATACCGATGGAGCTGAATCACAGCTTAACCCACATTTTCAAAATGGTTCCATGGTTATTCATTTATTACTAGCATTTATTTATTCAATTTATATCCCATCTTTCCTCCTGAAGATGCTCAGGGTGGCAAATATGTAAATAAAAAAAGCATTTTTTTAAAAAGCATTTTAAAAAACCCAGTTAAACACATTTTAAAATGGCAAATAGAAGGGGAAGAAATGGAGGCAGTGAGAGATTTTACTTTCTTGGGCTCCATGATCACTGCAGAGGGTGACAGCCGTCACAAAATTAAAAGAGGCCTGCTCCTTGGGAGAAAGGCGATGGCAAACCTAGACAACATCTTAAAAAGCAGAGACATCACCTTGCCAACAAAGGTCCATATAGTTAAAGGCATGGTTTTCCCAGTAGTGATGTATGGAAGTGAGAGCTGGACCATAAAGAAGGCTGATCGCCGAAGAATTGATGCTTTTGAATTATGGTGCTGGAGGAGACTCTTGAGAGTCCCATGGACTGCAAGAAGATCAAACCTATCCATTCTTAAGGACATCAGCCCTGAGTTCTCACTGGAAGGACAGATCCTGAAGCTGAGGCTCCAATACTTTGGCCACCTCATGAGAAGAGAAGACTCCCTGGAAAAGACCCTGATGTTGGGAAAGATGGAGGGCACAAGGAGAAGGGGGCAACAGAGGACGAGATGGTTGGACAGTGTTCTCGAAGCTACAAACATGAGTCTGATCAAACTGGGGGAGGCAGTGGAAGACAGGAGTGCCTGGCGTGCTCTGGTCCATGGGGTCACGAAGAGTCGGACACGACTAAACAACTAAACAACAACAGGAACAGTGTCTTTCAGCCATCAATCACCTTGGTAAACAGGAATGTTTTTAACTTCCTCTTAAAAGACAATAATCAAGGAGACACCTCACCATGGAGGGCATTCCATAAACAGGCAAAGCCACTGAACAGGCCCTCTCACAGGTCAAGACAAGCTGTGTAGCCCATAGTGGTGGCACCACCACCTCCCATGCCAAATGTAGAGTCTGAGATGGTTGATATTGGGGAAGATGTTCCTTTTAGTACTTGGATCCAAATCTGTTTAGGGCTGTGTATTATGGTACTAGCAATTTGAATTTGCCCTGGTAGCTCACTGGCAGCAAGTGCAGCACTTTCAGGACCGATCACAAATGGTCTGATAGGGTCGCCCCACTTACCAGCCTAGCAGCTGCGTTCTCCAAACTCCAGCCTCATGAACAGCGAATTACAGTAGTCCAGATGGGAGGACATCATAGCATAGACAACTGAGGCCAGGCTTCCCTAAGCCCAAGAACAGTGAATTAGTCTAAGCTGGGCATAAGCACTCCAAGCCACAGAAGCCCCTTTAGACTCCATCGACAAGTTGGAATCAAGGAGTATTCCCAAACTGTGAAGCTGTTCCTTCAGGGGTGAGCACAGCTCCTCAAAGGAAGGTTCTACATCTCACTCCTGGACATGGGAACCGTCTGCCCACAGCCCTTCCACCTCATCAGCACTCAGCCTCAATTCATTCACCCCCATCCAGTCCATCACTGTGCTGAGGCACCTGTCCAACAATTTAGCAGGCTCTCCTGATTCTGCTGGAATGGATTGATAGAGCTGCATACTGGTGACACTGGGCTCCAAATCCCCAGATGACAGCAAACAGAGATGTTAAGTAGCATAGAAGACATAATGGAGCCTTTTGGGACCCCAACGCCTGAAAGCCATCGGTGGTGGCCTTGTAGGTAGGGGCAGAACTGCTGTGTAATAGTGCCTCCAACTCCCACCTCCTTGAGCCTCTCCAGAAGAATACCATGGTCAATGATGTCAAGAGCTGCTGAGAGATCAAGGACAACCAACACAGTCTCACTTCTGCTGTCTCAGGGTGACCAAGGCTGTTATTAACCACAACTGCTTCAATCTGCAAGTGCCACATATCGTTCATTCTTCGCTTGCAAGGAATTGATCTTTAAACATGGCAGTTCCTACCCTTTGGAATTCTCCAACCATTAATGTCAGGCTGACTCCTTTGCTGCAATGTTTTTGGAGCCCCCTAAAAGTGTTTTTGTTTCACAAAGCCTACCCAGTCATGTAATTTTAATATGTGGTTTTATTATGCATAATTGTTTTTATATTGCTGGTTTTATTTATATTTTAAAATTTTATGCTAACTTGGTTTTAATGTCTTCTTTTATGGGTATTTTTAAATGTATAGTTTAGATTGTCCTTTGTACACCACTTAGATGTTTTCTGTTCAGTAAGCAGCATAGCTGTTTTTTGAATAAAAATGAAATAATATCCAGCCCTAAGTACACTGGCTCTTTTTTTTTTACTTTGTTTTCATGGAAGTTAATTCTCTAAATGCTTACTAAGCAAGGAAAGTGAAACCCTGACCTGGAAGTATAAAACCTTTCTTTAGACTTGAACGCTGATCCAGTAGAAGAGGATGGCATTTGTTTATTTTATTTTAAAATAGGTGATGTGCACAACTATAGAACAGAAGGAATCCAGTTTTTAGTACGATCTCATTCTTGTAATAATGACTGTATTTATCTTGAAATATGGTTATACAATATATTATTTTATGTCGATGTTTCTGAATATAAGCAGTACAATCAAACGGCATTTGTTTGACCTGCTTCCTTGATTCTGTTATTTTGTTAAAAATGAAATCCAGTTCATCTGAAACATGAGAATAGAAAAATACACGTGCCCTTAAGAACTTTGCTTTCTCCTATGAGCTGGACAAAGCATAGCATCTAGATTCTCCCTATTGAAATGACAGTTGTGTTGTTATTAAGAAGACATCTTTTCATTTCCTTTTCAAACTTTACAGTCTTTGAAGCTCCCTCACAAGAACATGTTTTATTTAGCCAGCTGCAAGAACACAATGTTCTCTGGCACTTCCTGTTGCTACAGTGGTGGAACTGTCACATATTGATAATGTTAAACGGAGTTAAAAGAGGCAAGTGTGAATACCTGTAGAAAATACAAAACAAAACTGAAATCAGTTCAGATCTCTGCCAGAGATAAGACATGTTTAACATCACACAACAGCAGAGACTGCTGTCTCTCTCTCACACTCTCACACTCTCTCACCCTCTCTCTCTCTCACACACATGCACACACGTCTCAAGAGAGAGGTTGGTTAAATGTTTAAGCTTCTCCACTCCAGAAGAATGCACCACATTGCAACTTACCAAGAAGCTCAGTTCTGTTTCCCAAGGCAAGGTTGAAGATCCTGTGGCTCTCCAGGTATCATTGGGCAGCTTGGACTACAACTCCCATCATCCATGACCATTGGATATGCTGGCTGAGGATGATGTGAGTTGGAGTCCTACAACAGCTGGAGGGCCACAGCTTCTTCGTCCCTGTCCCTAGGCTTTAATCAGAGAAACAGTTTTCTATCTCACTGCAGCACATATGCCTGAATACACAGGGGTTACGTGAGAATGGGGGCCGAGGTGGACACACAAGTCCCGCCCCCCCCGTCCCTGTGCACATCTGACCCCATATACTTTGCCTCCAGCTTCCCTGTGTCTTACCAGGGTTCATTATAATAATGCAGAGGGCTCATTGTGTGTTTAAGCGAATGCGAGTAAAAGCTCCCTGCAGCCTTCCCAACACATGAAGGTCAAGGATTGAGTGGGCAGGGCTGACATGCAGAGGAATGTATGAGGTGGAGCTTGTGCACACAACCCTGTCTCCATCCTCATTTTTGAACACGTTCAGATGAACACTTCAACACTGCTAGCATGCGCCAATTAACTTAGTAATGCTAGAATGTTTGTGCTGTCATCTGTTACTACTGGTGTTGGGGTCATTGTATACAAGAAGCTGGACATTTCTGTCATATAACACCAGGGCTCTGTCATCTGCACTGGCTACCAATCCATTTATGGGCTTGATTCAAAGTGATGGTTTTGAACTTTCAAATCCCCCGAAGGCTGCTTCCTATTCAAAGCAATGCTTCTAGCAATGCAGACCTTGATAGATCTTCAGAGATCCTTCTCTGGGTGACCTCACCAAGTGAGGTGTGTCAGGTGGCCACTGAGGAGAAGACCTCTTTTGGTTGTGGTGCCCCAGCTGTGAAATGCTTCCCCCCAGAGGCTGACCTCATGCTGAGAGGCTTACCTCATTACCTTTAAAACCTTTAAAAACTGCCTTGAAATATTGTTAGGTTTCCTTAGGAGTTTGTTTTAATTCTCTGCTGCTAGATTTTCCTTTTTGAGTGTCGCATTATATATTTTGTTCTAACGGGCTATATTTTGTTCTTCTGATTTTTTAAAAAGGTTTTTATTACTATTGTAAGCCGCCCAGAGAATTTGGTTGCTGGGAGGCAGAGAAATGGTCTTAATAAATAAATAGATGGGAATCTTAGATCAGCTTTTCATGCACAGAGCTTTATGGCAGTTGCATCAACGTTATAAAACTGGAACGAGCAATGATACATCTGAATGCTTTCAAATGATCAAAAGTAGCTCTTGCTGTGCTTCAAGCCTTTAATCCCTCATCTGTCAGCCTATTTTGCAATGAAACAAAAATATACAGGTAATTCATATGAGCCCACACTAGATATGATACTTTTGGGGACGACAGAGGCCATGCCAAAGAGCAATTCTTTGCCGACTTTCAAAAAGTATATTAACTCAACCCACAGACAGACTCTGAACATCACCTGTTGATTTATATACTTGTATTGATAAGATATACATCTTTAAAATATTATGCAGGATCTGGGTGATAGCTGTAGGATTCTTCAGGGTGGCAGAAAAATGCTGAGAAGTGGTTTGAGCAGAAGATGGTTTTATCAACATATTTAAACATTATGACAACCAAGAATAATTGCAAAGCAGCTAGCATGTAAGACCTTTTTCTCAGACATTCAGGGTTTTTATGAATGCATCTGTGTAAGGAGAGTGGCATTGTGGCAGTAGCCTCCCCAACCTACGTGCACCCATTTGAATGTGCAACAAAATCTCCAGCACATATCACTGAATGCTCATAGACCAGGGGAATACCATCCCTGCCACCATGCATCTGAAAATGAATCCAATAATTCATACAGGGAACTGAGCCTTATTTTAAAAGGGCATTTATAAAGCACATTTCAAGTTCAAAGCAGTTCACATTTGTCCACGCCTCCATTATTCTTAGAGCAGCCGTATACAGTAGAGCAGTATTATTCTCCTTGCACTGTGAATGGGTTGTTGGTGCTGAGAAACAGTGGGCTGCCTAATGTTGCCAGATTTCATAGCAGAGATGAGATTCTGAGCTGGGACTTTTTGCTTTGCAGCTCACAAGCCACTGTGCTAAAACAGCCTGTAGTTCACATCCTGATGGCTTCTCAATAGCTGAAGATAAAATGTATTTATCCATTCTACTGCATTTTTATCCCAGCTTTTTCTCCAAGGAGCTCAAGGTGGTGTACATGGTTCCTCCCTCCTTATTTTATCCCCACAACAACCCTGTGAGGTAGGTTAGGCTGAGAGGCAGTGACTGGCCCAAGGTCACCCAGTGAGCTTTGTGACCCAATGAAGATTTGAACCCTGGTATCTCAGGTCCTAGCCTAACACTCTCACCATTAATCCACACCAGCAAGCCGGTTCAGGAGGGATTTGCAAACAGGTTGAAGGACAGAATTCTACCTTCTGGGCCACATTTACGGCTTACTTACACCAACCAGTCTAAAACTGGTTGAATTGGCATGGCCATTGTGCCATGTCTCTAAGAATTGTAGAGCTACAAATTGTAGCTTTATGAACACACTGATGATTCTTTCTTGCAGATCCCTTGTGTCTTCTCAGAACTACAGTTACCAGGATTGCTCGCTTATGAGCTGTGAGAATTAAACAGGACTGTCAGTGGTTTAAATTTATAACGCAGACACACTCACAAAAAACAGCCGAAGTAAACGGAAACAAATTGAGCATGTAATGACATAACCAGGTGGCATTCTCTAGGATCAAGGTAACCTTTAACCACAGCTGCCAGTACAAAGCATCTGCCGTAAAAGATTTCCCTCAATAGTGCTAAAGTTAACAATTTGTCACCTCTGCAGTCAGAACAAATCCCTTTATCAATGGGTTTTATGCGCAAGTACTGTGTGTTCTCCACTGCTGTCTCTGAAAAATGTCAGCTGAGCAATGGTGACATAAATATGCCAAAATATTTCCCAACGTTTTCTGTTTGTTAAATAACACGGGCATACTGGCTTCATGAAGATGTTCCAGACAGGAACTCTTCAGAGCTGCAAAGTTCAGGGCAAACTACATGTTACACAGAAGAACTGGTGCTGGGCAACTGCAGTCAAGTCCAGAAGAAGGAGGGGAGGTGGGGAGGAGATGCTTAATCCTTTCCCTACCAACCATTTCCCTCTTAAATCAATCGCCTTGAAGCTGCTTTTCTGCCCATGAAGGAAAAAAAGTATGTGCAATATACCCTTTTTCTTTGGAGTGGGAAACAAAAAGGCCAATTTTGAGAGTTGAAAGCAGCTGGTAGAGAAATAACACATGCCTCCTCCACCTTCTCATCTTTTGCATGTGATTGCAGCTGCTCTTGGCTTGCTTTCTTTTGTAAAAGGTTGACCGTGAGGGGAAGTTGCACAGAGCTCCCTCCCTATGTGTGGTTTGGGGTTCAACAATTGTTGCAAAGTGGAATGATGGTTTCAAAGTGTTTCATATAGCTGTAAAGATAGAAAACAAAAAAGGTAATTATACTCGGAATGGAAAAATATCGGATTTGACGCCTGGCTCCTATCCAAACGATGCAATGAATAGAAAGATCTGAGATTTGCAACAGAAGTGTTTGCTTAGCATTTGTTTGTGAAGGGAAGGTTTTCAAGACTGTAGGACTTACTTAAATGAATGCAAAATCAAGTTTGCCCTGACACTGAAAAAGTAACTGAAAAATACGAAACAGTTATCAGTAAGCTCCTTTTACATTGGCTATAGATCTAACCATCTATGATAAAGTTGTAATTTCAGAAGCGCTAGGCTGTGGAAGAGTGGATGGTGATATGTGGTAAACAGAGAGAAAGAGAGCTGTAGCATCTCCCCTTCTCTTATTATACAAAGACAGGAAGTTGCCTCTATTTACATTTGCTTGATCTAGAATGAGCAAAGGAGAGGCAAGAAAATGCTGATATTTCTGTGAGTGTTTGTATTTTATAATGTAGTTGCTGAATTTGTTGTTTAGTCATTTAGTCATGTCCGACTCTTCGTGACCCCATGGACCAGAGCACGCCAGGCACTCCTGTCTTCCACTGCCTCCCGCCGTTTGGTCAAACTCATACTGGTAGCTTTGAGAACACTATCCAACCATCTCGTCCTCTGTCGTCCCCTTCTCCTTGTGCCCTCCATCTTTCCCAACATCAGGGTCTTTTCCAGGGAGTCTTCTCTTCTCATGAGGTAGCCAAAGTATTGGAGCCTCAGCTTCAGGATCTGTCCTTCCAGTGAGCACTCAGGGCTGATTTCCTTAAGAATGGATAGGTTTGATCTTCTGGTAGTCCATGGGACTCTCAAGGGTCTGCTCCAGCACCATAATTCAAAAGAATGCTGCATACCAGTGGGCATATATAATGATCCCTCAATGTTCACTTTCATTTTGCACTGGCAGAAAGAGCAGGATTAGCAATAGGATGGCAGGCTCATTCCCAATACTGATGGTATGATGAACCCATCTCTGCCCCGACACATTCATTGGCATTTATGTAAGACATAAGAAGAGCCTGTTGGATCAGGCCAATGGCCCAGCTAGTCTAGAAACCCGTGCTCACACCCCTTATGACTTCAGAGCACAACTGTAGCAGACGCTGACAGCCAGAAAATGGTTGGAGATCTTTACGTCATGTGTTGCTTCTACAGATATATTCAAGATTTAATGGACTGCTTATCATTGTTAAATACTGAACTTCAAGCTTCTCCTTTCTCTTTTCTGTGAGAGTGTCCACAGCAGCTGTTGCATTGCCACATAGCAGCAGGACACACAATCTTCCAACGCTTCTTGTTTCCCCATAACAAACAAGATAATCAGGCCTGGCCCTACCATTAGGTAGAATGAGGCAGCTGCCTCAAGCAGCAGGTGCAGAGTGCTGCTGCTGGTAAGCAGTTGGAGGACACAGCTGCTATGTACAAATCTATCGTTAAAACTCACAACACAAGCAGTTGACAACAGTAAAGAGAAAGCAATTGAGTCAGCATGGAGTAGCTTTGAAATAATTTCTGTAGCACTGCTATACATGCCACTGTTTTCACATCGTTAACAGAAACATAAAATGAAAAAGTGAGCTTAACGTTCTGCCCTGAGCCACTGCTCAATTAAATCAATGAAAAGCCCCTGCGTGATTTCATTGGGCTTTACTCTACTGCTGTTTGAGTCAATGGCACAGACTTTGTTTTAATCAGTAAAATCAATGAAGGTTTGTGAGTTCACTCTCTTACACAACAGGAAGAAGGCATTTTTGCCTCTGATGCAGCTCTTTATTAAACGCGTGAATCAAACCAATGTAGTACGTAACATAGAAAACAGCCATTTTGCCCGAAATCCAGCATTCAGATAAGCATGGCTCTCCCCCCCCCCCTTCTGCAATCCAGTGGCTGTGGACTTTTCTGCTTCTTGATGTGGATGCAATCTCATCAAAGTGGATTTTTAAAAATAAATGATCTGTTCTTATTTTGAAAACATGGAGGACTGGAGCTGTTCTGTACTTGTGTCTGTGCCCTTTCCCAACCTGAAAGCGATATGAGTAGCATAATGAGGATCAGAGTCAGGATCACAAAACTGGCTCTGTGCTGCTGCATAATGCATCTTGGTGTGGTTTTAAGATGGAGACAGAAGAGATTTTAATAATGCTTAGGTATCTTCTGGGAGTGGGCCAAAGACGGCATCTGGCCTTCAATCTGCTGACAGTGCAATTCTGCCCATAACTACTATTACTGGAACCAAGGTGTGGACTAGAGGTGCAAGGTGTACCAATAAACAGGAATGTACATTCATTCAACGAATGGAAAATTAAGCAAACGAATCTCATTTATTTTACTTGTAAAAATGAAAAGGCACTACAAATGAATGACTTTTGAGTGAATCTTCTATTCATATTGTTGCATACCACCCCAATCGCTGAGTGATGCAAGATTCCAGGGGTTTCGGGTGCTTATCCTGGATTCATGTTTCCTTTTGGAAATGAGGCACTGTGGAGACTATGGGGTCTTTATGAGACATAGTTTATTTATACATACATACAACCTGAGCCTACAATGGAGGGGTTCACAGAATTAAAACCCCCAAAGGTCTTGTTTCTCTGATAACCACAGCCTTGGATTCAAACAGAACTCAGACATTGCTCTCAAATGCTTCTCTGACTCTCCAGCTTGCTGCTTTACCTCTGGGTTGCATCACCCGCATCACCCTAAACTGGGCACTGGTACAGTTCACAGAAAGGTTACTGGGAGGGGGTGAAGAGGCAGCAGGCATAATCCAACCTGTCCATTCTTTACCAACGCAACAGGTCTCTAACAATGCAATAGGCCTTTTGCCCTCATTGCCCACAGAGAACTCTCCAGTCACGGTGGTGAAAGGCAAGCAAGGGGAGGGAGTTTATAAAAGTGAGTGACATGTGATTTTTTCCCTTGAGCTGTTTCTCTCGCTGTCTGGGGTTCCCTTTGGTGTTTCCTATACGCAAAATCAGTTTAGTTTCTCTCCTATGGCTTCAGACTACCTGGCACCTTGCTTCTTAAGATTACTCCTCCACCTTCCTTCTTAAGATTAGCATCCATCTGTCTACCTGGTTACTCCTTTGCTGTGCCACTAGGTAGTTCTGCTTCATTCGCATGGCAGTTAGGACAGGCGTAGCCAACATGCTACTCTCCAGATGTTGTTGGACTACCCTCCCATTCCTGACCATTGGCTATGCTGCCTAGGGCAGTTGTAGTCTGAAGAACACCTGGAGGCACCATGTTGGCTATCCCTGAGTTAGGCTGTGTTGTATGCCTTTTAGTTTCCCATAAATGGGGGCCCTTTGTACTGAAATGTCACAGGTCTAATCCTTGGGCAGTAGGGGAGTAGAGTACCAGAAAACCCCATGCCATTTGGATGAAAAACAGTGACAGACGAGAAGAGCACTTTCTGGGTCTCCCATTGAAATTGATGGAAAACAAACAAACAAGAGTAACAAAAATGTGTGGACTGCTTCCAAATCAGTAATGAAAGAAACAAAACTTTTAATACCCCAAAAGGCATGGTGTAACAAAACAGTTGTGCCTGCTCTGCCTCTGGCATGCCTCTGGCATCAGTGTCTCCCAATGTGACTTTCCTGCTCTGTGTTTGCCTTTCAGAGGTGCCTATGTTTTACAGTTCTGCGCAGGATCCTGCACATCTTCTGCGTGCCCTCGTACATCAGGTGGCAGGATCATGGTGCATCCTGTCCCTTTCAGCCAGAATGAATGTTTGCATCTCTCTCGCTTTGGCTCGGGCTCTTGAGTTCTTCATAGTAATCATGAAAGCAACCCTGCGAAGTACACAGTGTACTTGCAGCTGGGGTCGTAAGCAGACAGAAAGGCCGTTGCTGAAAATAAAAGTGCTCCTGTCCTTGATGATGTTTCTTTGGTGCTCTTAGCTCTGCAGTTCTTCATGCGGTTGTTTTGATCCACAAGGGAGGGGGGATGATTTGCAGCCTCAAGGAACAATATGCCCTGGCACGCTGCTGCTTACTGATATCTTCCTCAGACATGTGCAAATACAATTTGCCAATGATGATGTTGTGAAAGCCTCTTTCACTCATGATTGTGCAAATGTTTGAAATGCTTAAAAGCAACATCAGCAAAAGAAAAGTACTGTTTGTAATGGATAGGTTGTTGCCACGAGCTGTTGATTAAACAGTATTTTAAAAAATAACCTTAAATTAAACACTTAAAATTCATAAGAACGTAAGAGCCCCGGCTGTGTCAGGTCAATGGCCCATCTAGCAGCTTGCTCCCATAATAGCCAACCAGATAGACTTATCTTCCACAAAGTTGCCTAATTCTCTTTTTAAAAACCATCTGAGTTGGTGGCCATCACTCCATGTTGTGGTACCAGCTTCCGTAGTTTATGCACTGCATGAAGAATACTTTATTTTGTCTGTCCTGAATCCTCCAACATTCTGATGAGAGAGAAAGAGAGAAGCTTCTACATATCCAATTTATCTACAGCATACAAATATCCTATACACTTCTATCATGTGCCCCCTTACTTGCCTTTGTTCTAAACTAAAAAGCCCGAGATTCCTAGGAGAGTTGCTCATAGAGGAGAGTCTACTTTAGAAATACCACAATTGGTGGTGGGAGTGGACCTTGCAATCTTCTTGTCCTGTCCTGGACTGGGATATGTACTTTCTCTGGTCTCCTTCCACAATGCTGTCAGCATAGAGATGCATATGTGCCAGCTACAGAGACAGCTTGCACAAGTCCTGAGCAGAGGAAGGTGCAGAAACTGGATATCAGCAGGGCTAACCCAAGACATTCTGCTGCCTGAGATGAAGGGCAGGATAGTGCCTCCCATTCTGTTTACAAATACCAACCAGAGTGGCAACTGAATCATAGTTCAACACTGGGGAACAGCGCCTGTGCCAGCATATTCCACTATCCCTGAGAGCAGCAGGCAAACTGCACAGGCCTCATAAAACACACAGCTGCAGCAGTTGTTGGCATGTACAGTCCACTGGAATGCACTTTCTGCATTGTATGTTGCTTTGCAACCTAAACTTCTGAAACGTCAGGTCACGGGTGATGATTAAATGAACAAATATGTAGTTGTCAGATCTGGTTATGCAGATTTTTACTTATGCAAGAATTAGTTAAGTAGAAATTCAGCTAGAAGTGGGTTGGAAGCAGCCTGGGACTGCATGGTTTGGAGAAAAGCGCTGGCAGGCTACATGCAGATTTCAGCCTTACTTTGTCTACTAGAGAACCACTATCTCTCCCTGCATCCACCACCGTTCCCCACCATCTTTGGTAGCTCGAGTTTAGACAGGCCTGTATTTTAAAATATGAATTTTATATTTATAGAGATTATGTATCTGATTGGGAGAAGCCTAGCATCGCATAAATTTAAAGCATAACCAAACCACACATACCATTTCCCCCTTATCAACTCAATTATATGTAATGATGGCTGACTCTTATGGACCAATAACTGCATAAGTTTAGATACCATTAGAGCATCATTGTTAAAGTACCTAACATCACCCAAAATATCATAGAGGCATCTTGGAGGCATCTTTCTAACTTGTTGGCTGCAGTCTGGGTTCAATTGACCCTGCATGATGCAAACATGGCCAGTTCTAGGATTATATTGATTTGCTTGACCAGCAACAGACATAGATCAAAGAGTAAAATTTAGCTGAGGGAGCCCTGTGCAAATGACTTCCTAGCAGCCTTCCTGTATGAAAAGCAGCACTGATCAGTCCCATAATAAATGCAATGTAAGCACTTAGGCCTTCTAAGATGTACAGCACAGGGGTTTTTTTTTCAGCTGGAACTCTCCAGAACACAGTTCTGGCACCTCTCAGGTGGGTGCCATTGCCATTATAGGAGAACAAGGGAAGTGGTGGGTTCTGGCACCTCTTTTTCTAGAAAAATAGCAATGTGTACAGGTATATATGTTCTCTTGTGCACTTCTTATCGGTGGTACTTATTTACATCTACTTAATTGTACCTGCCATACCTTTGGTTGTCTGCTGCCTCAGTCTAAAATGTAATGTTCAGTATCTAGGCTGAACATCTTTCCACCTAGCTTACATTATTTAGTTTTCACTTGCTTGTTGTGTATGAACATGTCACCATGATAATTGGCGGTTTGGCATCACCATAATTTGAAAGCTAGTTCAGTGCCTTAGTTATAAGTGCATTCAAGATGGGGGTTATGAGTTAGATTGCCACAGTGACTGGGCATAATTAAAGTCAAATAGGCTGTAAGCCATAGTAGAGGGGTGGGGGTGGAGCCACCCTGCTGATACTGAAGCTCCGCCTCCTCACCCTGCCCCAGTGCTGTCCCAAGTAAGCAGCAGTGATGCTGGTGTTGGGAGGCAGCGACTCTGTATCTCTGTTTCACGACATGCTAGTTGAAATCAGTATGAACGAACCCACGCGGTATAAAATATATTGTTATTAGTTTGGGAAGGGAGGAGTAGGTGGCATGCCAATAGCCTTCTAATTCCTGGAACCAGAAAATGTTTAAATCTAAGCAAGGATTCAAATTCCTGGAATAGCCAGGCTAGCTTCCTTGTGAGGTAACAGCCTAAGTATTTCATTTCACTTTGAACTTGTATACCTCTTTTCTATATTACCATGCACAAGGCAGTTTACATCAACAAAATATACAACAAAGAACACAACCTTATAAGTATGGGTCATTAAGGTAACAGAGGAAGTGGTTCAGTGCTGTGGGTGGGTTCCCTTAACCTCAACTCTCAGACACACAAAGGCCAGAGTGGAGAATTGAGTTATGGGAGCTAGAAGTTGGAAGCAGCAGGCTGGGAAAACAGAAGAGACTGAGCAGTGCTTGATTTCTGTCTGAATCCAAGGCTGTGGCTACAGGAGAAGCAAGACCCTTTGGGGATGTGAATGCTCTGCACTTTCTCCATCATAGGCTCATATATGTGTGAATAAACCATTTATCATAGAGGCACCACAATCTCCTCTGTCCCTCATTCTGAAGGAGACACAAACCCTGGGTAAGCGCCTGGAAAACCTGGAATCTCTCACCACTCAGAAACTGGAGTGGCATGCATCAGTATATTAGAAATACTGTGCTGCAAACACTTAAGCAGAGACATCACCTTGCCAACAAAGGTCCTTATAGTAAAAGCTATGGTTGCCGCAGTAGTGATGTATGGAAGTGAGAGCTGGACCATAAAGAAGGCTGATCACTGAAGAATTGATGCTTTTGAACTGTGGTGCTGGAGGAGACTCTTGAGAGTCCCATGGACTGCAAGAAGATCAAACCTATCCATGCTCTGGTCCATGGGGTCACGAAGAGTTGGACACGACTAAACAACGACGACAACAACAACTGCAAACACTGTCTGAAACCATGTTTATAAAATCATGGCTGTAGAACGCAGGACATCTGGGTGGACTTTGCTTGCACTTTTCCTCATGACACCTTGGTGCAGGAGGTTAGACTAGATGGCTGCAAGAAGGAACATTCCCTCCTTACAATTCCATGACTGGCTTTTCTTTCATTCCATTTCAGTTCACTCGGAAAGCCCCTTTGCCTTTAGTTAAATTGCTATATAAAGCCTGCAGAGAGACGAGAATACTGAATTATACATGGTTTTTTTCCTTTTCTTTTCCTGTCCCAGAAGCGTTGAACTGCCACTTTGTGTATATGTGTGTGGATGGGTTTGTTGGCATAACGTACGCACCTTTGCACAGTGTGTGTTGAAAAGCAACATTTAAAGTGCTGCGGATTTTTGGCTCCATTTTTCTTTTTTCCTTTTTGGTGGTGATGGTGGTGTTTAGACCCAGGCACTGTTTGGATGTATGATCAACTGTGATATGAAGCTGATGAAAGAACTATATCAACAGTATGAATAAATGATGGCCCTAACATGAACAGCATAAATAAATGATTCCCTCCCTCTTCTCCCTCCTGCTTCCCCCCCTGAATATAAGATCAGTTAATTGAATGCCTAGTTAGCTGGATTCCCACCCCACTGCTCCATATAGACTACTTGACCAAGCAAGCTTGCCTGCATATGGGAACATTTGTGCAGGCCCACCCACACAAACGGCTAGATCCTATGGTGTTCCTCCATGCACAGAATTAATCCTTCCATAATTGAAGGTTCCTGCAAATTGTAGGACAGGATATGATTTTAGCTGGCTCCCCCAACCCCCACACTTCCCGAAAATCTGCTCCAGAGGTTTAAGGAAGCCCCCAAACCCCCAAACTGGCATAGGAGGTAGTTCAACATAGCTGCAGATTTTTTATTTTTAAACCCTACTACCTTCCTTCATGGGACGCAGGTGGCACTGTGGGTTAAACCACAGAGCCTAGGACTTGCCAATCAGAAGGTGGGTGGTTCGAATCCCCGTGACGGGGTGAGTTCCCGTTGCTCGGTCCCTGCTCCTGCCAACCTAGCAGTTCAAAAGCACGTCAAAGTGCAAGTAGATAAATAGGTACCGCTCCAGCGGGAAGGTAAACGGCATTTCCATGCGCTGCTCTGGTTTGCCAGAAGCGACTTAGTCATGCTGACCCAATGACCTGGAAGCTGTACGCCGGCTCCCTCGGCCAATAAAGCGAGATGAGCACTGCAACCCCAGAGTTGGCCATGACTGGACCTAATGGTCAGGGGTCCCTTTACCTTTACCTTACCTTCCTTCATGGAAGGACATTTGCTGTGCAGGGAGGAGTGCCTTAGGATCGAACCTTCTGCTTGTGTTCCTGGGGGTTTGTTCTCCCACAATGAGGTAAGCAACTGGCACTATGTGGGCAGTTTTATGCCCTAGACCAGGGATGCAGGAGGATGAGGAATCGGTAAATAGTGACCTTGAGCATCCTTTCTGTAAGCAGAATTCTGCTGATTGGTTCTTTCCCAGAGGCTCTAGAATCTTTGTCTATGATGGGTGTTTGAGTGTGAAAGGGGTTGTGTCTGAGTGTGCGCTAATATGAAGGGACTAGAGGGTGTGCGGAAGGCAGTGTGCGCCCTCCTTGACATCTGCTCAGAACTTTGTGCAGATTTCTGAGCATGCAGAGATCTATTTACCTGCATTCATGAAATATGTAAATACTTTTTGAAAAATGTGTCCAGGCTTTTTGGCTGACAGTTTTATGAAGTTTTTATTCCACTGGTTTTAACTGCTGTCATAATGTTTTGAATCATTTCATGTAATTTTACTGCTGTGAGCAGTCCTGGGTTCCCCTTGGGGAGGAAGTGTTAGGGTTAAACATCTGAAATTATAATACTCATAAACAGTAATAAAAAAGGGAGCCCATCCCTACTGTAGCTTTTTTACAAGAACCTAACTAATTTTGTTTATTCAGAAAAGTCCGTTCAGTGCATAGAAAAACGACAATCAGCCATTTCTTACAGAGTTATCACAAAATCAAGCAAGCCAGTTTTTCAGGCTACAAGGTAGTATACTTAATGGGTCACAAAATGTGCGGCAACTGTCTTTTGATCCATAGGTCATGGAAAGTGTATGACAACACCCTTTTTACCCGAGGCAGCCTTGCATCAGTATGAGCAGACACAGGGACTCCATCTCCAAATTCCTAAATTTAGGACTCCTAGATCCCTATCAGGAAGCAGGTATTCACTTACCTAGATTATGTTGCCATCAGGTCCATCAATCTATATTGTAATAAGCTGGAGCTAAATACAGATCTATATACGATAGGAGTAACCAAACGCAACATGATTGTTTAATTGGACTGGTTTGTTGTGGCCTGTGTCTGACGTTACATAGCTCCCTTTGCAGTTTCCAGCATAGAAACAGTGTTAGATAACTGATAAGGGATCTGTGTAAATTACAGTAATTAAGAATAATAGCAAAGAAGATTCATTTGGGGGCATTATGTAAGCACACATCAAAATTCAGGTAAGTTTCGTGCCATATGGTATTGTAGTAAGTGTATGTCACACCCCTCCCCCCCAAAAATAAAGTTTAAAAGGCTAAAGGCTGTTTAATTAACCAGAGGCTGGGAGAAGAGGAATGTTTTTGCCTGTCACCTAAAACTATGTAACAAAAGCACCAGGTGAGCCTCTTTGGGGGAGGTTGCCCTGTGAAATGTGAAAGCACCTTGATTTACTTGTGAGGAGGTTTACGCTAGGGAGGCATGCTGTGATAAAGTGTGAGAACTCCTGCATCATAAAAATCTGGCCTCAGTGGTATTTTAATCTTCTAGGAAGGATTGCCCAACCTGGCTGTTGGTTCAAACATGCTGACGGAGACGAATAATTTTTTTTTATAAAAAAAAAAAGTGAGGAAAACTGTAGTATATCAAAAGGGCTGTTGAAGGGGTGGAGGAAGGCTGTCTGTGTTTGTGTGGGTGCCTGTGAATGCATGTCTTTGGAGTTCTTTGAACAGTCCACGTGCTCCCTTTATCTCCAGCTCTTGTTAAATGCAATTGCTTGGCAGGGGTCCACCTCACATGGTCACCTGAGCTATTTCCATTCCCATTTCCATGGCAGTGCATGAGAGAATCAGCATCACGTGGCTCCTTCAGTAGAACACACAGGAATCAGTTATTATTGCTGCCGAGGAGAATGGCATAAAACCCAAAGTAATGAAGCCACATCAGTGTGTAATAAGAATGCAGTCTTTATGTACACAGGGACAGAGATTTGTGGCAGGTGTGTGGGGTGCAGAATAGGTAAAACCTCTGCAGAAACAACATATTTGACAGATCATTAGCACATGGATCACCCCTTCCGCTGAATTACAAGACTGTTTCTCTCTCCAAGCTGCTGTTTTAGACTCCTGCCTCAGATAGGCCAGTGGTCAGGGATGGTGGGCGTTGTGTTCCAAAGCATCAGGAGGGCACCAGATTGGAGAAGGTTGCTCAAGCTAGTGGAAAATAAAGAACTGAAAATAAAAAGAGACTGGTTAAAACTAGGGCTCTATGGGAATATAATTCTTTGGGAAGAAGAACCGATTTAGCAAACATTGTCAAGTCCAGCTTCTTCTAGGATTGATCATGGCTGTGGAGCCTTAACATTTGAGGGGCAAACTACAAGTTACACTGTCATAATGAAGCCTGACGGGTCTTTTGTCGTTGCAAAGCACTACCAGGGAGGGGCAATTGCCTCATAGGAGGGACAGGAGTGCTTCTGTAAACATGGATCCAGAGTGCTGTTAGGTGTGGGGAGGTAGAAACACCTGGAGGGAATAATCAACAAAGCTCCTTCCTGGAGTCTTATTTCCACCAGAGACCAGGCAAACGCAACTTCCAAAGGCTACTCACTCCGCAACTAGAGCAGGTGAACTTTTTCAGAATGTGGCTACATTCTGAGGGCTACGTTCCATTTGATGGCAGGGCTAGAGGCAAATGTGGGCAGAGCAATGAATGTGACTTGTACCTTCATACATTCGGCTAGCACAAATACCCTCTCTATCCTCCATCCATGCAAGTGAGAAGCATAATCGGAGTTTTGAAGACAATTTTGAGCCAGGTAAAGAAGGTGCAAAGCAGGGTGAGGGGCGTGACTTGGACATGTGTGTGACCTGATGAGAATCCCGAGGGCCAGATAGTGATTTGGATTTGGCCCTCAGGACTGAGGTTCCCCTCTCCCTCTCTACTTTAAGTGGTTGCTGTGTATTTGGCAAGCCTGCCAGCCTGCCAGCTTTGAAAATACACTTCATGCCTTTACAAGCCTTTTCCCCTCCTTCAGATTCAACTTTTGCAAACACTGGCTCACATAAGGAACAGCATACATTTTCCCTTTTGACTGTGTTTGTGCGCAACGGTTTAATATGCAGTGGTAGACATTGCCAGTGCCTGAGTGACAGATGGGTTTGGGCATACATTGAATTCCAGGTTTCAAATACAGTATTCTTCAATAATGGGAGGCATAGCCTATCAAGGGCTTAGCTGAAACAGGGGCCGCTTTTTGTGAAGCGTTTCACCTCAACTCATGCCCATTTTGGAGAAGTGTGGGGGCCTCATTAACATTTGCCCCATACACAGGGTGATCTTTCCCCTTCTGTCAGCAAACACTTTGCTAAGAGTAGAAGAGACAGCGAGAAGGTAGAGGTGGGGGAGAAATTGGGTCAGTTAGCATTTTAATGGGAACCAACCTGATTTATCCTCATGGAGCCAATATGCAAACTGAAATGCAGCTATCTTTCAGAATTCACACATCTCTGAATTTTGCGATCTGATTCTCTAACCAAAATGGTTATACAATGAAGTATATACATGGGGGAAATGTCTATATTAGTGAAAATAATGTAAATCATGGTCTTATTTTAGGGGGAAATACTTCCAGAAATGTTTATATTATGCCAAACATGCAAGTATGCATACATTAGGAGAAATGTGAATGTTCATGTGGATTTCCTTTTTAAAATTGCAAATGGGGAGAACTTCAGGCTGAAAACGTGAGAAACTAAAATTTATGGATTTGTCCCTCCCTAAAGACAAGGAGGCAGTGCTTGCTGCCAATGTCTGGGATCATCTCTGCTGCAGTTGGGCTTGTTTTGGGGTTTGGGGAAGGGTGTGTGTTTGCTGTCTGATGGCTGCCTTTGCTGTGTGTATTTCATAGGGTGCTTTCAATAAACTATCCATAGGCATTTCCCCATGTGTGTTGCACATTCTATGGCGTAGCCCAGGCAGTGGCAGCGTGTGGAGTGTGGGATATGCTGGTGTGTTCCACCTGTATTTGTTTTACCTGGTTGTTCTATGCCATGCTGTTGGTGCTCATGGCTATCTGATTGGTAAAGTGTGTGGTACGCATGCCTGGAGTGCACAATGTGCGGCCTGTGCTGATAGGCTGATGAATTGAGCATTGCTAGGGACACCACATGCGCCCTCTTAGTTTGCATTCCTGGGCTGGCGGTTGAGAGCCTCTTCCCATGAGCTACCTAGAATGGTGCTTGGGAATTCTCCCCTGTGTGAGCACCATTCTTGTGGCAATGCTGGCTGAGATGGATCTCTGTTTTCATGGTTTCTTTTCACTATGCCAGACTGGGACCAGCCCAGCTGGTATGTACCCCTAAAACAGGGTTTGGATCTGGCATACTTTACTCTGGCTTAAATTAAGTCAATGTAACTTTTGCGGGCTCCCCATAACCAGGATTGATCTCTGAATTAATGAAGGAATAGATCCTTTGATGTCTATAAGTTTAATTTCCATATAGTTCACTGAGCATTTCAAAGAGCTGTTATTTTGAGAAGACTTGGTTGCGTATACAGTTGTCTTGTGCCGTATCTTACAGGAGCTAAAAGGCTAGCATTTTAGCATGGCAAAGCATGTTAAAGTGAATGTTCATGTGTGTGGCTTTGCAGAGCAAACAAAAGCTATTATAGGAGTCAATTGGGAACGAACTGCTTGTGTATAGATTTTTGTCATGTGGGTTCTCGTTCTCTCTCTCTCTCTCTCTCTCTCTCTCTGTGTGTGTGTGTGTGAGAGAGAGAGAGAGAGAGAGAGAGAGATCCTGGAGGTTAATTGCAAAGAACAATACCTAACATTTAAACAGATTAAAATTATATAAAAGTTCAAATAATGTGATCAGTAAGTGCATATCTTTGTAGACCTCCATAACAATCCTATCCAACTGTACCCCATGAGTAAGGCCCATTGAGCACAGTAGGCTTTACTTCTGAGTAAACACGAACACAATTGTGCTCTTGGCCTTCCAGCATGACAACCTAATCAATCCAAGTAGGCAAGGAAACAAAAAAGACAAACAAAACTGGAAATATACTGAGGGGAGGGGATGTACGTTGCATAAAAAAATAGCAATTAACCTTTGAAGAAGCAATGTGACTGATTAAGTGAGTAAAGAAAAACAAGAGGGCTTGGTATTTTCATGTTTCTCAATTCTGTTACGGGAAAATCCTCCAGGGAGAACCTTTGAAGTTCTTCTCAAAGTCTGCCGTTTGTGATGTGCTCCACCCTGTGCTGAAGGGGTGGGACGGTGGGGAACCGCTGGGCTTGGGTGAGGTTCGCATGTGCAGACCCCTTCCTACTTGAGACAGCTCTTCTTAGGAAGCGAGGCTCCCCCCTGCCAACGTCTTCCTTCCTCTCCCCCCCTTCCCAGCACAGCTGTGTGTGTTGCTTCCCTGCACATGCTGTGTTCTTGCAGGCTGATTTCCACAAGATACTTGCCTGCTTGGGAGGCAAACCTGTCACGATAGTAATCATGAAATATTCGCAAATTATCCTAACCTCTGCCTTCAATTAAGATCTGTATCTGGGTGGATTTGTATTAAAATTACAAATCCAAATGCAAGGCCCAAAGATACCCTCCTCTGCGTGTCTTCTTTCAAGTCTGGTTTGCTCGCTAGCAAGGCTTATAAGCCCAGCATTGGTTATCTGAGTTTTTGCTGGTTGTGTATTCCCTTTGTGTAGAACCCAATTGGCAGTTCTGCCCTTCAGCCCAGAAAGACAACTAACATGCTGCCTCCCTATGCTTTGGACCGTCTCTATCACCCATCAGCCTTGACCATTGGCTATGCTGACTGAAGCTGATGGGACTTGCAGTGCAGCACATTGGGCACCGCTGTTAGACCTTCTTTACTTTCTTGCACCAGCTGATTTCCACCCACTAACCTGCCCCCTGTCCCCCACCAACAGCCAATAGCATCCACATACCACAAACCAGCAGAGTGCCCTCAACTCCCCAATGGATTTCTATCCCAGCTTTGAGAATCACTGAAATTCAGCACACCAGATTCTTCAAATTCATATGGAGGAGGTCTGCTATCTGCCTATAAGATCTGGGCAGCTTAAATGGTCCTATACAGCAGAGAGCAGTTGGTTTTGACTCCTAACCAAGCAAAACCTAGCTAAGCTTTGGAACATTCAGGCTGCGTTTATAATTTTTTTTGGATACTGCATTATTTTTACATTTACTGCTACATACATGAAGGCTCTCCTTCATCCTTATCCTTCCCAGCACACACCCAAACCCTCACTTACCACAAGGCCCACCAGGGCTGGAGACATTTAAACCATAGGGCAAAAGGTTGTGTAAACCTCCATTAAGCTAAAAGCCTCCGCAGATCTTAAGTTGCTAAAAACATCTGAGGCAAGACTATATAGCAGACTCCCTGGTGGGCAAATGTTATTTGGGCACACGAAATGATGGACATACTTAAAGATCCCATTGAATTTGAGGTATGTGTCCTTGGGCTATGAGGTTTCCAAATGCTGCTGCCATCCGCACCACTCCCAGGTTTTCCATGTGGCTATGGAAGCCTGCCTGAAGCTCTCTCTGCCTGAGCTAGTAACATCCAGCTTCCTGTAATAATCCTATGGCGAGGCCGACTGCAATACATCAGACTCATATAATGTTAATGGGATGTCATGCTAATGGGAACTCGGAAGCAAAATCTCCAGACACATCATTGCAGGCATGTTCTGCACTATTTAGTGATAATTGTATTTATTCGTACAGTTGTCACTGCTGTTGGAAATCTTCCTAAAAAAATGGAATGTAACAAAATCATGGAGAAAGGCTGTGCAGAAACAAAAGGCAACAACAAATTGCTCTTTAGGATTTTGTAGTTGTTGCAAGGATGGAGGGAGAGCATCTCTTAAATTCTCTGGCCTTGACTGAGAAGTATTTTGACAAGATGTTTGCAAGCAACGGAGTCTGCATGCTAGGGGAGGGGAGGGTGAGATTTTTTGGGAGGTCAGGGTTGTTCTAAAACATTTGGCTGTCTGAAGCAAAAGATAAGATGGAACCCTCCCATTCCTGTCAACAGCGGCTACTGCTCGAGTTAAAGGAGAGTCACGCATAGATGGTTTACAACAACAGTGGTGGTGTTATGGGTGGCATTCAACTAAGCTTTACCCAGAGTAGACACATTGACATTAATGGGCCTATCTTAGTCACCTTCATTAACTTCAGTGAGTATACTCTGAGTAAAACTTAATTGAATGCCATCCTATGAATATTAATAATATTAGCAATAGCAATAATAACCAGCACTAAGTGTCTTTTCACAAGGGCCATGTGTTATTAGAAACCAATTTAAAAGACATTATGTAGCCTGTGATTTACTGCACTGCTTGCTTAATTACACTAGCACTTTGCCAAAACCTGACCTCTAATTTCTTGGAAGTTTTCTTTCCCTGCAGAAAAGGCGTCCCTTTTTCTGCCTCATTCCCAGGACTCTTTGGAATCCCTTTAGGATTTTGCTGGATTTGAGCTTCTCTTCTCTCATTATGAGGTGCCCATGGGTGGTGTGTATGGGGTTTTGTGCTTCTTGCATGCAAAATATATTACATAGGGTGGCACTTCTCAGTGAAATGAATGTCCATTGGCACAGCCTCCATTCTGTGTGAACCAGAAGCCTCTTTGATTGACTGTATATGGGCCTGAAGTGGATCAGAGCACATATAAAAGCCCTGCTCCAATGTCCCCACATGCAGGCTCTAGTTCAGACCTTCTTGCAAAAGGGGTTTTCTGAGATGTGTTCAGTTCAGCTTGGTTAGTATCCTATGTACAAGAGAAAAGGAGCATATCTCAGTGAGAGAGCATCTGCTTTGCAGAAGGTCCCAGGTTCAACCCCCAACATTCTAGGTACTCATGCTAAGCTTGAGGTCCACTAAGGCCCATTAGATCCTTTTCACATGTACTACTGGCAAGCTAGGTGCCCCCCATCTTATATCTGTGCAGCTGGTTCTTCCTGCCTAAGTGTAGTACCTTCATTTGTCCCTATTGAATACCCTAACTGTTATGTACTGAAGTTCTCACCCTGGGCCAGCAGGGGGATACTGTAGATAGTTTTCACTCAGGTCCACATACTCAAATAAGGGATTGAAAGTGATGTTCAGTGATTGGATAGTTACAGAAAATGGTTACTGTTGCGTTCTAGTGGAGCTCTATATAAGCAGGCTGGCTGAACCCTTCAGTTCAGTTCTGTTCTGGCCTATGAACAAACAAGGGCTGTTTGAAGAATCGCTGTGTCGTCTGATATGTTCACCCACAACTTAACACTAACCATGCAGTTCGAATCTCAATGCAGACCTAAATGTGTGGAGATCAGGAGAGGAGGGGCAGGAGCAGTGTCCACGGGGATATTGGCAGAAGCAGCCAACACAGTGGAGTGGCCTGCACAGCACTGCTCCACCACACCAGCCATTCCTGGACAGGGGTGGCTAGCCAGAACACACACACACACACATTGCCCCTATCCAGTCTGAGTTCTCACATGTAATTGTGAGTGCTTGAAGAGGACTGTGGACTTGTGTACAATATTGTATGTGGTTTTTGTGTGTGGGTGGTAAGTAAAAAAACAACAACAGTATATGAGATTCTGCATAACCTATGGGTAACTTCCTCTCATTTCCAGTAACTAAAGTTCATAAACGTTTGCAATTTATTACTACCCAAAGGGGATATTATGATATATAGAGAGAGGGGGGGGGGAGGGAGAGAAATATGCTAGCAGCAGTGCTCTGTTGCTGCCATGGGCTAGACCTCTCATTCAGAAACATGCCCCTCCTTAGCCATGTGAACCGCTCTGCCAAATGCCGGTGAGAAAGGAGAGCACAAAGCAAATGAATCTATTTCTGTGCTTCACCACAGAAACGCGAAGTTTTTCTCGTAAACCCTGCGAATGAATGTGGAAGCAGAACAAACCGAACCAAAACAAACACCACTTAAATGTGACTGCCAAAAGGCTTATATACCTGAAAATAAGCTGCATATGCCCCAAATTGCTCAGCCTTTTGCCCCAGGAGGTTTCATTTCAGAAGATTTGGATAATGAGAATTACATTGCCTAGACAAACCATTTTTCTTCCAAAGTATACTTTATCGATCCTTTTTAATTTTTTATAAGCTTTTGGAGAGGAAGGCTGTTTTAACTACATATATGAGGAATGAGAATGAGGTCTTTACGTGAACACCATGAACTTTGCAGGGGTGGCCCATGGCATGGAAAGAGCAGCGCAATCAGCGCTTTCTGCCCACATACCACTGTGGTGCAGAACTGAAAAGGCTCCCATGCTCCACGGTGAAGAGAGCCTTGCAGTGGTTACAAGAAATAGAATAGCATACTGCAAATGAAGGGTGTGCATTTGTTTCAGAACGAGTGGGAAACTGAACAGAACAAGACCCGTTCAGCCCAATTTCCATATGTTGGGAAATGAATGAAGAGGGGTCTGTTTGGGAACCAATTTCTTCCATTTGTGGTTCTGCTGTGGTGTCAGGACTGTCTTCAACTTCCCTTTTTCTTTTGACTTAACTTCTGACACTGGACACTCCCGGTGGCTGCCATTTTGTTCTTCCTAGGATGCTCTGGATGTTGTTCTGAGGTGTTATTGGGAATGGGGGTACTGGCTGCTGAGACAGAAGACGGCTCAATGGGAGCTTTCTTTCCAATGCATATAGCAGATGATTAATATTTGGGACAATAATAGGACACAACGAGTTAAAATCCTCTAGTCCTTGCCAAAATCCCAATCTGGATTGGGGCCCCCTTTGCCTGATATTTACCCATTCACATAATTACTCACTGTGTGAACAGTGTCACATCTATTTTGGCCCTGAGATGCATGTGAAGGAAACAAGTAGTGTTGCTTAAATTAAAAGCTATTTGCCTTTTTTTTACAACAGCAAAATGGGACAAAGTATAGTTTATTTTTCTTTATTTAATTTAATAAAATGTATATACTGCTTAATTTGAAAAGCTTCTTTATAAAATATAAAATAGACATTAAATCTACTGATAAAATCAGTTGTTAAAACAAGTTTGCTTCAATTATATTAGATCATTACATAAAGCCATAGAAAGAAGCAGCACCACTATCTCATTATACCTCACAATTGCAGTATAAGTATGCAGTTTAAACGGCTTCCAATTAAAATTACACTAAATCCCTTCTGACCCCATTCTTTTCATTCCTCTGAAAATGGAATGTTTCTGAAGCAGTAATGGCTGCAGACACTGCCGAATGTATTTACCTTCCTAGGGCATTGCTTTCAATATGTATTAAATATTTTGCAAGTTACTAGGCATCTCCATTTGCTTAAGGAATCTATAGAATGTTTGTTATAGCAGAGCTAGGCAGTTGTGCCTTTTTTGTTTTAGATCTAAGGGCTGTATAAAAAATATGTATAATGAACTGCATAATCGTAGTCAAATTTGTATTTTGTTTGATAGCATCTTGTTGGCCTTTGCTTCTTGCAGATGTCATGACAGTCCAGAAACTTATTGAATGTAGGATTTGTTTTACATGCACTTTCTCTGCTTCCTCATTGTTAGCTCGCTTGCGTACCGCTACAACCTTGACAGCTGGAAACTTTCCCCCCACAAATAGAATTGTCCAGACTGTGCAAAGAAGCACGGAAAAGTGCACTGGGGTAGCAGATATAATTCAAGGACTCTATGCTGTCCTTTCCAGTATTGCAGTCAGTGCTGGATTTACGTAAAAGCTAAACTAGCTATAGCTTAGGGCCCCACCCTCTTGGGGGCCCCCCAAAAATTTAAAGGAAAAAAAACTGGATGTACATTTCCAAAATATAAGATAAAAACAAATAAAATAAAACCTACATACAGCAACAGTGTTTTGTGTTGTGTAGGCTCCTATTTGTTATGTGCAAATGGCTTTAGATACCTACTAGGTCCATAAATTACCATACAGCATATATTCAACACACAAAAAACAGCAACAGTTTGTTGTTGTTGTTGTTGTTGTTGTTGTTGTTGTTGTTGTTTTTTAAATGTATTTTTATTAAAGATTGTCTTGATTTACAAAGGTATGTGCAATGTCTCTCTCTCATATTTTTCCCAATGTAACATTTATTTTTATTTTTTTACAAATCAGTTTCATTTGTTGAGACATTAGGAAGAATAGGGGGAAAGAGGTGGGCGGGAAGATGAGTGGGGGTGGGGTCGGGTGGTGATGTTTCTATTTTACTTAATATATGTGGGGTTTTGTGTCATTGTTGCTTGTGCAGGTTCTCTGCTGTTCACTTGTGTTCCTTTCGTGGTGAGAGAGGTTGGGGTTGGCCTAGGGTGTGGTTGGTTGTTTGTTGGTTATGGTGATCTCTGTTTTCATGTGTGAGTGGGGTGGGTGGGTGGGTGTTTTGGATCAGGTTAGCCATATTGATTTGTATGCTGTTGGTGGATTTTTGTCATTGTCTTGTTGGGCTGTGTATGTGATAAAGGGAAGCCATACTGGGGTGAAGGCGTCTTCGTGACAATTTGTTGTTGACAAGGACAGCTGGACATATAAAGGGCCCCATTACCTTCAGTAGCTTAGGGCCTAATCAAAACTTCTTAACCCGAGGTAATATTTCTGGGTTAGCGGAGTCTGTAACCTGAAGCGTATGTAACCTGAGGTACCACTGTACAGCAATTTATCATATTTTTTGCTCTATAAGACTCACTTTTTCCCTCCTAAAAAGTAAGGGGAAATGTGTGTGCGTCTTATGGAGCGAATGCAGGCTGCGCAGCTATCCCAGAAGCCAGAACAGCAAGAGGGATTGCTGCTTTCACTGCGCAGCGATCCCTCTTGCTGTTCTGGCTTCTGAGATTCAGAATATTTTTTTTCTTGTTTTCCTCCTCCAAAAACTAGGTGCGTCTTGTGGTCTGGTACATCTTATAGAGCGAAAAATACGGTAAATCAAAATCTGAGATCATAGAAACATAGAGTTGGAAGGTACCCAAGGGTCATTATCTAGTCCAACCCACTGCAATGCAAGAATCTCAGCTAAAGCATCCATGAGACAGGTATCCAACCTCTGCTTAAAAACCTCCAAGGAAGGAGAGGAAGTAGTTAATGTAGTAGGATGTAGTAATCAATTTTTTTAAGTTGCGGTGATCTGTCTTGGAAGCACCCCATTGAATAAGATAACAGTGGTTATCGAGACCTTGTTGTAGGTTGCAAAGGGGTCCCCATAACAGTTCAAGCTTCAGGCCCCCAAAATGGTAGGTCTGCCACTGCACAGGAGTATTTCCAAAGTTAGACAAGGCCACCCATAGTTCATACCATTCTAATACAACGGTGAAGGAACTGCTTTTATGGAGGGGACGGAATCATAAGAACAAGAATATGGAACATGAGAACCCTTCAGAATGGGAGAAGTGAACAATATTTACTTCATTCATTTCATACCATTTGGATTGCAATTTCCCGGACACTTAGCCCTCTGCTATAAGCATAATGGGATTACTGAAATGTGGGTTAGTAGCTGGCATTACTGGTTATATCACCTGCAATTTAAGATAATGGGCCTTGAGGAAGAGACCTAATTTGAAGAGAACTGACCTACAAAGACTCAAGTCATCTGGAAGGCAGTTTCTGTCACCGCTGCCATTAAGCAACATCGCTCTTAACGAGTCCAGGCCATTGATGCAATCCACAGGGCACCACTGGTGCTCAGACATCATTGCCCTGCATAGACCCCCATGGAAATGAATACAGATGGGCAGCTTCTGTGCTTAGTGGATTGCTTCCAATGTTTGCTTAGCATTTAATTCCGTGCCAAAGCCCACATTCGCTTATCGTGGCTTTCCAGAAATTGGAGCCATTGCTACAAGAAGCCATGGGGAAGAATTGGAGACTTGATTAGTAAAGCTAACAATAAATAAAGGACTAAACTTCAATTGACAATGTCAACGAACAATATGTAAAAACACCCACTCAGATATTCATACTACATAGGATGGATTTCCCTATGTCCTTTCCTTTAATTAAAAACCCATGGTTTTTTGGATCAGGGTAATAAAGCTGTGTGAGGGGTGATTTAACCCTTTGCCCTATGCAGTTTCCCTGACATAAACTGCATGTATTTCTCCTTCCTCCTCCACTGCTAATAGCTTCAAGGGGGAAATTAAGTTGGGAGATAAGGCATGGAGAAAGCAATTAATTCACTCTTCCCCAATGGTCCAAATATGACTACATTATGGCTGTTTTTAATGAAAGAAACAGATTTTTGGAAACCCAGATCTCCTGCATCACTTGAGGTCTGACTGAATTCAATGAGGCTTACTCCTAGGTAAGTGTGTATAGAATGCAGCCTTAATAGGCTACTGCTGTTCTCCCTCATATGCCCTGGCACTGTTCAATTGGTTTGCCACATTTATTATCTTCCTGCCTTCCTCAGAAAAATATGCGTAAGGTTCCCCAGAGACTCCAGATGCTTCCTGTACCCATGGGCAGAGCCAATCTGGCATTCCTGCTAGTTTTTGCACCATACCAACCTCCCCACTGCCTCGCCTTTCCCGGGAAGCAACATTGACCCACCTGCTAGGAAAGTGCCCTAGTAACTTGACCCCATTTGAAGCAACAGCCCTGTTCGTTCATTCAAAGGAACATGTCAAGATGCAATGCTGGGGTGGGAGGAGTGGGCCTCTCCTTGACAGGTAAATTACCTTGTGTGTTTGATTTACATAGACACAAGTGTTTGTGCCAACACCCTTAAAAATAAATAAATCAGACCAACAAATCTAAGTTGCCAGTCTGAAAATGAATCCAATAAACACCTTCAGCTTTCAAACACTCTCAGATGACTAAATCAGCTTGCAGGAATACTAGCAGTCTATGCAGCCCCATGAGGAGGATTGAATGTAGAAACTCTTCCTTATAGAACTGCTAACAAGTTCCAGATGGTGAATTGAGCAATGCACCTTAAAGAAAGAAGGAAAGGGAAAAAATATACGCTACCATATTGAATGGTTTTTCTCATGAGTAAACATATGCAAGGATAACAAAGAGACAGACTGATTCCCACTTTTTTTTACACATGTTCGGTATACAAAGAGAACTAATTAGGCCCATTGAAAACTTTATCTGCGCCTACTAGACACTGATTAAAAGTGAGGTTTTCATTTTTTTCAATGTAGAGTTTGTGACATGCACATTCTGTAGTGTACATAATGTTGGAGGTGCTGCAGGAGGTTGAGAAACGGCAAACGGAATAAACCCTTTTATCCACAGGATTAGTGAAGGACTTGTATTTAGGAATACGTTTACAAAGCACACAATGACCACATTAATAATGTCCCTTGGGCATAGTTGCACCTATGTTCTTGTGTAGGTATTAGTAGAAATAAACCAATATTTATTAATAACTCTGTGTTAACTTTTAGTCAGCACAAAAACCAGGAAGTTCCGCTTTTGCCATGCAAATTCTTTCGTAACAGAGCTTTCTTGGTTAAAGTTGCAAAGAAATGAGAGAATAAGCTCTTGATAAGGCAATCATGCTGAAACATGTTAGGCACATATCTACAATAAAACATTTCCTCATTTTGGCATATTTGAGACATTTCTCTTTATCAACTTTTAATAAGAAAATGAGAAGGGAGACTACAAAACTGAGACTTTCCTATTGTTCTGCAGGCAATCACAAGGAACAAAAAGCTCCTATCTTATCGATGGTAGACCACTTGGAGGTACCGTATTTTGTTTTAACAAGTGGTACATAAATGTTGTTAAAGAAGATAGATCTTCCTTGCTGATTTGATGACTGCTGACAGATACCCTCTGCCTTCTAACTTGATCTAAAGAGCAGCAGCTTCTTGCTCAAAATCAGAAACTGATGAGGAATAACAAAGCATTTACAAACCTATTTCAAACCTTTCCACTCAGCACAGGAACGATGGGGAGAGAGGGGGTGTTCTAGGCATGAGCAGGGATTCTGAGGGCAGGGGCAATGAGCATTTGTGTATGGCCTCTGTCTCCAGTTTAAGCTGTCATGCATTATTTTGAATGCATGAGGAAGATATAAGAATGAACTCTACATCTCCTGCGTGCAGCACCTGCTGCATCTTGATTGAGAAGCATCAACATTACATTCATGCCTTCTGCTGTGTTGGCAAGAACAATATAGTTCCACGTGATTCTGAAGAGTCTTGCCTTGTGCAGCGACTATACAGCATGCTCCTTGGAGGTCAAATCTCCTCAGCAACACCCCCTCTTGTCAAATAGGAGGTGCTGCTGGTGTCCTCCCACCCTTGTTCCCAATGGATATCTCTACCTCCCCCCCCCCTTGTTCCTGATGTAGACCTTCAGCCATCCTTTCTTCCCTGGCAGGGATGGGGCTTGCCTCAGGTGGCAAAATGTCTTGGGCTGGCCCAGGCATCCCCACCCACCTGCCTACCTTCTTACAATCATTTCAGGAGCTGGCACTGGCTCGCAGCCTTCTCCTCCTTAGTCTCAGTGTTGCCCTTGTAGAAATAGTTGGTTGCAGCTGTCATTGGCTCTGGCTTCATCTTCAGTCAGTCTTTCTGCCTTTCGACCTATCAGTCCCCAAATGCCCCAGCCCCCACTACTCTTGAGTACTGTCAATGTCTAATGATTGCAGAGGAAGGAAAAATATAGGGGGGGCTTTTTCTCTGCAGAAAAACTCTCTGCAAAGGAGTGTATAAACAATTGTGTGCAGTCATATCTGCAGCATAGTCTTTTCTGGACCCATCAAGTGAGATTGTTTATGTCTCTTCTCTTATGTTGCACGTGATCAGGAGTGTATATTTTTTCAGAGGCTTTTATGAGCTCATTTCTCCTTCTTTCCCCTCACACATTCTGCCTGTTATAACTACTGCATGGAAGCTACTATAAATTGCAATGAAAATGCTTATGCTTTCGGGGATATAAATCTACATTTGAAAATAGGGAAAATGGGATTATATTATTTCACAATGGTCCCTATGTGTACCAAGGCTGCCACTT
Organism: Podarcis tiliguerta; assembly: GCF_965153285.1. Lineage (NCBI taxonomy): Eukaryota > Metazoa > Chordata > Lepidosauria > Squamata > Lacertidae > Podarcis > Podarcis tiliguerta. The sequence continues at coordinate 38,443,870 of NC_139543.1, read as the reverse complement.
CTCAGAGTTAAAACCAGCTATAATGTATTAACATATGCATAGTAATTTAAATGTATGCAAATTGTCCATTGATTAAAGGTGAGGCTGTAACCTTAGAAGATGTAGTCAGGGGACAAAAGAATACTGGGTCAGTTGATAGCTAGTTATTTTGAAACCATTTTGTGTAAGTGTAATATATGAAATCTTGACTGTTTTAATTTAGAGAGATGAGGGTCGGGTCATTGGTTGGTTGGTTGGGATTGAGTGTTCATTTTCGTTTAGTAACTGGTTGGTTGCCATAATTTTTGTGTTAGCATTCCATATTAAATCCTGCCTTTTTTCAGTTTGGGGGGTTGGGTAGAGTTGTTAGCCATTCATTGTAATATTGGGTTGTTGCTGTTTCACTCTAAATATAAATGTTGCATTAATCTGATAAGAAAGATTATCAGCTTTGGGGAAGCAGTTTCCACTTTTAAGTTTTCCAAGTGAAGCAATACCTTGTCTGTTCCAAGTAGGAAACAGTATATCAGACCAAAAGCTTAATTAACTTTTTTTTAAAAGTGAGTTACTCAGCAACAGAGCCCTGTTATCCTTTAAAGACTTTAAGATGCTTCTTTAGTCAATCAGGGAAAGCACTTACTTGCAAACATAACACACACAAATTCCCATTGAGCTGTGAGCGTGGCCTTTTTATAATTTAAGCAGTTAAGCATAATAAATATGTCTTGCTTTTAGTACTTCTCACAGACGAGGTTGACTTTGCTGCTCCCTGTACTGGCAGTCCTAGAATGATTAATTAGGCATAAATGGAGGATGCAAAAACACGTGCTCGTATAGTTTATTATAATAGATATAATTGAGAAATATATTTTAATTGAAATTCCAATCAGCAGCAGCAGCAGCACACAAGACAGGAGAGGACACTAGCTAAGAGAGATGCATTTGAAGTTTCTTTTAATAAAACCCATTACAGAAGAATGAATAGAGCATGGAGCTTATGGGCTAGAGAAAAGTGCGACCCGAGGTTTTCAGCAGGACTGTAGACAGCCTATTCCACTAGTATTGTCAAGGTGACTTGTGATGGAACACCACTCCAACAGTCTACCTTTTATCAGCCTAAGGTTACAGCCAGATGGATGTGTGTTCAAGTGCCACTTGGACCATTTCAACCCTTTGGACTCCTTCAGGCCAGTTACACATTCTCACATAACATCCCATATGAATTTAAAGTTCAAGAATGGGGCATCCGTAAGCTATTAGGTCTAGACAAATGGTTTTCTGCACTTGCTATGGGGCTTTCCCAGACAGTAATTGGCCACAAGGACTGCAACTCCATTGGCCATGCTGGCTGGCACTGATGAGGGATGGGATCCTCATAACAGAGGGTCCTGGTTGCGCACGGGACCCAAGAGCTCACCTGATAGTGTTAAAATGGGGGGGGGAGGAGCAAGAAGTCCTGGCCATTCCCCTGGGATCACACCAGGCAATTTTAGCCAATAGCCAGTGGTGGCGTGATCCCAGGGGCTTTAAAAAAAGCAGTGTGATGCAAGGAGGGGCACTTGCTTCACACTGTTGAACACCCACCCACCCTCCATAGTTTAGTTAGAGTCGCTTGGCCTTGCTTTGGTTTGGGTCGCCTGTTTTGGAACAGGGGCTGGGTAGGAATTTTTCCATTTGGCAGATTAGCTTTAGCCATTTGGTTTTTGCCTACCCCTTAGCAAATCGTCACAACTTGTAAGGTGGCGGTTAGGCATTGGTTTAGTTGGATTGTGGGGAGGGGAGGTGCGGACATCACCTGCCCCTCCAGGAACTGGGTATTCTGTTAAAGGAATCTGGGGGTCCTGGATCTTGTCTGAAGTCCGCTTGAGGGGCTAAGGCCATGCCAGGACCACAGGAACCCCGGGGTGATCTTAGGTTGGTCCTCATCGACCTAGCTCCCTCGTCTGGTTTACCCCATTTGACCCTGAGAGGTGGAGCCAGTTATAGTGGGGAGTCAATGCCTAAGCCAATACCGCTCATGTGATTGTATTTCAATAAAGTTGTGGCCAAAAATTTTGCCCCAAAACTTAATCTAATATAAGTGTCCGTGTGTATTTATTTTGGGGGTGGGTCTTGGGGCCTCGAGACGCAATTGTGGTCCACAGCATCTAGAGACCACCACGCTGGCTACCCTTGTCCTCGGAATTATGTGCATTCATCCTTCCTTTGGGGCACATCTTATATGGATGCATGGAAGGCTGTTACCTTTCCAATTACCTACCTCAGCAATTTGTCCCTAGAGGCCAGCCACATCTCCTAGAACAGGCTTTCCTAAACTGTGCTTGCTTGGGCTGATGGGAGTTGCAGCCCAAAACATCTGGAGGGCATCAGGTTGGCAAAGCCTTCCCCAGGAAGTTTGCCACCAGGCTTGTCTTCCCCTATGGAATCAACACCCTCCAGTTTATTATAAATGAAAACAAAGATTGCATTTCTAACGATTATATCTAGAAGGCAGCAATGAAAATGGATTGTATCTTTTGCCAGTTTTATCATAAAGCTATAGCATAACTCTGACCTTAGAGACAAAAAGAGATAAAAAACTACATTGGCACCAGTACTTGTGTGTTCTTCTCCCAGTTGACCTAGCCTTCATTAACACAACTAATCCTTTAAAAAAGCTATTACCATGTTTATTTGTGGCCATCATGACATCCTCGCTCATTAAGTTCCATATGTTCTTTTCCAAAACAGTCTCTCAGTTCTCACTTGATGACCTTGAGTTCTTGTATTTGTGCATGTGTGGGAGAGAGAAGAAAGCATATTTTTGCAGTCACACTTCCCATACCATCTTACATTACGTTCTCCCTTCACTAACCTTACTTGCAAAGCAACCATTCTCAACAGTTTGACGCAGGAGTGGGGAATCTGTGGCCCTCCAGGTGTTGTTGAATGTGCTGGAGCACACATCCTAATTCTTTCTTAGGCTGCAGAGCTCTGCATAAGGGGACTTACTTTTGGGTAGACAAGAATAGAATGGCATTGTTAGTTAAGAACTGATAGATTCCCTTGCATCATTTATGTTACCTTCTTTATTTCCAATATATCCTTTTGGAAACGGGCTATCAGAAATGTACAGACTGTTCCAAATTCAGATACACCCTCTCTTTGTGCAATTATCATGATACTTTTTAATCCCTTTTCTAAGAATTCTTAACAAGCCTTTCCCATTTTTTACTGTCACGGCATATTGAGCGCATATTATTTACTGTGATTGTTCTCTTCCACTGCAAGACTGCTTTCTGTGTCAGTAAAGCCACATCAGAACCTATCAAAGCACATATGGAAGTAGGATTATTTGACATATGGTGCTTTGCATGTATTAAGCTCTCTCTCACACACACACACACAATTCTTTGTCAAGTTTGAGATTTCTCAGACTTTTTGTGGGTTTTACTATACTACTTTCCCCTCACCTGCATAGTATGCCAGCTCACCTTTCATTATTGTTTTAAATAAAATTTATTACATTTTTTTCTGGGGTAAGATTTTGCTAGCGTCTAACCCTGCTGTTGAACGAATTGCACTGGCTTGCCATTAGCTGCAGGGCTAAGTTCAAGCTGGTTTTGGTATATGAATTCCTGTACAGCTTTGGACCTGATACCTAAAAAGATCATCTCACTCCTTATATACCCATTTCATCATTCTGCTCTGCAGGTGAGAGCCTTCTGCAGATAACATCTTATCAGGAGATCTGCTCTGCACAATATTGGAGTCTGGCCTTTAGTGACCTGTCCCTTGGAATCATCTCCCCTTGAATATTAGACAGATACTATTCCTATTGTCTTTTCAGCACCTACAGAACACCTTCCTATCTCAACCAGCCTTTTAAGCCAGGGGTGTCAAAACTTTATTCAAAGAGGGCCAGATTTGATGAAGTGAAACAGGTGTGAGGGCCGACCAAAGTTGTTGAGATTTTTAAAGGATTTAACCCCGAAGTTGTTGACCTTCCCCCCCCCCTAAAAAAAAAGGATTGAAGTTGCTGAGCTTTCCTTAGGATTGAAGTTGTTGACCTTCTTTATGACTGAGATTGTGGAGCATTTTTAAAGATTTAACACCAAAGTTGTGGAGCTTTTTTTAGGATTGAAGTTGTTGTGCTTTTGGGGGGATTTCCACCCAAAATTTATATTTGATATCCCGCTTTATCACTACCCTAAGGAGTCTCAAAGTGGCTAACAATCTCCTTTCCCTTCCTCCCCCACAACAAACACTGTGTGAAGTGAGTGAGGCTGAGAGACTTCAGAGAAGTGTGACTAGCCCAAGCTCACCCAGCAGCGGGGAAACAAACCCAGTTCACCAGATTACGAGTCTACCGCTCTTAACCACTACACCACACTGTTCAGCTTTTTTTGGGATTGAAGTTGTTCAGCTTTTTTCAAAATTTTACACCAGGAAATAAACTGCCACAGGGGCCGGATTAAATTAACCAGCGGGCCGAATTAGGCCCCTGGGCCGGACTTTGAACATGTGTGCTTTTAAGATGAGATCTTTCCCAGACTGGGAATTGTTTTGAATATTTATTTTATTGCTTTATCACTTGTTGCTTTCTGCCCTGGGCTCCTCGTGGAGGATATAAATTGAATAACTAACTAAATAATACATAAAAAAAAAAGAGGCAGATGAGTGTGATAAAAAAAAGATCAAAGTACTAAACAAACTGCATTTTTATGGGTTGCTCCACCCCTTTGTTTTAACCTACCACTATTTAAAGTAATGTAATTAAATATTTACTAAGTTGCCCTAGACAGGTAAAACAATATTTCAAGTTTCACTTTTTCTCAACCTCCTCCAAGAAAAACCCCCAACAACTGACTTTATTTACAAAGCAGAAATAAAGAATTATAATCACTCTAACGTCCAAAGCCGTTCTCATTAACTTCAAAAAAGCATTTCAGACTCAGGCAGGACGTTTTAATTCTATGCATGCATTTTCCTCAGCTCTTTCATAAACATTCTGCTTATCTGCATAATAACCGTAACAGGGTGCTAAGGCTGAACTAAATGCTGTGGTGCTGATTCCTGTCTTAGAACACGCGCTGTTGCCAAGCAGGTGCAAAGTGGAGGTTGCTGGGAAGCCGGATGCAAATAAGCTGAAGGAATCCACCCGCTTTGTAATCTTGGAAGAGCCAAAGATCACATGCACACCACACATCTAAAGCGTATTTGTACCACTTTAACAGCCATGGCGCCTTCCCCTCAAAATAATACTGGAAACTGTAGTTTTTATCCTCAAAGAGCTACAGTTCCCAGTACCCTTAACAAACTCCCAGGATTCTTGGTATAGGGGAGCCATGTGCTTCAAATGCATGGTGTAGATGTGCTCCAAGTTAATTTCCCAACCATGATGGTCAGATAAATTCCTTTAATAGGAACAGGCCGAGTGAGGCCGAGTGAGACAGCTGCCTCAGGTGACGAATGCTGGGTGAGCAGCACGGTAGCAGTGAGGTGTTGGAAGGCAGAACTGTGTGTGGCAAAGCTGCATCCCCTAAGCTAGCCTGCTAGCCTGCCCACTTCTGAATTGCCACTGGTCAATTGGCCAGTACGCCACAAAAAGTCTGACATCCTGATCCAGAGCACTTTGCGCTGTCAACATTTTATTGCAAGTCCCATTTGTTTACTAGTGTATGCTCAAGACAAATAAGTTGAACTGAACCCTTCTAATAAGCACACCCAACATGTAATAATAGATATTAGACACATAATGGTCACATATAAAGGCTTAAAATGTGAAGGGGGATCGGGGTGTGTCTTCAGTACCTTCTGGACAATATTTTAATCTAAATGATACATAAACCGAGTAATTTGAGCATTTGTGAAACTGAAGCCTGGCCGTAATTATTCTAAGCCATCTGAAGCTCATCTTGAATGTTGCTTTCTGGCTAAGAAGGATGAACTGTTAAGCTTCCCCCCTCCCCTTATATATTTTTTTCATTTAGGAAATTGAGATTTAAAATCCTCCCAGATGACTGAATAGGGTGATCTGGCTGATTAATTGAGGAAAGAAGCAATATATGCTAGACCTCGAGAGGAAGGGAGGAAGAGAAAGAACATGACTGGCTAGAAAAGACCAGATTTCTGAACAGAAATAAGTAAAGGGCTGCATTTGCACGTCAGTTTATTTCATTTCTCTAACTGTTAATTTCCACATTATAGTTGAACTTTAACATGACCCCAAGAGCCACTTCCAGAAATCTAGCAGCATATAGTGGAGGTTTAGCACTTATTGGTGTGTTAATTACTTCCAGGAAGAAGGAAAAAAATCTGTTTGCAACCCTGTTAACCCAGAAAATTGTGGGAGTAAAGTGATGAAATTTGGGGCAGAGTGCCAGAATATTGTTCTTTCCTGCCATTTTTCATGTGTGAATACTGGGGGAATAGAAGCACGTATGTGTGGAAGGGCTGAGGAGGAGCGATGTTGTCTGGTGGCATTCATTTCTGTGTCACACCACACTACTGGTGTGGCTTATATTTAGCATGAGAGATCGGTATATCAGTGGAAAAGCCATCGTTCCACAGTGCAAACAGCACTGCAGTGTGCAAGGAACATTAGGAAATAGAACAGAAGCACTAGCATAATAATTGGGAAAACTAACACAATATTCCTCATGTCTGAATGATCCAAGGTGCACCCAAAACTGCCCCTTTCTTCTGAGGGTTCTTTGTTCCCCCCACAAAGATGGGAACCCCTTTTCATCTCCTTCTGAGTGAAGTGGGTGAATGTAAAGAAAAATGGCAAGGTTTGGAGTTAAAGGTTTGGTGTATACCTTACTCAATGGCTATAGAAGACTGCAAGTGTTTTTCATTGTTTCTGTTGCTTGAGGAACAGTCATGACTCAGTGCTCTGCGTGTTGACGTTTCACAGGTTCAATCCTTGGCATACCCAGGTAAGGACTGGGAATGTCTCCTGCTAGAAACCCTGGAGAGATAACATCTGTCAGCACAGGCAATACTGAGCTATATGGATCAATGGTCTGACTCGCCATACGGCAGTATCCTACACTGCTGTTTTCCTTCCTTTGAGCTTCTCAGACTGCTTGCCAGCAGCTCAAGGGACTGCAGCTGCCCAGCCTGACAGCAGCACTTTCAGAAATGTCCCTGAGAAGATGTTGCATCACAAAGCCTTCCCATGAGAACAGCCAGAGGGATAGGCTCCAGACTTAACAACAACAACAAAGTTTCAAGGGAGGAGTGTCTTTTTCCATTTACAAAACCTTGTCCCAGACCTTGTCATGGTCTTTCGTGTTGTAATTACTTCCAGATTAATCTCCTGTAATGTGTGTTCTACATAGGGCTGCCCTTGAAAAGGGTCCAGAAACGTCCACTGACACAAATGCTGTGTGTTGACCACAGTGAAGCATTTTGACCATATTATTATTGTTTGATCTACACAGGGTGACAGCTTGTTTTCTGGTTCCATTCAAGGTACTAATCTTCACCTTTAAAGCTCTAAATGAGTAGGGAACTGGGTATCTTAATGACTACTTTCCTCCACAAGTCCTCTCCTGTCACTATCTAAGGTACGGCAGTGGTACCTTGGTTCTCAAACAAAATCTGTTCCGGAATTCTGTTCCAAAACCAAAGCGTTCCCAAACCAAGGCACGCTTTCCCATAGAAAGTAATGCAAAATGGATTAATCCGTTCCAGACTTTTAAAAACAACCCCTAAAATAGCAATTTAACATCAATTTTACTATCTAACGAGAACATTGATTCATATAATGAAAGCAATAATCACTGTATTGTACTATAAAATAAATAAGACAGTATTGTAGATGATAAAAATAAAAATTAATTTTTTCCTTACCTGCGCTGATGATATTCATTGTTTGGATGGGGGGCTTTTATCCATTTCCGCAGCCACACAAATCAATCAATCAGTAGCCAAACTGGGTTCCACACATTCACAAAAACAAATTAACTGAAAAAGCCTCAAAAACAAAAATGCAAAATAAATAGCAAAAAACAAAAGTGCCAAACTTAATCTGTTCCAGAAGTCTGTTTGACTTCCGAAATGTTCAAAAACTAAGGCACAGCTTCTGATTGGTGCAGGCACCCTGGAAACAATAGCTGACAGCCATGTTGGACGTTTGGCTTCCAAAAAACGTTCAAAAACCGGAACACTTCTGTGTTTTTTGAATTTGGGAACCAAGGCGTTTGAAAACCAAGGTACCACTGTACTCCAGATTCTTTAACCACATGAATCTTGGCAGCTAAAGGCTAGGGGGCTTTTTCTGTTCTGGCTCCACCCATCCCAGTGCAAGGTCTTTGCTACTGAGATCACACACGCCTTTGTTTTAGGTGGCAAACAAAAACTTGCCCTTTGTAGAAAAGCCTTTTCTGTTTTCGATTACTATTCCCAGAGAGTGGGTTGTAGCTGACTAAGTTTTGCTCAAAGTAGAGCTGTTGAAATTAATGGTCCTAAATTAATTGTGTTCATTAATTTCAGTGGGTCTACTGAGTATGAGTAATGCTGGATACAACTCACAGTCATTGTTTTTGGTTTTTAATAGCAAAATTAGGATTTTATGTTGGCACATAAATGTGGATGATGTTTATTGTTTCGTCTGCTGCCTTGAGAAATAAGTAGGAGATACGTTTAAAATATTTTTTTTAAAAAAATGGGGAAATAAGCTAAATAGCACCTAGGATTGATAGATCTATGTGAATCTCATATTTTTATATGTGGTGCTTTTCCTAAGCATTTCCTAAACAATGTCTTAACAAAAGCCCTAGTACAAAAACACAAATCGGAAAAGTGTTATTACTCTCTTATTGCAAAAGGGTGTGGCAGTGGCAGATGAGTTTTCAATGCCTGCTGAATTTTAATTAATTATTTGCTGTAAGAACAGAAGAAGTCATACTTTCCCCTGGACTTCTCAACATTACTTTCACCTTTATTCACATTGCCCAACATTTATTCTTCATTGGAGATCATTTATGAAAAGCTAACAAAGGATGGAGATGGGAAGAAATGCTAGATCCAGCTGCGTAGTTGTAGTTCTAGCTGATCATAAATACAGCACACACATACAGACATGATTTACAGGAATGTAACATGTCAGTTCTTGAATGCTTGCAATTATTCAAACCAGGCCAAACCATTGAATTTGCAGAGATGAAACCATCGTTTGATTTCACTTTCCCAATATTTCATGGATTTCCACAATCCTGTGATGTCTAAAGTTCTTCAACCTTGAAATTAAGTAAGGTATTGATTTTGCTTATTTGTTTTGAGCCATAGTGAATCTGCAATTTATCAAATTGAGACTTGTTGTGGGGAGGGCATGAATGAATGAATAAAACTTTATTTGCATAGCCAACAGGCCATAGCACCGAAGGACAAACACCAACAGAAATACATTACAAATATAGTTAAAATCTTGTGACCTATTAAAACCCTAGGTAAATTAATAATCTCAGTACTTAAAACTTAGCAGAAGTAATAAAATAATAGTACTAAAACATGATAATAATCATAAAAACCCAGGCGAGGAATCCGGGTGACCACACTGATATCATTCAGATACCAGCTCTCAATCTCATTGCTCTCTCGATAAATTTGGCAACCTTCTCTGTTGTCGAACTGTTCTGATCGGCTAGAAGTGAGCACAATTTGGCTTCGCAAGAGCGGCCGGGGATGGCAGATAGGAGCGGCGTGATGGTCTCGTCCCTAAGATCTTTATATAGGGAGCAAGACAAGAGAACGTGTGACGCCGTCTCTACATAGCCAGCTCCACAGGGGCAGAGCCGGTTCTCAAATGGAATTTTTTGATATCTGCCTTCAAGAACAGCTGACGGTAACATATTTAGTCTGGCCAGTGTAAAGGCCCGCCTAAGTTTTGGGATGGTTAAGGTGGACAAATAGGGTGCCCGAAAATCAAAATGGGAGGGGGGCAGATAGGCGTACCAAGCACTAAATTTCTTAATATAGGCCAGATTATTCTGCTGCTCAATATCCTTCAAGCGCTGTTCGATAATGGTTTTTGCCTTGGGGAGACCCACTTCCAGGAGATGCTGTGCTTGTAGGCCACATGTAAGTAGTTTTTGATGCACTACTTTGGACCACCGACTTCTATGAGCGTCTCGTGCTACTAGAGGTAATAGTCCGGATGGGTTTAAATTTAAACGAAGCCAATAGTTGAATGTTCTTATCCAGGTCCGGGTCTCGACGGAGAGGAGGCCGGTCTCCAGCCGTAGGGCCGCATTTGGTACACATGATGGAACGGCTAGAATCTGTCTTAGGAATTTAGACTGGACTGTTTCGAGTGTGCGGCAATGATTTCCCGTCCAGATTTGGGCCCCGTAGAGTAGTTGTGCCAAGGGTTTTGCTTGAAAGACCTCCAAAGCTGCTGGGATATGTCTGCCCCCCTTCGTAAAGTAAAAGCGAGACAGTATTTTGACGCTTTGAGATGCTTTTTCCCTAGCATATTTATGGTGGGCCTCCCAGGCCCCTGTTGACTGGAAAACTACTCCGAGGTATTTGAAAATTTTGACCTGTTCTATTGGCTGATTGTCCATCTCCCATCTGTGATGTCTGTGTCTCCTAGCGAAGACCATGACTTTAGTTTTTTGGTGATTGACCACCAATTGATCTCTCCTGCAGTAAGCTGAGAATTCTCTTAGTAGCCTTTTGAGGCCTACTTTAGTTCGTGATAAGAGAACCGCGTCATCCGCATAGAGGAGCACTGAAATTGATTTTTCGGCCAGTTTGGGGGCATGAAACTCCGGGGATGTTAGGTGTTTGACCATGTCATTGATATATAAGTTAAATAAGGCTGGGGCTAGAATGCAACCCTGCTTGACTCCTTTGGTGGCTGGTACAGGGCCAATTAGTTGCCCATTTACTGAGGCTCTTACATATAACTTGGAGTCTTTATATAGGCTTTTTATCAAGAATAGTAATCTTTTGTCAATGTTGGTAGCATTGAGTTTCGCCCAGAGTTTGATTCGTGAAATCGAGTCAAAGGCCGCCTTTAGGTCAATAAATGCTGCGTATAGAATCCCACGTGTTTTGTTGACATATTTGTCAATGAGATGTGCTAATACGAAGCAATGGTCTATTGTTGTTCTGCCCTGTCTGAAGCCGGCTTGCTCCTCTGCCAGAACTGCCTCAGTTTCCATCCAGTCGATTAGTTTAATGTGGAGGTGTTTGGCGTACAATTTGCTGGGAATGGGGAGGAGGCTGATGGGTCTGTAGCTCGCTGGATCTGCCATGGGACCCTTTTTATAGATTGGGATGATTACTGCCTCTGTCCAGCAACCAGGGATTATGCCTGTTGAATCGATGTATGTAAATATTGACGCCATTATAGGAGCCCACCAACTGGTATTGTTCTTCAGGAGCTCTGCTGGAATGTAGTCTATGCCCGGGGCTTTGTTGTTTTTCAGTTGGGCAATTAGTTTCCCCACCTCCTCTATGGAGACAGGAGGCCAATATGGTAAATTCTCAGAGTAGGCACTTGGATCGTTGTGCTGAGCTTTGTCATCATAGAAGAGGGTTTGGAAATATTTCATCCACTCCTGGGGTTCTACAGTGCATGTGGGACCAATCTGCTCTTGGCCCAGGAGCCCCCTAATGGTACGCCAGAAGGAGGTTGAGTCTTTGTCATTCGAGGCCTTCACTAGTCTACACCAGGCCATTCTCTCGGCTTTTTGTTTTTTTACCTTTAATAGCTGTTTGTAATTTCGTCTTAAATAGATGTAGGCCATAAATAGCGAAGGTGCTCCGGTGTTTCTGTAATTCCGATAGGTTGATCTCAGACGTTTCCTTGCTTGTCTACACTCCGAATCAAACCAACTCTCTTGATCCTTTGCCCGCTTTGTAACAGAGTTAAGTATCTCAGTTGTTAGGAAGGTCTTTAGTCTTGCTAATAACTCGTTGAACGAGTCCATGGCCTTTGCCCCGGTATTGGCTAATACAATGGCTGAGTAGATGGTCTTCACGTCTTCCGAATGGAGGAGGTGAGTTAGCTCTGTATTAAGCATGGGGGACCATTTAATGCTTCTGGGGGCCAATGATCCCAGGTTAACGATGGGGGTGTAGTAAAGGTTAGCCGTGGGTTTGTTAAACGATGGGCCATTGAGCGCTAAAGTTAGTGGGAGGTGGTCGCTTTCGGTGTTATGTCCCACTTGAAACGTCGATACAGAATTATAGGCGAATCTTGATATCAGAATATAGTCTATCACACTTCCTCCCATCTTTGAAAGATGGGTATACTCCCCTGGGTGGTCCTCTTCCCTACTACCGTTTAATATCATCAGCTCCCTTCTTTTTGCGACCTGGGCTAGGCATAGCCCCGAGAAATTACATTTATTATCTTTAGAAAGTCGTGAGACGCATTCTTCGGTTGGGCTTTCAGGGTCCTGAATCTGATTATATTGGCTGTAAAGGTTGTCATCATCAGTTCCCATACGGGCGTTGAAATCCCCCCCGATTATGATCGGTGTAGAAGGGTAGGAAGATTCTATGGACTCTAAGAATGCCTCTAACTCTGCCCAGTTAGCTTTCACTATAGATTTTTTTTGGCAGGGGGGCAGGTAGACATTGACCACTACCAGTGCCTCTCTCTTGATTTTGAGTAGGACTGCCGTGGCTAGTGAATTGCAGTTTGGGAGGGCTTTTAAGGAATGTTCAAGCTCTGTGGAGATGAGACTAGCTAGACCTCCACTAGGCCTACCTCCCCTCACAGATGGAGTAGCAAGTAGGGAGTGGCAAGAATACCCATTGAACAAAATGGGGTCGCTGTACCAGGTCTCCTGCAGGAGGATGATATCAAATCGCTTAAGAAACATCGCAAATTGTTGATTGTTTTTCTTAGCGCACCATCCTGCAATGTTCCAGGACAGCAGCTTTAATTCTCTGTCCCTCCATGGTGTAGATTTGTTGGGTCCACAGAGTCCAGTGACCCCTTTACATCTAAAAAAACACTCCCATTAAGTTTGTTAATAGGCATCTGCTGCATAGGGGAGTGATTATCCATAGCTCCCGGGGTCTTAGGGGGGTGGTTTGGGCTTGGGGGAGTAGCTATTTCATTTGGGGAGAGTTTAAGATAGTTGAACCAGGTACTCGGAGATGTGACAGTCTGTTTTAGTTTTGCCTTACCATACACCAGCGGAGGCTGCGATTGGTCTTCCGAATCTACGCATTTAAAGGCGCCTCCCGCCGTCCTCTTGTCCACTAGGCACTTGGGGGATATAGGCCGTGTGTATGAGCCTTCCGTAGTCTCAACATGGGCCACCTTTTTGGTCAGTCTGCTTCTCAGGGTGTCCAGTCTAACCAAGATTTCCCTTTGGGCTGACGTCTGTAGTGACCAGAACCGATTTATTAGGGCATGTTCTTCTATGGAGAAAGAGTCCTCTCTGTCGTTCGAATGAAGTTGGGTCTCAATAGGAGCTTTGTTTTTCTGCTGATGCACTAAGCTCTGGTTTTGTTGGTTTTGTTGCATGTGCACTCTATCGTTTTGTTCCTCTGTTCCTGGTCTCCCTTCCCCCTTGGCCGCCAGTGGGGAGGTTGGCGGGGCCAAAGCTGGATCCGTCAAAGCTCTACCCCTTAAGGCAGTCCCTTCTTGCCGGTGGGATGGTCGTCTAGTAGATCGTGGGGAGGGGTTCATAGGGAGGGACCGTTGCTGCGAATTCCGGGCGTGATCCTCAATCCTCCTTGTAGGTCGGCTAACCAAATTTGCTGGGTTTGGGATTTTCCCAATAGTGCCCCTACAGTTGTTAAAGAAGCATCTTTGTGGGAAGATTCCATACCAGTTGAGGCGATTTTGAAGTTTGCTCAAAAGTGTAGGAAGCCTGGGAGAATCGAACTTGAGCACCAAGCGCTTAAATTTTGGAGTCTCTGGCAGCCATTCTAATGATAGGAGATCGCCCTGGGCCAAGTAGGACCTGGTCAACATTCGCAGTGAGATCACAGCAGCTTTACAATTTCTCCAGGCATGGTAGGGGAAGCGGGAGTGAACGATGTTCAAGCATATATTGTTAGGGGTGAGTTGGAGGTTTGCTAGCTGCTGCCCCCTACTTGGGCTCTGTGCCTGATGATTATCAGGTCCCTGGTGATTTGATGGCGGAATCAAAATCGGGGTAGGGGTTTTGGTGAGAGCATTTAGTTTTCCCTCTAACATATTGACGGAGGCTGATAGCACCTTTATTTCGTCAGCCAAGTGCAGGCAATATTTCTGCAAAGTCCTCAGCTCCACTGAGTGTACTATATCGCATAAAGATTTACAGTGAGAGTCGGAGTGAGGAGAGAGGCCGACTGGGCTGGAGGTTATATCCAACAGCGGTTTGTCTCCTGGCAAGGGAGTATTTGCAGTCGTTGCAAGGTCATACGGACAGTCTGCCTGCTTGGAAGTGTTTAAAAGGTTGTTTGAAGTCATTGCAGGATCATGTAGGCAATCTAACTGCTTAAAGGTAACAGGCGAAGGGGGCACGAGATTGCAGAAAAACTCTTCTAACGATGAAATAGAAGGCTCTAAGGTCTTAGGTGGTAAATCCAGCCCAGTAGGTTTCGAGATCTTAGACATAGGTTCTGAGGCATTAAAGGAAAGGTCTTCCACAGAAGAGGTACGGCCACGTTTTAGGTTCGTCATGCTGGGCTCCTAGAGCGGCTCGGTTATCTAAGAGTCCTTCAAAGGCCAAGCAAAAGCTGGTGGAAGGCCAGGGAAGCGCGGCCGGTGGCTGCCCAAGTTACAGCTAATCAGGTTGTTAGTGAAGCTCATTAAGGAGATTTATAGCGCTGAGATTGCAAGCTTCCACAGGGTGAGTTCCTGGCGTTAACATCAAACCATTATCATGCCAACTTCTCGAGAAAAATAGGAGCAAGGTAACTTACAGCATGAACTGAAAGGGGAGCTCCGGCAAGCGCGTCTTACTTCGTCGCCATCTTGGCCCCGCCGGCTGTGGGGAGGGCATGGTTTTAATATTCAAGGGATCTGCATGCTTCTAAAGACCAGTATGAGATCCCAGTATTGCATGGCTGGTTTCACATTTATATTGACTTTGAGAAGAATGTTATTAGCTAGTGTTGGGGCAGTCATGCTGCTATTTCTCCCCCTTTCCCCCCATTGCCCCCCATGGCAGAAAAAAGGCAAATGGAAGAATATGATTAAGGTCCGGCACTCCCATCTCTACACACTGTCCTCCAAACTCTGATGTAGTTCTCTAAAGCCTTATCAGTCAGGTGTAGTCTAATAGTTATTCAGAGAGCAAGCTGTGATACATTTACATGCCTTCCTGACTGGTGGTGCTGGTGGGAAGATCAATGGCTGAGTTGAAATAATCAAATGTGTTTTGTGAACATGTGTCATGGTCAAAAAGCACCTCCTATTTGGGAGTATTCCCAGCGATTATCTTCTCTCTCAGTTGCTTTTGTTTATTTGCAATGATGTCATACGGCAGAAAAAAATGGCTACATACGGTAGCATTGTGGCTTTGTGCTATTCACTACGTAATCCCTGATTGGCTGGGACCATCCATGTAATTGTATCTACAAAGGTTTGTCAGAATCAACACTTCCCACAGAACCTCCAGTGAAGTCTGCTATGAGCCAGAGAGCAGAGAAATCAAATAGCCCTAGCAGTAGGTTACAGCAGTCTCCAAAACTCCAGATCTATGTACTGGGATAATGATGGCTGCATCCTCATGCCCACAAAAGACAGGGACTGTGGAATAAGCTATTTATGCCACATTCCCAATTATAGACTGGGTGGAGCACACCATAGCAAGCTCCTTCAATGCTGGTGGACTACAACTGCTGGTCATTTCCTAGGCTGGCTGAAGCTGATGGGAGTTGGACTCTTAATAACATCTGGGTGGCAGCGCATTGAGTGTCCCCGGCTTAAAAGCTTCAAGGGTGGGGCCAGGTTAGGGAATTTAAGGATGAGTGGGATCTGATAGAAACTGGAAATTGGTATTTTTGTTATCTAACAAAATTTACATAGCACTTGATGGCATTAAACCTGTGAGCAGTTTATAACAAGTATTAAAATGATAAATAAAAACAGTTTAAAACAACTAAAATATTTTAAAATAATTAAAATGAATAGTGAAAGAGATTAAAACACACCAGCTTCTGCATGCCTGGATAGACATGCCTAAACAAACATTTAATTCAAAGCCCCTGACCTTTATCATTTTTCTTTTTTACACTGATAACAAGGATCTCTGAACCACACAGCAGTGAGGCATATTTACCCTAAGTTTGCTGAGTTCCTGGAGGCCACACACCTATTCCTAGGGGAATCTATGTCGTATTAGGTAATAAAAAAAGCCGCTTTGTTATTACTTAGCCTGTGTTTAGAGTTCAGCTGTGTCACCCCCCCCTCTCTGTGTTTTAAAAATTGTGTAATGCAGAGCCAAAGCAAAATGTACCCTAAATCATGCCTCTGTTAAAAAAAGAGAGAAAGAATTACATACAACAAATTTTCATTCCTCCCTGTTCCAATGTTTGTAGAGAATTTAGTTTTGTACTCCTGGCGAAATATGGCAGAACAAGGGGCAATTGACCAGGAGAGTAAGAGTGTCCCTGGGGCTGCATTAATTTCTTCCTCCTTGACCCGCGACATCAAAAGAAGCAGGGAGCCCTGTAATCAGTCCAAGCCCCTCTCACTTCCTAAGTGTGACAAAGCAGTAGTAGCAAATACATGCTCTCTGCACCCTGGGGAGGTGAGGGTGGGAGTGCAGCTGATTGCATATTTATATGGAAGGGGACTCCATATAAGATAGGGAGAATGCAGAGAGAGGCGTGCTTTCCCAAATGCTTTCTATTGAGACACAGCCCTTATCTGTTTACTGATGCCCACAGCCTTGTTTCCATAGATAGCCCTGTTTTGTGATCGCAAAGCATCAACGATGGCAGGAAAAGATTGGACCTGATGCCATATGTGGAAACTAATTTAGTAAGAAATTGCACAGCGACAAGGCAATGATGCTTTATTTTAAATGGCAGATGCCTCATTAGTGATGATTTATTTAGATGACCTTCTCAGAGTGCTGCCAATTCTCTCCCTTCTTCCCAAGCCCCCTCCCCTCTCCCGGCTCACTGCAAAATCTTCCTTAGGAAGCAGAAGGAAGCACCTCTCATCTAAAGCTCAAACTGGCTTAACCTTTCTGCTCCAAAACATTTCAGCAACACAGTAATTCGTAATGTTTTGCATCGGGTTTAGACTCTGGACTAAAATTTACAGTGTGTATGAAACCCTGAACAGGAGCAATGTTTTCCTGCATGTCTCATTTGTGAAACATCCCTTTTCCTCCTGTTGCTTTAATCTTAAGACTGGGACAAGCCGAGTAAAAGGGTTGCTAGAGACGTGCAACACAGTCAGAAAAGCTTGTGTCATAAGGTGTGTTTTGGACATTACCCAACGACCACACAAAATATCATCATTTGACTTTGGGGTGGAAGTTGAACATTAGCAAAAGGCATTTGGGAGGGCAGAGAAATTTCCCAGTGAAAGTCAGTGTGTCCTACTGGCTTCCTGAAATGTTAGAATTATCAGGAAATGCCAACATTCACAGAGTTTCTGACATTTACCAAAATGTATTTTGATTGTGTTTTTTGTTCTGCTTTGTTTTGTTCTAGAATGTGGCAAGCCTTGGAGGGGAAGGGACATACGCAACCAGTTTGGGCTCAGAGACAGAAGGTCCATGTTGTCCTTTTGTGGGCTGGAGCCCTTAAAGGACAGCATTGCAGTCAACCACTAGCAGGTAGGATACTCCTGACATTTGTTTATAAAGGTGTCCAATTGCCATATTTATATTAAACATGACTGAAGGAAAGCAGTAAGGGAGCAAAGGTTGCCCATCTCAGGATTTCAAAGCTATCTAATATTTTTCTCTTAATTAAAAATTTCCCCTGAAGGGAGTCATGTCTTTTGACATGTTACTCATAAGTTTTGATAGGCATTATCTTCCTTAGTAATGGTAACAGAACAAGCTGTCAATATTACTGGGTAATGTTGCTATCCCTACGGGGGACCCGATCCCTGGTGTCATTATCATATCTTGTTTTATTCAGAAACACCTTCAATAGAACCACAACAAACTCTTATATAAAGGCAATAATTAGCACTGGATCAACTGTTTGCATTTTCACATTAGTGATTTCTCTCTCCCTCTGGAGCAAATGTTTGTTGCTATGTTCTTATTTTTTAATTTACACTGCAATACCCAACTTGAAGTTAGACTCCATGTGGCATTTCAACTTGGCAGATAAATATATGAATATACACAAACACATCAGGTGTATTAATTTAAGAAACTGCATCATGCTTGATTGGCTATATTGGGCGTGAGGAACTGGATCCAACCAGTGAATTGGAGTCTGACCTTCCTTAAACCCTGTGGGCCAAGTTTGATGGATGGGTGGAGCTGCCCGCCAGTCACCTGACTTCACAATGATGTTGGGGCTAGCAAAGCACTGTGCAGTGTGCTATGCAAGCTTGTAAAATGTGGTCCATTGAGCTTTGACCGGTTTGGATGCGGAGCTTCTGGGATCCTGCAATTATGAAGTCCAACGGAAGGAGAGAGGCGAAGGGGACACCAGATTTTGGCATCGCAGTGTGCTACTGAAATTTGAGGTGCCAAAGACTACCACTGATTGTTGGGGCTTCTGTACACAGTGCTAAGCAAAAATGGGCCACCTAAGATCATTCTGGCATCGGGTTATTGCTCTAGAAAGTCATGGCTCTGTGTAGCTCTGTGTAGCCAAGCTGTAGGGAGCCTGCGACCCATGTGCTCCATTTGGCGAGCAAGAGTGTTTTTGCCAAGAAAAGTTTTCCATATTTTCTCTGCCACTACATAATACATGTACTACCTTACTGCATTATTGGAACAATTTCTTGTGCTGCACATTGGGATAGCTGTCTTTGTGCTAATTCTACTTACATTTCTGTGTTATTTGGATGTATGGTTCCAGCATCTCAGTATGAATTACCCTAGTCTGGCACTGAAGTCAATCTGTTTGCATTCCAGCATCTCATATTGTGCAATAACCCAATGATCTGTATAGACGAACAGAGCAATGTACCCTATCTGCATATTGTTCATATTATTGACACTCTTGGAAAATAACTCACAAAGGTTGACTAAGTCTGTTCTTTTGAGATGCTCCCCTGGGTTGTGCATCACTCAGTGTTTTGATATCAGGTGGCCACATTCTGCCTCGAGATGGGGGACCTTTTAAGTTGCATAACCTTCTCGTGAGGCTACAACTGCTAATTTGGTGTTTAATTATCTATATTTCACACTGTTTATTTGACAACGCTTAGATTAATTTCTCTTTCCAAGCAAATCACATTTAGGGATGCATTTGCATATCTTGATTGCGGTTTAATGCCCTGGCTATCACAGTGGGTTTTTTTTCTTTTCCGAGAAGAGTACTTTAAAAAAAAAAAAAAAAGGAAACAGGGAATGGTTTCACATTACTGCATTGCAGATTGCTGGATGGACATACTTTTATTTGAATGAAGAATTAACTTGACCATAATAAGGATAATATTTTGGCAATCTGCAACCTTCTTGGGTTTATTTGATTAAATATTCCAGTAAATGTTGCTGCCCTTGGCTTCATTGGTAGGAAGAGAAAGATATAAATTTAATAAAATATTCAATAAATAAGTGAAAATAAGGCTAAATGTGCATGTGTGTGTGCATGCACATACATATACCACAATCATGCATTTCAAAATGGAAGGCAGAACAATATTACTAGATCAGAGGGAACTATAACCAAGCACTGCCATTCTGTCATTAGCAGGGCAGAAGATGAAAGGATAGTGGATTTTCATCTTTTCTTTCCCTGCTTTTGGCCTCCCCCTGCATTCACTTTTAAGGAGGTTTTCTCCAGGACAATACCAATACTAATACCAATACTAATTTTATTATTATCCCACCCATCTAACTGGGTTTCCCCAGTCACTCTAGGAGGCACTTTCTGTTCTACACCAGGGGATTGGTCCAGAGTTCGGGGAGCACCAGCACCAGAATTTTCAATGCTGGCTAAGAGGGTGTGCTTCTAAGGATGGATCTCCTCCTCTGAGAGTAGCCTTCCTACTCTGCTCAGGGTACATCCACACTCCTGCTTGCCCCCATCACCTTCCCCCGGAAAACCTGCTGCTTACTGCTGGATCAGAGCAAACGTCAGTCGGGTTTTCTGAGGATTTTCTCCGATCCAGTGCTAAAGAGTGAGTTTTCTGGGGGAAAGCAGTGGGGCAAAGACAAAACTGCTCAGACTTATGCCTAGAAAGCATGGGGCAAGTGGAAAATTGCTCAGACATAGGAGCAGCAGAAGTGTGGAGAAGCCTTCAGAGGGAGAAATATTCTGAATACCACAGGATGCCTTTGCAGGGACCTTTGGGATTGTGCCCTAAGCCTTTGGAATGGAATTGTTGCCTTTGAGAGCATTTGGGTCCAAAAGCAGACCATCAATATAAGAAACCCAGATCCCCGCATGTTATATAATTATATGCATTTGCAGACATTCAACACAAATTAATCCATTGAATCTGAACTCTTGCACAGTTAATGATTGCTATCGAGCACCCATGAATCTGTTTTTCAGTTTCACGCAGCCACAGTTCAGAGCTCATTGCTGGCTAAAGAAGATGGAGTTTTTCCAGTATCCTGTGTCCATTTTGTATACTACTTTTATGCCCACATGGGCTGATTGTCCTTTCTCTGCCTCAGTAAAAAACAACAACAAACCACGTTGCTCCTCAGCTCCACCCACTCTTTAGGGCTCTTCTGATTCATGCACATTTCCAGAAGATACACATTCTCTTGAATGGGGGAGAGTCAATCTCCTGGGAACAGTCTGCAGTAGTCTTTATGATAACAAGACCCAATATTTCCCATTCAGATGGAGACAGCCTCTAAACACTATAAATTGCACAGCACCACAGAATACAACATGGCACAACTGTATATATTTGAGGCAGAAATTTCCCCTGCTATGATTTTCTTTCATGATATGAAAACATTCCCCCTGTAAACATTTTTGGTTTAAAGCCAAAATAGGATGGAGATCACATAGTCCAGAGTTAATACAGACACTGCATATACACAGGTACATACCCCATTTAATCAGTGCTCTGTAGCTGTTCCCCCATAAGGGGAAAAGGACAACTATGATCCAATTATAAAATATGATCCTTGAGAATTTCTGTGCACAACCTTTTAAAATAAATATTAATGTTTGAATTATCATCCTAAACTTGCATGAATATACACAACAAGAGAAACATGACAGCTTATGAGAAGCTGCTATGAGAGATTAGACTGTTCACCAATGTTTTTTATGGGCAATCGCCACAGTTTCACAATACTTCATATAGAGCAAACGCTAAAAGACCTGATGTAGGCACATGTTTTTCAATTCCAAATTATAATGTGCTTTAAAGTTTGTGGGAATCAAAACTTTAAAGTTCAATCAATCAGTTGTCTGGAATATATTGTATACTTCTTTTATACCTGGTCATGATTAGCAATATGTATGCATATGTCCTGTTATGAACTCCTTAAATTAAGCAAAATGAATCACTTTGTTGCTTGAATCGTCTTGTTGCACGGAGCAAATAAACTAAGCCTCATGTGTCTGAACATGCAAACAACAAGTGCACCAGGGAGGAGGAATCATATCTGCAAGCTTGATGCCTGTCTGCACGTTTGCTCATCTGCACTGCCTCTCGGTGTGCGTGAACTGAATGTGTAGGTTTGAACGTGTGGCTGAGGCCCATGCTTGCGAGGACTCTGGTATCATGTATGAGCCTTTACATGTGCCCTTTTCAGAAGCAGCACAGGACAAGGCTTAACTCCGTATTTTTACACCCTTCTGTGTATATTCCAATGTCTGAACCAGGTTCTTGTAACTCACCCTGCTTGCAAGGGATGGCTGTTTCCACCTGTCTGGCTCCCACCCACCAGTTCTGAGAGCTTTCCTAGGGCAGCTGTTTCCAGGAGAATGCTCTAGGCAGAGGCATGAAACCTTGGGGAGAGAGCATCTGATTGTTGGGAAGCCAAAGTGCTGTGCAGAGCTCCATTGTTGCACACTGTGGTTTGAAAAGCTGGCAATTAGCTGATCATTGACACTTCAAAGTGACACCCCGAGCTCTTTGCAAGAGGCTCACAAATAAACCTGCACTGTGCTTAGAGGTTTCAGTGATCAGCCAACTTCAGCACTTCAGAAGCCAGGTGTGCAAAACTTCTGAAAGCTCAAGTGTAGAGCCTCTTGACTATCAGACAATTGTCGGTTCTTCAGAAGCCCCTTTGGACTCAGCCCAGCTGCCCTTTTACCTGCCCATGCCTGATGATGTCAGTGACCAGCAGGTGCATGTGGCTTGGCCAAAGTAGTCAGGTGACCTATTTAGGTCCAGAGGCTGGAGGCTTCTCACCCCTGATCTATACATCCAGCGGTGGGAGGGAATTGTACTATGCCCTCAATAGCAGCAATCACCTCACATCATCCCAGTTGGGTGGACACCATGAGCAGAATGAAGGGGCCATTGTTGGGTGGGAATTATAAAGCCCAGCTGTCTCTGCCCAAGTGTGGTTGGTGTGGCAATGCAGGGTATAGCACAAGATCAGTTCATCCATAGTTGGTGGTGGACACAGTGCCTTCCTCCACTGATGAAGCAAGCACAGGAGAAAGGGGGGAGAGCCATTGTTTTTGTTGTTTGTGAGAAGAAACAGAAGGAATCCAGTGAGATTGCCACTAGTATCTTAATTGTTTTCCCATGTTATGTGGCCATGTGATAATGATAATGATAAATTATTTATACCCCACCCATCTGGCTGGGTTTCCCCAGTCACTCTGTGGCTTCCGTAGTTCATGTACTGCTGAGTTCCAATTCAAAGCATGAATGTTCATTCCTAAAACTGTTGCTCTTCTGCGTAATGCGTCTACCCACCTCCATCTTTCCTGTCTTCAGCATTCTCTTTCAAAAGCAAGGGAATTAAAAGGATGATGAGCAAAATGGGTTTTGTTGTTGTGCTCACCCAATTTTGGCTGATTTAGTTTTCAGTTTAATGCTTGCAGAGGAAGGCTGAATGGATTTAATTAATGTGTCTAAAATTATGTATTTCAATAGCTATAAACAAATGTACTTGCATTTATTAATATAAAAAGCTATGCAAATGGCTGCTCTTTTGATTGTAGCAGTATCAGAAAATTAAAGTAATGATACACTGTGATTAATTGATTCAGGATGGGTTTTGTTGAGTAATTTTGTGCTTAATGAGGTTCCATCTATTCAATTTCGTTTTCCATTTCCACTTGTTTCACTCCTGGTCTTCCAGAAAACATGAATTTTTAGAAAAAGCAACGAATAATGTTATAAAAGATATATTGCTGACCACAGAGGCTTGTGTTTTAAAAAATAACTCACCTTTTCAATGTGAAGCTGAAGCATGTTAAATGCTTTAGTCAGTGCTTTTTTTCTTAAAAACATTTTTAGTGGTACACTCATATTGAAATACTGCCCCTTAATGAGGCCAAACTTAGATTCACAAAATGTTTAGGGGTATGCGTACCCCTGGGTCCCCCCAGAAAAAAAGCACTGGCTTTAGTCATTCGGAATGAGTTTTCTTAAAACCTTAAGAGCATCAGATAGTCAGTTAATAGAGCATGGATACAGGGGATGCGGGCGGCGCTGTGGGTTAAACCACAGAGCCTAGGACTTGCTGATCAGAAGGTCGGCGGTTCGAATCCCTGCGACGGGGTGAGCTCCCGTTGCTCGGTCCCTGCTCCTGCCAACCTAGCAGTTTGAAAGCACATCAAAGTGCAAGTAGATAAACAGGTACCGCTCCGGTGGGAAGGTAAATGGCGTTTCTGTGCACTGCTCTGGTTCGCCAGAAGCGGCTTAGTCATGCTGGTCACATGACCTGGAAGCTGTATGCTGGCTCCCTCAGCCAATAAAGCGAGATGAGCACCGTAACCCCAGAGTCGGTCACGACTGGACCTAATGGTTAGGGGTCCCTTTACCTTTACATTATGAAGGGGGGGGGGAGCGGAGTACACATTGAAGATATGTTAACACTGCAAAAAAATTGTGCATTTTTGCCACCTTGCGTCAAAATGGCATCCACTTGTATCCAAACATAGATGAAAACCTGTGCCTTAATCGAAGGAACCATAATGAAAAAATTGCTTATGATATCTTAAGTGGTGTCTAAATACAAAGCAAACGGAAAACTTTCCAAAGCACACAGTAAATGTCCTACTCTTTTTTGTTCAGTCAGAAAGTAGGAGCAGGAGCAACAGTCACATACTCCTGCGACCCTCAGGTTTTTTAAAATGAAAAACTAATCAAAGTTTCTATTGGGTTCAGTCCGTCTTATGGAACTCGGCTTCCTCTGTTCCCCCACTTTGGATTTTGTGCAACCAAAAAGGAAAGTCACCTTGGCTTTCTGATAGCAGGGAGAAATTTGCTCTCCCTTTTTATCCTGACAGAAAATCACTGCACTCTCCATTGCCCTGGCTATCACATGCACCGTGGCTTCAAAACCATCCAGCAGGAGATTGATTTCTGCAAATGGAATCAGGCTTATGGCAGATGGAAGTCATATCTTCCTGGCCGAATCTCACTCCTCTGTGTAAGCGATCCTTCTCACATGCGAAAACACATTAGCTTGGTGAGGACAGTGGGGAATTGAATCATGACATAATCCAGGGATATCTTCTGGAAGCAGAGGAAGTTACTTGGGCTAATGGATTGATTGATGAAGGCAAAGAAACCACAAATGAATATAAGAGATGTTCAAATTAAAAGAAAATTCAATTCACAGACTGAAGCAGCATTTAGATCACAGTCATGATCTCACGGAAAACAGGCAAAAGTCAGGAAGTCCTTCAGGCAAGAAAATGACCTGTTTCGACTCTAGGATTTCTCTGACTTGGCTTGGTCTATGCCAGAAGTATTAATGCTGCTGAAATGCAATTAGATATGCTCAGTATTAAATTGTGCACTATTCTAGGACATTTAGGCAAGAGCTCAAGCACAATAACTTGAAAGAGAGTTTATGATGAAATCAAACAAGCTGAGCTACATGCTTAGAATTGTTGGAATGGCATAGCTATTCTGATTTTCAGCAAACAGTGCCTAAAGCAAGATTGTATTTTACATATTTGGAATACTGTTCATACTGTATATAGCATATCACAGAAAAGCCTGTGCTATATTTTTCTCTCTGCTATGGTGTCCACAGACTTGCTTTTAACATACAACATTCTACTACTCAGTTCCCCACTTGCTATCTGAAGCGGTGGTGTTCAGCGTAGTTGTTAAGTTGTGGGCGAACATATCAGATGACACAGCGATTCTTCCAAAGCAGCTCTTTATTTGTAAGCTGGAACAGAACTGAACTGAGGAGCTCAGCCAGCCTGCTTATATAGAGCTCCAGAACAATGTAACTGTTGCAACTTTCTAAAACTATCCAATCACTGAATGTCACTTTCGATCCTTCATTTGCATACAAACTATCCAATCACTGAATGTCACTTTTGATCCTTCATTTGAATACAAACTATCCAATCACTGAATGTCACTTTCGATCCTTCATTTGCATAACTATCTACAGTATCCCCCTGCTGGCCCAGGGCGAGAACTTCAGTACATAACAGTAGTGGTTTTTGCATTGGACTGGAACCTGAAAGAACAGGGTTCAATCCTTTGCTCGGCCATCACTGGGTGACCTTGGACCAGTCACTATCTCTTATCCTAACATACCTCACAGGGTTGTTGTGAGGATACACTGGGGAAGAAGAGAACCATGAGCTCCCTGGAGGAAAGATGGGATATAAATGGGGTAGGTAGGTGTTTCTGAACACAGAGTGGCTCCAATACTGTGAGCGGAACAGGATTTCAAGTTGTGAGAAATTAACTTTCCAAAAGTAATAGGTAGGGATGTGTGTGTGTGTGTGCATGCAGGTACAACAAGAGTGTCAATATTTTATGTGCTTCTTGCTGTCTCAAATCTGGCAGTGGATATGGGTGACCCTGGAGCCACCATGGATTATTATGACCCCCCCCCACCATTCCCACACCCCCCCCGAACATCAAGATAGGTGCAGGAAGCAAGGGAGGGCCTATGGCTGTCAATAAGAGACCACGTACTCTCTCTTTGCTTAGGAATACAAAATGGTCATGTGATCCAAACAAGGATTCCATTCCCCATCTTCAAATTCTCATTGATCTTGGCAAAGCACTAACATCAGAAGCATAAAAAGGGCTTTTGCTATCTCATGCTCCAGTGCTTCTAACATCCCACGCAGTTGTTTATGTGTCAGATTCAGCCGTGAAAGTATCTGAAGGTCTTATCTAAACTGAAGAGCCAGCATGACCAAGGATGGCAGGAACAACTTGCAGATTGTCCTGGGGAGATAAAGGCAATCAAGGCTGCAGGGAACGAGGAAGGACTGGGTATTAATAAATCTAAAGCCTGACACCCAAGGAGAAGAAAGAAGTGCTGTTGGTGAGAAATGGGCATGTGTCACCAAGTAACCAAGCAACCACAAGTGCAGGCAAACTCACCCACATCATTTCCTCAAATACCCTTCTTAATGTTTTCTGTTATGAAGCTTCTACTTTAGCTTGCACGAGGAAGCTAACATTTTGGGGTGAAGGGGGGAAGCCATTTCCCTTTCCTCAGCAGTGAGCAGGTTCTGAACCATGTGCCTAATTGGGTCTACTCAGCCCAAGCCGTGACCACTCACCCCACACCTGATACCATATATGACACCAGGTGTCAGACAGGTAAAGATGGAACAGGTAGGAGCCTTAGAGTGCATTCCTGATTGTTCTTTGGCAAACTGGGGTTTTATCCAGTGCCTTTAAAATTTGGCACCAAATCCAAGCCTGGCAAAGATTGGTTCCACTCAGGAACTAATCCCTGCCCAAAGTGTGTGGGGGGTGTATGACAATTGCTCCGATCAGTTGGTCCCTGCTGGGATCAGCTATACACCGAAGTATCAGGAATGCTGGAATGCAGTGTGACTGGAATTCAGATCACACTGCAAATGGGAAATGGCTCGCCTGACCCCATGTCACCATCAGCTGATTGACAGGGGGTGCGCACCAATAAAAGTCAACCCTATCTAGTAGGATCAGTGGTCAGGGATGATGGGAGTTGTAGTCCAACAACTTGGAGACCCAAGTTTGGGAAACTGCTTTAACTATACTTTGATGCCTCCTGGGGACATTGGCTCTTCCTTTTTATCCTTACAGGAGAGCACATGCCTTTCTCAAGACGCAGACGACAGGCTTTCATTAAGGAGAAGAGCACATCAGGGGCAGCTTATTTGCTTCATGCAGAGTGATCTATGCCATTCAATTACAGAACTTTCTCATCTGCCCTTGCTGCCCGCAGTCCTAAATAACTACCTTGTAATAGCAGGCTGTTATTTATGAGTGGCAAAAGGCACTAGTAAGTTTTGAAATGCTGTGTTCCACTGACATTTGCTCACTAAAAAAATATTAAGACAGAGAATGACTCAGAGGTTTTGAAAGCACACACACACACACACACACACACACACACTCCTGATCAGTCTCCTGCCCTGAAGTCTGCTTCTTCTCTAGCACCCTCAGATACTTTTAATTATCACTTCACCATTTCAATCTTTCCACATTGTTCCAATGCTCATTCATTAGCTGCGAATGACCGTGTCCCTTTATAAAACATCACAAAGCCTTAACCAAAACCCCACTTGATGGCTCTGAATATTAGCAACGAAGAAGAAAATGACTGGCATGGATCATTCATCATTATTTCAGTGACTAAAGCCATTCTGCAGTAGACAGCTATTTAATGAATTCAGTTTGATGGATGGATGAAGAAATATGTTAAGTGGGGTGCGGCGAAGGTTCCGATCCTATGCACAATTACTGGGTGCTAAACACTATTAGACACAGTGAGGTGTAATTATGAGCAAAATTGCATAGGATTGGAGACAGAATTTGGAGACTAGATTCTTGAATTTTCTGCTTAATCAACCATTCTTTGTTCTGTGATTGTACATCAGTTGGTCACTGTGTGGTTAAGCAAAGCAAAAGAGATTAACATAGCACACAGCACATTCATGTGCAACAAAGAACATGTGTGATTTCTAATTATAGCCTGAACTGGTCATCAATTTGAATGGATGAGACAGTTTCATGTTATGAAATACCCTGCACAATTACAATTTTGACAGTGGCTCATTATTTCTTCAGCTTTGTATGGTTTAGAGTTGAATCAGTTATTTTCATCTCTATATTCCTTTGCTTATACAATTTCCCCTGCAAAAAAACAGTTGATTGATTGCACCCTGAATATTGTATTACCTGTTTCTGGTAAATAGGCATTGTTCCTGTAAGAAACAATGCTAGATCAACACTCCCCTTTTGGGAGTGTTGATCTAGCATAAAAAAAACAGTGGTGTGTCCGTTCTCCAAATTACAACCCTGATCACCTTCCAAGGGCTTGTAATTGGGTTACTTTTCCATCTGGTCCAGTCCTAGGATTCTGTGCTGCTTCATGGAGAGGGAAAGTCTATAAACACTGAGGCATTAACCCAGTAGTTTTGGTATCCTTGGTTCTCTTGTGACTTTCATAGTATAAAATGTGTACAATTAACAATTCTGGACAGTAGAATGTTGCAGCGTATGAGTACAGACAAGGGCTTGTTAGCCAGTTCTTGTTCTTTTGTGGGATTAGCAAATTGAGAGATTTCCCTTTGAAAGCATATTGAATGTTTTCAGGCCTAGTAGTTAATTGATTTCAAAAGCCATTTCCTGCACTATATTTTCCTCGGGACCATATGATGGCCAGATTTCAGAAAAGTACAGAAAAGCAGATGAGAACCAGAACTTAGTTTTGAAAGGAAGAAGGATCTGTTTGAATCAACTTTTGTGTGGGCGTGTATATTCCCTGGCATGTATATTCCCTGGCAAATTCCTGGTATTTCCTTATGGATAATGGCTTCTGCATCATGCAGGGACACAAACGTGGCTTCTTTGGCTCAGGCCTCAGCAACTATTGCTACCTCCGTGCACTGCAAGTGTGAAGTCTAGTGAGAACACCAGTCATGAGCTAAAAGGTAGAATCCCAAGGCACTTAAGGGAATGAGTGGGAAATAGCTGTGGAATCTGACCCGGCCCTATTATTCAGCAGGGATGAAGCATCCACCTCAGGTGTTGGGGTACAAAGCTTTGTGGGCCACATGGCCAGTTTTGCACCACTAATCTGCTTCCCTCAGGTGTGGTGGGGGATACAAGCCTGTGGCACCAGAACATTACTACTACTGCTGCTGCTGCTGCTAAATTTTCCAAGGGGCTCAAAGTGATGTATATGGTTCTTCCGCACTCCCCACTTTGTCCTCACTATCTACCCTGCCGAGAGGCAGCAACTAGCCCAAGATCACTCAGTGAGCTTTATGGTTGGCTGGGGATTTGAAACCTGAACTCCTAGTTCAGGGTTTCCCAAACTTGGGTCTCCAGCTGTTGTTGGACTACAACTCCCATCATCCTTAGCTAACAGGAGCAGTGGTCATGGATGATGGAAATTGTAGTCCAAAAGCAGCGGAGACCCAAGTTTGGGATACCCTGTCTTAGTCTAACACTCTGACCATGCTGGGTATGATGCAACTGGCAGGCTAGTGGGCTTCTGTATGGAATGAGAGCCATCTTATCCTTTGCTCAGGCAGAAAAATGCAATAGGCTGATCCTGAAAGGCATACCAGGAGTTTCACAATGACCCCAAAGTGCTACAGCTGACTGGGAATCACATCCCAAGCCCAAAATGTGAATTGACACACAGAAGCTTCAGAGCAATGGAGGAGGGGCTGACGGAAAGGAGGTCTTCAATGATTGTTTTGAATTTGGGTGGTGGGAGCTATTTTATTTTTATTTTGAAATCAAATAAATTCAAGGCAAACATTTGTCGTCTTCTGGAAAGTTTTATTTTTTTGCTGCCTAAAGAGGAACTGAAATAGGTATTTTATCTAGGATCCCCACCCCCACCCCATCTTCTGCCAAACATATGCGGAAATCTTATTCATTATGGGGCCAGCAAGGTCTTTCATCCCTACCAACAAAATTCATAAGATAAAAAGGGAGCTATTGCTCCTTGCTCTTTAAAAAAGGATATTGGCAGAATTCTCTCTGTCTTCCTTCCCTGTCTCATCAGAATGATTCTCCTTGCCCCCCCCCCCCAGACCTCCCATCTCGCCACACAGGGTTCATAAAGCACAATTTGGAGATAATGAAAGAAATACAGGACACAACATGTTTCTGGCTGATAGTATTGATTCCAGGTTTTCTCACAGAGAATTAATTCACCCATATGCTTCTGCTGCAATGCTACTTAACTGCTTCTATGACTGCCTGTTGAAACTGTTTCGCATATGTAACAGACCTCAAATCACAGATCAAAACTAATTACCAAAAAGTCACCCTAATTGCTCAGCAGAGGACATATCTGAGATAAATGCAGGTTCACATTGGCACCTGATTTTCATTATCCGTTTAATGGAGAGGCTAATAAAGAGGATACAATACAAATAACGAGTGACACATTTGGCGCAAATGATGGACTAGCCTTGGTACAACAATGCTGCATTTGTTTGTTTTTCCTCTTTTCAATTTTCTATGTTCCCTCCCTTAATTCATTTGTATGCCATTATCTTTGTCATATTGGAAACATCCTACAACTTATGAAGCTACTTTGTGGGTTGGTCCAGATAGAACACTAAACCATTATGTGCAATGTTATGTGAGCTAGGTTACCCACGGCCCCTGGCTCATGTCCCCCTCATAAGCTGGCACACTTCCATTAAAAACAACAAAACAAAACAAAAACTGGAACTTGCCATGTTGTCTGAAACCAGAGAAACTACTACAGTTAGTGAAAATCAGCTAACTTCAAACCATAGTTTATAAACTGGCTTGTTTTCATTAGCCACACTTAACCACGGTTTATGATATGCACAACACACTAAGCTTCTGAACTCCTCACAGCCACCCTGGAGAAGGGACAGGATGCATGTACATGTATGAGGAAGCTAGGCTTGTTCTCAGACTACTAGGCCATGGCTTAGTGCTATGTCTGAAGGGAGCTTTTGACAGCTGGTATAATTGCCAATTGCCACTGTCTTACAAGGATTTTTCTTGCTGTATTGGTCATAGAATTTTTGTAGTGGGCAGAAGGGGAAGTGGGGAGGTTATTTTGAGAGGATTCTCTTTTTTTGGAGTTTATTTCTCCTCCAAAGCTGAGTCAGACAACTGCAGCAGCTCTAGACAAGTTGTATCCAGTAATTTTTATCATACTGATAGCATCACCTTTCTCAAAATACACACTGCTGGAATAAAAACAATTTATTCCTTGTGAGCACCAGCTGTGGTAAAAAGAGCATGGCCAGAGATTTAGGATTGATTTGTTAGTGCATTTCTCTGATGGTACCATCTTATTATCACATAGCTCTGCCTCACTGTTTTAAGTATGTATTAAGAAGTCCCTGAATGATTTGTATGCTTTTGTAAATGCCTTTTTCTTCTTCTTTTGCTGTGGCCACTCTTTCTGGGCTGCTAGCCCTGAAGACTAAAGCACCTTCCTGTGGGGCAGAAGGGACGGGGGGGGGGGGGGCTTCCTCAACGCAGGAGAGTCCCACTGAACTGCCTCCAACTGATGCATGGATTATCATTTCCACCAGAGAGCCTGACAACCACTGTGATTTCTGGCAGAAAATGAAGTCAAAGCTATGCATTAATTGCAGCCAAAGTGTGGTCCTTTGAAGTCTCCCTTGTGCTGTGGAGATCCCTGCATTGCATGGGGGTTAGAATAGAGGATCCTTTCCAACTTTATGATTCTGTGGTTCTAACACATGCTAGTTGGGAAGGGAAAATATTAAGGAGTGGCAAGGAGCACAGAGTTGAGCCTTCAGAGAGGGTGGCTGTTTTCACTTTAAAGTGGACACTCTAAGCAAACTTTTTCAGCAGGGGGCCGGTCCACTGTCCCTCAGACCTTGTGGGGGGCTGGACTATATTTTTTTTGGGGGGGGGGGGGAATGAACGAATTCCTATGCTCCACAAATAACCCAGAAATGCATTTTAAATAAAAGCACACATTCTACTCGTGTAAAAACACTGGGCAGGCCCCACAAATAACCCAGAGGTGCATTTTAAATAAAGGGACACAATCTACTCAATCACACACTGATTCCTGGACCATCCTGGCCAGATTTAGAAGGCAATTGGGCCGGATCCAGCCCCCAGGCCTTAGTTTGCCTACCCATGCTCTAATGCAAGCAGTGCTTTACTTTGAATAAGCACCCCATTCTAAATAATCTTCAAAGGCACCTCCTTGGGAGTAGGGGGCATGAATGATTCATAGATCCCTTGGGACTCTTACTTCTCCTTACCTGGCTATGATGTTGAGATGGTGGCAAATCAGTTCATATATTTACTTTCATATATTTAGAGATTTCCAAACAATGCTTTGCTGTTATTATTTCTAGTTAAATTTATCCCACTGGCATTGATGTTGCAAGTAAAGTCTGGGAATTATCTCTCCTGCTCTTTCCCTCTCCTTGCTTTCCGAAGTGTTTATTCACCAGAGTCCTTTAATTTTGAGCCCTGTAGACAAGAGCTGCTCCTTTGGCTTCATAACTCAGGTAGCTACAAGGCTGCAGAAATAAAAATGAGAAACAGTTATGTAATTGAGAGACAATGAAAATCTCTATCAGCCCTGACAAACAATTGTTTTCCTCACTGCCTCCAAAATGTAATTATATGGGCCTCTCTTGCTTTCATGTATCTAATTACTGAATTACTATAGATCATATTGTCTGTGCCGTATCCAAACTGCAGCTTCTATTTGCTTCCAAAGGGTTTATTGTTCCGTATCAATTTAGGATTCTCTTTTCCCACACTTCTCTTTCATGCTTCCCTTTATGTAACTCTTACAAAATATCAATAACACGCCCTGAAGAGGTTTAGACCTTGTTTCAATTTTCCATGACTGTCATGGTGTCCTTTCATCTCTGGCTATGAGCTATTATTTTCATAGATCTTGTGTACATATTACCCCCACATTTGCTTACAAATTCTGAATGGCATCCTTAGGCAGTGGCACTTAATAAATGTATAGGTTAATGATAGCTTTAGTTAGGAGGACTAGATGCAAACAAACGTCTCTCTGCACAAATTATACCCATGCCATCTTTCTTTTTAGTTTTTTAAAATTCCTCATTGTACAGCTTTTACTAGCACTTTGGATGATGAGAGCTCATTGAACATTATTCTCAACTCACTTTCCAAATTAAAATGCCTGAGCCAAAACCTCATGATGCTGCACATCTTTTCCGCTCCTGCCATTTGCTGCAAATTAGTGTTTTGAAAATGAAAATAATGGTACTGGGAGGAGAAAATGCTTGTTTCACACTTAGGTGTCATGTGACGTGCCCTAGATAATTTAAAGACGCTCTGAAGCATGTGAGCCGAGTGCGAAAACAGAGTCATGACAGGCCTTGTAAAAGATGCGCGATTCTCAGTGATGTCTGCATAAATGCAGTCCCGTTTCATCTAACATATTCATAAGCATGTTAATTATGCGAGTTTTCATGAGGAAAATACATTGTGTTCTTCATATAAAGGAAATATTCTAAATTCTCCGTAGCTTAGCTGATTTCAGTTTATGAAACAGCAATGTCTTCAGCCTGGGAGAAATGGCATTCTTTCCCTGTGTTATGTTGTTTGGTAAAACTTGGACATTACTGGCAACCTGCAAGAATTTCTAACTGTAAAAGGAGATGCTACAGTCTAGTGGCCCCTTAGAAGGTGTCGCAGGGACCATATGACGTACCCTCCAACATTTTTCTGATGAAAATAGATTTGTCTTGAGGAAAAGTTCTTAAGGAATTTCTTTCCCAGAGAAAGTGGCCTGGTGCCTTCATTATAGACCTTTAGGCACCAGGCGAAACAGTTCCTTTTTAACCAGGCCTTTGGTTGACCGGATTGACATCCGACATCCTATACCCTTTTAAAATGTGGCTATTTTTTGGGGGGGGGGGGTTATTGGGTCATTGTTCTTATTTTGACTTTATATATTGTAATCTTTTCTGTGAACTGCCCTGAGACCTCCGGGTATAAGGCGGTATATAAATTCAATAAATAAAATAAAAAATAAATGAAAATGGGATATCCCAGGATCAAATCAGAAACCAAGATGGCTTCTGTAAATCTGGGACTGTCCCTAGAAGATAGGAACTAGGGACACTTGGGAAGGCGTATCTGATAGGGTGGATCAGAGGTTCTTCTCTGACATCAGAGAAGGACATCCAATGTTGGATCCCCTGTTCCTGCCATTGCAGCAACTTACATATCCCTGGCCAAACTGACTCCAGAGTTTTGACATCACTAGGGCTCCAAAGGGGGTATGCCTGGGGTGGTTCAAGGGCATGCTGGCAGAGGCAAACTTCTGCTCCTCTAAGCAGGCCTGGCAAATAAAACCTTCTCTTTTACCTTTCAAGGTGTCACTCTAAAACTGTTCCAGCTTTGATGCTTCTACCAACATCTCTGTTCTAGATTAATAAGACGCCTTGCAGCCACTGACATATGAGAAAGCATTCTGGGGGAAAGAATGTATCATCATGTTGAGACTTTAGCTGAGGTCTCAAGCCACCTGGAAAGGAAGAAATTACCAAATCCATCATTAGAATCAGCTTTGTGGTGACAGCAAAGGCTGGGGAAGAGAAGGGATCCAATGATATCACGTGCCATTCAAGAGAAAGTCAAGGAAGTTAATGGCTCTGTTAATTTGATTATTGCTGCAACTGTGGCCCTATCACACCAGTTTACACAATCATGCCTTCCCCCAAAGAATTTGGGGAGCTGTCATTTGTTATAGGTTCTGAGCTACAATTCTCAGGGTATGCAAACACAGTAGTTTAAACCTCAAATGAGTGTGTCTATAATAGGCTTCCAAACATTCTTGAAATTACCACAACAACCAAAAGCCACAATCTGCAAGAGAACTTCAGTAAGTTCAATTGTAATAGATTTTCAGCATTTTCATGCTGGGTGAGGAAGGCAGACCAGCCACACTTAATTTATTGAAGTATAATTGTCATGTTCAAATGCAAGAATAACACCATATGGAACATTATGCTAATGTGTTATCACACTAATTACTTCTTATATTACTCACCCTTGGAGCTAACAAAAACCTGCATGTCTGCCTAGAAAAAGTACTTGAAAAGTTTCCATGCTGTTGTTCTGCTTGGACATCTATATCTATCCATCCTTTCTCTTTGCTAAAAAAAATAATTGGACCAAAATGTACACAGAAAAAAGAGCCTTTAAAATCATATAGGTGTTTATTTGCTAATGCTAGAAGCCTGAAAACCCAGATAGGTGGATTGTTGTCAGAGTGCCTCAGCCTAAATGTTCCATTGAACACCTATGGGATACAGTTATCTATGGATATTAGAATTGGGTACCTTCTAGTTGGGGACACGGGTGGTGCTGTGGGTTAAACTGCAGAGCCTAGGACTTGCCGATCAGAAGGTCGGCGGTTCAAATCCCCGCGACGGGGTGTGCTCCCGTTGCTCGGTCCCTGCTCCTGCCAACCTAGCAGTTCGAAAGCACGTCAAAGTGCAAGTAGATTAATAGATACCACTCCAGCGGGAAGGTAAACGGAGTTTCTGTGCGCTGCTCTGGTTTCACCAGAAGCAGCTTAGTCATGCTGGCCACATGAGCCGGAAGCTGTACGCTGGCTCCCTCAGCCAGTAAAGCGAGATGAACGCCGCAACCCCAGAGTCATCCACGACTGGACCTAATGGTCAGGGGTCCCTTTACCTTTTCCTTACCTTCTAGTTGAATAGTTCAGTGCAAATTTGTGTGTTTAGTGGTAGAGAAAGGCCAGCAGCAGCTAAAAAATGGATGCAGCACATGGTCAAAGGAGCATCAGACTAGCTCCACTGCCGTGTACTGCTCCACACTGAGCTTCCTGCATCTCACCCCTTCTCTTCTTGGTAAGTGGCAGCGACCTACAATGTTGGGAAGCTAGGAGATCTAGGGCACCCCACTCACCCCACCACACTGGCCACAATTCCTCTTAGCAGACTGTGTGGAAAATAACTGGTGCTATGGCACTGGTCCTGCCTCTGACACAGAATACTTTATCCATTCTATTGTGCACATGCATCACAAAGAAATCTGAGCTTGGCTGGCATTTATTTAGTTTAACCCCATAGCTGCCCCCATGGCAGAGACCTTCTCTGAGTGGCTCAGACAACAAATACAACAATTAAAATACAATGCTGAAAACAATAAAAACTATTAACAACTAAAAACACACACACAATAGATCCATAGACATAGAGGTATTTTAAAGTGCCTGGGTGAGCCAAAAGGTGGGTCTCTGGAGAGTGGTGTGGGGGGGGGGGGCTGCTGGGTAAAGCAGTGGCTCTCAGCTGAACTCCAGCTGCCTGCATTGCTGCTGCATACTGGGTCTGAAGGAGGAAGCACAAGGTGGTGGTGAGGTGTGCACAAGCATTGCACCGGCTCTGCTGGTGTGTTTGCACTGCCCTGACGTTGCCGCAGCAGCTGCCTGCTTTTACATGCATCCTCCAGTCTCCTGCCAGCCCCAGAGCTTTCATTTTAGTTGTCTACATTTTTGGATACAGTATTTTTCGTCCAGATTGGAGAGAAAGTGTTTAAAATGTGTTTAGAGGGTGCTCCCCATTTATGCGATTTTTGCTTATGCTCGTGGGGGCCTGGAATGTAACCCCCACGTAAGTGGGGGGATGCCCGTACTGCACATCTGTTTCAAACTGAGTTTTTATTATTATCATTCAGACCATGCCTTTTCTCCCCTGTTTAAATGACAGTGAAGTTAAAGACAGGAGATCTCTTCTACCTGGTTACATTTATTGATGCATATTGTTTTACCCTGACTTTCTGACACTTGATTATATTTTTGTCATTTTTCTACATGTACATGAAATTGTATTAACAAATGAATTCGATTGACATTCCATTTTAACTGGGCTGCCCTCATAAATCATGTATTTCACCAAGTTTCACAAAGGCCTATACCACTCATCACTGTCATGCTAACTCAGCCGGGGTTAATGGGACAATATGGGTGCAGGCTCCTTTTTGTTTTGGATGGCCACTGATATGTTTGGTTTTATAAGCACACCTTGAATACTCAGTCGCTGTATTCGGGGCTAGTGAGGAATTTTTCCTGCAGACAATTTGGGCCTGCTGGAAGGTTTTCACTTGCCTCGTAGCAATCACCACAACTTCTTGGCAGATAAGGCATTGGGTTGGATCCTTAGACTATTAGGTACCCCACTAAAGGGGTCCAGGAATTTGTGTTTCTGTCCAGAAGCCCACATGGGGACTGATGGGCCATAGCACCCATCCAAAAACCAGTCCTGATAGGATCACTCTGATTTGACGTTGGTCGACACAGCCTACTGGTGGATTCCAGATACATATCCAAGGCCTTTGCCATAGCTTACTTACATCTGTGATGAATAAATTTTGTAGACTATTTTAACCGAATACCAATTTCTTCCTTGGCCTGTCCTGTGCTGCTTCCTACACCTGGGCCTGGAATATAACAGCAGGCAAGGCACTGGCCAGGGGGAGTCACTCTCTCTCTCCACCTTGCCTCTGCCATGCATCCAGAAAGACACTCCATCATGAAATACTTTCATTCAAAATGTGGGGTGATGGGAGGATATGGTGACTGCAGACTCTTGCTATTTCTGCTGCACGAAACAGCTGAGAATATTACAGTTAAATAAAGGAAGGGAGAGAGAAAGATGCTGCTGGTGCCTCTACTTTGATGTTGAAACCTCCTTCCTTTTTTCTTTTTTAAGGTTCATTGGCCCCTGAATGTCATAAAAAAATAGGTACTGCTTGACTGTAAAAACAAACAAAACTAAACCTTAGAGCAGATTACAAAAAGAATAAATATCTGTATCTAGCCAACCTCAGCTTGAAAAGTTTGTGTTGGGGTCTTCTTGCTGCTATGCATTTTCAAGATGCATAGAGGGAATGCTGTCATGTCCTGTCACTCCTGGGGGACTTCTGCCACGTACACTGAAACCGTGCACTGGAGCACCATGTGTCATGCTAGCGGCTCAGGATACCTAGTTTTAAAGCAAACTATTTGGGGCAGGAGAACAGAGATGGCACACAACTCCTTAAAGCACCATGTAAGTTGACCACTTAGAGCACCTTGCAAATGTTTATTCTAAATGTGTTTCTGGGCAGATTTTAAAGGATTTTCCTGTAAATATCCACCTGGAAATGGAACAGGATGGATTTAGTTCCAATCTTCCTGAAAATGGGGGTGGGCTGGACTTTAATGTGCCCATCCATCTCTAGTCTGAACTCTGGAAAGTACTCAACACTGTATGCAAAATGACCCACATTAGCCAAACTCATTCCACATTGTGCCTGGGGAACCTAATCCATCACTATTTTGGAATCTCTGAAATATCTTTAATAAAGAATTCCTGGGTCTGTCCATTTTAAATGTCCTTCTTGGTAATTCCCATTAAATGTGTTCTGGTTTACTTCTGAGTAAACATTTGCTGGAGCATGCTGTTGAGATCCTCCTGGGAGCCAAGTGAAAGCAAACTAGCTAGCTTTCATGCACTTCAGTGAAATTAAGGTCAGATCTACACCATACATTTAAGCACATCCAATTCACATTTCAAAGCACATGGCTACCCTCAAAGAATCTGGATGTAGGGACTTGGACCTCTGTGTAGGGAAAATATGGTTTCTATTATTCTTTGGGAGACGCCATGTGCTTCAAATGCACAATGGATGTGCTTTCAGTGTATGCACAGAGAATACGACGATGGAGCTAGAAAGAGGACAACTCTGCCCACATCCTGTGGTTTGTAGAAACTGTTTTGCAAGAGACGAGAGTACTTGTTTACTTTACCCACAGAGACTTCCTCAACCCCTGAATAAAAGCCTGCTGTTGTCTTGGGGGTGGGTGGTGTTTTTTTTGTACAAACAGCTTAATACACAGAACCCACACCCAGGTTCATTGAAGTAAATGGCAAAACTGCTATTGACGTCACTTGTCTTTTGATCGAGTCCAGAAGCAAGGCTTCGCTAAACCCTTAATTCTTCAAGGCCGGGTGACTCATTCTTTTGAAAGAAGACAAATTACCTTGCTGAATCATGGCTTAAATCTCTCAGATTGGCCATAAGAGCCTATCTTGTTCTAGAAAAAAATAAAGACGGGGCTGGTTTGCATGGTTGGAAATATTAAAATGCTGCATATGCAAAGTGGAATGGATTTATGAACACCCTTCCACTGTGCCTGTGATGGAACATAGCTGAACCTTCCCTTAGCTTTAGCAGCTCCAAACTACCTTGTTCTGGCCACAGATCATCATTACTGGACTTCCTTTACTGCCATTCTTAACCTAAGAGCCTAAGAAGAGAGCCTGTTGGCTTAGGCTGGTGGCCCATCTAGTCCCAGAAACCTCTTCTAAGTCACCAACCAGATGTTCATAGGAAACCCAAAAGCAGGACCTGAGTGCTGAGGTTGTCGCGGAAGAATTCAGAGTGGACCTGGCCTCTCCAAACTGCTCAGGCTTTTTTGCAAGGATTCTCTGAACTAGCTTGGAACAAATAAGAGATGGGGGACTTTGCCAACCTTTCATTACAAACAGTTTCAACATGGATTTAACAATGTTCTTCTTTTGAAAGTGCATGCTTTTGCTTAGCACTCAGAAGAGACCATGTTTTGCTAAGCACCCAAACTGAATATCTGTGATTGACAATACAATTTTATGTTGTGTAGGACTCTAAATTATCTGCTGGAATTGACTACATAATTAAGGCCTAGCAGGCAGCAGTAAGAAGGCATGCAGCTCTGTATTATACCCGTAAACAATGTCAAGCGTCTTCACTGATACGCATACAAATGGGACTTGTCCATTTATTAATATTTACTGATGTCATCCCCCCTCCTCACCACTGCAAACAGTTTAAGATGCCTTTGAGATGAACTGTCCTGCTGTGAAGTTTGCCACCCCCCCCCCCCCGAATATAATGATGAGGTGATGGAAATGGAATCTTCCCACCGAGTTTTAAAAATCTAGAAATGAGTTAAAATTAGTGAACCTGAGCAGATGGAAGAGGGGAACCCCAACTTGCAGGATTAAGTACACAAAAGCATTGTGCAAGTATAGGAGAGATCACACTTAATATACACTGACTGTAGCCCAGGGTGTGTCCTGCTGATGGCTTTCTGCAGATGAAAGCTACCACAAGGTTCATGTTGCGGGCTTTGTCCCTGAGAAAAATGGAAAACCAATTCACATGACCCATATTTGCCCTGGGCACATAATTGCTTCAATGTGCATCTATGAAAGAACACTTGGCACACAATCAGATTAGCTTTCAACCCTTGATGAGGTGGTGAGTGAAAAAGATGGATCACGGCAAACGTTCCATTTTAAACCCAGATACAAAGTTTCTTCTGGGTTTTGGGTGGGGTGTTGCAAAAAGTCCAGAATTCATGGCAGTTTGTATCATTACAATTTTTAATGATGCAACTATTACCTACTTCTTTTACAGCTTTGATTGATTGATTGATTGATTGATTGTATAATAGAGATAGCGGTGCTCATACTAACTTTAAAAGCTTTCATTTACTGATTCTGTAATGGGTCCCAGATTGGCACAATAAGTTTTTTAATATAAAAAAACTTCAATTGCTCTGGATTATGTGACTTGGAGCCCAGGAAAGGGAGGGGTGTTCGGGTTAAGTGTTGTTACTACTGCTTCTGCTTTTTAAAAATAACATTGTTTTGTTTTGTTTTGGTAAATTACTTACTTAAAAACTTTGCAAAGGTCAGATTCATGTGCTTTTTCATACAGCATTCAGAAAAAGTCACATAGGCAGTAAAACTTAGCTTAGCTACAGAGAGGTATATTAACTCAAGAGTGGCTTGTTGTGCAGTCTGAGCTTAGAGCAAGCTGCTCAAAACTCTTTACACGCTAAGCTTAACAGGTAGACGGGTATAACAATAAGCATGACTGCCCAATTCATCCCAAGGTAAAGAATGTGACATAGCTAAGCCTGGCAGAACAGCTTACTCTATGGTATTAACCCCTTCGTGCTCTAACTGGACTAAGCATGTTGGTTATATGAGGCTGGTTATCCCACATTCTCAACACTCCTTAACTGGACTTTAAGCTGCCACCTCCTTCCCTGGAAAGGACTTTAATGCTACATACTGCTCCTTATTTGTTCAAACTTCCCCTGCATGCACTTTATTTCCACAGGACGGATGTACACTCTGCTTCCCTGCAAATACTTTGATTTGTAACCAAAACATTCTCTGATTAAAAAGATTCATTTGTGGTTTTTGTTTTTTTTAACATTCATTTGTTTTGTGACAGAGCGAGGGGTGGGGTTGGACAAGTGACAGTGAGTCTCTTTGTATAGTAAGTATCTATTTTGTAATAAATCATTTTGCTTTTTTAATTTGGGAATTCAGAGGAGAAATATTGGGTGGCTTACGTATGTGTTACAACAAATTGTTTTAACCATTTCCTGACATGCACACATTAAAAGCTACAGCAGCTGCTAGGTGCGGCAAGACAGGCAAGGTAGCTCTGAGCCACATGAAATTCCAGAGAATTTGCAAAAAAGGTGTGTGGATCTGCTTCCAACTTACCCCTTTTCTACCAAGGGATATATAGTAAATGCACAGCAATGCAGGAAAATGCTGCTACTGTTATTTCTACCTTGTTCTTTTGCGAACTCATTTTCTAAAATGAAAAGCTTGGGCTCTGTGCCCATCTAGATATGCATCTGCATCCTTCCCCAAACTCAGATTATATTTTTCCAAATCGCAGACATTTTTAGGCTGAAAAATTGTGTGTGTCCATCAGAATCATAACGGCAGCATCAGTGAAGAATTGGTTTCACTCTCTTGGGTGGAGATCGCGTGCAAGTTGCCTTCCTGCCTGACCCTCCATGTGCCATCATTGTTTCATGTTGTAGAAAGCGCAGTCTTCAGAGTTTGTGCAGATGGAAACCACAGATGAGATTTCCCAGTATTGATTAGATTTTTCTTTTCTCTTTCCAACATCTGAATTGTAACGGGCTGAATTATTAGCTGAAGCACACACTTTTCATTCCCAGAGATTCTATTAGTGCCATACAGTATCCAGCATGGTGGTATCGATTAGGAGCAGGCTCACGCCTGCTCTGCCAACCACCTGTTTTTCCCCTGCTGCAAAAGATGTTTCCATTCACATATGGCTGCAATTGCTGTTGGGTAAAAAAGAACATGCTCTGGGGGTAGGGATGATGCATTTTGCCAAGATGTTCAAATGATCATTAAGACACACCATTTTCTTGAACGGGTGTGTGTGTGTGTGTGTGGCATCCTTCCTTTTTATTACTTGTACCTCACAAAGAAATAAGAGCACTCAGGGGGGAAAGACAGCCATAATTGTGAAAGAAGCACCACTTGCAGTTGTATAGGTGAGATTTGAATTTGTCCCAGGTCTCATGGCCTCCTTGGCTGCTTTTCTGAGCTTGACACACTGAGGAAGCAGAGAATGAAACCACATGAAACACTTGGTAGAGAAAGGCCTTTTGGCCTGCCTGCCTGCCTTCCTGCAATTGCATTTTAAACATGTTGCTTCCACCTTTTTTATAGCACTGCAGAATTTATGCCATCCAAATTTTTCAGGTCAAAAACACACATCTTCTGCAATGCGCCCCTGGGCATGTCATGTGAGCAGTGCTGCAATCTCTCTCCCCCCCCCCCCCATGCCTCCCAAAATGGCCACAACAATCTCACATCAATAAACAGGATGTTCCATTTTTTCCCAGGACATTTGGAAGGTATGAAAATTACAGCTGCTGCCCTCTGCAGCAGGGGCAGGGGAACTTCCCTCAGCCCCAGCCAGCATGGCTGGTGGTCTGGAAGGCATAGGTTCCCCACCCTCCTACTCTAGGTACAGTGGTACCTCGGGTTACAGAGGCTTCAGACTCCACTAACCCAGAAATAGTACCTCGGCTTAAGAACTTTGCTTCAGGATGAGAACAGAAATCATGCAACGGTGGTGCGGTGGCAGCAGGAGACCCCATTAGGTAAAGTGGTACCTCAAGTTAAGAACAGTTTCAGGTTAAGAACGGACCTCCGGTACGAATTAAGTTCTTAACCTGAGGTACCACTATACTGCACTGTGTGGTTTAGGGGAGACTGGGGAACCTCAGGCCCAGGGATGTGGTCCTCCTGGCTTCTCTGCCTGGTATCTAGGATTCTCCACAGGCCACACTCTCACTTGCCCTCCTCCCTCCGAAGGTAGTAGACTCTCCTTCATTAGGGGTTTTGAAGCAGAGGTTGGATGCCTATCTGTTATGGATGTTTTAGTTGAGATTCCTACATTGCATGGGGCTGGACCTGGTGGCCCTCGGGCTCCCTCCCAACTCTACAATTCTATGGTCTGATAAACAATAAGGTGCCAGACAAAAACACCCCTCTTCCCCCAAGGCCTTTGACTAATTAAACCATCTATGGCCTTTTAAACTGGGGGTGTTGACCCAAAAGGCGAGCTGGTCTGGAAGCCCTCCTTGCAGCATAT
Source organism: Podarcis tiliguerta (assembly GCF_965153285.1). Lineage (NCBI taxonomy): Eukaryota > Metazoa > Chordata > Lepidosauria > Squamata > Lacertidae > Podarcis > Podarcis tiliguerta. The sequence goes on along the minus strand of NC_139543.1, from coordinate 38,400,234 downwards.
TGATGGTCAAGATGATTGGTAGCAGCTGTAGCACTGAGCTCATATGTGTTTCACATGCTTAGATGTATCCACAGGCATAGCTAGAGGGGGAGGTAATGAACAGCCACCTGTGTTCCCATGTGACATGGCCTGCCTGGGCTTATAATGGCTGTGAGTATGTTTCCTTGGTGTAGACAAGACCTTGCTGTGGAGTCTGTCTCACGGAATGCTGTGAGCAAGGCCAAGCAGGGAGCCTTTGGACCTTTGCTGTAAGTTTGTCCCCTTCTTGAATAGACCTGACCATTCTGACAGTTTGGGCAACTTTCTTTGGAATTCCTGCATATCTGAACCTCTGTGAGCTCTTCTCTGGCTCTGCAGGGTGCTTCATGTGCTTGTGTGATTGTTTGTTTGTTACTATTTTATGCAATTTTGTGTTTTTGTATTATAAACTGCCGTATGATCCTTGGCTGAAGGGCATTGTAGGAATTCAATGAATAAGTAAATGAAATGAAGTAAACTCTGTCAGCAACACTGTTGGAGGCAGTATGGCTCTGAATGCTAGTTGCTGGGAGTCACAGGTGGGGAGAATGCTGTTGTATTCAGGTCCTGCCATGGGCATCTGTTTGGCCACTATGAGAATAATAGTGATGGAGCTTTGGCCTGATCCTGCAGGGCTCATCTTATGTCCCTATCCTTGGTTTCAAGGGAACACCCCCCCCATACTATGTTTGCAGTAAATAAAATACTCTTACACAGCCAAATTAATGATGATATTTCATCAAGGTTTTTTTTAGCTTTGTTTGTTATCTATCTCCTTTCAAACTTTGCGAAGGGCGAGCTGAATAATGTGATTAAGAGGCTGAGCTCAGTTAAGTTTCCAAGAACTGGGTCATTATTGAGATTAAGTGCTAGATTAAAAGGATTTAGGAAAGTGGTAGGATTTGATTTGCATATTGCTCTGAAGACCTTTGACTTATGCAAAGCTTCCTCTTAAAGATTATCACGCTGGAGTATTACATCAAGCAATTTAGTAGTTGCAAATTACTCTTGTCTTCTTTGACCTTGTGTATGGTATAGCACCAATATTTCTAAACTACATTTATTTTCTGTCGTTGGCAAAATGTATGACTGCCCCATAGAACAGAGTTGGAATGGAGAATATGAATAGCCACCTTGTGAAGGAATAGTAGTTGCTGAGATCCCAGGACAAGGGATAGCTTAGCCTGGTCCATGAGGATACTAAATGGTAGGTTTGGGGTTTCTGACAAGTGTCAAAAAGGAGAACGTAATAGAGAAGGCAAAATAGAGGCTTATTTCTGCCCTTTGGTAGAAATGAATTACTTTTGAAATTGGAGAGTTTAAACTCCTCGTTTTGGGGAAGAGATGTAAACAAATAAGATACGGTGTGGAAACCTGTATCTAGTCAACAGAACCTGCAAAATTTGCACAGCTTTAATAGGTATTCTGAGCTGATATTAAAAATAATTTTGACTCTGAAGCCAGCTGTGTGCTAGAGCTGAAGAGGGGTGGCAAGGTGGTTTAAGAAAAACCTCTGTCAGAAGTCCTTCAGTTTAAGATGGGGTGGATGGAACATATTTATTAGTAAAGAAAAGGGGTGCCTAAGAGAACTCCTCCCTTTACCACTAAGTGAAATGTCTCATCCCCAGATAGTTTTGGGGCCAGTTGCTGTCAACCTGATAACATTGGCAGTGGAGACACTCCTCTTTATTCCTCCAAATCACGTACTTATTCGCATTGGCCAATCACTCATACCTCAATTGCAGTCTATTTCCTGCCATCACCATTAACCTGACTTCGACTCTTGTCGCTCTGGTGCATACCCTCTATTACTTTAAAATACCAGGCTCAGCTGGCTAGCCATTTTACCTCGGTGCTTTATATTACATTCCTACTTTATAATACAGAAGCTAGATTAAGTCATTTCGAATTATTCTCCTGTCACCCTCAGGTTCAAACACACATGCCTCACTCGGGCTGCCGAACCGCCATTGCTGCTGACATATAGTTTTGAACACAGAATTCAGAAGAGCTGCTCATGAAAGTAAATGAGCTTGTACATAAGCACTTTCCAGGAGCAGGGAGGGAAAGGCCCAATCCATCTCCTGCCTCTGTCAATGTGAAAGGTCCATTCACGCTCCCCTGAATAGCCTAGAGGAGGGGAAGCTGGCATGGTGCCCTCTGCATATTGTGGACCCTCAACTCCCATCAGCCTCAGTCAGCAGGGCTGATGGAAGCTGCAGTCCAGAACATATGGAGGGAACCACCTTGGGTACCCCTGCCCTGTAGAGAGCCAATGCGGTGTTCTGGGAACCTGAGGCTTTTTCATTCATTCATTCGTTTAATTTATACCTAGGGAGATAACTCAATAGAGTGTGAGATTCTAATTCCAAGCCCCTTGTTGGGCAAAAGATTCCTGCATTGCAGAGGGTTGGACTAGATGATGCTTGTGGTCCCTTCTAACTCTACAATTTGATGATTCTAAGAAGCACAAGGCAGCATACATGGTTCTCTTCCCCTACCTGCTTTTTATTTTCACAACAACCCGGTGAGATAGGATAGGCTACGGCGGTAGCGACTGTTTCAAGGTCACCTGGGGAGCTTCTGTTAGAATTCCTGCTCCATGATTGCAGTCATGGGATTTTTGTCTATCACATGACAGTGTATGTTTTGACTCCACAGAGTGGGAAGTGACGGAGACAAGATGTTTGTGCTACTGTGTTCTGTGAAGTGGGACTATTGTCCTTTTTTCTTTTTTTCTTTGCTGTCTGATGCTAGAAAGAGGGGGAGCCATGTGTGTTTATATGTAAATAAAGCAGATTAGCCAAAATGCTGAGTTCTGTCATGCGAACTGCACAGACTCTGCAGATCCCTAAGTGTGCTGGTGTCTGTTGGCTTCAGTCGCTGTGATGTTCGGGCAGAAGGAAGCTTTTGAAGCTCCCGAACGAATGACCAGGAGGGAGATAACATGCCAGTTTGGCATGTGTCTCTGCCAGGGTCCTACTCAAGAGTAGGTTGAGCTCCTGAAAGCTTCATGGCTCAGTGGAGTTTTCAACTTGGGTCACCACACTCTAAGCGTTTGGCACCCTAACTGCTTCATCACACTGGCTGAAGGACTCCAAAGCAACACAAGGCCGGCTTTTCTCCAGCATTTTAAAGCTGGCCTGCATCTGGACACCCCTGTCCAGAAAATCACCCACAAGTCATGTTAAAGGATTTGTCTGAGCACATTAATGCTCTAGTTGCAGGTGGTGGCAGTGGAGTGCATGCAAACTATTGGTACTCAGCAGCTCTTTCTTATAGGACTTTATTGAATGGTATTAATCATTCTGAGGAATGATTTCTTTATATTTTCTGATGTTTTGAATTACCATGACTTTACTGAATTTTCTCAATCATGTTGATGAATTTGCTGTTTGCTTTATTTATATGTGTTTGTGTTTGATAGTACAGTGATTGTAATGGTGTGTTTTTTAATGCTTTTGTGATTATTGTGAGCTCAACATTTGTTGTTGAAAGAGCGGGATAGAAATATTAACTCCTCACGTACATTACATTCCTCCTCAGACTCCCAACATTCCCTGTTTCGCATGGGAAAGGTCTGTAGGGAACGTTGACTTGCATTCAGTGGGGATGAGGCTTGTGCCTCTCTCCCTGACATTTTGTGTTCTTGTGTGTTTAGACAAATGCACACACAGATACGTTTTACACATATAAGCATAATCTACTCTCCATCCCTGTTCGTTCACAGGCCTTTTGTAAAAGTATTTCAACCATTATGAAGATGAAAGCAAAAGGGGGGGAAATCTAGTAGTAGCCAGGTTCCACCATGGTATAACTTCCTGGCCATTACCAGTGGAAGTTGCTGTATAACAAAGGACACGAGCAGCTAAATCACTCTGCGTGATCAAAGGAAGGTATGTAGCATCAGGGCAGAATGGAAGAAGCAAGGAAGAAAGAAAGGATGCAGAATACATGTGAACAAAGGAACATATTACCTCTTCATGCGCTGTAGCTACTGTGTAGAGCAAATTGGGAGCAGGACCATACTGAACAGCCCCACCATTGGTGTTTGTTCCATGTGCTAAACCATTTGCAGCTCCCCCACCCAGTGTTATTTATCAATGTACATGTGTTTGTTGATGAAATAACCTTCTCCTAAAATCTGCCTTGTTACATATAAAGGTAAAGGTAAAGGTACCCCTGCCCATACGGGCCAGTCTTGACAGACTCTAGGGTTGTGCGCCCATCTCACTCAAGGAGGCCAAGGGCCAGCGCTGTCCGAAGACACTTCCGGGTCACGTGGCCAGCGTGACATCGCTGCTCTGGCGAGCCAGAGCCGCACACGGAAACACCGTTTACCTTCCCGCTAGTAAGCGGTCCCTATTTATCTACTTGCACCCAGGGGTGCTTTCGAACTGCTAGGTTGGCAGGCGCTGGGACTGAACAGCGGGAGTGCACCCCGCCGCGGGGATTCGAACCGCCGACCTTTCGATCGGCAAGCCCTAGGCACTGAGGCTTTAACCCACCGTGCCACCCGCATCCCCTTTGTTACATATACTTAGCTCATTTTTTTTTGTCAGTGTTTTGCTAAGTGCACACTCATAAAACATCGCAGTAAAACAATTTTGATTATGCCCGTAGGCACAATCTCATCAAGATTGCTTCTCAGAGGAGGGAGGGTTCAATGCTTGTTTCCCTTATTTCAAGCAGTGTTCTGATCAACATTCAGGTGCATATTACGTATAGTATTTTATTATTTCTCATTTTGTATTAATCCAGACACCACATTATGCCAAAATGTGGCTAATCTGTCGGGATAACATCTTTAAATCAACCCTCCAAAACTCAAATGCATTCACCTCCCCACAACCTAAAAGCAAAACCAGCTCCTCCAAAATGTCAAAAGAAAGTAGGAGTCACCAGAGCCCCACTATCTCATTGACAGTGACCCAAAGATAGCCATCTTCCTAGCTGCAGCTGCTTATAAAGTTCCCAGGCTGGGGTGAAGGAGCCCAGGTATAAAAGCTCGCCGTGCCCAACCTATCCCATGACCTCAGAACCAGGGTTGCCTTTTCCTGTATTCTTAGCAAATCTGCAAGTGAACACCCTGCAGTCGTCTGCAACCCTGATCACTCTGAGCTAGCAACATCTGGGAAGTTGTAATGAGGAGCAGAGGTGCCAGATAGGATGCTGCTGAGCATCCGTTTCTAGAACAGCACAGGGGACAGTTGTTCCAATTATCTAATGAAAGGTGAGCCCTGAATTCAAAGCAAGGAATGACCGCAAGGTGAATTGCATCAGATGCATAAAAACAGACATGTGACAAGTGAGAAAGGCAGGGAGATAAGTGCAAGTCAGGAATATATCTTAATCAACTGAGAAGATGTAAATCAGAATTTTCTTACCTCTAGAAAATGTAATTGCAAAAACATTAGCAGAAGGAAACTAGTCTATATCATTCACAATATTAGTCAGTGTTTGTCACAAACCTCCTGACACCACAAATAATTGATTTTTTTTACTTTATTTTTGGACAGGATTCAGTGCTTCTGTTGGAGTAACTTGTCATTTATTCTCAGTTTAAAGTATGGCAAATGTCCAGATCACATGCTTTTGAAACGCACACAAAAATTCACATGGTGTACCAGATGAAGGCTATATGAGTTTCCAGAGGAATTTGCATAATATTAATTTGATGTTTATCGGAGAATTGTAGAGTTGGAAGGGACCCCGAGGGCCATCTATGCATTATGATCATGTGCCTGTAAAACCGTCTATCTGGTGTGCTGGGAGGAGAGTATGCTGGGAAGACAGGAGCATTTTCCTATGCCAGCTACTGCAGTATATTGGCAAATATATTAAACACACTGTCACACACGGGAACTGTAACATGTAACTCTGTTTCATCCATGTGATTAATGCTCTCTGTTGTGACACAGACATACAAAGCATGGACGTCAAATGTGTAAGAAGAAATGCAGAAGTGGCTGGTGCCTTTAAACCAGGGGTGGGGCATTACAAGTCCCATTAGGCCACTCCCACCAGTGGGACCTGGTGCAGGAGGGGATGGAGTACGGTGGTACCTCAGGTTAGACGCTTCAGGTTACAGACGCTTCAGGTTACAGGCTCCGCTAACCAAGAAATAGTACCTTGGGTTAAGAAGTTTGCTTCAGGATGGGAACAGAAATTGTGCGGCGGTGGTGCAGCGGCAGTGGGAGGCCCCATTAGCTAAAGTGGTACCTCAGGTTAAGAACAGTTTCAGGTTAAGAACGGACCTCCAGAATGAATTAAGTTCTTAACCTGAGATACCACTGTATGGGCAGTTGTGGGTCAGGACTTGGTGGTTTCTGTTTGGTTAGGTAGAAGGTACCTTAGAAAACGCACACTGAATAAGGTATGCAATGCTTACTAGTGCCCCAAAGAACTTTGAACCTACAAGGAGAATGTTCTTATTACCATTCCCTCCTTCAATCTAAGGGCATCCATCTTTAAATTTAATTATGCAATTAAATTCTGCCTTTCCTCCAAAGAATTCAAGGTGGCGTCCATGGTTCCCAGCAACTCTGTGGGGTCAGGGTGGGTTTCATGGCTGTTGGGGGATCCCAGTCAAACTCTCCAAGCACAACACTGACTCTCCCACATGCTGATGTGCATGTGAGGCAGGGTCTAGCATATCGCAGGGGAATGCACTAGGCACCTGCTTCATTTGCTCAAGGCAAATGAGACACAGCTTCCCATCCATGCCTAGGGGCTTCCCTTTATTCCCAGAGCTCTCCGAGAGCCTGCCCCAAAGCAGTAGGTCCTGGTCTTGTTCTGGAAATCCAGTGAGGCTGGTATCCCCCCACCCCATTCCTAAGTTCCACTGCAGTACTAAACCATGAGGAAAAAGGTCAAACATTGTGGTGTGTTTGCACTACAACATCTACTTTGGACTGTGCCTCCAGTACTGCAAATGGTGGTTCCAATTCTTCGCAATGAACAGGAAATCCCTGTGTGGCTAAGAGGTGCCAAGTATGTTGAATTAGCATGACTGGCACTTAAAAAGCTCCCGTCCAGAAATGATGTTGTTTCACACGGGAAACTGACAAGTGTTCCTTCAGCAGGATCACACAGAAGGAACCTAGAATACAACAAATACATATGACCTTCTCATGTGGTCCATAAGTTCTAGCTTTTTGTGTGTAGCAGCGCTTTGCACGTTTGTCAGCGGTTCAACAAATTCTGTATTGTATGTTTTGAAAACATCAGTCTGAGATCATTGTTGTTCCTGATTGGCAGGATTTCCATACTGGAGGCATTCAGGCTTCCTAATATCTGAAGAAGATCCTATCACATCCCATAAATCAGAATGTTAGTTAGATTGGTTTTATGTCCATGCTTTCTGATTACAGGTTTAAGTTATTTTAGATTCTGGTCTCTGCAATGCAGCGCTTCTGTTTGCTAAAAGGAATATAAGGGGCAGACACAAATCTTACTTTGCTGATGAATCTAACCAGGTTAATGCAAATAAATTAACACTGAAATATCATGAGGAAGCAGCAAACAAAGCTACCTTTGAGATAAACTTTTAATGTGCCAACAACTATAATAAGCAATTTTAAAGTAGCAGTACCATTTCACTTCTGTACTGTGAACTTCTCTGAGAATTTGGAGTTCACACAGCATCTCTGTTCTTTTGAAATCTTCCTTATCCAAATTCTTAGTTTTGCAGTTCCAAATCACCCGATTTTGTTTCCAAGGTGGAATTCTTCCCCTGGGTACATGAATCTTGTATGATACACTGCACACAGTTTTGTCGCAGCTTCTCCATTTTCCTGTTTCTTCCGCCCGCCACACAAACCTGGGAGCCTCTGCAGGGGTTTCCAGAAGCCTTCTACACAAGCTCTGCTTCCAGTGAAATATTATGATGCCTGCTGTACATTCATCCACTTTAGTACTTTAGCCACTGAACTCAGCAGAACCTGCTTCAGAGTAAACATATTTAAGTTTCTGTTGTCAGGCTATAGGGGCATTCATTCAAGAAAGCAGCAAAATTAAAATTCCAAGCTGAATATCCTTTGAGAAAGATGTGTAGCATCTGATTTCTTGGACAGACACTTGTGATGGCCTTAGGCATTTACTTTAATTTTAATTGGGCCATTAAATCTTTGCCTTTTAAACAACTTTCTGTGGGGCAATGGTACAGCCATTGTAACAAGTGCCTTTCAAATTACCCCTTTCCACTGAGTTAATTAAAAACACAGATATAGTGCCACAGGGTCTTTTAACGATGTCTTTATATTTTTGCCTGAAAATTCAGTCGCCACATCATGTTCAACCTAATCATGTTTTTAGGGAACTTTATATGCCATTTTGTTAAGTCCAGTAAGTTCAGGTTTAATTCTCACATTAAAAGCGTACCCTCTGGTAGCAATTTTGATCATTCAGCAAATGCATATTTTACGACAGGAGGGCCTGGATAGACTTGAATTTCAAAACCACAATGTAAGAGCTCCAGGACTATGCAAAATGCTAGTAAGGTTCTCATTAATATGACAGGCAGACTGTGCATGTGGAAGGAAGGCTTTCTTATTCCATTTCTTTGTGCTCTGAATACAGGTAAATATTGAACTCCTTTGGGGATATTTTGTTATCAAGGGAATCACTGTGATGGGTAGAGCTGATCTGGAGTGGGCATAATGTTCACACTTTCTGTTTGTGGCCAGATAATTTATGTGATTTCATGCACCATTTTTACAAGGTAAAATTTATTCCGAATGTGCCTGATGAGGGTGAAATTTACTACAGTTTGATGACTCATCTGTCAAGATTTGCTGTGGCAAATCTCATATCTCACAATAGTGGGAAATATTCAGAAACACAAATAGTTACCACCAAAAAAACCACACAAGTTAAAGTACCATTATGGTTTTGTTTGTCATATCAAAAATAAGTGCATGGATTGGACCCAGTGTGCCAGTTTTTCTGGTAGCAGAACTGATTTAGGGGGATCCTCTGGTACAAGTGAGTATAACATAGTTTTCTGGATTGCCAAAGCCTGGGTCGAGGTCTGAGCGTTTCATGGAAGCAGCAGATAAATGAAAACAGTCATGCTTTGTTCACTCTTTTTACTAGGCAACCACACATGAGGCTGTCATCTAATCATTCATTGTACATGAAGAAAGTCGGATTTCATTTTCATTTATTTATTTTGCAGGTGAACAGAAGTGTAGCATCACATTTACAGGGGCAGATGCAATTAGTGCTACCTATCCATCTTATTAAACAGATGTGGTTTTGATGTGGGCAGTGATCTAACAGGTTATTTTGCCTATCACAACTCAGCACAGAGTTGTCATAGTGTTGAAGCTCTCATATAATGTTAATTTAAAAGAAAAACCAATCTTTCTGGTCACTGCCATTAAACATTGTGAAAAATGGTGGCAGACAGCTACCATGTTCTAGAGCTATAGCTCTTTTTAATTCATTAATATTTTAATTTTTAATATATTTCTCAGAAAAAGCATTTTGGCTCTAATTAAAAGATTGATTAAAAATAAATAAATGGGTTGATAAAATGGCATCAACGGCAAAGGTTACCATGGCTCTGTGCTGAACTTCAAAGGGCCGCTCACTTTTTGGGGGGCTAAGTGCTTCCTTTTAATTCCATGCAGCTTCCAGAGAAGCAGCAGCCGAAAACTAGATACAGACTAGAATGCTAAAAATGATTCCTTAGTTATGTCCTGCATCTGTAAGTTACGTTTGCACACAAGGCAGACTAAGCTGGTGGAGTTCTGAGGTTGCACAACAGATTCTCCTACTTGTTTGGGGGTACAGTGCCCGAAAAAGCGCTTTTTTGCGGGGGGACCTGATCTACTAGAATCATGCTGCCAGCTTCACATGCTAAATGTCTTTTGTAACAAGGGTCACAACTACACCATACATTTAATGCACATGACTTTTAGTTGTGATTCCTCCACCGCAGAGAGGAACTACATGACCCTTGGGGTCCCTTCCAACTCTGCTATTCTATGACTCTATTGCTTCCCCCAAAGAATCCTGGGAACTGTAGTTTGGTAAGGTGGCTGGGAACTGTAGCTCTGTGAGGGGTCAGCTGCAGTGCTAGGATTCTCGGGGGTGATTTTTGTGTGCTTTCAATGTGTGGTGAGGATGTGAGCTGAGTGAAATCTTTAATATAGCATAGGAGTTTGCAGTTCCAAGGGAGGAAAGTCAGAAATCCCACTAGGCCACGCACAAATCCTTCGACATGCCTAAAATAGGTCTTTGCATCCTGGTCTTGGAACTGTTCATTAATCTTCACCTCATTTAAATGTCCTGGGGAAAGCTGGGCTGCAACAATCAGACTCCAAGGATGGGGATGGTAGAAATCTTTTTAATCCTAAATGTTTAAGATAACTCAAATCTCATGTTGACTAAACATTCCTGATTTTTAGATCACTGTAACTGTGACATATTTAACTAGCTCAAACCACAAAGTCATGTGGTAGAAACTGTATTTAACTTAAAAATCTAAGAAATCTCTTAATATGCCCTTCAGTAGAAAGGGTGACCTAGATTTTACATCTAATATTTGTTTAAAGCTGTGCTCTGCTTTAAAAATAATTTTATGCATTGGTTAGTAAGAAATCAGCAAGAGCCTAAGGCTATCAATATGGTAAGTAAGCTGCTTTCCTGGATGGGTTCCGATGTATATTCAAGTATCGCCAGAAGTTTCTTGTCAAATCAGAAAAATGAACAGAAGCAAGAGAGAACGAGGTCCTCCCCCCTAAACAAGCCACAAACGGTTAATATATCTATTTTTATATTCTTATGGACCCATGCAGATCTTACAAAAATAAATAAATTCCAGCAACCCAAAAACTTGAAATATTGGGAGGTAGTGGTAACTCTTTCCATTTGGAGGATATATTCTCTGTATCATGCTAATGCCCTTTCATCCTCTCGTTTTTCTAATCCGCTTTCTATGTCTGCTCAGTTTCGGGAGTGCTGCAGGCAAAATAGAAGGCTTGCTTGGAGCTTCTTTTTTGGCTCAACATAAAAAAGAAGTTAGCCCACATGATTTTCCTGTATTTTATCTCGGAATCAATTGGAGGCTAGGATTTTGCACTCCGAATTTTGCACTCACTGGCCATTGATCATAAGGGTGATTACTGTGGCCCATGCTCTGTAGCACAGTAGTATCATTACCAATAGAAAGCATATGTATCTATGCCTCCCTCAAATAGGCATAGCTGGCACAGCTGTTTGCATCAGCTGTAAAATAAAGCATCATTTCTGTTCCTTTTATTCTGAGTTGTTTTTTATTTGCTGGCATGGTGTGGGGCCGCTGCTAAAATATGTAGCAAAATCTGTTGTTGCTTTCTTGTAGCTAGAAGGCTCTCCTGTGCCTCCTTTTATGTGCCAACATGTGCTTTTTTCCAAAGCTGAGCTCCTCTGAAATATTACTTCCTGTTGGAATTGGTATACAGCTGGACATTTTTCACTTTGTTGTTCCAGTAGATGCTTCACGGTTCTTCAGATTGACAGAAATGATCAGTCCCATCGAGCACCCAAAATTATTTTAGCGTTATCGTTGTCACTTAAGCACATTGGACATGGGCAGCTTCAGCTGATGTGCAAAGCCCAGCTAACTGATCAGCTGGCCATCTTTGCACTGCACTCCTGGTCAGTGGTTTTCTTCTTTGGCAATCACTCGGAACCAAGTAAGATTGTTTTCCATGAACATGGTTTTAACAGTAAGTCCATAAGGCCAATTATTGATCCACACGTCCTTCCACAGTGGGGACATAGGTTTCTGGGTGGGAGTTGATCATGGTGAGGGTTTGCCAAGTGTGCCTTCCTCTTAGCATGTTTTTCCCTTGCATCCTGAGTTCAAGTGTCTTCAAAGCCCATGACACCTTTGGTAAAGGCTCTTCTCCAATTGGAGTGCTCGCAGGCCAGTGTTTCCCAGTTGTTGGTGTTTATACTACTTTTTTTTAAAGATTTGCCTTGAGATAGTCTTTAAACCTCTTTAAAGAGATGGCCAGTGGTAACACGGATAGGGGAATGATCTTTTGTCAAATGCCCAGTATGGATCTGCTCTTGACGCTTTGGCATCCTGTTGACTGGGGTGTAGTCTCTTGGTTTTGTTTTGTTTTTTAAGATCATTGCCAATGGTAAAAACACATTTCCCCACAGAGAATGCAAACAACCTGTGTGCAATAACTTTTCCTTCGCTTGATCCGTTGCATGCAAAACCAGTAACTGAAGACTGAACAGTGGAAAAGTGGAAGTCTATGTATCTCTTTGGCTGTCTGCCAGTCTTCTACTTGAAGGGGAGTGTGGTTCAAGGCCAGTTTGAAGATAAAGATCCATAAAATGGGAGAGCAGGGGATTTAAAGCTGCTCATCAACACTTCACACTTGGATGGTAGGTTGAGCAGGCAGATACGTCACCTCCCCATAGTCTCCTTCACTATGGTGAGATGTACTATATTTCTAATTTGCATAAACTAGCACATGGGACGCGGGTGGCGCTGTGGGTAAAAGCCTCAGCGCCTAGGGCTTGCTGATTGAAAGGTCGGCGGTTCGAATCCCCGCGGCGGGGTGCGCTCCCGTTGTTCGTCCCAGTGCCTGCCAACCTAGCAGTTCGAAAGCACTCCTGGGTGCAAGTAGATAAATAGGGACCACTTACTAGCGGGAAGGTAAATGGCGTTTCCGTGTGCGGCTCTGGCTCGCCAGAACAGCAATGTCACGCTGGCCACGTGACCCGGAAGTGTCTCCGGACAGCGCTGGCCCCCGGCCTCTTGAGTGAGATGGGCGCACAACCCTAGAGTCTGTCAAGACTGGCCCGTACGGGCAGGGGTACCTTTACCTTTAGCACATGCTAATGTTAACGCAAATCTGTACTCTTTTTTTGATGATGCATTTCCTGGTTGCTTTTTTTTTATAATGCATATTTGACCACCTAGACTAGAGTGGACATAGAATCAGAGTTGGAAGGGACCCCTAGTCCAACCCCTGCAATGCAGGAATCTCAACAGTAATGGGTCTCAAATTTAAGCAGTGTTCTGTGAGACACCAAAATTTTATGCCCCCCCCAACCCGACGCCTTCCATTCTATATAATAGTTGCATCACCCCCTAGGATTCACACCCATTGTGACCAAACTGGTTGTGCTCCCCTAAATCCGCCACTGATCTAAACAAAGACATGAGAGGCCTGGTTCAGCCAAAGACTCATTTGTTGCCCTATCACCACCCAGTGCAGTCTAGAGAAGCACAGCAACATTGCTGTAGGGAGGCCAGCTCTGCAGCTCCAGCCCACCAGCTGCCACTGGGATACATGTGTAGTTGCGAGGCCTTGTAAAAAATACCAGGGTAGTGTTGATCTTTATTTCTGGTACGAGCATTTCTAAAGTCAAAGAAGATAGCTTTGCTTTGAACCATTTCTCATCTCTGTCACAATATGAATGGGTTAAAATTATGCTATCTTCTGGTTTCTGTTGCAATCTGAGGCATTGGAATAGGAATGGATTTACTTTGTGTCATTGTCAGTTCTCGTTTCTGTCTCTGTCAAGGGAATGAATTATAGCAGCACTGTAATGCCAATTCCTCTTGTTATAGACTTTCATTTGTGGGATGGAGATGGTAATCAGAATAGAACATTGTGTAAAAAATGGGGGCCATTCATAGAGCAATGCTAAAGGTATGAGGAAAATGAAAGTATCTGCAGTGAGGCACGGGGGAAGGATTAATCAGCTACTCTTGCACAAATTATTCTGACAATTAACCCATCTTATCAGAAATATTCATTTTAGTAGCATTGCAGCCGTATGCCTGCTGGGTGCCTCTCAGTAACAAATGCATCAATATAGCCAGAGATTATATTCATAACAACAACAATGCCAGCAACACAACAACAGCCATATTTTTATAGCCATTCCATAACAGAAGTTCTCTAGGTGACTGACAAAAAGGGGTGGGGTGGGGAGACTGTAAAATTAAAATGCAGTATAAATCAATAAAACTCTAAGGAAATAATTTTTAAAAACACAATTTAAAGCTCAGCTTAAAAAATTGAAGACAGTTTTAAAAAATGTTAACTCTTATAAGATGTCGCCTACTCTCGAATGATTTCAATTTGAGAGCCAGTGTGGTGGTGTGGTTAGAGGGCTGGACCTGGGAGACTGGGGTTCAAATACCTCCCACTCAGCCACTACTGATGATGTCATAGCCCCCAGCTTATAAAAGGAAGCTGAGTTTTCACATAGGCAAAAATTCTGATTCTGAATTTTCATGGTTGAGTGGAATCTTAAACCCATCTCTCCATAGACCAGAGTTGACATTATTAAAAGTAGTGTTATTATCATTAGAGATGAGGGGAGAAGTTCAATTTGGTGAGTATTTCGGTGTGAACCTGCTTAATTCATGCATTCCCAGAAATAACTGAATCGATCTATCCTTTGAAATTCAAGTTTTTCTGAATTTTGTAATGCAGTTTAACAAAAAAGGGGGGTGTATATCAAGGGGAAATTTGGAAGAAGAAAAAACAAATTTGTGAAAATGCTTTACACTTTGGGGAAACTGCTTGCAAAAAGTGCATATTAGGTAAAATTGCACATTATAGTTGTAAGCGGTTTTGGGACCTTGTTGTGAAGGATGAGTCAGTAACCTATAATATTCACAAGGTGATATAAAGATATGGCAAACTTATTTTAAGATTAGAAAATGAGAAGCTAAGATTTGACACATACGTCCATCCCTGGTTATCATGACAGTTAACAGGGCCATTGTAAACTGTGAGGTTCATACATTTAATTTGCAATCGTGTGGGGGACCATGACCTTAGTTACACATGATGCATGTTGATGCAGAGTACTTGTCTGAAAATAGAAATTGTCTTACTGTCAATAGGCTGTTGAAATCTGAGTAACGTAATGCACAGTGCAGTTTGATAAATCCATTTGGGCACACTTGTGCCTTGCTGAGATTAGACTGAAATCCAGCCTGTGAAATTGAAAAGATGCTTAGAGAGGATGTTCATTCAGCTCTCTGCTACTGCGTAGGAAAAAAATAAACAAAACTTAAAATGGGAGCCACTTCAATGTAGAAATATTTGGTTCTGAGCAATTTCAGAATGGTCCATTTTGAACAGTTAATATGCATAATATGTTTTGCTTTAAGGGAGAAAGCGAAATAGCTCCAAACCTTTCATAGTAACTTAATCAGTCCAGCTTTTTAGTCACACTTCAAGTATAATAGCATTATGTAAGTGTCTCATTTGCATCTATGCACTGCCTTGATTGCTGAGGAAAAAGTTTGCAGTTTAATAAGCTTCAGACACAATGTTGCCTTTCTTCTAATTTTCTTGCAGCCGTGGTGCTAGCTGACATTATGCATGCTTTCCCCTTTTTTCCACTAATGAGCACTAAGGTTACTGTGAATGTGACTTTTGTCCTCACATGACTGAAAAGCCTGTTAAGAGGTGTGTGTGTGTTGTTGTTTTTTTAAAGTACTGGCGGTATTTTGAATTCAGCATGCATATGAAAAAGGCCATAAAATTGGGGTCACTGAGTTAAAAAAGAAAGCATATGATCCCTGATCCCATAGCAGAAATGAATGGGTTGGTTTTCAAGCACATATTTTCTTCTAAATTGTAAACCTGTTATGACTCTTCCCTGATATTCAGACAGCAGATCATAATAAATGCTTTTAGAAAGACCCCGTTTATACCAGGTGTAGGCAACCTGCAGCTTTCAGAAGTCCAGTTCAGACTTGCAGTTGGTCCCTCCAGTGGCATCTTGCTGGATAGGGATGAGGGGTAGAGAGAATGAAAAGGAAGGGGGGGGGGAGAATGAGTGTGGCAGCAAGATAAAGAAAAGGAAAAGGGCGGTGCTATACACTTTTGACTCTGGTCCTGCCCTCCGCAGGATTCTGCCCTGCTTACTGTAGCCCCTGATAAATTGCTCCCAATGAAATGCAGCCCTCAATAGAACAAAAGTTTGCCCACCTAGATCAAAGTCCATCGATCCAGCATTTTGTATCCATGGCTTTGGAACTTCACAGAGGGGAAATGCAAGTGAGAGCCTGTCACCGCTAAAATGGCCGCTGTTTCTTTCATGCGAATAAAGCTGGGTCAGCATGACTCAGCGCCCTGCACCAAGTTGTATATATAGAGTGAGAAATGTTAGTTTGGTTGCTGGTGTTTGGGTTGGTTGGTTAGTTGGTTAATGAAAGCTGGTAGTGTTGTTGTGTGTCAGTCGCTTTTGCACAAAGACTTTTAAGAATAAAACTCTGCAAGGATATTCTCGTGGACTCTTTTGTGCCGACAAGGGTCCGAGGACCAGGCTGAGGAGACAAAGGGAGGTCAGAACCCTTTCCTCCTTTTTTGCTTTTTACAAACACTGACAGAGCCATCCCATCATTTGTTCCTAGGATCTACTACTGAAAGGTATACGGCCACTCTACATGGAACCATCCATGAGCTTTCATGATGATCAAGTGGATTTCTCCAACTCATTTGAAAGCCACCTGAGCTACTGCCTTTCAGAATATATTGTTAATGAATTTTGTACTGTGGAATGGGAAGGTTAGATGAGACTATATTAATTTCAACCATTGTTACTCTTTGGAATCTTAGTATCCCCCAAACATGAAGGACACATAATACCGTATTTTTCGCCCTATAGGACGCACCGTCCCATAAGGCGCACCTAGTTTTTTTGGGGGGAAATAAAGGAAAAAAATTATTTCCCCCCCAGGCGCGGGGTTGGGGAAGCCCGAGCTTCCCCCGACCCCAGCCCCCAAACAGGCAGCTCTCTGCAAGCCGTGGGAGCCCAGTGCTGGCTCCCGCTGCTAGCGGAGAGGTCCGCGAAGCCTGGGCGCGCTGAGCTCAGCGCGCGCAGGCTTCCGCATGCAGGCACCTCTCCGCCAGCAGCGGGAGCGTTCCAGCTGCTAGCGGAGAGGTCCGCGAAGCCTGGGCGCGCTGAGCTCAGCGCGCGCAGGCTTCGGCATGCAGGCACGTCTCCGCCAGCAGCGGGAGCGTTCCCGCTGCTAGCGGAGAGGTCCGCGAAGCCTGGGCGCGCTGAGCTCAGCGCGCGCAGGCTTCGGCATGCAGGCACGTCTCCGCCAGCAGCGGGAGCGTTCCCGCTGCTAGCGGAGAGGTCCGCGAAGCCTGGGCGCGCTGAGCTCAGCGCGCGCAGGCTTCCGCATGCAGGCACGTCTCCGCCAGCAGCGGGAGCGTTCCCGCTGCTAGCGGAGAGGTCCGCGAAGCCTGGGCGCGCTGAGCTCAGCGCGCGCAGGCTTCCGCATGCAGGCACGTCTCCGCCAGCAGCGGGAGCGTTCCCGCTGCTAGCGGAGAGGTCCGCGAAGCCTGGGCGCGCTGAGCTCAGCGCGCGCAGGCTTCCGCATGCAGGCACGTCTCCGCCAGCAGCGGGAGCGTTCCCGCTGCTAGCGGAGAGGTCCGCGAAGCCTGGGCGCGCTGAGCTCAGCGCGCGCAGGCTTCCGCATGCAGGCACGTCTCCGCCAGCAGCGGGAGCGTTCCCGCTGCTAGCGGAGAGGTCCGCGAAGCCTGGGCGCGCTGAGCTCAGCGTGCGCAGGCTTCGGCATGCAGGCACGTCTCCGCCAGCAGCGGGAGCGTTCCCGCTGCTAGCGGAGAGGTCCGCGAAGCCTGGGCGCGCTGAGCTCAGCGCGCGCAGGCTTCGGCATGCAGGCACGTCTCCGCCAGCAGCGGGAGCGTTCCCGCTGCTAGCGGAGAGGTCCGCGAAGCCTGGGCGCGCTGAGCTCAGCGCGCGCAGGCTTCGGCATGCAGGCACGTCTCCGCCAGCAGCGGGAGCGTTCCCGCTGCTAGCGGAGAGGTCCGCGAAGCCTGGGCGCGCTGAGCTCAGCGCGCGCAGGCTTCCGCATGCAGGCACGTCTCCGCCAGCAGCGGGAGCGTTCCCGCTGCTAGCGGAGAGGTCCGCGAAGCCTGGGCGCGCTGAGCTCAGCGCGCGCAGGCTTCCGCATGCAGGCACGTCTCCGCCAGCAGCGGGAGCGTTCCCGCTGCTAGCGGAGAGGTCCGCGAAGCCTGGGCGCGCTGAGCTCAGCGCGCGCAGGCTTCGGCATGCAGGCACGTCTCCGCCAGCAGCGGGAGCGTTCCCGCTGCTAGCGGAGAGGTCCGCGAAGCCTGGGCGCGCTGAGCTCAGCGCCCGCAGGCTTCGGCATGCAGGCACGTCTCCGCCAGCAGCGGGAGCGTTCCCGCTGCTAGCGGAGAGGTCCGCGAAGCCTGGGCGCGCTGAGCTCAGCGCGCGCAGGCTTCGGCATGCAGGCACGTCTCCGCCAGCAGCGGGAGCGTTCCCGCTGCTAGCGGAGAGGTCCGCGAAGCCTGGGCGCGCTGAGCTCAGCGCGCGCAGGCTTCGGCATCCAGGCACGTCTCCGCCAGCAGCGGGAGCGTTCCCGCTGCTAGCGGAGAGGTCCGCGAAGCCTGGGCGCGCTGAGCTCAGCGCACGCAGGCTTCGGCATGCAGGCACATCTCCGCCAGCAGCGGGAGCGTTCCCGCTGCTAGCGGAGAGGTCCGCGAAGCCTGGGCGCGCTGAGCTCAGCGCGCGCAGGCTTCCGCATGCAGGCACGTCTCCGCCAGCAGCGGGAGCGTTCCCGCTGCTAGCGGAGAGGTCCGCGAAGCCTGGGCGCGCTGAGCTCAGCGCGCGCAGGCTTCGGCATGCAGGCACCTCTCCGCCAGCAGCGGGAGCGTTCCCGCTGCTAGCGGAGAGGTCCGCGAAGCCTGGGCGCGCTGAGCTCAGCGCGCGCAGGCTTCGGCATGCAGGCACCTCTCCGCCAGCAGCGGGAGCGCTCCTGCTGTTTGCGGAGAGGTCCGCGAAGCCTGCATTCGCCCCATAGGACGCACCCAGATTTCCCCTTCATTTTTGGAGGGGAAAAAGTGCGTCCTATAGGGCGAAAAATACGGTACTTTACTATTTTTGTACAGCCTTTGAAAGGGGTTCCAAATGAGTTGGCCTTGGACAAGTTGCTGATCCAATCTACAGATTTTTACATTTTAATGCAGTCCGATTCTGTCAGTTTTATGATGACTTAATATTATAGTATGCTTTATCACATTGCTTCTGTTTCAGTTGTTTAAATTTCATCAATTGTATTGTATTGCTTAATGTTGCAGTTGGATAAGTTACTGAAGGTTTCCCCAGTTTTTCATTTATAAGCCTGGGATTCCTGTGTTCCATCTTGCCTGGTTGCTATGAGCATGAACCAAATAAAGACTATAAAACTTTCTGCACATTGTCATTTGCAGAAGGCTTTTAACAACAAGAAACTGAGTTTCTGCTTCCATGAATATTTGCACAATGATAAAACAAATTAAGACTTTGGACCACGTGCAAATAAAGCTTTCTAAGCATTTTCAGCCTGGAAGAGTTCATGCAATTATTTCTTTTAGCGATTGTATTGTATTGCAGTTAAGCTGATTAGAGAACTGCCTTTGATATGCTTCTTTTCTCTATATCTTGGATGTGTGGACTTCCAAATTTTGTTGGTCTCCAACTCCCATCAGCCCCAGCCTGCATGGCCAGCAGGCAGGGATGGTTACTGTAGAGCTGTAGTCCAACAACAAATGAGGACCCTATTTGTCTGCTGAAGCCAAAAAGACCAACAACAAGTGATGTGCTCTAGACACGGAAACTTGAAGAGTGGACATTTATCCTCTCAGCCTGCAGTGACAGAAATTCTTTGGAAGGCAGCAAAAAGTTATTGCTAATGGCAGTGTGACTAAGTATCAGTAGCAAACTCTCTTCCCCAAACAGTTATTTGCAGCAGGAACATATGTATACCTTTAGGCTGAAATCCACCTCGTAACTATGTCTTCACCAAAGCAGCAGCAGCAGCAGCAGCAGCCGCCGCCACTGCATCACAGCTCACAGCAGGCTCCAAAATAACTCCTAGTAATAACTGAAAAATGTCAGTAGGGCCTGCATGTATAAGAACTGCCTAAGAAATAAGCACAATATGGTGATTAACCAGGCATGATGCACAGATGTAGGGGATATGAAAAGGGCACATTAAGAGTGTCCTGGCTTAACACAACGTGTCCTGAGTTGGCTTTTCTTTCTTTCTTTCTTTCTTTCTTTCTTTCTTTCTTTCTTTCTTTCTTTCTTTCTTTCTTTCATGTTGATTGTATTGTAGAGCAGGGATAAGAAACTTGTGGCCTTCTGGTGACTTACAAAAAAATAATCTAGCAATTCCCTTTATTATGGGCCTATTCTTTTGCAATGTCTATTCACAAGTATGTTCACAAGCAAAGGTCCATAGCAACTTACCTACTTGCAGATTTGGCTCATTTTACTGCTTCCTTGACTGGCAGCAATTGTCCTGGGTTTCAGAAACTCTCTGTACTGAGAAATGCCAGGAACGCAACCTGGGGTGTGGTTTTTTGTTTTTTGCACCCGAAGCTAACTCAAATATCACATTGCCTTGGTTTTTGAGCTTACCTCAAACAATCTTTGCTGATAATGATTCTCATTTGGTTGTCATACAGAAAACACACATTAGTTTGACTGGCTAGATAGGCATTAAAAGTCCATTTCTGTTTTTCAAAACAGGGGAAATGTGTCACCTAATAGGTTGCCTTTAAAAAATAATCACTGCACAAAGTAAGTTTCAGAGCAATATGCCAGACTTCTTTCAAATTACATGTGTCAACTAGTTTTTGGCACAAATTATACTACATTCAGGGACTCTGTAATTAAGATTAGAAAATGGTTGCCATGAAGCTGTATGTTGGCTAAGACAATCACTGCTTAAATGTCACCTAAGAGCAGGCAGCATTTCATCACTGAGACACACTATACTGCAGCCCATTTCACACTAAGATGCTGTACACTATGGATCTCATACGCCAACTTCTCCTTAATTTTGGGTTACAGCTCCCATCATTCCTATCCACTGGCTATGCTGTATGGTGCTGATGGGAGTTCTGGTCCACAACATCTGGAGAACACCAGGCTGAGCAATGCCTGATGAAAGGAGGAGATGCATTAACTGCGAAACTGAAGGAAAAAGATTTCATTCTCTACAGCTTCAAGTGACTACTCTGTATTAGAGAACTTTAGATATAGAGTTAAACAGGCAAGAATATAACAGCTTACTGTCCCCCAACACCTACATTCTGTTCTGTAAATGCCTTTTCCTCCTGTCAGTATAAACCACCCTATCCCTGCCTTCTCCTTTCCTGATATATATATGATCTTCATGTGAGATCTGCTTTGAAGTGAGACATAATAAGCATTGTATATAAAGTAATTTAGCTTGAGGTTTTTGTTTTGTTTTTTGATGTTTTATAGTGGCTTAATGATAAGATTTGGAGTAGTCTTTGAGAAAAACCCTGCAAGTACCTTAACCACATTATAAAATAACACTTGGCTAAAGAGCTCCAAATGATACACACACTTTAAGACAATACATTGTATGGGCATGTGCATATGAAGTGGAATCAGACACTCGACTTTTTAATATCTTGTGTGTTGGCTACATGACAACTGAGCAATTAATTTAATTATCAGGTTGCCTCTGGGTTTTACATGCCCTTAGTTTATATTAGTGCTGTGCCAAAACCTGTTCCTCAATTTTGTAAAAGATCTCTTCCCCTGTGAAAGAGGCCTCTATTTTATTTATGTATTTATTTGCTCCTTCATTCTCAAGGAGCTTTTGAATTCCTTCAGGATTCTGGTGCACATTTGGTTGAGCTTACTTTCTTGTTGCTAGGTGGCCCTGGCTAGTATGCGAGTGCTGCTTTCCAATAAACATTTTTTCAGCACTCTACCTCTGCTAGCATTTCCTGATATACAACAAACAAACAAAACCATTGTTGTTGTTCAGTCGTTTAGTCGTGTCCGACTCTTCGTGACCCCATGGAGCACGCCAGGCACTCCTGTCTTCCACTGCCTCCCACAGTTTGGTCAAACTCATGCTGGTAGCTTCGAGAACACTATCCAACTGTCTCGTCCTCTGTCGTCCCCTTCGCCTTGTGCCCTCCATCTTTCCCAACATCAGGGTCTTTTCCAGGGAGTCTTCTCTTCTCATGAGGTGGCCAAAGTATTGGAGCCTCAGCTTCAGGATCTGTCCTTCCAGCGAGCACTCAGGGCTGATTTCCTTCAGAATGGAGAGGTTTGATCTTCTTGCAGTCCATGGGACTCTCAAGAGTCTCCTCCAGCACCATAAATCAAAAGCATCAATTCTTCGGCGATTAGCCTTCTTTATGGCCCAGCTCTCACAAAACCATAGCTACCTCAAAATTGGTGGTTCCATGTGACCTATTTATTGAACATTCATCCTGATTTGTTTGCAGGGAAATTAGACACCAATGGCTACTTCATGAGTATGTGTTCTTATTTGTATATGGAAAGTGACACAATGGTGCATCAAAGCAAGTGTTATCCCACACTTTCCAGGGCATCTTCCTATCACCTTGCTTATTGCAAAAAGTTCAATCTTTGGAGGAAGCTGGTTTGTTATGCAAAACCTCCCAGTCAGTTATAACTGTGCTACCTGAATTTGTTGGTATGTGATTGTCACTCTTTTAGCGTTGGGATTCAGTCTGGGAATGTCCAGTGTCTTCTTCAAAGTTTCATTTGAAGCACCAGAAACTGGCTAGTGAATTCCTTGAGATTGGTGTAATCACTTGTTTTGTTTTTAATGGAAGTTACCTTGAAGAAAGTAGAGACATCACCTTGCCAACAAAGGTCCGTATAGTAAAAGCTATGGTTTTCCCAGTAGTGATGTATGGAAGTGAGAGCTGGACCATAAAGAAGGCTGATCGCCGAAGAATTGACGCTTTTGAATTATGGTGCTGGAGGAGACTCTTGAGAGTCCCATGGACTGCAAGAAGATCAAACGCACCCATTCTTAAGGAAATCAGCCCTGAGTGCTCACTGGAAGGACAGATCGTGAAGCTGAGGCTCATGAGGCTCTCACCTCATGAGAAGAGGAGACTCACTGGAAAAGACCCTGATGTTGGGAAAGATGGAGGGCACAAGGAGAAGGGGACGACAGAGGACGAGATGGTTAGACAGTGTTCTCGAAGCTACAAACATGAATCTGACCAAACTGCGGGTGGCAGTGGAAGACAGGAGTGCCTGGCGTGCTCTGGTCCATGGGGTCACGAAGAGTCGGACATGACTGAACGACTAAACAACACAACCTTGAAGAAAAAACGTCACTTATTTCTTTAAAGATCAAAGCAAAACATGAAGATTCAATTGTAAAACAGCTGCCAAGTACTCTGGATACAGCTTCCTCACCTTCCTGTGTTTACAGGAAATCCCAGTTAAGGATGCCATGGCGTATTTAGAAAACACAAGCACCTGGGGGGATGCAAAGTGCCAGAGAGCTGATTTGTAGAATGGGTAGGACACTCACAAACAACGCTTGGCCACTTTGAAAGTAAGGCAAGTGCAATAAAAATACTGTGGCATACCCGTAAGAATTTCTCTGACATTTTCTGTCCCCTTTTATATTTCTTAAATGCTATTGGTTTTCTCATAAATTGCATGGCTGAAAAAATGTGGAAGAAATATTAAGCACAACACTAGTTGTGATGTAGAAGTAAACGCTCAGGAAGTCTTGTAAATTATAGAATAGTATATTGCCAAGGAAGAAATTATACCTTGAACTTTGACTACCACAGTGCATGATGTTTCTTTGAAAGGGAAGAATGATATTTAGGCAAATTAAGCGAGTCTCCATAACACCCTCCTATTCTGCTTGTATACATTTGATCTACAATATGTTCATGCCATGGTTAATGATCTCTAAGTTCTGTTTTTTATTCTATATGGGATTTTTAAAAAAGAAGAGTAGAAGGCGTGGTTTAGGAGTCAGTTAACACTTGAGAATTCAGCTGCGAAATTCACACAGGTAGGGATTGTATGATAAGTCATGGTCTAAGGAGATGAGGAAGAATTTGAGTCTGAAGTCATATGCTAATAAGAGGCAACCATGTTACTAAACCATGGAAGCGAAACAGAGAACAGATTAATAATCAGGCAGATTATATATATATGTGTGTGTGTCTGTGCGCACGCGCGCACATAAATAGTGTAGAATGCAGTATTGGGGAACATTCAGCAGCCAGAATATCAGGACACTCAAAGCAAATCTTACTTAGTAGTAATATCTGAAATATAGGAGCAAAGAAATTAAGATGGAGTCTCTATAATATACTCATGATTCAACAATAGGAGGAAAAGGAATTTCTGTCTGAGGTGTGTTGTTTGATCTTCAACACAGCTATGAATGGCTTCATGTTGGATTAGGAAATCTCTCACTTAGTCCCTGGAGCACTGATTTCTAACCACTCTATGGATAAGTAAGGACACACTGAACGCTGCTCAGAGAATTAATTACTTTCCACGTTCCAGATAAGTGGGCAGAAAGGAAGCATCAGAGGCATAGCAAGAGATGGTAAGATCTCAAGCCTTCTTAGGAGTGGTGCTCCAGTTATGGAAATTTCATGTCCAGGGAGGCTTACTTACAGGGAAGCTTATAGATATATTCTTTCCACAGTTTTAGGGAAATTGCCAACTTCTATTTTGGAGGCTATTTCAGATGCTGATTACTGCTGAGAATGCTATTAGAGGAGGCAGTGGAATATCTGTAATTGCATCTGAATTTATTTGGTTTTGTTGAAATGGTTTTAGGTTTAAATTTGATTTAGGTTTCTTAAACCCCTTCTCTTTAATCATTTTCTGAACTGAATCTACACATTCATGCTTTGATGTTTTAAATAGTTGATGTCATGAAGGGATTTTTTTTAAAAAAATCTTAATTACTTTATTGCTTTATTTGAGGCAAACAAGCTTACTCTTTGTCTCCTCATGCATTTTGGGTGTTATGTGAAACTGGAAGAGGCAAAGTCTTTTCCTTCATTTTGGTAGAGGTGCACCTCCCACCGTAAGACGTGGCCACCCACTAAGAAACTAGGAGGGTTAAGTGCAAACGACATATCCTTCCTTTCTTGTGGTTTCTCTGGACCATCTGTAGTGGCTCTGTGTCCATCGCAAAGGTGTGTGACCTGTCCTGTCCTGACAGGTTCTCTAGAGGAGTCAGAGACTTCCAAAAACTTCATTTAACAAATTGATCCCACTATTGGATGCTTATAGACTGTGTATTATTTCAGTCAAAAGCAGGAAGCTATGTGGATTAAAGACAGGCAGTTGCCAAAGCCCATTACCTAAAGATGGAACATATAATAGGAGCTCTTGGTGTGGCAGGCAACACTGAGGTCAGATTTAATCACTTAGAAATATCAATAGCTGGAGTAAGGCCAAGTGTCATCCTCCTCAAAGGGACATGTCTTCTGACTGCCATGAAAATGATAGCCTTCTTTTGAGGAGGCAGAATCTTGATCGATAATGAATCTCAAATTGTCTTTTGGAGAGGCTTTTAATTATTTGTGACATGCTCATAGAGTTCTGACAAAGATGACAGTTTAATGGAGACCAAAACTTTAAAAAGCTGCATGGTTAAAAATACAGATATATTGTTCAGTGTATGATTTATGAAGGTAGAAAGAAAAAAATAGAATTGGCATCAATTATTTGATTTCTGAAAATATATCCGATCATGTTAATGGCCTTTATTGCTGTAGGTTTCTAATGTGCTTTTTGCTTCTATATTGTTCAAATAGTAGAATTAGGTAGATGGCTAGATTGGATAGGAGTAAATTAATTAGGGTAAAGTGACGCGGGTGGCGCTGTGGGTTAAACCTCAGCGCCTAGGATTTGCCGATCGCATAGTCGGCGGTTCGAATCCCCGCGGCAGGGTGCGCTCCCGTCGTTCGGTCCCAGCGCCTGCCAACCTAGCAGTTTGAAAGCACCCCCGGGTGCAAGTAGATAAATAGGGACCGCTTACTAGCGGGAAGGTAAACGGCGTTCCGTGTGCTGTGCTGGCTTGCCAGATGCAGCTTGTCACGCTTGCCACGTGACCCGGAAGTGTCTGCGGACAGCGCTGGCTCCCGGCCTATAGAGTGAGATGAGCGCACAACCCTAGAGTCTGGCAAGACTGGCCCGTACGGGCAGGGGTACCTTTACCTTAACATACTCCCACAAGAGGTGGTGGATTCTTCTTCCTTGGAGGTTTGGAAGTAGAGGCTGGATGACCATCTGTCATGTATGATCTAGTTGAGATTTTGCAGGGGGTTGGACTAGATGAGCCTCAGGGTCCCTTCGAACTCCACAATTCTCTTATTCTCTGAATAGATTCTTAGTACAATGCACACAGCACTGTTATCTCTAACTTTCCCCATATCTGGCATGCTTAAGTTTGGCTCTTCAATCAGTCAAGTAGGGCGGTTTCAGACAACCACAAACTTTTCGGAGAACGAAGTCTTTAACTCTGCTTATTTAGACTAGTATCTTTACATTAGTACTACGTTTGCATGTAAAATAAATGCGGACTTTGTCTATCTTTAATATACTTGAGTATGTATTAAATGGTTGATGTATTGAAATGCAATATATTAGAATAAAAACAGTTATCCGTTTTATTAATTCTATGCACCTGGATCAGATCTGGTAGCAAATTCATTCCTTTTTCTGCCCAAGAACTCCAGCCAGTAGGGTTTGGCTGTATCTCTGTAGTGGGCAATGAAAATAATCTTATTGCTGCATTAAGGAGTGCTATTAAGGAGTTGTTAGAATTCCATTTGCATGGAATACATTTTTCAAGCATATATATATATATATATATATATATATATATATATATATCTCACAGACTCAGCTTTAGCTTCACAAAGTTAAAATGGACATATGTAGGACATGTGACAAGAGATGACTTAGGCTGATGGGTTAAAGCAGTGTTAGCATGGAGACCCTACAATTTTAAAGACCAAGGGGACAACCACTGATGCAATGGGTGGACAATCTAAAACTAACAGCAGGGCTTATGTGGATGCAGAAAGCAAAAAACAGTGAACAATGATTTTTTTAAAAAGATCACTCAGGAGGCATTAATAAATCTTACAAAGAGCACCATGAAATCTCAGCACACAAATACATTACAATTTTAAATTTGTACATTTTTCAGTCTTCTCCTTTGTGGCAGAATTGTATTATTATTATTATTATTATTATTATTATTATTATTATTATTATTATTATTATTAATTTGTAGAGCTTGGAATCATAATCCTGAGTTCATAGTTAGCTGGTCTGGTTTTCAAATGTGCTGATTGTTCTGAATCACCAGGGGATTTAAATAGATGTGTATTTTAGCATCAAACTTGTTGATCTAACCCCTGTTATGGCTAGTGGATGCTCATATGAGTAAGTCTGGAGTGTGGTTTTGTTTTGCAAGACGAGCTGAATTCAGCTGGTGCAATAGCATCCTCCCAACTCCATTTTTTGAATTAAAAATGTATTTTATTACACTTTCTTTTACAGAAGAAGCATAAACACAAACTAAACAAAACTTGGAGTATAGTTTGTCAATTTGTCAATCACATTTGTCATAATTAAGGGACACACAATGGTAATTCATTGCTGAATTAAGACTTTCCATAGCAAAACATGTGTCATGGGAGGCTGTAAGCCAGCCTTTCTCAACCTGTGGGTCCCCAGATGTTGTTGGACTACAACTCCCATCACCCCTAGCTGGCAAGGCCAGAGCTCAGGGATGATGGGAGTTGTAGTCCAACAACATCTGGGGACCCACAGGTTGAGAACCGCTGCAAGCAATGAGGCTGATTTGTTTATATACTCAATAAACAAATACCATGTACTTAGAAATTTGTATTGCTTGCTCTGCCCTGCTTTGCTGAGTCAAGTGTTTGAATGCTATTTCTCATATATGGATGAACCAAGATTACAAAGTAAGACATGCCCTTGTTTTCCACCTGACTGCTGTTTCCATTCTGGCAGTGGCTATCAGAAAAGAAACCAAGGCTTGAGATGGAATCTTGGGGTAGAGATCCCTCTCAAGTGCTAAAAGTGCCTGCAGCAGATCCATGTTTAGTTTATTATCAATTATGATGGAGATTTCAAGACAGTGCTTTTTTGTTGTTGTTGCCAAAACGATCATATCAGGTTGGTGATGGATCTGTTGGATCCAAATCTGAACCCATTTCCTAGAGAAGGCCCTGTTTGGACCAGTCCATCACACACGCCTGGACCCAGCCTAGCACAGAAAAAAGAAGTAGTTTGAAATAGCCAGCTCCCCACCCTGTCAGCTGGAGTTGCAGCGTTCTGGATGCAGCAGTAATCTGGCACTCCATTCTGCCCCACTGCTCCCAGCTAGGGCTTCAGATTGCTCTCCAACTCTGAGGTCACCCAGTAAATATTACTGAGTAAAGCCTCATTCCCAGAATCTCTTACAGATATACAGAATGCAGTAATAAAATTCATTGGGCTTCATCCACTGTAAGCTCTTCAGCTATATGTCACAAGGAAATAATAAGTGTTCCATAACGGACTACGAGACCTCAGTTGAGCAAAGTATAAGCTTCTACTTAAATATTTTACTCAACTGAGACGGAATGATTTCTCCATCCAACGTTATGTCTAAATGTCAGTCTTCTCATTTTGCACATGAGCTCAGTTATTCACTATCAAAGACCCAATTTAATTGTGCACATCCATGATGTATTAACCGCTTAGTGTTTTCAGCTGAACAAAGGTAGAAAGGTTAATCCAGTATGTCTGATCCCATCATAGGTATTTACATACTATACCATTTGAATCTTTAATAACTCAAACGAAGCTGAATGTTGGAAGATTCAGGGTGGACAAAAGTTAAGTACTTCTTCGCATAGTGCACAGTTAAACTATGGAATTCACTCCCATTAAATGTAGCAATGGATGGCTGCAAAAGAGGATTAGACAAATGCCTGGAGGTTAAGTCTATCACTGACTACTAGCCATGATGGATATGCTCTACCTTCCACAGCAGGAAGGAGTATGCTTCTGAATCATAGCTGCTGAGTATCAGAGGTGGGGAGAGTTACACTCAGATCCTGAATGCAGCTGCAGGCATTTGGACAGCCACTGTGAGAACAGGATGCTGGGCTAGAAGGGTAAAGATAAAGGGACCCCTGACCATTAGGTCCAGTCGTGGCCGACTCTGGGGTTGTGGCGCTCATCTCCCTTTATTGGCTGAGGGAGCCGGCGTAGAGCTTCCGGGTCATGTGACCAGCATGACTAAGCCGCTTCAGGCGAACCAGAGCAGCGTACGGAAATGCTGTTTACCTTCCCACCGGAGCGGTCCCTATTTATCTACTTGCACTTTGACATGCTTTTGAACTGCTAGGTTGGCAAGAGCAGGGACCGAGCAATGGGAGCTCACCCCATCGCGGGGATTTGAATCGCCAACCTTCTGATCGGCAAGTCCTAGGCTCTGTGGTTTAACCCACAGCGCCACCCTAGAAGGGTATTCGGCTTTATTTTCTTACTTTTTTGTTGTTGTTTAGTTGTTTAGTCATGTCTGACTCTTCGTGACCCCATGGAGCATGCCAGGCACTCCTGTCTTCCACTGCCTCCCACAGTTTGGTCAAACTCATGTTGGTAGCTTTGAGAACACTGCCCAACCATCTCGTCCTCTGTTGTCCCCTTCTCCTTGTGCCCTCAATCTTTCCCAACATCAGGGTCTTTTCCAGGGAGTCTTCTCTTCTCGTGAGGTGGCCAAAGTATTGGAGTCTCAGCTTCACGATCTGCCCTTCCAGTGAGCACTCAGGGCTGATTTCCTTAAGAATGGAGAGGTTTGATCTTCTTGCAGTCCATGAGACTCTCAACAGTCTCCTCCAACACCATAATTCAAAAGCATCAATTTCTTACTTTAGCATCATGCTATTACATGCACAGTGACAAAACACATTTATTGTGCTTTGGCTTGCTGTTTATTAAAAAGCAGATTATAGCTTAATGAGACACCTTTATGTTTAGCTGTTAAATGTTTATAATCCACATCCATTTAGTATTAAGCATTTTTACTATTACCATAAATGAATGCCCACAAATTAATACAGTAGATGGGTGCCAGTGTTTGGTCGCAGTGTGGCTATATCCTTTAAAGATTCCTGGGGCTCTACCACTGTGTCCAAAATGCAAATGTTGGAATAAGTAAACTGTCCCTTTAAAAAGAAATTCCAGTTGGTGGTTCTCTAATATACAGGTATCCATCCCCCACACACTTGTACATGCGTTCTACATGTGCATGTCTGCATATATATGTGGTGTTGGGAAATAATTAAATGAATAGAATTACACCAGGAAATGGTGGGAAAGAACTGTAGAGTCCTTGTGGCTTGCAAGGAGACCCTCCCTGGAGCCCAAAGAGGACAGAGGAGGAGCAAAACAATGTGTAAGAAAGAAAATGCCCATAAAAACACGTGTTTAAAAAAATACTGCTGTGCTGCCTTCCTCTGTGCTTCTAATATTGGATAGCTTTAGCTTACTCAGGAATCAAAAGTTCTATATCTCTTTTGTAGGAAATGTATACCTTTCTGTGCATTCTGCCACCCACCCCTAACTCGGACAGCCGCTCCAGAAGGATACCATGGTTGGTGGTGTCGAAAGCTGCTGAGAGGTCAATGAGAATTAATAGGGACACACTTCTCTTGTCTCTTCCCCTGACAGGGAGAGCAAAGCAGCTTCTGTGCCAAAACCTAGAAAGAATTGTGAAGAGGAACTGCAACAACAAGATGCTCATGGAATGCATGTCATGTGACCACCCCAGCCTTTGATCCCCAGCATCTCCAGGTGGGGCTAAGAGAGACTCCCACCTGAAACCCTGGAGGAGCTGCTGCCAGCCAGCCAGCTAGTACTGAGCTAGATGGATCAATGGTCTGAGGTGGTGTAGGGCAGCTTCCAATCATCATATGTTCCTAAGGCTTGTGCCCCTCAATTCTTCAGCTAATTCTCCCTCTCTGTAATATTTTGCCACTACTGCATCCCAGACCTTCGTTGTTTTGACTATCCCACTGCAACCTGGAGAAAGCAGTTCAGCTTTAGATTATCCGGCAGTGTGACCGGTCTGATGGCTGGGGTGGTTGGCTAAGATTGTGGCTCTCCCTTGCCGATAGGATCTTCATTTGCATATATAAGAGAGGGGAAATTCCAGCTCATAGTCGTCTTCCTTGCTCTTGGTTCCACATCTGATAAATCTGCTGGCAAGAATTCTGTGGGAATTTTGTTGAACCTAAGCAGTGATACACCTTAGCGTTGAGTTTTGTTTTTTGAGATAGTGTGTATCTAAGAACATGCACAAGCCATTGGAACAATAGCAACTGTAGAGTTTCTTCACTTGAGCTTCAGGAGTAACAGCATTAGAGGTTTTTTGGGCCAACAGTGGCCTCTAGTGGAACCATTTAGCTGTGTAGTTGATGCTTATCCCATCTGAAAAGCAAACTGAATGTCCTGTAGGATTTTCATATTGCCATAGTTACTAATGGCAATTTTGTTGGTTACAGAACATAAGTCACAGCATGGCACCAAGCTGCTCTCGTGTGTGTGTGTGTGTGTGTGTGTGTGTTTGTTTTAAAAAAACCTTGGATAAATGAGTTTAGAAAGCTGCAAAGAAATATACAGTGATTTTGAAAAAGCTATGAGGGGTCAAAAAAGGGGGGGGAAGCAACAAAGTCTCTTGAGTCTTTTGTTTGTGCATGCATTTTGTAAAATCCATTGGGGTTTTTTTTGCCTCTCCTTCCTGGAACTTTGAAGGGTTCGCAGCTCTGTATTGCCAAACATTTGTGCTTTGTAGATGCTAATACGCCTTTGTTTTGTCCTCAACCTTCTCGGGCGGGCTGAGCTGATTATTACCTTGCTAAACTGCAACCAAAATAATTTCTACAGCCGGGAGCTCTTTGACGTGGATAAAGCGCTTCACACAAACACAGGCTGAATTGCTTTTGTTCTCAGCGGCTCCCATAGGCCAGGCAGATTTTGTCGCTAGCCAATCAGAAGCCAGTTGTTAGGCTACACTTTCTATTTTTAGCATCTTCTATCCACACATGCCCACAGGCTCAGCCGGTTTCACAATGAAAGATAGGAAAATGAACGTCAGCAGAATAAAAGCAAACAGTTCCTTGTGTTTAGTAAAAGCATCTTAGCCCTTGAGTATAATCTGAAGTATTAGAGACCTTTGTTGCTAGCTTTTAGCAGAGGAAAATTGTCAGAAAGATGTTTCTGGCTGTTGCTTTTTTCAAAGGGAAGTGCAGGCACAGAAAAGAATAAAATTAGCAAGATCACTAAACATCAGCATTAATATTTATGACGATCTGCAAAGGTATGGTTTTATGGTTTTGCATTTCAATTGTCACTATTATCCACACTCCCACACTTTAGGATTTGGAATACTGAGTTGGCAACACACACACATGCACACAAAGACATGTCTCCTTAATTTATACAGCTCAAACCGTTCAGTGCCAGCCAATGAG
This sequence comes from Podarcis tiliguerta, assembly GCF_965153285.1. NCBI lineage: Eukaryota > Metazoa > Chordata > Lepidosauria > Squamata > Lacertidae > Podarcis > Podarcis tiliguerta. Next base: position 38,367,841 of record NC_139543.1, on the reverse strand, counting down.
ATTGTTTGTTTTCCAGCATGTTTTTTAAAAACTAACAAAAGAAAACAACAACTTCCCAATTCCACACTTATGAAAATGCAACTGAAGCATTTGAAGTAAAACAGAAGCATTTCTTTTCTGGTATCATGGCTGCATAAAACATGTACATTTTTTTTTAAGTCATAAAATTTTATATTTTAAGTTCTGTGTATTTATAATATTGTGGCAAAGATAAATGACGGGATAAACACCGGTCATCTAAAAGCCTATTGTTATTGTTTATCAAATGACAGAATTAGGGAAATGATAGCATCTAGGTCTTTTGTCCCAATGCAAATTGAAACTGGTTTGGGGAAAACGCATCAAAACACACCATTTCATTTGGAACAGCAGGATAGATACAGGATCAATCTGGATTGTGGCTAATGCTCTATGTACATACACCATCTCCCAGACTAGTGGTGGGAGCACATTGGGTGCAGAGTAGATGGGAGCATGTACACAGCCTGGGTTCACAGGTGTGCCCACAAGAAGGGTCAGAACAGAGGAAGTGAGTTTGTATAATTATAAAGAAATGTCGACAAAAGGATTCCAGTGCTACTAGTTTAACACACCAGTCAGAGGGCCCAATGCAAAAGTGTGCAGGACTTCTGCGTCTCTTAGCACTTTTGTAGTAGGGGGAATCTGGGCAGATGTAGCTTGCTGTACAAGCTGTCTGCCCTAGTCAGGAGGCTTTAGAAGGTGTTCCTATCACCACACAATATCATATGGGGACAAGCATCCTGTTTCGTGTTCCCTCCATTGCCCTCCACAAGTTAGAGGGTGACTCTGAGGTAGGGAACTATTTATGCAAGCTCCCCACGTGTCTAAGAATTCTGGAAAACCAGGTTCCTAAAATGCGCAGGGAGCATAAATGAGAAGAGCAGGCTCCCCACTGCAATTTCATAATACAATAAGAACACATATAAAAACATTGCATATATTTTAAAAAACAGTTGGAAGAATTACCTGTATCTAGTAGCCATTGGTAGCCTCATTTGTCTATTTGTCTAATCCCCTTTTTAGAGCTGTGGGAAATAAACACGAGGTCAGTGTATGGTCACTGCCACCACCTCACAAATAGGCTTGCACCCTTAGCTACTGGCCATTCCCATTACTGACTCACCTCTCTACTCAAGGGCATCAATTTGAAATGATGACCACCTTCATCTTTGCATACAATGACATCATATAGTATGCATCTGGACTACTAGTAGGGTGTAGTCTCTATGGAGAATTATATTTATTAGGGCAATCATATTGGAGAGCAAATCTCGGTTCTCCCAAACCAACAATGTATTGAAAACAAAAATCTGCTTTTACTTTACTGTTATCAGGATAACAACATCTGATTCTTTTCACAGCTATCATATTTTTCGTTCTATAGGACGCACTTTTCCCCCTCCAAAAATGAAGGGGAAATGTGTGTGTGTCCTATGGAGTGAATGCAGGCTTTCGCTGAAGCCTGGAGAGCGAGAGGCACACCGACCCCTCTCGCTCTCCAGGCTTCAGGCAGCTTTTACTTTACTGTTATCAGGATAACAACATCTGATTCTTTTCACAGGTACCATATTTTTCGTTCTATAGGACGCACTTTTCCCCCTCCAAAAATGAAGGGGAAATGTGTGTGTGTCCTATGGAGTGAATGCAGGCTTTTGCTGAAGCCTGGAGAGCGAGAGGCGCACCGACCCCTCTCGCTCTCCAGGCTTCAGGCAGCTATCCGCAAGCCTTCGGAGCGCTCCAAATTTTTTTTTCTTTATTCCCCCCCCTAAAAACTAGGTGCGCCCTATGGTCCAGTGCGCCCTATGGAGCGAAAAATATGGTATATAAGAATGCAAGAAGGAACCCAGTCCAGCATCTCCTTCTCACAGTGACCAACCAGCTGCCTTTGTTAAGCTCAGAGCCAGTGTGGTGTAGTGGTTAAGAGCAGTGGACTCGTAATCAGGTGAACTGGGTTCCCATCTCTGCTCCTCCACATGCAGCTGCTGGGTGACCTTTGGGCTAGTCACACTTCTCTGAAGTCTCTCAGCCTCACTCACCTCACACAGTGTGTGCTGTGGGGGAGGAAGGGAAAAGGAGATTGTTAGCCGCTTTGAGATTCCTTCGGGTAGTGATAAAGCGGGATATCAAATCCAAACTCCTCTTCTTCTTCACAAGCAGGACATGAGCACAGTGACATGGTCCCACTCATGAGCAACTTTCCTTGATACTGGATGCAATAGTAACTATAAATAGTAACATAGGTAAGAATGCCATTATCAGGATTGTCTGGTTATGTGATTTTCATGGCACCTAATGGATAGTGCTTGTGACATCACTAATGACCAGTGATACAACTTTCTCCCCTAACCATGCCATGCTATGAAAATAACAATCCACTTGCAAAGAAAAGGACATCCAGCAGAAAATGAAACAAGGTAACATATGGAGAATCCTCTTCGGAGTTTTACCAAATGATTAAGACTTGAGTCTAAACTTGGGACTCATTGCTGGGATGAAACTAAGTATCCATTGTCATTCAGTCTTTGAACAGACAAAGGGAAACAGTAGTATATCTATTCTTCCTCCTCTGAAAACAAATACTCTAACTCCACAACAAGGCTACCTGCAACTATCCCTTATGGATAAACTGGGTGGGTGCTTGTTTTTCCAACAATATTTATATCCCATCCTTATATCACAAGAACAACATGCAAGGAACAATAATATATCTTTTAAAAACAAACCCATTAAATAAGCATAAGCACAGGTAAAATTCAGTTACATTATTATGCTATTGCCTTTGAATTGTGAATAATCTCATAAAGGATTTAATCAAGAGGAGGGCCAGTCTTTGAACTTCACATCTGAATAAACCATAGGAAAATCTGATCCAAATATACATGTATATGCAGAGCTTGAAACTTGCCTGTGTTATTCAGCGACAACTAGAAAGTGGTGCTATCAACAAAGATGTCGCCTTGGGCTCTTTCCTCTAGGGAGGCAGGATATAAATTTAATAAAATAAACATTAGATGTAAGTTCTTATCTTTGTTGGACACATCACCTAAGGCATCAGGAGTTTACAATATGATTTTTCCTCCTTTCCTCGTTCCTTACTTCCCATCTCACTCACTCACTCAGTCACTCACAAACACACACAGCAGCTGCACCATGTTCCATGTCTGAACCTGCTCCTGTGAATGCTACCCCAGCTTAAAGGCATAGGCCAACATGTTTTAACGGCTAATAAAAGTTAATTTGCTTAAAGAAATACTTGAGATTAATAAACGCTCACAAAGCCAGAAAATCATTCCAGCTATTCATTTTTCTTCAGTTTCTTTAGCTTTGAATTATTATGCAAGGTTCTTCCCCTTTCCTATTACCTATCGGAATACAGACACATTTCGAAATTAGAATCTTTAATAAATATTTCACATGGTGTTGAAGGCTCTCTCTTGGCTTGTGGGGTGTCCACTTAATGTACAGATTAAACTAAGTTTTCACAGAGTCAGCTCACCCAGCAGGAATTCTGCTGATCCCATTATGTGCTGTGATGTGAGAGTGAAGATCGTGCTGCATAAATATTCATTTAGCATCTTTTGAGATTTCACTCCTCATTCATTTGCTGCCTGACCCCCTTTGCCATTTCTCCCCTGCATAATCATCACTGCTGAGCAAACCAATTGGAGGGGGGGAAATGAATTTGCAAGATTAAAACACCAGAGAGAAAACAGATTCATGTGCACGGGAAGGAGAGCAAGGAGAAGTCCATTCAGGATCATTTGCTTAGAGGTTTAAATCTATGGTCTGGTATATCTTGCCTTTATTCTCTCCTGTGTCTGCATATGCAATCAGATTAAAATTCTGCCCCAAAGGATTGGTAGCAAGAAACTATTTCTAATCATGTTGACAGATGGTGAAAACATAGACTATCATCCTTCCTCATCCGGGTGCAACATCTGCATGCAGAGGACTCTCCATAGCAGTCAGTGGAGCCATATTCCCCCTCCCTTAGGGAAAGCACTCATATTTTCAGGTTTAGAAATAAGGACTTCAGGGCGCTGGGGCCATGAGATTTCATTCCCCTGCCATTTTGAGTGCTTTCCCTTAACCTTGACTCAAAAAGTCTTCTCTTTCTCTCTTTTTCTGAATGAAAAGGTGATCTGGCACAGGAGCAGTCACAAAGGGTGAATTTGGCTGCAAATGTACAAATATCCTGTTGGTTCAGAGAAGTCTCCCACCCTCTCTTCAGATACTGTTGACCCTCCAGATCAGGCATCCCCAACCTGTGGCCCTCCAGATGTTTTGGCCTACAACTCCCATGATCCCTAGCTAACAGGACCAGTGGTCAGGGATGATGGGAATTGTAGTCCAAAACGTCTGGAGGGCCAAAGGTTTGGGATGCCTGCTCCAGATGATATAAACAACCATTATCCACACAGTTCCAGGCCAATCAAAGCTTCAATATACACCTATTGATGGCCTTCCTGGAGACCTAAAGGGGAAATGCAATAAAATATTCTACCCAGTGTAGAAAAGTCAGTCACATGCAACCTCTTCCTCCCTTATTCATCAAGCCATGGACTTTTCCTTTGTTTCTGCATGGAAAGCACTTGTAAAAACCATTCCAAGGTCTATAACTGTCTGCATATCCTAGCTCTCCCTCGCTCGGTGGTCTGGAGTCCTGCTTCTTCCAGTCAACGGGGAAGAGCTTAACAGTACAGCACCTGCTTTGTGTGCAAAAAGCCCTAGTTTCAGTCTCAGTATTTCCTGAAATCCTGGAGAGCTGCGCTCCAGCCCTTTCCCTGGAAAGGTTATAGCCAAGGATCTTACCCAATCTCTCTTGAATTCTAAGCCTAAACTTTCCCACTGGGCTACAGCACCACCTAGGGCCTAATCAGTATAGGAACAACAGCAACAAAGAGGACAGCACCCCATAGTACATGGTTCTGAATGAGTTTTGAGGAACTTATTTATAAAGAGAAATGTTTAGGGCTTCTAAATAAAAACCAAAACTGCTTGGGACAACTTTTCTTCTCCAAGGTACCCTTCCTAGCAGTGTGTCTGAGTTTGCATTGTTGAAGGACTAGGCTCTGTGACATCTGCCTAATGCTCCAGCAGTTGCCACCCATGTATTTATTTGTTTGAGCTACTTATATACTGCTTAATTACCCAAAGTTTCTAGGTGGCGGCTCTGATGCTTTCCAAGCATGGCTGTTGAAGAGTCATGATTGGCAAGCATCACAGTGGTTGGTGAAAGGAGCTGCCAAGGATTTTGTAGAAGCTGGTGGTGTATCAGTTTTTGCTTTTATAGCTATCCTTGTGATTTAGCTTTGCTGCTGATAGTAGCATAGGACTGCTGCCGCATTATAGTGTCCCAGTGATGGGGTAGTCAGCCTACTAAGCAGCTCATCGTTCTAATTAAACTGACTTATAAAATGGTTTACAGCACCACAGCCTGCACAGAGATGTGTCACATCACATCTGAGCATATCAGTCACGTTAGATTACATGCAGCTCAGTCAATCGGCCAAGAGAGTGATGCCATATGTAGAGATTTTTTGGGTGCTTTGGGCTTCAAGCCCTTACAGCTGTAGGTCACAAATACTTGCGATCATGAGGCAATGGCAGAAAAGAGAAGGGAGGTGGAATGGAAACATAGAACTCGTAGATGCTGCAAGTCTCAACACTGTATTGTCAGTGCAGTGCAGTTTTCGGAGAAAGGAAAATGGAAAATACCTTGCACAGCTATACGCTGAATGTTCAGTGTTGAGACTTGCAGCATCTACGAGTCTATTTTTTATTAAAATTTCACATTCAGTAGGTAAGCATTACTAGAACTTACTAACTTTTGACTTTCTTTCCCCCCCTAAAATCTATGGTTTTGTTACAATATATTCTCATTTCATTCTCCTACAACCCAGTGAAGTAGGCTTGATTAATGGGCAGTAACTCCCCCAAAGCTATTAGTGAATTTCGTGGTTGAATAGGGTTCTGAAACTGGCAGCTTGGCAAAAGACTTTATAGTGTGAGTACAATAGATGTTTTCTTCCCTATTTGAAGTATTATTAAATAAATGAGGGTAAGCAAAATGGTGCAGTGTCTCCAGTTGCTAAATAAATTCTAGGTGTAAAATGTTGGAAGTATTTATTATTTAGGAGGCACATTATTTCAGTTGGCCAATTGTCAAATCAAGTTTCCACCTTCATGGAAAATTCTGCTTCCCATGAGGAAGGTATTGTCAACCGGGATTGGGGAAGGCTCCTCTTTCTGAAGCCATGGCAAACCATTGACAGCTGCTGTAGACAATACCAAGCTGAATAGACCATTTTGATTCATTATAAGACCTGTTTCTATATTCATAATCAAGCCAGAAAGATGTCAGGGAAGCTAACTCTCACGTGATTTTCCCCTCCCCTACTCCCCAAATTCCAGATGTACTAAACAGAGACGAGCTGAGAGTTGTTAAAACAACATATTGTTCTGAAGCAGTATTAAGTCTTTATTCTGACCTATATGGGCTGCCAGTTTCTGGCTTGATAATGTTTGAACCTACCTGCACGTCACCCAGGCTATTAATGGAAGAACCCCAATAGTGGTCATGAAGCATTTTCTTTTTCTTTTTTTCTTTTTTGTAGCTTTATTCCTAGAGGAAAGGTAGAAAAGTTGTGTGTGTGATCAGCTTTAAGAACTGCCAGAGCTGCAGAATCCCTGTTCACACTGAGGTGCGAGGTAGTGCCCCAACCTCCACACAGTCATTATGCATCTAGACATTGGTTCTTATTTGACCAAACCAACTGGAGGGAACCAAACTTGAAGAGGAGTACAAAAGATGCTTGAGACAAAGTATACAAGCATTTCTGCCAGAACGTTTTACTTGCTTCCATTGTGATTTCCATTAATTTACCTTGTTCATAGGCTAAAAGGCACCTTAGGCATGAAGAGCACAGCATGCTCTTCAGCCGCACTGCAGAGCCAGTTCGTCATTCAAGAAAATGAAAAGATCACCTTAAGCTGCTGCTTTGAAGTTTCACTGATGTGTTTTTCCCCTAACACATTTCCTCCCACGTGGAAAAAGCTTGCCAAAAGCAATCCCAGGAGAGTAAAATATGATTTGGCTAACTGAGATGCATCTGACTGTCAGAGATTGTCAGCAGATCAAATAGGTAGGTGGGTCAGGTTGTTTTTCCACAGAAATTTTGCTTTAAAAAGCCATGTTTTCCAGCTTAATTATGCTATTCATTTATTTCAATGGTAATATCTAGGGGAGATGTTAGTATGGTTGTATTTTTTTCTTGTTTTATCTTTTTGTAAACTGGACCATAAAAACTGAGCACATGATTGAAAAACTACACTGAGGATTATTATAATCTCCTGTAGTGAAATAGGTGAAAATTTTAATAAGACCAAGTGTGCAGTACTTAGTATGTTGATGTAAGTACACCAGCTTTTCTGAGTCAATACACCATTTATATTTTACATGGTCTGGTTTCAATAATAAGATTATTATAATTATTCCTATTTTGTATGCCTTATGGATGCCCTGGTGACCTTTCCCCCTCACTGAATCTGTTCTTTTGACTACATTGACCTGAAGGCCTCTTGAAAAAAACAACTTTGTGACACACACACCAGTTCTTATGACTTTCCTACACATATTTGGGATTTCATCCTCAGCTCCAGAAATTGCCACTGGCTATCTATGATATTTTGCTTGCTGTGGAAATAAATGTTTCTCTGTATGGTTCATTATTTTATTCCTCTAACAGCTTGATAAGCTCTTTCAAAGCAGATCGCTTTATTTACAGCTTTCTGATTTTCCAGGAATCAGCAGTACTTAGGTCAAATTTTGTACCATCCAAAAAACCCTTGTTTATAGATCTCAGGTTATTTTTGTTTATGTCTTTGTTCCACTTTAAATGAAGGTTTCTAGGTGGTTGGAATCATACAGGAAAAAAGAAATGCATAAAATCCATGATAGAAATTAGTCAAAATATCAGAAAAATATATAACAATGAACAAAATAAAATACTGGAGAGGAAAAGAAAATCAAGCAGAGGTCAGGCCACTGACAATTAAACCATGCTGAGAATAATAGCTCTGTGAGAGGAATAGGGGTCGCCTAACAATTCTCAGCACCTTTAACAAATTACAGTTTGGATTAAAGTGGTATAATACTGATTTAAACATAGTGCAGATGGGTCCTATGCCTATTTATGTTTTGTGCTTTGGAGGGTGGAAATTATGTGACCTCTGTTGCTCTTCACAGAATTGTAGAGTTGGAAAGGGCCATCTAGTCCAACCCCCTGCAATTCAGGAATATTTTTGCCCAATGTGGGACTGGTGTCAGCGGTGCTTTTTTTCTGGGGGGATGCAGGGGGATGCATACCCCTAAACATTTTGTGAATCTAAGTTTGGCCTCACTGAGGGGCAGTATTTCAATATGAGTAGGAAAATGAGAGTACTCCTAAACAATTTTTTTAAAGAAAAAAAGCATTGGGTGTCAATATGAAACTGTCAAAATTTGAGGTGTTGTGCAGGACTGTTTAGCAGTAGCTGATTGGTAACAAGTTCTGAAACAGGAGAGAGAAACTATTGTTTTTAATGGGTCTTTAGACAGGTCTTGGATCAGGTAAATTCATTTTGATTGCTCTGGGAAACGGCAGACTGATAAGCTGGAGGTTCTGGTTAGTGAAGAATGGGCACTCAGCTGTCAAGAAAAATAACTACCAGTTGGGAAAAGGCATTGGGAAAATCAGTTGATGAAGGAGGTGTGAGGCAAAGGCTAGAGAGCTGCAGTCAAGGTGGATAGCAGAGACCTGAATATTAAGGTATTCATCCTTGGTGTGTAAACAATATATTGCTAGTGAAGATCAGAGGAAGGGTTGGACCAAGAGTCTGCCCTGTGTAAAGGTCTTAACAGAAGAATGTTACACAAGTGGGGGGTTGTTGTTTTAAAAAAGTTAGCTAAAGTGTCCAAGCGGCCAGCAGTAATATTGAATCAGAGTTGGAAGGTACCGAATGGCCATCTTGTCTCACCCCCTGCAATGCAGGAATCTCATCTAAAGCATTCATGACAAATGGCCATCCAACCTCTACTTAAAAACCTCCAAGGAACTTCAGAGGGAGTCTGTTCTGCTGTCAAACAACTGGAGGAGCCTCAAGACTGTCACTGCCAGTTGGAGTAGGTTGTAACTGAATTTTGCTGGTGCGGCGATTTAGAGAAACTAGATAGATGGTTGACTTCAGGCTTGCAGAAACTATGCTTCCCACTTTTAATAGAAACCCAGTCAAAGCCAGGTGCAAAGTAGTGGCTCAAGGGGCAGGGAATTCTTTAACACAGAATTAAGGAACAGGATGCCCCTGTGCACATGCTCAAACCAGAAATTGGTTTTCAGTACTGGAACCAAACTCACAGTCCTGTCTGTCACACAACAATCCTCTCCTGGACCCCCATCTTACAGCTTTCATAATCTCAGCAGCCTAATTTTAGATAGAGGGGGAAAGGCCTTTCTATTGCTGCTATGATGCAAAAATTGGGAGAGAGTAATTCTTGGTAATTGATTACAAATCACTCTGTCTCAAAATCTTCCAATCAATCATAGCCTACCTTCCGCTCATTCCTGTACATAAAAAGAAACACGACAATTCTTAAATATCACCATATTGATTTCCTGTAGGAGCCTTTAAAATGTACATAGGCATAATATTAACAAACAGATTAGTTAGGCTTTTAATAGAGTAGCACGTGCCAAGAAACCAGGGGGGAGGGAGATACACAGAAATATATACTGCCTTTTAAAGCTTGGGGGGGGGGGAGTTTTTTTACACTAAGGCACACATGTTCCCTAGTCCTCTTATCTAGAAATGTTAAGCTGCACAATTTAAATGCACTGTTATCCTATTTATTTTTATCTATGGTATAACACTGATAATATTTTAAATCATTTTTACACTGAGCAGAAGAACATACCGGTAACTGTTTTTGATTAAGTACACAGTCTTACTGGCCACTTGGTGGCACCATTGCTCCCTCAGTTTTGAATACTCAGTACTATAAACTACTGCACACGATTACTGTTTTGTAGGTTGCCCCATTGAAACCATTATGATCCCAGCTACACAGTGGGAGAGGCTAAAACATACAAAATATATTGCTGTACACAGGCTGAAAGATTACAAATAGTAGTTGCACATGCAATATAGAAGCCAAGGTTGGTCTTGCATCCACTGTCAAAACGCTCCCACCTGAGGTTCTTCTAAATGTATATTTTATTAACATCATTTTGCATAAAATGGAAACAAATGTGGTTCATTAAAAGAAGGGTTCATTTGTTGCATGGATACTTTGCTCGGGCATAGCACACATACTTTGCATATGTAAGATTTTTATATGTATAATGTTTGTGTGTGTGTCTATACTCTCTCTCTCTCTCTTTCTCTGCTGTTCTCAGTATAAGGATGGTTCATATGTTCATAATTCCTAAATTCTTCAAGGGAATATGCTGTTTTCAAAAAGGCCATGCACTTCCACCCCCTCAACTCCCCCCCTAAGAATCTGTATTCACATCCTCTGTCAGAACACTAGATGGCAGGCAGTACTTGATTTCTTTCTAAACCCCTTTGTGCCTGCTGAATTTATTGAATCACCTTCTCCATTTTCTCATATAGGTAATAGGAGAGTCTTTTTTAAAAAAAGCAACATGAACATGAGAAAGGACATGCCTGTATCTGCTTAGCAAATGTAGTTGACTAAAAGAGCTTGTTTTAGCAGACAGTTAAACTTGGAGTGCTTTATCTCTGTTGAAGTTCCTGGGAGTTTTTAAGAAAATGGAAGAACTTCAGCCTAAACTGCTAGAAGCCTAACAGTCTAGGCTTCTCATGGAGCAGTTTAGATTTACTTGGTATGGTGACCCATTTATTGTTACATGATTTTTGGCCCTTAGGTCTTGAACAGCCATCGGTTTTTAATTGCTACTTTGCCTATTTTGTAACAATTACTCCAGGAAAACATCCCTAATAATGTTGGCCTTTATATAGTAGTTAACAAAGCTAGTCACGGTTTAGTTTATGCGAATGTAAGAACACCAACCATATGATTGCAGGATATCACTTCAGAAGCTATTCTAAAAACAAAAGCATAATGAACTATGAATATTTTAAATAGTTTTATTCAAGTCCATTTTGACAAGTATCAGTGGGATGACTGAGCTTATATTTTGTCAACAAGCACGCTAGTGCAGGGTTTGATTGCTGTTGTTAAACATGGGCTGCACACAACATATTTTTTAAGCATTGTGATAACACTTCAATCATCCATCGCTTCTCACAGAGAATTCTGGGAGCTGTAGTTTGTTAAGAGTTCTGAGACCTCTAATTTTCTCATAGAGTTAAGACTTCCCAAAGTTCCCTTTGAAGAGGGCCTGATGGTTAAACCACTCCCAAAATTTCCCTCTCAAAATAGACTTCATTTATCCAATACTGGAAGTGACTTAAAATCAGATAGTCTGAGTGCGTGGAATATACCTTTTTTTCTTACTTATTTAAAACTCCTCATAATATTTCATTAAACAGTTTGGCAAGCATTTCATTTTAGTGGACATAATTTCTAGATTTCACTAAATGAGTCTGTGCTATTTCATTTCAGTAAACATATTCACATGCAGGGATCCACAAAGGAAATCTTTTCAGTCTGAACACCTCATAAATCAGTGAGAGCCAGGATCACATCATGTTTAGACTGTTTAGAAAAATGAAGAGGGCACTAGCATCTTTTCAGGGAGATATATTTTGCTCTCTTTAGGGATGTAGGAAGGCACTTTTCATGGTGACACGAATCACTCAAAACTGAGTGAGCTCCATTCACACAAATTTCCTCTCCTTGAATTTAGGGGATAAAAAATTTGCCAAATATTCAAAGTCCCCCTCACACTTCAACCCTCCATGAAACAAGCTATGATGTTTAGGTCAGCCCCTTAAAGGTTTTTACAGGATGTATCAGAAAACAAGATAGATGATATCAGTTGCACGGCTGACCTTCTGCAGTTTTTGGAACCAATACACTATAACAATCATTTGAAAATGGCAGTTGTTAAAGAGGGGGAATGAATGTGGAATGAAAACCTGAGGACTAGGTGGGGTTGGGCGATGCACCTGGAAGGTGTGCTCTGGGTGAGTGCATAATGTAGAGGTGTAATATAATGATGATGGTGGTGGTGGTGGTGATGATGATGATGATGATGATGATTTATTACTTATACTCTGCACATCTGGCTGGGTTTCCCCAGCCACTCTGGGCGGCTTCCAACAAGAGATTAAAAATACATTAAAACATCAGTCATTAAAAACTTCCCTAAACAGGCCTGCCTTAAGATGTCTTCTAAATGTCAGATAGTTGTTTATTTCCTTGACATCTGATGGAAGGGTGTTCCATAGGGTGGGTGCCACTACTGAGAAGGCCCTCTGCCTGGTTCCCTGTAGCTTTGCTTCTTGCAGTGAGGGAACTGCCAGAAGGCCCTTGGCGCTGGACCTCAGTGTCCGGGCAGAACGATGGGGGTGGAGACGCTTCTTCAGCTATACTGGGCTGGAGATTGCACTGGGCACACAAGTTAAGGACATGGATTTTCAGGGGTTAGTTGAAGGCCCCTTCTTTCGGAACTTGTTCCCCAATATATTTGTGTTTGGATGACAGGAAATCTTTTCAGATCAACAAGTATCTAAACTCTCTTACCTTCCCTAAATTGTGAAGAGCATTTATAGTGGTGCACCCTAATCTCCTGCCAGGAGCATTAATGGAGGGTTGATTTAGCCAGACCCCATTGGAAGAAAGAGCATGCCTCCTGTGGCGAGATCTGGTAGGAGTCCCTTTGTTTATTGCATATAATATAATGGCATTAGGAAGGGTTAGATCTTTGCCCTTTTGAAAAGCATTTACCTGTTAGCCAGATCAGCATTATGTTGGAATTCTGTATGAAGGGAGAGGTCAAGAGGATATCCTTTTTTTAAGTTTGGCTATCAAGATAGGAGTTCTGATCTCAGAGTGGGTTTTGGATGGATTGAAGGTTTTGTATGTCTTGTTTGTATTATGCTTCTTGGTACGTGTAATACTCTTTTATTTGGGGCCTGTTACTCCAGTTACAATGTGTCTATCACCATATAAATAAATCTGATCTGACTGTAATATGCAGTGAAGTGCTGTAAACAAAGAGCTGGGAAGGAAAGCCAGAAGTTGGCAGGGCAATCTGTTTATTAAACTGATAAGTCTTAATCAATTTAGCTCAATTAAGGAAAAAACCTGCTAGATGAAAATGGAAATGTTTATAATATCTACATAGTTTAGTTATATACTCATTGGTGCATAACATGTTTGTAAACCATTTGTGGCACACCCAGCTGTACTGGGTAAAGTATACCAAGAAAGTATGTCTAATGGCTTAGGTATATAAACCATAATTTGCACCATGTGTACATTTGTAATAGTGAGAAGGATTGTTTCAAATTTCCATTGTCACTTTCTATATTAGCGAGGAGGGAGGAACATAAATGCTTATAAGTTGCAAAGTCAATTTGGATTGCCTAAAAGGATATATATTTTCTCTGGGGCCTGCCAAATTACATCACACACACATAATCAAGTTATCTTATTTGGGGAAAGGCACCTGGGGAGTATGATGAGAGCATTTATTGGCCAGCCTCTGCATGGGGCAGAACCTATGAGTCTGAATTTGCAAAGCACACTAGAATTTCATGGAGAACAAGAACCAGCAGATTCACCACGTATTCAGTTATAGGGTTTACTTGTGTATGACGTGATGATGCCCACAAGCCTAGGTAACTTAGAAAGTGGATCTAAGAAATTCATAGGAAATAGATCTGTCTGTCAGTGACTCTTAACCACAATAATTCAATGGTACCTCTGTGGATGGAGGCAATATAGATCTGAATTCCTGGTTTTGAGATCAAACCAAAGGATAAGACATCACCTTCCTTTTCTGATTTTAGGAGGAAAGGGTGGATGGTTGATTCTATTTCCAGTCTGTGACAGCTTCATATGTTTTTATGTCACATTTCTGCATCAATTGGCGACTTTTAAAAAGAAATCCATATATTTAAACATGTATTTGAGCTCAAAGAGCAACCTTCTACAATATTTGTTTTTAAGCATGTCCATTATTTGAGCTGAGAACTGCATTACGAAAATTGGAGAAGTGTGAAATCCAAAGGATTATTGCACTCAATTCTGAACATTGTTTGAGGTGAGATATATATCATGCCAGCATGAAGAAGGGCCATTCTCCAATGGTTAAAACACATGGTTTGCATGCAAAATGTCCCCAACTCAGTCCCTGGCAACTTCAGTTAAAAGGGTATGATAGGTGATGGAAATGGATAAAAGAAGCTGATGGGAATGACCTCTGCTTGAGATCCTAGACACATGCTGTGGGTTGAATTAGACAGTCCTGGCCTTGATGGCAAATAATCTGAACCGGTATAAGGCTGTGTTCCTAGTTGTACAACTAGAAATAATAATGTTTGGCAACCATATCAAAATCCTGAGTTGGCCATGAGACATGTTGCAGGTATTATCTTGATCCAGCTAAGCAAGGCAGGGCTGTCGCAGTACAGTCACAACTCATGTGAGTTTTACCGTAGTTTTCTGTGTATTAGGCAATGTTTTTCTATTATAACAAAATGTTAGAAATTGGGGGTTGTCTTGCACATGTTCAGAGGGGGGAATGTGTGAATGGTTGCACCTGTGAGCAGGAGATTCTCAGTGGCGATTGGGCAGGTGATTGGTGGCTGTGACAACTGCTGCTGGCAGATGATTTGTTGTGATAGGCAGTGTTGGTCAGGCAGGGGAGAGATTTTCCGCAATCCCCCCTGCAAAAACTCAACAACTCTCAGCAATCCCCCCTCAAGAAAAGCTTAAAACTCTGGGCAATCTCCCCCATTTCTTAATTTGGAGTTTCAAAAAATAGGTGTTGTCTTGTGTTGTACATGGAAAAATATGGTACTTTCCAGAGGCAACACACAAACACAAAATCATGCATAGCCAAAAACTGCCTGCTGGAAGTGAGGGCAGCCCTGTGCAGAGGATCTCTGCTGCAACCATCACTGGGAAGGCCACTGCCACCAGTTGAGCCAAGCATGTATAATTGAATTTGTGCAAGTAAAGTGAATGTGTGTTGTGACTGCACTCTATATCTAAAAGCCTGACTTGCCATCCTGCATTCATAAAATCCAAACTTCAACACAAATAGAACAAAGGATGCTCAAAGGGGCTTTTTGTGTGAGAAGATCTCCTTGGTTGAAAGTCTTAAGCATGTGTTTTCATATGGGGAAGATGTTGTATTTTCAGCACTTCAAGAAACGAATATTGCAACAGATTAGTATTAAAAGAGTGGTTTAACTATTTATAAAAAGCTATTTGAATGGCATAGTGGAAACGTTGCAAGATTTAGCCTTGGGCAAGACTATATGGTTTGAACCTACCTAAGATAACATTTCCTACTAAAAGTGTTGGATTTCCTCTTCATGTGCCTGTAGAAACATTTTGTAAACCCCCTCTATGCTTTCACACACATACCTAGTCTCTTTCAACTTCAGCCATGATAAAAGCATTAGCCAAATATTCAAAGTCCTAACATGCAGAAGGAAAAAACATGTACAAGCCTATTTGCTATCACTGCTCAAATGTATGATCACATTTCCAGTGGTTTAAACTGAGCCAACATGAATATCTTAATACTCAATTTTACTTGATTTATTACTCCAGCTTGCTCCTACACAAACAAAACAATATAAAAAATCTACCCATGGGGGGTGTCCTTTTGTTTTCGTAAGATATTCATTCCCCCATTTCTTCTGAAATTTTCCAACTCTTTGTTTCAGGTATATATGGCATGCAAATACACTTTGAAGTCTTATTAATTTCAGTGGCAGAGCTTTAAGTACATGTTTCATCAACAGAACTTCAAAGTGCTTAGTTTTGGCTAGATCATGCCCCACCTTATTCCTAAAGCAACTGAATTGGTTAAGAGCGACACGTTCATCCTTTGAACAAAGCAAAGGTAAGAAAGATTTTCCCTAATGACTATGTTTTTAACTATCTTTGCTACATCATGAGAGTAATCCTGTTGCTTCCTTGGGCCCATGAAATTGGTGGACATGCTGATCCACCATCAGAGAGGGACCACCCCTAGTTGGTGACAAGTTTCTTACTTTCCCAATCTTAAATTTAGTCCTCCACCTGAAAATTCACCAGCATTTTTGTGTGAATTTATCGTAATATACACAATTTTCCAGGGAATTTTGCCCAACATATATTCCCCAAGGGTTCTTCTAATACAGTGGTACCTTGGGTTACATACGCTTCAGGTTACATACGCTTCAGGTTACATACGCTTCAGGTTACAGACTCCGTTAACCCAGAAATAGCACTTCAGGTTAAGAACTTTGCTTCAGGATGAGAACAGAAATCGTGCTCTGACGGCGTGGCAGCAGCAGCAGGAGGCCCCATTAGCTAAAGTAGTGCTTCAGGTTAAGAACAGTTTCAGGTTAAGAACGGACCTCCGGAACAAATTAAGTACTTAACCCGAGGTACCACTGTACTGGCAAACAAGTAACTTTGGACTGAAAGAAGGTATGGGCCTGAATGTGGTTTAAATTTATTAGGAAGCATGAAAATATACAGTCCAGAAGATAATAAAGAATGATAATGAAGAACTGCATTTCAAAATTCAGAGACGTGTGTTTCCGTTCATGTATTGTTTTAGAAAGTGTGAAGTGGAAAGTTTGCCTTTTAATGCAAATGGAATCGGATTTCTCTATCCTTAGTGACAAGCTGCTGGTATGAAGGTGGAAAGTTCCATCTCATGATGCTAAACAAAATCTAATTAATCTTATCATTGTATTGTATTGTAATCAAAGGTACCATTTGAAAGCTTAACTTAGGTGGATGTGTATCTGGAAACTAACTTGTAGAAATCTGAGCATCTCAACACTGGTATGTAAGAGGCTTGTTTTAGTTGAGAGAAGGAAAATAGGATCTCCTTCCATCTATTGTAGTGCAGTTGGAAAAGGAATTGGCAGAAGGTGGTCATGTAAAATAATATAAAACTTAAGATTGTTCCATTCCTGCAAGGAGGAGAAATCCATTCCAAATAGTTCCTTTGGGCATCAGCACTCCTTCTTGGAGAAGAAATGAAGAGCTAAAGTTGGTAACTATCAAATTCTGTCAAATAGTTGTTTGCTGAATAAACATAATTGGTGCAGGAATAGAAGCCATGATGCTGGGAAGATGAACTAATAATAATACTGACAAAAATCAATGAACCCATGTACAAGATCAGTAATACTCCTTTTGATAAAATTATGTAAATTATTAACTTCCATAAGTATGGAAGTTTTCAGTTGAAAATCAGAAATACATATGAACAGGTGGCAAATTGGCAGATTTGACATTGGATATATTTATGTAAAGGGGTGTAAGTTTGCAGGGATTTGCTCCATGGTGAATTTCCCCATAGAATTACAAATATTGTTGCATCCATGGC
Source organism: Podarcis tiliguerta (assembly GCF_965153285.1). Classification (NCBI taxonomy): domain Eukaryota; kingdom Metazoa; phylum Chordata; class Lepidosauria; order Squamata; family Lacertidae; genus Podarcis; species Podarcis tiliguerta. Next base: position 38,350,286 of record NC_139543.1, on the reverse strand, counting down.
AAATATATGAGAAAACCTCATTTTCCTGTGGAGCCTATTTATTTTATTTTTTATTTTTTTAAAAAAACACAAACCCTTGCAAATGTTTTGCTTTCAGATGTAGCCTAAAATCAGCTGTAGTCTTCAAGTGTTAGGCATTGGCTGAACAGCCATGATGTCACAGAACAATAAAAGATAAAGCTCTTAAAACATCAACTAATTTATTGCAGCATAAGTTTTCATAGGCTGGAGTTTGTCAATTGCAGACAATGGTCCATTATAGCTGATGTGTCGGGAGAGGAGAAATAGTCTTACATTATGACACAAAAGAAAAAAAGAGAGACCGAGTAAGAGATAACAGAACATGATGAAAACCAAGCCAGGTGTGTTCCAATTCCTTACTCAAACTAAGAACTAAATGCAAAATAAAGATAAAGCATAATCCCATATTTGTTAATGTGTTCCACTTCCACTGTTGCCAAAAGGCATAGGGTGTGCCAGACTCAAACCAACTCATGGTGAATTACTGTACGCAAACAACTAAATCTGGTCAAATCTATAGTCTTGGTCAAGTGACAGCAATTTGATCGCATCCAATCAATATTGTTCATACAACAACCCCACATATGGAGGGAGATTGCATCTTTTGAATCTGCCTTTGCCCTCCAGGTCTGAGCAGAGCCCACAAGTGTACAAATGCTTGCATAATCAGGGACCCTGACTTTGGAAGGGTTCTCAATCAAGCACAAAGATCCCACACACACACCATTTGTACATTCACATGTTAGAATCCTGTTGCCCCCTTCCCTGCACACACACATATGAAAAGAATTTTTACTAGTATCTGGTATTTATTTTAATAAATGTGTTGTACATATTTGTGTGTCATTTTTAAGACTATGGCATCTCCTTCATGCAACTCCGCTCTTGCAGTAGTCTAACTCCCACGTAGAGTGCATTGCAGTAGTCCAAGTAGGAGATAACTAGAGCATGCATCACTCTGGCGAGACATTCCGCAGGCAGGTAGGGTCTCAGCCTGCGTACCAGGTGGAGCTGGTAGACAGCTGCCCTGGACACAGAACTGACCCATGGGCAGCTGTGGAGCCTGCGAGTCATTTTGGACTCACACCTGGGTTTTCAGAGGCATATTTACCTCGTTCAAGACCAGGGAGTCCCCTACACCCACCCAGTACAAAACAGTACTTCTGCCTTGTCAGAATTTAACCTCAGTCTGTTAGCTGCTATCCATCTTCCAACCACCTGCAGACACTCACTCAGGGCCTTCATTGCCTTCACTAGTTCCTATTTAAAAGAGAGGAAGTCAAGTCAAACTGAAATCAATATGTCAAAGGGACTTAACACTTCATTTCAGTGGGACTTAGGTGTGTCTAACGTTCTTCTGGATTATTTCCATCATCTGTCCTTGTTGATATCACTTACTTTTTGCTTGTAGAGCATCAACTAGAAGAGACAGACTGTTTCGCAAAAGCCTTCTCAGCTAAGATTTCCTGGAAATATCTTTACTTGTCTGTGTTACAAGAACACAAGGAGGATGGAGAATGATACAGACCAGGCATGATGCTTTAAAATAATAACAATACTTTGACAAAGCTGATATAACATGCTTTCAACTCTTTGGTGTTCTACTTCTAAGCGCCTAATAAAATTACACAAAATTGCATTCATCACCTGAAGTTCTCTCATAAGCCTGTTTGGAGCAAATACTGAAAGAATCAGAGTTGGAGTGCACCCAACTGTCATCTAGTCCAACCCCCTGTAATGCAGACATCTTAGTTAAAGCATCCGTGACAGGTGGCCATCCAACCATTGCTTTAAAAACTCCCAAGGAAGGAGAGTCTACCACCTCTAATGGGAATCTGTTCCACTGCTGAACTGCTCTTACTGTCAAAGTTTTTCCGAATGATGAGTTGAATCTCCAAAGTTAGCAGCCAACTGCTTTTTGCTGCCATTTAGAACTTCACAGTTCACTTCATTTGCCTGTCACTCTAGAACTCAATCCCAAGAAACAGTGCTTTTGTGAAAAGATATTAAGCTATATACTTTGTCTAATTCCATATATTAATTCTTTAAAAATGTATTGAAAACATCTGTGCCTTACTGTTTCCCCCTCCATAATAAAAGTCTGCCTGATAAAGCTGAACTAGGACATTAAGGGCTCTCCGTCTTTAAGGCTGCAGTAATATCCACACTTTGAGAGTAAGCCTTATTGAAAACAGATATGTACAGGATTGTGCTGCAAGGACCCCTTTGGTAAGCCATCAACATTTCCCATTGCCAGCTTATCTCCATCTTTGTCAAAAATACCGTATTTTTCGCTCCATAAGACACACTTTTTCCCTCCTAAAAAGTAAGGGGAAATGTGTGTGCGTCTTATGGAGTGAATGCAGGGGGGAGGCAGACAGGAAAAGCCCCCAAGAGCCGCACACAAGCTCCGCGCGGCTCTTGCAGGCTTTTCCCCAGGAGGGAGAAGGGACTGACGCGGCCAGTCAGTCCCTTCTCCCTCCTCGTAGAAAAGCCCGCAGGAGCCATGCACTCCTTAAAGGGTGCATGGTTCCTGTGGGCTTTTGCGGGAGGTGGGGGTATTGCCATAGCTGCGTGCAGCCCCTTCAGCCGGGAGAGGCTGCACGCGGCTATGGCTTCTTTAGCTGTGCACAGCCTCTCCTGGCTGGAGAGGTTGCGTGCGGCTAAAGAAGCCAAGACAGCGAGCAGGAAGGATCCTGCTCGCTGTCTTGGCTTCTTTGCTCTTTGGGGCTGGGGGAGGGAATAAGATTTCCCCCCTTGATTTCCCCCTCTATAAACTAGGTGCGCCTTATGGTCCGGTGCGCCTTATGGAGCGAAAAATACGGTACGTGTCTGTTTGCTTTTGTATACATGTGCACGCATATATCTGTTTGAATGCAGGGAAAATAGGTGTCAAATAATATAAATAAATAAAAAAACAAGGTTTCTACAGAAACAAATTTTAGTCCTATAGAATGAAATGAACAAGGACATTACAGTAAAGATGCTCACTTAACTCCTAATAATATTGAAGCATTTCTCTTTTGAACAGTATCAGACATCAATTTCTCTAATTTCTAGGGCTTTGATTACATTTTTGGAGCTTTACAGGATAGAACCTTTTTTTTTTTTTGGCCACTACAGACAGATTCAGAGCCAAAGGTCTTACAGAAATGTGTAGAGAATTATCCAAGCTATTAAGCAAAACAATTTTATAATCCAAAATAAGTGTGGCCCCCTGGTCCTTGATCATTTACCTTCAGAACTTGTTTCCAGTATCTTTGTATTGTATTACAACTCCACTAAAGACATAAAAACCTTCACTAATTGCAGTGCTTTCCCAGCTCATAAACCAATTTGCCTCCGATATTTCATTTTATCTACCAAAGCTCATATCTCAGAAAACAATCTTATGGAACAGAAGAGACTGAAGAGTTTTTAATGTTGCTACATAGACCATTTCTTCCCAGACACTTGAACATTCAGATTTCTATCCAGGAGCAGCCAAAATGGCATGGCACAGTTGCAGAGCTGGTATTCTGGCAGTGGATGCTTACCAGGAATGTGTGGGGCTGAGGAAGGGCAATGGCAAGGTTTGGGTAGAACAAGTGCACCTGATTGGTTTCATGGCACTGTTCTGGTAAATGGTAGTGGTGCAGCTCCCCAAAGGCCGAATCTGCACTGCCAGTGCCACAATAGCTGCTCCTGTCTCTATCCCAAGCTGTTTTATAAGTAATATTTAGACATCTAACCTAAGGTAGACCTTTAAAATAAGAATGAGATATTAAGGATGGCTGAATGAGGTGAAATTTGGTCCATTTGATGACCAGAAAATAATCTGAACTTTCCTGTGTTTGGAAAGCCAAATAGAGAAATAGTTATGGATCCCAAAGGAACTAGGCCTGACAATGTGAGTAGTTAAGTGAGCTAAACTGAAGTTTTAAAAAGAATCAAGCACTGCAAAAGTATAGAAGAAATCAAGATGTTTGGCGAGATCCTTGAAGAGAGTCAGAGTTCAATAAATAAGCAAAGATTGACTTTCTGAAATCCAGAAAAATTAATGTCACTGTCAGCAGCACTAACACTTAAGGCAGAGAAGATAACTGAGGGGTAAAGGTAGAGTAGCTGAAACAACAGCCTGCTCAGCCGGAAATATAGATATGTGGAGAATCCATTTCTGGGAATAAAGATACAAAGTTGGGAATTATATCTGTCACTGAAACCTCACTTGAGTAATGGAAAAGGCATGTCCTTTATGGAAGCTTGACCTTTTTCTCAGTTTAGGGGACTTGTCCAGGATTTGCAAATTGCAATACAATGCTGTCTTCCTGGCAGACAAGCTGGAAATTCTGAAATCACTTTTGAACTGAAAAGCTTTTTGTGCATCAGTATTTTGGTTAACTCTTAGAATTAGAACAGGGATGTTTCCTCTTAATTTTGCAGTGCTGGGAGTGACTGGAGTAGGGAAAATGGAAGAGTGGCACATTGGGAAGTGATCCTAACCATTCCTTAAAGTAAGAAAGTGTAGAGCTTAAGTTGTATGTACAAGTCACATACTGTTTAGAACCGTTCCAATACTATGCTTCTATTGATTTTCAGTGTTTGATTGTAAAATTCCAGGGTTTGACTCTGAAACTGGGGTTCTTAATTGTACATCTACACTTGCCTAATGAACATGTTAGTGGCCTGTTTAATCCCCCCCAACCTGTAAATAGGGATGTCAGAGAATTCTAATGAAAATGGCCTCTAGAACTGAGGTATTAAAGATTGGTGGGTGGGTTTCAAGGTGCCAATATCAGTTTTGGGGCCACTTTTGGATATGAAGTTATTGGATATTGTTACCTGAGCTTTATTTTTATATATTTCCAGTGAACTTTTAATTGTTGATTTTTTTAGGGTTGCATTGCAGTGATACTGTAACTTTTATTAGGTATCATGGTTACTTGCTGTACTACTGTATTTAGGCTGCACCTTGAGCACAGATGTGCTTGTGGGAAATGTGGTATATAAAAAAATAGACAAACTATGAAAGTGAAAAAATAAGGCATTTCAAGATATTGCAAATATGAAATACATTGTAATAAATGTAAACATACATTTTTTGTATATTAAAAAAAGCATTTGAAATGAAATCACGAGCCTTGTTTCAAACATTGTTAGTAGCTGTATTCTAAGTATATCAACAGTGTTTACTAAACTATATCACTTTTTTTGTTAATACTAGGGATGTGTAGTAGATTCAGGTGGATCCCAAATTTGATGAAAGTGAGGGATTCCGGGCTTGGCCAAGGCAAAGTGGGATGTGTCTGAGGTGCGCTTTGGAACTACAATGTGGGTGAACCACAAGTACTCAGTTAAAATTCATTTTTAAATGGCCAGCTCATGAACATTCCCCATGTGAGTTAGAGCCCAACAGGGTAAGAATGCTAAACCATGCATGGGGGCCACACAAGTACAGCAGGCTCCCCACTGCATACGTCCCCCCTCCAAAGCATAGAAAGCAGCTCTAGTGATGGTTGATTATAAGGGCTCTTATCATTTCATAACTTTTGACATGTTCTCTGCATATTTTAGGCTTTTCTTCCACAACAATGAGCACTAGGAACTTCCTTTTGTTAAAATGAACAATTTGGAAATCTAACATAGGCTCAGGGGGCAAGAAATCCACATTTTGTCTAAATTAGCTCAAACCTGCTTAGCTGAGACATTTCTCTTTGCCTAATGCAATTTTAATCTGTGCAAGTAGTATGATCATATTCAGTATTCATTATCTTTTCCAGGTGGATATTTCTGGCACATAAAACAGAAAAAAAATAGCAGCAATAAAAGAAGAATTTTGCCTACGGTGTAGTGAAAGCTGCAAAATGTGCCGAGGCATATACAGGCATATACAATCAGCAATAGGAATGATTATAAAAATGATGTATGGGGAAATAATAAAAACTATAATCCCCAGAGGGGATTTTGGATGTTTCAGAGGGAAAATACTGGAGGAAATTTTAAAGCTTAACCATCTTTTATCAAAACAATTTGAGCAGAGATATATTCTGCTTGTTTCAAGTCAATCAGCCACAGTTATATGGAAAAGCATAATGAACCTTTTGTTATACAACAAATATATATTTACTTAAGTAATGGAATGTATATTATTTCATTCATTAATTTAATGTGCATTAATATATAATAATGGCAGTAATGGATTGAACAGTCATTATTGCTTTTATTATAAATCATTAAATGAATTAATTAGCACCATAGATTAGAGGCAGGCAATGCTTCACCTGTAACGTTGATGGGGTCCACAATGAATGCTTGGGCATCGAAGTTAAGAGGGGAAAGGAAGGCCTTAGCAGACTGGATGCACCCCACCCCATGCATTTTATAAGCAACCTTCTCGACATTAGAGCAGCCTTCCCCAACCTGGTGTTCATCAGATGCTGTTGGACTACAAGACCCATCAACCCCAGTCAGCATGGCCAATGGTCAGGGATGATGGGAGTTGTAGTCTAACAAATAACTGAAGTACATCAGGTTGGGAAAGGCTGCATAAGAGCTTCAGGTATGTAATGCCCACTGCTAATTCAGAAATGAAGGGCTCTCAAATGAGATAAGGTTCCCAAACAGAAAGGAGTCTCCATTTACCTGCTGCTTTTCTTTATTGTCAACACAATAATCTCTGAGCAGGCAATGTACTGAAGAGGCCAAAGATGTTAGACTTTGAACTTTTTAGTACATCCCCAGCTACTGATCATTTCCTTAGCAGACAGTTGCTTTCTTTTTATTGTTGTTTCCAGCACATATCTGCAACATAGATTTAAATTAGTTTAATAGTAATTTCCCTTCCCCAGGGAATTCTGGGAACTGTAGCTCTTTGAGTAATCTTGAAGTGAACTTTCAAAATCTTCACCCAGCTACAGTTCTCAGGATTCTCTGGTGAAAGACATGATTGCCAAATTTTGTTCTCTTGTCTCTTCATGAGTGGCGAAGGGTCTTCACTTCTGAAAGGCACTCTACAATTTGTGGAGGGTTGCAAAGGTGAGGTATGTGATGGGCTGGAATTGGTAGTGCTTGCTAACCTGCCCCTACTTTCTCTCTCTCATGTGGAAGTTATCACAAGGGGAGGGGGGGGGATGAAGGACCAAATAGGGCTAGTATGTACTTACAATGCAGAGAGTCATCTGGTTTTTGTCATTTAGGGAGGGGGGGGGGAATAGCGAACCTGATGTGAACATACATTTCTTGGTCTAAGAGGCTCTCAGGCTGTCCATTTTTATTAAACATATATATGCTAAATTGGGGTGTGCTCAGGGTTTTGTTTGGGGCGGTTGAAAGTGGAATGCAATTATGAAAGAATGTTAACCCTAGATTAACCTTTGACCTCTGAATCAATTTAGCTGGTTTGCCCTATTCACCCTAGATAGAAATACTTCACAGACGCAGGCATATGAAATACCAAATGACTTTGGGAAAGCAACAGCAGAACTTTTTAAAATGCTATCCAAATCTTAAAAAGGGAAACTAAAAACCAGTGTGCTTTTAAGCAATTAAATTAACATTAAATTGCAATCAAAATATAAGTTTCTGTGGGGTTTTTTAAATTGGGATCAGTTAAGAAAGATGCATGTGTTTGCGTCTGCCCATGTGTATGTGTGGTAGGTGAACAGTATGCCAAAACAAATAGTACTGGAGCTTTTAAGAGCAGATGCACCACAGCCTCTTTAAGGGAAGTGGGCACCATATTATCATGCAACAATGCATTCATTACACTCAGAACCCACATGGCCACCCCACTCAAACTATCTTAAACCAACAGGTCCAGGGTGCATGTGATCAAATGACTGCAATTATTCTGCCCACATCATCAGACTACATCAACTGGAAATAATCTCATAACACTGAGCCCACAGAGCTAGGTGATTTTATCCCCAACTGCTTGCAGCTAGCCAGTGATCCACAAGCCAGAGAGGCCAGAACCAAAAGTGGGTAGGCCAGAGTGTATGAAACACCCCATTCTCCCACTTTTTCTGCCACCCTTCCCCCTATTTCCCCCTCCTTGCCACCTACATGAAACTAGGCTAAGCACCCCACAAAATCAAATCAGAGGGTCACATCCTTATGTTGCAGTTGCACGCCCCTGCTCTTAAGACAGAGTAGTTGCTTCTCCAACAGGTGGAGCTATGAGCAAGTCTCAGTGGTACTGCAGGGACATTTACAGCTAATGTATTTGGACCTGTCCATCCAAATTATTTTTGTGAATATCTTTGCTCATATCTTTGACATAACATGTTCAAGAACCTCACCAACTAATGCAGTCATAAACTTTTGTGTGGATGGGTTTTCAGAATTGTTAGCTCAACTGTTGTTTCACCTTCTGTCTAGCCGCCATTCATCCTCCAACTGCCTCCAGGCACTCACACAGGACCTTCACTGCCTTCACTGGTTCCGATTTAAAAGAAAGGTAGAGCTGGGTATCATCCGCATATTGATGGACACCCAGCCCAAACCCCCTAATGATCTCTCCCAGCGGCTTCATGTAGATGTTAAAAAGCATGGGTAAGAGGATGGAACCCTGAGGCACTCAACAAGTCAGGGCCCAGGGGTCTCAACACTCATCCTCCACCACAACTTTCTGGATACGGCCCAGGAGGAAGGAGCGGAACCACTGTATAACACGGCCCCCAGCTCCCAGCTCCTCTAGATGGTCCAGAAGGATGTTATGATCGATTGTATCAAAAGCCTCAGAGATCCAGCAGAATTAGGAAACAGCTATGATTTTTCCTAGAAATATGTCTTATTTATTTTTATGTATTTAAAATATTTATATGTCATCATTTGGAATCTACAGTCAAAGTTCCTTTTTTTCTTTTCTCTTTTCTTTTCTTGAGAAGAGACATGTTGGCAATTCCCTTAGGGGAGTGTAGCTAGAGGTGGGTTAGGCAATGGGATGCCAGCCAGATGATGATGGAATCAGCCACCAACAGCCTTAGCCAATGATCAGGAATGATGAGAGTTGTAGTCCAACAATATCTGGAGACAACACATTGCAGCTATCTTTGAATTGCTTGTTACTAGGATGTTAGCTAAAGGACCAAAGTGCAAGTCAGAGATGAGATGAATTTTCAAAAGTTTGGTATAATTTACTGATTTATATATGAAACCTTCATCTGTAAACCAAACTTCAACTTTCCTGTGCTGTTCAGTGCCTTACCCATACCCCACAGTACTTATTTAAAAAATTAAATAAAATCTCTCCATCTTATATTACTTCCTCAAACAAGGTCACACAAGACAGGTGAACACATCTGATAATGTGCTGTAAATAGGACAATAGTATGCTATGTCACAAACTGTTGATGACGTTGTCCTTCAGTAAATAACATTACTTGGGTCAACACAGCCAGTTGGATTAAATCACCACACTTTTCAAAGCATGAATGAAAATGAGTGAAAAGTTCAAGAGAGTTGAAAAAATGTTTTTTAAAGCCTCCTTTTAAATATATGCAAAAATAAAATCACAAATGTGTGAGTAATTTCATCTTAGCCCTTTTCCAGACGACTCAGCAATAGTAATCACATTTTAATTTCAAAGCTAACATTGGGCTTGGAATGTATACTCTCTTGCATATTTTGTGGTTAAGCTGTTATAACTCAGATTTCCCCTTACATTTGGTCAGACTAAGTCACATTTATTGCTCTTTGGGCTAATGCACTTCTGATGGGAGGTGCATAGCTGCAACAGAACCAGGAAAGGTAGAACAGTTCACACCACCCAAGTTTCTGTGAAAAAGACTAGCCACAGACATCCCTACTTTGAAAAGTAAAAAAGCTAAATTGTGGAGAGCTAACAAGAGATAGTGACAGCAAGTAATTTCAATTGGTTTGAAGTGCAGCTGCTGGCATTTTGAGTGGAGCTAGTCAGTCAGGTCACATTACATTGATCTTGTACCATCCACACTGGTTACAAGAAAGTATGAGCATGAATGGGTGAATGTGATAAAGTGTGGGTTGGCCCTGGCCACCACTGGCATGTGACCCCTAGGTAGTTTGCTCAAGAGAATGTGGCCGTTGAGCAGAAAAGGGTGTGTGTTCTTGTATCTTAACATGGAACCTTTGTTTGGCAGAACAGACTAGGACCTAAGAAAATCTTTAAGAAAAACAAATTTTTAAAAAAAGGTTTGGTAGCATTAATGTTTTTATGTTTGCATTTCTAACATCTGTACACCTATGACTTTACCGAAATGTCTTTGTAAAGCTTATTCATTTTTATTATTTATTTATTACAATTTTATCCTACTTTCCCCAAAGTGCTCAAGGGGGTATTCATGCCCCCTCCTTACCCTCACAGCAATCCTATGAAGATAGATGGCTGAGAGACACTGACTGGCCAAACATTACCCAGTTGCCTTATGGGCGAGTATTAACTTGAACTCAGATCTCCCTAATGTCAGTTCCATCAAGGCTTCAAACATTGTACACTATAGGATCAGAATAATAAAAGCACAAAGCAAATGACTTTGAGGCTTTGAATCAATATCACAGAAGTCTAGTTTTTCCCATTTCTGTGTGTCCAGAACCCCAGCATACTTGGTGTCCAGTCCTGCTGGCAAATGCTAATGAGATCAGGGAACACGGTCCAGGTTCAATACAGCAGGCCAAGTCTAACAGTCAGGCCTGATTCCCACCTCTGAAGCCAGTCCAGAGTTCAATCCCCAAAAGAACATTTCCATGGAGCTCCTAGGACACCAAGCTGTGGTCCATCAACATGGGAAGTTGAACAGACACAGCACCTCAGCTTGGCTGCCCTTTCATAGTTTGCCTGCTGATTGCAGAATTTGGGCTTGATGAGGCAGATGACCCTCACCTGTTCCAAACCTACTCCAGCTGAGGAATCACACAGCTCCTCCCACAGCTAGAAACCCCACCCGGCCAGCTAGGGAGCTGGGATGTGTGCCCTTGCCTGCCACAGCCTCCTAGAGCACCCCTCCCGCTACTCCCTGCGCCTCAGAGCCTGCAATGTTTATGGAGATGGGGACTGCTCTGGTGATGCGTCCTGCTCCTCTGGTTCCTGTGCACTGACCTAGGGTTGTCATATTTCAAAAAGTGAAAATCCAGACATAAGTTGTTGAGCTTTTTAGGAAATTTGTCAAAAAATCAACACTTCTGATATGGGCTACCATACACCCCAGATTTTCCCAGACATTTTAACTAATTTCTGAAAATTCTACCCAGGTGCTATTTTCAGACGTATGGCAGCCCTAACTGACCTCCATCTGTTTGCCATCCTCTGTCACCCCATGAGTGCTTTCTACACCGCCAATCTCTGCTTCTCCGCCCTCAGATTGCCCCAGTGTGTACCAGTCATGGCTACACACCTCACCAGCACCCTCTTCTTCTCCCCATTGTCCTGAGGCACTGAGATACTTTTATTATCTTCTGTACTGTATATTTTCAGGCTTCCTTATAAATTTAAACTACATTCAGGCCCATACTTTCTTTCAGTCCAAAGTTACTTGTTTGCCAGTACTTTGAACACTTATTGATTGCAAGGTATATAAAAAGTTGTGTTTTTGTTGTGAATGCACTTGAAAGAAGATATTCAAGATGTAAGCTTTAAAGAAAAGAAATGAAACACACAGGAAAAAATGGGGGAATTAATGTTGATTTCCCCCATCTTTAAGTTATGTTAACATTTCTAGATTCTTAAGACCAGAAGGGCATGCTCAACTGGAAGCAAGGAGAGGTTGTTGCTTACAGATGTTTGGTTGATGATACATGCAGTTTCCCCTTGCAGTGTCTGCAGGAGTGAAAAGGAAACATTTGTGAGGTGCTCTATACATTTTCTGTGAATTGTAAATGATGAACAATGTGTGCATACAGAATTCCTCTGCTGCACCAATACAGCCTTATGGTCCTCTAGGACCCTCCCAATCAAAAGAAAAGTTCATTACCAAAAAGAAAAGACATCGCAGCAACTATTTCTCATAAAACTCACAACAGAAACTCGAGTGAGAATTAAGAAGCCTAGTAAAACATCCACCTTTGGAGTTTTATCTCCTCATCTGGTTTTAAATTGCTTTCCGTTTCCACAGGTGTTTTCTATAAGGTCTGCCTTTTTTGTTCTCACAGTATGGATGACACGTTCAAAAAGCCTTGGACAGGCTTTTCCTCACCTGATACTACAGAGACTTCTTAAGCAGAGCTGTGTGGGAGGTGTGCAGCTCCTGAAACAGCAGCATACACCCCCAGAGGCTCTGTCTGTCTGATCGCTTTCAAACTACTTCACAAGGTCTAGCCTTTCAAATGAAGGAAGATCTGCCATCAGAAACAACCCAAAGGGAACAATGAATGACGTACTTTGAAAGATAAAAATCAATGCCAGGGCATAGTTATCTCATAGTTATCTCTGATTTGTTTTCCCATGATTTGTGCATTAGTTTAGCATTGAACTGAGGAATGGATTCACCTCATAGGAATGCTGGAACTGGCTTGCCACACTATCGTTGCTGGGAGTTATATACAGAATCAGGTTGCAATGGGATTTTCTCTATTATGAAACTTATTTAATTCTCGCATAAAAATAAGGAGGGAGGGATATGTGTGGAAAGTGTCATTACAGTTTTAAGTTGTATCTAGGGTGAAGCAGGAGTTTCCTTTTGCTGTTCTGTTCTTGTTTAAGAGAGAGAGAGAGAAAGTTCTTGTCCATTCATGTGTCCTATAAGCATTTCATATACTAGTTTTTTGTTACCAAGCTTATCATACAGTACAGGCATCCCCCCACTTATACACAGATGCACAAGTTGATTGTGTGTATGTGCAGCACTGGGAAATACAAAACAGTTCAAACCTGGAAATGGCGGGAGAGAACAGGACAGTGCTTATGCCTCTTGAGGAAACCCTCCCTGGAGCCCAAATATATGTCAGTGAGGGCAGAGGAAGCTCCAGAGAGAACAAAGGCACAGCACAGCCTTGTTTATGCTGCTCAGTATCCCTGCCTAACAGCTGATGAGCAGCAGCCACCACTTTCCTGCACATCCTCCAGCTTCCAGTTGTCCCCTGAGCGTCAATTCCAGTTGTGGATATTTTCGGATACAGTATTTTTGGTATGGATTATACAGAGTTTTTAGAGGGTGCTCCCCACTTTAGGCTATTTCACTTATGAGTGTGGGGCATTGGCAGGTCACAACTACAACCTTTATTGTAACAGTGATTTATCTCCGGATTTCAGTCACTTCAGTGGGAGTTGCTAGTGGTCATTCTTCAGGCTTCAGTCATTTCCCCAGGTATCTAGGCAGTAAATTTCCAAGGGGACATCTTTAGTAAATGTATTTAAATGCATGCACAGGAACCATAAGGCACCATGTCACACAGGACCCACCATTTTCCACTCTGCAACTGCTGCTGAGGTTTCTTGATTTATATTCCAGATTTCATCCTGTGATTGCAAAATGACTTCTATTTAAAATGAGTCAAACCAAAAGGCAAACAATAGTCAAAGGCTATTCAATGAACTGTCAATATCCTATTGTAGGGCAATTTTCAACATCAGTGCAAGGAAGTCTATTACAGAGTAAGTGAGTGCCACATACAGTCAATGGAGCAGTAGCTTCAGCAATCCATAAAAACAGTTTGGGAAGGCCTTAGGGAATGACCTTTTTTATACGAAGAGGGGTATGACATGGTGGAGGATATGTTCCTTGAAATGTCCAGGAGCTGTGAAAGTTGATGCAGCTATATTCCTCCCCCCATCCTATTCTTTCTCTGGAACTCATATCAATCCCTCTTCTCCTGCCTGCTGGTATGACTCTTTTGTTCCAAGTGAATGACAGCACACCCATCACTGTCCCAATTTGAGCAGAACATCCCAGAATTATAGAAGCCACCCCAGTTTCTGATTGCATCCCAGGATGCCCTGTGGGTGTGCGGCACCAAAAGTTGCCTGTTTTGGAGGGCCATGCTCTCATGTGAGTTACCTGGAGCCTGCAAGAACATAGCTCCCAAAGATGTGCATTCCAGTTTTCCTCTGTGAGATGTTGGAGGGTATGTGACAGCTGGAATCTTTCCTCTGTATCATTCAGGGAATGACAAATGGAAACTCTTCCCATATCCTCCTGCCCACACACTGAGAAAAAATGAGGGCAGATGAATTCTCAAAGGTACACAAAGCAAAGTTTATGTAGTCAACTATTTAAGGGGCCCTCCAAATGCACCATAACTCTATATGGTCATCTGCAGATGGCCCAAGGTGGGGGCTTATCTCTTCCCTTCCCCACTGCAATCAGAACAGCAGTCCGTCCCCCACAAGGCTAGGAACCTCGTGGGGGAAAGGCCCCACTGGCAGTACAAAGGTTCCTAGCAGCACCTGTGATTCATGAAGGGAAAATCAGATATGTCAGCTCAAACTGTTACTGCTTATGGCCAAAAGCCTTTGCAAAACTTCAAACTGGCTCAAAGGTATGCAGCAAATCGCATTTGCACATGCAAATACTAAAAATACTATATGTATAAACCACATCAAATAAAAGCCAGAATCATGTTGTTTTTATAAAAAAAATAAAAAATCCAACTACAATAAAACAATTGATAAGGGAGAAAAAAGCAATAAAATAAAATTATCTTTAAATCAGGATCTCACCTATATTACAGCTATCTCTGCCTGAAATCATATATATGCAGCAGCCAGCACAAACAGAGACACCCTATAAATCATAAAAAGGCAGTATCTGACAATGTATTTTTCCTGGGGTGGTTTTGACTATAATGCCAATAACACAGTATCCAGAAATTTAAAATGGGCTTCCAAGAACAAAAAGCAAAACAAGATGTAATGTGGAATACCTTTTATTACACTGGTTCCAGAAATATATCTATGCTGAACCAAAAAAATCTGAGGATAGCCACCCATCATGCCTGAAAACTATGTAAAGCAGGTTTGATGAAACTTTTGCACATCAGATGTTGCTGAACTACAACTCCCATCAGCCACAGCAAGCTTAACTAATGGCCAGGGGTGATGGGAGTTCAGCAACATCTTAAGGGCCATAGTTCCCCCACATTTTATTGTAAAGGCTTTCATTAGCTTAGAAAAAGTAAGAGTGCCTCTAGAATACCACTGTTTTGAGGAAGGGATTCTGACATGTACTGAAAATTTAGGTTTGCACAATTAAAGTTGATTAAAGTGCTCTGTTGCCCTAGTGCAACAAATCCCCCCCCCCTAAAAATGACTTTTTGTATTAGGGAAGTGATGTGGAAATGCACTGAAATACGTGGGATGAACAAATCATTAATGGGAAGGCTTGTAAACACCACACACAAAAATCAGGATGAATGCTCATTGTAGTATAAGCACCCCATAAACAAAGCAGCATGGATGCTCAGTCAAGACCAGACATAGTTTACCACCACATACGTTTTGTGTGAACAAATCAGGGTGAATGCTGAAAGAGCCTTTCGCCTAGCAATCTCCCTCATGGCTTTCTGGCCCAGAATTGTTTCTCCCCTTCAGCTGGAACTTGTAAGACAAGGGCTTGAAAAATGTACCCCACCCCATTGGCCATATTCCTTTATGGGAAGGAAAACAATAGTCTACAGAGAGTTCTGAGGTTCAAATACAGAGGCCAGAAAGGCCACATTCAGTACACAGACCCAAGGTCCCTTGACGCCACTGCTGCCATAAGATTCACATGCTTTTCTATGTGGATGATTTGGTTCCTCTAACTTTAGACATGTAGGTCTTTTTTAAAAAGCAGTTGTCAAGTGAATACTGCAAACAACATGTTTTGTTCATCCATGAGCCACTCCTCTTTCAGAGGTGAGACCTATGTCAACTAGAGAGGATACATTTTCAGTACCAGCCCCCCAACTGAAACGTTGTCCTCCCTGAGAAGCAGTGCCGGATTTCTGTATAAGCTAAACAAACTACAGTTTAGGGCCTCACTCTCTTGGGGGCCCCCCAAAAAATTTAAAGGACAAAAAAACTGGATGTACATTTCCAAAATATAAGATAAAAAACAAAATAAAACCTACATACAGCAACAGTGTTTTGTGTTGTGTAAGCTCCTATTTGTTATGTGCAAATGGCTTTAGATACCTATTAGGTCCATAAATTACCTTACAGCATATATTCAGCACAAAAACAGCTTTGTTGCTGACAAAGGACAGCTGGACATATAAAGGGCCCCATTACCTTCATTAGCTTAAAGGTAAAGGGACCCCTCACCATTAGTTCCAGTCGTGGCCGACTCTGGGGTTGTGGAGCTCAACTCGCTTTATTGGCTGAGGGAGCCGGCGTACAGCTTCCGGGTCATGTGGCCAGCATGACTAAGCCGCTTCTGGCAAACCAGAGCAGTGCACGGAAATGCCGTTTACCTTCCCGCCGGAGCGGTACCTATTTATCTACTTTCACTTTGACGTGCTTTCAAACTGCTAGGTGGACAAGAGCAGGGACCGAGCAATGGGAGCTCACCCCGTCGCGGGGATTCGAACTGCCAACCTTCTGATCGGCAAGTCCTAGGCTCTGTGGTTTAACCCACAGCACCACCCCCGTCCCTTTTCATTAGCTTAGGGCCTCATCAAACCTAAATCCGACCCTGCTGAGAAGGATAACCTGGTGCCAAAGCCTTTATGCATCAGGCAAAACCTTTCTTTGTTATCTCCACACACTTTAAATATTGTTTCTCTCAGTCGTCATCTATCACTTTTTAATTTTAATTCTATTCTATTTCAAGTATTCATTAACCACTTAAGTGTACAACATAAAAACAATAATTAAAACAAAAATATGACAAAACCAGCAAAGCAGTTGTACAGAAACACATAAAAACAGGAATACAAGGCATTCCAACAAGTAAAAACGGGGTCCAATTTATGGACCAGGGAAAGCCCGATCAAAAAGATATGTCTGAATTAACTGATGGTTGCTGCTTTACGTATGGCAGAGACACTTCGGACTGAAGGGGCAATAGTAAACATGCTCATTTTGGGGTCAACACATTTTGGTGCCAAATGTAGAATTTCCACGGATAATCTAAATGACTATAGATTATCCGTTATAGATTTGGTTACTATACTAAGTTGCTCTTGAAGGTATTGTGATGAACATTTATTTACATGTTTTAAACAAATGAAGAAAGCAGTAAAAATTGGGGCTTTAACCTTCTCAAAGCTTCAGGGCTGTTTAAAGACGGATGCATCCCCAGGTTATAAAATACTGACTCTACTAGGCTGGAACTGCTTCAGATTCTCTTGGCTTTTATACCCTACAACAACACCATGGGAATTACTCTTCCTGGACTTTATTCCTCTGCTCTGTTTTGAATATTCAAAGGCCTGCAGCCCTGCGGGTATGTTAAATCACGTGGCGTCTTTCCCATGGCATCAGCACCTTCCTTCTCTTTGGGATCCACATTGGTGGGAAGCATCCATATGATGATCATCAGGCCTGGCCATGTGGCTGCGGGCTTTTCAGCATTACAACATCACCATGGAACAAAGCCATGGAAAAGTGACTCTCACAGCACTGCACCTTGGGAACATTAACAACAATAGCAAAACAATGGAAGGAGGACTCTTGGACCAGAACGAAATGTTATGGCACTTTCAGCAACAGCCCTGCCTCTATCTAGAAAGACAGCACATGCAATCTGATGTCATCACACTGTGAATTGCTGCACCCTCTGCAAAGAGCCGCAAATGGAGTGGAAGATCAAAGCAGCAATAAAAGCAATGCGGACAGCATCGATGTTGGATGCAAAAAGAGCTCTCTGTTTCTTCAGCAATAACTGGCGAATTTAGGGGTATTTCCTTTAATGATATGGTGTTTTTGCCTTGCAGCCTACTTCTGTCTCTTCGTCAAACACCAACAAACTTTCCAGCGAGGAAAAAAACCAAAACACCATCAATCAATACATTACTTGCAAATATCTTCCTTAACAACAACAACTTTGTTGGAGTGCACAATGCATATTAAGAAAATGCATGCTGCAAAAGCTGTGCATCCTTTTTGTTGCTATTACACCTCTGAAAGTGAGGTGGCGCTTGTGTAGTCTGTCTTTTTCTTTTGCTCGCTGTCTCGGAGCCAGGGGAGCCAAGCGGACCCACCGTCTGATTTTCTACATTTCCACACACCAGAGCATAGCTGTAAACATCAGCGGGGACATTGCTGAGTCTGACATTACTGTGTGTGTTTCTGCAAGGCACAGACTGCTGTTTAAATTCCAGCTAAAAGTTGAGCTTTCCTGTTTGCAATGAGACATGCCTGATGTATTCTGCCCATGCTTTATTTTTAATTTGCTTGATAACACTGAGTAGGGCTATTTTTCATCTCTCTCTCTCTCTCTCTCTCTCTCTCTCTCTCTCTTTCTCTGCCTCTTCCCATCTTTGTCATCTAATTAATACAGAATTTCAACAGGCTTATAAGCCAGCTTGTGCCTTTCAAGTCCCAGTATTCTGACAGCAGATCTGAAAAGCTTTGTCACAGCTAAACTCTATAGGCAAAGGAATTGTATTTTATGGTTTTCTAAACTGGGATGGAGGAAGGGGCATTACTGGCTTTTACTCAGATAGGAGGGGCCATAGCAGGAGACAATCTCTGTATCTTCAAAGACCAAACAGATCTCTGGAAGTAGATTGTGTTCCTTGGTAACACAAAGCAGCCATCTATCAAATATAAACTGCATTTTTGTGGAGTTGTGTGTCTCCCTAATGTAAATAATCCAAAGCATTCCTCATAAGGGGCTGAAAGGGAGAAAACATGATCAAGTTATCTCTCCTCCCTCTCCCCCCAGCCCCCAGCCTACGCATCAGACTCCTACAGCGTTACCCACATGGAATCAAGTTAGTTTCGCTTTTCAACAGAACTGGGTCAGATTGTGGTTTTGAGTCTTAATAATGTAAAATGTGTTATGAAATTGGTTGAAACTCTTTCAATGCTGTCTGCTTTTAATGATAAGCCTGAGGAATGATCGTAAGCAAATTGCAAAAGAAAGCAGAGGAGGAGGACAGGCGAAGCCACAAAGACCAGCACACAGAGATCTGCTTGAAACCATATGAAATAAAATGGCTGTAAACCATTCATCCTGGCTTTGGAACACCCATATTTTGCAATTCATTGCAACATCAGATTGCATCCGAGGGTAAACCACTTAGCAGGCTAGATGGCTCAAGGGAATCATAACGGCTATGCAGACTGAGGGTTACTGGTTCAAATATAACTGTGTCAAAAGTATATGAAAGCAGATCCCATACAGTTATTGCTCAGTGGCTTGTGAAATACACTGCATTAGTCTCCCATCTGGTTTCCTAAGAAAGGATAACTCACATCTTTCAAATCCTGTAAAAATTAAATTCTTAATTTAATGGTCTCAGTTGAGAAATCAAGAACTGAGAAGCTCTATAGTTTACCCAGCCTTTTTCACTTGATGGAATGAGAAAGCATTCGTGACAATGACTGCAGAATCTTCTTAGAGCTGATTGATATGATCTGTTTTCCTGAAACACCCTATTAAAACAGCTCAGATATGTTTACTCAGGCAAGGGAAACTGTACTAAAGGCTGAAGTAAATGACAAAGAGAGCCCTTTCCTTGCATAATATATATGCCTCTGCTTTGTCGTGAATTGATGTACCTTTTAAATGGTCTTAGGTTGCTTTCATATGGGTCATCCCACAGTCTTGCTGTAATTTAAAGTTCCACAACCATGTGCTCAGGGCCAATCACATGGGCTTAACAAAAATCACCACCTGACCAGGATCAAGGGCAATGATGTGATGCTAAGAAGGACCCACTGACACAGCTGCAGGTCTTTAAACATTACAGGAGTGTCATCATTCAGGAGTGGCTTCCATAATTCTACTATAATGTCGAAAATGTAGCTATGTGACCAGCATTGTCAAAAGCTTGTGGTATAGAGAAAATCCCTTTTGTTATGCTCTGGACCCCCACATGTGTCGGTGGGGCCCACATAAAGCATTGCCAAAATTGCATGGCTGATTCTTGGATATTTATCTGGGAACCAATCATGCAATTTTGGTTAATGTCTGTAGGATTTCATTCATATGGGCTGCATTTTGGATGGCTTTCTCCTGCGTGGATGGCCAGAGGCAGAGCCAGGGTGCAGCCAGGGGACATAGCTGGAGTGGACCTTTCAAGCATCAGCTGAACTAGCCCAATGAGAGAAGCCAAGCAGTTTAAGAATTTAATTCCAGAGTGTCTTAGATTGAGAATAAAAATCCTAAATAGTCCAAAGGTTGAGCAGATAATCAGAAATTTTGGGCAAATAAGAAACCAAAACGAATCGAAGATCTCCATTGTTATGCTTATGACTCTGAACATTAAGCCCAGAAACATTACACGAATTATCAGTGTCTGTGTAAGTTTTCTAGAAGTATGGTAATAAAAAGCCACTCCAACTAGCCAAACATTATGTCAAGAAGAGCCCACAATGTAAACCAGAATCAGCCCATCATCTGATGTGGAGATTGGAAATAATATGGTACAGAAAGAGACATGGGAAAAATAACATTGCAAAGGGCAGTTTGCAAACCCTCGCTCAGCTTTGCAACTTCATTACATCCATGCAGTGGATTTCTATATACAGCACTGTGCTGTCAACATTCTTGTAGGCTGAGCTTCTGCGGCTTTGCCATCAGCCTCCCTTTCCTTGCTGCAGTTAAAGTGAATTGTTAAGAAGAATGTGCACAAGGGTTATTTTAGCAAAGCCACCAGTAAATACAGTGTGGTCTGTTTTCAACATAATGGAGTGGAAACTTGGGATAATGCACCCTGCAAAAGAAATTAGGGTATATTTTTTACCATCTGCCATTTGGAAGCCAAGAGGCAGTCGTGTTTTAGCTTTAGATGGACTTTTGTCATTACTGGCTTCACTTTAGAGTCAGGAAGTAGACACTCCATGCTTTGGAAAGGAGGGAGGGGGTTGTGCCACATAGCTTAAGATAATTCATGACTTAAGATAATTCATGACCACTAAGCATGTCAGCATTCTGCCATTACAGGTATTCCTAGTGAGGAATTGCTTAGGTTCAGTCATGCTTTATACATCTGTAGTGTCATTTCCTCCCATCAATGTAATATCTGCAAAGTTACTATGCAGGGATGCCAAGGTGGTGCCCCGCAGATACTGCTCCAGCTAGCATGGCCAATCATCAGGGATGACAGGACTTGCAGTTTAGCAATATTTAGATCCACCCCCCAAAATCCTATGAGATCAACTTCATGTTTCTCCTCTTCCCTGGTCCTACCAGTAGGTGGTTAGATAGTCTATTCTGGTGTAAACTAACGTAAGGCAAATCTATGTTTAGGAACACCATTTGCTTAGCCAAGGGGGAAATGTGATTATTACAAGACTGAGCTGGATTGAAGCAAGTGCTGCAGTGGACAGAATCGGTGCAATTCTATGTGTATCTACCAATAAGTAATCCTCACTGAGTTCATTGAGGCTTACTCCCTGGGAGATCTGTAGAGAGTTGCCGCAAACGTTGACCTTGCAATGCTGATCCAGACTACAATAGCTCTGAAACCTGTGCAGCTACAGGCAGCTTACTATTTCTTAGCTAAATGTATTTCATGTGTTGTCAAGATAATTAATGTGCAAAAAGAATAAATTCTAACTTCTCCAAATCCTTAGGCTAGAGCAAGGAGAAATGCAGATAAAGTAATACATCCTTGCGAATGCCAGCTACCATTGACTTTTGAATAAAAAGAAACCCTCCTTCCAATGACTTACTGCAGAAAGAAAACCTCTGCTGCACACATTGCATGTGCACATGGTGCAACCTCTTCCCTAGAAGTGAATGGGAGAAATCCCATGTGTGCGTGTTGCTTACTCCTGGCGTATGCAGGTCCTACTCTGACACTGCACCACGTTGGCTTTTTCTTGCAACATCTCCTACTTTTTCACCAGGGAAGTTCCATATAACCAGACTGTAGCATTTGTCCATTTGCTTCTCTTCTCCAGAGATGCCAATTGATCCCCGTTCGCATTTGTTCTGCTAGTAGGATTAAAACGCAACAATCCCTCTAACTAGGTGGTCTCACGTTTTTCTTCTGTGGACTGCCAACGCAGCCCACTTTTATTTTTTTGCCTCAAGCATCATCCTATTCTGAAACATCTCATATTGCTTCTGTTAATATTTGGGGGGGGGGGGAGGAAAAATGGATTAAATTTGGAACAATAGTAATTGCTTGTATGTGAAGGCATTTGTCTGTACTTTGGTGACTTGCCAGCACTTTCTAGTCAAAAAAAGTTAGATAAATGTTGTTTCAGCAAATGATTGTTGTTTTTTTAAAATGGGAAAGCACTTATAGCCCATATCTGAATACCACCACCTGCAATTAAAGAGAAACCTCTCAATTACTGCTTGTGGATCTTGAATAAAATTATGAAGCTGAAGCAATTGTGGCAGTGGGGGGTATGTTTAGGATTAGGCTGTTTAGGCTGTTTCCTTTGTATGTTTGTATTAATGTAATCTGTTTTGACTACTGCTAGTTTTAAGTAAGAATATTTACATTTCATTGTATTTATCTATGTGATATTTTACACACACACACACACACACACACACACACTAATTCTTAAATGTTTAAATTAAAAACAATACAATTTATTATTAAATATAAAGAGGGACTTCCAGGTCTGATGTTACTCTATAGTTCCTTTTTAGGATTGTGCTGCTATACTTTAACATTGCATGGTGTCAAACTAGGATTCACCCTTTTCTCCAGATGAATTGTGAAAAGGAAAGTGCACTCCAATCTGGTGAGTGAAAAAAAGGCCAATTTTAGGACTACAAGTAATTGCTTCCACCCACCCCAATTTGTCACCCCATTCACAAGAGGTGAATTAGGGGATTACATCTCATTAATGGGCCATGTGCACAGCCATCCTTTTGCTCATGCAGTACTCCTGGGAATGATGCTCTATAAGGCAGAATCATAGAGTTGGAAGAAACACTGAGTATCAAGGTAGACATTTATTGCCTTCTGCTTTCACAAATAGACACGACTCCCAGATTTAAAATTGGGGGAGGATTGGGGAGGGGGAGTCCTGTTGCACAAGGGCAAGTCATTCTGCTCACACAAAGTGCTACTTAGTTCTACGCTGAATGCAAGACTGAGTGACCAATTGAAAGTCCAATTAAACTAACATCTTACACGTCACGTATGATCATGAGTGAATTCGTAAGAATCTAAGAGAAAAGTTAAGAAAAAACTGATTTTCTCAATACTATACTTTTAACAAATATGAATGGAAGAAAGAATAGCTGACTTATATGCAGTGCTGCCCCACTTATGACATACCACACCCCCTAGGAAGATTCCTTTGCACCCACAGTTAAGTTTCAGGCAACAGATCATGACCTTTAAACGTTTATTGAAGCATTTTAGTCTGTCTTACTGTGTGGTGTATAGTTGGTTTTATTCAAAGTGATTTTATTCTGCTGTTTTGAGTATTTATTTTATTCTCTTTCTGTCTGCATAAGTCACTGCTGCTTAAACCCTGCAGCTTTCCTAGTTTTTAGTAACCCCCTCCCCCCCAAAAAAAAACACAATTGTGGGAAGAATTCAATGTTGCATTGTTACAAATGTTCCATCAGTGCAAGCATTTCTGCTTGCCTCGTGGAACAATCTCCTCTTTCTTCCTGCAATGTGCTCTTTCTGGAGGTTGTTCCATCACCACCTTGAACCAGCTTGGGGGTGTGCAAGGTGGAGAACTGGTTGGAGAATTGCATTGCAAAATTCAGAGAAGTGCAGATTTCAAAGGAGGATGTATTTTGGTTTGCAAGTGCAAATGAAGTAGGTTCATCTTTAGAAGTGAACTGAATCCAATCTCTCCCTCATTCCTAGAGGTAGTTAAAGGCAGGAGCCATAGCTTAGAGTTCCTTTAGTTTTTTACAGCAATGAAATATAACTATTCTCTTAAATAAAAGTACAACTACAGTTGGATGGGGGGGTGTAGAGGTTTAACCCCTACCACAGGTATGGCCAAACTTGGCCCTCCAGCTGTTTTGGGACTACAACTCCCATCATCCCTAACAGGACCAGTGGTCAGGGATGATGGGAACTGTAGTCTCCAAACAGCTGGAGGGTCAAGTTTGGCCATGCCTGCCCTACCATTTTGGGACAGTTTATAGTCTGATACTTTGAGGAGTCATTTGCTCTTTTTTCTTTTACATTTGCAACAGAGTGACTGCCATTCTTCTGTTGTTACATTTTTTATCTTTCCCCTGTTGAACTATATTAGGTTTTATTGCTTTTCGAAAAAGTACATGCCTAAAATTTAAGAGCATACAATACTGGATTATGGATATTTATTCAAGAAACCACAGAAATGTTCAAAGCAGTATTTGAAGCTTCATCATAACACAGTTCACAGGAAATGATACCAAGGCTATGTAAATGGATGCAAATGGTGTGTGTGTTTCTTACCTTTTAAGCTTTTATGGAACCATTTCATTCTTTCTTATCTATATTCAATAAGCTTTTTAAAAGAAAAAGATTTCTCATCTGAAGCACACCACCTGGTTAATATGAACTGGCATTGTTTTACATGAAGACCAGATTCACATATGTAATTTTTCAATAGTTCCAAACATTTTTAAACATTTCCCCCCCAACATGAGGTTGTTATGAATTACAACCAACTTCGGAAGCCAAGTCTGCCGAATTCAGCATTTGGTAATCTATATTTGCAGTTAGCAGCTCAACTTGGGGGGGGGGGGCAATGATAAAAGTGCATAAAGTGATTTATTTATTTTTAGTCATTATAAAATAATTCAAATGCACAGAGCAAGTGAGACAATATCCTACTTGAATCAAACTTGCAGATACATAAAGCTCTTCATCAAAATTGATGCTTAGACCTAGAACTCATAGGAGTGATGGGGCACTGCTTACCTGACCTCTTAGCAGGTGGGTTGCTGTTACTTACTGGGAGGGAGAGTGGAATGGGCAAGGGGGAAGGAGGTCAGCGCTGTGCAAACGCACCAGCAGGAGCACCACATTGGCTCATCCGGTGCACCCACACAGCGCTGAACTCCCTGCCACCTTGACCCTCTCACTTTCTCTCCCTGCAAGCAGCTGTGATCCACATGCTGGGAGGTCGGGTAAGCACCACTATACCATACTCCACCAAAATATTGTCAAAATATTAAAAAGAAGAAAAGGCCATAATTTGAGATGAAGGCAAGATTTAGTTCCAGTTGTGCATCTTCAAATGCCTTCTTTTCAATGAACAAGATACACATGCTTAAATCTGAATGAAATGGGTTCATGCTTAGTGGTAGAACATCTGCTTTGCATGCAGGAAGTCCCAGGTTCAGCCCCCTGGGAACGTCCACTGCCAGAAAGCCTGGAGAGCTGCTGCTAGTTGGTGTACACAATATGGAGTAGGTGGACAATGGTCTGACCTGGTTTATGGCAGCTTCCTATTTTTCTGTGTTTCTCTGGACCAACATTTCTGAAAGTGCATTAGGTAAATAAAGGGTCAACAAACTGTTTGGGAATAGTGGGCACATTTTTGAATTTTTAGAGTGCTGGGGGTGCCAGTCACAAAATGGGTGCCATAGAGGAGGGCATGACATAACACCATATGGCTGTCTTGGGGAATGGCATAATTAGAACAACAACCTTATGCTTACCATGAAAAATCAGCTATTTGCCACTGATCCTGACACACAACACACACACACACACACACACACTGGTGTCGTTGCTATCTAATAGCAACAGGGAGCATTCCTCAGTACCAGAAAAAATATGAAAAGTTGCCACACTATTCTCATTTCACAGAAATTGCCTAGAAGCAATTTTGCCGCCCCACAGCTTTTTTTCTAGGAGAGCTATAGACTTAATTTTTAAAATAAAAGTTCAGAGTCTAGGGCACCCTGCCCAAGAAAACCTTTGCAGGTGATATGGCACCCATAGGCACCAGGTTGGAAACTCCTGGGGTAAACACTCAATGGCTGAGAGAATAGGTCTCAGCTGTGCTGAATGATGATTCCCCTCCCCCGAATAAGCCGTTTGCCCTCATCGGGTGGGCAGCTTGGCAGGTGGGCCTCAGGCCTCTCCTGTGAACTGGCCTATTGTAGGCTGGATCATCCTCTAGCTGCTGAATTGGCCAATGGCAGCAGAAATTTAGGGAGCATTTCACTGGGTGCAGTGCCAACTGACCAGTAGTGGTGCTTGGTACTGTGCCTGGGGCAAGGATAAATGCCCGGCCTGCAGGGCTTTTTGGCTTCTCTCGTAATGGAATTCCATAAGGGATGTGGCAAGATGAACCAGACTCAGTCTTGAGCTGCCATTGCCCATGGTGCATATATGCTAGGTGAGATGGAAGTTAGCTGAGTTACAAGTGCAGTAGTCTTTTAAGAAAGCACCGAAGGGCATTATCCTCAATAAAAATCTGTCTCTCAAAATGTGTTGGGAACCTGTTCCCATGTGCAGCCGTCTTTTTCATTTTCCTTAAAGCCTCCCAAATGCCTTCAATTCATTTAGAGCATTTTGTTTAAAGCTTCACACCTGCAATCAAACCCCTTCAAACAATTGCTAGTTGCATAAATGGCACTGTGTCTAGCTTGGGTCTTGATGTCCTGCCTTGGCCCACAGTGAAGTTTCTTTTGTTTGTTTCTTTAGCACTTCAAGCAGTCCATATAGCCCTTAAAGAACAACAGTAATAACAGCAAGGATACTACCCACTCCCATACAACGGTGCCCCACAATCTAAAGCGAAAGCTCTGGTATTCTTCTCTGTCAGAGAAAAACAGAAAATATGGTGATAAATTAAGGGACTGACATGAAAAGACAAGATTAGCCATTTACAAAACATCACATGCTTCATAGCTGGGTGTACACAAAAAGAAGCAAGAAAACCCACAGGAATGGGGAGGACAATTGTTTTTTTAAGTGCAAACTTTTTGCTTCTATTTTTTAACCTCACACATCTCTTTAAAATCTGGATTAACCTTCAAGGTGGAAGAATGGAATGAAATAAGCAGCCTTTCATTTACTTCCAAAACTAACAAAAATGTTCTGTGTGGAAATTTATGTCACCAACACAGACTGACTCTTACTCACAGGGAGCAGAGATAGAATTACTGCCAATGGAATACATTCCTTCACGTACTTTGCCTCCAAGACACACTCAACTATGCCACGTAAATTCAGGCAATAGCCATGCTCTGATGGCTGAGGGCTATGCAAAAAACCCTCAGTTATCCTGCAGTTATTCTGTCCAGATATTGGGGGACTGCCTGAAACAGTCTGGGGGTGCATTTTGCACCATGCCCCCCCATGTCGTAGGATGACCACTTACACAGCTACAGAAAAGAGGAAGCAAAAACAGAGTGGGATCCACATTTTCATAGAAATGACATATTATATGTATCATATTACCCAATAACATGTGGGTAATGAAAAGGAGACTGGGGATCAGTGTGCTTGCTCTAGAACACCCTCCTGCCACAAGACCTTAATAAGATGCTTATTGTGCCACAATGTCACTGAATTTCCCATGACACTTAATGTTGTTTTCACCTCAGTTTTAAGCAAAAACAAACTAAAAGCTAAAAAAAAAAATCATCCAAACAAAATCAGTAGCAACTGGGAGTCATGTGTCTTTTTGTGAAAGCAGAAGGCAATAAATGTTCAGTTCGTAGTGCATGAGACTCTTAATCCAGGGTTGTGGGTTCAAGCCCTACTTTGGGTAAAGGATTCCTGCAGCTCTGTGATTCTAAACAAATAGTTTCTCTACTCTGAGTGTTGAAGACAACAAGCAAATCATCTTTCCCCTCCCATTTCTCTTTCATATTCTGTTTGAGTCAAGTTTGAGTTCAGGATCTATCTTACAAATACTTCCACCACCACCCTCCTTCCTGTTTCTTTCATCTTAAATAGATGATGACTGCTGCCACATAAATCTCGGAAATAAATCAGAGAACATGTTGCAGTTGCAAATCATTTGGAACAAAGACATTTTGGTCTTGGCAACAATTCATCTGATTATGTCAGATTCATTGTCTACATTATGGACAATTTCTGTAGTCCAATTTATAGGACATAGACTGGAAATATGGTAGCAGATCATGCTTCTTTTCTATTTAATGTTGATTTGTTACCTCCTCCCCTGCATCACATCTGTCCAAACTACCTGGCCACTGAACTCTTATGAGAACAAGGATTATCTTCTTTCTTTCTCACCTGTGCATTACACTGTGAGGAAATGGGGGCTGAAGACAAAGGAGAATATAAACTTACTCCATGTGCATCAAAAGGCATTTTTGTTGACAATGTGATAGGTCAAGCAAGATATTTATGGGTCCTGTCATCATAACTCATAAGCTTCTATCAGAAGAAACCATAATCCAGTTTCATTCCCAGAGAATTTTTGTTATTATTTTCTATCTGAGCTGAAATTTGTTACGATTCTACTCACAGTGACTATTTTCCTATTTTAGGCCTGCATTGCACAATGTAACCCTATGCTTTGGTTTTGAGAAACAGGTTCAGTCATCTCTTGAGATATCATCACCAAATTTGGCACAAGGGTTCCTAAGGTGGAGATGGCAGTCTTAATCAATATTTGGATTCCGGGCATAATTTTGACTCAATATGGCAACCAAACCATAACTTTGGTGTGACTTCACTTGGGTTTTTTTTTTTTTTGGCACAAGCTTGGTCACCTCCCAATATATCATTTCCAAACTCATCACAAGGTTTTCTGAGGTGAGGAAGAGGTGGATTTAGTTCAGTCACACTGGGCACAGAGCCTTGGGGACACTACTGGGGATGCTGCAAATATGATTTAGACTGGAGCGCGAGAGCTGGAGGGTGTCACTCAGGGCACTGCTGAAATTTGATGCCCTAAGAGCTGCCACTGGGGTTGGCGGTGTTTCATTGATGTTTGGATGCCAGGTGCCATTTTGAATCAAGATGGTGAGCTCAAGTGTGACTCTGGTGTGATTTTTGGCATGATGGGCACAAACTCACAGATTACACTATGCATTCTAAAATGACAATTTTTTTGGGGGGGGGGGTTGTGTGTGAAAATTCCCAGGCATTGCCAGTCACACCCTGTTAGTGCTATATAAAGGAGAAACATCTGCTGATTTGGGAATCTTGCCAAGTTAGAGGCTGCATTAAATTATGGCTGAATGTTCATGTCAAAAATTGCCTGTTTATTAATGATTAACTATAAAAGATAGGTCTTCTGCTAGTAGACCCAGTGAATATCTGAGATAAAATCTCCCTCTAAACATGCTATGATTTTTAAAAATTATTATTATTATTATTATTATTATTATTATTATCCGTAGTAGTAGGGAATCTACCATATCTGAATGTACAGAAACTAGGCATTGTATAATGATAAAAATAGCTTGCTTCTACTGAAAAAGAAAAGAAACACAAGACTTTAGTTGTCTTCTTTTCATCCCCTTTAAACAATGTATGTATTTCCAGTCATACTGTATTTCTAACTTTATTCTTCCTCAAGTGATTTATTTTTCAACTCCCTTGCCCCAAATAATTCTACATAAGCTAAAGTGGTTTCCCAAAGGCTTGTTCTCACAACTTTCCCCCTTGAACGTCTTCATGTTTTTGACATGTCACAGAGTTCAACTACTTTGCTAACAGGGTATTTAAAGCATGCTTTCTGTCAGAAAGCTCTCCTGACACATCAGCCTACGCATTGTTCTGTTTCTGCCAATAAGCCTTTTAGCGATATAGAACTGCATGTTTGTTTAGCTGTCAGGGCACAACACAGTTTGAGCCTCAATCAAATGTTTTCAATTGGCTTAGAACGTTGAAGAGATTACAAAATTTGTTTTGGCCTCAATAGCCTATGTCAATTTATACATACTAAGTTTAGAGCTTGTTCTGCATTTCACTCTAAGAACTCAATCTTATGCTTACTCAAAAGAGAGCCAGAACTTACTTACTTCCAAGGAAAAGTCAAAGGCATGCAACTTTTTTTTTTTTTTTTTACATTTAATTGTAAATAAGATCATCAGCTCAAGTGCCCAAAGCTAAGTGCATCTGCAGAAAGGGGAGATACAGTTCAAATGTCCAAGTGTCAGAGAACTGTAAAGCTGGCACATGTTTGAGACTACAGTTCCCATCAGCCCCAGCCAGCATGGCTATGGCCAGTGATGATGCACAGGGCACCATGTTAGCCAGCACTGGTATTTATACTCTCTGTTTGGAGCAAGAGCAGCTGAAGCCAGAAGTGCATATTTACCCCAGAAATCTAGTTCCTGCCTCCAAATGGACCAGTTTTGTTGAAAGGTGACTACTTAATTCATCACTACTTCCCAAATCCATACTCCTCCAACTGTCCTGTTTTCAGTGGGACATCCCGGATAATAGAAACCAATCTCGGAATGTCCCAGTTAAGACTGGCACCCTGGTATGAGTCAGCCCAACCCTGCTGACAAGCACCCAGAGCACTTTCTGGGATCACTTTGGCAATCGTCAACGGGTCGCGCCTCCACCCTGGCATGTCCCTTTGACAATTGCCAAGGTGCCTTTCAGGAAGGCACACTAGCAATCTCAAAGGGATGCACCAAAGCACCTTGCAGAGGAGGAGGAGACAGCCTCAACATGCAAACCTGGTAGACCTTCATAGGTATTGGTTGTTAGCATCATATTGTCCCATACTCTTTTGGAAAGGTGGACCTTAGCTGTACCTGTCTTGCCAAAGGAACCAGGCCTCTTGGCAGACCAACTCCATGCTGCAAAGATGTCTGCAAACATGACATGAAGACTGGCAACATCAACCTTGCCATTTGGGAATCCCTTGCAGTGATCATCCATAACAGTGACCAGAGGAAGAATGGCCACTGGGAGGAGCACAAATGCCATGGTGCATCTGCATCAGCAAAACCGGATGCCTTCATCTACACCAACTGCAACGAAACATCTCCTGTATCAGTCTCTACAACCACAGCAGGCATTGTAACCTTCCAACAGTTTGACTTCATCCCTAAAGGCACACTTCTCCGATGTCTCCTGAGACAGGCGGATGTCAGCAACAACTGAGAATTGTAGCTCTGGTGTGAATATGGCCAGTAAGTGTGAGGTGTATCTTGCATCTATGATACTTGCTGGTGTACCTCAACCTGAGAAGGCATTAAAGGAGGGAAGAATTTTGCAGTGCACAACTGTAAATGAAGCTATATAGTCACACTGAGTGTGTGTGTCGGGGTGGGGACGGGGACAAAGGATTTCCATTCTTCATGAAGCCAGGATCCCCCAAAGCTAACCTGATAGACTGACTAAGCATGTGGTTTAGGTCTCATGGCATTTTAGTTCCTATAACATCTCTCTAGCCTCTCTATGCATCTATAGCTGTTTGAAACAGTTGCTCTTAGAAGCCTGAAAGCAACAGCTGCTTTCCTCATCTTATGAACTTTATATAACCTACTTCATAACGTTCTGTGGAGCCTATTTTCCCTTTGTATTAAAAGGGAAAATCCAGTCCACAATGCAAGAACGTGAGCAACCCAAGCAGCTAAGAACTGCTTAGTTCTTTTTGTGCTCAGTGCAGTTGAATTTGTAATAAGAGCTGAACCAGATGTTTTCAGATGCTCACAGACAACTGTAGGAAGAGAAAGAGAGAGATGAGGCAATGAAGGGACTGTTCTGAAGGGATTTGATTCTCTGCAAGAAGCCTTTTTTCAGTCATTTATCAGCTTGACAACACTGTTGCAGCGCTCTGCCAAGGCTGGTGAAGCACTTTCCCCATAAAAATCATTTCAACGCATGCAATCAGCATCGTCTGAGAAATGGCAGAAAATGGACTTCATGTAGAAAATTAAATGTACTCAACATATGCCACAGAAAAATGTGGATGTAATATTACTCTTCTCCCAAGATGGGGGCACTATCTTGTCACAAAACCATAGAATTGTAGAGTTGGAAGGGACACCAATGGTCATCTAGTCTAACCCCCTGCAATGCAGAAATCTGAACTAAATCATCCATTCTTCCTGATGTTTAGTCAGATGTTTGTTCGGAAGGGATTTGATTCTCAAGCAGAAAAGTAACTTGGGCCAGCTCTGTCTGTATTTCAGATTCGTTTTAAAAGACTTTTGGGACTGGCTGCTCCTCTTTCAGATATGTCTCTTTCCCATGCTAACAAAAGATAACCACTGCATTTATATTTTATTAGGAGCTGTTGCCAATATGAACTTGGCAAGCAGGCAACACACCCAGCTGTAAGGCTGCTTTTGATTAGGTTCTTGTTCCGTAGAATTATGGAGGCAAATTTATTTTTTAAAGTTTCCTGTTCTGTAAACATAGCCTGGTTCAGCAATGAGTGAACCTTGAACACTTTTATAAACTTATTTTAAGTGACCGGCTGATGTTGGTTTTGGTGATGGAATCAACAAAATGAGTCAGAGGTAGCTTTGATGGTTATAGAGCACAAGGGAAATGGATTGGGAAGAGTGGTCATTTTGCACTTACCATCTGGAGAAAATCTTTCTAATGTCTATTTTCACAAGGTACCTATTTCATAAAATAGGTCTCTTAAGGGATGGCTTAATATTTAGGTAGCCAAAGATACTATCTATGTTGTCTGCTTTAAATACAACATATCAAATTTTCTATTTCTTTCTTCGTCTTTTTAAACCTACTTTTTTATAAAGAACTTACAGTGGCCTGGTTTGCACATCAAATTAAACCATTGTTAAAAATAAACTATGGATTCATATCAATAACCAGCATGTTAGTGCATGCCGATCAAAAGTTCCCACTTCACCTCACTATCACTTGTACTGTTACCATGGAGGTACTAATGGTTTGTTCTTTTTCTCTCCAACACACACATACACAGAAACCAAAGTCTAGAAGAACTGATAAGGGAGATGGAAACTCCCCACCTGGGTCAACTTCTTTGCTTGCAGGACAGAGTTGAACAATGATACCATGTTATTTTAAATGGATTGCTTTAGGCTTTATTGGTTGTCAGGTACGGGCAGGGCTCTGAAGAGCATGTGGCGGAGGCAGGGGACCAGGGCAGTGACCCAGGAGAGGAGACCAGTGATTTAGGGGGGTGACG
This sequence comes from Podarcis tiliguerta, assembly GCF_965153285.1. Taxonomy (NCBI): domain Eukaryota; kingdom Metazoa; phylum Chordata; class Lepidosauria; order Squamata; family Lacertidae; genus Podarcis; species Podarcis tiliguerta. The sequence continues at coordinate 38,317,216 of NC_139543.1, read as the reverse complement.
CCACCCGCAAGGAAGGATCCAGGGAAGGAGGGAATGTCAGGGCACCCCAAGGCAGAAGAAGGTGTGCAAGATATGGTGGTGGAAGAAGAAGGGACTGGTCAGATGAGGGACGATGGGCCAATAGATTCCCGACCTTTCCCTGCCCACTGTCTTCTAGAGCCAGAAGGGGCTTGAAGAGGGAAGAGCAGTAATCATTTCTGTGCAGGAGACACCTCAGGTTGCAGGCATGCAACCCAAAGGAGGGGATATAAGCCAGAGGAGGGGAGGGACCCCACTGTTGCTGCAACTGCTCCATAGGGCCCAGACCTGTGGACAGCTGCCTAGAGGCTACAAGTTTGTAAGCATGTTTATCTGGAACAACATGAAAGCTGCTGTGTTTCTTTTGCCAATAAAGAGTTAACTATCAGACATGTCCCTACCTTATCTGGGTGGGCCATGATAATAGTCTATTTTGCCATCTAATTTCAACTGAAAAGCAGGTAATGCTATCTGAATAAAACAAATAATTAAGTAAACACATGTGGTCCCAGATACACTTCATGGTAACAGTTTTTTTAAAAAAATGTGATAGCTGTGTGAAGAGCTAACGTGAAGAGTTTCATATTTGGGATATGGTTCATTTCCTGCTCTCTCTGAAATTTGGAGTGGCTTGACATAACAGAAAAGAATCAAACTGAGTATAGCTTATGTTTCATCAGATCTCCCACCCTTGTGAGATTACAGGACAAAACTTCACTAGAGGACCTAAACTTCACTAGAGTGGCATAACCGATATGGCTTGCCCTTTAAAAAACCATTTGAACTGGAACTCTGTGATACTGGGACCGTGCGACAGTATTTGGGGGAGAATGAAAAGGTGTGGAGATGGAGAGACAGCAGTTTGCAGACTTCTCTCACTATCCATTTTTCACATCAGACTTAGCAACCCACTTCAGTCACAAGCCATTGACTCAAGTGCCCTGCGCTTGATTCACTTCCTGTTCCTCCATGTAAAATCAAGCCATCGCTCTATCCTACCCAGGAGATGTACAGATTGTCCTTGTATTGGAAGGGCACATATTTCTTTAATGAGGGTGATCTGAATTTTCTTGTTTGGCAGATGAACAAGCACGAACCATCTGCTCTTCCTGTGCTCTCTATGCCATCATCACATACAAAATGGAAACCTGGTTGTCTTCGAAGGTGTGTTGATGCATAATGAGGCACATTTAATTTCTGACCAATACTCAGTAGAAATTTAAATGGCAATTTAAATTTAATTTTTTTATTAGTGATTATGCTCAAGGTTGTTGGGGTGGGCAGCTTTTTTCCTGTGTGATCATTTGAAGTGGTACAGCTGTGTTACATTTCTTATATGTCACATTGATATTGAAGTTTGCCTGCTTTTAGTGCTAGTCACATTGATACTGTAATGTTAGGTGATAAATAAATCAAATGCACAAACGACTCTACTGTAGATTGGCACGGGCAATTAATTTCATTGCAAACTATTATCTGAAAAATATGTATTTTCTGAATAGGATCTTGGAGTACATTCCCTAATATGGGATCACACAACATCTCCTTAAAAGGCCTTTAATGCATTTTTAGCAAGTCACTTCATGACATTCTTTACAAAAAAATTTCCAAGAAGTACAAGATGAAAGAATGCTGGACTAATGAAGAAGGCAATGTGACCAGAATGTTGGGGAGGAAAGGCTCCTCTAAGCCTCTGTGTTAGAAGTCTAAAGTGCAAATGCAAACTCTGAAAAAGCAGGGCTCCTCTTGGAAATATGAGGAAAGTCCATGTCGCAAAGCAATAAACTACAGTCCTGTTCCTTTCCTTTCCACACAAGCAATAGGCTGGATCCTGGGAAACATCCACACTGATTGCACAAATTAGAATAAACATCCTGGAGCTTTTTCTCCTTCTATTTCTTTTTCCTGTTGCTTCATTATCACGTCTGAAGCTTTATTTCATGAATGATTAACATTTTATTGTGATACACTTTTAAATACATCCATAATATGCATATGTCTGTCAGGTAGCATGTAAAGTAGTCCAGGAGGTATGGATTAGGTCAGTTCCTCAAACAGCCTTATCATAAGGTATGTGTTAACATTTCTCTGGATCACGGTCGGCTTAGCTTCAGGCTCTTACTTGTACAACAAAAAATATGCAGTCAGGGAAATCCATCTTCCATTGTAATACTTTTCTCAGTTTGGGCAGAAGAGGCAAACAGAATTCAGTGCACTCAACAAAATACTAATTCTTAGCCAAGTGTCAAGCAAAAGGTCACAAACTGGAAACCACTAGGTCCTAAACTGGGATCAACACCCATAAATCCATTGCCATGCATCTTAGTCTGCTGGTCGCTATGCCACACCCCTGCACAATCACTCATTTTCACGCTTCTCAGTTTTAGCTTACAATAATAACATACTTCTCACAACATCTGCAACATCTGATGCTGCTACCATGGTTGAATAGGAGGGGTTTTATTTTCTTGCAAGCTCTTGGGGGCCCTGCATCTCACGCAGCCTAGCAAAATCTCAGGAGAGAGTGCTAACTTCCTTTAAAAGGATGGGCCACCATCTTGCCTGAATTCTTTCCTTCTTTCCTCCTTTCCTCAAGTAGAGTAAACTTTCCCAGACCTCCTTTCCTTGGTTTAGAGGCTCTCATTGAGGCTTACTGTGGCAACTGATTAACAGGGGCAGCATCGTTCTTTGGATTACTACATTTTGGTCACATGGTCAAGCCAAGCAAGGATCAGGTAAGAGGGATCCAGATGTGCCTGAAAAATATATATGAGTGGTATTGTGGGGCTGTGAAGATTAGCTTCACCTTCCTCTACTCATGCACCTGGTGGTGATGTGCCCGGTCATCTGGGCATGGGGTATGTGAGGAAGCTCTACACATGGACTGCTTGGACCTTTGTATGGAGAAATTCCATGTGCTTACATCTGTATGCATGTAGAGTCCTTTCACGCACCACGTAAACACGCAGATGATGGCATGGCCAAGACCAGAGTCAGTAGGAAACAGATATGAGGCAACCATTTGATTCAGTACACATTTAAAGGTGAACTTACCTACTCCACACTTTCCAGAATGATGTGCAAACTGAAACAGGGCCATTCTTTGAAATTCACACTGCTCCAAATCTTGCAATGCAGTCCTCCAGCCTAGCAATGTGTACAAAAACATGTATGTATTAGTGTAAATATCATGATTTCTCCTTCCACTTAGAATGAACTTCTTTTCTTCTCCTCAGCCACCTTTCCTTTCTCTCACTTCACCTCCCAGTCTCTCCAGCAGAAAGTTGTTCTCTCTCCCCACCCCCAGCATTCCAAAGCTCTTAGCACTATCTCACTCCTTTGGTTCTTTCCTCAGGCTGTTTGACGCTGCTGAGCATTCACATTCACAAAAACAATAAGTACTTTTGGCTGAGACCCCCAGTTTAGGCTGTTCCCTCTGTGTGGATAAAGCAGACAGAGAAAAGTTTTTCTTCCTCTCTTATAATATCAGAATTCAAGGATATTCAATTAACCTGAATGTTGGAAGTTTCAGGAACAGACAAAAGAAATTATTTATTCACACAGTCCATAGTTAAACTATGGGATTTGCTCCCACAAGAAGTAACAATAGCCACCATATTGGATGGCTTTACAAAATGATCAGACAGATTCATGGCTGACAAGGCTACCACTGGCTACTAACCACAGTGGCTATGTTCTGCCTCCACTGTTGGAGGCAGCATGCCTTTGCATGGCTGTTGCTGGGAAAGTGCTCTCAAGCTCAGGTCCAGCTTTCAGGCTTCCCATAGGCATTGGGTTGGCCGCTGGGAGTACAGGATGTTAGACTAGATAGACTTATGGCCTGATCCAGCAAGCTCTGCTTACATTCTCCTATTATAGGAGTCCTATATCCTCTAATAGTTGCAATGGTATCATTTTAATAATATCATAGCATCAAAAAACCCAAATGAATCACCTGAAAGCAGAATTTGATATTGAATATTAGCAATGAGTGAACTCGCCTCAGCTTTATTCAGTTTATGTTCCTACCCCCCGCCCAAGAAAACTACCCCTTCTTTCTCAACTTTCTTAAACAGAAATAAGGAATGGAGAAATGTGCCCCTGGTTCACTGTCAATCCCCCACCCAGCAAAATATTTAATCTTGAGAAAGTGAAGAGCTGGTGGGGAGGGTTCACTGGAGACCAAAGCTCCACTGTTGCTAATTGGAATGAAATTCCACTGCATGCTCACAAACATCACTTCCTGCTAGGACCATGGGACTGCAGCTGCTTTTGCTTCCCAACTGAATTGCAAGCAGGTCACTGCTGACCCTAGCGAGCCCTTCTCACCATTTTTTACTCTTCCCTTCTTCCAAATGTACCTTTTTTTGGGGGGGGGGGGTGGAGACTTGACCTGAGCATCACTTGTGATGGAGAATGCCTTCCCAAACAAATTCTGACTCACCTGATCTCTATGTTACAATATATATTGAACTCTTAAGGGTAAATAACGGCATCACACAATTAATGGCTCATGTCTTCTATAAATGCTGAGGCAAAATATTTTAGTTTCCTTATGTTTATGAAATTATGGACTCAACGCCATGGAAAATGCAAGCAAGGTAATGAAAAACATGGTGATGTGGCAGATTTAGTTCAAATGGTCTACTAAAAAGAAAGCTTTGAATTTAAACACCACATATTTTACCTATTTCTTTTGTGTAGCGTTCGATGGTAAGGGGGGGGGGGTATTATAGTCCATGAATGCAACTATGAGTAAGGAGAATGTGCCTACTTCTTTTGGAAATTGCTCATAGGAAACCCAAATGTATCAGAAACAGATTGTGAAGAAATGTGTGGTCCCAGGACAAATGTTATAGATATATTCGTTTTCTGGGAAGTGTATTAAAACTAAGTTAATCATTTCTCTTTTCCTCTAGTCAATTAATGGGAAACAGCCATCTCCACCAACCCAAATGATGAGGATATGCTAACAGACCAGCGATGAACATCAATAACAGACTTTCTGGATGTTGTCTGGAGAATTAGCTGTCCCGAGCAGCAGCTGGCAAGTGTTGCTCTGAAAAGCTAAGAAACAGCAATAACGTGCTGCTGCTGAGGGCAACCAAAAGAGGGAAAGGAACCTATTACCTAGCGGGAGATGCAAGATAAAAGTGGAAGCTGGAAAAACTAAGCACCATGCTGATGTGCAGCTGGTAGGAGTGCTCAGTGCAATGTTGACATCAACAGCCCTTACTCAAATTTCCTACTTCTCAGCAGTTATGTGCTTCCATGACTTTATACAACTTCTGCTTCCCTTGGTATCTTGCTTCTCCTTCCAGTATGGGCACCAGAGCCCTCACCCATTTGGTCATCACTCATGACTTAGAAGTGGCCATTTATTCCTGCTGCTTACATCTGTCTGCACAACCTCATTGGCTGCTCCTGGAAACTAGCAGAAATCATGGTCACAAAAATTCTTAATTTTCTGTGTACCGTGCATGTTGACTCTAAATTCTAATGAAACTGACATTTTTATGAGCTTGTATTTGGTTGAAATGCTCTACTTCATTTGGAATATTAAAACAGCAAAGCTTCGCAGTTCAAATATTTACATTACTGGAATAAATGTTAAACATTGGCATCAATTGGGATAAGCAGAATACTCTAAGAGGAGAGGCTACAATGCAGTGGTAGAGCACGCTTTTTGCATGCAGAAAGCTCCAGTGTTTCCAGATTAAAGGACCCCAGGGAACAGGGCTGAGAAAGTTCTGTATATGACAACTTGGAGAGCTGCTGCCAGCCAGGGAAGACAATTGTTTCAAACAGAAAGTAAAACACTGCCAATAGTCAGTGCCATTTTTCTAGAAAAAGAGGTGCTGAAACTCACCATGAACAGCTCCCTCATTCTCTTAGAATAGCAATTGTGCCCACCTGAGAGGTGCTGGAACTGAGTTCCTCTGAGTTCCCCCTAAAAACAAGCCCTGCCAGCTGTAATGTTCCATCAGATGTGTTTTCCACTGCAGTAATGGGGGCTTCTCTGATGCAGAGTCCCCCTACCAGAGGAAGTTGGTTCATGGGCATGTCCACTATATTCTAACACCACCCAGCCGCAAAGATCAGGGGGTCACAATTGTACACACAGAGCTGAGCTAAACTCTGCCCTTTTCTATCCCATTCATAGGCAGCAAATGGTATATGTGTGGGGGGGGGTTGGGGGGGATTCTTTCATAAACTCATGAGGCTACAATTGGTAGCAGCTGCAGATGTTTTAGCACAGCTTAATAGATCTGCCTTCTCACAAAAAAATACACAATGTAAATTGTTCCATGGCATTTGGGAGAGGGGGGGGGATGGCAGCCATTACTGATTGCCACCTCTTTGAAGAAGAGCTCAGCCTCTATTGCCTGTGGTGGCGGAAGGAAGGAAGGAGATGACAGATAGATAGATGATAGATAGATGATAGATAGGTAGGTAGGTAGGTAGGTAGGTAGATAGATAGATAGATGATATAGACTGCCATCACCACTAAACCTTTCAAATAATTTTGCTCAACCTACAAATCGCCCACCTCCCTTCAAAATTAGGGATCCTCTAAAATTCACTCCCCATTGCAACTTGAAAACTTTCAAGCAAGACATTTCAGGTTTCTCCTAATCAGACTCTGTGAACAGATCCAACATTATGTATTTAAAGCAAATCAAACACACATTTAAATCACATGACTTCTGTCAAACAGTTATGAGAACTGAAGACCGCCCCCCCCCCCAATACAGAACTAACATTTACAGTACCTTTAACAAACAACAGTTCTCAGGTTTCTTTGGGGGAAAGTTGCAAGTTTTAAATGTGTGTTGAATATTCTTTAAATGTATGGTATGGATCTGCCCTCAGTGTGTACAAGACAAATTTATTGCCCTTTATATTCTACTGATTTAAATGAGCTAGGCTCAGTGGTGGGTGGGGTGGGCACAAACCCATGGTACCTTTATTGTACAGTTCACCCAATTTGTCAACAGGGCTACAATCCTACTCAGAATGAAAGAAGCAGCACATAACAGTGAGAAATGTGTTGATTGCAAGTTCCTGAAGAATATTCATTCCCATGTAAAGTGGCAGGACAGTTTTACACGTAAAAGACAGGTCTAGCTACAAATGAGTTGCTGCACACCTTTCCACTTGATATGAATTACTGTAGAAATGCAAAGAAGAGGATCAACATTAGACCCCCAGCTGACCTGCTCTTAACATTTCTGTGGAAGTCTATATATGGATCCTTTCCACTGGAAGCTACTGTATGTTTGCATGTGCATTTTGTACTGTACTTTACAAAATACTATATTTCACAAAATAATGGTTTCTAATAATACTCAAGACAGTAGCTGAATTGCAAAAAGTACTAGCCAATGATGCCAAGGGTTTAACCAACACTGCAATTGTCAGCAAAATGGATAGCTACTTTGGTAACCATCAATCATTCTGGCTGCCAAGAGATCAGAATAAATACAGCAAAAAAGTTACCGGTATCTAATAGCTTTCATGTACTGTACACAGGAAAACTTGAAATAATTTGGTCCTTCTGAACACATTTTTGTTGTTGTTTACCAATCAGCTAAGCCAGGAGTTGTGTTTCATCTAACATTTTTGTGTAACAGCCTCAAAGAACCGATCAATAATAGAAAGATTTCCCTAGCATTCAAGTAGTAAAGGTAAAAGCATTCAAGTATGCATTTATTTTACCTCTGTAGGCTACCTACAATGCATTTCCCTCATGGAATTATTGCTTTCGGGTGACGGTGGTGAATTTCACACACATTCTAATGGAGGGTTTGACATATCACAGTTTCCTGATGAGGTGGTCAAGGAACCTTTCACTTACATTTTTTTAAAAGCCAAGGTGAAACCATCCTTTTCCCCCCAGGGAAAAACAGTTTAATCACAACAAACCAATGCTTTAATGGGCATTCTGGCACAGGAAACACAACTCAAGAGGCTTTAGAGAGTTTTACTGCCACTAACAGTTTTTGGGTTTTAAAAAAAAGCTCTTTAAGAAATGTAAAAAAGGATGGGGGGCCCCTCTGTTGACTACCTTGTCAAAATTAAGGTAAGCCACCCCATCCACACCTAAGTCTCCTACTCCTAAACTCTGAGGGCATTTTCTTTTTGCCTCATGGCCCACACATTGCCAAAAAAGAAAAGGAAAGTTGGGATGGTTCAGCCAATTTTTAGATACAGCAAACCAGGGGTAGGCAACCTAAGGCCCGGGGGCTGGATGCGGCCCAATCACCTTCTCAATCCAGCCCGTGGACAGTCCAGGAATCAGCATGTTTTTACATGAGTAGAATGTGTGCTTTTATTTAAAATGCATCTCTGGGTTATTTGCGGGGCCTGTCTGCTGTTTTTACATGAGTAGAATGTGTGCTTTTATTTAAAATGCATCTCTGGGTTATTTCCCTCCCCCCAAAAATATAGTCTGCGCTCCCCACCCCCCAAGGTCTGAGGGATGGTGGACTGGCCCACAGTTGAAAAAGGTTGCTGACCCCTGCAGCAAGCAATATAACCCCACTCTGAAAGAGCACAAGACTTGGCTCTCAGTATTTATACAAGCCCTGGCCTCAAGAGACCCCATAGCACCTGCCAACTGAAGGAGCCAATGCTGCCCATGCACTTGAGGGGGGCTCCGAGGCCTGAGAACCTATACACCCCAGTATACCTCTCATGTGATGCCCAGCTTCAGAAATTTTGAGGTTCCCAGTTCATTCCCCAGTGACCCTAACACAGTTGTACAAGAACAGGCAACTTGTAGGACTTAGGACCTTTTCACACTTACCATTTATAAAGGTATGGTTGCTGTTTGATCTGACATTTTTAAGAGTAAATTTTCAGCAGACCACCTGTTTCTTTGGCTACATATTCCTATTACTGGAGAGCTAGTGCATTTTTTGCCTTCCATTTATGGCAGGTTGAGCCCAAATTGAGAAAAGTTCTATGACTAGAGTCTCATCCATTACAAAAACACAAATATACTAATTATGGGCAGTGTCTGGCACTCCCCACTAATGCCACTATAAAAGGTAAGTGTGGAAAGGCCTTTAACCTGCTGTTCTAGTGCAAAATCTTAGATATCTGTATACCAGATTGAAATTTGTAGTTTTATCCAATGATGCTTTATCAATGTCATACCTTGTGAAACTGCTCTAGGATGCTGATCTATTGTTCACTGAATTAAATTAGGCAGATGGGGGTGGGGTAAATCCTGCTGACTTCTGTATACTTTGGATTAATGAGCTGTTTGGGCAGGTGCCTGAAATAGAAGAAAAACAGCTGTTATAACCTTATTTTAAAGATACACAATACTTCGTCGTCAAAAACTTTAAATGAATTAAAGCTATGAACTTTCATACAGCATATTTGAGAAAGGCATTCTTAGGCATTCAGTCTTCATGTCTGGAATTCCTTTCTCAGCAAAAAATGAGTAGAGCTTTCAGTATAAGTTATATCATTTTGCCATGAAAGTGCCTTTAAAGAGTTTCATGTGTGCTTCATCTGTTATACCTAACAATGAAATAATAATAACTAAAGTGACTTCAGTTTCAGTAGGACGAACGTTATGGTCCTATATACCAGGGGGTAATTCCCATTGAATTCAATGTATCTTACTTTTGGGTAGAGCTGTATAGGAATGTACATAGGATAGCAAAACCCCAAGATCACAAAAGAGCTAAAACTAACCACAACTATAGGCCCCTTCATGTATTATATGTGTGGGCATTCCATGAGATTAAGGAGGTGGGGACACCACCCCCAATGTGATGCATCTCCCTGACTCCAACTCTATGTATTGAGTGTGGACATCTGAGGAGGGCACATGTGCATATGTAGAGGCCATGTACATATGTTTCCACATGATGTGGAATCCTGGTTGTGGCAGGGATCCAGACCATGTGGAAACCAATGTGTGTAGAACTCTATGTAAGCATGCTTCCCTCTTTAGATATCCATGCTCAATGTGTCAGAAGTGGGGCTGATGTCATGCGTGATTCCAGGAGTGGAGCTTGAGAGATACACATTGTCAGAGAACAGGATAAGTGAAAACCCCTTGAGGTGTATAACATCACTTCACTTTCCATGCTCAATGAGGGCCTACACTCCCTCTATTAGTGCATTCCTTGGCTACCTACATTGGAATGAAAGTGCTACTTATGGTAATTTTTTAACACAAATGGAGATAAGGTTGGCAGGTCATCTGTTATCCTGTGCCAAATTATCAATTCATTTGTGCATCTATAGCAAGGACCTTTTCAAGGCCAAAAGTGCTGTATACGTCTGTGCACACCTCTGCAGCTAAATCTGGCCGATAGCATTAGGCTTCTAATTTAAGACAGCTGTCTTCCACTATGGTCTTCAAGAGCATTAAAGCCATCTTCAGTACAAGAATGTCAGCTTAAGTGGTTAGTGAATTACAGGCTTTTTCTACCCTTTTATCAATCATCCTCTCCATTTGTCTTCCCAAAACAGCTTCTTCTACTTTTTGGTTGCTAAACTTGCTCTTGTTTGTTAGAATGGAAAAACATAGTTTGCTTGAACTTTTAAAGTAGTTACCCAAATAGTCATCGTTAATATGTCATTTTCTAATATTTTATAACAGTTTTTATTTTTACTTTTCAAAGCATTGCCTTTTGGCTCCCAGCTTCCATCAGTCCATTCCAGGTAAAAACACACAATACTTGCTCCTCTGTTTTTTGTTCTTTTCTTGAAACCATATGCAATTTCAATCAGAAACAACAAAGAACATTTCTGGAATTAAATTTGGACATATAGAACTTAAGATGATGCATGCAGATGCTATTGCCTTAACCCTGACCCACCCAATTAACTCTTTCAAACAACCAATGGACACTATTTTTATTCAGCAAAGCATCTGGTTACAAAATAAACTTAGATAAGTAAGAATGATTAGCAGTAACTTCAATTTGAAACAGAATGCAATTTACAATGGAAAGACAAGCCAGCTGGATATTTATCCTGACCTCAAATCAGTCACAGAGTATAATCTTAATATATTAATAACCATAATTGAAAAAGATTATAAACAAAAGATTAATAATCTACCATGGCTCAGGAGAACAGCCAGAGTTAAAATTAACATTCTATCACAAATAATATTTTGTTTATTAACATCTCATTGAGACTGAATTACACAACATTATACAATTGGGAAGCAACCATAACAAAATTTATATTACTGAATAATGGTTCTGTGCAGAATGATCCCCCCTTTTACCTTCTTGACGTTAATAAAGGATGGATAAATGTACAAAATGCTAAACACTATTATAATGATGTAACAAGACTAATTTCTATTAAAAACTGGTACCAACCAGGCAAAGTATTTATAGCAGAACAGGAACATGCTAAGGGAAATTTCACAGGTGTGCAATGGTTTAAATCATGGAGTTTACTGCATGATCCCACTAACTTGTAATCTACAAAATCTATTACAGGCCTCCCCCGTTTGACGTGGGATTTACTTTCCGAGGCACTCCTCACGTTGATGAAATCACGTATAATTGAAACCCATTGAAAAAGCCTGAAAACACTCCATTCATCTCCTGCTCTGCCCCACTCCGCCCCACTTTATGTGCCACAACTGTCCAGAAACCTGTGAGAAATGCTCATTGACTTTGTTTACTGATTGTGCTCCCTTTATAGCAGATCACCTGAATACTACAAAAAAAGTTCCAACTTCCATAACGATTCTGTAACCCTACCCTCTGCATATCATTCACATGCTGATCCTAATTACTTCTATCAGTAAGGAGCAGACAGGCACCTTGAGAAAGGAGGTTGCTGCCACTTGGAGAGCCTGCGTAAGCTGCACATCCACACAAAACATATCAAACCTGCACCATTGTTACCCAACTAGCAAAGCACAGATGACCAGCCATATCATTTGCCATGTTTTGCAGTATTGGAAGGCCTTGGTGGGTTGCTTTACATGGCTTGTTGGTTGCATGTGGTTTGGTAGGCTACAGATTGTGTGGATCTTCAGCACAAATTAAAATTAAAAATATATGGACAAAGGATAATCACATAACTGATTCAGACACACACAGAAATTGTAGCCCTAAAATAAATTTGTGTCTACTCTTTTGTGGTTGGGTTCAACAAGTCTATACATTTGGTAATTTCTGTGGCTTTGTGGTTTGAAAGGTACATACTTGTGGATGTAGGTATGGCAGACATGAAAGTAATGTGGTGCAAAACAGACAACAGCCCTGTTCAAACACTGAAAATAATGTGTGTAAGAATTGAAAAATAATTTGCTTAACAGACATCGTTGCTATGAAGGTCTTTGCTAGAACTGTGTTGCAGGATTACATCAACTGTAATGTTGTTTTTATTTATAGGAAGACAGTACTAGGAAATCTTGCAAAACTCAAGCCTGGATTTTTATTTATATTTATTCCATCCTTGTGGATTTCAAAAAGCCCTTCAGTAGAATCAGCTGGAAGGGTTTCTGGAAATGAGTGATCATAGCTGGGTCTATCCCAATACTTTTCTTGCTTTGATGGTCAATCTCAAGGCAGATGGTGAAATGTCCAGCTCTCTGCTGTCAATAACATCTACATGCCATCTCCCCCCCCCCCAATGCTATTCAGGATCTTGCTTCTCTGTCTGTTTATGCCTCCAGAGATTTTGATCAAGACATTTATGTTTACCTCAAAACAGATAGCAAATTGTTCAGTCTTCATTATCAACAGTCCGTAGAAAGAGCTTTGAAGAAATGTTTGTTTGCCGATCATTTCACTCTTGATGTCTGTACAGAAAATTGCTTCCAGATCATTTATTTTCAGATGCTTGTAAGACAGCTGACCTTATTGCAAATCTGAAGTAGGTAGATATGAGAGGCAAAGGTTCCATTGAAACAGGGATGGGGAACTTGTGGCCCTCCAGACATCGCTGGACTACAATCGCCACCACCCCTGACTATTAACCATGCTGGCTAGGGTTGGTGAGGGTTGCTGTACAACAATGGAGGGTCACAAGTTCCCCATCCACCTTGCCTCAAAATATCATGCTCCACAGATGGAACCTGTGGAACCAGTTCACATAATGTACTCCTAGACAGTGATGAGCAAAGCTCACTAGAAACAAAGATCCCTATTGCCAGCCTCAGGCTGGCAAAGGGTAAGGGATTAGCACATTGCAGAAATATAAAGTGAGACGAAATTGTCAGGTTCAGTAAGTCATATATACATCTGCCAAACCCAGGAGCTCCTGAATCAAATCTGGAGGCTAAAAGACCACCTTATGTTAAAACAAAAAGTTAAGGAAAGATTTGTGATGGATATACCTAGCTGACAGACAAGGAACAAAAGAAGTTCAGATCATCTACTCATAGGCCATTGTAGCTCACGTGAGAGTCCCAAACTACCAATGGATTCATTTGGAAATTAGATAATGGTGGTCTTGAGCAGTAACAAGAAGCATTCCAATTGTAAAAGAGTGTAGGATAAAGGAGGGATGGAGAATCTCTGTTGTTGGACTACTACAACTATAATTCCTGGTCATTGATTGCTGGGGCTCATGGGATTTGGAGTCCAAAACAACCAGAGGAAGACATGTATTCTATCCCTGGGATGTTTCTGTACCCACCTATCTTGTGCTTTTAAAAGGCTTTTGTATAGGAAAGTAGCCACCACGAGGAGAATGTTTTAAATTGCTCCCTGTTGCATCACCTTCCACATGACATAACATTTGCTTGCAGTCACTTACATGAAAGATGGAGGGATCTTCTACTACAAAGCTCCCATTCTACCCCAAAAGATTTATACAGTGTGGATAATATAACTTAATCTGCACGAGAAGCTGATGCTTGGAACATTTTGAAGGATTTCATACCAATTTCCCCCTTAGAGCCTTGTCTCATATTCTGTTAAACAAATGCAGCAGCAATTTGGATTTAGTTGCAAACTCCCTGCAAGGTGTAAGGTGAATCTAGAATGCGAAACTGTCCCTGCCTCAGAAACAAACACCTGCTATTGAGCAGTTTCATAAAGTAGCTATGGAACTGAAGTGTGTGTGTGTGTGTGAGAGAGAGAGAGAGAGAGAGAGAGTGAGTGAGAGAGAGAGAGAGAGAGATGAGATGAGCAGATGGAGAAGAGATGAGATTTAAGAATCACTGGGCCACATTACTGGGTGTTTCACAGAGTTTGGCATTTGCACTAGGGCTACACAATGAACTCCATCCTTCTCTAAGCAACAGGCTTGGCCTCTACCCCAGTCTTCCTCTATTTTCCCATTCATCCACCAATATAAACTAACAATAGAGTTTCATTTGAGTTTAATAGAGCCAAAATTGATCAGAGGAGAGTTTTTTGAGCATTTTTGCTTTCATTCTCATCCAAACTGAGAATTCCACTTCTCCCCAGAAAACATCTGGCAAAATGCTCCCCACCCTAATATTGCCACCCAGAAATAACATGAAGATTTGGAGAGGTGATTTTTTGCTCATTGCTAATCTAAAGATGGACAAAGAGGGAACTCAGCAGTTATCCACTACAGATTCCGGAATTATCTCAGTGCCACCACCAAGAAGGCCTTGAGTCTCATGCCTGATCTCATGTATGGACATGACAAATAACAAGACCTCTGAGGCTAATCTTAAAATCAGGTTCCTACGGGAGCAGGGAGTTTATGAGGTTTAGAAGATGGCTGGTGGACAGAACTCCAGTTGGGACACCCCCATCAATGGTTTATCTCTTTCCACACATCAAATCTGGTATTTATTGTCCGTCAGGTAACATTAAAAAAAAAAATCTTTGCTCACAACCAGGTGGGAAGAACAGGAGTTAGCAAAATGCACTTTTTTATAGTGGAGGCAGAATTCTTATAGGAGAGAATTCTTACATCAAACAAGCCCACACAAGTCTTAAACTAAACTAATATGTCCCCAAGCTATACGAATCAAAGTTGTGCAAAGCTTTGTCATAAAGCAATAACCCAATTCTATTTTTCCTTGATGAAATAAAATACATTCTTAGAACAAAGATAGACCTGAAATACAAACCAATTCAGTTAAACTATCCTCAGTGCTTTAATTATAAACACAAGTACATTTTGTGGTCTCATTTTTGAGTAAGAGCTTTTCAGATGTAATTTCACAGGAGAAGCTATAAAAAAAGTTTCCAGACAGACTAAACCTTCCCTTTGAGGTCCAAATAATATTTCAGCCAATGTAGAACCTTTCTGCTGTCTCCAGTATTTTTAATGGAAACATTTTGTGCATGTTTTATTGTGTTAACATCAGTAACTTTACTTTCTCAATTTGAAACATTCTTAAGATGCTTCCTGGGAACTTTGAAAGGACTGCAGGAGAAAAATGCTACTTGCTTTAGTTAAGACCTGAGAAACAAAATGGAGTGAAAACAATTAGTAAAAAGCAACAATGCCTCTCTGTCCTCCCCGCTTCTATTTCATATGGCACATGCACCATTATGAGGCATCTCTTCACTTGCTATAGAAATCACAATGGGCCATGGAGGGAGGAGTAGTTTAAGATAAACAACACATTTTTTAAAAAAGATTATCCTCAGTGCTTTTTTTCTTAAAAAATGTTTAGGGGTACTCTCATTTTCCTACTCATATTGAAATATTGCGCCTCAATGAGGCCAAACTTAGATTCATAAAATGTATAGGGGTATGTGTACCCCTGCGGGCCCCCAGAAAAAAGTACTGATTATCCCCCACTTCCCCCAAGGAATTCAGGACAGGAGCGAGTGGCGCTGTGGTCTAAACCACTGAGCCTCTGGGGCTTGCTGATTGGAGGGTTGGCGGTTAGAATCTGCGCAACGGAGTGAGCTCCCGTTTCTCTGTCCCAGCTTCTGCCAACCTAGCAATTTGAAAGCACACTAGTGCAAGCAGATAAATAGGTACTGTTGCAGCTGGAAGGTAAATGGTGTTTCTGTGCGCTCTGGCACTTGTCACGGTGTCCCGTTGCACCAGAAGCAGTTTAGTCATGCTGGCCACATGACCCACAAAGCTGTCTGCAGAGAAACGCTGGCCTGAAGCAAGCTGAGCACCAAACCCCACAGTCAAGTCTGACTGGCTTTAACCGTCCAGAGGTCCTTTACCCTTTACCTTTATATGATCTCCCTTTTAAATCATCACACATACTCTATTAGGTGGGTTAGGAGGAGAGATGACTAGTCTCTATAGCCTCCCTGCAAGCTTTGAACTGAGCAGTGCTCTGATATTGGGTCTCCCTGGTCTATCTATGACCAATACTTTAGCCACTTTATCACAATGCAAGCACAAAGTGATACTGCAAAAATATATATAAATATATTTGGAGAATGAACTCGGCCCATGTCCATTTGACCATCAAACAAGGGCTCCCACTTACCTTCATCCCTCCACTCTATGCATTTATTCTTACTCCTACAACCCTGCTCAGACATTTTACTCTCCCCCCCATCCTGCATGTAACCCCCTGAAATCAGGCATGATTCTCCAAATAAACACAGTAAAAAAATAAAAATAAAATACAGAGTTGGAAAATTCCAGGAACTCTGACAAATATTCCCAGCTTCACCACACACACATAGGCTGGTCAGTTTAAATGCAACTGTGGATTCTAATGTATTGTTGTGAGTTGGGGGTGGTTGAGTAGGCCGTATGTGTTTCTTCTAACTCCTGGATCCAACAAGGATTCAATAGCTGGAATAGCCAAGCCAGCTTCTTGGTAATGGCCTGCTAAGTATGGGTCATTAAGGTAACAAAGAAAGTGTCTCTGTGCCAGACAGAAAATGGTTGGGCCCCCTTCCTTCAACTGCCTGTTTGTTAGAAGGACAAAAGCCAGAGTTGAGGTGTTTGAGATGTAGAAGCAAGAAGTAGGCTGGGCAGCTGAGAATTAGAGCCATGCCTGATTTCTGCTGGGATCCAAGGCTGTGGCTATGAAAGAAGCAAGATTTTATTAGGGTGTTAATGCTATGAGCCCCTCCATCATAGGCAATTATTAACCATCTCTGACAGTGTTGCTCTACTTACCTAGTGGGAAGGCTAGAGAGTCAGTGTCCCAGTTCAGGCACACTTAAGGTGCTCCAAGGGCTGAGCAAAGAAGGAGGTAGGAAGGATATTTGTTCAAACTCCATTCTTTCCTGGGAAAAGGCCCCATTAAATAGAGAATAACTTGCACATGTAACATAGAAAGTTCAGTTATTTGTGCAAGAATTTTGCTGGAAGATGTTAAAGAGAACCTAAAGGAAAAGTGACAATTGAGGAGGTTCAGAACTGACCCACTGCCTGACCTCCTGTCAATCAAAAGTCTTGCTTCAAACATTTCCGAGCACCAGACATAGCAAGTGACCTGGATTTGAATACCTGAAATTGCTAAGAAGCCATCGCAATGTCAGTGAACCTAAGAGTGGCTCATCTGAATAGGATTAGTTTCTGCTAGATGGTTGAAATGTATAAGGGCAAAAGCAATCATGTACACCACAATGTCTCATCTGAAAGAATTGCCAACTATTGTTCTCAGTGGGTAGCACAAAGGGACTATCAGCTCCCCGGAATGCCTAAATTGACTCAGCTTTGTTAAAAAGATGGATAAGTAATCTCATAGCACTTCTAAAATATTACTTTAAGTAGCATGCCTTATTTAAAACAACACCCTTGATTTGAACCCTATACTGCAATCAAGTCGTGCTAAATGTGACTTGTTCTTAAATCCTACTTTTGGTAGGAAGGAATGAGAACAAACTTAATGACTTTTCGGTCTCTGGTGTTCAATCAGGAATACAAAGCAAGTAAGATTTAAAAGTCTCTTTCGAGTCTAATAACTTATCTCTCTCCTAAAAAGCCTTTAACTGACACTGCACTTGCACCTGGTTGCAGCCTGAGGGGAGGGAGAAAGTTACAAGTTTAAACATGGCAACTCAAACCCACATATTTTAAGCAGAAAAGGTAAGAACAGAAGGAAGTTCCATGTGTTCATTTGGCATTTGTATCCCAGTCTGATGCAAGTTTGTTTAGAAGTAACTCACACTGAGTTTAATGGGCCTGACTCCAAGGTATACATGGGATTATAGGCTGCTCTAACCACCAGTTACTGTAGGTGACGTCACTAGAGCATATATGTATAACTCCTGTATAGTTTGAGAAGCCACATTGCAACATCTGTACAAAATGTTTCATGTAACAGTTGCGATCCTGGATCACAAAACAAGTAAAAATGTATTATTAAAAATCTCCCATTTGTATTTTTTATTTCTGTTCTGCACTTTTAAAATTGTCAGTATGATACATTTCTGTGTCATACAGAAAAGGTTGCAATCTTATACACATTTACCTGAAAGCAAGCCTCATTTTACACATTGGGGCTTGCATCTGAATAGACATATACTGGATTGCACCGTGCATTAGTATCTTAATAAAGATACAGACTGCAAGTTCCAGTCCTACTTGTTTTTTAAAAGTACAAAATCATGGGATTATGTATGCACAGCAAAGGCATGTCTGCTTGCTTACTTTATTCCTATTATAAACCAAAAGGTACCTGCAGAAATATTTGACTTAAGGCTAACTCATTTATTTTCTCCTGTAAATCTGTGTGGTTTTGTTTTTTTTACTAACTTTGAGAGATTACTTTCCTTCCACTTCCTTGGGTTTCATACACTACTGTAAACCAGAAGCCTCTCTCGCTCTCTCTAGACATTTTTCTTCCACGAAAGAAAATGATCGCTCAAAGTTAGAAAGCCATCTAACTAAATATGTGATTTTTTAAAGAAAATGACGGAAATAAGAAAAAAATGGCATCAAGCAAAGCATTCTGTGCTGATCTGTAAAAGCACTTAGGATCCTGAACACATGAAAAAGAAATAAGGGGAAAAAGGGGGCTGATAAAGTTTCTGGCTACAATACAGGAGACATATCATTACCATATGATCTACTGTGGGTGTCAGCTTGGATTCTGTTCATTGAGGGAAACCTTACTTTTTTAACTGTGCTATGGAATAGAAGACGCAGGAGGGTTTTCCACCAAGTGACAGACAACTGAGCAGTAATCTACCCCTCCTCCTTTCCACACCTGCAACTTCTTCTGCCTGGCTTGAATATTTCAGTTTAATTGCATCTCAGCTCTGAGGGCGCCTTTTGCAAATCCCTGGATTAAAAGGTATGGCTTTCAATAATTATCCTGAACTCTGCTCCGGTACAGTAAAACTTCTGTAAAAGCTAGGAGAAACAGGGAGCCTGAAAGAAGTGACTTTAAAAGAGATGTTTAGTACTGTTATATCTGCATTATTTGGGAGCATTCTAGAGAACTGTGGATGATTCCTAGCATTCTTTTACATTTGGGGCCATTTCTTTGTATTTTTGTAAGGATTTGTATGTTCCGAGTTTTCCAGCTGTGCATTTTCTTGCTCTAATGCAAAGTTTGAAGTATATGATGTTGTAGGAGGAAAACAGAAACTTCATGTTTTGTAGTTTGAAAACCAGAAGGTATTTGTTTTCAGTTAAAGGGGTGGTGGAGGAATGTTTTGCCCAGAGTAGCAGACATCTTTCTAAACACTGCAGAGTGGTATATTGCATATGTAAACAGCGATTGCATATTTAAGACAAGAAGTTTCTTGACTGGAAAAACTAAAGATAAACAAGCAGGCATTCCATACAGTTTTAAAATGGAAATAAACATGCTTTCAAAATCTTGAATGTGCCCTGTAGCATGTTCTTTACCTCATCTGTTCTAAGAAAAGTATTTGCTATGAAAAGAAATGCAGTATATTAGTTGCTGTTGAAGTAGATGAAACTGAGATAGAGCTGTAGTTCTCTTTTTAGAAAAGTCCTTATTCTCTCCATTTTCTAAATGGTATAGACATCTTTTTATTCTGCAAACTAGTTACGCCAAACATTCAGTCCTAGGACTCTGGATCAACTGATTTATGGATCAGGCTGTGTAAGATTTAAACTCCTAGAAAGAAATACCACAGCATAATTCAGTATGGAATTAAATCACCCCACCCACCCCCACCTTCAATATAATATATATGTATCATCTCACAATCCTTCTCCCCATATGGTTTGTTTATTTTGCTGTTTGTCTGTATATCTTTTTTCTGGCTATTCTGGGGTTTTTATTTACATGCCTTTTACAATTGTCTGTTAGTTGATCCGATAAAAGAATCACTATAACCTCAAGCCTTATTTGCTTTTCTCAGAAATAACTGATTGAACTAATAAATGGCACGATTCTATGCATGCTTACTCAAAAGTAAGTCTCACAAGGTTCAATGGGGCTTTCTCTCTGCAGCTACAGAACAGTTGTGGAAGGAATACTCCAGCAATTACTGAAGGATAAGGCCCATCGTTAGTTGGCAGACACAGAGTTTTTTCATTTATTTTAGGCTGCTATGTTCATCAGATTTATTTAAGTTCCTTTGAAGTTCCTTTGAACTTCAGTTCCTTTGAGATCTTTCAGAATATCATTGTTAATCAGGGGTTTTAAAAAATGCCTTTTACATTATGTGGGTCATCATTTGTGACATAAGTGACATAAGCAAAGGATGTGCCTCTTTTGTAAATCATCTTTCAACAATGACTTACATGGAATTACCATGACATTCTTCATGTGCCAGTTATGCCCCTAAAGTGAGAATCCTAATGGCCGATAGGATCAATTGATTATTTACCAAAAAATATTACAGGTTTCATAAACGAAACAAAACCCTTACAGACTTCATTCTAGACTCTAATTTAAGGCACAGAAATATTTTCAAAAAATCGTAACATTTTAGCAACAGGGGAATAAGAGCTCATATAAACCATCCTTTTGCCTGATTAACTGGGAGAAGAAATAAAATACCATTTATGTTATTTTTTGTTTCACATTTGGATTTGCTAGAACATTTGTCCCTTATGAGACTCCTCAGGATTAGATAATTAATCTATTAATCTGGAAACATGCCAAGGTCTTTTAACTTCAAGTAGAGTTAATAGACTTCGAGACCTGTGTGGTGCAGTATCATTCTAAAGTGTTAGGTTGAATCAGGGAGGCATGGGTCCACATTTTTGCTCACTGGGTGACTCTGAGCCAGTTAATATCTCTCAGCCTAACCTCCCTCACAAGGCTATCATGAGAATAAAATATATTGGGGGTGGGGGTGGGGAGGGTATATATGATATGGAAACCAGAACTCCTTTGAGGAAGGTTAAGGTCAAAATAAAACCAAGTTCATTGCTTCATTGTGTTGTGCTTTAATTCACACGCACCTACATAGAAAAATAAAAATACCACCCAAATGACTTCAGTAGTAAAGTTCAGTACTAAAAATTCTGCTCCCATTCTCACTACAAAGAGATCTACAAACCTGCAACCATCTTACAGAACTTCTGCTACAGTAGCTTTGTCATCCTCATCCTCATAAAGGCAAACTGAAAAGATTTTGTCCTGGTTCATGCTGGGAGAAAGAGCCTACAGTTAGCTATGATCTGTGGGGATGCACAGTGGAGTATCATTGCTGTTTGTTCTCCATTAAGTTGTAAGAGCCTTCCAGTAGAGGCCTTATAACTTGGGGCATGGTGCTGTACTGGTAGGGTTACCACCTTTGTTCTGGCAAAATACAGGACAGGATGGGGACAAGATTGATAGGTGAAGTCCCCCCACACCTGGTGCTGAAATGACTTCAGCACAATCCATTACATTGCAGCCTAACAGGACAACCCCTCTGGGATTTGTCACATGCACATGGATGTGTAAATACGTCTGTGCTTTGCTACCCAGAGCTTAAATTCATGACCTTTAACACACATACACTACTGTATGTAGGCTGGGGCAAAAAAATAAGCAAATGGGGTGGGCATATGCTGATGAGGAGTATGGTAAATTTCTGAAAGAGAGAGAAAATTTTAGGGGGTGGGGAGCAAGCCTTCTGGGGAGCTACTTCTCCTCCACGCTCCTCTCTCAAATATCATGCAGATAATTATGTTCAGAACTGGGGCTTCTAGTCTACACTGACCAAACCCACTCAGACCCTCTTGCTCCCTGAGAAACAAGGCCTGGCACTCCCAGGCTGCAGCTCTGTGGAAGACCGCCTCAACCCACCCTGGAGCTGAAGGGAATTGGAAGCAGCAACATGAAAGCCTTGCCCCATTGTTTGCTCATCCTTGGGGGCGGGATGAGAGAGGGAGCGATGAGAAAAAAAGAAAGGAAAGAAGCAAGAGGCGGTTTCTCCATCCAAGCCAGCAATGCCTTCCCTGTAGGAACAGAGGCAGTCATTTGGAGCGGGTCCCCAACTTGGCCAAGAAAGAGCAAGAACAAGAGAGCAGGACAGACATGCAGGAAATACAGGACAAACGATGTCCTGTATTGAATCAACACAGGATGTTAAATTGTGCATTAAAACATGGGGCAATCCTGTATTATACAGGATGAGTTGCAACCCTCCTTACTGGGCTGATTTTCTATATTGACAATGCAGGCTGGGGGCTGTTTCCCTACAGCAGGGTTGTAAGCAATAATTATAAACAGCAAGCAAGTAGATGACATGGTTTCTTTCCATACCAATGCCACTCTGGCAGTGCTAGTGTGGGAAATAACTGTGTCATCAGTTCATCCTGTGTGGTTTCTTTTGACAGATGTTACTGGTATAGGATGGGATCCAGATAGGAGGAAACAGCATTTGAGCCACAATGGTATGAGTGGTCATCGTAACATGAATTAGCCCTAAGGGTGCTGACAATAAGCAGCATACATCTGTGAGGCTATGTTGTTGAGTTTAAAAATGTACTATAGAAAAACAAAACTTGTGGGAGGGGGGAATTGCACACAACTACGAAACAGCAGAGATAGCCCAATCCTTTCTGTTATTGCATCTGAGTCAAGAAACAACAGCAGAGGAGCTTCAAGGTCCTGCCCTGCCTCTTCCTGTACCACCCCCCCTTGAGATACCTGAAACTTCAGGTAAACGCCATCCAGCTGAATGTCAAAATTAGATGTAAGGTGCCTGGCTGTCATTTTTTTTATCAGTTTTAGGGGCACCTGTAATACTATGGCAGATGGTTTAAAATTGGACTATATTTTGATATACAGACAAGAAAGCCAAAAATAACAAACTTGAAATTCAACCTTTTCCCTTAAAATGCTTTACAGGATTTACTTTAAGCAACTAAAGGTTTCTTTCACATGATATTGCCAGCCTGGCAAGTTTTGGGCTTAAAAAAATAATCAACAACAGAATATTATCCCTCCCTTCCCAATACTATCATAAGTTTCACAGCCTCAGGCTAACCGTGACAATGGGGAAAAAAACAATTCAGTCCATTTGCTATCTTGACTAAGAACTGGCAAATAATTCTTCCCTTAATTTTTGTGCAGAATCCTAACACAACTGTTTGTTACTAATAAATACAAGTGAAATCAAACTATCCAGACAGTTGTGCACAGAACTGACTCTGTGTTCCTCTGTGAATCTCTGTTTTATAAATACTTATTGGTTTTCTACATAAATTATATCTGGGTAATGCTTTATCGGGACGTGGGTGGCGCTGTGGGTTAAACCACAGAGCCTAGGACTTGCCGATCAGAAGGTTGGCGGTTCGAATTCCGGCGACGGGGTGAGCTCCTGTTGCTCAGTCCCTGCTCCTGCCAACCTAGCAGTTCGAAAGCACGTCAAAGTGCAAGTAGATAAATAGGTAAGGTAAACGGCGGGAAGGTAAACAGCGTTTCCGTGCACTGCTCTGGTTTGCCAGAAACGGCTTAGTCATGCTGGCCACATGACCCGGAAGCTGTACGCCGGCTCCCTCGGCCAATAAAGCGAGAGGAGCGCCGCAACCCCAGAGTCGGTCATGACTGGACCTAATGGTCCGGGGTCCCTTTACCTTTACCATCGCATTTACACACTTCAGCACAACTCCACCAAAAACTGTTTCGATTATAATTATGTGAAAGATATGAGTATGAACACAATGCCACCAATTTACAAATCTTTGCTTCTTCTTTTTTGACTTCTAGATTCACAGCTGCCACCTTGAATAGATGAACTAAACCATGAAGGTAGCCGTTTTCTTCCTTCTACTCCTGCCACTTTGCTTGGCTAAGCCATTCCACCAAAAAGGCTTGTTTGATTTTATGCTTGAAGATGAAGCAGGTTCTGGAACTACAGATACTCCAGATACTTATCCTCCACTGCAAGGCCCAGTATGTCCATTCCGCTGCCAGTGCCACCTTCGAGTTGTGCAGTGCTCTGATTTAGGTGAGCAAAATGAAATATTGCTTCATAAAATGTTTGTTTATGCTGGCTCACAATGACAACTTAAGCTATTTTTGGGTATCAACACCAACATAGTTACTGAGTTCTCCTGTCACACTATAATTTTGCCATTGTTGTGATAGTATCTGTATGATAGTCTTGTCGAAAACAACAAGGAAAATAAGGAGAGAGAGTTCAGCTGAGAATAGGTCAGCTGAAAAACAGGGTCTTTGTGGTGGTAGACCATGAAAGAAATAGTGGTAGTCATTTGCTTTCCGTCCATTTTACGCTGCCTTTCATTCAAGACCACAGGCATTTCTCTTTAAGGAAATGCCAGTTTGTCAATGTTCTATCATAATAAGCCCGGAAGCTGTATGCCAGCTCCCTCGACCAGTAAAGCAAGATGAGAGCCACAACCCCAGAGTCATCCGCGACTGGACCTAATGGTCAGGGGTCCCTTTACCTTTTTAAAATATGGTTGGGTGACACAGACCAATATTACAAATCCAGGTAAATCTAAATTCTGAGTACCAAACTCTGCTACTCATAATTTCTTGAGGAAATTATGATTCGCTCTATTTCCTAATCAATAGGTTACACGGGCCACATAAAACTGGTTGTTACAAGTTTTAACTTGGAAATATGAGCATGTGGACTCTAACATTTTCTAACATTGGCTTTAATTTGGGACTAACAGTAATGCTTTTAATTATTCTAGTTTGATTAAAATATAACTAATTTAGTCTTCATTGACAAATACAAATATACATGTTTGTGTACTGGATGCTTTCCAGACATGAAGAGGAAGCAAAGCAATGGGCAAAGGTCAAACATCTAGGCAAGGAAGTAGATCCCAAGTAAAGGAAACAAAACCCCATAAAACTTAGAAATTGTGGGAAAAGTTAAGGATCAAAAGAGCAAAAGTTTTTTTGTTTCTTTTTTTAAGTTTCTATGATGACTGTTTTTCCTGTTGAGTTGACAATTTTATTTCTCTGTCTGGGGTTTTTGGTGAATTCTTTCTAGGAAGTTAATTATCCTATCACTTCCTTATATGAAAATGCATGCCTCTATAATTATATAGTCAACCTGTATCTTCTAAATAAGCAACATTGTGCCTGAACTAGAGCTTTGGGTATGCTTTGAATTTTCAGTTGGGCCTGTTAAAAATTCAGCGCAGTTTTAAGTACTGTAAGTGGAGATGTCAATGACATTGTCATAAATAATGGAGGGGATGTGTACTGCAGCAATGAACAGCTACCATTTATTTATATGAGAGAAACACAATTCTGAGACAATTACTGGAACAAGACAGATTTCTGTTTTGATCTGTTGTCTTCTAAATTGAAACCAGAACTCAAAAGGAGTCAATGAACACCAAACTTATTCCATTTGCATAGTCCTTCACATTCTTCTGAAGAGATCTGCTGACGGCCTTGATGCTATGAAGCTACTGAATGTTGTTGGGTTTTTTGGAAGAGATATATTTATGATGCTTTTTGTAATATTTGGCTGGTTGGGAGAGGCAAACAGCAAAGCTCCTGCCTACATATGATTCCCAGAGTTACACAGAACCCAAGATATTTTTAGCCTTCAATAAAGGGGCAAACAAGATATTACTTTAATAGTGTAATTGCCAACTATGCTTGGTTGTTGTTGTTATTTAAATATTAAGCTATGTGATTTTTATTAGGATTGCAGCTGAGGACGGAAGTTTAAAACTGGCCTCCCCTAATTTCCGTAACCCGTATGAAAAATCACCCCACTTTCACAACTATCAATTTAAAAAATATGGTTGCTAATTATGCTATTAAAGTAATGTCTGGTTAGGCTCCAATTCTGTGCTCCAGTTAGAAACTGCTTCTATTATGACACACATATAACCATTCAACAACCACTTCCCCTCAGCTGGAGGAGAGGTCACCTTCTCAAAGCTGAGATCTCCCAAATATTAGCTCCCATTTAGAAAAACATTCCCCATCAATCCTGTGCCATTAGAAATCTGTTTAGCAAAAGAGATGACTGGCTAATCACAACTTAAATCATACAGTTCTCAAAAAATTGACAAATATTGTCATTTCTAGCTTTCAGTAGGCCAGTAAAATCAAAATTTAATTTCCTTGACTTACAGGTAAAGAATATCCATTACTACGGACTGATTGTGTATGTCCAAAACAAGTTTAATGAAACAAACATTTTGGGCATTGATCGTAAATCTCAAAACCAACCCATTAATGATGGAAATAGTTCAGATTGAGCTATGTCCACTGATAAATGGTGCCATTTTGAGGGTTTTAATCACAGTCCATTTCATGAATATACTTCATATATGTATGGCGTATCTCACTCACATCCCAAATTGTTGCTAGATTCTAAATTACGGTACTAACGTGTCCGAATAGGGATTTCATTTTCTATAGCTTTTCACACCAGACAAACTATTGCTTTGCTCTAGCTGTTGGAGCCTCAGAATGCTGGCTGAATTAATTCTGTTATGCTGTAAGAATTCAAGTTGACTGTTATCCAGACTTCATCCTCCCTAGTGTGCAAGGGTGGAACAAGATAACATTACTATATCCCATCAACAAGCTTTTTACAACATATTATTTATGCTAAAATTCCCTCTGGACTGAATGATCAAATATGAAAATATTCTTGGATGGTTTGCTTAGCTGAGTTGAGAGCCTGTTTAAATATCTACTTAAATGCCCAGCAATTTGGGTGGATAATTACTTTTCCTGATTGATTCTCTTCTCTCCACCCATGCATTACTGAATGTTATTGCAAACAACATTCCAGCCTCTTAAGACTCAGGGGGCAGATGTTGCTGGATTCCAACTCCTATGCTCCCTGACCACTGGTAAGGCTGACTTGAGCTGATGGGAACTGGAGTCCAGCAACATCTGAAGGACCACAGTTTCCCAACCCTGAATTCAGTAATAAAAATATCTGCATTGAGTACATCCTTTGTTAGCATATATGGAGTCAAAATCTCTGCACTGGAAGATTGTGGTTTAATCAAAACATCTTCTCACACTTATCATATATAGTGGTACAGTTGCTGTTTGCTCCAATAGTTTTAAGAGCAAATTTGTAACTGATTGTCTGCATGTTTGGTCACATGTCACTATTATTGGATAGTGCAAGTTTTTGTAGCTTTTTTGTATTTGTATTTAAAGTGGACTCAGTACCATCATCTCTCTGTCATTTATATCCTTCGGTCTGAGTCTGCAAACCGACAGCTCACATTGGTCAGAGGTGCAGAACAGATGTTTCCCAAACCACGCCCACCAACCACTACCCCTCCACACAAAAAGCAGGATGATGCTGCACAAATGAAAATACTGAGGATCTTTCACAAAAGTCTGTTTTTTAGCAGCAGAAGAAAGAGTTTCAGTGTTGTTTTGATTTGGCCAGCACTTGAAAAACTGATGAAAAGTCAAATAAATTTGAAAATATACTTTGTGCATGTGTTGTGCATGTAAAGGAACTTCTCTGAATACTTTCTTTTAAAACTCTCCAGCACATTTAGCAATCAAGCCTACATTGCTGAAGAGTTGACCTGAGGCATACATTCTACCCATTTGCTGTTACAGACATCACATAGGAAGAGTCATATGAGCTTTTTGCTTTGTTAGGGTTTTGCAATCAATATGCCAATGGCTTGTTTAAAAGTTTTTTCCAAGAACACTATATGGGGGGAATGAACAGGGGAAGCACACCTTCCCATCTCTACCAGTCTGCCATTCCTTCCCAAACAAAAAATAAAATAATAAAATAAAATAAAACGAATGAATTGTATCACATAGCAATTAGGGTTGTTGAGGAACAAACCGCAGGCATACTAGGCTTTTGAAAGAATGTCCAAACACTCAAACAGAAATTTAATACATGGCATCACTTCAGTGTAGTGAACCACATGAATCCCATGTGGTGTTCGTCATGAACCACTAACACATTTTGCAACATGCACATGTGGTGGAAGTTGTTGGCAATCAAGACTTCATGCCTCATGTGAAATAGAGGGCACAGGAATTGTACCATTTTTTGCACAGAAGCAACTTGATGGAAAGATAAATGGAGGTAACTGTCATATGGGGTCTCCTGGAAAGACTCCAGCCATTTACACACAGGGAGGAACTAATGTTGCAGCCAAAGTTCAGGCACATGCCTCCATCCTCCCAACTTCGAAAGTAGCACCAGCCTGTTGGAAATTTATGCTACCTGGATGCTTGGCTCAGTCTAAAACAGAGATATGAGATATAAGGGGTTATTCCTGTGCATGCAGTTTCATGTCAGGGGAGAGGACAAGTACTCTGAGTAATGGAAATTTACAAATGCTACCATAATTGTATATACTGCTACACAATATTTCTGATAACTTCAGCTGTGGAAATGGTGTTATGAAATACTAGGATCAAAAGATCTTATTATTTGGAACACATTTTAAGGGTTAGTCATTCCAGAATATATTCGGCAAAAGATATAAATGACAAAGGCAATTTATAGGCCCGGTGGCCCAGGCTGAGTCATGTATGAGCAATGAATGGAGAAATCTTCAAGAAAATCAATCACTGCCATATGGCTTCCTGTTGCTAGATCAGTTTCGCATGTTTTAATTTGCTAAGAATCCAGATGGATGAAATAATTCAAGCTTATTCAAGTTGTGCTTGCAACAAGTTTTGTAAGAAAATGCAAATTTTATACAAACTTGTAGTGGCAATAAGTCTTCTCTTAAACCTAAGCACAATAAGTAAATCCAAAAGTATGGGTTTATATAAACACATTAGGCAATTCTATCAGCTCCTGCAACAAGGAATCTATAACAGCAAGCTATTATGAGTCAACCTTTGCAAGCTTCAGAATTCATGCAAATTGGACTTTGAAGTTCTATTTAACTTATAAACCAACAGTAAGCCAGTAAGATTTCTTGGTTAAAATAAATAAATTATTTTATTCATAAACTTATGGATATAAATAGGGCTGACATATGGCATTCAGAGATAAGAAGGCTGCAGTAGTCAAGGCATGAGAAAACCTGAGCACAAACCATACTTTTCACTAGTGAGCAGAGAGAAATGACCATAGGTTTGCAATAATGTAAGGAGGGTAGGGTAACATAACTTGGCAATAGACTGAATATGGGAAGTTAAAAAGAGAGAGATGAATCAAGATAAGCCTAAGGTTCTACCTCTGGTTTTATTCATAAATCAATCTAGTCTTATCTTCAAATGTTTCAGCTTGTACTTCTATGATATTTTCTAGTGTTAACTTTGTTTGAAATAAATTGTGGATTTTATATAAATTGCCCAGACTCCTCACTACCCTGTCTTCTCTGCTTACTCTCCCATATGTACCTACTTGAACCTTAAGATCCATTCAGAGGCACCTTTGAGTTTTGGTGCCAAGTGAATACCTTTCTTTTCATCCAGGCCTTTGAAATATTATTCTGGGCCTCTGCATTTTAAAAACTGTGTAGCCATTTAAATTAATTGACCCAAGTTAGTCATGACTATTAATTTCAGGGCTAGTGTCAAAAATGGGCACATATCGCAGTACTGAGCAATTCTTTCTTTCTGTGAAAACTTTCTATACTAACAGGACAGACAGAATGAATATGCATACTTACAAGATATTTTGGTTAGAAAAGCAAATGTGGGTGACAGTGATATTTAATTTAGATAGGGCTGTGCAATATGAAATAATTTTAATTTTCTTCCTTCACCTAAGCCACATATATGAAATGGTATCACAAGTGTTTTTAATTTGAAATGGTATCACAAGTGTTTTTAATTTAAACTGACTGATGTTCTTCAGGCATTCACAGAACAGAAATCAAACTGTTTGTAAAAACAACGCTCTGTATATAGTTTCTGTTTCAAAAAAAGAAATGGCAATGGAGTCATTTAAAATTGTATTAGTTTTTATAAATCTAATAGCCTGAACGTTTTAGATGAGGATAAATATGAGAGCACTGATATGTGGAAAAGCCTGAATGTAAAAATAATGCTAAACATCTTTAATTATATTCTGATGTTTTACTCATTACAATCAGTGATCAGCTCTTTACTTTAGTGGAAGGATACAAATCAAATGAGGCATGTTTTTGGTCTGACTACGTTGATTACATACAATTTATTCTTTTTAGATGTATGACAAGGAACTGAATCCAAACATGGCCTTTCTTAAAGCACTTCATATTTGCTGAAGTCAGCAGAACATGGTATTTGGAAAGTTTCCAAGACCGGGTCCCTGACTGTCATCCAGAATTAGAGTTTAGGATTTAACTGACCATAATTAGAACATGGAGGACTTGGAATTTGAAGCAGTGAACTTAAAGCTTGACATTGTATGAAGAAACTGCTTGTTTAAATTGGTGGGGAAAGGGCAGCTATTTTACTTCAATGGGGGTGGGGGTGGGAATGTCAGTAGGACTGGTTTCATTCAAAAGTCAATAGAATAAGTAAGAGGTAGCTCTGACTATGAACCATGCTTGCTAGGGCTGACAGAAATTATAGCCCAACAACTTCTGGAGGGCACCCTGGAATAAATAATAGGAATAACTCCTTCTATGGTACTGATGAATGATGCCTTGGCTAAGGACCAAAGTGAGAAAAGAACCACAGATGGATTGTTATAGGACCAGACTACTGTGAACAGTTGAAGATAGAAGGTAGCAAATTAGATGTTTATGATATTTTTACATTTCATTGTGTGACTTCCCAGAATAGGAGAATAGTTACATGCATTGAACCTGAGAGAGATCTGTCTGTCTTTCATCTAAACAAATGTTTCCCATTCTTGGGTCTCCAGCTGTTTTTGAACTGCAATTCCCATCATCCATGACTACTGGTCCTGCTAGCTAGGGATGATGAGAGCTATAGTCCAAAAACAGCTGTAGACCGAAGTTTGGGAAACACTGGTCTTAACCCTCGTTGAGGGAACTGGCTATTATCAAAGACAGAATGCTGAGGTAGATGAACCACTTGTCCATTTCAGAGTAGAAGTTGCTATCAATCTTTTCAATTTTTAGGTAGTGAAAGCTTGAAATCAGTTGCTCTGCTTCAATAATGAAGATATAAGTAACTATTGATCCTCTTTAACACATCTTTATGCTTTTGTATGTTGTGATGGTGACCAGCTTGGATGGCTTTAAAAGAAGAATAGATAAATTCAAAGAGGATCCCTCGGCCGGAAAGCGAGATGAGCATCGCATCCCATAGTCGCCTTTGACTGGACTTAACCATTCAGGGTTAACCATTTAACCTTATAAGTGGCTACTAGTCATAATGGCTATATTCTCCATCCACTGTTGACCATATGCCTCTGAATATGAGTTACAAGTTGCATTCAGATCCTACTTGTGGGCTTACTATAAGCATCTAGTTGGCCACTATAAGAACAGGATGTTGGTCTACCTGGACCTTTGGTCTGATCCAGCAGGACTTTTATCTTGTTCTTATTAACTGCTATTTTTAAAATCCCATTACAGGTCTGGATCAAGTTCCAAAGGATCTCCCCCCAGATACGACTCTACTGGACCTACAGAACAATAAAATCACTGAAATAAAAGATGGAGATTTCAAGAACTTGAAGGATCTTCATGTAAGTTGCAGTGAAATACACATTACATGTTAGTCACATGTTTGATCAGTTCCTGTAGGTTCAGAGACTGATATGGAATAATATCTACCTTGCTGATGGTACTATATAAATATTTTGCATATAAACATATAAAGGTTATGTACTAAGCCACTATTGCTACTGTAATTGTGGGTTATAGTCAATTTAGTATTACTCAGAGTAGATCTGTTGACATTAATGAGCAGGAATAAGCTAGGTGCATTCATTACAATGGCTTCAGGTATGGTCATGGCCCTGAAACTGCCTTGGCTACCTTGGTTCATGACATTTATCAGAAGAGAGATGGGTGGATGTGACCCTGCTCTTTCTCCTCTCAGTGCTTTTTCCTATTGGTGGCCAGAGTATCCTTCCGGAGCATATCAGAGGGACAGGGGAATTGTGCTTCACAACAACAAAAATACTGCTACTAATAATGGTTTACATTTCTACTCACTGACCCCTAGTGCATAAATCATTTCCTGTCCCCCATCTCCCCTGTAAAGCCTTAAAAAGAAATTTAGATGTTCTAAATTTAAAGGATATATCTCTCGCAACATCAGACAGCAAAAAACAGGTATTTGCAAGAGACAAGCTTCCCTTCTGCAATCTTAGCAATGGGTGGATGCAATTGTTTCTGAAATCGATTTAGTAGTAGGATGCCCTGGATGGGATTATACTGCCCTGGAAGGATTGGGTTGGCACATCCTGGTTTCTACACAGTCACTGGAGTGCTCAAGTAGCCTCAGTGGCTAGGAGTGCCCAAATGAAAAACAACACCAATATATCTGAATACACAGCAGAAGTTTGGTTATTTTCCTGGTTCCTCAACTACCATTGAAAACATCTGATGGTACCTATTAGAACTGCTGGAGGAAATAACTGTATGTGCAATGCATGCACCTGAGAAATAAGGTTGTTCTATGTTTCCCAGGCACATGTACATGCATATTTTACTTCCAGACTTAATGAGTTTCTTACAACAAAATCAACATACAGTACTGCCCATAGCAGGACTGTTTTAATATTTCAGTTGTCCCCATAGTTTGGACAAAGTTGTCATCCACAGGACAGATGGTAAGAGGGTGGACAAATTATACCCATCAGCTGTGCGATAATTGAAGACCGAGCTGAATATATCAATTTAGAGATATTCTGAAACACATAAAAATGAGTGAACCCCTAAGGAGTTCTGTGGAATCATTTTGGATAGTATGTGGATTGCTGTTTGTGGATATAGAAGGATGAAGAGAGAACCTGGTTTACATGGCTGCACAAAGGACGCAAGGTGCTAGTGATTGGCACCTGTCGATTTCTGCAGAGGCTGCTGCCTACACAGAATAGATGAAGTCTCTACTGATACTGCCTGATGGATCTGGGTTGAGGGGAGCCTATAGGAACCCTTATGTCTACAAGCCTTTGTAGAGTTCCTACACTCAAACACTGTGTTAGTACTGGACACTGATGCCCAGGAGCAGCAGTGGCCTCTGTGGAGGCTGCATTCTTCCTAGGAAGAGGTACGTGAAGAGCAGAAACAAAATAGGGGACACCTGCAGCAGGCCACAGCATGCACAAAGGCCTTTACGCTTTGAGGTGGGCTGATTGTGGCTCATAGTGCTTGGGGCAGACCTTTGTCTGAAGGTCTGCTTGGAAGGCAGAGGGACCAAGGCATTATGGTGAGACTAGCAAGGAATCCTGTGGCTTTACTTCTCCATCCTCAGCATAGGAAAACCCAGCAAACATGATTAAAATGTACTATCCATTATATTAAAACTGGTTAGTATATTTGAGGCTGCTTTTGAGCTAGACTCAGAGCAGAATAACCCCTCAATTCAGTATGTTTTGACTGTTCAGACTGAGTGTTTCTTATTGTTTAGACTGACGACTTCCCTTCCTCATCGCCCTGACTTTCAGGGTTACAACCAACTATGCACTCATATTGGGAGTAGGGACAGTTGTACTGAGCAGGATTAATTTCCAAGTAATCATATGTTGGATTGAGCCACAGGAGTCAGCATGCACAGTACAGTCAGGGAGAAGCATATGGAGTGAGATAAGGGCAGGCACTTGACTGGTTGCTTTAGCTGTGGCTTAGCAGCTAACTGAGAAATGAAGCATAGGCAATATTTTTTGAAATTTTGTGGTGGCCTTAGGTAACAGTAACATCTTTAGGGAATCATATAGTTCTGTTTCCTTCCAGGGACTCAATATTGTGACTAAAAGACCACTGCCTCCAGCAACACAGCTTGATGGAAAGGGGGGGCTCCAAAAACATTATAAATGAATTAATTATGCAAAAGGAAGTAATGGATCTAAAAAAATTAACATTTGGACAGATTTGGCACAAATTCCATGCAAGGCTGAACTCAAGATGACTCAAACAATTATAATTGCAAAATACAAAATCCCAGAGAGATTCCACCAAGACTAGTAATATAAACTATTGGGAGAACATTTGTGTGAAGAGAATTCCTTCTTGCAGAACTGTAACTGTCACTGCTTTCTTTTCTTTTTGAGCTCACCCAGACTGCTGGAGAATTTTACCTTGCCCCAGGATTATTAGATGTTTGTGCGGTTTCCTAGCAGTAACAAATGGACTACATCCCTGTTTTCCCATTCCAGTTTAATTTTTAGTACTCTAGTTGCCATGAGCATGTCTAGCAGCCTTGGTCCAGGCAAATCCCTCCTCTCAAGTTTTCCCACCTGGCTTCTTTGCTATATGTTCTCCTTAGGATAGGAGGAGTTTGTGTTTGATAGCCAGCTAAATCTGGCACTATTCACTTGGTATGCTAGCAGCTACATGTGTTACTGCCATAAGTTCATCTCTGACCAGAATCCACTGTCAAATAAGTGAAGTAATGCTAAAGACAAGAGTGGCTCTGGGTGTTTTTCTACTCATTCACTTTGGGTTAATATTCTGAGCTTGGGGTTTATTTGCTGCTTGCTTTAAAGACTTCTGAAAATGCAATTTCTTGTATTTATTGGTTAGTGCTTATTATGCTTGACGTGTTTATTCTGTGAACTTCCTTTTGAGTGGTTTTACTAACCACTAGAAGATGGTTAGTAATTTGTTTAAGAAATAATAACAATCAAGGTATGGAATTTCCATAAAAAGGTAAAGGGACCCCTGACTGTTAAGTCCAGTCGTGAACGACTCTGGGGTTGCGGCACTCATCTCGCTTTACTGGCCGAGGGAGCCAGCGTTTGTCCACAGACAGCTTCCGGGTCATGTGGCCAGCATGACTAAGCCACTTCTGGCGAACCAAAGCAGCGCACCAAAACACCGTTTACCTTCCTGCCAGAGCGGTCACTTTAATTTAAAGCAGTGGGAAGGAAAGGAAAAGTTGTATTTATCATAAATTCATCCACCTAATGACTAGGTTCAGCAGTGATGAGAGGGTGTGAGTTGGAGGGGATATTATTGGGTTGTTGTTTTTATTTTGGGGAGTTTTTATTTTGTGTTGGCAGGGTTATTGGGTTGTTGGCAGGGTTATTGGGTTGTGAATGGCCCTGAGACCTGCTGGTATACAAATTCAATAAATAATAGTAATAATAAAGGAAAGGTGTTTGGGACCATTTGGATAGGTGAGCGACCATTCAACTAAGTATGTGGCACAGGATTAGCTTGCTGACTGGAAGAGCAATCCACACCCCATTTAAATCAGGCTTTGGGGTCTAGGGTGCTTAGACTGGGTAGAGGTGTCCCTCTGCCTGGCCCTCACTACGTTTGCATACTGAATGATGCCAGGAATAGTCCACTGGTGTGTAGCTCCACTTTCCACCCACTGGACATATGGGTGACAGCAGTGGGATCCCCACCAGTGGCAGACAACAGAAAGCCCTGAAATGAGTCATTTCAGGGTGGAGGGCTGATTTGGCAAAGGATGCTGGATTCCAAGCTGGCGCCATTGCTGGCTCTGATCTAGGCCCGATCACTGCATCAGCTCTAGGCTGACCCAGCAACGTGCCTGATGCCACCTTCACCTTGTACTGGTGGCCCCGCAGCTCTCTAAGTCCCTAATCTAGTTGCTGACCCCTGCCAACAAAAAGTGCTCTGAAGCTCCTACTGCATGCAGGGGAAGGGCGTGTGTGTTATTTTTAAGCAGCTTCTGTTTGTGGTGGTGTATAAACATACATAGAACATCATCAACAATGTTCAGAGATTCGTATTAAAATGGACTGGTCATTTATATCTCAGTGGTAGTCCTTGTAGCTCTGAGTTGAAGAGAGAAAAATATGTCCACAGCTGAATGAACAGTAAATGTTTTTGGGAGAGGCTTTCTGCTAGCACTGCTGAACTTTGAGTGACCTCTTCCTCTCAGAGATCTGGCCACTCCTGGCTAGTATACAAAATTAAAACCATGCACATCTATCATATACACAGTGGAGCCATCTGCAAAACATACCTCCTGTTTTACTGACAATGAACAGGAAATCAAATACACTAGAGAGAAAATATACAACACATGAACTGTTCAAAATAATAGTTTCTCCTCTTTTTGCTTTTTCTTCATGTTTTCCCTCCCTGCAGCTGTTTATATATTTTCTGATCTTTGCAAATGTTCAGCTTTTCCTCCTGCACGTTTTAAAGATAGCTGGCATAAGTTTAATTATGAAAGGATTTAGAATGGCTAGAAATCAAAACAGAGAGTTGAACCATCTGTTTTTCCATTCTTACAAGTAAGATAATGCATTCAGTGAGCAAATATGCTCTACAGCTGTGTTCCACTGATCAAAATAACAAGGGAACATTATTTCTGAATAATTATTGCTTTTCAAACATCTCAAAGCACTTTCCAAATGTAAATATATTTAATCTTATATTTTTGTGAGAGTCTGAAGAGGAAACAGGTACACAAGAAGTAAGGTTCACATAACATAGTAGGGCCACATGACTGCTACTGTAGTCCAGTGATTTAGGCTGGCAGTGAGCAAATCAATCTCTGCCTCGGTTTACTAGCTGCATATGAAGTGAATCCAATTTATATACTACATTATATTGTGGTTGTAGTGGTGCGTCAAGAAGGAAGGGGACAGAGAACAGATGAAAGATTAACCCTGTCACCTCCCTGTAGTTATTTAATAGGTTGGTCACCTAGCTATGGAGTGGGGGGGGGGAGAGCACTCCATTTAAAAATATCTCTTTGAAGCTCACTTTCCGATCTCCTACTAGTTCTACCCATTCATTTCAGAAGATCGACTTCACCTCACAGATGTCTGGCTAGTGCCACCAGCCTCCCTTTCAGAGACTGAGGGAGAACAGAACAGTGAAATCAAAGTTCCTGTCCAGGAGCTTACTCAGGAAGATGCCTACCTTTTGTAACTAGAAAGAAGCAGGTGTGGGATCTGGAATGGACTTCCTTGGAGGAGAGGGGATCATGAGTAAAAATATTTTCCTGGACTAACAGTGGTGTGCAGTTTTGATGATGGCAAAGGATGGGGCAAAAACTGCTAAAAATGAAAGTGTTGGGGTTAAGGACTGCATGAAAGCCATGCCAGTTGCCCTGGATCCATAGGGACAAACAATGTAATACATTGCATGTGTGATCATATTTAAGGCCTGTTGGTACTGTATTTTTTTAATAGCAGCTATGGGTGGGATCCAGTCAGAATCAGGTCTACAGCATGCATGAAGAGAAGTCAATAACTTTTCTCTCTCATCAAACAGCATTGATACTACAGCACATGGAGAGTTAAACCCTCCATAATCAGACCCCTTGCACCTTTAAAAAGAGAATATTGTTGGCTTTAGGTACTCTCTCTCTCTAGGCCTCCGGTTGGCCACTGTGAGAACAGGATGCTGGACTAGATGGGGTTTTGGCCTGATCCAGCGGGGTTCTTCTTAATAATGATCTTACATTTAAAGCAATGTGCAGTTTGTTCCTAAGTATTTGAGAAGACTGTATATAAGCTATAGCTGTTCAGTGATGGAGGAAACATGCCCTTCACATTTTCAAAGGCATTTTAGATATTAAGACACAGACCAGATATTTAAAACTTATTCCAAGTCTGAGTTCAAGTAGACACAAATTGTGAACAAGGAACACTTTTCTTGGTTCTACACACAATAAATTTGTGTGAGAATCTGAGGGGCTTGAACTTTGAGGTTTTTTGAGTGACTCAGACATAGCATTAATTTGGAACTTGTGCAAGATGAATAGTTGTGACAACACAGAATGTTATGTACTGAGCCTTAAATCTAGAGAACCAAAGTACTTTGTTTCATTATGAAAAAAATGGTTAGTCCTGTATGAGCTATATAAATCAAATTCTGAGCCAACTCTGACAATCATAGGGATTCTGATTAGGACGTGTACATTTATGTTTACGTGTGTGTGTGTGTGTGTGTGTGTGTGTGTTACAAGATCTGCTCATTTATTTTCACAGAACCATCGCTCCTGGGAGTTTCAGTGGAAATAATTGTTTGTCACAGAGGTTATTGCAATGGACCTGATTACTCTGCAAAACATTGCTTTGCTTATTTGTGGAAAATTAGTAAACACTTACAAAACCAGTTCCAATGACTATAAGGTTTATTTAGACAAAATGGCAGGTAATGAGTAAAATGGCTTTGTAGCTTGAATAGCTGGCAAAGAAATATAGAAAGATGGTCAGTTGTTATGAGTCAGAGTCTACCCAAACCCATGTCCCCTGAACCATAAGCTTAAAATGTTCCTATTACAGAGATAGAGCTTAAAGAATACCTTACATGGAATATACATGGGAACCAGGCACACTATAGATGGAGGCCTAAATGCACCAGGGGGAAAGCTTGAATGCCAATGACTAGAACTGGACTAGTGTGAGAATTCAGAGAGAACATGACTGAAGAAATAAGGAAGACAGGAGAATAATGAAGGAACGAGATGTAAATAGCTGTTGCAAGCAAAGGAGATATAAATGGTTTTCTAATTTTCACTATTGCCTTTATGCGCACAATCACAACCAAGATTCCTAACAGATGCTTGCATGTCGATGTGTGTTATGGAAATTCCCAATGGTCAAGCACACTTGGATTAATTATTATGTCTTCTGTGACAGACTTGATAATCTAATCAACCCTTAGGCTTCCTTTAGGCAGATTCCACCCCGGCTTATGAGAAACCCTCCCCAAAACAGAAAAATAAAAGATGTTTCTTTTTGTAATGATAATTCCTCCTGCAAAGGTCCTAACTAATGTAAAACAGAAAAACAACAAGTACAGCTGAAAAATAGGAAGTTGTGGAGAGGAAATAAGGCTAGCTATCTAGCTAAAGGTGAGGAGGTTTGGTTCCCACAATGATCTATAGGGTTGGAGTGTCTTGAAAAAGAGTGATATGAAGCAGCTTCCTGGAAGTTAAAAAAAAATAAAAAATGGATCAGGGCAGTGATCTCCTGTGCAGAAAGCTGAACCAAGTAGGGACTGAGAGATGCCCACATAGGAAAAAATCTTCTCGGCTGGCATTAGCTTTAGCCCCAAGGGGTGATCTTTCTGAAGACAGGGCTGGACAGAATGGGGACTAATTGCTAATTAATTTAAGTACTGAGTCTTTACAGTCAATATATGTTTCCTGCTGCATGGTGACAAGGATGTCATAACTCTCAGACAAGTGACTGAGACATCCCTTGTGGATAAATATGATGATTTGCAGGAAATGTAAATGTAGGTTTAATTCAATTAATGGAAGAAGGTTCTTGCTGGAGGCAACCTCAACTTCTGTCCAGATATGGTAGACATTGAGAGGGAGGGGCTATTAAGGCTTGCATTTACATGATCCTTTATGCATTTTCTTAAGCACAGATAACTTTTCTGTACAGCAGCTACTATGGAGAGGATACAGTACTTGGAGGGAACTACTGGGACATCCCCCAGTACTTAGTTTGTACCACTATGACTTTATCCGATTCCTTGCAGTGACACTGCATTCATTTCTCAGAGCAAAGCGAAAGTAAACTCATATTTTCAGAGTGTGCACTAGGTTCCAGTTGAACAACTGGAGAGTTAAAGGTCCCCTTCCCCATGTCACAGTCCTAAACATGAAGGCCAAATCACATTACAGTGGATGCTCAAGGTTGCAAACGTGATCCGTGCGGGATGCACGTTCGCAACCCACAGCGTTCGCAACCCGCAGCGGCGCGTCTACGCACGCACGGGTTGTGATTTGGCGCTTCTGCGCATAGTGCGATTTAGCACTTCTGCGCATGCGCGACCTCTGAAACCCGGAAATAACCCGAAGCGTCTGTAACCTGAGGTATGACTATACAAACTTGTAGGACATAGAGAATTAACATTCTAATGGATGTTTGTATCTTTAGTGGATACTTGTATCTTCCCTTAACAGTATGCCCATGTGTGGCATTAACAAAGTTCTATTTTATTGTTTCTTGCTTTACAGGCATTGATCCTTGTTAACAACAAAATCAGCAAAATCGGCCCGGGAGCTTTTGCTCCACTCAAGAAACTGGAGAGACTTTACCTTTCCAAAAACAATTTGAAGGAACTTCCAGAAAACATGCCTAAAAGCTTGCAGGAGCTACGAGCACATGAAAATGAAATAAACAAACTAAGAAAAGCCGTCTTCAATGGACTAAGTAATATGATTGTCGTAGGTATGCATCGCTGCTTACAGATAGAGTCCATGATAAGATTTTATCAGATGAAAGATGGTAAAATTCAAAGTCAGTAGAATTTGACAGAATCCAGACTACGAAATTTCTTAATTTTATTATTGATGTAAACACTTCCGGGGGGGGGGGTGTAACAGTGGGTGGTTGAATGTGAAAAAGTGAAGTGTAATTTGGCGTAACAAGTGTTTTGGTTCATACTGAGTTTGCTAAAGTACTTTTCATGTTAGATCATGTGTTAGATAATAACCTTCCCCCTTTTTTCACTGGTAACAGTTGGGCATTATAAAGGAGGGTGTAACTGAGAGAAATCAAAAGGAAGAGTTGAAGTAAACATTTGCCTCATAGTGTTCAGCTAGGCTGTTAAAATCTCCAGCTTCCAATTTTTTATGGAATGAAATTTTCACAACATGCTGCAACCCAGAAAATATAATCAAGCAAAAGAAAACTCCTGTGAATTTACCAGCTGAATGTTATCACTTCTTATAAAGAACCTTTACAGAGGTATCACAACACTAAATGTGATTTTTGTTTTAAAAGTAAGGCTGGAATTATTTCGCAAAGTACAGTACAGCCAATTTAACACAATTAGAGAAGAATTAAGGAGGGAGGGGTATTAATCTGTTGGTTAAGACTTGTCAATGTTGTTTATTTTTAGAACTGGGTACCAATCCATTAAAAAGCTCAGGTGTAGAAAATGGATGCTTTCAAGGGATGAAGAGACTCTCTTACATCCGTATTTCAGATACCAATATAACAACTGTCCCTAAAGGTAAGCTCACTACTTGGGAAACTGAGGCTGCGTACAGCATCACTGCCAAAATATCATGAAGAACTTTATTTTATATTTTTATCTTAAATTGTGTAAATTGTAAAAAAATATTTAAAAATTGTTGAATGCAAATAATGCACCACATGCAGAATATTACTTTACTTTTAGAATACAGTAACAAAAGACACTCAAGTTTAAATGGAAAGTATATATCATACTTTTCTGTGTATATGCTCAACAACTCCAATCCTCCCCCAAAAAGCTCAACAACTTAGGGCCATCGTCCCCCAAAAAAGCTCCACAACTCTGGGTCATGGGTCATTTTCTTAAATTGGAGTCCCCAAAATTAGGGGGCGTCCTATACATGGGGCCGCATTATACATGGAAAAGTACACCATGTGGTATCAAATATGCATTTATCATTCACACTTAGGAGGGCAGACTTTCCCACAGAGCAGCAGAGAATAGTAATATAAAGTATGTATATACTTATGCTTTATTCAAACTTGTGAGATTAATTCCATCATTCTGCATGGTCAGCCTTTATTATATCCCATTTACATTCTGCTTTTAAGATTTAGGAATGATTTTAGGAATATGTGTACAATCACAAGCATGGGTGAACCACTGACCAACAGTACTGTTTCCCAAACTTGGGTCACCAGCTGTTTTTGGACTACAACTCCCATCATCGCTAGCTAGCAAGACCAGTGGTCAGGGATGATGGGAATTGTAGTCCAAAAACAGCTGGAAACCCAAGTTTGGGAAACACTGCTCTGCATATTGCATAGGCTGGACATGCAGAGGGACAGAGTCAATGCTGAACTGATTGGAGTAAATAAGGAATTTATTTTGTGTGAATTCCAGTGTGAACTGACCTGATCTCCTCCTCATGGACTGCAGATCATAATATAATTATCCTTCAGATTTTCTCTTCAACTTTTGCAGTTCTCGACTCAAAAACTGAACAAGATGCGTTACCATAATATATAATAATTAAATACATATTCATATATTAATTGGTGGCTTTTTTAAAAAATCACATAAACGTAGAAACAGGATGGAACACGTGCAATTGCAACATATTATAATGATAGCGATCCATCCATATCTTGTACCACTCTATCTTTCATTTATAAATCTCCAACTAATTAGCAGTCTGTCTATCTATCTGAAAACCACATTGTCACATTCTAGCAAGACCAAAAAAGAGAGTCTAAAAAGTAGCTATA
The DNA here is from genome assembly GCF_965153285.1 of Podarcis tiliguerta. Taxonomy (NCBI): domain Eukaryota; kingdom Metazoa; phylum Chordata; class Lepidosauria; order Squamata; family Lacertidae; genus Podarcis; species Podarcis tiliguerta. The sequence continues at coordinate 38,274,746 of NC_139543.1, read as the reverse complement.
CAGAAAAGACCAAGCTTGATAAACAAGGCAGCTAGGACCTTCTTGGGCAGCGAGCAAGTTCAGATTCCTCCATAATGAACCTAGGGTTGCCATATTTCAAAAAGTAAAAACTAGGACACTCTGAAATCCTGGATGTATGGCAGCCCTAAATGAACCAGAAAGTGCACATTTACTTCTTCCCATATAAGCGAATGTCTGCAGTTTACTTCTAAGGGTGGAGGGAGGGTTGCACTTGGGAACTGTGCTATAGTAAAGGCCAAACATGCCTCATCACCCCTGAAATGACGTGGATGGGCTCACACCAACCACCGACTCCCACAGGAGCTTTGTGTGCAATGTGTTTTTGTATACAGTCTACCTTCCATGGGTCTTTACAACACGCGTTCTCCATCTTTTATTGCAGGTCTTCCCACATCTCTGACAGAACTTCACCTTGATGGCAACAAAATCAACAAAGTTGATGCAGACAGTCTAAAAGGACTAACCAATTTGGCTAAGTAATTATTATTTTATAAAAATGCCCAGCATTATGCAAAACTGGTAGCCTAAACCTTCCTCAACAGCCACAGCTCACTGCATCTGTTAACAAGTTTCAGGCTGTTTAGAGCTGGATCATTCCAAGCACTTTGGCAAGAAAAGAAGCCGTTACTGAAAATGTATTGAATTTTACATTAGCTAGTTTTCTAGCTTTAAATTGTTTCATCTTTCTGTGTTTAATAGTCTTCAAGGTAGGCTAAAAATATACTAAATGAACAATTTTCATATACTAATGTAGTTTGCCCTACCTTCATTGAGTAAATGTCTAATATGAGACTGGAATACATATTTCCTGGAGTTGTATACATGCTACCACAAAAACAAAGCTGTAAAGAACCAGTTCTTAAAAATTACATCTATATTGCTGGGTTCTCCCAATTTCCACAAATAAGCCTATTTTTTTATGCTGCACTACACAAAGCAACCTCCCACCTGCTTTGGCGTGCATTGATATTCTTGTTATACAGGTATCTCTAGCTGCAGTAGTATGTATAGAGATATTGCAATCTTATCTGGTACTAAAATCTAACTTTAAAATAATATGGTACTAAGTTAAACCACTGAGCCTAGGGCTTGCCACTCAGAAGGTCGGCAGTTTGAATCCCAGTAATGGGGTGAATTCCCGTTGCTCAGTCCCTGCTCCTGTCAACCTAGCAGTTCGAAAGCACATCAAAGTGCAAGTAGATAAATAGGTACTGCTCTAGCGGGAAGGTAAATGGCATTTCCATGCACTGCTCTGGTTTGCCAGAAGCGGCTTAGTCGTGATGGCCACATGACCTGGAAGCTGTACGCCGGCTCCCTTGACCAGTAAAGCGAAATGAGTGCCGCAACCCGAGAGTCGTCCGCAACTGGACCTAACGGTCAGGGGTCCCTTTACCTTTACCTTTACCCAGTTATTAATTTGATATATTGTGCACATAGTGATAATTATATGATGTGAAATTAGCTTCATAATAAGCCTATGTAGGCACAATACATGACTACAACTGACCATGTGCAACAGAATTAAATGTAACTATAGTACATGTTTTTTAGGATAGCAACTTGTGCACTATTTTCCTGTTTTTGTGGTATGGCTAGAGAATACAGATAATAACTTACAAGGTGTTTAATGTGCGATGAATCTACAGAAACAAATATCTATGAGAACAGTTATTTCACTACAGCTTGAACAATATTTTTCTCTTGCAGGCTTGGTCTCAGTTTCAATAACATTGCTAGCCTGGATAATGGCTCTCTAGCTAACGTGCCACATTTGAGAGAATTACATTTAGACCACAATGAGCTTGCCAAAGTACCTCCTGGGCTTGGAGAACACAAATATGTACAGGTAAAGTATACCATAAGACTGTGATATACAACATTTCTAATTATTGTATATCTCACAGGCAACATAGGACTGGCAGTAGTACCTACATCTAATAAAGATGTTGGAAAATCTAATAGTGAATGGAGGAAACGCAGTTTACTGCTCTAACTAATACATAAATGCTTAGCTGTAATATATAATTCTGATGAACTGCCTTTTTAATTATATGAAGTAATGGTGCATGTAGGGATGTAACAATTGGTCTGAATGTCATTATCCAACAACCTTTCTGAAAGTTATAGTAACCTTCCTGAACACAGGATAGTCTGCATCTGCTAGCTACCTGGGTCGGACACCACCTAGGAACCTGATGTTTGCTTTTGCACTTCCATCATAGGAATAAAAGCATATATAAATTAATAAATAACAGATAACATAAGACTAGTTTAATTACCAGGTGGACAAAAAACCATTTTCATTTATGTTTTTCCACCCACTTTGCTTAGCTACTGATCTTGTGATAATATCTGCATTACAAGGTATCTTATTTTCATTTGTTGTAAAACAATATCAATAGTCTTTTTGTAATCCAGTGGCTCCAGGGGGGAAAAGCAGAGACTGCAGCAGACAAGCAGAGATTGGCCACATTATTCTCAGTGTCACTCACTGTTCCACATGTGTAACAGAGAGCATTCCTCAACGGTGATAAATTGGGGTTGTTCAAGTCTACAGCCCTACTTTGGTGCTATTGTAATTGTGCTTAAACCATGGGTGCAGGGGGATGCTGTCCCCACTTCCCAATATCCTCATCTTCAACCGATCCATTGCTGACATTCCCGAAATGAGTGGGAAGGTCTGAAGAAAGTTTTTAAGCAGGTTTGGTTGAACACACTTAAAGTTTTCCTGCAATAACAACATCTGCATTATCAGTGTTCCCAGTCACAAAGAAGCTTCTAAGTGCGTGCAATCAAAGGAAAAGTTGGGAGAATGGGGCTGGGACATATGCCCCTCACAACCCAATTGTGTAAGCACAATAACTCCTGCATAGGACTTATATATGCTTTGGAAATGTATATAAGAGGATCAAAAGAGCTTCTGCCTTCTGGTCTTCCTGTAGTATCACAAGGATGGCAACAAATATATGGAGATGTCAACACAATGCAGGGACATAGCTTTTTTTTGCGGGAAATTCCCTTATTCCAGCACCGCTTCCCGCTGCTATCCTGGATTGTTAGATATCCCATAGACTGTCCCTGGGACAGGTAAGGCTGCTGATCCCTTATTTTCAAGAAGAAGAAGAAGAAGAAGAAGAGTTGGATTTGATATCCTGCCTTTCACTCCCTTTAAGGAGTCTCAAAGCGGCTAACATTCTCTTTTCCCTTCCTCCCCCACAATAAACACTCTGTGAGGTGAGTGGGGCTGAGAGACTTCAAAGAAGTGTGACTGGCCCAAGGTCACCCAGCAGCTGCATGTGGAGGAGCGGAGACGCAAACCCGGTTGCCCAGATTACGAGACTACCGCTCTTAACCACTACACCACACTGGCTGCTGATCCCTTATTTTCAAATCTGAAAGTTGACAGCTATGTGCAGGGAACTTTAGTGTGTTACCCGGTGGGCAGAGTGAAGTATTAATAATGCGTGAGAGCAAGTTTCTTCTACTCTGGTTACAGTGATTGCTCAAGGGATGATTTTTTAAAAGTGATTTTGGCTTAGTATGTGGAAATCCATGTAAGAAATGATGATAAATGACCCATGTTAGGTTTCTGCAACACAATAGCCTGTCTCACTTCTACAATGTTTCTACTTTCCAGGTGGTCTACCTTCACAACAATAAAATTGCTGCCGTTGGTCCCAATGATTTTTGTCCTCCTGGATACAACACCAAAAAGGCTTCTTATTCAGGAGTGAGTCTGTTTAGCAACCCTGTGCAGTACTGGGAAATCCAGCCATCCTCCTTCCGCTGTATCTATGAACGATCTGTAATACAACTTGGAAATTACAAATAGATGCACAAATGCATTTCTGCTAGAAATACCTGTTGCCTGTTAAAATGTTTGCTAACATTAAAGCCAAATACTGGAAACTTACCTGCAGAGTGGATATCATTATGTATGTAAAAAAAAGCAAAAACCTAATAGATCATTCCAAGACAAAATTGCTGAATTTACTATGTTTTACTTCCTTGCCAGCATGTGGTATATTTCTGTGGTCTCTATCGATTAGCTGAGTGCAACAGATTTCAGTATTCCACTGTGCATGAGATTTGAGGTAAATATTTGTCATGCTTTTCACAATTAGAAATTATATAGATGGTGGTATTTACAACAACACAAAGGGATTACTTGGAGGGAAAGAAAATGAAACTTCCAATATATATATATTATTCTTGGTGTGGGGCAGGAATAGTCAACTGAAGACTCAACCAAACTCCATAGGAATAAAGCCTGAATGTAGGTACCAGTGTGCTTACATAACATAAGCAATATTAAAATGTTGCTTTTGTTAGCATTCTTGGTTAAAATACTCTCTTTAATATATTCAAATTTTCATTTATAAATATCCTAAATATAATTTTACGCAAGATTAGGAAACATCTGCTGCACAAAGTACATGATTATTGTATCCCTGGATGCTGCTATTTCTGGACTACAACAGCTAACTTGTAGAGGAGCAATTTGTTTCTCCTTGCTCTCATTACCACTTCTCTGTGTCATAATCCACCAAACAATATACCCATATGATTTCCATTCATCTGAGCATCTGCAGTAACCCACTCAAGGGGATGTATGCAGTGAAACTGCAGGCATGTGTAAATTTAAGCAGGCATAAGCCCACAACGTTAATTCATTGCTCTTAAGTACAACAATGCACTTTCATCTTTTCACTGCATTTGAGTTTCAACAACCTTTTAAAATAGAATGTAGAGAGATATGCAGACTTCCTTTTCAGCAGTATCTAGAATTACATCTGAGAATATATAACTGGCCAGAACTTGATGAGCAGATTTAGAAGTCTTCTCTTTTAAAAGTCATCTGAAACCAAACCTTCTACATTTATCTCTATAACTGGCTTCAGTTAGTGGCGAGCATACCAAAATAAGGATGTATATTTCTGGGATCACTGTCTTCAAAGTTAACTATATATCTTTCCACATGTCAAAGAAAAGTTTGGATACCTCTTAATTGTCTAAAATACAATATTTTCAATGTATGTATGTTTTTATATTAAACAGTACTGGCAAACTCCAAAACCTTGTTGTGTGTTATATAGCCTCTCCTGTACAAAACAATGTCAGAATAGCTTCAGAAAACTAATAGCTATTATTAAAGCTGAGGAAAAACCAGCTGGCAAGAGACGGGAAAAGAAGAAGCACACCTGCAAGAGGTCAAAGTCCAAAAAGAGCGACACCGACGATGAGACAGGTAGCTCCACATCAGACTATGATAGCGACGCCTCCCTGGGATCCTATTGGGGCAAGGGGGAGGGGGTTTCAGGTCTCCCTGATTGGGCCATTGCTAGGCGGGCCAACTCTCACAGAAAAAAGTTTGGTGGCACTCTGGAATGGAAGGATGGGGCCCTGCTAAAAGATTCCCCAGCCTCCACTTATTCAACCTCCGATGTGATCCCTGGAGATCATCTCTCCCCCAAATTGCGTGCAAAAATTCTAAATGGAGAGTTTGTGGACATGTTTAAACTAGTCCCTCCGGTGGAGGAATTAGGGAGGGGTGAAAGGAGGCCCTCCCATGGCAAGAGGAAGAGTAAGTACCCCTCTGTGCCAAGAACTTTCGAAAATTGGCTCGATGGCTTTCAGGCCTTCATGGGAACCATAGTCGCCGCTTATCCCAAGAGGGCGGTCCATTTAATTGCTTATCTTTCGCACATCCGTACCGCTTATGCCCTCTCTGGGGAGGCCGCTGCGATAAGCTACGATAAAAAATTCCGTAGAAAGGCCTCTAGGATCCCTACTGCGCGCTGGGACCAGATTGAGAACGGTATTTGGTCAATTGCAGTGGGCCCATATGTCAAGGAGAGACAGGGCGACTCTTTGCGTGTTGCCAGGGCAGATCCCAGAAGGGACTTTAGGCGCAGGGTATGTTGGGAGTTTAATAAAGGTTCCTGTCAGCGGCCAGCATGCAAATACCCTCACGAGTGTGAGAGGTGCGCCGGAGCTCATCCTGCGACGACCTGTTTTAAAGGAGGGAAACAGCCCTTTCGTGGAGGCCGGGGGTTCCATCATACCAGTTCCAGGGGAGCCCCCGGATCCGGGAACAGAAGGTGAGGTGAGGTTGGAAATGGCTTTTTCCCCTATTAAGTTGACCCCCCTTCACGAGTTGCTAGCACAGTACCCCAACAAAACGGCAGCATCATATCTTTGGGAGGGTTTTTCGTTAGGGTTTCGCATTCCGGTTGTGGGCCACCTGTTGGCCAGGGACTCCCCTAATCAGAAATCAGTTAGGATGAATCCGGAAGTCGCAGAAAGGAAGATAGCCAAAGAGGTGTCCGCAGGCCGGGTTGCGGACCCCTTTGAAAAGCCTCCCATACCAAATCTTCACATATCCCCATTGGGTATTGTGCCAAAAAAGACCCCGGGGGAATTCCGCCTCATCCACAACCTGTCATATCCAAAAGGGGGATCAGTGAATGACGCCATTCCGCCGGAGTTTTGCACAGTAAAATACGCCACGTTCGACCAGGCGGTTAAGTTAATTAGGACTTTCGGCCAGGGAGCCCTTTTGGCAAAATGTGATATTGAATCGGCCTTCCGCCTCCTGCCGGTTCACCCCGAGGACTTCTGGTTGCTGGGTTTCAAATTCAGGGGTCAGTATTACGTAGATAGGGCCATGCCGATGGGCTGCTCAGTCGCCTGTTCGGCTTTCGAGTCCTTCAGTACCTTTCTGGATTGGGCTTTGAGGTTTAGGACAAATTCCACTGGGGTCACACATTATTTAGACGATTTTCTCTTTGTGGGCAGGCCCGGGTCTGGGGAGTGTGCTTCACTCCTTCAGGCATTTTCAGCCTTAGCGCAGGACTTGGGAGTACCCCTGGCGGCAGAAAAAACGGAGGGCCCGGCCACACGCCTCACATACCTCGGTATCGAGCTAGACACAGTCACCCAGTCATCTCGCTTACCTGAGGAAAAAATTGGCAACCTCAAGGAAATGATACAGTCCACCCTTACCCTCACAAAGATCACACTCAGGCAGATTCAGTCTCTTCTAGGCCATTTCAACTTTGCATGTAGGGTAGTATCCCCAGGGCGCCCCTTCTGCGCCCGGCTGGCTAGACTATCAGCAGGCCTTAAGTACCCGCATCACAGAGTCCGTCTCCCTAAGTCAATCAAGTCGGACTTGGAGGTGTGGGCTATGTTCTTGGAACACTACAATGGGGTCTCTTTGTGGCAGGACGTTACTAACCTTTCCTCAGACTTCCAGGTCCAATCCGACGCAGCAGGTTCTTTAGGCTTTGGAGTGTACTTCCGGGGTCGTTGGTGCGCTCAGCGTTGGCCGCAGAGCTGGCAAGGGACCGCCATCACTCGTGACCTTACTTTCCTCGAGTTCTTCCCTATAGCAGTAGCGGTTCACATCTGGACAGAGGAGTTCCGAAATCGCCGGGTGTGCTTCAGGTCTGACAATCAGGCAGTGGTAAAAATCTTGGCGAGGCAATCATCAAAATCAGCAAGGGTTTCTGCCCTCCTGCGATCTTTCGTCCTCCGGTGTCTTGAGTATAATATAGTCTTTTCAGCTAAATTTGTACCCGGGGTGGATAATAACATCGCTGATGCTTTGTCTCGATTTCAGATGTCCCGCTTCCGGTCGCTAGCACCTGGAGCACAACTGTTGCCCGAACCCTTTCCGGAGCACCTGTGGAGCGTTGGAGACGCAAAGTGATCAAGGGAGTATTAGCGTCTATCGCGCCTTCCACTCTTAGGTCCTACAAGAGGGCCTGGTGCGATTTCCTGGGCTTTAGGGTCAGGGTATCGGGGCAACCCGCCGGCGTGCCACCCACCACTGATGACGTATTAGAATACTTAGCACACCTGGACGACTTGGGGCGAGCTTCTAAAACCTTAAAAATACATACGGCCGCCATCAGTTTTTTCTCCAAAGCGACATTTGCCTCCGACCCTTGCTGTGACTTCCTAGTTCGTAGAGCAATAGAGGGATGGGGTAGATCTCAACCATCCAGAGCGGCAGGCCGCAAACCAATTTCATATGGGCTGCTCAGCCAGATACGGGAAAAGCTAAGGTCAATTTGCAGGTCCAAGTTTGAGGCCAGACTCTTTTCGGCTGCCTTCGCCATCGCCTTTTTCGGCGCCCTCCGGGTAGGCGAGGTGGTGGCCGAGGCGGCGGAAAATGGCGCTATGCGCGGGCTCCTGATGGAGGATGTCCACTTGTCCGAAGCGGGCATGACCGTCCGGATCCGCCAGTCTAAGACGGATCAGGCCGGTAGGGGGGTCCTAATAAAACTCACAGCTTCAGCGGAGCCTGGGCCATGCCCGGTTAAGGATACTAGACGATTCCTCCGCCTGCGCCCTCCCGGTCCGGGTCCACTGCTGGTCCATGAGGACGGGTCTCCTCTGTTGAGGCACCAGTTCACTAGGGTGCTTCGCAAGGCCATTGACGCGTGCGGTTTACCATCACAGGATTACGCGGCGCACTCATTTAGGATCGGTGCCGCCACGACAGCCGCGTGCTTGGGGCTGCCTGCTGATAGAATTAAGGAATTGGGCCGCTGGAAGTCTAACGCTTATAAGTCTTACATACGCTAATTTGGGCCTATTTCTTCTCCCTGCTTACCCTTTTTCTCTCTCCTTCATTTTCGTAGTGGCTTTCACGAAGACCGTGTGGATTTGTGGCCACAGTATTGTTCACTGGGCCCACAAGAGAGCCGTCAGCCGGGGCCTCACCGTCAACCTGGGCTTGCACCCAGGAGTACGTGTATATTGGTACGCCAGAAGAGGCATGCTCTGGCAGGAACTTATGCCCTTGCTGAGGGCGAAGGTGGCAGCATTCGGCCCCCCAGACATTATGATCATTCAGTTGGGCGAGAATGATCTTGTGAACAGAAAAAGCGTGGACTTATCTTGGGCCATAAGGACTGATATCGATGAAATTGCGGCTTTGTGCCCCGGAACGACGTTGTTTTGGTCATCCCTCCTGAAAAGATCTGTTTGGCGCGGTGCGCAGAATTGTATGGCCATTGAAAGATCCAGAAAAGTTCTGAACCGGGCCGTGTCCCGCTGGGTGCGCTTCTTGTATGGCCAAGTTATCAGTCATGACCGCATCCGGATAGGCGATGGCGCCTTATACCGGGATGACGGGGTTCACCTAACGGACAAGGGGAATGACTTATGGTTGGACAGCGTAATCAGGAATGTTAGGGATTGGTTACGGCTATGAGGGTATTGGCGGCGAGCCTTTTCGGCTCGGGTGGCGGTTAGGCATTGGATTTGGGTGTTATGCTGTGTGGGAAGGCTAGGTGTGGCCATCGCCTACGCCTTCGATTTGGGTATTCCGTTAAAGGAATCCGGCGGTCGTGTATTCTGTCCGATGCCTGCTTGGCTGGAGGCCATGGCACGACCCCGGTGACATCAGGGGTGAGCCTATAGTTGGATAGGCATCAACTGGCTCTGTCTACCCCCCTGATGATTCAACCCCTCTGCTGTGGTCATCCAATGCCTAAGCCAATACCTTTTGCATTGCAGTAACCAATAAAGTTGTGGCCTTTTCCTTGCCCATAAACCTTATACCACGCGTCCTTGTGTGTTTATTTCCACCTCACGGGGGTCGGGGGTCCTCGAACCACAAAGACTCTCCTCCCAGAGGGAGGGGAGTGGTTGTGGACGGGAGCTCCGACCCGCCCACGCAGGGGCGGGAGCCCCTGCCTCCTCCAACTCACCTGGCCGGCGCCACACGCCCAGGAGGCGGCTCCCACCTGGAGCCGCCCACAAGGGGGCGGGCTGAACCCGGAATATATGCTGGCGCCGGCCCCCTCCTCACCCTCTTTCTTCACAGCCGCTTCGAGAGTCACCCACCCTCCACTCCCTCTAGCTCAGGGCTCAGGTTTCTTCTGGCCTTGCTATGGACCTTAGGTTGGTCGCCCGGTTGTCTGGGGGCCTGGTAGGAGTTTTTCCTGTTGGCATTAGGCCTATGGGTTTTTTCGCCTACCTCGTAGCAACCGTCACAACTTTTGTGGTATTGGTGGGTAGGTTAGGCATTGGATTTGGGTGTTATGCTGTGTGGGAAGGCTAGGTGTGGCCATCGCCTACGCCTTCGATTTGGGTATTCCGTTAAAGGAATCCGGCGGTCGTGTATTCTGTCCGATGCCTGCTTGGCTGGAGGCCATGGCACGACCCCGGTGACATCAGGGGTGAGCCTATAGTTGGATAGGCATCAACTGGCTCTGTCTACCCCCCTGATGATTCAACCCCTCTGCTGTGGTCATCCAATGCCTAAGCCAATACCTTTTGCATTGCAGTAACCAATAAAGTTGTGGCCTTTTCCTTGCCCATAAACCTTATACCACGCGTCCTTGTGTGTTTATTTCCACCTCACGGGGGTCGGGGGTCCTCGAACCACAACTAATAGCTATTATTAAAAGCAACAGTTAAAGTTAACATGGGTTATCTTAATTGTTTTTACACATATCTTTTCAAATACACATGAATATATTTTTTCTGAAGAGAAAATCTTAAGAAAAAATGTTCACCTCTAGTTATTAATAAGATACTAAAACACATTTGGAGAAGAAAAGAGGAATTCACCTTTATGAGAGGAGTAAAAAAATGGCAGGGTTATGTTTCCATAAACTATTTTTTCTTTTTATCATATTAACCACAGTTTGGCCATATGAGAAGGTTTTGCATTTAAGAGGTAAGAGATTTTCCTTGATTTCCATTATCCCCCTCATAAAAGTAAAATAGTATTTCAGTATGGTATATAATACAATTGAAAACTTTACAAATAAATAAATAAAGCTGAAAGGATATCCAAAATATATCTCTTCGCTAAGGCTCCTGCTAGAAAGTTGAGAAGAGTCTCAGCCCTTCTAGTGAAACATTCAACATGTTGACAACAACTGTGAATTTATTTAATATTTTGCACCAACCACCCAAAAACTCACCCTGTGGCCACCCTCCTATCATCCCTGCTCTTGGCTTCCCTGATAAAAATGCTTTAGATACCTTAGGGAATTTACTGAGCTAATGGAGCATACAGATTATCTGTACAGAGCTATACAGAGCTTACCAGATAAATGTTTTGGGACATCAGTTGAGGGTAAAACAAGATGAGTCAACAGAAAACTCTTCTTTTGGTATAAAGCAACAGAGGTGGCGAGATGGGGAAAATAATCATTTCCCTTGGGATATTTTCTCAATGAAGATTGGTACCTCAGACTTCTATTCACCTTATTAGAAAACAGGCCAAGAATAGGATAGCAGTATACTGTACTTGTTTCACGTTGTTACCAACTACCGGTATTCTTGTGGAACAGATTGCACAACAAGAATCAGCTGCTGCCTCTGCTAGTGCAACTGCTGTGTAGGATTCTGTTGTTGTGTACCTTTAAACTCTGTCAGAGAATGTTGGATCTTACTACCACAGATTTGGTGTGTTTAAAAGGGTATTAGACAAATACATGGAAGAGAAGGTTATCAATGGCTACTAGCCATGCTGGTTTCAAATTCATGGGCTCCGAGCTTCCGATCACCAGTTGCTGGGAATGAGTGTTGTTCCACTAATATCATGAAGGCGGCTATTCCAGAAAGTAACAAATAAACTCTTAACTCCTCAAAATTTCTTCAGTTTCTATTATACCAAATGAAATTTTGACTTTTTACACTAGAATAATTAATATAATTGTGGAAATTGGTTGTTTTTGTTTGAAGTTGTAATTTAGGTGCAGTATTCAAATCCACAATACTATGATTTTTTAAAAAAAAAAAAAAAAAGCATTAAGGTGTGTGGGGGAGAACAGCAGAACAGTCACCTGGTAGTTCTGTGGGAACAGCAAAAAGTTGAGATCCTTGAGGGGGTAAAGGGTTTTCTCAGATAATTTTGAAAAAATGGAGGGTTGACATATCCCTTCCTACCTGGAGTACAATAGGTAAAGGTAAAGGACCCCTGGAAGGTTACATCCAGTCAAAGATGACTATGGGGTGCATGCTCATCTTGCTTTTCATACTAAGGGAGCTGGTGTTTGTCCACAGACAGCTTTCCGGGTCATGTGGCCAGCATAACTAAACCACTAATGGCACATGGAGGACCGTGGTGAGTACCAGAGTGCACAGAAACAGGCAGCAGTACCTATTTATCTACTTGCACTGTGCTTTCAAACTGATAGATTGGCAGAAGCTGGGACAAAGCAATGGGAGCTCACCCCATTGCGGGGATTCGAATTGCCAACCTTCCAATCGGCAAGCCCAAGAGGCTCAGTGGTTTAAACCAAAGTGCCACCCGCGTCCCTACCCGGAGTATACTGATATAAAGCAACATGCCAAAATCTAATGTAATTCATGCAAATTTAGCAACTGCTTTTTAAAAGGAAAGGAAAAGAAAACAATTTTCTAGAAGAAATGCAATCAGATCTTGAGTTAGCAGAAAAAGTTGATGAAAACAGAAAGAAATATAAACATAGACACAAAGCATGTTTAACTGTTAAAATAATGTAACAAGGTCTGAACAGTAATGGTGAATGGAAATCTAGGTAAGGCTTAGAGTTGGGAGTTTTGGGGAAACAGGTGGGATATGGGTAAGCTAAAGGTAAAGGGACCCCGGACCATTAGGTCCAGTCACGGATGACTCTGGGGTTGTGGTGCTCATCTCACTTTATTGGCCGAGGGAGCCGGCGTACAGCTTCCGGGTCATGTGGCCAGCATGACTAAGCCGCTTCTGGCGAACCAGAGCAGCGCACGGAAACACCGTTTACCTTCCGCTGGAGCAGTACCTATTTATCTACTTGCACTTTGATGTGCTTTCGAACTGCTAGGTTGGCAGGAGCAAGGACCGAGCAACAGGAGCTCACCCCGTCACGGGGATTCGAACCGCCGACCTTCTGATCGGCAAGTCCTAGGTTCTGTGGTTTAACCCACAGCGCCACCCGTGTCCCATGGGTAAGGTAGAACTGAGGATATCCAAGTGTGTGTGTGTGTGTGTGAGTGAGTGAGAGAGAGAAAGAGAGATGGAAATAATAAAAAAAACAAACAAATTAGGCCATAGGATGAGGAGAGCCCTTCCCTCTGTCTCTTACTTCTAGGCACACTTATCCTGTAAGAAGGCCAGGCAGTTAACCGCTTACACTGTGTCCCAGCAGCCTCTAGCGATCAGATGTTTTTCTTGCATTCACCATGAACGATGGGATAGATAGATGTGTCTTAAAATAATGAACATTATCATGTTCCGCGTTCATACATTCATGATTGTACAGTTACCACAAAATGTGTGCCCACCCCCCACCCCCCGGAATTGGAAGAAGTCGTGGATGTTTCACACTTCAGATAATTTTAATTCACTACCTTGCTGTTTTCACCAAATGCACCAACATTTAAAATGAGAGTTTCTTCAGAAGAAAGGAAATATACTGCTCACATGTATCCAAATTTGGATGATTTGAATGATACACCTGGCTCATTTTTCTCCTTCAATTTCTTACATGTATATTAAGACGTGAAAAGAGAAAAAACAGCACAGGGTAAGCAGGCAACTAACCTTTGCTCAGAGTACAACCACTGAAACTAGTGGACCTAATGTAGTCATGTTTATCCATTTCAATGGGTCTCCTCTGAGTAAAACAGCAGACTACCACCTATTGTCATGCAAATTGGGCATTTTAATTTCCTTACTTTCTTAATGTTCTGTAATAGGACCTAGGAGACAAAAAGAAATACATTGAAGAACTTAAAGGTAGTAGATGGCCATAAAATGGATCATTATACTTGCATACTTTACACTTACATTTCTAAATAATAAATAATTTAGTAGTAGTAGTACCCTGCCCATCTGGCTGGGTTTCCCCTAAAGCAGGCAAATTAAACAAAGACTTGTGTTCTAACTAGGTGCTGGATATTGGGGAAGGGGTATTCTGAAGGAAATCCACCAGTTCTGGAGTCATCAAACTGGTTTGGGAATTAGAATGTGATCTACCTGGTTAAATCATATTAAACACCTATATATCATACCTAGATAATTGTATCACAAAAATTATTTTCTAAATCTTGCCTGTGACTTGGAAAATTATTTTGTTAAGTGTCAGTGATTTTAGTGAAAAGCAAGTACAGTATATGCAAGTATTTATTTCTAAAACTCTTCTTCCTGCATATCAGAATTTGCATATCAGATTTTGAAGAAAATGTCCTTTAATCATTAATTTTATAAGTGAGAAATACACTGTTCCAAAATTGTTGCAGGATTCAAAACCAAATGAGAAATGAGCTAAAAGCCTCATCGACAGATTCTTTTGATACTCACAGGTAAAAAGGTAGAGGTAAAGGACCCCTGGATGGTTAAGTCCAGTCAAAGGTGACTATGGGGTGTGGCACTCATCTCACTTCAGGCCGAGGAAGCCGGCGTTTGTCTGCAGACAGCTTTACAGATCATGTGGTCAGCATGACTAAACCACTTCTGGCGCAACAAAGGACCGTGACGGAAGCCAGAGTGAGTGGAAACACCTTTTACCTTCCTGCCACAGTGGTACCTATTTATCTACTTGCACTGGTTTGCTTTGGAACTGTTAGGTTGGCAGAAGCTGAGCCAAAGTAATGTGAGCTCACCACCATTACGCAGATTCAAACCACCGACCTTCCAATCGGCAATCTCAAGAGGCTCAGTAGACCAAAGCACCACCCATGTCCCTGGTACTTACAGACTGCTCTTATACAGAAGCCCTCCTGCACTGATCGTGTGATAAAAATAAGATGTCTGCCTCTCCCCATTGCTTCAATTTATCCTATACCACTTTTATTCTCTGAAGTTGAAGGTATGAAATTGTATTTTCTAAGCATCTTTTACTTTATCGATGTGACTGTTCATAATGAATAAATAAGGGTTAAATGGTTTTTGACAAACTAATATATGCCAACTGAAATCCATATCCTTTTTTGTTGGTAAAAAACAGTTAATGTAGCCAAGAACCACACGGCACAACCCATAGTTTCACATACAGTAAATTCACCTCTGACACATGCTTCACTCTATTTGAATCTGCCACAGATCTCACCAGGCCCTCTTCTGCATATGCAACTCTAAGCGTGCAGATTTCCCTCATATCTGGGATTAACTGGATCCGCCCCTAATCTTTTTGCCCTTTTCACATTCAAAATATATCTCTCTTCCTGCTCTTTTGAAGCTTTCTGCACACAATTTTTCTCAACAAATGAATCAGAAAACCTGTTTCTGTAAACATTGTGAAATTAGACATTAATAAAGAGAGGGAAGAAATGGGATAACATTAGGGAGTTTTAGACATTTTCAAGAAAGAAGCAATGCAATGAGTAATTCTGAATTCCCATAAAAAAGATACAGGGATCAGATTAATACTCTTGTGGTCTGTTAATAGGTTGTACTAGGAGTACCACTTTGTAAATCTCCAAAGCTGCCATTTCCTTTTTAGGAATAAGAAACATGTCCAAGAGTACCACAACTTCTCTAACACTTATATTATGTACTCTAATACTTTCCATTTGAAATGCAAGTAAAGTGTGGCTATCAGACAAGCAAAATGACAGTCTGGGAACATTCCCATTAAAAATAATGAATGCCTTGCACGATTGGAGGCAGATTGTTTTTCATGGAACATTTACATGATTCAGTATGATGTTAAAGTTCTAAACGGGTAAAAAGTTTTTTAAATGTTAAGAGTTATGAGCAGTATTTAAGATTGCAATATGTTTAGGGAACAGGCAAATGATGTGAGATATCACAGAGGATGGGGGGTTAACACCGTTCCGAATTGGCAGTGACGCTCCTTGAAAACAGTCCGATGCAGAAGATGGTCTAATACCTGCATGCCAATGACTGCAGAACAATTTAGAATAAACTGATAAATTTCACACAGTACACTGAAGCTTTTTGTAGCTGTGTTTTATTTGCTCATTCAAGTAAGCAACCCAACATCCGATCCCAGGATTTATCCTTCATTTCTCAATGATTTAGCAAGGAAATGGAAATGTGTAGCCTAAACTTGAAGACAGAAGTGCATTCCTTCCCCTAAAATTGTAAAGAAGAGAAGAGAAAATAATTCATCTCTCCCGCTTTCTCATTTCTTCTATGCTGGGGAGGTCCTGAGGAAGAAGATAGAGGCAGATGGTGTGATGCTGCATTCGGTTGAGCTAGACAAAATGAAAAGGGAAGGAGGAAGAAACCAACACAACATGGAAGGCATCCTCTTTTTTGAACACTGCTCAGCAGTAGCAGCTGGTTAAGTGTACCTGCCCTCCCTGACTCATTACCATCACCCAGTGCTACATGTGAGTGACCACAGTAACCACTACATGTGAGTAGAGTTCAGACTCTACTCAAGATATCATTGCCCAAATTAGCAGAAAGGATCACGAGGAGTGGGTGGTGCTCTTCTCCATTTTTTGAGTGTCAGATGCCATTTTGAATAAAGACTTTGGTAAGATTTCACCCAAGGAGATACTGTTGCATGTAGTTCTGATATAGTTGCTTCTCTATACTTTTCCTTATGGCAACAATACAAAAAAGGTGTTTTTGATGCCCAAATAGTGGGAGGATGTGTGGGCAAAGGAAGCATGTGGGGAGGAAGAGAATCAAGGGGGAGGGACCAATGATTTGTGGGGTTCCATGAGGCAGCTGAGGAGCCTGCAACACCCCCAGAGAGAGTTGTATCTTTGGGATCCTTTCTGAGCACCCCAATCTGCTGTCTCCATGCTCAAGGGTGATGGGAGCAGCTGAAACTGCTGTGGATGAGCTTTCAGGTGCTTGTGTAATCCATGTTAGACAAGGGGGTTTAAGAAAGCAGGTGGGCAGGGCCACAGTGTTGCTCCAGCTGTTGAAGATGGAGCACAGGTCTGCTGGTAAGTTGCCTAACCAGGTACCTTGGTTCTCGAACAGAATGCATTCCGGGAGTCCGTTCAACTCCCAGAACCATTCGAAAACAAAGGCATGGCTTCCGATTGGCTGCAGGAACGTCCTGTAGCCAATCAGAAGCTGTGCCGGATGTTCAGCTTTGGAAAATCGTTTGAAAAGTGGAACACTCACTTCTGGTTTTCGATTGTTCAGGAGCCAATACGTACGAGTTCCAAGGTGTTCGGCAACCAAGATACAACTGTAGTTAGTGGGGAGTGCTGTGTATATCACTTGCACTTTATAAGCTGATGCAATTAAGTGCTTTGCCAATAAAAAACCCAAAATCCAGTTGCTCATTCTCATTGTTCTAGGTATGATCAGGACACTTACTCAAGATAGTTGGTTGATTGTGTCGGTTTATGATTGGTTAAATGAAGAAGAATCCATTGGATTCCTAGATCCAAACATGAGGCAGAATACTCAGCAGTAAGAAAGATTCCCAACAGAGGTTTTAAAACACAAAACATGCAGCAAAGTGAAGCATAAGAATATATGCTAATAGACCTTTTAAATATCCTGTTTTAAGTCATTTGTAGCACTTTTGCTTTCTACAGTTTGGTAAGTAAAAATGGTTGTTATTTACAGACTTTCAAAGGACAGATTCATGGGCAGAAAAATTGGGTTACAAAATATGGTAAGAAGTTTCGTAACACTCGGTCTGAGCTTGGAGCAATCAAGTTGAGGTGCCCTATCTGGTTGGTTCACATGGTGGAAGAGAACAAACAGAGGAAAGAAAGTGAACAAATAAATTTCCTACCTGTTCATCACCAGAGGTAAGGAGGCACAACCAAGCTGAGTCCAGTAAAACCGCTTACTCTGTGGTTTTAACCCCTTCATGCATTAACTAGAGCTGAGCATGCTGGTTAATATGATGCTGAATTTCCCACATACCTCTTCTCAGGCAAATATAAACAATTGCATGCAATACTAATAAGCCACCCAGAATCTTGGCTTGAAGGTTCTCACAACTGTCTCTTCGGAGTGGCTTGATGATAATGTTGCCTGTCATCTCTTTGGTTTGACAATATGCCAACTCAACAAGTCCATCTTGTATTACCTCACACACATAGTGGTATTTTACCTCAATGTGTTTGATTCTTGGGAAAATAAAATCCCACTTTGAGATACTAATTTCAAACAGCTTTGGTTCTCCTAAATCAGGCATGGCCAAACTTGGCCCTCCAGCTGTTTTGGGACTACAATTCCCATCATCCCTTACCACTGGTCCTGTTAGCTAGGAATGATGGAATTTGTAGTCCCAAAAGAGCTGGAGGGCCTGGAGAAACTGGACAGGTTTCTCCCCAAACAACCTAAATCCCATAGTTAGTTGGTCAGTTGGTCAATCCAGACCAGTTGTCTACATGCCTCAATTGTAGCTATGTATTCTGATTTTGTGGAAGACAAAACTACAGATCAGTGTTTACAACTGGCCCAGGAAACAGGACCATTTCCAAACATAAAGAGAAATCTACCTGTTGATTTGTAATCCTTTCTGTCTCTGGTGCAGAGCGCATCTGTGTAACCTAGAAGTTTTGGATAGTTGTTGGCAGTTTAAGTATACAACCCATGGTTCCCTTTAAGTATCTAATAATTCTTTTCACAACAGTCCAGTCCTCCTCAGTGGGAAAGCTACCATTACTACTTAGATTCCCACTGCATTTGCTATGTCTGGTCTGGAAATCATGGTCATGGGATTGGTTATGTGCCTCACTTGGGGGCTGAGTGGGAATTTTTGGTGCCCTATGATTGGCCAATAAAACATTTTGTTTTGTTTATGTGATGCTGCTCTTTATTGTTGAAAATGGTGTTATTTAATTTGGCTAACTGCTATTCTATCACAACTTTAGTGGTCATGTAGTGTGGGCAGATAATAACATTTACCCACCAGCAAGTACTTGGAGGCACCTTTGGATGTAGGGCATGTAGCCAACCTACCTCATATTACTGCCCTCCTCATTATCTTGGGTTCTGTTGGCTTCACCCTTCCAAAAAGCAACTGGGGTGGGCAGGATGGCCAAACAGGCACCTCCTTAACTCACCTTTATGGTGAGCTGATGAAAGGCTTGCATTAGTCAACAATGGGTGCTGGGACTGAAGCTAGAGTTGCCCAGTTTCCCTCTTATCTACTCGTGATAGACATGTCCACAGAAACGACGTAGAGTTACTACTGTATTGCTGCAGATTCCCTAGAAAATTGGGTTTATGGCAATTTTTCACACCATAGCTTTGACTTGTATCTTCATTCCAAGTCCACCCAAATTAATGGAAAGGATCAGGTGCTTGATGTGTGCAGACCTAACAGTTTGTTGCGATTCTGTCAGAAAGTTTCTGATAGAAGCTTGTGATTAAACTTCTCATTGGCTAGGCCCTGGAGATCTGATATGTGGTGGCTGATATGCTGCACACACTTTTTGCTTCTGTTTTTTTATCTATTTAAATTGAATTAGACCATTATTGTTCTTCCTTTCTTCAAGGCAGCTAACCTACGTTAAAATAATCAAAACTATTTTAGAATAAGTTGAACATTATTGCATTATAAATACAATAAAGCAGCCATACAGCATTCAGGCGGGAGAGACTAAGTGATCACTACATTTATAAGAACTGTTGTTCTCAAATTATCTTCTTTTTATATAAAGCAACAGTCTAAACGCAAGTCTAAATACTATGGGTTGCCTCCAATGTTAGTCATACTCAAAGTAGACACACTGAAGTTAATGGACATGACTACCTAAGGTCTATTAATTTCAGTAGGTCTACTCCAAGTATGACCAAAATTAGAGACAGCCCTAGGGTGATTGATTGTCTAACACCCTATGCAGACAAGGTAAACTTAGCATAAGATCAAAGTGGGAGAGCCCATGAAGATAAATGTAGTTATTATGCTATTAATACACAAAGCAGAGGCATTTTATTGTATACATCTGCCACACCAATGGTATCTGCAATCTGTAAAAAAAAATTATCTGATGCAATAATAAGTTTGTTCTAGATTGTCTGAAAGAATCATGCTTTGCCCTGTCTTCCTTGTCCCTCACCAAACCAGTTGGTGTAAAGATCGCTCTTTTAAAGGAGCAATGTGTCTCAGACAAAATGGAGATCTTTGATGGGAATTTTCTGGATATATTGGAACCAGAAAGAATACTTAAAGTTTTGCCAATTATTTTCCTTATTTTTATAGCATTATATTTGGCAGTGTCTTATTTCAATAGCGTTCACATCCAAGCTTTAGGAAGCATTCTTGAACAGTATCCATGAAATAAGAAACAGACAACACTCAGTTGATTGCTTCCAGATTCTGAATGTCTTTAAGTCCTAAAAGGGACAAATGTTAGTATAATTTTAAGGAAGCTGCCAACCATTTATTTCTATCTCAACATTATACACACACACACACACACACACACACATATACAGAGAGAGTTTTTGTTATATAAATATTTAGGTTAAGCCATAAAATAAAATGTACATGGTTTATGGTTAGATGTATATTTAACCAGACCCATCATATCCAATCTTCCCTTTTACTAATACTTTTTTTACAGTACAGTAAAGGAAAAACCTCGTGTAGTTTCACCATTTGGGGTTATATATTTTTTCCACTGCTAAGGCTTTCATTGAACCATTATGTACTGTGCATAACTTAGCAGAAAGAAAAACAAGAAAAAAGGAACGAGTCATTTGGCTTAAGAACTGTGGCTACACTGAGGTTTGAGAGTTATTTGTTAGATTTTGCTGAAGGCTATAAAATGAGCTAGGGAAAATGCAATGTCTGTTTGCAATTTGAGCATTATTTAAAATTGGTTTTCCCCCTTTTATAATTCTGTTGTTCATGCTGTGGTAGTCAGCTTGAACTTTTTCAGGTTCCTTAAAGGGGTTATCTCCATCCTGTTCCACAGGGAGAACAGATGGGTTGTCCTTTACAATTCAGTGTCCACCTGCACTTGATTAGACAGCAGCAGTTTTACATACCGCACCACCAGAATCCCATGATGACATAGCCTCAGACAACAGCGTGACTAGGATTTTTCCCCCCAAGCCCTTGTATCACAGAGGATCTGGCAGCCAGTTACCTTCTGACACTGTTTATAGCATATATTGGTTGATCCAGTCCCTTACTGAATCTGCTGTGGGAATTAAAGCAAGCAGCTTCAAGTCAGAAAGGTAAGTGCTCTCGCATGCTTTAACACTAACAATCAAACAGCTGAAGGAAGCAGTAATGAGAACATGCCACAACTTTGCCAATTTGCAAACTGAATACAGTTGCTTTTGTGCAGTTGCTTTCACAGTTTGTTTTTAAATGCTCCACATGTTTTGTGGGTTATTGTTGTACTCCTTTGTAGAACATGTTGGCTTCTATGAAAAGGGACATTCAGTACAAATGACCAAGCCTTTGAGAGGGGGGTAAATCCTAGCAAACGAAAATTTCTATATATCCAACTACTGATTACTATGTTAACAAAATTAAATAAATTTAATTTTTAAATGGAGTTAAAATTTAAATCAATATGCTTAATTTGACTCCACTATAATTTGAATATTATGATGCATGAAAGAAGACTATACAAAATATTATATGCTGGAGAGTTTTATGTGCAGCAGTTTACAGTTTAGTTTCCCTGTTTCATGGAAATGTTCTGGAGTCTTCATAATGAAACTTTTAAAACTAGCACACGCAAGTAATTTGCTTGATTACTGCAAAGTAATAGGCTTCTTTTTTTTCATGGAAGAAGATACCAAATGTCAAAGTAATGCTTGCAACAGAAATTTTAAGGAGATTTTTAGAAGATTTTCAAATATATGTGTCAGAGAAGTGTTCATAAAGTACCAGTTTACTAATGACCCAATTCTTGATTCACACACATGTGAAATGGTAATACTTAGGACTACAAAGCACAATGATGAACTGTCAGTCAAATTTTAAAGAGAAATCTTGAAGGAGTCATCCACATACTATGCCATCCTAGATCTTTTAAATATATTGGTTAGGAGTTAAAATATAAAACCTTTTGTTTGAGTATTTGTCTAACTTCACTAAAATCAATGAAAATTTTCCAGTATCTCCAATGGAAGCTCAACCATCTCATCCATATGTCTTTCATTTCCCAAATTCTATCTTGTCAAAACTTCCAAGGTCCTAATTACCTCTAATTTGCAAGGATTCACTGAATAAATAAATTATATTTCATAAATACATACCAAGGCCCAACATTTTCTGTACATCCAACTATTAGCTCTCTCAAAGATCTACAAAGAAATGTTTTGTTTTAAAAATAAATTGCTACAGCTAAATAATAAGGTGCATTTATATGTTATGGTCTCAAGGGCAATATTTTAAAATTTCTCTGGGATGGAGAGGATGCAGTGTTTCAGAATGATCACTGCCTAGGGCAAAAAAAGCTTTTGCTGCACAAGTAATTAGTACAAGCAATAGGTTTTTAAATTTTTATTTTCATGTGCAGCACACAAATGATCCAGCCATTCCATTAAGATGTTGCTAGGCATATTTATCCAGGGCAAAAAAATCAAGTGGCAAAAGAATATGCACTTGTAACATGAGAACATGAAATTTGCTTATGGCTGTCCAAATCTAATGCAGCTGTGGCAGCTGCACTGCAAAGATTAGCTTCCATGGAGGCATTTATTCCTTTTCTTACATTTATATCCTGCCTTTCTTCCATCACAGAACCCAAGGGGCATACATGAGGTTCCCAGATGATCCTCCCTTCCAGACACTGACCAGACCCAGACTTGCTTAGTTACAGCAAGGTGATGATGGCCTCATTTGCCTTCAGACCATATTCTGGGCAGCATTTATTTATTGATTTCCTAAATTTCTGTGCTACTCATTCTGCTAAATTTCCCCAAATTTCTATCTCACTTCTATGTCAACCTATCCTGTATGCCTCTGCCAAGGCTACCCCTACCAAAACAAACTCTTGTTCATTGAGAACAGTATGGACTTACAGAAGCTCCTATGAGTACTAAGTTGACAATTGACCACATAAAAGTTTTCAGTTGATTCCACTCTGAGGTTGTGCAGATACGTTTTGGCCACATTTTACCTGCAGTAATGACTGGAATACTACTGACAGTCAGGCTGAAGTGTGTTCCCAAGTTTTGAGATGCAATTGTTACTTGTGGAATTTCAAAGGTAAACAGCTGAAATGCTCAAGTAGCCTATCCTCATCAAACCCAAATAAAGTATCCCATTTTGTGGAGGTATCCTAAAAAGGTGTAGGTTATGAAACAATAGGAACGTTTACTACAAAGAACTCTTGCTTTGGGAAAAGTCTGAATTCAAATATATTTATAATAACCTAAAATGTAACAAATAAGGAACTACATGAAAGACACATGTTCCATCCAGTATGTGAACGTGCTTTAGTGCATGTGTTAACCAGCATATTCAAATGAAACATGTTAAACAAAAATACAATAAGACTTGCTATTCCCAATATGTATTATCCATCCATTTCCTAATGTTTTCTGATTTCCTAGTGAAATTATTACAAATATTACAAATATACATGCACACCCCCAATAAAGTCTGATCCAACAACATGAATGCATGCCAAAGTGTGTGTTCATAACATATTATTTATTAAATTTATGTAACACCCTCCGTGCAAGGATTACAGGGAAGTCTGCAATCTAAAAGCACATAAATACCCACCATAAGGTAAAGGTAAAGGGACCCCTGACCATTAGGTCCAGTCGTGACCGACTCTGGGGTTGCGGCGCTCATCTCGCTCTATTGGCCGGGTACAGCTTCCAGGTCATGTGGCCAGCATGACTAAGCCGCTTCTGGAGAACCAGAGCAGCGCAGGGAAAGGCCATTTACCTTCCCGCCGGAGCGGTACCTATTTATCTACTTGCACTTGGACATGCTTTCAAACTGCTAGGTTGGCAGGAGCATGGATCGAGCAATGGGAGCTCACCCCGTCACAGGGATTCGAACCGCCGACCTTCTGATCGGCAAGTCCTAGGCTCTGTGGTTTAACCCACAGTGTAACCCATGTCCCAATACCCACCATAGTAACAAACAAAAACAGCAACACCTGCCCCACAGAGTTTAAAAGACAATAGATAGCTTAATTAGCCAATTTGCCTGGCGCCTAGATATATGTAACAAAGTCTACCTGGAGAGAGCATTCCCTAAATGAGGGACCACCACAGAAAAGGCCTGTTCTCATGTTGCCATCCTCCGGACCTCTTGTGGAGGAGACATGAAGAAGGGCCTCAGATGATGATCACAAGGTCCAGGTCAGTTCATATGGAGAGAGGCAGTCCTTGAGGTATTGCAGTCCTAAGCCATTTAAGGCTTTCTGATCAAAACCAGAACTTTAAATTGGGCCCATAAACTAATTGGCAGCCAGTGCAGTAGGGCCATGATTGGCTTTATATGCTCTAACCTTCTTGCCCCGGTTAGAATTTATCTGCTAATTTCTGCACCAGTTGAAGTTTCCATCTTCAGAGGCAGCCCCACATATAATGTGTTGCAGCAATCTAATCTAGAGATTACCAGAGCATAGACAGAAATTGGGCTATCCCTGTCCAGATAGAGGCATAGCTGGGCCCCCAGCTAAAGCTGATGTATCACTGAAGCCACCTGAGCCTCAAGGATCCAGAAGTACCTGCAAGCTGCATACCTGCTCCTTCACAGGGAATGTTATTCCATCAAGAACAGGCCACCTCCTACCCATACAGTCTAGGAAACCACTTACTAACAGTGCCTCAGTCTTATTTGGATTGAGCTTCAGTTTATTGGCTCTCATCCAGTCCATTACTGAGGCAAGAAAATGGTCTAGCACATGATGGTTATGTGAAAGTGATATCTATGTTGAATGTTGGACATGTATTAAGAAGTTCTTGTAACAGATAATGTATGACATTGTATTCCACTTTGCACCATGGTCATCATACATGGGTGATCCCATTTTATCTTCACATGGACAGGTATGTTACATTGAAACATTGACAGGCCCAATCCCTGACTGGAATATGAACACAGATATTCTGAGCTATATTAATTTCTCTATCCATCATAATTATTAACAATGCACCGAATTTCACTATACTTTCATAGTCAGCTCATTTTCCATACATCCCTTCATAGAAAAATGAACTTCTGTTTTTACTATTCCTTGTAATCACCAGTCAAGTAACTGTATGCATTTTATCTCCCCTCAACAGGAGCAACACACACCGCAAAGATGCATCTCAATTTTCTTCCTTTCTTCCTTTTCTTGATTAGTGGTATCTTCTGTCAATATGATTATGATGGGTATTATGCTCCACAGCCTGATTATGGTTATGCTGTTTCAATGTTTGATCACTCAACAGCAGTCTGTGCACCAGAATGTACTTGCCCTATAAGCTATCCATCAGCCATGTATTGTGACAATCTTAAACTGAAGAGTCTTCCAATTATTCCTCCTGGAATTAAATACCTGTATCTCCGCCATAATATGATTGAAGGCATAGAAGAGAAAGCTTTTGATAATGTAACAGACCTGGAGTGGCTAATCCTAGATCATAACCATCTGGAAAATTCAAAAATAAAAGGCAGAGTCTTCGCCAAGCTAAAGAGTTTGAAAAAACTTCATATTAATAACAACAATTTAACCGAAGCTGTTGGACCACTTCCCAATACTCTGGATGACGTGCAACTCACTCATAACAAGATTTCAAAAATCAATCCCAACACATTTGAAGGACTAGTGAATCTGACTGTCATTCACCTACAGCACAACCAACTGTCTGAAGATACACTTTCTGGAGTTTTTAAAGGCCTAAATTCACTTTTGTATCTTGACTTGAGCTTTAATAAGATTACTAAACTGCCTTTGGGACTGCCCCC
This sequence comes from Podarcis tiliguerta, assembly GCF_965153285.1. NCBI lineage: Eukaryota > Metazoa > Chordata > Lepidosauria > Squamata > Lacertidae > Podarcis > Podarcis tiliguerta. The sequence goes on along the minus strand of NC_139543.1, from coordinate 38,248,950 downwards.
TAATTTAATGATGCTATATTTTGACAATAATCAGATTTCCAACATTCCTGATCAGTATTTCCAGGGTTTTAAAGATCTTCAGTATTTACGTCTATCTCACAATAAGTTGACAGATTCTGGAATACCAGGCAATGCTTTCAATATATCTACCCTTGTTGAGCTGGATCTCTCCTATAATCAGCTGAAGAGCATTCCAACAGTAAATGAGCATCTCGAAAACTACTACCTCCAAGTCAATCAGATAAACAGTGAGTAATGTTTCCCTTTTTGAAAAAAGGTAAAGGTGATACAATGAAATGTTAGCTAAATAACAGGTGTGTCCTTAAGTTTGACCTATGGAACTCCCTCCTGTCTGCACTGCTTAGTACTCCTTACAGGGAGTGATATTATTGCCAGGATGCATTCATACATTGGTTTCCTCACAGAGGTAACTATAGGGTCAGGGGTGGCCCGTCCCATTCTGCCACCTGAGGAGAAATGGGAAGGTTCCACCACTGAAGCCCTATCTCTGCCAAACTTTCCCTTACCTGAGTTGCATGCTAGCGCCCACAAAGCAGCAGTGAGGATGGGTTCCAGTGAGATCTTGCAGAGCACGAGATCTTACAAGATCTCATTATATTTTGGCAAGAACTCGTGAGAACTTAGCAGAAGCCACTACCTCATAGTGGGCCAGCCCTGCTATATTTCCACAGAAGTGAAGAACCAACCTTCTTGCCTGAATATAGTTCTGCTTAAATACAGCACTTGTGTATTTTATGATGTCAAAAATTTTACAAGACATGCACATTGGGATACCAACTTGTAACCAACAAAACCAGTATCAAAATAGAGAATAGTGTACTATAAATATATAAATAATAATATGAAGAATTAGAATTAAGAGCAGTGGGATCTGACATTCCCTTCATAAAAAAATCTATTCACTGGTGAACAAATGTTCTACTACACCAATCAAAAGATGCCTTTATTCAGAAATAGGTATACTTTCCATTAATAAAAATATATACCCACATGTACAAATAGATTATTTCTTCATAAATAGCCTTTCCAAATAATGAAAAGCATGATAGTTATCAAAATTTCTTTCCTGCAATTCTCCTGCATTTCCCTTTGCTTCATACTTGTCCATCTTTCATCAGCTCAAATATAGTTATTCTGCCTACTATTACCAGAAATCTCAGCTCTCAGAAGTTGTATCTTTTTAATACTTTGGCTCAAGTAATCATCACAAACAGGAGTTTCATTTATTCTGTCTCACCTAGCAAAGAGCTGGAGGAGATGAATGAAACCTGCCTGAAGGTGACACATTGGAAAATAACAGACCTGGTGACAAAAATGGTGTTTTTCTTCTTTCAGAAAAGTAGTTCTGGCTGTCCTAAGCAATACTGTATGGTGATAATACATGCACTAGATGGAGAAAGCAGGTGGTCTTTATAACCTGTATTCAATTAATAATGTGGCATGGACTTGGTGCGTACCATCTCTTGTGGAAAGCATTGCTTTCAAAACAAACCTGGTGTTTTGATTGGTAGCCCCCTTTGGCTTTCTTTTCTAATTGTGATATACTTCAACGTATCTATCATCTATCTATCTATCTATCTATCTATCTATCTATCTATCTATCTATCATCTATGAAAACCATAAATCCATTCTACTGCAACATAAGTAGGCATAGTTCACTTAGAAAATTGTTTGCACAATCCCATTTCTAATTGTTAGGGTTCATTTGAGCACCAGCTTGCTCTCCTATTAATTTCAATGGGGCTCCAAAGAAGCTGCCTGCAGAGGAATACCCACAGAATTTACCCCCTGCTATTTGTTGGGAGGGGAGGAAAGAGAACACCCCCCCCCCTTCTGGCTGTATGTTTGATTAGGGCTTAAAACAAACACACACACACACACACACACAACCACCCCCCCAAACCCACCCCAAATTAAACATAAGCCCCCCCCCAAACTACTTTGGGACCAGATCCAGGGCTAGGCAGGTGGTCCCCATTTTAGCCCAATGTGGGTCTCCTTGATTCAGAACCCATGGATTGAGGTCATGAGGTTGCTAGGAGGCTGTACCCAGCCCCAATAAGTACTAGTTACTTTGGTCCAGAGTAGACAGTGCATAAGACATGGGAAAATCAATTAATGATATTGAGTGATATCCAACATTAGTCATACTCAAACTAAGCCCACTGAAATCAGTGGGCTTAAGTCCACTGATTTCAATTGGACTATTTTATGACTAATGTTGGCTATCACCCATTTATGATCTGAATTTGCACACAAAAAACCAAAAACCCATCTAATGAATAGGATGCTAAGTGATGACTCCAGAAATAGGCCTAAAAAGCAAACACTAGGTGAAAATTATTTGAAAAGAAGTCCATTAATATGCAAGAAACGTGTCGTTGTAATGTTGCTAGTGCTGCTACTAGTAATAAATAAAAAGCTGTAACTACCTAAAGGGAGCACTGTGGTATTCAGCAGATGCATGAGAACTCAAATAACACAGTGGACTCAAATAACACAGAATGGGCGACTAACACTTTCCATCCTTATTCCAGTGAAAGTATTCTTAATGGCATGATCAAACTAGCATGGGTGAAGAGGTGTCAAATTTTGTTTTGAAAAAATCAACACAAGGAACATGCCTACTGTAGATGAGCTTCACTGAAATTTTTTTGCTGGAGTAATAAGTCATAGTAAAAGGAAAACAATTTGGCAAAAGCAAAAAAGAAGACTTGGAAAGAGGCAAGGCAGTAAAGAAACAAGCAGCCACTATTGGTCCTCTTCATTTGTGGCTATTAGTTTTCAGAATAAGAGTTGGGAAAGGGTGACTAGAAGACTCTGAAAAACAATGTGCGCCCATGGGTACCCAAGGTAATGTATAAACACTAAACTTATACAACCTCTTGGTTATTGGGTGAATAGAAGTTAAGCAGTAGTCTTCTGCTTGTCTAGACTACAGCACCAAACCAGGAACCAGCTTCAGACAGTGTTCAGTTCTTAGTAACTGTTAACACTGCTAAATCTGCACATGGCCACTATGAACGGTGGCCTGACAGCTTAAATATAGCAGCTTGACCATGATTATTAGTGCAGTGCTTGATATATATAAAATGTATTAGATATTTGACACATTTTTAAAGAGCTCCTGATGAAGCAGATGCTTTATTTATTCCTATTTATACAAAATGTGTATCCCAAAAAGGAGTTGCTCAAAGCAGCTTACAATATATATAAAAAGCATAAAATCACAATACTGTAATCTCAAAAACACAATAGACTAAAAACAGCATCAAAGAGCCAAAACAATCAATCAATAAAGTAAGTTAAGCAGCAACAGAATCAAAAACTTGTTTAAAGAACAATGTCTTCTGTTGCTCCAGGACATAGAGAGCTCCACATAACCAGTGGTTTGGAGTACCTTGTAAGAACCTTTTCACCAGAATACAACTGAAAGAAGATATTGGCATACTGATGAAAACCCATCCCCAGATAGTCTCTCCCAGTGGTTTCATGAAGATTCTGAAATGCAAAGGGGATGAAACTGAACCCTGTGGAACCTCAGTCAATGGGTTGAACACAAGTCCTCAAAGCACTATCCTCCGAGACCTACAGACAAAAGAGGACTTGTGTCACTGCAAAATGGTCTCCCATCCCAGCAAGGCAACCCATGGTTGATTGTATAGAAAGTTCTTTTCATATTCATGCATCCATACATCAACAGGTCATCATTTTAAAATCTCCAGGTGTTTCCAGTGAGATCAAGCAAAGGTATCACATCAATCTGCACCTTGCAGTCAAATAAGAATAATAATAAAAAATGTTCCTACTCAAACATTTCCCCACATTTTATGGGCAGACTGATGTTCTCATTGCAGGACAGTAATATATGACTGGATTAGCCTTACTTTGAATGCATTCAGTTGCTTCATGCCATTCTTCTTTAAAATGTCTGTAATCTGTATTTTGGTATATTTTATCTGATTTTGGTATGCTTCATCAGATTAATCAGCTCTTAATCAGTTTTGTAGTGGCCAGACAACTGTTGAGAAAGTAAAAAACCTCAGCTTAACCTCTACTTCTCCTCTCCAAATCACAGTGTGCTTCTGCTGCTTTTTAACTGTGTGGCAGCCACCTGGGTTAACAGACCTGCATTTGTCATCAAACCAGTAGCACTTGATGGGACTTTGCACGTGGGGCTGCATTGTCCTCCTGGTTTCCCAATGATTTGCATCACTGCTGGTTGCTAGGGCAGTGGAGGGTGGGGGCAAGGCAGCTGGGAGCTCAGCATGGTGCAGGCCCAGTGATGCATGGCAGGGGGAAGTCAAGAGCTCAACCAACACAGTCCCCACCTGTGCAGCCCCACCAACCACTACTACATCAAGTCTAGTTTGGCCTCAGTGGCAATGGAAATTTAACTAGTGCCAAAGAATGCAAAGATAAAACCAAATTTATGAGTGGAAGTATTAGTTACAGTTACCATTACCAGCCAGCTAAAACTCTGATGAGACCTTCAGTCTCAATTGAGCAAATCTCTCCCTAAAGGAGCACTTCTTTAATCTACCCCATACAAGATTGAGGGGAACCTTCCAGACCACAATGGACCACAAATGAGGTCTCGAGTTTAAAATTACAAAATCTACTCTATAAATTTACCCGTCTTTATCTCAAATCTAGTGCAAATCTTTCATTTACAATTGTTATAAGGAGACCGATTTTAGAATCTTAAAACTGTAATAATTTAAAAAAAAAAAACTTGTTCTGATGGCCAAAATTTGTTAATCACCAGTTTGTTTCCACAATCTTTCGCAATAATTATCTTCATTTAATAACTTTGCTACCCCTTCCAATTTATCTACAAAATGAAATACACTAGCACTCAGTTTGAAGTATTTGTTAGCAAACTTCACTAATTCCAAGAATTTCAGGAGACACTGAGTTGTTGATAGTAATTATAATTTAATGCAGCAGGGGGAGGAATTGCATAATTCTCATGTGTTGTAGAGAAAATATCTTAAAATAATACAATATCAGAGGTTAATTCATTTATTTTTATAATTAGCTATGAATCTAAGAACACAGACATGAGATGATCACATGCCACAATCATGATGTTATTGCAAAGAAGACAAATTCAATAGCCAATATATGTTTCAATATACAAAATCTTGGTACATTCCAGGGAATACCACTTGGGGGATACAGTAGTACCTTGGTTTAGGAACTTAATCCATTCTGGAAGTCCGTTCTTAAACCAAAGAGCTCTTAAACTAAGGCGTGCTTTCCCATAGCAGCGGGGGACTCAATTTACAAATGGAACACACTCAACAGGAAGCAGAACATGTTCTGCTTCCAAGGCAAAGTTCACAAACCAAAATACCTACTTCCAGGTTTGCAGCATTCTTAATCCAAGTTGTTCATAAACTAAGCTGTTCTTAACCCAAGGGACCACTGTATATGATTCTGCTACTAATAATGTGCCTTTGATATTACAGAATTTCCAGTGAGCAGCTTTTGCAAAGTTGTTGGAGCGCTAGCCTACTCAAGGGTCAGACATCTGCGTTTGGATGCAAATAATCTCACAAGATCTGATCTTCCTCAAGAAATGTACAGCTGTCTCCGAATGGCTGCTGATATCACTGTGGAGTGATTTGTGCATTACTTCATTCAGTGGCCATCTCCATTTTCGTAATTTACCACACTTTAAAGCTAGAATGTCGTATTGCAGAATGTCAATTGCATTTGTTAACAAGCAGCATGGCCACCTTTAAAAAGAATGCTTCTGTTCTAGAAAATCTGTGAGGTCAAAGTTTTGTAAAGCTAGGAAGTCCCCATAGATTGTGGACAAAATTGTTTTCATGTTTCTTTTCTAGACAAGTACAGCCTGAGTTTGAAAAGGATATTTTTAAAAAGCACTGTACATGCATGATAAACACACACCACTCCTTGTGTGCAGTCCTACTCAGGTGTGCAGTCCTAACTCAGGTTTGCAGAAGTCAGGCATATTCTGATCTAAATAGAGTATTTAGTACTTTAGGGCTGGACCAATATATGTACATTATTTTCCTATATTCAAATCAAAGGTTCTCATCCACTTTTATTCCTTTGATTTGCTTTCTTGTTGTGATATTACATTACACAGGAAAGCAATAAATCATTATAGCTATATAAATTGATAACACATACAAAAACATATTTTAAAACCCCAGTTAACTATGATTTATGCAAAGAATTGAAAAAAAGCAACATTTTCCAGGTTTTTATTTTGTTAACGCATTTTATATTTAATCAGTAAAAAATGTTTTGGTGTGGTTTGTTTAAATCTTTAAAATGGAATTGTTACTTTACAGTCAAACATGTACACCATTATTGTTATTCAGTTATTTGCATGCTACATTTAACATGATTGTAGAAATAAAACATAGCAAATAAAAATACTGAGTGCAAATTATTGTCAATGTATGTTTACATTTTTAGAAAACAGTAAGTGCAGATGAAAACAAACCAAAAAATACACTATATTTTGCTGAATTATTGTAAGACTACAACTCCATCAAATAAATTGTTTTATGTATTTCATAGTTTTAAAAGTTCTTTTTTAAAAACAAAACATAACAAAACTTATCTACCATGTGCCTTGTATCTAATTCCAATCAGCTGAATTATGGATAAGAGGATACTCTCATAATAACCTTCATAGAACTCCCAGGAAATCAGTGGGACATAAAGGTAAAAGGTAAAGGTACCCCTGACCAACAGGTCTAGTCGTGACCGACTCTGGGGTTGCACGCTCATCTCGCTCAAGAGGCCAGGAGCCGGCGCTTGTCTGGAGACAGCTTCTGGGTCACGTGGCCAGCGTGACTAAGCCGCAGCTGGCGAGCCAGCACCAGCGCAGCACACAGAAATGCAGTTTACCTTCCCGCTGGAGGGCGGTCCCTATTTATCTACTTGCACTTTGGGGTGCTTTCGAACTGCTAGGTTGGCAGGAGCTGGGACCGAACAACGGGAGCTCACCCCATCGCGGGGATTCGAACCGCCGACCTTTCGATCAGCAAGTCCTAGGCACTGTGGTTTAACCCACAGCGCCACCCGCGTCCCTCAGAGGGACATAAGCATATTCAAATGTGTGCAGGGTTGCAGTCAATACTTTCAAATGTAGCTACACAAGTTCTGAATGGAGGATTTAGACTAGCCACACTGTATGGCAGAAACCTATTTTATTGCAGCATTAGAAGCAGGAAATTCTGAATAATTCCAATGACAAATTCATTTTATTATACAAGTTTTACTGGACTGGAGACCAGAAACAATGGCAGAAACGATAAGAAGGTCCCAGTTGCAGAGACTGCCCTAGCATTCCAATAGCTTCCTTGACTGAAGTGGTGGAAGTGGTCTCAAGTGTGATGTTAGATAACCTAAGGTTTTATCTCACAGCAACAACCTTGACCCGTGCAGGTGGACTATTAAGATGTTCTACCCCTGGAGACTTACGGAATCTGATGGATTCTTGAATTTTCTGAGAGTTTCCAGTAGCTAGAATCTTTCTTGTAACTTGAACCCATTGCTTTGAGTCCTGGCCTCCAGACCAAGAGAAAACAAGCTTGCTCCATCTTGCATGTGACAGCCTTTTAAGTATTTGAAGATGTCTATTATATCTCCTCTCAGTCTCCTCATCTCCAGGCTAAACATACCCAACTCCCTCAAGCATTTCTCATAAGGCTTGGTTTCCAGACCAGTGATCATCTTGGTCACCCTCATTTTATTAGTATGGGCCCAGTTCTCCACTCTGTTAAGATCATACTGAATCCTGATTGTAACAATTCTTCTGTGGCATTAACTACCCCTCCCAGTTTGGTATCATCTGGAAAACTGATGAGTATCCCCTCAATTCCTTCATCCAAGTCAATTATAAAGATGTTAAAAAACAACAGGCCCAGATACTTTGAAACCTCTAATGTCACATTAGACTTACCTGTTACTTGGGTCTCTCCCCCCCCCCTTTTTTTTGAAGATGGGGACATTTGCCCTCCTCCAGTCTGCAGGGACATTATTTGTTCTCCAAGAATTCTCAAAGATTACATCCACAAGCTCCTTTGGTACCCTTGGGTGCAGCCCATCAGGCCCTGAAAATTTGAATTCGTGTAAAGTAGCTAGGTGTTCCCTTACCACCTCTTCGCCTATCTTGGGCTGCATCTCCCTCCTTCCTCATGCTCGCCCATAAAATGTTAGCATATATATATAAGAATACAGTGGTACCTCAGGTTACATACGCTTCAGGTTACATACTCCGCTAACCCAGAAATAGTGCTTCAGGTAAAGAACTTTGCTTCAGGTTGAGAACAGAATTCGTGCTCCGGTGGCACGGCAGCAGCAGGAGGTCCCATTAGCTAAAGTGGTGCTTCAGGTTAAGAACAGTTTCAGGTTAAGTACGGACCTCCGGAACGAATTAAGTACTTAACCCGAGGTAGCACTGTACAGTAGGTCAAGCAGTAAAATATAATACAAACTCATCTTTCTTAATAGTAGGAATCCCATTGAGTGTAATGTTGCAGGAGTATACTCATATCCCAGTGCTCTGGGGTACAGCAATATGTTGCATTGGGGAAGAAAGAAGTGCCACAGTTTCTAAAGGTGAAGACACCTGGAGAAGGACCATCAATAGCACCTCAATGTACAGGCAGGTTTGCCTGGTGAAAGATGGTCCTTCAAGTACTCAGGGAGCATAGTATCCAAAGGAGACATAGAGCTGAGACCAAATATATAAATGTGTGGTACTGAGTGCAGCTTTCCTGCCCTTGATGCTTCTAACATCAGAGCAGGATTAGGGAACCTGTGGCCCTTCACATGTTGTTGGACTCCAACTCCCATGCAACTCCAACTCCCCAGCAAACATGGCCAGTGGTCACGGGTGGTGGGAGCTGAAGTCTAGTAACCAATGGAGGGGCACAGTTTTCTTACCCCTGGTTATCCAGTGCTCACTGAAATTTCTGTGTGCCAAACAGAGACATCAATTTCACAAAATTATATATTAAGCATTCTTTCGATGTGATTCCTGCATTGTATGGGTTTGGGTTTTGGTCCCTTCCAACTTTACGATTCTATGATTCTATGATTCAGACAACCATATATTCTACTATTTGTCTACATTGCCAATTGACATAGGTATTTCTGCTAAATGAATAGAAATTACAGAGACACTTGCAGACATTTGGTTATCTACTTTATAATTTAATCAGGATCAACTTTTTACATTGTGAACAATGCAACCAGGTCCTTGTGCAAATTATGAAACAGATTTATGTCAAGATTGATATACCAGCCTGGTTAAATTATACAGCCAAAAGAAACATAATTCTTAAGCACTTGCATAGAATCACAAAAACATTATGGAATCACTATGGTAAAGAAACAGCAATAATATGTTAAAAATGATCATTATAGATCATGCTAAATAAAGCTGGAAATGTATTAACAGCAGCCAAGTTAACATGTTCTTTTTGGGTACAATAATGACTATAGCAGATTGTCAAAATTACTGGTGTTATACACACTCATTATGAAACATCAATTAGAAACCGAACTCGGCTGCCACAGAGCTGACTGCTGCAGCCTCCAGTTAGTACAGGGCAGAGTGCTCCTTCCTGGAGCAGGTGCAACAAACAAGGCAACTCAGAATTATAAAATACCAGACTGGTGTCACTAGTGATGTTTCAAATATGAAACAAAATCCAACAGACACATCATACGAGGAAAGTATGTGTGTGTGTGTGTGTGTGTGTGTGTGTGATGTCACAGGTTATTAGATGCAGGATATTTGTTGATAGGTACAGCTTCCAATCCAAGACTGCAATACCTCAGGGACTGCCTCTTCCCATATAAACCGACCTGGACCCTGCATTCATCATCTGAGACCCTTGTTCATGAGACTCATCCATGAGAGGTCCGGGGGGAGGCAACATGAGAGTGGGCCTTTTCTGCAGTGGCTCCATTTGTGGAATGCTCTCCTCAGAGAGACTTGTCTGGCACCTTCATTACATTTCTTTAAGTGCCAGGCAAAAATGTTTCTCTATAAACAGGCCTTTGGCTGATTAACATTCTATGACCTTTTAAATTGGGGTGGTGGTGAAAGGGGGGATTATTGGTTTGTTTTTGTTTATGTATTTTGTGTTCTCATTTTGTACTTTTATGCTGTGAACTGTCCTGTAATTTTAGGATGAAGGGTGATAAAAAAAATTAAATAAGTTCAGCCATAAATCCAATCCAACTAAGTGATTGCTGGCAAGTCTCTGAAGCTCAAACACCAGAAAAAGGTAGGATGCAAATTCCACTAATAACAATATTATTGCAGACCCATGCACAGCGAACCCTCCCCAGGGATCAAGGCATTAAGGAAAGTGAACAAACTGGACAAGAAAACACTCTGGTATTGTAAAACTGGTCACAATTTTATCAATTCCAGATGGAGGTGGGATTTGACTTAAGCATTGGGTGTATATCCCTCTCAGCCTCCTGGTGTAGGGCTGTGGCATGACAGGGTCGAGCCTAGGATTAATGGGCTATCCACAAGATGCAGACCTACACAGATGGCCCTCCCAGGCTGCTGAAGGCAGCTCTATGGACCATCAGCCAAATGCCTTGGCTTTTGGACAGAGACTTCCATCTAGACCAGGCCTAGGCAAACTCGGCTCTCCAGGTGTTTTGGGACTACAATTCCCATCATCCCTGACCACTGGTCCTGTTAGCTAGGGATCATGGAAGTTGTCGTCCCAAAACATCTGGAGGGCTGAGTTTGCCTAGGCCTGATCTAGACCTCTCTAACGGGGTACCCTGTGAACACGTCTTTTCTGAGGTTGGGGTGACACACCACTTCACCCCCCACCTGCTGTTAGACTAGGATTCCCTCTGCCAAAGTTGTGACTATTGCTATCAGGAAGGCAAAACCTGCAAAGGGAGCCAATCTGTTTGAAGACAAATTCCTTCTGGGCTCCAAATACAGCAGGATGGGGGCTGTTTGAGCCTGGTGGGGCAGTGCCTCATTCACCCTAATGGACCCGCCTTCAAAGATGCCTCTTTGTCACTTGTATGTTGCATCCAGAAGTGTACTCCCTCTGAATCATTTAGCAGTTGTGGCTAAATGTGTGGAACTTCTGTTGGCAGACCTCTGCTAGAAGAGGTAGGAAGAGCTTAAGGATGGTGGACACAAATAAGTTATGGTGCTTTAACTGCTTCAATGGGATCTGGAGGAGGAGGAGGAGAAACAGAGGGTGAAGAAAGAGCTGTGCGTGAAGGGAGAGCCTTTCTCCATTCTTAGGACCCCCTGGGAAACTCAATAAATCTTCTGTACTTGGAACAGAGTGTGGAGAATGCAGCTGAGTGGGACACAGCTGTTGGCAGCCTCAGGAAGTACCATCTACCTTAGGCCTGCCCATAAAAAGCAAGTAGAGAGAAATACTAGGGTGATATTTGCTGTTTCCATGAACTCCTTGTTGTGAGACTTTTGTGGATGTACATTTTATAGGTAATTGTATTTTTGTAATATTTTGTTTAAGCTGTCTGTTGTTGCTTCAGTTTTTTGTACCCTGCTTAGAGATATTTTTAATAATTAAGTGATGATGATGATGATGATGATGTAGAATCCACACTTTTAATACCTGCTGCCTCTGTTTCTAGTGTATGATGGATACATTTTTTTAGAACTCTCAAGTCCCAGACTCTGTAAAAGAGCCTCGTGGCTTCATTTTCCTCTAAATAATCCATCTGCTAGATACAAGTACTAGACAAACCCATAAAAGCACAAATTCAAACCAGATTTGGTATTTCATTTAGAATAACAATGAATAATTTTTTCCCCAGAAAGCTGGTCAATATCACAGCCAAATTGATAAAACAATAGCTAAAGTTTCTATACAACTGTGTTTCTAATTTATTTTTCATTCCTGCCTGTTGATGTTACCCTTCAAATTGGTAGTAGAGGAGTTGTAGCTCAATGGTAGAGCACATGTTTGGCATGCAAAGGTCCCTGGTTGAATCCTGGCATCTCTAGGTTGTAGTTTTTTTAAGCAAATCTCAAATAGGATGGCAGGAAAATCACCTACTGAGTGAGACCTAATTCAGTGTAAGGAAAAGTTACTTAAGCTACTTTTTCTCTAGCAAAGCAGATGTACTAAAAATAAAATCCTATGCTTAATGGTGTTTAATGTGATACCAATGGCAAAAGAGGCACTAAAATGTCTTATTTTTTGTAAGTCATGGTTCTCAAAACAGTTCCGGGAGCCACAAACACCCTGTGCACTGCTGCTGCCAGTCACAAAGAGCAAAGAAGAGTATTTTATCATGGTCGTTTACATCCTTCCAAAAGCACTGTGACAGGAAGCGAAAAAAATAGCCCTGGTAAAGTCATTCCCTGGTTGGAAAATAAAGCTGTCTGTCACAGAATTACACCCCACCCACTCTACCTTGCATTTTCACTTTATGGATAACACCGAGTCAAATGTGGGAGCTACATCAAAGTATCAACCTGAGGAAGGACCCTAAAAATGAAAACCTTTCCAAATTTTCAAAGCAGTTCCAGCTGCTTTGGTTCAGACCACTTCAGATTAAACTTGTTTGGATGTGCTCCAAATATATCTGAAGTGGAAGCATTCACCTCCAATTCTTTCCTTGACTGATTTCTTTTTTAGAAGTTTGGGCATATTGATTGGTTGTCCTTGGAACATTCTGCTCTGCTGCTTCCTTCTAATAAATGTTTTTATTTAGTTTTTCTAATCTAACAACACAAAAAAATGTGCATGTCGCAGTCAGTTTCTGATACATATGTTACTAAGGCATCCCATATTTCTACAGAAAAAGGGTTTTTTCCCCCTTACATGATGACCCTAATCTAGATTGGCTGAGGTAGGCAGAGACCTCCAGGTAACCAGCCTGGGGAGAATGAAGCCAGACCGAACTACCAGGAGTCGCACTGGGATCCGGGGGGCTGCACATGATCACATAGAAGGCACCCCCGTTTGATGTGGGGAACGGTCATTTGTTAACAATAGTCTGCTTATTAGAAATGTTTATATAGCACTAAATGAATGTATATTTGTCCGGAATGTGTAGCTATCACAATACATAACATCTTAGGTGTCTGTACATATTCTGCAAACTTCCATTGTTTTTTCCATTGTGACTTCACACTTAGACTGCAACGCTGCATCCTCCCTCAAGAATATGCCCAGAGGCTCAAACTAGAGTGTTCCTTATTAATAAAGATGAGGGTATGTAAAATAGACAATTGACAAACCTGTGTTAAATGAACCAATAGAGGTCAAACCAGGCATGACATTAAAAGTGTATTTGCATTTATGTGCAAATTTTAAAAATGCAAACAGAACCCATTGTTAAGAGGATGCATCACAGCATGTGTGAAGTGAGAATTTAACTGTTTGCTCCCCTGCTGCAGCTATGAGAAAGATCACTATTCCAAAACCGTATTTCTATTAGGAGGAAAGTCCCTTTAAGCACCTATGGGGAATTTCATGCCAACGCAATAAAAGCTTCAGAGTAGCTATTTTATTCAAGACCAAAACAAGAAAGGGTTAAAAAAATTCCCTCCATACATGCTACAATTTTGACAGTGATCACACACTACCACCTAGCAGCTATTTGCATTTAAAATGAAAAAGTAGTGCATGTTAAATTCAAATATGCATTTTAGGAAGTGGTTGCAGGTCAGTGGAAGAGGTAATGGCTTTGCATGTAGAAAGCCCCCGGTTCAGTTTGTGGCATCTCCACATAGGGCTGGGGAAGATTCTTGTCTGAAACTCTCTTTACCCCTGCCAATCAGTGTAGGCAATACTGAGCTAGATGGGCCAACAGATATATGGCACTTCCTGTGTTCCTAATGTCACATTTATTCTGGCTCTTACTCTGCATCCTTGCAAAAGCTTGCACAATTCCTTGGTGCAAATATGAATGCTTCTCTATACAGTGCATTTGGGTTTGATTTTTTAAAACAGTTCAACATTAGTCAACAGTATGATGCAGCAGCAAAAAACCACCCCCCCCAATACTATTCTAATGCATCAACAGAAGTATAGTGTCCAGATCAAGGGAAATAATAGCACCACTCTACTCTGCTTTGGTCAGGCCACACCTGAAGTACTGTGTCCAGTTCTGGGTGCCACAATTTAAGAAGGATATTGACAAGCTGGAACCTGTGCAGAGGAGGGTGAGCAAGATGATCAAGGTTCAGGAGACCCTAAGTAAAGGTTGGATGGCATTCTGTCATGGGTGCTTTAGTCTAGATTTCTGCATTGTTGGACTAGAGGACCCTTAGGATCCCCTTTCAACTCTACAATTCTATGATTCTCTAATTAAATTGAATACAAGAAAGATTACTGAAGACAAGACAGATTAGGCATAGTTTAACCCCACTAGAATCCATGGAACTTGTCCGTTTAAAGATGCACAAACATTCTACAAGTTCTAATGGGAACAATCAAGTCCCAACACCCTCACACCTGGGAAATTAAATCACACAGTAGGTACGGAATTCAAGTAAGCATGTTCCTGATTGTAGAATTAAGCACACTTTCCATGGATCACATTGAAAGTGTTTCTATGACACCTGTCATTGGCTTTCTTCCTTTATCACTACTATTTTGAGGAATGAAGAACTCAATGCTATAAAACATTGTAATTATATGTTTTATTAAACCAAAACGCCACAGAGTTAGAACTAAAACTGGTTTGCATTACAGGAGCACTTAGATACCAATGGAGGGATTGAGCCAACATGCCCCAGCACTGAAAACCCTAAGCAAGAATGTTTCCTCCCCAGGGCCCTCCCCGCCCCACTATCAAAACTGGGTTGGGGGCGCGTGGGATTAAGAGAACCCCCAGAATAACATGCAGTGGGTAGAGAGGGGTAGTAAGCTGCTAGGCTTGTACAGGCAGAACACTTGTACTAGCCCAACACTGAATTCCACCCCAAGTCCTACTAATTAAGCAGAAACACATTTTGCTGTCAATATTTCAATCACAGTTTCTTTAACAAAAGATTGTTTTGCAAATGACAACTAGTCAGGTTGTTAGATTGGTAATGTTTTTGTCTTAAAATCTGCCTGTGGTTATTGGCCAACAGTAGAGAGAAACATGCGCCCTTGCAAGTGGCAGGTGGAGGTTGGGTGAGTACCATGCTAGTGCTATTGATATTTGTGCCTTGTGCCCCAACAGAACACTACAGGCAAGTTATTGCACATCAGTAATGGCATAGAGGCACCATTCCAATAACTACCTCCTACCCCACTTTAGTAGTTGCATCAGCCAATTTCAAAGCAAAAAGATTCTTCAAATCTGGAGACCACTTTATGTTTTGTTTTATTATTATTTTAGTATCATGTGGGATACATATGCTTCTCACTGCAAAACTCTTTATGCTTAAAACTAATTAGCATAAAAATTAGATCAGGTGGCAGAAAGTCAGTTCCATTTCTGGAAAGTTATTCAAAAATAACATATTCAGAATAAGCATCAAATTATATCAAACTATTCTAAGAGTATCAAAGAATTTCTTAGCAAATAATCTTACTCACTTTTCCTAATCAAGAATCATATCTTTAAAAACATTCCTGCATCTGTTTTTGATCATAATCAAATAAAAGGTTTCCGCAGGAACAGATGGCACAGTTTTAATGCTTTGTTCCCTAATTAAGATGAAAATGATTTATTAACATTTTATTATATATGTAGTAATGATTCCTTTTGCCCAGTCTATTCATTCTTTTAAAACTTGAGTTTAACATCTCTGGGAATGACCTTAAGGGCTGCAACTGTTTGATGTGAAAGCCAGGGTTTCCTGTACTTTAGCATGAAGGTGCTGAGGTGCATAGCTATTTTAAGGGTTAACAATTGTAGTCATTGATGCGTATATATTAGGCTGTATTCATAAAACACTGCGTGTTGCCTGAGTCAACCTCTTACAGTCTAACCGCAGTGACCAATAGGAAGAACAGAAGAGAATCCAAGAAAGCTGAGGTAAGCTAGATTCTCAAGCATTGTCAAATTAGAAACAACAGAATGTTAGGTGTCTTGGGTAATGTGTCTGGGGATTACTGCTGTATATTTAGGGTTTTATGCTACAAATTTACAAGAGCTCAGACTACAAATAATGTTAAAAGGAAACAAAGACTTTTGTACTTAAATGATTTCCAACAGCCACCAGAAATCATCACCTAACCTGTACAAGGTAAAATATTTCAGTTACTCATTATAACAATGTTGGTATATATTTCTTGTAAGAGAAAGATGTCAGAGACATTGTGCTAAATCCAGTATGACATTCTCTGGAAATAATTTAGTTTCTCTCACTTGCTCTTCTTTCTATTTTATTACTTCAGGCAGTATTCTGCTATTTTGTGGACAGCAGTTTCAAAGCCTGTTAGCTCTTTTCAGCTGTTGGGCTTTAGAGAAGCAGCCGTTTAAAAAAGAACCAAAACCCATGTAAGGCATTGGTTTTCCCTTTGATTTAGTGATCCTTATGACTTATGATTTTCTTTAATACTCCTCCCCAAAAAAAAACACCCCCTCCAAAAAAAAAACACCCCAACCTTTCTGCACCAGTGTATCCAGCTTATTTTCTTTCTTTCTTTTGAAATGTTATATATACTTACTTTTAGAAAACCAAGACAGACATAAAAATTTGGGATGCATTGTTGCTGTATAATTACTACTGCATTGTAGTAACTTGGCTTGCATGTTAGGTTTTTTTAATGTATAGCTATGGAAAATGTTAGTTTTAATGTGAACAATTTAAAAAAAGAACTCGACAAAGAAATCTGAATACGTGGCCAAGCAATAAAAGTGAAGTTCTAGGGAGAATTTGTTTCCTAAGTAATTTACATTTTAAAGAGGAAAGCCAATAATTTGGGGCACAGGGGAACGATTGAAGAAGAGGAGTAGATTTTCAAACACAGCTCTCTAGACTTCTAGGGAACATACCCAGCAAGCAGCTGTTAAAATATTCTTTGATCTTTTTCTTGTGTGTGATGAGAACCAGGCCTAGAAAATCAGATCCATATGCCTTCTCATCTAGGAGTACAAAAGAAGATGTGAGTTTCTTCATGGAGGACCAAACTAGGACTGGATAGCAGTCAATAAAGGCAATTATGTCAGTTACTGTATGCCACCTCTGCTTTGGGTGATGTTTTGGGTGATTTTTGCACATGAAATATTCTCCCTAGTTTGGAAAAAGGCAAGTTTTTAAATGTTACTGAAATTCAGTAAGAGAAGCAAGCTCTGTCTCTAGCTTCTTTTAAACATGAACTGAATGTGTGTGCACTTACCGTATCTGGAAAAGGAATGAAATCCAGATTGAAACATACTAAACTTAGAGTCATAACTTGTAGTTCCCCCTGAATTTAAGATACGACCCCTCTTTTTTCTCTTGAAAAAAGTTGTGACACCATGCAAGACAGCATTTCACCCTTATAAAGGAATGCACATTGTTGCTTTCAGAAAAAGATACTGTGGAGATGTATACTTTCTTATAACTATTTTCCCCTTTTCTCCAAGGTTAACTATGAATGTACAATTGTATTCCAGACTATTGGTAGTCTTCTTGACCAATACCGTGTGGACTCGTAATATCAGGCCAATGTATGATCAGCCTGATACATATGACTGGTCCTTCTACAGCTTTGAGTGTCCACAAGAATGCTTCTGCCCTCCTAGTTTCCCAAATGCCTTATACTGTGATAGCAAGGAACTTAAAGAAATTCCAGCCATCCCAGCAAGAATCTGGTATCTCTACCTCCAAAACAATCTCATTGAAACAGTTACAGGGAAATCTTTTGTGAATGCCACACAACTAAAATGGATAAATCTGAACAACAACAAAATTACCAGCAATGGAATTGAAAAGGGTGTATTCGGCAACTTGAAAAATCTGCTCTACTTATTTCTTGAGAATAATGAGTTAGAAGAAGTGCCTGCTCCATTGCCATTGAGTTTGGAGCAGCTGCGTTTGGCAAGAAACAAAATCACTACAATCCCCGCAGGGGTCTTCAACAATATGGAAAACCTCACTGCGCTAGATCTACATCAAAACAAACTGTTGGACAGTACTCTCTCAAGTGACACCTTCCAAGGACTTAACAGCCTCATGCTACTCAACATCGCTCAAAATTCACTTACAAAAATGCCACCAACCCCTCCAGCTAATGTAATACAGCTGTTTTTGGACAATAACTCCATTGAAGCAATACCAGAAAATTATTTTGATGCAACGCTCAAACTGATTTTCCTTCGACTGAACAACAATAAGTTAACCGATAAAGGTCTACCATCCAAAATATTTAACATTTCATCTCTTCTTGACCTTCAGCTATCTTACAATGAACTCACCAAAATCCCATCTATCAATGTTCACCTCGAGCACCTTTATCTTGACAACAACAGGATCGACAGTAAGTGCATATCAGCAATCTCAGACAGAAGTTTTTCCACAGAAATACCCCTCCCCCACACTCCTCCCATTTATAGCACAAATGTTGCAGTGCTGTGCACACATGCCCATGCACACACACATGCATTCACAAGTCCAAAAGTGTATAGGTATTAGAAGCAACAAGAAACCAGACCAGCTCTGGTTTAATGAGAACCTATTGTATTTCAGAAATACAAGTTCTGTATATTTGATCTAAACTGTAAATTCCATTGGCTAGTGACTAAGCCCTATTTTGTCTAACCTCAGTTTTTGAACATAATCCATTCCGGAGGTCCGCTTGACTTCCAAAATGTTTGAAAACTGAGGACCAAAGGTCTGTCAGCAAATTCAATGGGGAAACTTGAGAAATGCGCCTCAGAAGCCATTCGACTTCCAAGGCGTCTTCGAAAATGGAAGCATTCACTTCTGGACTTTTGGCATTCAGCATTCATATTTGTGATCACATATAATGGGATGAGGATCAAGTACAAGGAACATAGGGTCAGCTCCCACAAAACAAATTCTGGCACATGGTTAGAGATCCAAAGTAAAATGTAGATGGGTCTTATTAACTGGAGGGGGGGGGGGTGGAGCGCACAGAATGCTCTGTTCACCTAAGACAATATTGCAGACTCTGTGGCCCATAGCTTAACTTCATGTGGCTATGGAAGCCCACAGGCAGAGGAGGAGGAGGAGGAGGAAGAGGAGGAGGAGGATTGAGCTGGGGGAACAGCCAAAGGGATGGATTCACACAATAATGATTTATAATTCATTATAGATTGCCACAGAAGGAATATACATGTTAACAGAAGAATGGTCCCCATCCCTGACCTAAGGTACACAGATATTTTGTGTGCTGGCAGATCCCTTACCATTAAGCAAACCATCCAAGCATGATACCAGGCCAACAAAGATCAGCTTAATGCAAACCAGACTGCAATTGCATCACAAGAATAAAACAGAAACAATTAGTGCATACCATAAGCTGCTGAGCCTAACCACAAATCACACATCGAGTCACATTATCACACACATGCATGATAGCACGACAGAATTAGGCATTGCTTCCAAAAACAATTTACCCATTTTACAGATGGGAAACACTAAGAGCTTCTAGTTCAAAGAACAATCACGCTAGAAAATTCAAATCCCAGGCAAATCAAAATTACTAGACACCACTCCTCACAAGGAGTGAAGAAGATACTGCCAAGTTTTAAGAGGGAACATGCAGCCTCATCACCTGGTGACTGCTGAGCAGCAGCCACTTTTAATTTGCTCTGTTGCCTTTCTCATCTTCCATGATAAAAAAATAGAAGGAAACAAATGCTGAACTGTGATTCCTCTGGCTTGCCAACAAGTCCTAATCTTACAGGATCATATTTAAAATATTTACTTGGTGAGTTTTTTGTGGGGAGGGAAGACAATGACTCCCAACCACTTTTCTTATGCTCTTGTTTTGTTTTTTTGTTTTAGGTATTAATGGAACCCAAATATGTCCCGTTCCTATCCCAGGGGATCATGTCTATGAGAGGGACTTACCACGACTCCGCTATCTCCGCCTGGATGGCAATGAAATCAAACCTCCAATTCCATTTGACCTCATGTTATGCTTCCGACTTCTTCATGCTGTTGTTATTTAAGGACAGCTTAGTGTTACCATTATTGCGTTAGTAAACAGGTTTTGCTGGCATTAAACTTGTTAGAACTTCCAGGTGTTTTTTGATCAATTATACTGTCCCCCCATGGAGTTTGATTTTTAATTGTTAGTGTTTCATCACTTCTTTTTCTTTCTCAAAAATACTCTCTTGGTTCAACCTGTCCCAATTATTTTAAATGTCACTCTATTAAGACGATGCTTTTGCTACTCAAATGTATTATCTAGCTGTGGGTTCCATAAAAGTTTTGGCATTCTTCTTCTACACTCTATACATATTGGCCTGCAGATTCAGGTGTAGTACATTTCACATATTAAGCAAAAGTAGAATATATAATTGCTTATTTTGTTATCTTTTTTTAAAAAAAGAGCATTGCTGTAGATGCCAGATAGCATGTTTAATGATAAAAATAAGTAGCAGAAATCTCTTTCCCACCATCTTCATTCACGGAAAGTGTTATATTGAATACATTAACAGCTGCAACACTGCTTCATTTTGTTAAAATGGTGCCAAATATCTCTCTTTACAAAAATTAACATGTAAAATTGTACAGTTCAGAAGCTCCATATGCATGGAGCATGGCTTTCCACCAGCAGTGATGTTTACACATGTACTTTCTTACTTGTACTATTCCCTCATGATATACCAGCAGAATTGCCAGTAAATTCTACCTGTAAGAAATTTCAAGGTATAGTATACCTTAGCAAACCATCTAAGGAATTTTGAGGGAAGAGTTATAAGAAGATGAATGCAAGTTATGTACATCCCTAAAACACTAACATTGCTACAAACACATTTCATTTATCATTGCACATGAACAGCAGAAGCAGCCTTAGGTATCTGTTTATTGAAAAAGTGAACAAAGATATCTGCAAAAAATGCTTTTGTTAGGAGAAAGGCACATGAACTGTGTTCAAATTTTTGTGCAGGCTTTATTTAACCAAATGTAAACTGGCATAGAAATGGAGCAAACTGAACTTAAAATTGGAAAAATGAGAAAGGGGAACTGAAATTGACAAATCTGTTCATCTCTACTTGGTGAATGTTATCTTTACCTTCCGAAAAAGTAGATTTGCATGCTAAATTATACATAACTAGAGCCACAGTAGCCATAGTAATTTATTTTTAGTCAAACAACTTTACATGATGATGATGATGATGATGATGATGTTAATAAAGAAATGTGACTCACTAATTCGTTTTTGTCATATATTTAGTTTTGAACACTTGACCATGTTCCTTTATCTCCAATTGCAAATTTTACATGTTTCCTAGCCCTACTCTGAGAAGCCAATCATCGTCCTGTCCAAGATTATAGGGCTATAACAGAAGCAACTGATGACCTTGCCACCCAAAGTCAACCCTGCACTGGATAATAAGATAAGTGCAGATATACATAATGACCCAAGCCCAAGCTTTTTGTGTTGGGGAGGGGAATAAGAGAATACATAAAAGCATAAGGTTTTCCAGTCGGCGAACTTATACCATGCTGTTGCCTATGAAAGTCTTAGTTAGTCTGCCTTTAAGTTGCCACAGTAAACCAATATTCCCATCTGTTTGGAATTGCCCATATATAAAATATGCTGATAAGCACTATTAAGAATCTGTGTCAGAAATATAGAAAATGTTTGCTATATGACTGTATGCAAGAAATGGAAACTATAATGCATAAGACCAATTCAAGGCAACACCGACAGTTCCTGGGTTTTTTGGGGGGGGGGGGTTGCAGTACTGTCTATGTGAACTCCATGGTATTCTTGAAAGTCCAACAGAAAAGAATTGAGGATGGAGCACAGCAAGGTTTATCAGTTTTGCAACTTTTTAAAACAATAACAGCTGTGTCTAAAGAATCTGCTGATGAGGAATGCTCATTCAAAGGTGCAAAAGAACTACAACTCAAGTATAAATGAATGTCTAACAAAGTAAATTACAAATGGCACATCACAAGGTACAACTTCATGTAATTAATGCATCCCTTGAACTTGTATTAAAAATATTCATAGCAGTTGTAAAAAGGGACACACATCTCTAGGATCATACCCATCTGTCCTTTTTATGTACCACATGCAAGAAATTTCTACTCAACCAACTGTGTAGTTGGAAAGAATTAAATCATCTATCACTGGCAAGTCTAAAGGAAAAGTTTGCAAGAGCTATGTTTTATATAACAAAGAGTCTCATATTTCATGGCTGAAGGAGAAAAAGTAACTGCTAAAGGAAAAACCTACGTCATATATTATGCATCTTTATTCAGTGGCATATGAGATATAATTAATGTATATTTAGTATTGATTAATTTAACCAGTAAAGTCTACTAAAAGTCTGTTGAGACAGCTGATTCCAGAACTGCAGAATCATATGATGCTTATTAGGAAGTAAAGCCTACTGTAAGCATGTTTAGGATTTCAACCTAATAGTACCAAACGATACAAACAAACAACTCCATTTTGAAGCTGTAGTCTAATGGTATGCAACTCCACAAGTAACACTTCATTTATTTTTATTTTGAGTTCTGAATTACAGTATTTTCCCTACCTAGTACCAGCATATCTACAATAGCCAACCTATCATGGATTTGGCTGGCTCTCAACCTCCACCCCCACCTCCATTTCTTTCATCCTCAATTATGGTGGGCTTCAACTGTGCAGGAGAGGTTGACACAGCAGACCACAGCAGTATTCCACGTGTCCAAGAAGCATGCACTGAACTAACACGAGATATTTTGTTCCTCCCACTCCCAGCCATCACTAGTTGTTGGATGAAGAGATGGAAAAATCTACTGTGTATTGTAGTCCAGCATTTGTACTAGCTTATAATGAGAAAAATTCTTAAACAGAATTCTTAGTTTTTATTCACATGCCCTTTCAAAATATTTTCAGTCTTTGGACTCACAAACTGCAGAACCGGACTGTCATGACATCAGTGTTTCATTACACATAGTTTAATGAGGCACTGGTTGTGAATGGAGAACTTGCCATTTTAATGTGTGCTATCCTGTCTCCCCACTATTTTTGTCATCCAGTTTGGACATGTTGTCCATGAGAGCCAAAAGCAAACAATAGTCAATCAGTACAACTGATACTAACAACTGGGAACAGATGGTAAATATTTTCATATGGCAGATTTTGGGAAAACAGAGTGACATTAGCTCTTTGGAATCAGATTCCAAATCAGATTCCAGAGCCTGGAATCAGATTCATATCCCAAGCCCTCTAATATATTTTTTGTGGGGGGAGGGGAGAGGACAACATAAATTACCCTCACTATTTTCCCCAAATATTGCAGTACCTAACAAATGCAGAATTTGAACTGGTCTACTAAAACTGTTTATTTCAAGTCATGATAGACTCATTTAAATTTAGGCAATTATTCCCAATGTTGGTTTTCTTGAAGCTACAAAAATATACACATTCATAGATAGATAGATAGATAGATAGATAGATAGACAGACACACACAGACACACACACACACAGACACACACACATGCTACAGTTCAATAATCTGAAACATACTGGGGTTGTAAAAACAAAACAAAATGGAGCACAGCAACAGATTTTCTCATTCCAAATCATCCAAAGTGAAGCATTTGAACACAAGAAAGCATCATCAATCTACTAGAAAGGCAACCATATTATTTGTTTTTAAAAGACACTGTTTTCATATAATTATAGTGAAGTGGCATATCTAAAGGATATGTATCTAAGGGATTGTTTAGTACATATTCCATATATAAGCTAAGTCCCAGGATGTGAAAAATGCATTAGCATATATTCTTTCCCTGTTAGAGGCACGTTTATCTCACTTTTCTTCCCCTTTGTTAAAATTTAGATTGTAAACTGTGTGGGGCAGGGACCTGTACAGTGAGTGCCATGCATATCAATGGTGCACTATCAGTACTATTACAATGAAGAAGAGGTTTGAATACAAGTAGTAGACATTCTTACCTGTAATCAATGTCCTTTTAGATCTGTTGTATTGGGTATCTTTTGTGAAACTGCATTTTGTTTTTCAGAACCCAGTTTCCAGAAAAATCCATTCAACTAGGCCTGGTTTAGGGAAACAAGGCAATGTTAGGACTTGGAAGTTGATTGAGTGTAGCTTCGGAACATACCAATAGAAAAACTGAAGACAGTGGAATAGTTACTAATGCTGTTGTCAGGATTATAACTACTTGCGAAATAAAAAGTAACTAATTCTTTTGAACCTCACCTACTGTAGCTCTTTAGATTCCAACAGTTATTAATCTTTGACTGCTTATATATGGCAGCTGTGAAGACAATCTCTTTGGGCTGTGTTCCCTAGTTCCTCTGGCAACCAGGTCATGAGCACAGCCCAACACTCTCTTTTAATCTAATTCCTTACATCTGTGAAGGAAGATAAACCTGTTCATTGTAGTTGCCACATGGAAACAACTTTAAATTGCACCACCTAATGATTGCTTCCACATGGTCATCTATTGGCATCAAGCATGTAATAATTCATTGCTTTAGTTGGGATTATTTTGTCCATTATACTCTGCAAAATGCAAGAAGCAACAACAACATTAATAATGTCAACAAGTCCTTACTCTAGATGAATTAAGATTAACATATGAAATAGTGAAGCCACTGCAGGAAGATTTGTGTATTTGTGTGCATGTGGCAGCCATTCCTTTGAGTAGTGAAATTAAATGTCAATGCAGCTCACTATCTCCTGGATATTTAAATGTAGGATAAGTTTGGGAAGTTGCACTACACCACATGTATATAAATGTTTCAGAACTTTAAATACAATTAATAAAATACCCGGTTATAGCTTTGTCACCACAGTTACTGCTTCAGCGGGTAGAATCCAGGTGATTCTGCTTATTGTGCTGCACTCAGGCCATTTATCAACCTGAAGCCCATTTATTACAATTGTCTTTCTGCTTTCCTGAAGAAAACTAGTTTGGAGTAACCTGTTTCCTTTCCTTGCAAGATAAGCCCTCTTCTTCCCACCCTGAAATGGCACCCCTGCAAAGGAGGAGTTATATACACTCTGAGGGGAGAATTATCAGGGTTAGAGCTAGAGTTGGGTGTGAGGAAAGAGAAGTAACTAAGACTGAGGGAGCTAGTGAGATGAGATTGCAAGGGGGAAAGATTTAAAAAAGACATAAATGCCCACTAGCATCCAGTAAATATTCAGTGCAAGCTCCCTTTGTTCAAACTGTAAAATGATTTAAGTAGTCTGAGGTCACCTACAGTTCACCTACATCAAGCCATTGGAAATATACCTTGATGCTTTACAGCCTGAGTTGTGGGGAGGAATTAGTTTGGGATTCGCACAAGGACAAGGCCGCATCAGTGTTGACAAACAGTATACAGTACTTTGGAGAGAGAAAAGGGAGATCTCAAAATAATTACTTAGCAAGCAAGCCTCTCAGAGATGAGGAAATATCTTGCAGAGTTCAGGCTTAACTAGGCCTCAGCTAGAATTCATTACTGTTGTGTTTTTTTAACTATACTACAAGGCCTTCTCTTTATATGGGGCGCACTTGTGTATTTTCTTTTGTTTACCCTGAACACTTCTGTTTGCTACTATTTGGTTAAATAAATTGTATTTCTCCAATACAATCTGTGACCCATTTAAGAAATGACGGCCCCATCTAGGTTAAGAGGGTGGGGGAAGAAGGGGCCCCATTTGTTTATTTGTTTTCTATATCCCGTTTATCTAAACATCACAGGGCAACTGAGAGAGCTTGTTAGTTATTTAGCCTATTAGTAGGGAAGTGGAAGACCTATCTCATACCCAGGGTGTGGGTGGATGTGGCATTTGAGAAGGCTGTGCCTTGAGAGAGCAATGGCCGTCATTGCAAAAGTGCCACAGTTCCTGCTGAGGAGAAGTGGCTGTGGGAAAGCCCAGTTGCTGAAGTTACTACACCCGGAAGGACTGCCAGCATTATGGTGTGGGCCCCTTTCACCAACATGTCACCAAAGTCACTGTTACTCGGAAGGAAGTCTGTGCCCCCAGGATCACTGAGGAACAAACTTAGTGGACAAACATTTTCAATTCCTCTCCATGCCTTCACTAAGGCACTTTGCTGACTGAGGTGTAGGAAAAGATGCCAAAAGATGACCAGACTAGCAGGTGCTGTGTTCTACGTGCAGTACAAAACCTGACAAAGCTGGCAACAGTTGTCACTGTTCTTTATTTTATATTCTGCCCATCCTCCCGAAGGAGCCCAGGGCAGCATACCAAGCACTAAGAAAACATTACAAAAGAAAACTAAAAATAGTTTATGAACATTCTATTAAAAAAGTTAAAAATATACTCCCATCAGCAATCTCAGGGTTACCTGGATGTCTTTCAGCCATCAAATGGCAGGGTCAATTGGAATTTTTTAAATAAAAAATTATCCTGCAAATCAGTAATGAGAGATACTCCTCACTTAGAAAGGCAGTCTGCAAATGGGGAACCACCCCTGACAAGGCCCTGTCACAGATCATAACAGGCAGCTCCGTGTAGTAACAGTACCAACAAGCCCTCTCCTACTGATCCTAGGATCCAAGATGGATGATACTGGGAAAGACACCTTTAGGTACTGGGTCCAAGCCATGTAGGGTCTTATATGTTAGTACTAACACCTTGAATTGGGCCCACACTGACGGTCACTGTGTGCTTTCAAGCCTGATGTCAGATGGCTCCATAGGGCTGCCACGCTTACCAGTTTAGCAGCTGCATTCTACACTAGCTGGATTAAAGGTTAAAGAAGAAAGGTATGTGTTGATTTCTGTCAAATACTCTGGGGAATGTCAGCTAGCTACCAAGGGCTGCAAAATGAACACTGCTTGCTTGGCATCTTCTCATGCACCAGTGTTGGTCAATCCAGAGCAATTTCTGAGTATGGCAGGCATGTGTTTCACTGTGAAAAGCATCTTGCAAAGAGACAATAGGAGCTAAAATGTGCTAAAACATTTGAAACCCTACCAAATGATTTCCAGTTGTGATTTTTGGGATTAAAATACGCATTGTGTGGAATGCACTGCACTGGGTTTCATTTATCATCATAATTAGTGAAGAGGAAAATCCTTCTGGTGGTTAGACTGAAGTTATTGCAATGTTTTAATTTGGGGATAATTGGGTCAAACGACTGAGCCCTGAGCTCTTTGGATGGCCTTGAGCATGTCATTTCCTCTTAGCTTCAGTTGCGCAAATGTCTAGTGAAAATATTATCATATTTCTTGTTAAGAGGATGGATGTAAATATTTCCTGAAACACACTTTGCACACTAAATGTTCATTTGGCATAATAAAATAATAAATAATTGTATTAATACTAACACAAACTATATAAGAAAAGGTACGCAATGTGTTTAGTTATTCCTTTTTTTACTACTAGGCTTAAAAAACACAGGCTCAAGTATTCAGAACTTTCTGTTTATTCTTGGAAATGCTGAATGATGTATTAGCTGGTGCAGTAATGGGTTTTAAAATCCTCTTTCTGCAAAAACAAATTGCACCCAGTTACATCATTAGCTTTTGCACTTAGATTTCTTTCAGAAATTGTGATATGAAGGTGTTTAAGCACCAAGAATTTTCTCAGGATTAGAGCTTCCTGTACCACCCTCCCACAAACCAGGCACCCCACTGCCATTGGTTAGGGTCAAATACCACAGGCTCTGCATTCAGAGTAATTCTGTGCCATTTGAGAAAGCAAGAGCCAAAGGTAAGTTTTCTGTTTCTTTCTTTATTGATTAGCAAACTGGATTTTTTTATATATATAAAAAGCAGAAACTATTTTTAAGCAATGCATTTTAATATTTTGAGAAGGATTAGAATTATAAAAATGTACCTTGTGTTATTTTTCTATGGCTATTTCTTAGTAGCTTCCTGTGAGAGAGTAATACATTATTGGCATAAAAATATTTGACAGCTCTTGTAGATGCCAGTGTAATTACAGTATGTTCCAATATTTTGCTTATACTCTAAAAGGCGTACAGAGACACACAGATTTCACAAGCATTTTTTAGTGGACCAAGCAGATTTACAGGTGTGTGTGTGTGTGTGTGTGTGTGTGTGTATAAAACACATATACAGAGACATATATATATATAGTATATGAGAGAGATTGGTGTGGTTTTATTTCTTTAGATGTGGTCTTCAACAGCCAAATATGCTCCAAAATACTAGATTATAATTTTTTATTTGTAAATGTAATCTAAATTATATAATAAAACAATAAAATAGTAATATGATATAATATCCTCTTTTGCCAGTCCAAACTCTTATTCTTCCAGTAAAACAAAACAGTCTGTTCTGTGGGTAGTGTGATGGTTTTGCATCTGGAGGACATGGGTTCAGATCTCTCTCCAGTCATGTGTTCAAGGCACAGTCTCTCGGTTTCAGCATTACATTTGCACATTTAGATAATCAGGGACTTACTTCAGAGCTCCTTGTGAGAATGTCAACAACAAAAAATCAACTACCGGTACTTTGCAAATTAGACGTTCTAGACAATATGAGCAGTAGTAAAAACAGTACAAGCTACAACATGAACAAATCAACACACTGTTTGGAATTATAAATAAACAGAAAAAATAACCAAATTAGACTGTCCTTACACTATTTATTACAAAAATTTCCAAATAAGTTCATTGACATATAAGAGGTTCCTAAGTTATCAGCATAATAGCATATCTGTAAAACAACTCTTTACAGACTGTAAATAAATCAGTTCTGAAAAGTGCAATACAGTTAACCCTTGGTTATAGGCAAAGAGAGTCTGCCAGCTGTAGGTTATGTCTTCTAGGTAGCTAAAAAAACTGGAAAGTGTATAAGAGAAAAATGAGTGCCTTGTGCTATTCACCATTCCCATTGGAATTTCATGCCTCCATGTGTAAACCTGCTTCACAAAGGCCTTCTTTCAAGGGGCTTAATATCAGTTTGTTTCAGTCTAGGGAACCTCAAAAGACAAATTGTCTCATGAATTTCTAATATCATACACTGTGTGCTTTAAGCACAGCTTCTAAATGTGTAAAAAGTCATGTGCTGCTTTCTCAGTTTAAATACAGTGTGTGCATGTGTGTGTATTCACACTTTCCATATATAAATCCCTCAATGTATGTGAATGATACAATGAAGATTGGAAATTGGATGGGGGAGGGGTATTTAAAATTTGATGTGCAATGCTTTAAAATGATAAGAGAAGACTGTTAATGTTCAGACCACATGGCTCCTATCCAACTAAAGCTATTTGTGCTTGGCACAAGTTAGTTGCAACCAACAAAGCACATTGATTCCAGTTTGGCTTAAGGGTGACTAACTAGTTGGGCAGTGGCCAGTATTGTAAACAAAATTCAAACCAGTGTTCCAAGTCTACTTTAGATTTCAATAAAACAATATTGAACAATATAGTTATAACCTAGTCCAATCCACTATGCTAAGAGTGCAGAGGCTCTGTGAGTTCAAAATCCAGTTTCATGGGCTGCATTCACATTGCCACCAGAACCTGCATGCAGCCCATTGGAAAAACATGTGCATGAACCTGGAGTCACTCATTGCAGAACCAGGAAGGATATACTAGATGAGTTATTGTGCAGCATAGAGTTTAGGCAGCGTACTTCTAGCCCAGAATCCCGTGGCCTGAGCCCACACTTATGAACAGAATACAGTGGTGCCTCGCAAGACGAAAAGAATCCGTTCTGTGAGTCTCTTCGTCTAGTGGTTTTTTCGTCTTGCGAAGCAAGCCCATTCGCGGATTAGCGGATTAGCGCTATTAGCAGTTTAGCGGCTATTAGCGGCTATTAAAGGCTTAAGGGATTAGCGGATTAGCTGCTAAAAGGCTATTAGCAGCTTAGTGCCTTAGAAAAAGGGTGTGGGGAACGGAAAAAAACCCCCAGGAATCGCAAGACATTTTCGTCTTGCGAAGCAAGCCCATAGCAAATTCGTCCTGCGAAGCACCTCCAAAACGGAAAACCCTTTCGTCTAGCGGGTTTTCCGTCTTGCGAGGCATTCGTCTTGCGGGGCACCACTGTAGTCCCATTTGAGCCATATGGGGGTCTGGCTTTATCCCATAACCAAACTGTATCTATTTAGGTATATGTGCTGGACTCCTAGCTGTCAGGGGAGCACCTGATGCTATAGGGTAGCAGTCCCTTACAGGAGACCACAACACTAAAATACAATCCAAAGTATTGAAAGAAGCTGAGCGGGAAGTGGGGAGAGCAGGCCTAGAGTATCCTCTGATTTCTGGGTCCAGGTGATCACTCTTCCTAATGTATTCAACCTGCTCTGTACAACCACCCCACTAAGAGTCTCAACCCCTCCTCACAAAATGGGATACCCACCTACAGGCTGCAACCAACATAGAGATGGACCACAGCTATGCACCTGTGATGTCCACTGACCGCAAAGGAGACAATATGAATCCCATCAGGACTTCTTACTCGTGGAGCCAAAGTTTATCTCTTTTAGAGTAGTGTTTAATTGGGAATGTTGCCCTTATACATCCAGTTGTACAAGTATGTATATTGTTTACTTGACACATAATTCCAATTATATATGTTGAAGTAGAATGTCTAAATAGAATAAGTATCATTTGAAAATGTTTCTCTCTGAAGTGTTGCACTCTCCTGATTTCCCTCATGGCTCACGTGACCGATTACTGTGTATACACACATCAAATTATTTGTAAAACTCCTTAGCTCATCACATTTCTAGTTAATAGTATTCAATAACCTATGTATTATATTTCATATGATATTTGCATTTATATTTTTAATAATTGCATATATGCTCTCTTCCTTTAGGAGACTGAAGAATGAAGGCCGTTGCAAATATTTTCATGCATTTTTTTCTCTTTGATGCTGTTTTGGCTGGTCCTACAAGGAGTCCTGTAACTTACGACTCTGAAACATATGATGTTGGTTTGGAAGATCTGGATAGCCTATATGACTATGATGAAAATCTGTCTGTTGATCAGGCACAGGTAATTCTAAATTGTGGGGTTTATTTTGCTCTTATGTATTATATTGTACAATTGTTAATAGTGATAACAAACACATTTTTATATTAGGTGGGTTGGGGAGAAGAAATGAGTTACATTGACAGGTACTTGTATTTTCTGTTTAATGGACTCAGTTTACAATTCAGATCACAGTCAGCAATTTGTGTGTTTCTGCAGGAAATAGGTACATATTGGTGGATCTCATTAGGGAATCACTGAGTGATGGCATGCTAAAATAGAATAAAGCAGACATCCATTATCTCACCTGTTTGTACCATGGTCTGTTGGCATCACCTAATCTGTTGATATACCATCATGTCTTTTGATAACACACTAGAACAGCTGGTGCTTTAGCCCATCTCATGTTCTTGTGGATTACTTGGGGTATAGCCAGGAGCTGATATCACATTAATATTGGGAATCTGAGGTAAGATACCCATGTAGCGGAAGTTGTCCCCAGTTCTAGCCACCATGCAGAGGCGCCTTAAGGTCCAAAACAGTTTACTGCTGCAGAAGATAAAGCTTCAGTAATACAGTTCCAGATGTTCATATATACATACAGCTTGTAGGCTTTGCAGCTACAGATAGATATATACAAATTCAAAGTATTTCTGTTGCTCCAGTTTCAAGGCATAACACAGACTCCAACTCACAGACAGACTCAAAGACTGACTCTGACACATAGACCCAAGATCCCGGCAACGCTGAACTGACATGCCTTAATCACTGATATAGACAGCACTGGGTCATTGCCATAGCAACTGCCTTGGTTGACCTTGTACCTATTGGCTTATGATTCTGTCTGAAATGTCAATAGTGACCAGTCCTGGAAGGAAAAAATAGACAATTTTTTAGAGGTAGTTGAAAATGTTTTGATATTCATGTGAGAATTTTGTTTTACATTTGCTTTCAGAATAGTCTCTGTGTGTGAAGTTAAGCAACTGGAATCTGACTGATAGAAGAATGCTAAAGAGAAACAATTTCTGACAGTTTAGGGCAATAAACATTATATTATGTTGGGCATCTTAGGGACGAAAGACTGGCTATATTACACAAGGAAATATAGGAAAGTAAAACCAGTGTTTTCTTCACATTGTGAGGAAAGTGTATTTCTTTTTGTGATTTATAGCCAAGATAGAAGTCTAGAATTTTTGCCATGGTGTCAGTGGGAGGTCTTCTTCCCACACTGGAATTCTTTTTACAAATTCATACAAATGGTATAAAACTTTTAAGAATGCATGCCTGGAATTTTATGTAAATGCTCTGAGTTATGTATCTTCTTAGATAGGATATGTTGTTGCCATCCTCCAGGTGCTAAGGAAAGTGGACAGCTTGTGCAGATTTTGAACTGTAGGATGATGAATTTGGCTCCTGACATCTCCCTTTGTACATTGCTGCCTCTTGTATCACTGTGATCCTTCCAGGTAGGAAGGTGGAAGATCTAAACAGAAGTCTGGGTTCACTTTAATTGTCCTATTGCCATAGTTAAGAAGAATACTAGAGTGGAAAGTTCTGGAAGTTTACCAATCCGCAGATGAGGTGGTATATTGGCTTTCGTTTCTTCTTTAGCTTCCAAGTTCTAGGAACTTGGCTCCTTTTAAAATATTTCATCCTAAGGGGGCTTATTGTTCAGGAGAGAATTGAGGAAAAGAAAGATGCCATTCAAGTAGATAATTTATGTGTCTGCTGCCAAGCAGAGACAACAGGAAAAAGGAAATGTTAAAAGAAAATAAACATAAGAACAAGGAAGGGATGGTTAGGTCCAGCAGGAGAAAGAGACTAGAAAGGGAGTGCAATTTGAGGAGTAATCTGTACTTATTTTCATTTTTGAGCTGAGCCTCAAAATGTTCCTCAAGCTTCTGAAATATAGTATTTATATTTTTCTTTGGGGTTAGCGTATCAGTCTCTTTTGAGAAACGTGTCCATGTTTGCCTGTAGCTGTTGAAAGATTCCCATGTCTATAAAAATCTTAAAGTGGAAACATTTTTATTAGCTCTGATTCAAACTCCAGAGCTGAATAAGTAAGCTGAGCTACCTGCCTGAAAATGAAGATGTATGGGAATTCCCTTTCAAATGCTTGAACCAACCCTAGAATAGCAGAAGAGGGAATTGTAGTTCTAGGCAGGAGTGTAAGTCTGAAAACAAGACAAGTCATATAAGACATAACAGAGCAATGTAAGACATCCTCCTTCACACAGGTGGGGAAGGGGGTGTTTCTATTTGCAGTCCACATAAGATGCAAATTGCACTTACTGACACATGTATTATTGTGACGCATGTACTATACTCAACTCATGTGTCTGTACTCTTATGATAGTATTTATTTATCACATTTATATACTACCCATATAACTAAGTTGTTTGCAGCATCTTATGTATAAGATGTATAATGCATTTTTATTATACAATCCAAAGTTTAAAACAATAAAACCAGAGAAACTATCTAAAAGCCAGCATAAACAGAGCAGCATAAATGCAAACCACCATAAAACCAGCCAGGGCGAAGAACTTGGTGCAGTTATTTAAAAGTGCCAAACAAATATGCCTATTATAAAGGTGTGATAAAATAAAATTTAAAAGGCTTCACCTTTTCCTTTTTACTATTCCTTGCACCCTTCTTGGCAAAAGTCATCCCACAGGGCAACAAAGACATTTTCCATTCCAAAACTAGGCCTGAAACCCAACTCAATTAGAGAAAACCCAACTCAAATAGAAAATCAGCGTTATCCATGAGATCTAAAACTACATAGAAATCGCCCAGTAAAATACCATACTTAGGAAGGGGATATTTGTGACCATCTTGGACCTGTTAGTAGGTCTAGGCTAGTTGTTTGTTTTTCAAGACAATCTAATTAACATCTCTTTTAAAGTGCCTGGGACTGTTTCTTCTTGCAATGAGGAATTCATAGCCTACTGGATCCAGATAGACATTTGATATAATACGGCAAGATATGCAAGGGTCAAGCACATGTGACTGGATGAAGTCAGTCTTCCCTGCTAAAGTTTAAGTGCCAGTAAAATAGGACATTTAACATAGACTCAGGTAGCATTTTCCATTACTTTCATAGAAGTAATCCTTAGCGTAATGTGATAAAATTAAAAAGCAAGGATATCAAGAGAAGCATCCAAGAGAAAATTGCTAAGCAGCAAAAGTAAGGGAATGACTACCCCTCCTTTAGAATCCTTGAAATTAAATTTGAACTAGGGCAATGGACCAGCAAGGGGGGGGGGGGATGTCAAAGTCTCTTAGATGGTACATGTTTAAATTATTTAAAAAGAATGAAAATTCCTGTGTAATCATTCTGAT
The DNA here is from genome assembly GCF_965153285.1 of Podarcis tiliguerta. Classification (NCBI taxonomy): domain Eukaryota; kingdom Metazoa; phylum Chordata; class Lepidosauria; order Squamata; family Lacertidae; genus Podarcis; species Podarcis tiliguerta. The sequence continues at coordinate 38,214,554 of NC_139543.1, read as the reverse complement.
TAAAAGGCATACTTAAACATGATGATTTTCTCTCCCTTGAAAATTTTCAAGACTAAATAATAGCAGAAAGGGGGTAAAGCTAAAAAGCTGACATAATGAGAGAAAAATGTTTTCAGCTGTGATGGTATAAGAGATTGATTGTAGCAGGGGGGAAATGAAAGAGAATCAGCGTACACAACTCCTATCAGCCTTGACAAAAATACTACATGGTGATCCTACATGCATGTATACAGGCTGGGAAGCAATTGACTATAGCTTCCCAGGTCATGTTACACTATGTGGACAATCACGTCAAAAAGGATGCTTAGAATTGTGGGTTGGTTTTTAAATAATGCATTAGAAAATGCCAAATTGGTAATATCATGTATTTGTACACATCTGTCAGCAGTGCAAAAGTTCATTTACTTTCCATGGTTGAACGACTGCTGAAGGTTTTTATCAGAGGAAGGAGATTAGGATGCAGCTCATTTTCAGGAAGATAGGTGTGCAGAAATCAGTGGATCCTCATGGGAGGATTATGCTCCTCCTGCTGCTACTTCTGTCTTGTTCAAAAATAGGCTCTTACACCTTCTCCCTCTGTTGGGGTTGAGAGGAGATAAGAGCAGGGTAAGAGGAGAAGGATCAAATTCTTTGGGGGGGTTAGGTCAGGTCTTACTCAGATGTAGCAAAGGAGCTTTGTTTACAGCACTTCTAGCAGCAGTTTTCTGAGCTCAAAGATTATAGGTGAATGCCTCACCTGTTTTACAGAGTTTGAGTTGAAAGAGAAAATAATGTCATCATGAGCCACTTGGGTTGGGACTAAGTGAAGATCTTTTGATCAGCTGGTTTTGATACAAAATCATTGGGAACTAGTTTACTTTGCTTTTTTTTTGGAAGATGCAGATCCAAAAAACTACTTGGGCTTCTGTTGCTAAAGGTAATGGTTAAATAATGATTGCCGAAGGGAGAAAAATTAGCATTCATATCCATCAGCTATGGAGGCCAATATGCAGTTAAGTTCACATGTACTGTATAGTGCAGGTCATGTAAATAAGGGTGTGTGTTTTCCCTGAATAATTTTCATTTTCCACAGGTATTACATTAACACAGAATTTTCTGAGGGTTTCAGGACTTTAGGTGGCTTGGGGATTTTGCCAGGGTAAGCCAATGGGCACTTAATAGAAACCACTCAGGAAACCATTTTAAAATTTCATTCCTGTTTACCACAGAAAACACAGTAGCAGACTGCTTTGGAAGAAACTGTAGAATATATGCTTAGCTTAGGAAAACTGAATGGAAAGTGCATAAGATGGACATTAAAAGGTTTTTAGAATGTATTTAATACTTTATTTCCCCCCGTTATACCATTCACAGTATGCAATTTGACTTTGAAGAAACATGTACTACTGTATATCTGAGAATCCCCATACTCATGCTTATGTAGCCAAAACCACACTACTTGTAGACAAAAGAGAGGTATTGCTAGACTCAGGGTAAACTGAAGGTATGAGAAATTTTTAGAGGAAAATATCCTAAAGGGGCAGAGACTCCCCAAAGAGTTCCATAATAGCCCAATTACATTGAATTGGGTTCAGGGAGAGAAAAACATGACAACTGGATGGAAAGGAGGACTAGAATGGAGTGACTGAGAAAGGAGGACAAATAAACATGTTTGTGGTAGGAGGAGCCAGCTCCTTGTACAGATACGTAGGTCACTTCCTAGGTTAGGCTGAGAAGCTGTATTTAAATACCAACAGAGACGGAAGAGAGACACGGCCATATACATGAATGGGGAAATAAGAGAATTCATTGGAGCTGAAATGATGTACATGTGTATCCCCCGGCAGCCGGGCCCCTCCAAATAAATTCTAGACAGCCCAACGGGTACTGACTAAAGGCTGGGCAAACAAGGGGGAGGGGAAACAGTGCTTGTGTGAGCAGATTTAGGTGTCTGGAACCCTGAACACAACCACTTCACAATGCAACATTTTGTTGCAGGCCGCCACTTAGACATTCTAGGTAAGAGTAGCAATATTGCCTCCTTGACAAGCATAAACGGCACCCAATCAAAAGTTTAAAAAGATCCCTAAAGGCATTTCAGTTACTTCTGTTTTAATTGAGAATCCGTAAGATCATAACGAGGTCAAACTTACAGGGAAGCGTTTAAGTCCCATTGATTTCAGTAGAAAAGTCTTTATGGGGATATCTTATTTCTTCAGATACAGTTCAGATACATTGCTTGTTCCTACTGTTTCTGTTCACATGAACTAAGTGTCTTGATGTCATGCTGTTCATGAGACCTTTTAATGGGAGACTGTATTATTAATTTTATTAAATTATATACTACTGATATATGAAAATTGCTTCTGTGAAGCAAACCTCTTTTTACTTTTTACTCCCTTCATATATGACATATAATTTCCACTGTATATTTATTTGGAGGGAGAAAATGCTTTCTTAGAACAGCAGAGGAAATAAACAAAGAGGGGGAAAGTAATACATCACACGGACTATTCCTCTGCCCTGTCACAATCTCACATTTCTGATTTTTCAAGTGTTGCCAAAAACAAACATTTGGAAGATAAAAAACTATTTTCTGCGTTATTGAACCTAGCAACATCTTTGTCTTGTTAAGCTCTTGTTTGAGCTGTCAAATATGTAAAAGACAGAATGGTGCATGGCTTAGGATAAAACTAATGAGAAGCAGATTTCCCTTGTAACCTCCAGGTCACATGTTCTCATTGTGTGAAATGGCATAGTAGCATATTGATCAGTGCTTTAAATCACCTGTCATTGGATTGATGCCCAAAAGACAAAGCCAGAACTATCACTTTATTGACAGTCTTGTGAAGCTTAAGATTTAGCAGTCAGGAAACACATCTTTGATTCTCGTTTTTTGGAATGCCTTCTGCAGTGTTTAACTTTGGAAGAGTCATGTCAGAAATGTGAGCATCCCAGTTCATTCTAGATGGAGTGAATGCAAGTTCTTGCCCAAGGCACAGCCACATAGAGGGTGAATATATGAAGGATTCATGAGGAGTGTGAAACTACATCCATGAGTCATTATCCCTTATGTTCCATTTTCTGGTTTCTTCAGCTGAATCTGTCTGTTGAGAGATTGTATTGCCTCCTGCCTTTCAGATTAGGACTTTACTTGTTTGCTTTCAGATTTTTGTGTGAATTTTCACCATAACACCAATGCACATGGCTGTACACCTAGCAAATTTTGATTTCTTTAGTTATGAAAAGAAATACAGTGGTACCTCGGATTAAGTACTTAATTCGTTCCGTAGGTCCGTACTTAACCTGAAACTGTTCTTAACCTGAAGCACCACTTTAGCTAATGGGGCCTCCTGTTGCTGCTGTGCCACCGGAGCACGATTTCTGCTCTCATCCTGAAGCAAAGTTCTTAACCTGAAGCACTATTTCTGGGTTAGTGGAGTATGTAACCTGAAGCGTATGTAACCCGAAGTACCACTGTATATGCATGTGGTATTGTGATAGGGAAAGCATGTGGAACAAAGAGCCATTGTGGAAAGAAGTGAGAGGAACAGGCAGAAAGAAAGCAGAATAAGGTGAGAAATGAAAGTGTGTTGGTACGCGTGCACACATTTAAGTTGGCATCCCTTATACCAGCATTACTTTCTAATGTTAAACATTTTTTCAGAATACTAGTGGAATCCTGGTCATTCATCTCTCTTCCAGACCAAGCCAATTCCCCTGAGTTGTTGCTGCCATAAAGTGATATTTCAGAAAGAGAAAAGATCGTAAGAGCTACAAAAGCTTTTATCTAAATGTAGATCTTTAAATAGCCATAGTGATAAAATTAGTAACCACAAATTGAAGCTTCAGTTCTGTGTGTACCTACCTGGGAAGCTGAAAACAGTGAGATCTATCTATCTATCTATCTATCTATCTATCTATCTATCATCTAAATAAATAAATGCTTATAACCTGTCAGTCTGACCAGGTTGCCCCAGTCACCATGGGCAGCTTCCAACATAATAAAAGCACAGCATTAACATGCATACTGTTACACTGTAAGAGATATAGCTTCCTAAATGTAAAAACACTTCTTTAAGCTCGTCAGTCTCTATTGTATTTTCTAAACATGCTGCAATTATACTATTAAAGAATCGTTTTAGAAAAGATGATATTCTCTGATATGGCCTTGATCAAAAGTAAATTGCTCATCATGTCTGCTGCTTCAAGTGGATAAGCTGCCATATTTTTACATGGCATATGTTAGCACTTTTGCATAATGCTCCTGCTGGGTCAAGACGTCTGGAATGTGTTCCTCCCTCTAGACTTCCTCCATGAAGAAAACATCTGCCTTGATTTCCTGTGTTCTTTTGGTCTTCTTTTGATTTGTCCCAAAGTCCATTCTTGTCTAAGCTGTCTCCTTTTCAAAATGACAGATGGGAACAATGTGTTTTAGAGACACGCATATGATAACAGTCTTTATCCTTGTCACCCTGCCTAGAGGGACAAGAACTTATATCTCATCTCATCAAGATACTGATATCCCGAAAACACTTTCTTAGCTTCATAGTCACAAAAGAAGGCATTGATGGTGGCAGTTCCTGTTCTCTGCAAAGAAGAGGAATTCCAGGTTATCTATGGAAGGGGAAGGTGGGGTGACTATGGCCTCTTTGCTCCCTGTTCAAGGTTCCTTGAAGGTGTACCATTTTATGTGGATGCTATTGGGTACTTGCAATGTGGAATTGTAGCTTCTGTTGCATGGTGTGTTCTCTCTTTTATCTCAACATCCCTTCCCTAATCACTGCAACTTGCGTGACCCTAGGTTTGATTTTTAATCACAGTGAATTATTTTCTATCAGTCAAAACATGAGATACACAAACACACACATGAGATACACAAACACACAGACACCCCTCCTCACCTCTCAAGCTCTGTCAGCTTAGTTTTGATTCTTAGAAAGGAGAGGAGGAAAGTTTATGTGTTTAACTTCTTGAAAGAAATAGACCTCAGGAAAAACTTGAAAGCTTAGTAGGTCCCTGATCTTCCTCGTTAATAATGTGATCTGGTCAGGAACACAGAATCATGACTGGAACAACCCCAATTCACCTTATTCAGCATGCACACAGAACTTACGCAGACCCCTAAAATATTTTTTGTCAATTCATCCAAAGACCACATGGCAGTTCACAACATAAAAATATAACATTAGAACACGGAATACACAACAAAACAATAAAAAACAAACCAATAAGCAGCCTCCCACAAACATATTTAAAGGGCCATGTAATGTTGATCAGGCAAAGGCCTGGTAACAGAGAAATGTTTTCTCCCAACACCTGAAGATATGTAATAAAGGTGCCAGGCAAGCTTCCCTGGGCAGAGCATTCCACTAATGTGGAGCCACCACAGAAAAGATCTGTTTTTGTGGTGCCATCTTCAGGCCCTCTCATGGAGGAAGCACACGAAGAAGGACCTCAGATGATGATTACAGGGTCAGGGTTGGTTCATATGGGGAGAGGCGGTCTAGGTTCTTTTTTTAAAAAAATACTTTTTTATTCAAAATTAAAACAAAACATATTATCCAGAAACATATCATACTTACCGTATTTTTCTCCTTTTCCCCTCCCTCCCCCCACAGAACCCACCCACCCCCACCCCCCGACTTCTTCCCTCATTTCCAGTCTTTGATTTCTCTAAAAATGCTGTTTTCTGCATGTTACACGGTTGTATAGATCCTCAAACTATTTAGGTAATAATTATCAATAAAAAGTTTGTTTTATCAGCCAAGGAGTCCGGTTTTACCAGGCAAGGAGTCCAGTTAGCTTTGTTGTGTCTTCAAATACTTTGTAAAGAGTTCCCATTCATCTTTAAAGTCACAGTTATCCTTGTCCCGTAGCTTGTATGTCAGTTTTGCCAGTTCTGCATAGTCCATCAATTTTTCTTGCCATGATTCTTTAGTTGGGGTTTCTTCAGTCTTCCATCCTTGTGCTATTAAAACTCTCGCGGCCGTTGTCGCATACAGGCGGTCTAGGTTCTTAACCAAGTTCTTTGTATTTGCAGCTTTGCAAGCACTGTTTTGGTTCTTTGCTGAAATTCTGAACAATGGTTGCCCCCATAAACAGACATGGAAAATGTTCATTCAGACAGTTGGGGGGGGGGTTAAAAAACAACAACCCAGCAAATGATTTATTAACTCAGTCCTTCACTCAATTTATTTCAGTATATTAAGAATACAGAAAGTTTTACAATTCCATTAAAAAAAACAGCCCACCAACAACAACCATTTGGATTTTATTTTATTTTTGCAATATGTTACTAATTTATAGAATCTGTTGCCAGCTTTCTCCAGAGAAAACAATCTAGCATGTATGAGAAAGAAAGCTTCACTGAAAAGAAAAATTAAAGTGAATTTTAAAGAAGAGTGGGTTAATGTACGATTTTATAAATTTGTAGAGTTATGGAACAGAAAATAGGCTGATATTGTTGTGTTCCAGGGAGTATGTGCCATCTACTGGTAAAATAGGATTCTGAAACCACTATTTCCAATCTGTGTTGGATACTTACTACGTAAACCAAAGAGCTATTCTAAGTCTCCCAAAAATGTAGGTATACAAACTGGGATGCTTTTGTCAGAAACCACACATTTAATCTTGTAGGATGGCCTCTGCCCAATATGTTAAGGTGTCAAGTTTCATGAAAATTGCAGGTTATCTGCCAATTTGGGTTGCAAAGATACATTGGTTTTTAAGTATGTGAACCTAGAGTGGTTGGTTACAGCAGCAAGATGGTGAATGATAGATCCTGCTGTAAAAAGTACTAATTTGTATGTGATATGGATATTTCACATTTCCTCTGAGCTAGCAGAAAAAGTCTTCCCATCACACATTCTGCCTGCATTTAGTGTGTAATGCTTTCTTACTGAAACATTCTTGCTCCAACCTCAGCAGAAACTCCCAGGCCTTTAATATAAGTCCAGGTAACTTGAATATACGGCAAATTATAATAAAAATCGACATTGCATACCGATACCACATTACTGCTTTAATATGTGTGTGTCTCCTAGGTAGAGATTGGAACAGTAGTACCATCTGTAACTCGAGAGATTTATTTACCTTCTCCATTGCCAGAAGAACCCGAAGAAGAAGCATCCACACCTAAGCTTATTGATGGCTCTTCACCTCATGGACCAGGAGTTCTTGGTCCTCATACACATGAAGGTTTGTAAGAGAGAGTTGAGGGACATGATTTTGGCTTTCTGCTTTGTCTAGATTCCTATAATTCCACACAAGCTAAGGAGCCTTTTCATCAGGGAATATGTAATGCAGTTTTCTATACAGGTTTGCAGTATGCAGACTTGCCTCCTTACCATCTAGACTTCTTAAATTGTCTAGTGAGTGTGTGGACATTCAAGAGTGACAGATAAATTGGGCAATCTAATCTGTTTTCTTCCAGTTTTGAAAAGCAAATTGCTGATTTTGTGTCATTTTGCCAGTTATGGTAGAAGCTGAGCTGAGTTGAGCCAAGCAGTGAGATGTCAGTTGCTAAAGAAAAGGAAATAACTAAAGCCTCCTCCCCAGATCACAACATTGATCCCTCCTATAAGTCAAACAAGCCTTAAAGCTTGGTTGTATGTTAATTAAAATAATGTCACTAAATTTTAGGTTAATTAGTATAATTATACTAGTACTTCCTCCCTGGGCAATGTGGTTGAGAGTGTGGTGGCTAAACAGCTGCAGGGACGGGGTGAGCTTCGTTGCTCTGTCCCTGCTCCTGCCAATCTATCAGTTCGAAAGCACATAAAAGTGCAAGTAGATAAATAGATACCGCTCCGGCGGGAAGGTAAACGGTGTTTCCATGCGCTGCTCTAGTTCGCCAGAAGCAGCTTAGTCATGCTGGCCACATGACCCGGAAGCTGTATGCCGGCTTCCTTGGCCAATAAAGCGAGATGAGCCCCACAACCCCAGAGTCGGCCACGACTGGACCTAATGGTCAGGGGTCCCTTTACCTTTTAGACTTGTAAGAAACAGATTCTAGTCTGGTTTCAGGCCCAGAACAATTTGGCCATTTCCATGTAACCTCCTTAGTCCCACTCACGTGACCTTATTGGTCCCCGCCTACATAACCTCCTTGACCACAGGTTGCCTCACACCAGGTTCAGGGGCGACCAGTCACTGCTCAGGAACAGCAAGGGAAAAGAGACGAGCAGAAGCAAGGGCAGAGGAGTAAATGGGGCTTTAGGTCTCGAGCAATGTGGGAGGTGGGAGGCCCTGAATTCCTTACTTCTGGAAAACACTCCAAATCCCACTAAAAAGAATCCAGTAACGTTAACCAGTAATGTTAAATATTGCTTTCCAGTCTATCCTAAACACCCACATTAACAGCATTAGACATATAAAATGGCGTCATTTTGCACCATTATGTTCTATTTTCTATAAATATTTGTGATGTTTCTCAATCCCACCTCCTTTTTCAGAAGGCAATAGGGAAATGCAGAGCTCTTCCCAATTACATCCACACACCTGTTAATGAAGCCCTTTCATAAATTGGTTTAAATGCTTTAGATCATTTTCTTATGTTCATTCAGCAGTAGTTTGGTGTTTTATTTAATAATCTACAGCTTTCAAGCAGTTTTTCCTCAAGGGTTGGTTGAAGCCTTTCCTGATGTCATTGTTCTGCATGAAAGATGCTAATTAAAAACAATTCTAAGGAAATTGAGGTCTCATTGGGGGGAGGGAACCAATTTCCTCAAATATCAAAAAAGCATGCTGGTTACCAAACTAAATGTATGCAGGTTTATTAAGTTTTAAAGGGAAGACACAGATCCTGGAGGTAGAATATAAAATGAAGATATCATCCTGACTATGACTTGAGAAATCTAGTAGGGACAAAATGCTCCATTATTCATAAGAGTATTTCCTATAAAACATTACAGATGTAGTGAATCACTAGGATTATTCAAGCAGCAATTTTCATATCCAGACCAATCTAATATACAAGGGAATCCACTTGATTTGATTACACTGAGTCTTTCAAAGTTGTTGGTTTTGAACAGCCACATTGCCTCCAATAATAAATCCACTTAATAACTTCTTGTGTGTTTGTTTCATTTAATTGTAAATTTACAAAAGCGTGGTTTGTAACTTTTAAAATAAATATTAAGGGCAAAAAACTGTGGAGCATTGATATTGTACACATGTTTGCATGTGCACCCAGTTGTGAATGGCGTAACACAAAGTGCATGAAATATTCAATATAATGTTTCCCATTATCTGAAAAATATCACTATGCATTACTCCACAAATTGTGTAAATGTGGAACTTTTATCAAAAGGTGCATGACTGGTGATTATTCTGCTACGCTAAGAGGAAAGTTATTCATGAGAACTCAGATACCTACACATGAGCCTAAACCTAGAACAGCTAGAATAAAAGGAGCCAAATGCTTTTCAAAATCTCAAACAGAACCTTAAACTGGTTCAGCAGGATACTTAGACTGTGTGGCTCTGTGGGATGGTACGGCTCTGTGTGAATTTGCAGCAGGTTAGATTTGACAGAAGTCATTCCATGTGTCTCTAAACAAGACTAATCTAATTTTTTACAAGTGTATAACTAAGTGGATGGTTTCTTCTTTCACGTTTTAGGCCTCCCAACTTGTCTTCTGTGTATGTGCCTAAGTACTTCTGTCTACTGTGATGATCGTGAACTCGAAGATCTTCCTCCCTTGCCGAAGGAAACCACACATTTCTACTCTCGCTATAACAGAATCAAAAGGGTCAACAGGGATGACTTTGCTAACCTAAGTATGGATGACTTTACTATTGGTTACTACACTTTATTTTATTGCACACTATGCAAAGTACTTTCTCATACTGAAAGATATGTGCATAGTAGCATTCATCTTCTGGACATAACATCATATTGTGAACGATAATTTGGAACTATTTGCATCCAAAGAATAGTGATTGTCTGTCCTCCCCACCCCCACCCCTGGTGTTGGTCTTTAAAAGCAGGCAGAAATGCTGTAATTATTTCCCCCGCTTTGGTTTTCCCTGACTAGGCAACTTAAAAAGGATTGACTTGACTTCAAATTTTATATCTGAAATTGATGAAGATGCCTTCAGGAAACTACCACAACTTCAGGAACTGATACTTCGAGATAACAAGATAAGGCAGCTTCCAGAATTACCACCAACCTTGATATTCATTGATATTAGTAACAACAGGCTTGGTCGCAAAGGAATCAGACAAGAAGCATTTAAAGTGAGTTCTGTATTTAACTGCTGACTAATTTGAAAAAAATCCCTCAATTTGACTAATAAAAATAGCCATTATAAGAGCAGGAGGGAGTTCTCTCATATAAAGTGATGTGAGATAGTTATTCCAGTGCAAAACAACGTGGTGGCGGAGGCTTAATTCCTAAGGTCAATGTAGAAAGGATCATGGATTAGGCACATATTATTTTCCTCTTATTTATTTTATGGTGCACTGCTTGATTGTGAAAAAGCTCCAAGCAGTTTACAAATATAAAACAATAACATTATCAGTAAAAACAACCAAAACATTTTTTTAAATCAAAATTTGCCACTAGCATGTATTTTTAAGCAACCTGTGCCATGCACATATACATCAAAACTGATACAGAAGCCATATTTTTGTACTCAAATTTAATACTCAAATGGAAAAAAATACCTTGCATGAAGTCACTGTCAGAGTAAGGTGGCAGTTGTGTGGCAGCATGGTAGGATTCTGTCTTCCGTGCTCTGAGAACAACGGGGAAATTGTGCAGTAATAAAGAGAGAACTGCAGTGAGGTCAAGCTCAGTCTTATGGCCTGAAGTAGCCAGGCTTTGCAAACTTGAAAACAAGCAACTAAAACCACTAAGCCGATTGTTCCACACAACTGGAGCTTTGACATTCATTGAATCTCTAAAAAGAATCAATCTTGGTACAGATGTTTAAAATGATTGGCTGAATTTAAGTGTCTGTACTCATGTGTGGCTCAGAACGAGAACAAAGAAATCACTTCTTTTAAAAATAATAATAATAGTTTGTTTTCTTCAGGATATGTTTGACTTGCACCATCTTTACATCACTGATAACAACTTGGATCATATCCCACTTCCACTCCCTGAAAGCCTCCAGTCTCTTCATCTGCAGGTAGGCTAAAACAATCAATAAATTCTTTTGGATATAGTGCTGACTGGATAAGAAGTGTGCCAAATTTCATACAAATAGGTTCAGGGGCTTTCGTGCTAGGAAGAACTAAATATTATTTCCTTTTGTTAGAAGTTGGACCCATTGGTTACAAAGGTGCTCTCTCTCCCCCTCCACATCCTTGAGCTTTTCTTAAATTTGGAGACATAAATTACATATGTATACACAAAAAGTATCAGGTGTTATAACAATAATTGAACAACAAACCAACAACACCAGAACTGGCTTATGAATATAAAGAACAATTTTACTGGAATAAATATATACCCTCATAAACCAACTAGACAATGGGCAAACTAAAGTGCAATGTGCATAACCAAGCCTGTACTGGCTGTACTGGTTATGTATGCAATAAATATGTCATAACACAGCTGGAACAAATAGTCATTCACTGGAAGCACAATGCAATAAATGTAGGAGCGGTTGCCAGAAGGCGCTCTTCAAGTGGTTAGCTGGAAACGCAAAGCCAAATGATCAATTGAAGCCAAATAGATGAGACCTGTTCTCCGGATATTATCCAGGTTTTGCAGCAAGCTTCATCAGTCCATGATGCTAATCACTCAACACAGTTCGCTCAAGACAAAAGGTACTCACAGGCACAGCTTACATATGGTCTTGCAAAGCTGCTTCCCTCCACCCCCCCATAGCACGGGGATTGAGGACAATGGTAAAATCATGTCCTCTGATAGCAAGCTAGACCTGTCAGTCACAACAGAGTTCCTCCTCTGTGGTCTCTCTAATACTAATGTTCTCCCTCTTCCCATCCTCCCAACATAGTGGGTAAGGTTAGACACATCGGGCCACATCCAGCGCTTCAGCTTTCCTGACGCAACAGACATCAGTGTGTGCAGTATAGCTTCCTTTCCCCATCCTGTCACCCTCCGACCTTCCCACAAAATCAACTTGGAGGCGGGGATGACACCCCCCAGAGCAGATTCCGGTATATGCAAGAGGTGGAGAGAAAATGGAGGTCCTATTGCACCAGTGGAACCACATACATGGAGCATTGGATAAAACCAATATCTGGTTGCAGCAGATATTTGTCTGCAGCATTTGATGTCTAGATATCTAAGGTGCCACAAAATAATAATAAATAATAATTTTATTATTTATACCTTGCCCATGTGGCTGGGTTTCCCCAGTCACTCTGGGCAGCTTACAGCATATCTTAACAATATATATATAAAATCATCAAGCGTTAGAAACCTCCTGATACAGGGCTGCCTTCAGTTTATGTAATTCTTTATCTCCTTGACATCTGAAGGGAGGGCGTTCCACAGGGAGGGCACCACTACTGAGAAGGCCCTCTGCCTGGTTCCCTGTAACTTCGCTTCTCAGAGTGAGGGAACGGAACTAGCAGAAGACCCTCGGAGGAGGATCTCAGGGTGTGGGCTGCGTGATGGGGATGCTCCTTCAGGTATACTGGGCCGATGCCATTTAGTGCTTTAAGGGTCAGTACCAACACTTTGAATTGTGCTCTGAAATGTACTGGGAGCCAGGGAATATCCTTTAGGACCAGTGTTATATGGTCCTGGCCGCTATACCCAGTCACCAGTCTAGCTGCCACATTCTGGATTAGTTGTATTTTCCAAGTCACCTTCAAATATAGCCTCATGTAGAGCACATTGCAGTAGTCCAAGCAGGAGATAACCAAGGCCTGCACCACTCTGGCGAGACTGTCTGTGGGCAAGTAGGATCTCAGCCTGCATACCAGATGGGGCTGGTAGACAGCTGCCTTGAACACCAAATTGACTTGCACCTCCATGGACAGTTGTGAGTCCTGGTTGCACCTGGTCTTTCAGGGACACAGCCACCCCATTTAGGACCAGGGAGTCCCCCACATCCGCCCGCCCCTTGTCGCCTCAAAACAGTATTTCTGTCTTGTCATGATTGAACCTAAACCAGTCAGCCGCCATCCATCTGTCAACTGCCTCCAGACACTCAGAGCTCCCTGCTCTTATTATTCAGAGTTCTTATTACTTCAGAGTTCCCTGCTCTTTTTATTATTGATTCAGTTTCTCATCTGACCTTCATCACAAAGTCCTAGGGCTTTGACTTGTGCCTCTTTGATATCCCACTTCTCCTCTAAAAACTCCAAAATTCCTCTGAGGCACCCTGCTTGGCCCCAGGATCTATCCAAATCCAGTGCACGCCTCTACTAATTATTAGGTTATTGTTGACAAACTGACATTTAAATTGGAATTTAAATACTGGCTTTAATAAATCTTTTGTTTTCTTTTTAGAACAACAATATACAAGAGATGCATGAAGATACTTTCTGCAAAATGAAGGATTATTCTTACATCCGCAAATCTCTCGAAGACATCAGGCTAGATGGCAATCCCATTAATCTGAGCAAAACCCCTCATGCGTACATGTGTCTACCCCGTCTGCCTGTTGGGAGCCTCTTTTAGGCTTAGGCCATAACGAAAATGTCATGTAACATAATTTCTTTTGCAAGTATGCTTTCTAAAGCAAACTGCTTCAGAAGCTTGTGACAGTATGATATGGTTGTATTGGTGTAAAATAATAAGTAAACAGTTGCAGTCAGTAACGCACAGTGCTGAATACTAATTCATTCTCTATTAAAGTATACCCTGCTTCCATATTGTAACCAGTGCATTGTAATCAGTGCAGAGTAGCTGACATGATAACTATGATGAAAGGAGAAGGGAATGAATAAGTATTAGAGAAACTGAATATTAATGATACATGGTTCATAATTTTATCCACATTAAAATTGTAATAGTAAAGCTATAAGAATTGTATATAAATAGAAGATGACCCATGCTACCATGTTTTTCATCATATTCTATATGTAAGGCTTTTCCATAATTTTTTTCATAAAAATGTAACAAAAGTCCTGTCTGGATGAAACCAAAGCTCCATATAGGCTAGCGTCCTACTTTCTATAGAGGGCAGCTAGGTGCCAGATCAGGTTATTTTACTAAAACATTAATATTAAAAATAAATATACTCTCTTGTAAAATGTTGAACACTGCTTTGTACTAGAGAGGAAACGTGGAAACCGTCCTTATACTGTATAAGTAAAAAAATGTACACCAAGTATGTGTATTGTCTTCACAGTAATTTTGTGCTAGATAATAGTGAAGAAATAAAATTCCTCGCTTCTCTACTAAGCTCACCAACCAACTCAAAGCAACAGTAGAAGACTTCTGTGAAATGATATATTTCAATAGTTCCTGACACTATGGAAATAAATGCAGAGCAATACCAAGTGTATTGTAGAAACTTTACAGAATGTTTCTGTTCATATATTTTAATACACCAAAGGGGAGAAAACATTCAAATATGAAGCACTGCTTCCTAAGAAACTCTGTCCCCAACATTTGGTCAGTATTTACCTTCTACATATATGCTTTCCTCTCTAGCATCACACTACCTAATACTTACTTCAAGTGTCTATGACAGTTTAGAAGATACTGTCCTTATTGTCTTGGAAGATGTTTAGTAGGGCCAATTCTGGGGTGGTTTCTAATACTTGCTTAGTTATTTTACATATTTCTCGTACGGCTGTTGTCCAGAGTAGTTGGATTTTTGGGCACTCGCACCACATGTGGAGGTATGTGCCTGTGGAGGTGACCCTCTCCAGCATTTTGGTGAGGTTCCTGCCCATTTACACCACAAAGAACTCATAACCCACCTACTTTCAGCAGCCAGAAACATAACCAGACACTGGAAGGACCTGTCAGGAGTAAGCATGGACAAATGGTACCAAATAGTATGGGAAACAGCCTTAGTAGAAAAATTAATCAATAAACTGAAATTGACATGGGGACAAATAGAAGAAGACACCTTCACCCTGGTATGGCTCCCCTTTATCACATACACAGCCCAGCAAGACAATGACAAAAATCCACCAACAGCATATAAATCAATATGGCTAACCTGATCCAGAACACCCACCCACCCCACTCACACATGAAAACAAAGACCACCACAGCCAATCACAAACAAACAACCACACCCTAGGCCAACCCCAACCTCTCTCACCACCAAAGGAACGCAAGTGAATAGCAGAGAACCTGCATAAGTGATGCTGACATAAAACCCCACATACATTAAGTAAAATAGAAACATCCTCACCCAACCCCAACCACCCCCCACCTCTTTCCCCCTTTTCTTCCTAATGTCTCAACAATTAAAACTGATCTGTAAAAAAATGTTACGGGGGGGGGGGGGAGAGAAAGACATTGCACATACTTTTGTAAACCAAGAAAATCTTTAATTAAAATACTTTAAAAGAAGAAGAAGAAGATACTGTCCTTAAAACAGAGCAGTGCCTACAGTGGTCAGTTCTCCTGCTTAAATTAGAATTGTCCTGTCCTGGCTGTGACCGGCTCCAATAGACGGAGATTACATGGCAGACAGAAGGAATGTAGCAATTAGTCAGCGTCAGAGCAGATAGGTGGCTTGGACTTACTGAAGCAACTGACCTTCCCAAAGCTCTGAGTGTGGCAGTTTGCTCCATCTCATGCTGCCACAAGCTCCCCTCCCTCCCTGCTTCCCAGAACCAGAATTGGGCTGAAATGGACGGAGCAGCGACAGGCTGCACATAGGCTTAGTCCCTGATTGCTTGGGGAAAGCTCTGGAGAGGAGAGACTTAGAAGGCTGCAGGGAGGTTGGGACTTTTTCTTGGCAACTGATTCATGGCATAAAACTACCAGGGATGAGCTGCTGTGCTCGTTAGGCCTGACACTCAGCCAAGTCTGTGAAGGTTGTGTTTTTGCTAATAAAGGGTTAACTCCAACTTTGAATGGTGTGATTTATTGCAGACTCGCACTTTGACTGTCTGTATTTTAGGCATTTGCTTTTTTTATTTGTATTATATGCAATGGTCTATAGCTATAAGCAATAAATCTTCTATTGAATAAATAAATAACATTCATTTGAGAGCAATGCGATTTGTGATTTAAGGGGCATTCTTACATGTATTCCAATGTGTACTCAGATGTTCACTCCAATGCCTAGCCAGCCAGTGCTTCCCATTCTGCTGCTCTACTTTCATTGCTACAGTACAGTGCAACAAAATTTTGTGCAGGAGCAAAGGCATTGGCCTGGATGCCAAGACCATTGAGACTAGAGGGTGAGTCTATATAGTTATTTACTCACAGGACCAGCATTTATTCTCTGTGGCCCTTTCATTACTCCCTTAAAAATGGTCAAAATAGGGGCTTCATTTCAAGGGCAAATATTTGTTAATATTCAATTGAGATATCACAAGTGTTGCTATCTATTTGTTGTGAGACAGGGATGTCTAATCCATGGCCCATGATCTACAACTGGTTCCCAAGAGTTGTAGCCTACTAAGACCTGCCTCCCACAATTTGCCATGTACTTATGGCTTCTTTGGATTCCGTTTCAATTCCATGATGACAAATGCTTTTTTTTGTGGCCCTCTAAGCCAGTCCTGGTACATTTTAAAACAATACTTTAATGTATATATTAATACATATTAACTGATTGATCCCATAGTCACCCAACTATAAAAAGCATGGGAACCCTCGGAGTTTTCTTTAGAAAAGAAAAAAACCATCACATTCGTTTACATTTTGGCGACCTGCACTTTGGCATGCAGTCTCGGGGGGGGGGGGTTGACCATGAGTCAATGCAGCCTTCAGCCCAAAAGGTTTATTGCCTCAGTTATAAGAGTTGTTCTTCTTAATACTGGGTGCAGATTAAAGTCAAAGCCATACTTGCACGCATATGTGCAGTAGAAATGATAGGAGACACATGCATCTATCTTTAGACCTCTCCTTTTCCTATCCATGTGGTTTCTGTCAACAACTGTTAATCTTTTTTACTAGCAACTAAGACAGCAAATACTCAGAAAATTAGCCAACCTCTGGTTTGTTTGTTTTTTTAAAAAATCTTTGCAAATAATATCAGGTTCTTAGAATGTTGATAATTTACTTGCATTGGTATCACCATTTTAAAGAGTACTACTGCCATCATGTGTTGAGATATTATAAATAAAGCTTGTCAAATCCTCATATTTGTATTTTGTGTGTGTATTTAAAGTTGGCTGCTCTTTAACAACGGACTTGATAAGTTATCTAGTAATTCTGGCTGAAGTTTCTATGTATCAGGATTACAGAACTCTCATGCTTTTTAGCTTCCCTAAAGTGTCTGGAGAATAAAGCTAGGCAAGGTGGAAATTAAGCCTGAGTCTGAATATGTGACAGCTCCTGTACTGATAGAGAATGAAAGGAGATAATTCATTATCTTTTCAAATGGTCATTCTTCTCAGTCACGCTGATAAGAATCAATGAAGGAACATATTAGAAGCAGAGCCTTTGTTTTATTTAATGGCCAAGTTTCTGAAGCTGAACTTTCAGCATAGTTTAGAATGGTTCTTTGGTTTCTTTCCAATAGAATGCAGTGTTTTGCTTTTTTCTCATAGGAGTGAATAGCAGCCTTTTATCTGAGAAAGCAAAAGGCTGCAGCATTCAAATGTTTATGGGGTGACATTTGCCACCTGGCCTTGATGACATAGGGAAATTAATAACTAATAATGATATTTATATGCTTCCCATCTGACTAGGTTGCCCCAGCCACTCTTGACGGCTCCCAACAAAGTATTAAGAGCACAATAAAATGCCATCCATTAAAAACTCCCCTAAACAGGGCTGCCTGCAGATGTTAATGAAAAGTCTTCTGGGTCAGACCAATGGCCCATCTAGTCCAGCATCTTGATCTCACGGTGGCTGACCTGATGCCTATGGAAAACGTGCATGCAGAATTAGAGCATTGCTGCACTCTCCCATACTGTTATTTCGAATAATTGGTATTCAGAAGCATTTCTGCCTCTGACTGTGGCGGCAGAACATAACCATCATGGGACGTATCCATTGATAACTCTCTCCACCATGAATGAAGGAGCAGGTTTAGTCCCATCAGCTGAGCCCTAGATTAAACCCTAGTTACTTTATTGCATACAAATCCATAGACTATTGATAGGTGTGGTTACCTGCATAAACACAAAAACTTGGATCCTGAGCTCCATGGCAACATTCTGCTTATGATGGGGCTTTTCAACACACACACCCCGTCTCACTGCAGCCCCTCCTTTCCCCCTGGAAGCTAATCCTGAGGATTGGGAAACACATTAGAAAGCCATGGGGTAGTGTACAAGGGGCTGAGGAGCAATGGGGGAGTAAGGGAAAAGAACCTGATCATATTGTGGCAATTTTGGATCCCATTAAGTTATTTTTCAAATCAAATCAAAGACCTTATTGGCATCACAATCTAAAACATTTCAGGTCACTAGGATAATTAAAAGGACAAGGGTGAATCTGTTGAGGGTCATAAGGTCACACTGTGATCGTGTGCACTTAGATATTCTGCTTCGCCCTGTCTGTTCCCTGAAAGGATGGTTCATTGGGAACCCTTTCGGGTAAAATTGTAGCTAAAAAGGAAGCTACTAAAGCAGGGATATCTTTGTCCTGATCTGTCATGAGAAACCTCATTTGACGACTTCTCAGAGTTACAGGCCAGAGGTCCAACATTTTGCTCAGCATCAGTTGGCAAGGTCTACTGTGTAGAGAGCAATCTAAGAGAATGTGGTCCATTGAATCAGGTACTTCTTGGTTGCAGGCACACAAATGGGCTTGATATGGGGCATGTGAGAATCTACCTTTGGTCACTACAGAGGGGAAGGCATTTAATCTCGCGAGCATAAAGGCTCTTCAATGGAAAGGGAGTAGTAGATCCTTTAGATATTTGGCACAGGTTCTGTAGGGTGTTGTAATACCTAAGGCCTCCAGAGAATAGGATCTAGGAGTATGAGGTAACAAGCGCTGTCTTTCATGGTCGTAGAGTCGCTGTTTGATTATTTAGAATATGTAACTTTCGTCATATGCTTCAAGGCTCTCAAGAGCAATGCCCAAACTACGGATTTTATCTTGAATTGCTCTATACCATCCAGGTCTTCATGCATTGAGCTTAAGAAGGAGTTAGATGTTGTTCTAAAGTGGACTTTCAGCCATGCCTTGGTTGTAGTGAGCCATGCATTGGTTTCCATCAGATGTTGACTGGTTTTAACACATAGGGTTAAGTAACTTATGCATTTAGGGTCACCATGGATCTTAAGAAGAAAAGTCACTTGAATTTGTTCAACTTCTCTATTAAATGCTTGTACCCAAATTGGAATGCCATACAATAACTGAGAAAGGGAATTATGTGATATTCTGCTTCAGACCGAACTACACATTACACAGAGACATTTGAAACTGAATCCAAACCAGCTTTCCTAAAAACAACAACAAACCACAACAACAACTGGAAGGGAGGAACAGGAGGGGCCCAGCGGCCCTTATACTGCCTGCTAGGTCTCTGCTACAAACCGCCCTGAAGCCTTTCTCCATGCATAGATCAAAGCACATTTGTAGTCAAAACGATGAAAAACCAGCTGGAGCAGACCTACTTGTAGCTGAGTAGCACTGGGAAAGGAAAGGGTTAAGAGAACCCTCTCCCTGCTACTTGTCTGCTCCAACTCACCCCCCCCCCCCATGGCTGTCCTGGAAATAAAAAGGACAGCAGGGTTTGGTTATATGTATTTGATTGCAGTGTGTAGTTAATCCTTTGGGTATTAAAAAGTTAGCTTCTTCTGCCTTCAACCTTTTGATAAACTGGAAGAAGGGCATATTCTGTAGGGTGTGCTCTATCAGCTCAAAATTAAAATTTAACTATAACCAAATACATACATTTATAAGAAACAGAGTTTCTAGCTATAAAATCCATATGAGCATTAAGATATTTAGCAGTTTGTGGGCCCAGACATTCTGCGCAAAACAGAATGTTAAGTGTTACTGCATCAGTAGTTTGGGTAGATAGAAACATGTTGACTGTTACCCAAGCATCATTTGTAGGAACTGTCCTGAAATCTGATATATATATGGCAGACATAGAAAATTAAATATGGGGTCATGGGCAGTTTATTCACATCATCCCTGTGTAATTTGGACAAGAAAATCATGAGATGGGTTTGTTTTTCAGCCTTCTTTTCTGAAAAGGAGAACGGATTCATTACTTAATCTTTGGTAACAGCTTACATTGAAGTCATTAAAGATGTCATGTGGCATAGGTCAGTCTTTATTGATTACTGTTACACTGGATTGGGGTATCTGAAAATAGTATTTGCCTTAAGCTATGTCTGGCTAAAAGATGCACGCCAACATGGCTACCATGACAGTTGTGTGGAGTCAGTTGCCCTGGAGCCTAAAGAAGACAAGAGTCTTTGATTCTACAGAGCTGCTCTCAAAAGAACACCTATCACAGCCCCACCCTGTTAAAAGCTGGCGGAATGTCCAGTTACAGCCCCACCCATTGCTTTATGATTGGTTCCCTGTTGCCTAGGGTGATGACGATGCTTTATTCAATCTATACAAGGCTCCCAAGAGGAAAGGAAGTTACCACCCCTAGTGGCATGACACCTATGGCCCACTGAATCTGGGTCAAAGCAGCATCTCACACCGGGGTCTCATTGTATTACGAGCAGTGGCACCAAAGCCACAAAGAAAGAGGGAGCAACAGAAAACGACCAGGGAAAAAAAGTACTGAAAAATCAGGAGTGTGTGCCCAGCTGGTTAAGGGCAGAAGGCACAAACCACACAATACAGAACCAACAGCACAAGCAGTGGCTGCTGTGGAAGGAGAAACTCCTAGGGAGGAAAAATCGAAAGTTGGAAAGGTAGTTTTTTGGAAGAGGCTTCCCAATTATCTCCTGAAATGTGGAGACAGGGACGGCGGTGTTATCAGCAGCTGTCTCTGCAACTAGGATATACCAAACAATGGCCCAACATGGGAAGAAGGGACCAAAGTGGTGAAAGAAGTGATCCAGGAGTGTCTCATGGTAGCCATCATGATACCAAAGTGAAGAAGCCCAAAGCTTGTCACTTTTCCAAACGGAAGAACGGTACGCTCTCTGGGAATGGTAGACCATGGAAGAAAAGGGGAGGCTATTGGAAGAAGAAAAGATCACCTAAGAAGGAGAAAGCAAAGCATTGGTGTGCAAGTCACCAGTGGAAATCCAGATGTTGTAGGATTGGGAGAAGTCACCGCCGTAATCGGAAGCGGAAGAGTCAGCGTTTGTTAGCATTTATGCACGCAGCTGTAAAGGGGAGACTGCGCCCCATGAATCTGTGTGGATGGAGGGCACCAGGAATGCGTGCCCCTAGGAACACAACTCAGTTTATCATGCATCAGGTGTACCAAGACATGCGCCAGGAGGAGAAAAGGGCAGCGGCAGAAAAAGCAGCTGCTGCAGACAAAAGAGAAGAAGAGAAATCAGAACAACAGCAATCCACAGGAGAGAATGATTGTGACATGGTATTTCCAAATGCCAGTTGCATGGCTACCATTTCGGCTATGAGCCCACAGATAAATATTTTCATGGGAGATGAGGAAGTTGGAGAAGATGAGAGTAGTCAGAAAAACCAAATATATGAAGATATAGGTCTGGAATCTCACCTGAGTATTTCCTGTGAGCCATAAAAATACAATGACTGGACTATGCGTTTGTATTCCTCGATAGTTCAGAATAGATCTTGATCTCCAGATTCTTAAATAAATGTATATTCTGCTCTCTCAGCTCTGTTCCGTCTTTATCTGGTGTGGTTCACGTGCTTGCAGAGATGTGCAAAAGGCAAAGATACTATTCTTAAAACTCTGTGTCCTCAAAGTCAAAATTGATTCAGGAAATCATTTAAGCTTAAATCCTGATGAATATAAACTGGCCCTAAAGAAAGTTAATTATTCAAAAGTCTCATTGAAAATGAAGTGGGAGTTAAGTGTGGCCAATTTAATTAAATTGGGGTATTGAGTTTGATTTTGAGAAAGCTTCACATGCTGTGGAAGTGTTCAGTAGGTCTTACTCCCAATGTATAAGATTGCCTCTTTTAAACCTCTCAGTGACAAGTTCCAAAATGTTAGTGCCACTACCAAGAAGGCCCTGGTCCATGTTGCCACTCACTGTATTTCACATTCAATGGGTAGGTCAAACATCTGAGGAAGGTCTTCATGTGAAGGATGGTTCACATGGGAGACAATCCAATGTCTCCCATACAAATCCAGCCCACATTCCAACTTGTAAATGTGGTATCCAGTACTGTACAGGTGTGTGCCTGTGTCTTAGTCCCTATACTACAGTAAGCCCATAGGGGGAACAGCACACACACAGGTTGGGTGGGTATCAGCAAGGATCCTAATGGGCCTTGGTCAGGAAGGTCAAGAAAGTAGCCAGGTGGACTTGTACAGTTTGGTTTAACCTTCATCCAGAAACCACAGGATCTAGGAGGCCAGAATGCATGGTACCAGCTGGTTTCTCCCTCTTACCTTGGAAGTCAAGGTTCTCAATATGATCTCTGTGCCCCCCCCCCCAAGTCCCTTACTGCATTGCACCCTTGCTTGGGACAGAGCCTCTGCATAGCCAGTGAGTAACCTTCACTCCTGGGCTGTTAGCCTTGGTGTCTTGCCAAAGGGGCGGCAAACATCCCATTGTTAGATCACTAGGTTCCATCTGGCCTGTAGTGGCAATTGTGTGATTTGACTTCTGTGGGTCCATATGAGAGATGACAGGATTGTTCTCTCCAAACAAAAGAAGCAAGATGTCTACTACTATTAATAATAAAATACGTCACATGTATTCCAACTTGAGCTTACTGTACAAACTCCATTAATCCAGACTGACTCCATAAATTCAGTGCGCTCGTTCTGTCTCATTCTGTCCCCTGTCAGACTGATCACTAAATCTTTGTTTCATGGTTGGGTTGGAGAGTTTAATTCTGGAACCTGTGAGGCCAATAAATTGTAAAAAAGAATAGATCAGTGTAGAAGAGTGATATCTTTTGTATTCAGTAATGCTTCCACAAATAGAAAATCGATTCCTATTTCCTGTTTTTCATTATAGAGAAAAGATTATGGCAATCCTCAGGGTACTTACTCTAAAGCAGTCTTATTGATTGCATTCAAAAGCTCTAGTTCAGGTGTCTACCATTTCAATGGAAAAGACATTCAGAGGAGTGCTTAGGATGACAGTCTGACTTGGCGTTGAGCTGAAACGATATGTTCTGTGCGGTGCATTTTTCAGAGGATTAAAATGTAAGATGTGCTGAATGTTCCCAGCACCATTACTTTCATAGGACCCCTGTAAAAGTGGGAAGGATAGTTTCAGGAGGGGAATTTAAATAATTGGGTGGAATGGGCAGGTCTTACCCTTAACAATAAGATGGGCAAAGGCTCTTCTTGTAAAATAAAAAATAGCCTTGCCACTGCTCCATATCAGATCCCCCCTATTTTTTCAAAGAGGGCAGAGGAGGATAACTTGACCGTTTTGAAAGGACTAGCAATACTCTTGATACAGCAATGATTAGAAAGGTGTTTGGTAAATTTTGAAATATTCCTCTAGTTTCCATGGCACTTTTGGCTGTAATCCCCTTTCTGAGCCATCTATGCCAGGAGCAATTGCGACAAATGGTGGTCACAAATTCTGTATGCTAATCATACATTGTGCGAAAAAGCAATGTCTTTTCTCTGTCCTGAGTTGACTGACAATCATTTTAATTGAATGACCCTGAGCTCTTATGAAAGAGGGAGAGAGAGAAAACCTCTCAACACAATTTCTCTTTTAAATAAGCTTCAATCATGGCTCCTCCTTAGCCCAGAGGCTTTAGCTTTAGTTGCCCATTTCCAGCCTTTTTTAAAGGCTTATAATATCCTTATTGAGATTTTCAGTGAAATATCAATCAAAATTCCAAACTCCTCTTCCTTATTAGCCACCACCAGATCAGGCCCATCATCGTATATGGGGCTGGGGGTTTGTGTCATAATGCTTACATTGGGTATAATTTGCCAATTTTTTTGCTCCTGAAACTGCTGGGCAGCTTTGGACCCTTAAACTATTGGTGAATATTTGGGGAGGTTGGAAGGGTTATAGGATGGAGGTGTGTGCTCAGGGCCAGCCCTACCATTAGGCAAAATGAGATGATGGCCTCAGGCAGCAGTTACTGGGGGGGACAAGTCCCCTAGCTGTTCCTAAGCCTCCTTCCACTCCTAGTCATTCTGCCAGAGAGCAAAGCTTCAGATGCTTTTAGGGTAGTTTAAAGGTAAAGGGACCCCTGACCATTAGGT
The DNA here is from genome assembly GCF_965153285.1 of Podarcis tiliguerta. Taxonomy (NCBI): domain Eukaryota; kingdom Metazoa; phylum Chordata; class Lepidosauria; order Squamata; family Lacertidae; genus Podarcis; species Podarcis tiliguerta. Next base: position 38,190,231 of record NC_139543.1, on the reverse strand, counting down.
CCAGTTGTGGCCGACTCTGGGGTTGTGGCGTTCATCTCGCTTTATTGGCTGAAGGAGCCAGTGTACAGCTTCCGGGTCATGCGGTCAGCATGACTAAGCTGCTTCTGCCGAACCAGAGCAGTGCACAGAAACGCTGTTTGCCTTCCTGCCGGAGCGGTATCTATTTATCTACTTGCACTTTGACGTGCTTTCGAACTGCTAGGTTGGGTAGGAGCAGGGACCGAGCAACAGGCGCTCACCCCATCGTGGGGATTCGAACCGCCAACCTTCTGATTGCAAGTCCGAGGCTCTGAGGTTTAACCCACAGCGCCACCCGCGTCCCTTTAGGGTAGTTTAGGCCAACCTAAACTAGCTTGTTGTCTCAGGTTCAGTGGGACTGGCTGAGTGGCAAGCAGGGAGGGCAACAGCCAGAGCCACACCCTGGATGTGTTATAAGTAAGAAGGCAGGCAGGTGGGGGCTGGCTGAGGACAAACTGTGGTCGGTGGGGCAGTATCTCATTTGTCCTCATAGACCAGCCTCCACTGAGCAGAGGGCAGTGTCATGTCACCAGCGCTGAAGAAAGATTCAACTAGAAGTCTAGTTGAGTTTTGTATGTGGGAGGGAGTGCCATTTTATTCTTCACCTGAGAAAGCAAACCATCTTAGGTCAACCCTGAGGGTTCTTATTATTCCCAGAAAACAGTGGCATTTTTCTTCTCTCTCTGTTTTTATTCGCTTAAAATTTTTGTTGTTGTTGTTCTGTGTGGAGTGCAGTGGTGCTCCTGCTGGCTGCATTAATCTCCACCACTCGCTTGCAGGAGGTCACAAAACTACATTTAAAAAAGTGAAAGACCCGAGAAAATGCCATTGTTTGCAGCCAGCAGTAAGTGTCCCTCAAACTGTTCTAAAACAATCTCTCCTTCTGAAAGATAAATGAAATGTCTCCTTTTTGTTGCCCATGAGTGGTGTAGCAAATTCAGAGAGGGTTTTTCACCTCCCCTTTCAGACCTCTAATAAGGAAACTGGTTTTAATGATAGATTGTGTCATTCTCTTAGGAGGACAGCAATTTCACTTCACGTCTTTCAAGAACTTTTATATCATATGGACCCAAGGATTTGTTGACTGTTAATTTGTCAATCAACATAGAACTTCATTTCGTCTTCTGTATGTGACTTACTTCATCTGACGCCCTCCCTGAATCAAGTGGTTATGTGTATCTGTACAGTACTTATCACATTCCCATTTTCTTTTGAAAATAGATAGATTAGGTTAAGAGAGACAGGAACAAATCCAAGGTCACTCAAGGAGCTTCATGGCTGAACAAAGATCTCCCTAGTCCTAATCTGACACTAACTACTTCACCACACCTCAGTGTGAAACTCCATGAAAGCTTGCAGGAAGCTGGCAAATACTGAATTGTGCTGACCCATGACTAATTACATAATAGAAATACTTATAACTTTGTTCCAAATGAATGGTCTTCTCTCCAGATTCTCTCCTGATTTTTTTTTATTTACCTGGCACTCTGTGTGTGCACATGTGTATAATGAATGATAAAATGCAAAAATAATAATGTTTGTCCTTAAATTTAATTCATGAATCTTGGATGAGTGTAGTAATGATCTCTTCCACTTGGAGGCAATCTTTTCAAAGAAGAAATTAAACATTTTCAATCAGATCTTGTTATGATTGACTGGACAGATTAAATAAATAGTTCCAACCTAAGGGAGAAAGGATAAAGTATTCTCTGTGTATTTCAGCAAAAAAAAAGTCCTGTCATTTGTCTATGGTGGGTTTTTTTAAAAAAACATTTTTTCTTAAAGTGTGTTCTGAAAACTTAAACTGAATTTAAAGAAGCTTCAGACTCCTTTTAAATATCTCCATGCTTATAAGATGTTCATCATAGACTCATCCACCTAAGTAAAGTAAGACAAAGGACCAATTCTGAAGTGAATCAAACCCAGAAATGTTAAAGCTAGTTGAACAGCAGAATGAATAAACCAATATACTGTATGTTGACTGTTGTGTAAAAACAGGTTCATACTGAGTACAATTTTTTCAGGAATGAATTTGGAATGAAACGGAATGGTGATTTTCTGGGAGGAATATTTGAAGTGGTTAAGGAAGGGAGAGGAGGTTGTGCATTATGTTTACATTAGGTATGCAATGTGGCAAGTGCCACTTCGGGCAGCTTCCTGTTCTCCCTGTTCCTTGCCCAGTGTGTGTGTGTGTGTGTGTGAGAGAGAGAGAGAGATGTAGTTAGCCAGCTAATAAGAGCAAATGTTCTGCTAGCAGAGGCCTGAGCAGAGGATCTCATTTTCCACACCCAGAAAGATGCTCTACAGAGAACCAGAGGCAGCTAGCAATTCTATATTAAAACAAAGCACCATTTTTAGCTGCTGTGGATTGGTCTGAGGGAAATATTGTACTTTTTTTTTTAAAAAAAAACCATCAATAACAATAGTATTTTCCTAACTTCAATGCCTTAAATCGGATCTCTGCCAGTAGTAATTAATAACAGTCAGATAATGACTTGCAGGGACTTAAGTAAGGCAAGATGAAATATTAACATGAGTGCAAAAAATAGAATTCATGTGTTGAACAAATTATAGAGAAGAATAAAGAAAGTAAAAGTTGGAATACAATATTCAGTCTCGGAAGAGTTTTTATTGTTTAAAAAAGAGATGCATGTAATGAACAAAATACACAGATCATTATTCTTCCTCCCCATAAATTTCCACTTGCAGATGCCTATTTCTAATTTCTCTAACAGCTGACACCCAGTGAATCAATGAAGTTGAACTATTGCCTTTGCTATTCTTCACTTTCACAATTCCCACATTGCCTCTTAGTCACAGTGAGAGGCTGAATACATTACACACTTAATGACTCTTATTGCAGATTTTTTGTTCTGGCAGAAGAGCACTTCTCCTACACTTTTTAAAAAAGCAACAGTGAATTGGGCTGGGTGGGGAGGAGGTTATATTGAAATACACTGATGATTCATCACGAATCTCTCATCTATTGCATAATTGGCCTGAAATCAGTAAGATGTCAAGTGCGAGACATTTCAAAAAGCACCTTGAAAGACCAATGAAATGCTAGAACATTCATTTTGGTTCTTGGTTGAATAGGAGATGTGGGCATGGGTAAAAACTAGTCTATGCAGCGTCACCCACCTGTATTTGGTCACTGTAGTTGCTAGTCATAATACATTATAATGATAATTTAGTACTTATACCCCACCCATCTGACTGGGTCACCCCAGCCACTCTGGGTAGCCTGAAACATAAATCTGTTTCTCTTTAAACAGCCACCAGACTGTTGCTTTTAAAAATTCATACACATTAACTGTGCTTGGATGATCATCTCACAACTTAATCTGCCATCATATGAACAACTCCTGTGATGACATTCCCTCCTCCCTTCTCGGCCTGATCTTCAGGAAAACCATAGTTTCCCATTTTGTCCAAACTTGGAAATGATAGTCATCAGGTTTGGAACAATCCAGGGCCTTAAACCAACTTCAGCTAACAGGTTGGCTTCCTGGTTTGGAAGAAACAGGAAACTATGGTTAATAGAATACTTCCTGGATTACTGTAGCAAACTGGGGAGGGAGGAGGGAAGGATAGATGCAAGTGTAACCCACTGCTGTCTCACTTTATCAAGGCTGAAACTTATTAATCATGATGAGTTTCGTAGAAGGATACATAGTGATCAAGGTGCTGCTTTTCAAACTGAACTTCGGGAGGGTGGTGCTCTATTTTGTTAATTTATGGCACTTGTGTAAATTAGATCATTTGTGTAAAATCCTTATGCACTGCTGTTCGACATTTGAGAGTTCTATGTTATTTGCCTCTATAGAAATCATTTGCTGTGAGTCCCTTCAGAGACCCTTAATCAAGACTTTTGGTGAGTAAAAATAATCATAAAAAAATAGTTACACAAGCATGGACCAGGGGCAAAGCCTCGTGCATGTTTTGATTTAATAAGCCAATATATGATCCTCCAAAACAAACCACAGACACATTCATATGGGAAATGGATGGATGAAACTCTCTTCTCCCATTTTTACTGCTGCAAAATTGTTACATAGCCAAGCATCATGTTTCACAAAGGTTATTGTTCAAAGCAAAAGAGGGGGAAATAGTTGCAAACAAGAGTTTAACAAGAGTTTTAACAAGAGTTTTGAGAAAATGGTATGAATCTAGAGAGTGCATACTTTAAGATGTAGTATTTTATACTATCTGACTATGGGGTCTGTTACTATTGTAATGTATTTGAGAAAATATGTGGGCCTTCATATATGATTTAAATGCAAAATTGTCTTTCTTGCATTTGGTCTCGAAAGATGATGATGTTCTAACTCTGTTTTGCTATAAAAGAGACAGTACTGATGTGAGCTTAATTTGTAATGTAAAATACTTTCCAAGCTTGTTTTGAGGCCACGTGGATGACTGTTTACAAGACTCAACATCATGGTTTTTTTTGTCTTGGAAGACAACACTTTATATTTGATCATTGTTTTAAAATAATTCAATCAAGTAAGGTTTAAAAACAATGGGTTAGTAAAATGAGGTTCCATAATCAAAACACATTTGAGGGTTCAAGATTTTGCAGGTACACTTTTCTGAAAAGGGTGGTTTCTTATTGGTTAAAGAGAGAAGATTATTTAAATGAGAAGTAATGGAAAGAAGAGGCTCAGAAGTGCAATTTAACATTTGATGAAAATAATATGTAGTGAATGCTATTATTTCATATCTCAGTAGTTCAGCAGAGTAGATTTTCCTCCATTTCCAAAGACATTTTTTTAAAAAATAAAGATTCAGATGGCTGTTTTAATCTGGTATGGAGATATGTCTTAGCAAATATCAGAAATGTTTGAATAAGCTGTACAAATATGAGAATGTGTAAGGAGATATCAACCAAGGGTAATGCAGGATAAAGTGCTAAATTTTTGAAATATGGACATGTAGTTAGGAAGGCTCAACAGAAGTGTTAACCTCCTTTGTTGACTTGCTTGCTAAAATGTGAATTCATATTCCATCAGGTAGATGCTGCTAACAAACATATTCATCAGCATAAGAAAATTGACTTCCTAATGCAAAATTGACTTTAAGTCATCGGTAGATGGCTTTTTCTTTCAGTAGACTTTGCAAAGAACATAGGAAGTTGCCATCTTCTCTGGGGGTTCCCTCAATCTTCTGGGGGAGGAGAAGGAAAGGACATTCTATTGCAGAAGGTGTTCTCTGTGCTCAATGACTTTCCTGCATTCAACCCAAAGCAAGCAGGTAGGATAGGCAAAGGATAGGCTATTGGTGCAATGTGGCAGACAGATCAAGCCTGATTTAGTCTGGATTGCCTCAGAGTAAGTCAAACTATTTCCTAATTTCATGACAGGCTTAAAGATAACACTACTTACTTTGAATCAGTCGGAGGAGATTAAGATGGAAAGCTAGGTTCACCTGCTCTTTACTCTTAACTCCTTTCTGCCAAGACAACCTGATCTGAACTGCACGAGCAATGCAGATGTCAGCTACGCCCTTCAGCTGCATGTCATTTCCTTCTTCTCCCCAAACGCATGCTGCATTTTACTTTTGCAGTACAGAACATGCCAATGACACTGGGAACAGAAGAACACTAGTAAACTAGTGCTTTTCACATGCCAAAGGGATTCTTGTCAGTGAAAAAAAAAGATTTTTTCTCTGCATGAGTTCCCTGTCTTCTGTTTCCAAGCTACTTTCAAAAGAGTGCAGAGTTTCAAAGTTGAACCTCCAAGATCCACACATTGGATCTACAGATAAATCAAGGATCCATCTGAGATAGCCAGCTTAGAAGGTCAAGTCATGGACACTGGCAGTCCATGACAGGAAAACTTTGTTCCTGCCAACATGTTGTTATTGCATGGTTGTATAGGTAGCTAATCGCCCTATGATTACCTTCATGGTTCTAAAATGACTTTTCTCCTTTTTGGAAAGTACAACGTTAACACTAAATACAGAATTTGAGTCATTATAGGTAACAATTTTTTCCATGTGAAAGTAAATATTAGCTGAATATTTTTTTTAAAAAAACTATGTAAAAGATGCAAGAGTTTAGTTACCCCAGTTATTCAATTGCTTTAAAATTCTCTTTCAAAAAAAAAAGGAAAGAAAACCATTTCCCTTAATCTTACATAAAAATGCTAATGATATCCTTATATAATTTACTCCCTATTGATAGATTAAGTTTGTATTGGATCTTAAAAGAGCACACAAGCATTAAGAGTGATTATTTTCTAATAATCCACTCTAATTACAAATACTTAGCCAAGTCTGGTACTACTGAGATGGAAAGTTTTATTAAACCAGGTCTCAGCAGAGGCAATTGCTGATTACTTCAACAGAAGTATATTATGCCTTAAAACTTTTGGATCCTGCCTGGTTGGGACACTTATACTCTGATTTCCATAAATCCTATTTAACACAGATTGTTGCTGGCATCCATCTGTCTCTGAGCCAATGGAGTGCACCTCCAGGGGTGAAGTCAAACTGCTGTGTTAGCAGCGCCAAAGTGATCTCCTCAGGTTGCAAGTCTGGACAGTGTGCATGGAGGTCCTGGGCTATCCAGACAACAAGATTCTGCTCTTAATGTGCAGCACTTCCCTTTTGACTATATGTAGCCTGAACCACTAAAGGCCAAATGCAGGATTTCTGCATTCATAACAGCCTGTCCCTGTTTTTTGCACCACCCTCCATGCTCCTCAGGCTTCTCTTAAGAAATAGGGTCTGATCCCGAGCAATACAGTGGTAGGGATTGCAGTTGGCTTCCTGGGTCATTTCTGCTGTTTGGGTCCCAACCATCATACTTTTTAGACCATTACTTTTGCCAGCAACTGTCCTGAACCACAGGTTACCTGGTATGTCCCACGAGTGTACACAATCCCACAGCAGATATCAGTGCATAATCTGGCAGGCCAACAGGTCCAAAGTCCAGTCAGGCCAAATTCCCGCCTCGGCAGCCAATCCAAGAATCAGGGCACTAGGATGTTAGTCCCACACAAGCACAGTCCCAAGGAGCTCCCGATAACATCCAAGCTGTGGTCCAACCAATGTGGGAAGTTGAGCAGACACAGCACCTCAGCTCTCTTTCCCTTGTATACCTTGCATGCTGACTGCAGCATCTGGGTTTGATGAGGCATGTGACCCTCACCTGTCCCAAGCCTACTCCAGCTGAGGAATCACACACTCCTTCCCAGAGCTAATAAGCCCTACCTGGCCAGCTAGTGAGCTGGGCTGTGGGCCTTTGCCTGTCTCAGCCTCCTAGATCATACCACACACTGCTCCTTATGGGGATTTGGGCCCCTATGGCTCTGGTGATGGGTCTTGCTGCTCTGGTTCCTGTGCACTGAACCCCATCCCCCTCACCATCCTCTGTTGCCCCATGAGTACTTTATACACCAACCTTTCCTTCTCCAACCCTAGCTTGCCCCAATGTGTCCCAATCAGGGCTACATCCCTCACTGGGATCCTCTTCCTCCTTCCTGCTTCATGACAGCCAGTTTATGACAGCAACTATTCCTTACAATGCATTTTGTCACATGAGAAAAGGGACCCTTGTTGGTGGACTCCAATGTTCAGGAATTATAGGAGTTGGGAGTCCAGCAACATCTGGAACACCACAGCACAGACAACAGAAGTTAGGCTATCCCTGTCCAGATAGGGACACAGGTGGGCCACCAGCCAAAGCTGACGGAAGGTACTCATTGCCATTTAGGCCACTTGAGCCTCAAATGACAGCAAAGGATCCAGGAGCACCCCAAAGCTACGTACCTGCTCCTTCAGAGGGAGTGTAGCCCCATCAAAAGCAGGCAACCTCCCACCCATCTGGTCTAGGGAACCACCCACTAACAGTGCCTCCATCTTATTTGGATTGAGCTTCAGTTTGTTGGCTCTCAGCCAGTCCATTACTGAGGCAAGACATTGGTCCAGCACTTTCACTGCCATGCCTGCAGGTGTAAAGGAGAAGTAGAGCTTTGTGTCATCAGCATGGGGGCTGGATGTGCAAAATTCGTACCTCAAAATTGGAGGGAGTTAGCTACACTTACTTTTTTGTGGGTCTCTGTGTATGTTATATTATTATGATCGCAACTGTGATTTTAAGGTATTTGTATCCTACCTTTCTCCCAAACACATTGTATACAATCACATTGTGAATGAAGCTGGTTTCTACTGAATCAGACCACTGGTCCATCTGTCTCAGTATTGTTTACACTGACTGGCAGCAGCCTTTTGTCACACAGAGGTGTTTGTTGGCTCAGTGCTTCTGAAGTTGATAATAGTGTCTACATTCACCTCACAGAGAAAGAAAACATTCCACTTGTCTATCTACATTATAAATAAAGTAATTAAAATAAGAAATGCCATCCATTTCCACATCTGCTTTATATAATGGGGTCACAGATGTCTTTCTATCATTTGGGTTATTAATCTTCAAGCATGGCAGGAGAAAATGCAACATTTTCAACATTTTATTATATACTTTGCTGAAGTCATTCATGAACTGGGGTATATACAGTCATCTAAAATTCTAGGGTTTTTCCCTATTAAAACGCATCACGTTAAATTGGGAAGCATGTTGTACAATTTGTCATTATTTTTTAAAATATAAATTTCATGTGTGTATTTTCTTATCTGGTTTGGACAGGGATGAGAAATAAAACTGGAGAATAATTTTAACTGTAGAGTAGGTAAAATGTGGACAGCTTTTGATGGCAGCTTATCTTGGTCCTCAGATACTCTTAAGACATTTGTTATTACCAAATTCTCTCTGAAGAAAATGGAGGTTTCTGATGGGAGCAGAAAGAAGCATGAATTATGCTGACCCCCCCCAACCCCCTATTTTTACACACAAACACACAACAATTCCTATTAAAAGAAGGACAAATGCCACCACCACAGCACCAGCAGAACACAGCACACAAGCCCTCCACTATCCTGAGAAAAACCCTTAATCCTGATTTTATTTTATTGTATTCTTTGGTAGCTTTACGGAAGGAAAAACACACACCAATAAATAAATTTTAGAAAGGGGCAATATTAGATATGGACACATAATATATATATATATATTTTTAAAAAAATCAGTATTCCTTGTGCTGTCCTCTGGTCCGCTCCACTCCCCCTTTCTTCCTGCCCATAGCATCCGTGCTCTCTGCTTGCCTCAAATGTCTTAAGAGTATCTGAGGACCAAAAGCTGGCACATCATGTGGGGCTGTGCCTCAGTAGTGGCAGCCTTTCCTCCTCTTCGCCTGCTCTCCAGCAGCTACCATGAGCTGCCCAAGGGAGGAGGCTGGTGGCAGCGGCCATGGAAAGGCCATGGCTGAGAGGCTGAAACCCCTGGGATATTGCTACATCTCAGCAGAGAGTGGGAGTGGCACTCAACCTTTGTAATAACCTCTCTCTATATATCACACACACAGAGAGCGCCATTTCCCCCAACTGACAATTCCCAACTGCCACTCTCTCCCCTGGATTCTGTTCAGGAGGAGGGACTTCCCCCTTGATGGACAGTTCTTCCAGCCAAGCTGCAGAGACTGCGAAATCACTTAGTCCAGCCTTTCTCAACCTGTGAGTCCCCAGATGTTGTTGAACTACAACTCCCATCACCCCTAGCTAGCAAGGCCAGAGCACAGGGATGATGGGAGTTGTAGTCCAACAACATCTGGGGACCCACAGGTTGAGAACCACTGACTTAGTCACAAGGCTATCAGCAGCTGGGGGTGCAAGCAAACATGGTCAGTGGACTGCTTGGAGGAGAGCTTTCATGCAGGGCCAGGAGATGCTTGGCAAGTTGTAAAGCTAAAACTCTGGGACAAGAAGTATCACTTTTATATCTTGCTTCTCATTCTACATGAATGACTGAGGGCCACTAGGGATTGTAGCTCTGGGAGGGGAAAAGGGGGTCTCCTTACAACTCTCAGACCCTTAACAAACTACTGCTCCCAGGAGACTTTGGGGAAAGCCATGACTACTATTAGTACTATAAATATACTGTATGTTGCAAATGTTTTATACATTTTTCTCAGTGTATAAAAGCAACTTTTTCTTTTCACTGTGACCCATGTCAAGTGAACAGAATGGGATCTTAGTAATTACTGAACTTTCTTTTTTTAAAAAATAAATAAATAAATCAGCAGTTAAGGACACTTGAGTAATTTGCAAAACATGAATTAATTTGAATATCATTAATTTGACCTGAACTTGGAGTTTCAAAAGCAATTAATGCTCTTGGGATGCCAAATGCAAGGCTCGTGTAGGGCACTGAGATCCACTCTTGACAAAAAGATTCATGGCTAAGGTTGACAGCTTCTGACTCAAAGATGACCTCTGCCTTAAATAGTTGCATGGCAGTGGGAAAGAAAGGCTTCCATAATGACAGCGCAGCAGTGACAACAGAAGCTGTACCTGTCAAACTTCTTCTGGCCATGTAATTTTTAAAAATAGCCCCCAAACATCCTATAAAGGCACATGTCAGGACACCAATCTAGAAAAAACACTTGCCAATGGCCAATTCCAGTTCTCTAGATCAGATATAACCTGAATGCAGAGGTTATAACTGAATGAAGCATGACTTCATTGAGTATATGTTTCCATGTGTTTATTCCGCACTTAATATTTATAATGCCACAGTCTAGCTCTCAGGACAAATTTCATACTGATACAGATCCATATTCCCATTGTGCTGCTCAACTGGGGCCCACAGAACTGTTGTGAATGTAGGTACACATTCCCATTTGGGCTAATGGATTTCAACCAGTTTAGAGCCCAGGCCTTCCCCTCCTCTAACATCTCTTCCTTTTTCCTTTGATTAAATAATTCACACAAAGAAATGAATGTCTGTGATAGGATTGTGCAGAAAAGGTCTAATAACAGAAAAATGAGAATGGATTCCTGTATCCCAACACAAGGTATCTTGATGGCACTGAAAATATAATGTTTATAGGTAAGAGGCCCTTGTCTCTTAGTGTCCACTTTCAGTCAATCAAAGCCCATAGGGCAAGGTAGCACCCATGGTGGTGAACAGAAGGCACACAGAGAGAAACCAGAGGCAGCAGACAGTGATGACACAATGTCAAAGGCCTGGGCTAGATGTGGTAGAGATCCAATAGTCAAGGAAGGGTCCATACATGATAAGGCAGATATTCTCAAGCACGTATTTTGTTCTAAAGCTCCCATAGAAGAGCTGCACCTTCTATAGCAGTAAATGTGCTAAAGACCAATTTAAGCTACGTCCCTTTGATGAAGAATGGATCTTTTGGAAAGTTGTGTTCCTGCCTGGAGTCTAGAACATTTTCAGAATTTTGTTTTCTCTCAGAAGTGCTTCTACTATCTCAGCAGGTCCCACCCTACCATTAGGCCGAGTGAGGTGGCCACCTTATGCACCAACTGATGGAAGGCAAAGAACAGTAGGGGGGGGGAGTTGGAGGATACAGATTAGAAGTTGACAATGGTGCAATTTGGAGAGAGACTATCCATAGCACTGGAAACACTTATTTATTTGTGTATTTATCCTGCCTTTATTCCATCATGGAACCCAAGGTGGAAAAGGATTGTCTTTCATCCATGCACTGACCAGATCCAAAGCTGCTATCCAAACCCTTCGTGTGTGCTCAGACCAAATGGGGAACATCGTGTATGGGGGGGGTATGATGTGGTAACACACACATAAAGCCACTCTGAGGCGGTTTCCATAGGCTGAGTGATTTCACATTTGCCAAAGAAAGATAATTTAAAATAAAAGGCTAGACTGCCACAGATTTCATAGTCAACCTTCTTATTATGCACCAAATGCAAGACTGCAGCTTTTATTAGCATAGCATCTGAGGGTATCTGCCAATAGAATATGAACTGTCAAGAGATTAGAATGCTATTTTTATAATCAAGCTTCTTTCACATTCTGTTGAAGCGCCACTATGCTGGCATGAGCTCAGGGGATTGAGCCTTGGCCTAGCAACTGTTGCATGGCTAATTACATGGGACACAATGGGCCGTCACTAACGTGCTAATAAATAATTGGAGTCAAAATTAAATTCACCCATGTATGAATTGTTACAGTGAAGACAAGACCTCATTAGGCTATGAACCAAAATGGGTAACGCAGAGAAGTTAAAACAGATCTGTGATCATGCATTGCATTTAATTACATTTCTTTTTACTAACTATGCTGCATTATTATATTTGCTTTGGATTTGGCAAACAGATTAAAAATAAGTGGCAGATTTTGTGATATTAAACATATGGTAAATGTTTCCTGGCATTTAATAGCTGTCTACATTAATTTGCATCCAGTGAGTGAAAGTCAGCATGGGAAGAGGAACATCACAAGTTATTGCTCACCACTTCAATAACTATATTATGATGGAAAACCCAGATACTATAGCTTAGTTGGTAGAGCATGAGACTCTTGATATCAGCGGCCTGAGTCTGAGCCTCACATCGGGCAAAAGATTCTTGCATTGTAGAAGTTGGACTAGATGATCCTCGTGGTCCCTTCCAACTCTACAATTCTGTGACCAACACACAATGTTCATGTTCAGGAGTCATGCTAAACTATATTTTAGTGTGCCAAAAATGAGCCTAGGCAATCCCTGGTCCTTCCCCTTTTCCTGAATGTCTGCAAGGAAAGTTTTGTGTCTATTTTTGTTTAACCATTGTTTGTTGCCCAATCCAAACCCGCAAACTGTGGTTAATGTTAACTCTTGTTTATCTGAAGCAAGCCAACTTGAAACCATGCCTCTGAAGACAACTCCGGAACTGCAATTAGTGTAGAATCTAGCTGCCCGGATGTTAATTGGAGCACATGGATGAGAATGCATAACACCAATGTTATACAATCTGCAATCATTACCTATTTGCTTCCTGAATTAATTTTAAATGCTGGTTCTAAATGGCTTTGAACCAGAATACCTTTAAGGAGTGCCTCCTCCCATAGGAATCTGCTCAGTTCTCAGAGTCTAATTCAAGGGTTAACCAAGGCAGTGCCCGGGGGAACCACCATGCCTGCAAGGACCTCCTATGGCACTCAGTATATATCCCACTCCAAAATCCATTATGCACCAGAAACTGTTCACTCTTCCAGCTCAATTCCTGTTTGCACTGGCTTGACCTTTCCTGCACTGAGCATGGGCCCTCAGACATGCCACCATTTCATTTGTTACCAAGATAGGACACCCACTTTCCCTTCACTTCTGAACAGAGGACAGGTGCAAAGAGATTCTCTCTGTGAGTGCAGATGTAGTGGTTGATGTAGGTTCCTGTATTTCATTGATTGGGATGGCAAATGTGTCCCAACACCATTGATGGTGACTCCTAGTTTAATTCTCAGTCTCTGCTCCAAGTTCCCCTGTATGGTGGATAGGCATGAAAGACAGAGCCTTTTCAGTTGTGGTGCCAAGATGCTGGAACAGCTCTGTTAAAGATAGAAATGTACCTGGCTTCCTGGCTGCTCACCTTTCAGCAGATAACCAAGAAATGCATTGTTTCCAGCTGCCATTTTTAGCTGTGGTCCTTTAAAATGGATTTCAGTGGCTGATGTTGGAACCATTTTTAAAAACCTTTATAGTGTTTTCATATAATGCTAACTTGAAAATTCAGGATATATTAAAAATTGTGCATGTTTTCTGCCCTAAATATTTTTATAGGAAAGCAAGGAAAGAATTCTGAAGATCAAATATTTTATTTCATCTGTTTGAAAACATTTGAGCAGTAACTCTTTTCTTTATGCTTTATCTCTTTGTCGTTGTTACACAGAAAATAGCATACCATTTTACACGGTGAAGTGAATTTACTGATTTACCTGCAGCAGCACTAAATCATAGCTGAATCAATAGATCTACCTATCAAGAAAAATTACTAGGGCCCGCTTATTACTGCAAGCTTAGAAATATCACTCTAAGCCGTTCCTTTCCCACTGATATGCACCATTATTTTTGTATTTCCTTGCTTCAATATGAAATAATATCTCAGGTGATCAGCAGCTTCCTTCACTACAGTCTCATGGGTTTCACTATCAATAAGCCAAGCTATTTCTCCCTCACATTTGAAAAGAGTTCTGACACATCTTCACATCATTTGCTTTAGTCTGACATGCAATCCTGTAGACTGAAAAACATTTTCCTCCTATATGAAATAGACAGACAGAAGAAACCAGTGCTGGAATATATCAGCATTTCCTAACATTCTGACCCACCATTCTGCTGTATATTCAACCTTCAATATTCCACACTGCCCAGACTACAGAACACAATGTGTCAGAAACACATTTGGTTATCTTTGACTTCCCAAGTCAGTTGGTCGGATTAATATTTGAATATTAGTTATGGAAAGTTGTGCTCTGTTTTCAGAGTTTAGTCTGCATGTAATGCAAAATTGCTCCAAATTTGTGCACATCTTTCCTTAAACCACAAAGCATGTATCATAATAAAGTGATTAATAACAGTGACTTCTCCAGGTTCGAGTCAGAAGTCTAATTTTATTTATTTATTAATTTGTGGGAAAGTAGGAGTGGCACAGGCAAAGAGTACTTTTCCAGCTTGAAATCGCAATCTGAGCTGAAGAAGAACTATCAGGGCTGTAATGCACACCATGGCTTGAGGATAAGCTAGACATAGATTCCCCCCCACCCTTGGAAAAAGCATGAGTCATAAAACATTCACTGGATGTGACAAAGTAAAAGAACCACTGTAAGTCTTCCCAAAGAGCTCCACATTCCCTTATAAACAAGCCAAGTGTAACTATTCAATAATGGGATCTTTATAAAAGTCCATCACCAATTTCATTATGGGCCAAGAACAATCAGGTCAGCTCAACTATTTCTTTTGAAGTTATTTATAAATGATACACTGAGTTGTTGCTGGCAAAGTTAGTGGAAAATGTAAGATGATGTAAGATTCATGAGCTTCTAATATTTTGAGCACCAAGGAATATGATAAATCTTTAATGCTTGAGAGCACAGATTTGCAATAACATTGGATTTCTTGAACAATGAATCAAAATCCTGGGCACTGTCTACCATTCACCTTTTGTCTAAAATTCCTATTGAAAACAGTGGATTTTTCCTCTTTCAGTTATTGGGCCCTCTTAGTTTCTTCTCTGACAACTCTCAATCTAATCAACCTCACAGAGTTGTTGCGGGGATAAAGTAGGGGGCTGAACCCGGTGCACCAGGCTGAACTCCTTGTAAGAAGAGTAGAGCACAACAATGAATGGCTTCCAGAAAATGGCTGGCTCCATTCAAATATGAATGGAGAAATGAATGAATGGAGTCACCTGCATTGCTAATATCCATTTTTATAGTTCTTCTGGCACATATGGTGTTTAGATAAATGTTTATGGTGCTTGGATCAATGGTATATTCGTGCAGATCTGTCCCCTGATCCACAGTAGCTTACTGGTTCGATGGTTATCTTCCTACATCTCGCTACCCAATGATTGGTGACCATTCTGTGATTCTCCATCTCATCTGTTACAGCAGGTGTACAGAGATCGAATTAAAAATATTTGACAGGATGAAATAATTCAAGCTTGGCATAAATTTTATGAATTTTACCTAAAGTTGGCCTGGAATAAAATATACCATTTAGAAAACGCTTGGTATATGCAAATCAGGTTTTTCAGATTTGATATGAAAGCAAGGCAACTGATGTTGTCTCAGTAAGTTAAGTTCAATCGAGTATAATTAAGTACAATTGGATATACTTTGGCTTTTAATTATCCTTGGACTTCTTGAGGGGGTGGGATATTTCAATCTTGCCTTTTAAAAATATGATTGCATTTTATAGTTTTCTGTTTTGTTTTGTTTTTGGTTTATGCTGGTTTTGATGTATGTGTTTGTTTATTTTTCTCTGTAAGTTGCTGTGAGTTTTAGTAAGAAAAACACCAACTAACTAATAAGTTTAAGAAATAAATAAAAAGTGCAAATCAAGTACCACCACCACCTGGTATCTATGATGTAAAAATAAGACCCAGACAGTCAGATGCATAGAGTTCAAAAGATGAAAATCCAGTGCCAAGAAAGATTATTGCACAAGGAGTTGTTGCTGGCAAAGATGACCTTTTCTTAGTGTTTTCAGATGTGGGCTGACCAGATTGGATCTTTATGTTCTTTGTAGAGATAATTCATGCATCCCAAAGAGCAGCCATTGTTTTTGAAATATCAACAGCTCAAGTTGTGGTTTGTATTGTTGCACAAAAACACTAATCAACACCATATTATCAATTATTATCGCAGTGTATGAGTCATTCAAGCAAACCATTCGATTCCTTAGCACCATGTGGTGAATGCCAGCAATACTTGGAAATACTGTATTTGCAGCAGCAGTATTCAATTTAAATTGACCTCTTTAAGCACCCTTATGTAGGAAATAGCACTAAGATGACCCTCCCTTACGTGCAGCCATTTTTTATTAATTCTGTTCATTTGAGGACAGCTGGGGCCCTTCCATTGTGAGAAGAGACAGTGGAGGATTCTAGTTATTCCTTTGCCACTTGGAAGCAGTGGCAAAACTGTAATCACCAAGCTGGAAGTGGTTGCAATGTCCTCCTACACAATGCCCCAATGGAAATGGCAGCATGTCCTGGCCAGTGGGGGCATATACCTTTCTCCCCCCACAATGCCCCTGGTGCTACACGATGATGCAGCATTGCTCCCACTGGACCACAGGACATTGTTATGCTGCCAAACTGCTCCTTGTAGCCCTGTTGCTTTTGAAGCAGTGTCAAAGCATTGTTGTTGTCCAAAGGAAAGGAAATGGAACCCTTTGGCCATAACCGCTCATAATGGAAAGCCCCCCCATCTCTGAAAATGAATAGATTTTGCCATGCCCATGAAAAGATGGACATTCCTGTCATTTAAAGTCTACTCAGTATTGATCCAGAGTAGATTCCAGTGTATAGTTAGCAGAGTAAAAACTTAAACACGTTGCAGGATTCCCCCCCAAATTAGACCAGAGGCAATTGTATTTCATCCAGCAGAGCTTTACCTCTACTGAAGGCAAATGAGAATAATGGTCACAAATACATTCAGGACTGGCACTGTCCATAAGAAATCCAGTTGCAGCAGACTTAACTTAAACTTACAATAACTTATAATAAGACTAAAGCTTAACCCTACATACAGAATACCACACCAGAAGGGGGCGGGGAGATAGAAAGAGAGCGCGTGAAACCCAGGCTCCTTCTGGCCTCACTGTTATAATCAGCATGACCTTGACAGAAAGAGATAACAGAACCAGTTTAAACCAGCTGTATTCAGTTTCTCTGAAGGAATAGCCCAAACATCATGAACCTTCTGCTTGTTTCTTTCACACAGAGAAACTTCCAGAAGCTTCTTGAATTAAGCAGAATAGGAAAAATCTCTACACATCAGATTAATACTTTCTGTACAAAGAAATGTAAACTGACAATTCCTTCCTTGCCCTTTTTGGCCTGCCCCATGACGTTTTTGAAAAAGAAAAAGTGGGGGGGGGATGCTTTGGCCTGGCACAAGACCAATCTTCCCAGGTTTGCCAACATTTTTGCTACAGAGGTTTGCCAGAGACAGCCGCTGAGAGAGCATAAGCACAAGTGGAGAAAAAGAGTTTAAGGCAAACCTTTCCCTCTCACTACAAGACCTTTTCCCTTTCCAAGCCAGGTTGTGTACCTGTCGGAAGTAAATGAAATGGTCCTCATCTTGAGCACTGAAATAAGATACAAACATGAAGGTGGGCAGCATTTTCTTCATCTGCTCCTACGCCTGTGCTAGAAAGAAATACGCAAGGCTGGCACCACGTAACAATTATCATAAAACGTATGCATGCTGGCCTCTTATTCTGACAATGCAGTACAAGTTGACATTTCCAATTTTAAGGAAAGCTAAGAGAACCTTATCCTTCATTAACAAGGACAGAGCTTCCCACTCTTTCCTCCGTGCAAACCAGAAACCCCAAAGCCTCATATAAACAATATTTCATGACATTCAGAAACTTTGAAATGTACCTATTTAGCAGTGATCCATTTTTTAGGAAGCCTGTCCAGTTTAATGAGAGTGGTAGTGGTGCTTAGCCTACTAAATAAAAGCAATTGCCACTCAAAGCTTTCATAAGTTATTTGAAGTCTCCGAACTCACTTGTCAAAAGCAGGGAACAAGACCATCTGACGGGTGCTTAACATAGCTCATGCAACGTCTGGGGTGATGTCTTTAGATTTAAATGGGATTCTTTCTTTATACAAAGCATGGGCATCTATGATTTAGAAAGGAAAAAGGAAAGAAATGGGCCAATGAGGAAGAAGAAAAGGAAACCATTTTTTTCTGTTTCTCTCATTCTCCCTCTTCCATATCTGCCATATCCGCATACAGACAGAATTAGGCCTTCCTGAATGCTTCTTACTAAAAGCTATTACATAATAACTCATTTGAACTGGTAAGGCTCACAATGACAAGGCATCCTCTGCAAAGTTAATAAAATGAATGTCTCTGTGACTGAAGAAATGCAGCTGTGCTAATATTTAGGTATTTAAAATGTTTATATATCACCCTTCATCCTATTTAGGATGTTAGGATCAATTCCATCCCCATAGAAATAATAGTAAGGCAACATGTAAGATACTTCAAATAATTAAACTTTAAAACCTTGAAGTGCCTGGGTGAATATGGAATAACATTTTTGTCAGGCACCCAAAAAGACTTGTAGCACAGGCACCAGATGCGCCTCTTTGGAGCCCCTTAACCAGGGTACAACTGCCAAAAACCCCATTAATTTTGTTGGGAACTAGTGTAAATAGAATAAAGAATGTATCTGGAGAAAGGCCTTGACATAAAATCTCAATATCATTATTTGTTGACCTCATGAAACCATGAGCCATATGTGCAGAATCAATGCTGACAGTAAGTGAATGCAATGAGAAAACTCTAGTGTAATAACAAACTGTTATAAACTATGGGTGGTATCCAACAAAGTAGATCTCCTAGTGCAAAGATTTTCAGCTGCACAACAGAACTTTCCCTCCCTCTCCCCTCTCCCCATGTGCATTCTCCCCAATCTGGTCTGGATTGTCCTCAACCCTCTAAGTTAAATTTGAGGAGGGTACAAGAGGTGCACAGGAAGAGGAATGGAATGGGAAGTTCTGTTGTGCAATGTTAACTACCACGGAAGACAGAACAGAACCCTGGGGAATCCCACAGGCCAATGACAAAGGCATCAAACAGAAGTTCTCCAGCACCACTTTCTGGGTTCATTCCTCCAGGAAGGAACAGAGCCACTGTAAAGCAGTGTCTCCAAGTTCCATCCCAGCAAGGCTGCCCAGAAGGATATCATGGCTGATAGTATCAAAAGCAACTCAGAGGTGCAGCAGAACCTACAGGGACACACTTCTCCTATCCAGTTTCCAGCGTACATCATCCACCAAGGTGACTAATTCTGCCTCCATCCCAAATGGATTTAGATACTCAATCTTTTCCAGTAACCTCTGGAGCTGAGATGCCACCACACACACCAGTACATTGTCCAAAAATTGGTTGGCAGAGAAAATTGTTTAGAGTGGTCTAAATTATTTTCACGTGGGCCAGAGTATGAAACACTCCTGACCTCTGGTTCGCTGGACAGCTCCTTGTTGATGCAATGGAGGCCAAAGAGCTTTTTAATTTTTTTGCTGCCTCCACTGCCACAGAATAGGGCTTCAAACATACTGTATTCCAGCCTGTGTTCAGTCAGACTCATACTGTTTTCCAGCAAGTTGCTGTCTTACATGTTTCATTATCACCAGCTCTCCGGAGAACTAGGGGACTGGTTTAGCTCCACTTTGTGAGAGGGGATGTTCAAGAGCTAGCATATCCACCATCCTGGTGATTGCTCCAATCCAGAGGTCCCTGGCCCATGTGTGGAAGGGAGATCAGGCCAATCAGAGCACCCCACTCTGCCCTTCCCTTCCCACAAACTTTCCTGCTGCCACCAATCCAAAGTCTTTATTTTTCCCTGACTGCCTCTACCAAACAACCTAAGCACCTTGGACTGCCTAGGGAATGTAGGGTTTGGCTGTATTATAGAAGACAAGGATTTATGTACCAAGTTTAAAAGTTTACTAGGAGAAGATTATTCTTAGGTAAAAGATCTTGCCATCTGAAAAGGCACATGCACACACACAGGGCCGGATTTAGATGAAGAGAGGCCCTAGGCTACTCCACTTGTGAGGCCCCTCCCCATCCCCCACCCTCACAACTAGGAGAAAATGGAAGAGTGTTATAAACAAAATTGAGTGAAGCCAAGAATGATGACGGGTATTTAAAATTCTACAATTCACAATTTCTTTTCTAAAGGACATAAGATATTATTGTTAAATACCATGGTGATTTTAAATTCAAGTTGCGCCCCACTGCTTAAAATTGGGCCCACTGGCTAGCCCTGAGTCTAATGAGTTGCCCTGCCCTTGCATGAAATCTTGGCTTCACAATTTTTGGAGAGGCGAGACTGCGGCACTGGGAAGAGGGCAGGCTGGTGAGGCCCCCTAGATTTAGAGGCCTGAGTTGCCCTGCCCTCACATGAAGTGTTGGGTTTGCAATTTTGGGAGAGGGGACACTGCCCGCTGGGCAGCGGGAGGGCTGGTGAGGCCCCCTGGATTTAGAGGCCCTATGCTTCAGCCTACTTAGCCTATACATAAATCCGACACTGCACACACAACAATCCCAAAGGAACATTTGCGTACAGAAATAAAGCAGGTTAAACACATCTAGCTAGTCCTAGTGAATACTGATTCCTATCAGCTAAGATTCTGTTAAGCAAGTCTTACAGTTAGAGTTCTTGAGATCTTAAGACAGTTTCCAGTGATGGTCTTCTTTCTCTTATCTCATTATTTTCTAACACATTGGCTGGTTACCTGCTCTCAGACCACCTTGTACGAATTCCATACATTATCTAGGGAATCCAGCAATCTGTGGATTCCTGAGTGGACACCCAAGTCAATCCTCATGTTGGTCGGGAGGGAGCCGGTGTTTGTCCACAGACAGCTTTCCAGGTCATGTGGCCAGCATGACTAAACCGCTTCTGGTGCAATGGAACACCGTAACGGAAACCAGAGCACACGAAAATGCCGTTTACCTTCCCGCCACAGTGGTACATATTTATCTACTTGCACTGGTGTGTTTTCAAACTGCTAGGTTGGCAGGAGCTAGGACAGAGCAATGGGAGCTCACCCCATCTCAGGGATTCGAACCACTAACCTTGTGATTGGCAAGCCCAGGAGGCTCAGTGGTTTAGATCACAGCACCACCTGCGTCCTGTAAGGAATAAAAGGCTGGTTCAGATGAAATATGGCATGTTCTCCACAACTAAGAAATTGGGAAACAGTTTGTTCCATTAGTTTGCTGGGAATCAGAAAAGGAAAACAAATAGTGGATGCTGTGTTATTCTGCATTTAAATACTAGAAACGGTACAGCTAGCTTTCCTAATTTGGTCTGAGAAGAGACATGCATAAAAAAGACTTTATATGCAAATTGGAAATTAGACAAGGTAAAAAAATGTATAGCAAAGTTTTTGACAGAACTGCTTAGCATTGCAGAAGTGCTCTCACCTCCTTCTTTATCCCATTTTGGCATTTCACACGCAGAGGCAAATTAGAGACACCCTTTGACATTTCTGTCTGTTTCATCTCCACACAAGTGATATCAGTCAAATAAAAAGAGGGAAAATGGCAACTAGCTTCTTGTGTGTTGATAGAAAGCCATTAGTGACTTTCCACAGAAAACTTGGATTGGGAAGCAGACATGAATCTCTGAGGTAAAGCCCTTCCAAAGTGACCCTAAGTGAATACCACCTTCCAAGCTATTCAAAATATTCAGAGCTATTAAAAAACAAAAAACCATACACAGTTGCCTAGACTAAGGGTGACATCCACTTGTAGCAGCCTTGTGCAGGACCCAGAAGAGAGTCTTTTCTGTAGTGGCACCCTACTATAGAATTCCATCTCCTTGGAACATGAACGGTCCCACGAAGACTCATGTATTTTCTGAAGCCTTTTGAAAGATGAAACTTGATTTATTTTTGCCTGGATCATCCCAGATATGTATGTATGTATTATTATTGGAATGAAACTGCCCACTATGTTTTAATTGCATTGTATGATGTTTTAGTGATGTTCTTATGTGGAAACTGCTTTGAGATTATTCTGATAAAAACTAGTATATAAAAGTCTCAAATAAATAAATGAAATAAATAGATCTTTCAGAGTAGGTATCCAAACTAAAGTAAGTCAATTGCACATATGATTCTTTGTCTTCTCTCCTTCTGTTTCAGGCACAAATAATCATAGTAGATGTCAATATGAAAAGTACAGACCCTCCAAGTGTCCCTATTTTCCAAGGACGTCCCTGATTTAGAGAAGCCACCCCGGTTTCCGATTTGATACTGGAATATCCAACTTTCCCTTAGGATGTTCCTATTTTCATTGGATAAATGTTGGAGTCTTTGGAATTATCTGACTCCCCAAGCCATCGGAAGGTAATGCTATATAGGGAAGTGGTTTTTTTTTAATGGTTAGTGTTTTATTTTGTTTTTATATATGCTGGAAGCTGCCAAGAGTGGCTGGGGCAACCCAGTAAGATGGGTATAAATAGTAAAATCATCATTATGGAATGGGACATCCCTATTTTCATTGGAGAAATGTCAGAGGGCATGCAAGTAGAGGTATTTCAAGTGTATCATTGAGGCTTGCAGTATGAAATTATTCAAGGCTTGGGCAGAAAACCAACCAAAAAGTCACGACTGTAAGACACACAGAGAGAAATATTCCATGTGCTTGGAATATGACTTGGGTTCAGGCTCAGCATGTTTTGAGATGAATCCTTCTTCAGAGGTGCATTTCTAGCTATATCCCAATGTGTGGAATATTGTCGCGACTGCTGTACTGTATCCCATGTATCCAGTGAGAACCACCGCTAAAAACATGCCCCTGTGGAAGGATTTCCAAGGGCTTGGAATAAATATCACTCTGAGCACTTGGAATTTTCTCCCTCCCTCTTAATTTCTCATTCAAGGCCTGAATAAGGAATGATGTTTCAGGCCTACACTATTAGATTGCTCCCTGCTTCCTTAATTTTTTTTTATTGGCAAGGATTTATTAATACATGTTGGTGTTAATAAACTAATCCCAAAACCTTTAATTGATAATTAAAGTTTTACTTGATCGGTAATGGCAAACTTTAATCGCAGGTTGAGACTAAAAGGCATGTTTGTTTATATTTTAAGCCAGTTTGGCTGTGCCGTATTACTCTTAATGGGGAAGAAAAAATAAACTCTTAAAAGACAAGCACCTCTTGCTGCAACAAGAGTCAGCTTTGCTTGATTAAATTTAAATTATCTTTCAGTTAAGAGCTCAAAAAGGCACATCATCCAAGTGTGCTGATATGCAGAGGGGTTTAAAAGGAAGGTGATAAAGCAATGAAAGCAAATCTTGAATCATGCACACATCAAGCTCTTCTTCTCTTAGGGAAGCTCAGAGGATGATAGAAAGGGAGAGGGTGTGAATGGAGTAGGCCAGGGATGTCCAACTCCCAAGAGAGTGTGATCTATTCACAGAATAAAAAACTGGCAGTGATCTACCCCTTTCTGGTAGGAAAATCCCATTTTTTAAGGGAGAAACGACCCATTTTGGGGAACATGTCAAAATTTAGTGAAGGGGGAAAGTCGCTAACAAAAGTATTGCTAAGGAAACAGTCTGCCTCACAGCGAAAGCTCCGTGTTAGGTTCCAGCGACCGTGTGGAAATGGAGGAGGGGGCAAGGGGCTGGGGCTGGATGTTCTTGCCACCACAAAGGAAAGGGAGCCCGCGATTGACCACGATTGACCAGAACCTCCCAGGGATCGACTGGTAGATCCCGATCGACCTGTTGGACACCCCTGGAGTAGGGAATTGGATTCAGGTCTCATTTGAAGCCACATATATCAAACCTGCCCTTTTCAAAACTATATGTGAACCAAAATACAACCTATCCTTTGAAATTTGTACTGTGCAGTTAGTCAACTAAACAATGTATTTTTGAAAATTCCTACATTAAGGGGAAAGCGTGCTGAAAAATGAATATATTGGTAGAGTTAACACAAAAAATGCATTACATTGGGATAAACTGCTTACAAAAATGTGTACATCCGTCAATACTGCATATTAAAATGTGTTTATTAGGAGAAATTAACACTAAAATGCTGATGAATTTCCATTAGATTTTTTAAAAAAGAAATTGTTGCAAAATGTGGTGAACTGAATTTAAGAATGGGAAAATCAGAAACTGAGAGAACCAAAATTGGCAGATCCTTCCATCCCTTGCAGAAGGTATTTTCATTTGTGATTCCTCATCTGCTCAGTGTTGTCCCCAGTGACATCTGCTTGGTGCTTTTGCTGATATCTTTTCAGCACGTGCTGAAAATTTACCCTTCCCCGCACAACTTTTTATGGACTAGGATAATGCTGCTTTTGTTGTTAGTGTGAGGCCCAAGCTTTTTGTGGTTCTTGGGTTTCTCTTATTATTTTTAATTGCATGTGTTTTTGAAGTGATATGTTAATGTTATAATGTAGTTTACTGGTGCTTATGTTTTGAAATATGTTGTAAGTTGCTTAGAGATGCTTGCATAGCAAAGAACAATCTAGGCTAGGAATTAAAGAAAATGTTGAAAATCCCAGTTGTTAAAAAAACAGAGGTATATCTCCTAGGCTTGATAGGAAAAGATATACTGCAAGTAAAAAAAAGAATCTTTCTCTATGCAGCTACAGCAGCCAGAGTAGTTGTCAGGGAACTGCCATCAGTGCCGGAGGGAGAGAGCAAAACCCAGAGGGATTCCGGAGAGCGTCCCGGGATTGGGAGAGGCAGCCCATCTTCTGGGGAAGAGAATCAGCGTAGCACCAGTGGAGAAGGGGGGCAGATGGGGGAAGCGGCGAGGCGGTCCCATGACTCCTTGCCGGGGACCAGCGGGGAGAGTTGGGGTCCTCCGCTGCCTACGCCCTCCTTGCACAGAAGGCTTTCACACAGAGAGAGTAGGAGGAGACTAAGCGTCAAAGAGCTTCTTTGCTGGAAGAAGTTTAAGAAACGCCCACTGACGGATTCTGCCAGCGATTGAGACAGCCACGGGTGAGTGGCTGTCCTGACAGAAAAGGTTCACTCAGGCAATCCAGCCAGGTGTTTGCACCGGCTTATGCATGAGCAACCCCTAGAACCATTACAGTAGTGATTGCTTCTAAATGGAAATCTCAAATCTTGCCCTCAAAAGAGGAGTGGATATGCAAATTAAATGAATATTTAGAACTGGCAAAGCTAACATCAGTTATAAGATATCAGTCAAATCAAAAATTTAAAGAGGGATGGAAATGTTTTGAAGATTATATGTTAAAGTATTGTTCTCAGAAAGATATGCTAATATGCTTAGAATAAAAATGTAAAGCATATGTATGGATTGGAACAAATAACGATACATTTGGAGAATGCAAGGATAAATGTGGAGATAGAGATTTAAAGAGGTCGAATTGTGGTGGAGGGAAGCTGCGGGTGGGTGGAGGAAGTACTACACAACAAGTATGTTTGTTTTCAATGTTTTTGAACTGTGTTCTTTTCTTCTCAATTTCATTTTTTCCTTTTTGTTGATGTTCTGTTCGCTGTACTATTTTAAAAAAAGAAGAAGAACGATCTAGACTAATGATGATGATGATAATCAGGGCTTTTCCCCCCAGCAGAAATCACCGGAACTTAGTTCTGGCACCTCTCAGGTGGCGCACCATTGCCATGATAAGAGAACAAGGAAAGTGTTCATGCTGAACCCATGCCAATCTGTGGGCAGACTAGAACCCACCCAGGCAATTTTCCCAGGTCGCAGACATGGCTGTGGCCTGATCACAATGCTGCTGACCACGGAAGGTAAGCAGATTTGTGGAATTTGTCATTTTAAGACTCTTATCCTGATCATACTTACTTGGAAGTCAATGCAACTGATTTTCATGCAATTGATTTCCACATTTATGTGAATAAGTCCCTTGAGGTTCAAAGTTTGCTATAGGACTGAAGCTTTTGCATGAATGAGGACAATAAAACCACAGACCCAGTCTGAAAAACTCAAAACAAAATGTGCACCCTCTTGCTCGTCATATCTGACAAAGAAAAGATGAGTGGCATTAAAAAAAAAAGCCAAATCAAATTGATTTTGGTGGAAAACGTCCTGTACTTTAGCACTGAAGTGTTTATTGGCAGAGAGGCAAATATGCTTCTACACTATTTTCATTTTCCCAGAGCACAACTTAATTAATGCTGTCATCTAGCTGAGGGAAACAGACTCCCACCAGAACAGTCCTCCCACGCCAGAAGATCAATGGACCCCTGCAAGGTACAACAGAAAGAAATTAGAACGTGCATCAAATTTGTGAAGCTGATAAAGAAAACACATTTGCCCTTCATGTATTTTTAAAGAGGCTCTTTTTCATTATTCCTTATAAATGACTGTTCAGTAAAAGCTACAAGACTATGTGGAAATAAGCGTTACTCCTTCGCAAATTGCCAAGTTTTCTCTAGCTTTGCACCGAGGCTCGTATGAACCTCTCTTCTGACGATTCTTTACATTTTCTTTCATTCTTAACTCAAACAGTTTCTGGGCTGCTTCTTCCATAGGATCAAAATGAGAAACAATGGGAAACAAATAAAACAACATGCAAAACTGTAGAATAAAACACAGGCCCAAGTCATTCTGAATCTGTTCACTATTGAGAAGTCAACACTGACATCAACCGGAACTTATAACATCTTTCATTTTTGTTCTGGAAAAAAACCCAAACTATCTTCAATGAGGCATGTATAGTTTAAATGCTCTATGCCACTGATCTCCAACTGATGGGTTGCAATCTGATCCAATCTGTGTTAAAAGAAATGGGTTAAAAGTGGTTCTTGGGTCTGAAAAAGTTGAAGATACCTGCTCTACGTGAATATGTGACACGTAGAAGAATGTGTAGAACATGGGTAGGCAAACTAAGGCCCGGGGGCCAGATCTGGCCCAATCGCCTTCTAAATCTGGCCTGCAGACGTCCAGGAGTCAGCATGTTTTTACATGAGTAGAATGTGTGCTTTTATTTGAAATGCATCTCTGGGTTATTTGTGGGGCATAGGAATTTATTCTTTTCCTTTTCCCCAAAAATATAGTCCAGCCCCCCACAAGGTCTGAGGAACAGTGGACCAGCCCCCTGCTGAAAAAGTTTGCTGACCCCTGGTGTAGAAGAAGGATTGACAGCATGGGAGTGTGATGGAATGCTGAGTGGCATTAGAGACAGACAGTGGTATCTGGCTAAAATTTGGCAAATCTGTCCGTTTTAGTTTCGGTTTTTCATTTTTCCAGTCATGAGTTCAGTTCTCCACATTTGCACATCAGTTTACCAAGTCCTTGTTAAAATTTCCCAGCATTTTAGAGCAAATTTCTCTTAACAGACACCTTTAATGCAATTTTGCCAATATATACAATTCAAAGCATTTCCCCTAATATAATGCGTTTTTGTCTCCTGTTTTCAGTGAGATATGCATTTTTATGCACATTTTTACTAGCACATGCATTTTTGCACACATTACTTAGCTGAAGAACTACACTGAAAAGATCCGAGAAATGTGAATTTAGAAGGATGATTGTTTTTTGGTTTGTGTATTGTTTCAGGAAGTGCAGATCAGGTAGATTCACCTTTAAATGTGAACGAAACTGAATTCCTCCTACATCCCAACATCTAAGAACAGACTATCAGAATCAGTGGACTTCATCTCAGTGTGTGGCTGTGCATCCTGGAAGACCTTTTCCCTGCCTTTCGGGCCTTTTTCTACCTGTTCTGGGAAGAAGGGAAGGACTGACTCCAGCTACAAAAGCTGAGGCTGTGAACTGGGGTGGAGTGTTGTTTAGAGGTTTTTGTTGTGGGGTGGGGGGTTGTTGCTGTTATTTATATATTTTTGTATTTTAGATCTTATGATTTATGTGGAATTTGGTTGTGCATTTTTGATGTTTTGTTTATTATTTATGACTACTTTTGTTATGTATGTACCGTAACTAGGACATTTTTACATGTTGTAAGCATGAGTGAAGAAAGGACAGAGAATGTATAGAAAGAATGCTAGATTAATCTTGCCAGCCTCTTTAAATTTCATGGAACATAGGAGAACATGCAGATTCTGCACCTCCTATCATTCTCTCTGCTCATTCACTTCTCCCTCTCAACTCATGTCCAAAGCTCTCGTTTTCAAAAGCATTTTTTGAATTGAAATCAACTCCGTAGTAGTGCATCTTTCACCAAGTATATCAGGTTAGAAACCCTCTTCTTCAAACCCTCTTCTTCAAAGCAGCATTCCTTGAGCTACAAGTGCTACTTTGTTCACACCTTAATGCAGATACTACAAGAACTGGGTATCTCCTCATCCCTAAATGTGATGCTTTTGTGCCTAGCTGAAATTCAAATGACCTACTCTTACATGCAATGTGGACCTTGGGTATATATGTATTTATTTTAAAAACTTGCAATTTAGTTTCTGTGCATTCTTAATCTCTTTTTTTCAATTGTGTGAGAACCCCTATTTCATTGCTCAAGACAATTGACTAGTGTTGCAAACATAATGCTTATATAAATGGATTCGCATTTTCAGGATGATAAAATATCATCTAATTTAATTATTCAGCACACCTCTCTCTTTTAATGTCTTGCTAATTCAAGCAAGAAATTAACCTAAGGAATCAGTCTAAACCCCTAAGAAAGAAAGAACTGTGCCAGCAGGACACTCAGTATGTGCTGCTTTTGAAACCGTATATGCTAAAGACTCTCCTCCCAGAAGGGAGGGGAGTGGTTGTGGACGGGAGCCCCAACCCCGCCCACGCAGGGGCGGGAGCCCCTGCTTCTTCCGGCTCACCTGGCCGGTGCCTCACGCCCAGGAGGCGGCTCCCACCTGGAGCCGCCCGTAGAGGGGGAGGGCTTGACCTTAGTATATATGCTGGGGCCGGCCCCCTCCTCAGCCTCTTTCTACGTCGCTGCTTCGAGAGTCCAAAAGGTAAGGTCCAATCCGACGCAGCAGGATCCTTAGGCTTCGGCATGTATTTCAGGGGTCGTTGGTGCGCTCAGCAGTGGCCGGCGAGCTGGCAGGGTACCGCCATCACTCGTGACCTTACTTTTCTCGAGTTCTTCCCTATAGCAGTAGCGGTACACATCTGGACAGAGGAGTTCCGAAATCGCCGGGTTTGCTTCAGATCTGACAATCAGGCAGTGGTAAAAATCTTGGCGAGGCAATCATCAAAAACGGCAAGGGTTTCCGCCCTCCTGCGATCTTTCGTCCTCCGGTGTCTTGAGTATAATATAGTCTTTTCAGCCAAATTTGTACCCGGAGTAGATAATAACATTGCTGATGCTTTATCTCGATTTCAGATGTCCCACTTCTGGTCGCTAGCACCTGGAGCTCAACTGTTGCCCAAACCCTTTCCGGAGCACCTGTGGAGCGTTGGAGACGCAAAGTGATCAAGGGAGTATTAGCGTCTATCGTGCCTTCCACTCTTAGGTCCTGCAAGAAGGCCTGGTGTGATTTCCTGGGCTTTAGGGTCAGGGTATCCGGGCAACCTGCTAGCGTGCCAACCACCACTGATGACGTCTTAGAATACTTAGCCCACCTGGACGACTTGGGGCGAGCATCTAAAACCTTTAAAATACATACGGCCGCCATCAGTTTTTTCGCCAAAGCGACATTGGCCTCTGACCCTTGCTGTGACTTTCTAGTTCGTAGAGCAATAGAGGGATGGGGTTGATCGCAACCGTCCAGAGCTAGGGGCCGCAAACCAATCTCATATGGGCTGCTCTGCCAGATACGGAAAAGCTAAGGTCGGTTTGTTGGTCCAAGTTCGAGGCCAGACTCTTTTTCAGCGGCCTTTGCCATCGCCTTTTTCGGCGCCCTCCGGGTGGGCGAGGGGGTGGTTGAGGCAGCTGGAAATGGGTCTATGCGCGGGCTCCTGATGGAGGACGTCCACTTGTCTGAGGCAGGCATGACAGTCCGGATACGTCAGTCAAAGACGGATCAGGCTGGCAGGGGGGGTCCTAATAAAGCTTACAGCATCAGCGGAGCCCGGGCCATGCCCGGTCAAGGATACCAGGCGTTTTCCTCCGCCTGCGCCCTCCCGGTCCCGGTCCACTTCTAGTCCACGAGGACGGATCTCCTCTGTTAAGACACCAGTTTTCAAGGGTGCTCCGCAAGGCCATTGACGCTTGCGGTTTACCCTCACGGGATTACGCGGCGCATTCGTTCAGGATCGGCGCCGCCACAACAGCCGCCTGCTTGGGCCTACCAGCTGATAGGATTAAGGAGATGGGCCGTTGGAAGTCTAATGCTTATAAAACTTATATACGTTAAATCGCGTCTACTTCCAGACCCCCCGCTTACCTTTTTCTCTCTCCTTCATTTTCATAGTGGCTTTCAGGAAGACCGTGTGGATTTGTGGCCACAGTATTGTCCACTGGGCCCACAAGAGGGCTGTCAGCCGGGGCCTCTCCGCCAACCTGGGCTTGCATCCAGGAGTACGTGTATATTGGTACACCAGAAGAGGCATGCTCTGGCAGGAGCTTATGCCCTTGCTGAGGGCGTAGGTGGCAGCATTCGGCCCCCCCGACATTCTGATCATTCAGTTGGGCGAGAATGATCTTGTGAGCAGGAAAAGCGTGGACTTATCTTGGGCCATAAGGACTGATATCGATGAAATTGCGGCTTTGTGCCCCAGAACGACGTTGTTTTGGTCATCCCTCCTGAAAAGAACTGTTTGGCGCGGTGCGCAGAATTGTATGGCCATTGAAAGATCCAGGAAAGTCCTGAACCGGGCCGTGTCCCGCTGGGTGCGCTTTTTGTATGGCCAAGTTATCAGTCATGACCGCATCCGGATTGGCGATGGCGCCTTATACCGGGATGACGGGGTTCACCTCACGGATAAGGGGAATGACTTATGGTTGGACAGCGTAATCAGGAGTGTTAGGGATTGGTTACGGCTTTGAGGGTATTGGCGGCGAGCCTTTTCGGCTCGGGTGGCGGTTAGGCATTGGATTTGGGTGTTATGCTGTGTGGGAAGGCTAGGTGTGGCCATCGCCTACGCCTTCGATTTGGGTATTCCGTTAAAGGAATCCGGCGGTCGTGTATTCTGTCCAATGCCTGCTTGGCTGGAGGCCATGGCACGACCCCGGTGACATCAGGGGTGAGCCTATAGTTGGATAGGCATCAACTGGCTCCGCCTACCCTACTGATGATTCAACCCCTCTGCTGTGGTCATCCAATGCCTAAGCCAATACCTTTGCATTGCAGTAACCAATAAAGTTGTGGCCTTTTCCATGCCCATAAACCTTATACCACGCGTCCTTGTGTGTTTATTTCCACCTCACGGGGGTTGGGGGTCCTCGAACCACAAAGACTCTCCTCCCAGAAGGGAGGGGAGTGGTTGTGGACGGGAGCCCCAACCCCGCCCACGCAGGGGCGGGAGCCCCTGCTTCTTCCGGCTCACCTGGCCGGTGCCTCACGCCCAGGAGGCGGCTCCCACCTGGAGCCGCCCGTAGAGGGGGAGGGCTTGACCTTAGTATATATGCTGGGGCCGGCCCCCTCCTCAGCCTCTTTCTACGTCGCTGCTTCGAGAGTCACCCACCCTCCACTCCCTCTAGCTCAGGGCTCAAGTTTTCTTCTGGCCTTGCTATGGACCTTAGGTTGGTCGCCCGGTTGTCTGGGGGCCTGGTAGGAGTTTTTCCTGTTGGCATTAGGCCTATAGGTTTTTTCGCCTACCTCGTAGCAATCGTCACAACTTTTGTGGTATTGGTGGGTAGGTTAGGCATTGGATTTGGGTGTTATGCTGTGTGGGAAGGCTAGGTGTGGCCATCGCCTACGCCTTCGATTTGGGTATTCCGTTAAAGGAATCCGGCGGTCGTGTATTCTGTCCGATGCCTGCTTGGCTGGAGGCCATGGCACGACCCCGGTGACATCAGGGGTGAGCCTATAGTTGGATAGGCATCAACTGGCTCCGCCTACCCTACTGATGATTCAACCCCTCTGCTGTGGTCATCCAATGCCTAAGCCAATACCTTTGCATTGCAGTAACCAATAAAGTTGTGGCCTTTTCCATGCCCATAAACCTTATACCACGCGTCCTTGTGTGTTTATTTCCACCTCACGGGGGTTGGGGGTCCTCGAACCACAGCCCTAAATACTCCCAGATGCATTTGAAAGAGCTCACAATTTAAAGGGACTGATGCCTTAATAGGGAGTGATTCATTTTCATTCACTGAATCTAATATCTGGTAAAATAAGACTAAGGATAATATCCAGTGTTGCACAAGCATATTTCCCCTTCCTGTCTTCTACCAAGAGGCTCCCTCAACCTTTTGAAACAGATTTGGTTGACATATAGGGAAAGGAGTGGATGGGGAAGTCCTGTTGAATGAGCAGATGCCAATTTCATTATTGGATAGACATAATTAGATATCACCCATTATGATAACCCGGGAATGCTGTTTCACTCTTTCGTTAACATCCATCAATCTACATGTTTTTCTTGGATCTGGGGGTTTTACACTTGAGGTTTCTGTTTGAGCTATGAAGGGCCAATATTAACAGATGATGATCATAAAATCATAGAACTGTAGAGCTGGAAGGACCCAAAGGGTCTTCTAGTCTAACCCCCCCCCCCCATGCAGAAATCACAACTAAATAATCGCTTGACAGATGACCACTCAAGCTCTGTTTAAAAACATCCAATGAAGGAGAGTCCACCACCTTCTGAGATAGTCCATTCTACTGTAGACTAGCTCTTAACATCAGGAAGTTCTGCTTAATATTTAGTTAGGATTTTCTTTAAATTTGAATCCATTGGTTTGGATCCTACACTTTGGAGCAGCAGAAAACAAGCTTGCTTCATCTTGCATGTGACAGCCCTTTAGATATTTGAAGATGGCTATCATATCATTTCTCAGTCTTCTCTTTTCCAGGCTAAACATACCCAATTCCCTTCAACTGCCTATAGTCCCTACTTTCTTTAATCACAAGTATCCAGATAAAAGGTATTATTTACATCAGGATACTTGTCATGCTTTTGGTTATGCATTACAGCAGACAGGCAGAAGAGGAAGAAACTATTGCTTGAAAATTTCTATTGCATCAGTTGAACATAGATGTGAATAAAGAAATCTGTTGTAAAATAATGAGTAGGTAATCTTACTTACCTAGAGTTAGGGTTTCCTACAATGGTTTCTGGAAGGCCCAGTCCAATATCTGCTCCTGCTTTCTGTATTAACCTCTACTTCCTCCTTGAGCGTAGCTGTGAGATAGGGCCATGTTCAGAGAGGGGCCTGTGGGGAGAAAGGGGACTGGCTGCAAAAGGCTATTACAGCTCTTGTCTCTGAATGGAAAGTCGTGGAAGCAATGCCCTACATGGTTCCTCATCAAGTAATACTTTAAATACTTAAAACAAATGAAGTTATTTGTATTTGTGTTCTATGTGTTTTGGAAGGATTTCCTACCCTTTAGGTTCATTCATCACAATATGTATGATCTTGCTATGAAAGAGGATGTCCTGCAGGGAAAGGAGTCTTTATTGTAGTATCATTCAATCCTGGCAAACAGAACAAACCCGGTTTTGTTCTGAAGCACAGGACAGTGGCAGCACCATGGATAGCTCCAAGTGAACAGCTCGCTCCAACAAAGGGTGAAGAGGAACTGAGGCCTTGTGAATCTCTTCCTCCAGTCCACACTGCCCAGGCTCTATCCCAGTGGTGGGGGACCTTAGGCCCTGCAGATATTGTTGAGCCACAGCTCCAACCATCCTTGACCATTGGCCATGCGGACTGTGACTAACAGGATTTGAAGTCCAATAGCACCTGAAAGGCTATAGGTTTCCCACCCTTGCTCTATCTCCTTGGCCTGAAGACTATGGATATTAAAGGGCAGCTGCTGCCAACCAGCCTGAAAACAGACATCATCCTTTTTCTATGGCCTGTGTCTTGGTGTGTTCCTCATGCCTTTGGGCAGCCATGGCACTTGGGGAAGCACTTGGATCTTCAATTGAGTCAGGCTTGGGGAATGGCATCTATGAGGGTCCCAGCACCACCAGCCTTCGATTGGCTCCAGCAACAGGAGGCTGATCCAGTTCCCCAGCAAGGTGGTACGGCAGCCCTGGACTCACCTGGCTTCACCTCTTCAGATTCTGAGCTTTAGACCAAGGTCACAACAGGTTGTGATTTCATTTAACTCCATGCACTATATTCACCTTCACTTTGTATCTTCCCCCTTCGCTGCTTAAAAGTCAGCCATGATAATACTTGGTACAACCAACATTTGGCAAGTTTAGAATAAGTTTAAATGGTGATGCCTAAACTAATGTGTCATGTTGGCTAACTTATTCATACAGGTTTTTGTCTCCTATTCCTCACTGCAATCCTCTAGAATTCTGGTCACAAGCTGGGAGAGAGGCTAAAGTAGTTGCTATTAAGACTGCAGTGAAATCTGGGCAACTGCCTGTGAAGTGCCTCATGCACTCCCAGAGAGGTGATAATAACACTCTGCTTGTAGGCATATTTATTGGGCATCATAGGGAATGATATTCCACAGAACAAGAAAAGAATATTTCTATATGCTACAGTAGCTGCCAGAATAGTTCTAGCCAGCAAATGGAAAAGCGAGACAGTGCCCTCTAAAGAAGAATGAATTTGTAAACTAAGTGAATACACAGTTGGCAAAACTAACAGCAGTCATAAGATCGCAAACAAATCAAAAATTAAAATCAGAATGGAAATGTTTTGAAGAATACATGGGAAAATGCTGTTCTATAAAGAATATGTTAATATGCATAGATGAAATATGTAAAGCGCTTGTGAGAATAAAAGTATATGTTTAGCATGTATAGTTTAAGTATGCAAAGCAAAGGAGAGAGTAAAAGTAAGATGGTCGTAAGAGATGAAGATTTCTAGGAATGCAATGAAATAATCAAATTTAAAATTAGGGAAGTTGAGTCATGGTGGAGGGAAGTCATGGGGTGGGTAGATGTTTTGTTTAATTTGTTGGGGTTATATGTATCATATGCGTTCTGTGTGTATTTGTGGTATTTGTATGCCATTGTTTAATGTATTTTCTCAGTAAATAAATGAATTAAACAAACAAACAAACACTGCTTGTCATTCACTAGATGGCATGCACTAAGCACTGCTGGTAGCCATTTCTTTCCTCATGAGGGAGACAGAAGAGACTTGACTTCATTGTCTCGAGCATTGTGAAACTCTAATTCACTGCAAAATACAGATTTAAAAATCGATACTTTTTTTTCTAAAAACTACAATGGTACCTCATGTTAAGAACTTAATTCATTCTGGAGGTCCATTCTTAACCTGAAACTGTTCTTAATCTGAGGTACCACTTTAGCTAATGGGGCCTCCTGCTGCTGCTGCACCGCCGGAGCACAATTTCTGTTCTCATCCTGAAGCAAAGTTCTTAACCCGAGGTACTATTTCTGGGTTAGCGGAGTCTGTAACCTGAAGCATCTGTAACCTGAAGCGTCTGTAACCCGAGGTACCACTGTACTTACGTCATTGCCAGTGGAGGTTTGTCCATTAGGATGAATGGGACAATTCCCACCAACCCCAGCCTGTCCTCTGCTAGCTTTCTTCCTTGCAACTAGTACATGGAGCAGCAGCACCTATTGACTGACATGCTCTGAGGTACTCATGAGAATAGAAGCCATAATACCCTGATCTTCCCAAGCGGCGTGGTTGTGCCTCCTCCACAGAACTCGCAAACACCGAAACTAAGAATGCCTCAGGTCAAAGTTTCAGAATCCGGGATAGAGGAAAAGTTGACTGGTTTCATTAAAGGGGCTCTGGGGGATTATGCAAACATGCAAGAGAATAAAAGCATAGGCACTTTTCTGTTCTGTGGCCTTCAAAATAAATATTCATGTGTTCATGCTGTGACCTAAAGTAGGAGATCTCCGTTATTATAACCACTTATTCACTTCTTATTTCTACCCTTTTTAATGCGTTTTCCATGTATATTGTTTATAAAGTGCAGGAACACAAGAACTCCAGTGAGCACATTAAAAAGGCTGTTTATGTGCCTGCCTTTTATTTGTTTACTGAACTTTCAGCCTTCAAAATACACTTTGGCAGGACTTTAGCCTGCAATCTTGCAAGGTATTCACTTAGCCTGTAGAGTCTTGTTAGGATCCTGAGAGTCGAGATTAAAAAAAAAAGTTGCTAGGTCTCATGGATTCAGAGAATAAAGTGAATGAATTTACCAATACAATGTCTTAGCAAGTGGGCCCTGTTCTGAAACCTCCTTCCTATGTCCTTAGGTATCAATGTCACTTTCTACCCCTTCATGAAAAACTCAGTTGTTTGCTTTTAAATGCTTCAAATAAAATGTAGCCTGGTATTTTAGAGATTAATAGAAATGATTTACAAATTATGTTATCTCCACACAACCAAAATATGCAAACTAACCCAAACATTTATTTGATTGTCCCAGCATGACCCTTGTGTCTATACAATTCCAAAAATGAAAATGAAAATGAAGCAAGCTATACATTGTGGGGCTTTCCCAAAGATAGGATACAAAAATCAGCATGTGTTGGTTCTCTTGCCCTGGTATTCTTCATGAGGGAAAATGTATTTTTTTTTTTTTTTTTTTTTATAAATATTTTATTCGTTTTTGCATAAAAGACAACAAAGCAAAACAAAGCAACAAACAATACACCAAAAACATACAGAATTACACAAACATAACATACTACAAAAAACAGAAATAAAAACAATCTTATCTTCATATTAATCTTGCATTAACTTGTTTCTCTGACTTCCCCGAGTCTCCCTTCCCTGTATTCCAATTCATACAATTAAACAACAAATCCCTTCCCTCTGTCATAATTAACCTCTTTTCTGATTTGAATGTCTTAATATAGCTTATTCAATGCTTAAAACTTAGAATGTTGGGTCTTCTGATCCTTAAAATTTTACTCCAATAACCTTCTACATTCAATCTGATGTTATTTTAACATTCATTAATCTTGTAGTGTTTCTGTAAATAGTCTTTAAATTTCTTCCAATCTTCCTCCACCGTCTCTTCACCCTGGTCTCTGATTCTGCCAGTCATTTCTGCGGATTCCATATGGACTATATGGCATGAGGGAAAATGTAAAGTCCATAACATGTCAATTTACATGTCAAATGTCAAAATGTAAAGTCGATAACATGTCAATTTACATGTCAATTTATAGCTTTGTTCTAATTAAAATGTGCAATGGCTATGTTTAAAAAAATGAGAGAGAAAGTCAGATTGTCTTTCTAACCTGAAAACAAAATATTAGAAGCTGACAAATGATATAAGTTGCAGTCAACACGTAAGCTCCTTCAAGGCATCAGTTGTGATGAGTGTGGCTTCAAAGCAGAGATTTCCATTTTAATTTCCAAGTGAAATGATTCAAAAAGCTGTTGCCCCGGTTATTTTGAGAAACGTGTCAAGAATCTAAAAAGGACAAGGGAAAAAAATCAATCGAAGAACATACAAAGGGGCTAATTTTAGAAATGTCATAAGGAACTCAAACCTTTCCAACCCACACGGGGGAAAGGATCTGCCATTTCCAGCAAAATACTGGTTAATGGTATCAGGTGGCTTCGCTCTCTGAGCACCCCACCTCCGCATGGTGCAGGTCAACAGAGATAAATAAGCAATCCATGGAGGTCATGATGGCAAATGTCTAGTTATAACACCTTCAATTTCCATTATGTTTGCAACTATCATACAGGGTTCTGTAGAATTGTGCAGGGATGCTGTCAGCAGCTCTCTGCCAAGGCTGTCCCCATCCATCAGCTGACATTTTACGCTAGCAATTCCTCCTTTTTATGGCTGAAAATGTTATGAAGAGGGGAGCCAAATGGTACACAAAACAGGAACATTTTCAGTTGATGTGAAATAGCAAAAATCTAAATAGGTTCCCTCACTGCAAGAAGCCAAATTACAGGGAACCAGGCAGAGGGCCTTCTCGGTAGTGGCGCCCGCCCTGTGGAACGCCCTCCCATCAGATGTCAAAGAGAACAACAACTACCAAACTTTTAGAAGACATCTGAAGGAAGCCCTGTTTAGGCAAGCTTTTAATGTTTGATGTATTGTTGTTGTTGTTGTTTAGTCGTTCAGTCGTGTCCGACTCTTCGTGACCCCATGGACCAGAGCATGCCAGGCACTTCTGTCTTCATTTGATGTATTACTGTATTTTAATATTTGGTTGGAAGCCGCCCAGAGTGGATGGGGAAGCCCAGCCAGATGGGCGGGGTATAAATAATAAATTGTTGTTGTTGTTGTTGTTGTTGTTGTTGTTGTTGTTATCCTATGTGTGTCTGAACATTTTTCAAAGAGGTCCGGATTTGATGAAGTGAAGGGCCGTGAGGGCTGACCATTGGGCCAACCAAAGTTGTTAACCTTTTTGTAGGGTTGAAGTTGTTGAGCTTTTTTTTAAGACTGATGTTGATGAGGTGTTTTTTGGATATTACCCCTTACCGCAGGAAATAAACTGCCACAGGGGCTGGATTAAACCAACCGGCGGGGCGGATTAGGCCCCCGAAACGGACTTTGGACATGCCTGCTATTAAGTGTGTTTAGGCTTGCTGCTTTAACTAATTAATTAATGTAAATTAAGATGTGCCAGGTTCCCAGGTCTTCATCTAGTCCCTATATTTTAGGGTGACCACCTATGGAGTCCATTCAAAGCAGAGACGTTATTTCCATGCAATGTAGCATTTTCTTTGCTAAACGGTGCTTGCACTTCACAAACATTAAACCGAACCTCATTAGCAGTTTCAGCGACATGGTAGGTAATTGGGAGGCTGCTGTAGCAATTTGATGCATGCTTCTCCACCCTCATGCCTACCTCCTGTACAGCCCTCTCTGTTCATCTCCAGTCAGAAGTAACTGGGCTATAGCCACTCTCCTCCTTTGCGACAATCCCAGCGGGATCATAACCCACATTTGGCGAAACCCAGGGCCTTTTCTATTTCTTGCCCTATTAGCTATGAATATATTCAAAATATTCTGTGAGCCCTGACTGATGTTCTATGTCCCATTTTATGAAACAGCAATATATGGAAACTTCTCTGCGGGGGACAAGGCACTGCTGACAAACTTGATATACGCTTCTGTGCAAGCGGTAATATTCATATGTGGAATATTTCATGGTCTTACACCTCTGCAGCTTCAGAACACACAAACACTGATAACTGGATAAAGTCCAGAAATGATCCAGTAGTGGGTAATTTGTTACAAACAGTGCTGGGCATTTCAAGGGAGTGGGGTGGAAATACCCCCTGAATATTGCATTAATCTTTGATTTGTTGTGGGGCAGAATCTAATAACTTTCAGGCATGGATGGTCTTACTTTTATAGACAAAGTGGCTGGGTTTCTTTTCTTGATTTAACAGATGAAAAAACCAGTGAGAGCTGAGCGTTTTCTAACTGGAGTTAGCTGAAACTAGGAACTCAGCTACACAGCTGCATATAAAATGTTTTAAATGTGTTGTAAAGTACGATATACAAATGTGACACTAGATGTCGACAGTGAGCTATGCAAAATTCAATGTATTTTTCAAAACCTTTTTTTTAATAAAGCATTTTCACAGCATTTTTTATATGTGTGTAGATTCTACCTAGGTGTCCAGTCTGGGCTGTTTCTTAGGTTGGTCTCTGAGGCACCTTCTGCCTTGAAAGTAGGTATGGGGAAGAAATTCAGTTCTCATTGAAAAGTGAACTTATGTAACTTATTTTATGTAACAATATGAAAAATGAAACACAGCCATCTTGCAAAATTCACACTTCTTCAAATTTTGCTATGCAGTTTCCAGCCAAGTAATGTATATAAAAATGCACACCCTAGAGTAAAGTGTGCATAGAAATGCACATATAAGCGAAAAAAACATTAGAGCACGGGAAATGGTTTTGCAAATATGCATAGAGTTGGCAAAATTACACACAAAAATATGCCAATTAGGAAGCCCATACCACTGAGAACATGTATGGAGAATCTTAAATAAGTTGCAGGTGTTTTTTTTGGAAGGTAGGAAGGTAGGTAGGTAGGTAGGTAGGTAGGTGTTGGGCAACATAAAAGATCTCTCAACCACTTTGTTATATTAAAAAGGTAACCACTATACCTGCTCTCTCACCATCTCACAATGATAAATTTATGTGAAGTTTTCTCCCTCCCGACGAAAGAGGCAGAAAAAAACAACTATGCCTCTATCATCCAGAGCAAACAACTGAATGTTAACAGGGGATCAGGGTTTAGCACAGCGCTACTATAAATACAGAACACTGTCAAGGTTTGGAACAGGTCCTTTCAGTAAAACACACAGAGAGATTACTTCTGTATTGCAAATGAAGCACTGTTGAAAAGAAGTCGTGAGTTTATGCCATAAAACCCCCAGTGAAAAGCTTATCTGGAAATTCAGAATGCTTCATTGCTTTTCAGAGAAAGCAATGGTGATATTTTCAGTTCTCGTGGGCAAATGTTTTCCTAGTAATCAAGTGAGGTATGGATCAATGTCACTGGTAAATGCACACTGTTATAAATAGGTTAGAATTTTGGGAGATTCAGAAACTTCTGGATGTCTTCCATGGGCAACATAATTACGCACCATTATTTCACTTCACAAATTATGTAGAACTTGTTGCTGCAGTTAAGCTGCAGGAGGAATCTCTCCTACAAACTTAGTTTGGCCATGTGGGAGTTGTGTACAGGAAGAAAGTTCTTACTGTTATTATTCATTTCATGATACCACTTTATATATTTTTAGAAAAAACCTCAAAGTGGTTTAAAAATATCACTTTTGTTGTTTAGTCGTTTAGTCCTGTCCGACTCTTCGTGACCCCAAGGACCAGAGCACGCCAGGCACTTTTGTCTTCCACTGCCTCCCGCAGTTTGGTCAGACTCATGTTTGTAGCTTTGAGAACACTGTCCAACCATCTCATCCTCTGTCATCCCCTTCTCCTTGTGCCCTCCATCTTTCCCAACATCAGGGTCTTTTCCAGGGAGTCTTCTCTTCTCATGAGGTGGCCAAAGTATTGGAGCCACAGCTTCAGGATCTGTCCTTCCAGTGAGAACTCAGGGCTGATTTCCTTAAGAATGGATAGGTTTGAGCTTCTTGCAGTCCATGGGACTCTCAAGAGTCTCCTCCAGCACCATAATTCAAAAGCATCAATTCTTCTGCGATCAGCCGCCTTTATGGTCCAGCTCTCACTTCTCAAATATCACTATAAAATATCAAATACAGTGGTACCTCGGGTTAAGAACTTAATTCATTCTGGAGGTCTGTTCTTAACCCGAAACTGTTCTTAACCTGAGGTACCCCTTTAGCTAATGGGGCCTCCCGCTGCCGCTACGCCGACGCCACACGATTTCCGTTTTCATCCTGAAGTAAAGTTCTTAAGCTGAGGTGCTATTTCTGGGTTAGCAGAGTCTCTAACCTGAAGCGTCTGTAACCTGAAGCGTCTGTAACCTGAGGTACCACTGTAAAGCAATCCAGAACAAAACATTACTGGAGAAAGTCAAATATAAAGTATACATTCAAAGCAACACAATTAACAGGAAACCAATTAACAGGAAACATTACAAAGGAGGCCAGCTACAGAATGCACATCTAACGTAGCAAAGTTAACAAAAAACAAAGAAACTTTTGAAATGCTAAACATTTCAAAAGAAAACATTGCAAGGAAGTGAAATATAAAATGCACATTTGAAACAGATAATTAACAAGAGAATAAGATATTGTCATAAGCATAGAACGTATCTGCTGCTGTTGCTGGCAGTCCTGCCAATGGTGGTTTATGGCGGTTGATGGCAGCTCAGGCTTGATGACTAAGAGACAGCCAAGATGGCCTCTCGCCTCTTCAGCAGCCTCAGCTTTTGTAGCTGGAGTCAGTCAAGGCCCATCCTGCTAGGTAGGTAGGAAAAGGCCTGCCAGGCAGGGAGCAGGTCTTCTAGGATTCACAGAAAGATGGTCTCTTATGTAGCTCGGCATGCCATCTTACACTGAGCAGAATTGGTAGTGCCTGGGCCAACCAAAAACACTTTGACACCTGAGGCAAACCACAAAATTGCACCTATCCTGACCAGGAAAGGAGGCTTGTGTGAAGATCTACATCAAGAACAAGGGAGGAATAAAGATCTACATCTGGAACAAGGGTGGGAAGAGACCAGTAGCCCCTCCTTTTCATCAATAGTCCACTGTAGAGACAGCATGGTGGGGGTGCTGCTGAGATGACAGCAAATCCAGCCTCCAAGGAGTATGTGGCAGTGGTGGCAGCAGTAGTCAGTGCATTCCTTGAGTCCAGATCTGCCCCTGTGGATCCTGCTTCATGAAGCAGTCGCCTCACCCTGGGTCACGGGTGGGCCAGCCGTGGGTAGTGCTGAGCTGAAACATGAAGCCATAATTCCCAAGCACAATTGCCCATTGTGGAAGCCCATTCTTGGCCCTTGTCCAGGGTTGCCTTTGAAGGTGTGTGAACATGTAAACTAGCAGTTGCAATGTGCACCACTTGACAACATCATGAATTAGGGCACACACGATGTGGCCACAGAAAACCATAGCTGGTTGTGGAATGTCAGGCTTCGGGTAAGTGACTTCCTCTGCCCCTTTGGCCGTGGATAATCAGAACAAAGCAAAAATAGTCTCTTACCATTTAAAGATAATTTAATGATCACAGCTCGAGAACATAGAGTCCATCTTGGAGGAAAGGTGCTCCCAATTAAGGTTTCCACCCACTTCCCCCCTAGTCACTTCCACTGCTTGTAACCTGATGTCGCAACCACCGTGCTTTTTGTGTAGCCAACTTATCTGCTCTACGTGACTTGGACTGATAGGCTCAACACTTTCGAGCGAGAGAGTCTGTTAGCTCTATCTCTTCCAGTTCTTCTTCACCTTGTTGCCTCCCCCCCCCCAGTTCTTCCCAACTGTTGTCTTCAGAACTATGCCCCTCTGCAATCCATTGTTCCAAATCTATACTGCTCCACTGCTCCTGGGCAGCTTCAGGATCCTGGTCAGGAGCAGGGGGAAGGGGGAGGCTCCCACCATTCCTCCTCAGAGCTGTACTCCTCAGCCTAGTCTCTGACATGGAACTATGATCACTTCAGAGTGCCAGGATTTGTGGAGGAGAGAGCTAGCCTATGAAGGGATAGACAGAATACCAGAGCGATTTCTTTGGAGTGAGAGATTTGGCAATGGGTTGGGCTCTACTATACACTACTAAATACTTAAACAATATATGGAACAACTAATTTCAAAAGTTGGAAGTTAGCATGAGCTGATTTCGGGTCATATCTAGATGCATTCAGATTTTCAAAACACTGAACTTGTGAAGTTCAGTGGCTACTTACTTTGTCCTTAACTGCCACATGTATGTACCACTGAAGGGCTACATAAAACTGCACCCATGCAGCATTTCCTTTTACACATACTGCCAAATGCCTGGAGGCTAGGATGGGCTCAGTCATCATGTCTAGGATGGTATCTGCTTCAGTTCCTCCTCCATGCATTCAGTGACCAGGAGGGTGAACAGGTAAGTGAGGTGTCTGAAAGGATTCCTGGCTTTGCAGAAGATCTTTCGAAATCTGTAGCAAATAATATGAATGATATTATCAGATACAAAATCCTAACTGATCAAAGGATTTTTCTGCTACAATTTCTTAAGAACACAGGTAAGAAAGGTCATCAGAAGCATACAAAGTTTAGTAACTCCATTTGCATATTAATTGCAAATCAGTGGAAACAATGAAAACTTTCAACAAAGAAGAATAGATAGGGTCCCCCCCCCCCCATACAGGACTGTTGAACAAGTTTTCAAAGGCCTAAATACTGAAGGACTGTTGCTGTTGGAGCAATAAAATCTTTCCTCTTCAACTGGAATCGAATTAAAATGCAACATAATATACAGAATGACATTCTGGCTACTGTTGTAATTTTTTCCTTAATGACTTAACGTTTCCCTAAGCTGGTGCCCTCCAGATATTTTTTTATGTGCAGTACCCATCATTCCTGACCTTTGACCATGCTGCCTGAGCTGAAGTCCAGAACATCTGGAGGGCAGCAGATTAAAGCGATTAAATCTGTTTAAGTGGTATTATATAGGAATTATGTATTGTATTGTCTTTTCTGTACACTTTAAAAATTTGAGCACTAAAAAAAAAAGTGCTTTGAAAAAGTGATGTATCAATTTCTCAAAGCCCCTCACACCTGGGAGGGGTTCTGAGAAGAAGCTGTTTCATTCCAAAATTTGACATTCCAGAATCTGGGTTGCTAACCAAAATTCAACCAGGTGAGAATCAACCAGCTATCAAACTGCTTGGACAATTACAGAATGGAACTGATATGTTCTGCTTGCCCTTATTAGAAGTGTAGGCCTAAGCATGGGTACTTAAAGCAAATCTCATCGAAATAAAATAGAACTCACAAGTAAATGCATTTAGGGCTGAAGTGTAACAGAAAAGTGCACTAACTGAATATTCTGGAGCTGTGACTTTTGTTTCAAATTGTGTACTGAACAAAGATTCAGATAAGAGACTGAATGTATGCGGTGGTCATAATT
This sequence comes from Podarcis tiliguerta, assembly GCF_965153285.1. Classification (NCBI taxonomy): domain Eukaryota; kingdom Metazoa; phylum Chordata; class Lepidosauria; order Squamata; family Lacertidae; genus Podarcis; species Podarcis tiliguerta. The sequence continues at coordinate 38,145,632 of NC_139543.1, read as the reverse complement.
TCATAATTATTGGTTCCTTTCCCTTAAGACTTAGTTATCCTTCAGATAGCACTTAATAAACAGAGAGCTGAAAAATATAAAATCACATATTAAACTGAGATAAAGGAAGACCAAATTCTACTGGAAAAGAATATATTTTTCATAGTACTGATTAAACACCCCTCCACACAAAATCTATTCATGCTGAAGTGGCTGATGGGAATTGTAGTCCAGAACATCTGGAGGGCACTTCATGAGGGAAGGCTGCTCTAGAGAGCTACCACAATGAATCATGCCAAAGATTTAAAAGAGGGGAAAAATATTTTTATTCTTTTAGTGGCCATGCCAGTTTCTTAGACAAGGCCTCAGTTAAAATCAGGTTCAGCCTGTTCTGCACAACTGTAGGTGCCTGTGGGGAAGATATTTTACATTGGACACAATATTTTCCATTGTGGAAAAGTAAACAGATCATAAGTCTCTTTTGCTGCCAAACATCCAGTGAAATTCAGAGGCAAAAGAATGGCGTCTTTGAGGCTGGTTTCTCCACATTTACTTTTCATGAAGTCAAGTCAATATGAGGTGGTTTATAGACTGACGGGATTTTAGAGTTAGAAGGGCCCTTAGAAATCATCTAGTCCAACCCCAGCTCTATGCAGGTACAACTGCAGCATCCCTGACAAAAGATCTCTGCTTTTAAAAAAACGTCAGCAAAGAGAGCCCACCGTAACTTTTACAGAATGAGAATTCCTTCTGAATTCCTTCTGAATACGCCTTCATGTGGTTGTATCTGAGGATGGAGTCTTATGCCGATTTGTAATGTGTGCCCATTTATGAATACACCAGGAGGCTACCTGAAGCCATCTGAAGAAAGGTGGGTCTTATGTAACATGACAACTTAAATATTGCTCACCTTGTCATGAAAAACCAGTCGAGGGTGCTAGGCTAGGTGGGCAAATAGTTTGACCTGGTGTCAGACATTGTCCTATTATCCAGCATTGTGAGCAAGCTTTGCCATGTCCTGATGTGTCAGATTTCTATTTCCTTGTGGGAACACAATTCATACTCAGGAGTGGCTGGTGCAGTGGGAGGGTGTGTGCTGCGAGTCTGTCCTCCTGACTGCTGCTTACTGGGACAGCATGGTGATGAAAGTGGTGCTCTGTGGACACACTGCTTGGAGTTCCACAGAGTTCCACTGTGAGTGCACCCACACAGACCCAGCCTCGCTACTGCTCTGCCCCATCCCACTCCAGCACTGTGTACTTAAGCAACAACTATGCCAGTGGCGGGGTGGCAACTCTGCAGCACTGCCCCACTGCATGGTTGCTCCTGTTTATATTACTATGACTTTTAAAATATCAGCCACACCACACTGCTCTATTCACCAGGTCCTGGAAAAGAAAAGACCACAATGTCGAGGTTGACTTATTTACGGACACAGGAATAAATTCAGACTGAGATGCTCACCGTGTGAAGGTGATTCATAAGTCTCATGTCACTGTGACTTTACCAGGTTAAAAAAAAAATAACAATGTGAAAATCCAGGCTCAGAGGTGACAACATTAATCTGGCAAAGGAAATTACATATTCACTTTTTCATTTGATTAAATGTTTAACACAAAGGCAATAACCCACAAATGTTTGAGACCTGAGAACTGAAAGAAAAAGGAAAGAAGGAAAACTTTTGGAAAGTTTTCTCTAAGCAATTTTTTTTCTTCAGGCAGTTTTTTTTAAGGGTCACACTAGAGAGAAGTAGTTAAATCTAATCTTCCTCTTCATATAGAAAAGGACCCGAAGACCATCTGTTTTACTCCACGTTGATGTGTCAAGTTGAAACATTTGGTGCTGATATAATGACAGTCAAAGCATTTCCCCAGCACTGTAATCTGAAGGGAGGTGCACAAAGGAGGGGGGAATCTATATATTAGGCAGCGCTTTGCTGTTGATTTATCATTCCCCTGAAATTTAGTTGCCAGTATTTTTGTAACCATCCAATGATCTGCTATTCTAAAACCAGCGTCTTTCGAATAGAGCCACTGATTTAGAGCATTGGGAGTTTAATGCCAGCAGAACATTATGAAAGTTTTCACTAGAATTCACATTCACTATGAGCAGGAATCTATCATGGGAAGGAGGAGAATAGGTTGGAGGAGGCCTGAGAGCTGGACAGAGAGGTTTGGAAGGCTCCACTTAGCCCCTGCTCCTGAAGCTGCTGACCACCTGGCTTCAAGAGTTGGAGCTCTGGCATTCACCCCAAATATTTTAATGAAAACCATTGGGATCCAATGCCAATGCCTGAGAACTGGTTTGACAATAAGCGGGTAGTATCACATAGCAATAATGCATTTCCTACTAAATAACCCATTATTTTACTCATTCCTAGCAGGCAATCTGATGTTTCACATTAAAGAACTAATTGTGGTAATATTTTCTCTGGGCTTTAATGAATATTTTATATGTCGTATTTAATTCATAATATTATACATGAATGTATTTTTCCTTTCTTGGCGCAGCTATTAATGATCACAATACAATAGCAAGTCTTTTTAATATCAGTTTGTTGCCATGTCCTATTTAGCGATGTATATTAGGGAATGTTTTTGCAGTCAGATAGGACAACCATTTTGAATCCTGATGGTCGTAGTAAGGTTAACATTCATGCAATGTTTTGATTAATCTCATCTAAGCAATGAAATTGAGCTATCACATACAAATAAAGGGGAAAGACAACAGTGCAATATATGCAGAGGGGAAATAAGCAAGACTGGAAGAAATATTGCAGGACGAAAATATATTCAGCTAATTTATGGTGGATTCATGGGAAATTCCACATTAGCTGACCTGGGGAATAACTGAGTTTCCAGCATTCATTTTAAAATGAACACCCAACCACACCACCCCCTTTTAAAAGAAATATCAACAGAAGCATCATTCTATCATCACTCAACAAAATTGAGGACTGATGATTCTTCCTGCAGAAGATCCTACTGCACATTTTTATGCCAGACTAAAGTCTTAAGAGAGAGCTGGACTATCAAGAAGGCTGATCGCCGAAGAATTGATGCTTTTGAATTATGGTGTTGGAGGAGACTCTTGAGAGTCCCATGGACTGCAAGAAGATCAAACGTATCCATTCTTAAGGAAATCAGCCCTGAGTGCTCACTGGAAGGACAGATCATGAAGTTGAGGCTCCAATACTTTGGCCACCTCATGAGAAGAGAAGACTCCCTGGAAAAGACCCTGATGTTGGGAAAGATGGAAGGCACAAGGAAAAGGGGACGACAGAGGACGAGATGGTTGGACAGTGTTCTCAAAGCTACAAACATGAGCCTGACCAAACTGCGGGAGGCAGTGGAAGACAGGAGTGCCTGGCGTGCTCTGGTCCATGGGGTCACGAAGAGTCGGACACGACTAAATGACTAAACAACAACAAAAGTCTTAAGAATTAGAGGACAATTTGCACATGTAGAAACATGGTGGGCAGATTATTAACTGGAGCCAACTCACTTGGACTAACTCACTTAGACTCACTTAGGATGAATAAATTTGGAAAAATGCGAAACTGAGATAACTGAAACTGACACTCTTGAATTCAGTTCTATACATAGCAATTTCTGATTTAAAAAAATAAAAAATCCTCATGAATATTCACCAACATTTTAGTGCAAATTTCTCTTAATAAACACAATTTTTAAAGCAGTCTTGACAAATAGATGCATTTCCCCCCAATACAATGCACTAATATTCATACTTTTACAGGCACACTTTACCCTAGTATATGCATTTTTACACACATTACTTGGCTGGGGAGCTGCATTGCAAAATTCAAAGAAATGCAAATTTTTAAAGATGGCTGCATTTCAGTCCATGTGTTTGTTTCCTGCACCAGGATTCCCCAGAAGCAGTCAGCATAATGAATTTAGCCATGAAGAACAGAATCTTACCTCATTTTCTTCCTATTCCCATTCTCTGCACTTTATGTGAAAAGGGTTCTATCTTGTGCTTTTAGCCCATATTCATCTGCTCCTAGGAGATCTCACTCCAGCTTGAATCACTGTTCTGAAACTAATAACCCTACAATGAGCAGTGAGGCTCCACTTGGATGAACGTATCAGGACAGTGGCAGGATCAATGGCGGCCAGTGGCAGAGGACAGAGTGACCCTGATTTTGTGTATATAGTTCCTTCCCTTCCTGCTCTCCAGCACAGCAAATGAAAGAGATCCATGGACCAGTAGAGGATGTTGGGCTCTCAAATTTCAGCGGCACCCTGTGCAATGCTAAAATTCAGTGCCCCCCGCCTCTCTTGCTTCCTTCTACAGCATTGTTGTGGCGCCCCTGTAGCACAACACCCAGTGCAGCCAAACTGCTCATGCTACCCTAAAAACACCTCTGCATGGAGTCACTGTGTTTCGGATTGTATGTTGCAGGTGCTTTTGTCTAATGAAGTTGGAAGGGAAATTGGATTGCATTCATGACACTTGTCTGTTTTTCAGTCTATTGACCTCAGCTGACTAGGCAGTGTGTGTGTGTGTGTGTGTGTGTGTGACCTGTCCTTCCACTGTGGGAACAGTGTATAGGGCAGCTTATAAGCATTAACAAATATAACATAAATCAAAACATTAGCACCACAACCTAGTAGTAGAATTTTTATTTATTTATTTATTTTACCAAAAAAAATGGGAAAGGAGCAGTCTAAAAATGAGGGGTCAAATAATTACATTTATGTCTCACTTTTCTGCCTAGGAGTTCAGTGTTCACTCCACCATTTCATTCAAACGAGAACCCTGTGAGGTAAGAAAAGAGAGGGATTCATTTCTTCAGCAAAGTAATGTGTAGAAAAATGCATGTAGTAGGGTAATGTGAATATAAATGCATATATTAGTGAAAATAACATAAAAATGTGTAGCGTTGCTGGAAATTGTTTTGCACAAATGTGCATATCAGGTAAAATTGCATACACAAATGTGTGTATTAGGAGAAATTCACACTAAAATGCTAACAATTTTTCATGAAGAAATCTGACTGGGAAACTGAGAGGCTGAAATTGACATATTTGCCATCCCCAGATGTTCTTGTGTGCTCCATGACTGAACGCAATTCCCTCCCCCTTTTCTCCCATGTATTATTGACTATATCCAATTTTAACTGATGTTGTCTCTATTGTATCACTTTTGTAACTTCATTATACTTAGAAACTGCAGTGTTAAGCGGTATATAAAATGTTGAAAGAAGTGCATAAAAAGAAATATTCCTGATTACACAATGCAAATATCAATGGCACACTGATTTGACTACTGCCTTCTCTGTGCGCTGCCAGTTGGGAGTTCCACAGGCCTCTGTAGAGATGTTAGAAGTTGCAACCCTTTCTCCATGCCCAAATTGAAACAGGGCTTCTATTCATTCTTTTTTAGGGACATATTTTTTCTCCTACACTCTCTCGATGCCCAAAGGAATTGGAAAATTCAGATCTTCAGGAAGGAATGACTCATTAGTTTGCCAAAGAGAACTTACCAGTGGGGTTTATGATATAGCTGAGTTCCTTTTCGTTTGCCCCAGGCTTTAATCCATATCAATTCAAAAGAACTGAATTTGGGTGAAGCTTGTATTCCCTGCTCTCCTTTGCATTTAGGTCAAGTGCCAACTGCTACTGAAGAATAATTGGTAGATTTATGGAGCTCTCAAGCTCCTCTAATGTTTCATTTGCAAATTGTCACAAACTGGGACAGGCAAGTGTTTGCAGCTTGTCTCCTGGAGTACGATGACCATTCTGGAAGATGTCATGTTACCTTCCAGTGTTTTCATTGAATGCGCTTGAACAATATGTGCTGATGGCTGATTTGTTCTATTTAAAAATATCGCAATTGAACAAATTGTCAAGCTGATTAATTCAAGACAATCTATATTAGATACTAAATTAGATGGAGTAGCCAGAGCAATTAGAGTCATGCAGGGTGTAATTCATCATTGATTAAGTATTTATTCAGTTAGAAACCACCTTTGTCTCACAGCGAGCTCAAGAAAATGAAAGCCACAAGATATATGCATTTTCCCAGTATCTCTGAGTTGGCAGACAAGTAATGTGGACAACAAACCTAGTGATGCTTGACAATTTCATTGATGTTCACATTTTAATAGGCATTTCCATTAAACTAAGACAAAATGTATACTACTAGCTCTGGCTATAACACTCCTCTGAATTTCTTAAGGTACGGTGGTACCTCGGGTTAAGAACTTAATTCGTTCCGGAGGTCCGTTCTTAATCTGAAACTGTTCTTAACCTGAGGTACCACTTAAGCTAATGGGGCCTCCGGCTGCCGCCATGCCATCACCACACAATTTCTGTTCTCATCCTGAAGCAAAGTTCTTAACCCGAGGTACTATTTCTGAGTTAGTGGAGTCTGTAACCTGAAGCGTATGTAACCTGAAGCATCTGTAACCCGAGGTACCACTGTATATAGCACTAGTCTGCTTTCTAAACCCTAAACCCCTAAGAAACTCCACTACGAGGTAGCTATTCCCTTTGCTGTTAGCCAACAGAGATCAGCTTCTGGGAGCAATAGTGTACCTTCAGATTAGGCAAGTATCTTCCACTTGCTGTCTCCTCTGGCTGACCAGCAGGGACTTGCCACTGGATTGCATTAATAGCATGGCTATAGAGCATGTGTACCCTCCTTCCTGCTCCCTCTACTATACACCCCACTTCCTTCACAATCCCATTGGCTGGGACTAGGTATGGTGGCCCCAGTCTCCCCTTATCAGCCTGGGGAAGAGCCACAGCCTGTGGGAAGAGCCACAGTTTATTGGTAGTGCATCTGCTTTCCATGCAGATGGTCCTAGGTAGATGTGGATTCAGGGCAGTGCAACCAGTTCCGTCGCCCTGGGTGCCAAGCTGAACAGGCGCCACAGGGCACTGCAAGTGTGATGTAGGGAACTGAGCAGAATGGAAGGAAAGAGACAAAGGACAGTGAATTTTGGCCTCTCCCAGGTTCACTACCCTCTCCACTACCTTCCCCAGAAAAGGGACATTGGCCAGGGGCGTACGAAGTGGGGGGCGGAGGGGGAGGCTGCCCCGGGTGCCACTCGGGGGGTGACAAGATGGCCCCTGCCTCCCCCCAGCTGTAGAGTGGTCCAGGGTGCATGGCATCCATACGGGCTGCCGCTCTCACGCGCCATCCATACAGGAGTGTGTATGGGCTGCCTCTTGCATGGTGACCGTATGGGCTGCAGCAAGTGCACACTCTGTATGGGATACCGCACATACACAGTCTGTACTGGATGATGCTCATGTGGCAGCTGGCCACATGACATTGGCAACTGGCCAGTAGCTGCAGCATTATTGTGCAATGCCTGATGAAGAGTTCTAGAGGACCTGAAGGCTTGTCACATTTTTGTCTCATTTTGGTTGGTCCCAATAAAGATATTCCCCAACTGTGGATTTTGGACCTCTGAAATTTTGGAACATAGTCATTAATACAACAGCTTGTTTGCTGTTTTGGAGCTGTGTCCCCCTGTCCCAATGCCCAATGCAGAGTGGAGAAGCATTTAAACATCCTGCAGGACGCAGGACCAAAACAGAGGAGGATTTAAATGTCAAGAAAAAGTAAATAGATCAGTACCTGGGGATTTTGCTGCTGGAAATTATAAGTTGTTTCTGAGCAGCACACTGATATTAACTATGGCAACGGGTACATTTTGTGGCCATGGCATTTTCATATATCGAACCCAGTAATAATTTGAAATGCTCAACATGCAGTTAACACATAATTTTGAGCAAAACATTATGTCAGCTTTTAATTTGCAGTCCAGGACAGCTCATTTGATCAGAATCTAAAGTCTGCATTCCTTCTCAGCCATTCAGAAATTATTTCCATGTGTTCTCATTTACCATAGTTTAATTTGTTTAGGAAATTAAAGTAATAAAACATGAGTTTGTTGTTTGTCTAAGAGAGCTGTGATTGTCTCAGCTGGTAGCTGTAAATGCTTGAAGAAGAAAAAAGACTTTGAAAAGATATGCATATGAAATAAGGTTCTTTTACAAAAGAGGTTCTATTTATGCTCTGCTTTTAGTGTTATGATCACATTAACTGATACTTCCCTTGGATATTATTAAAAATATAAAAATAAACAGCACTGATGGTGTCAACTTCCTGTTGTGGTGCATGACACATCATGGAATATAAATGGGTGACTTTATAAATGGGTGACTTTATAATGACTAGAGGTGCACAGTCTGTTTTCAGTAGATGGCCTGAATGCAGAGCATTGCCCATTTTGTAGTCCTGGCCACAAAAGTCCTGCCTTCTGCATTGTGGTGGCTTACATGTATTCTGTCTTGTACCCAATGAACTCCATATTGACCTTACAATGAAATTTGTGGAATGACAGTGCTAGCACCCAAGTCTGTCTGGAAATGGTCTCATTAAGTTTGTCCCGAATCCCAGAAGTACAAAGGCATTTTGTGCTGAGGGGAAAGCCTGTTCCAGAACCAAGCCTGACAGAGAAAAGAGATTTCTGGCTATCGTATAGGTACTGCATGCTGATTGATTCAAATAATCAGTTTCACACACCATGCATGATATTTGCAATCTCCTTACGCTGTCTTAAGGATGAACTAAGAGCACTAGCTTAGCACGCACAAGATCCTGGATTCAGTTTCTGGCCTCTCTTGTGAAGGGTCTCACGTAGAAGGACTGGGCTGCACTTGAGACCATGGATAACCTTTGTCAGTCCAGCTTGAACCAATGGTCTGGCTTTGTAAGAGGCAGCTTTTTTTTGTCTTTTAAAATAATCCAGTGTGTTCCTCATCAAGTTGTAATTTTGGGACTTGCTGAAAGCATTATGATCAAGGATCCCTAGAATACATGTGGAGTTTTTCTCCCATCCAGACTGATCTTGCACTTTCCTCTTTGTCAGCATTCTGTGAACATTCTATGTCATCACATCACAGCCAGAATGGTTTGGGGTGGTGGGGGAAGGGCTGTTGGCAGTTAATATTAGCCAGTTTCCAGTGTGTATTATGTATGCACAAACCAAGCAAAGGCATCTCTCTCTCTCTCTCTCTCTCTCACACACACACACACACATGTATATTCATATATAACCAGTTAGAAAAAATGAAGATATTCCAGCAAAGGAAGTTGTATTATTATTATTATTATTATTATTATTATTATTATAAAAAAGGAAAACACTTTAAATCATACAGTCCATTATACAATGAAGCTAATGAATTGTAGTCTTGTGTAACAGCAGCTTGCCTAATGATATCATTTGTTTGTGGGACTGGAAGAACTTCCTTTTTATATTAGAATATGTGATGGTGCTGGAGTTAAGTTTGAGTAAATCACACTTTAATGACCAACAAAGAGGAACTCCATTATGTGCTTTCATGTTCCTTAATTGTTTCAGCTGGGTGGATTAGTAAACTGAATTGAATGAGCTGCAGAAAGACTCAAAAGAAAATTAGAGTCTCATTTGATTTCAAAGGGGAATTAGTATACAAGTGGGTCATGCAGAATGAAACTTTCTTTTCACTTTACCCTTTTGAACCTCTAAGCTGTTTCATCAGTTAGATGTAGGGCTTCCATTTCTTCAGTACTAAAAGCACGAGAAATTTAAAATGTTACCATCATTTTCCAGCCTGAACCCATGAGTTCCTTTGCCAGACAATTAATGTGCAAGATAGGATCTAAGATAAAATCTGGAGCATATAATGGAAGACTAACAGCAATTTATTAAATTTGGGAACAAAGCTGCTCACCAGTGGTATCCATTCAGGCTTCTTGCTTTCATGAGCATACCCTGCTAAGTCATCTTCTCATCATAATGGACAAAGTTATCAGTTGGACCAAATAAGTAATTATGTTTCATTTAGCAATGTGGAATAATTAAATCTGTTGATTATTAGAATATAAACTTTGACTTTGGCAGTGAATAAATGCATAATCTAGTAAAATCCACCTTTAAAATGGGATTTTACCGCTGGTCAACACATGCAAATCAAGCTGCCAGCAAATTCTCTTCAAACTCCTGAATGGACACCTTCAAGCTGTTGTGCTACAGGTGACAGACAAAGAGATGGCCAGGGTCATTTAAATTACTCACTAACACGAGTCTTTCACCCTTTTGTTAAGCAAAGCATACACAGAGTGAGAAGCAAACAGGGTGGCTGGTTTTTAGCCATTTCTCACTAGGATGGACAAGGTGAAAAACGGGCAGGAGCTCTAGGGGAAAGACAGGATTTCCTCCTCTCAAAGCCCCTCCCTTCCCTACTAGGAGACATTAGCCAAGACTTTGCTGGAGACATAACCCCAGACTTTCCAGTACAGTGGTACCTCTGCTTACATACTTAATTCATTCCAGAGGTCTGTTCTTAACCTGAAACTGTTCTTAACCTGAAGCACCACTTTAGCTAATGGGTCCTCCCACAGTTCCAGTCTTTGATTTCTCTAAAAATGCTGTTTTCTGCATGTTACACAGTTGTATAGATCCTCAAACTATTTAGCTGATAACTATCAATAAAAAGTTTGTGAATGTTTATTCAAAACCAGCCAAGGAGTCCAGTTCGCTTTGTTGCGTCTTCAAATACTTTGTAAAGAGTTCCCATTCATCTTTAAAGTCACAGTTATCCTTGTCCCATAGCTTGTATGTCAGTTTTGCCAGTTCGGCATAGTCCATCAATTTTTCTTGCCTTTTTAGTTGGGGTTTCTTCAGTCTTCCATCCTTGTGCTATTAAAACTCTCGTGGCTGGCTAACTAACAACAATAAAGGACAATCCTTCAAATAGAGGGCTGCCCTCTGTTATGCACATGGCTACCTTAAACAGATGTGAAGGGCTGCTTCTCTGAAAGTCACCCTATATTGCATTAAAAAAAATTCTCAGCATGGCGAGAATGAAATGGAAATCCCTTCGGTCGGGAGCTTTCCACAAAGAAGGAAATGATCATGTGGGAGTCACTTTCTAAAGAGCAAAGCCCAAATGTGCCCTCTGAGGCAGTCGGAGTCACATGCAAGCACTACAGCACATCAGCACCTGCATGTTTGAATCAGCTCTTATACTGACAAGTATTTGATATATTTACCATCATTAACTTTTTAGGGTGGTTATTTTGGGTGTTGCTTCTTTTAAAAGCTTTAAAAAAAATGCTGTTCCCTTTATTTACTAAGTGTCTCAACATATAATTAGAGGAAATGAAATGACTCAGAAGTTAGGGGGCAAACAGGATTATTTTTAAACCAAACCTGCTGATTATGGAAATACAGTAAGGGAGTACACAGGGAGGAGAGAGATCTCCCACAGGAATTCTTGCAATGAAACTGCAGTTGGGATTACCTTCAATTCCATTACTCTCGTGGGATGACTAAGGAAGTGGTCATTTGACAGGTCTAGAGGGAGGGTCTTCAGAACAAAGGAGGAAAGGTACATTTGGAGAGGCAGATCTGGAAGCTTAGCCCCAGGGCTGCTGATTCTTGGATGCAAAAATACTTGGGCCGAGTCTGAGGGCAGAGCCATTAGGCCAGAGATAAAGCAAGCATTTAAGGGGTGGTGGTGGAACTGAGATCTTTCCAGCATGTGGAGACCAGGCCCAAGGACAGAGCCCAGTATAAAATCTGTAGAACTGGGTATGAATGGTATTGGTTTGCAGTGGTTCCACTCAGTGGAGGCTAACGAGCTAATGTGGAACCACCAGAGCCAGCCCAAGACATTTTGGCACCTGAGGTGAACTACAAAATACCCCCCTCCCCAACAGGGAAGAATGAGCGAGTGAAGATCTGTATCAGAAAGGAGGAAGGAATAAAGATCTGAATTAGGATCTGCTGGGATCCTGCCACCTGAGGTGGTCACCTTACCTTGCCTCATGGGTGGGGCAGCCCTGAGCACTACCACCTTCCTTTCCTTATTCCCAGCAGCAGAACTCAACAGGGAGAAGGACAAAACTAGAATTAGTTGGCTGTGCCTGCACTGACTGTGGCTCCACTTACCATTTGTCTCCCTGTCTTCTGCCTTACAAGTTCCAACAGGTAGTCTGTCCACTCCTACATGTAAGGCAGGTTTCAAAAAGTGGTGTGGATGTTCTATCTCATGGAACGTATCATGGGTGGTGACACAGAGTTCCATTATGTGAGCCATGCATTTCAATATTTACATCAAATAGATGGAGAAGGAGTAGAAGGGATTTGTTGCTGTCAGTCCATCAACACTCAGGTATATATCTCCCTTTCCTCAGATCCCAGTGAGGCAGTGGAATCATTGCCTAGAATCATTAATGGGCTAGATGAGGGTTGGTAGAATAAAGCTCAACCCAGAGATAATGGCATTGGGTATCTCTTTATACCCTGTCAGATCATAACCTCATTTAAGCCCATGTTGTCTACTCTGACTGGCAACAGCTCTCTAAGATGGATCTAAGACAGGAAGAAATCTCTTCTGTCGCTTGCTACCCGATTCTTTCAGCTGGAGGTGTCATGGCACAATGCAATGCATGTGTTGTGCTACAGGACTATGAGTTGATGAGTGGACTACATTAGCTGGGGGTCACACTCCCCTGAAGGAAAGTGACTGATTCATGGGGATAAGGATCTGGCCTTTAGTTCCTAGGTTCCAAGGCGTGGTTGTAGCCAGCAGTACCTTTCTCCAGCTTTACTTTGTGAACTTCAGATAGTATCTGGAATGGTCTCAAGCAGGAAGAGTCAAGAAACTTGTCCATGGCCATCAGGGTTGCTGGCACTGGTAGCCTTCAATGAGCACATTGAGCCAAACAACAAGTGCAACTTTTCACTTGCTGCCATCTGCTAATTATGGAAAAATCTTTTCTCTTGGTCAAAAGAGGACTTACTAGTTGCTGGAGAGTGGAGACAATCAAATAAGTCTTCACAACTCTTTCCCAAGTTTTGGTGATTCACCAGAAATAGAAAATGCAGAAAGTTTCACTTATCTATCTTGTACACTGAAGTCATCATTCCTTTAGGAAATATGTTCCCATGTCATTTTTATTAGTCATCATTGACAAATCATTGCCATTTATATAATTATTGTCAACAAATTGTCTTTTTGAGTGGCATCGGCAGAGATGATGGAATAATATTTGCCAGTAGTGCGTATGCTGATTATTTTCTGACAATATTTATTTGCAGCTCTGTGGGCTGCTACAAGATAACATATAAATAATTCATATTATTTCATTGATGATGAAATAAATCATTTAATATTTGTATATGTTTATGTCAGTTAAATCTTATTATAGATGATATTTGCAGTGCACTTGCGTGTAGAGCAGCTGCCGTGCAGTCTAACCCAGGATTTTGCAGCGGTTGAAGTGCATTATTATGGGTCAGTACTAGTGACTGCTGGGACGCGGGTGGCGCTGTGGGTTAAACCACAGAGCCTAGGACTTGCCAATCAGAAGGTCGGTGGTTCAAATCCCCATGACGGGGTGAGCTCCCGTTGCTCGGTCCCTGCTCCTGCCAACCTAGCAGTTCGAAAGCACGTCAAAGTGCAAGTAGATAAATAGGTACTGCTCCAGCGGGAAGGTAAACGGCGTTTCTGTGTGCAGCTCTGGTTCGCCAGAAGCGGCTTAGTCATGCTGGCCACACAACCCGGAAGCTGTACGCTGGCTCCCTCGGCCAATAAAGCGAGATGAGCGCCGCAACCCAAGAGTCGGCCACGACTGGACCTAATGGTCAGGGGTCCCTTTACCTTTACTAGAGACTGCTAGTCTTTCATCACAAGATATGGCGTGGTAGGATGCTTCAAATTGCCTAGCACAAATTCAGGCCTGCCCTGTGGCAGCTGATGCTGATCAAATGGATTGAGCAGTTTGAACGCTTCACGTAATAGATTCTACAATTTATCTGTCACAGAGATTGCAAAGCTGACCACTGACTGGAAAGGGAATAGAGCCAATGATTTCGGTAAGACTTCAGACTTGCAACTCTGTACAGCGGAATAATATAGTGCAGGGGTAGCCAACACAGTGCCCTGAGGAAGGGCTCCCCCCCCCTCCGCAAAGCAAATTGATGCAGAAAAGTGGTTAACTAAACTTAAGTTTGAAAGAATGAAGTACTGAGAGAAACCAAAATTGACAGATTTGTGCATTCTTAACCACAAGGAACAATTTAAAGTACCATCCCTAACTTGCAAGCAAGTAATTGAAGGTATAAGGCCATTTTAATTTAATACTTTCCCCCAAACATTCTTCCATAGTATTTTCCCCCCAGCCCATTATCTTTCTTTATACTTGCACTCTACAATTCAACATAAATATCATGGTTACATCCGGCCATTTTCCATCATGGCTTTCCTTAAAAGTAAATGCATACAAGTTTGGCTATTCTACATGGAGCACAGTCTCATATGCATAATTAGGAGGCTGGATGAATAGAAATCACAAAATTAATTTCTTCAAACAGAGACAAGAATAAAAAGCAATCTGTATAGCAAATTGAAGCATGCTGCATGAGTGACCACAGGTTGTGTTGCTTTAGCAAACATTTGCCTTTCTGTTTTTCCTCCTGACAAATGTGCTTCTAATTTTCAGATTTGAAGAGCTAGGCCACTATTTATTTATTTATTTTTTATAAAAGCAAAGTGTGACAAAAGCTTCTCACTTCGAATTTACCAATATGCTGGGATCCATGTTGGAAGACTTTGTCTGTATCAACCCACACACCCTTCATAGGTGTTACTGGCAGACTCAGCAGGTTGGTGTTTCAGGATGAGTGGAACTCACACTTCTCACTGTGCTTCTCAGTGTAGAAATGGGACTACTTTATCCCATCCTAGTACAAAGAATACAGACCCCAGAGATCCATCGCCAGGCAGGGCACCAGGTTTACATGACCAGGTAGAAGATGAATCCTCTTTCTGATGCTCCATGGTGAATGAAATAATCTCATTTAATGTACCACCCACTGTTATATCAACATTGCTTTAAGATTCTACTGAGGTGCATATTTAGCAGTCTATCTTCTGCTTGTTCTCTCTTCAATAGAGGAGGAAGTTTCCTTTGTATAATGATGATGATGATGATAATAATAATAATAATAATAATAATAATAATAATAATAATAATAATAATTTATTTATACCCCGCCCATCTGGCTGGGTTTCCCCAGCCACTCTGGGCGGCTTCCAACTGAATATTAAAAACAATACAGCGTCAGACATTAAAAACTTACTTAAACAGGGCCACCTTCAGTTGTCTGTTAAAAGTAAAATAGTTGTTTATTGCCTTGACATCTGATGGGAGGGCGTTCCACAGAGCAGGTGCCACTACTGAGAAGGCCCTCTGCCTGGTTCCCTGTAACCTCAGTTCTCGCAGCAAGGAAACCACCAGAAAGCCCTCGGCGCTGGATTTCAGTGTCCGAGCTGAACGATGGGGGTGGAGACGCTCCTTCAGGTATACAGGACCAAGACCATTTAGTGCCAGAAGGAAGCAGCTGTTGCACTGAAGAAACATTAATTATTTTCTGTGAGCAACCATTCTTGACCAAGTATGCTATACAGGGGATGTGGGTGGCGCTGTGGTCTAAACCACTGAACCTCTTGGGCTTGCCAATCGGAAGGTCAGCAATTTGAATCCGCGTAACAGGTTGAGCTCCCATTGCTCTGTCCTAGAAGTTTGAAAGCATGCCAGTGCAAGTAGATAAATAGGTACCACTGCAGCAGGAAGGTAAATGGCGTTTCCATGCGCTCTGGCACTCGCCACGGTTCTCCGTGTGCCAGTAGCGGTTTAGTCATGCTGGACCACATAACTCAGAAAGCTATCTGTGGATAAACACTGGCTCCCTGGCCTGAAAAATGAGATGAGCACCACACCCCATAGTCACCTTTGACTGGACTTAACCATCCAGGGGTCCTTTACCTTTTTTTAACCTTTGCTATAGTGCCCAATGAAATTCTCTCCGAAATAGCTTCTGCTTTGCCTAAGGGAAAGCAAAGCTCAAGGTGCCCTATGCAAGGCATATTAGCAAAAACAGTTCATCTATGGCCTCAGGTAGACCGATTGCAACCTGAGAAATGGCAGTCTAGACAGCACCATAATGTTGTCTGAGGGCTCCCAGACATTCGTGGTTTTTCCATAGACTGAGCCACAATGTGAGCCAAGCCACAAACATTTGTCTTCAGGACCATATTTCATTTGTTAGAGCATTATCATAGTGACCCAAGCCTAGCCAAAGCCACAATATAAGGCTTCCTATACTAAAAACTACAATATATAAGCAATCAAATCATGCAAATAGTTTGAAGGGGGAAGAAGCAAGAGTCTTGTGGCAATCCACGAGAGATTATATTGCTAGAGATTATAACCCTGCATTCACCAGAAAGCTGAGCCGAGAAACCCAGATCACTCTTTATTTTCATTTATGCACAGTGGATTAAGTGTCACTTTGCCATGCATCCAATTAGACTTTTAATATTAAATGGACCAACAATATCTGCATCAGGTTACAACATCCTACATTCAAATTTATTTTAGTTTTTTATTGTAAAGAAAGAATTTGAACAGAAATCACAGCATGTAGAGTAGGTGATATTTAAAGTGAATGAGTAGAAGAAGGTTTAAAATGTTGGTAAAAAAGAGCCAACAGTGGTTATTGCTTAAAAGATACATTATCATTATTTTTGATAACTGAAGTGTCTATATTAGTAGTACAGGAGGTACAGGGATGTAGTTCTAATTATTGATCTTCCAAATCATCTGTTCTCTCACTCAAGAATACAAGAAAGGGACACTGCTTGAGCACAACATTGGCCAACAGTGTAATTTTATGTATATTAAAAGGCAGCATTTTTTGGCTAGCAACATCTATATGTCTGCTTGTCAGATGGATGATTTTCAAGATACTTCAATATGTAGATCTTTGGGAATTCTAATGCTAAGATAACAAGATCCACACCTTCTGGACAAATGTGAATTGGAATCAGTTTTCATACTTCCCAGGCATTTAAGTACAGCTCTGTTTTTTTGTTTTTTTTTTTAAGTATCCGAAAAAGAGTCAACACAATCTCTTGGGAGGAGTTCCAGAGTCTGAGTGCCACATCTCTCGAACCAGTGACGTGACAAGGAGCAAGGTCTTCCCCAATGGCATGAGTCACAATAATACAGGGCACGATAATCTTTAAGCCTCCTGGTCTTAAACACCTGAACATCTCTCCAGGGCATTGGGGCTTCAGGTCTCAGATGAGCTTCTGTGAGCTCCATGTACTTAGGTAGCCAATGCAGATGTTGTTGGAACTGAGCTCCTAACTGGCATAGCTATTGGCCAGGGATGATAGGAGGTGGAGTCCAGGAACCTTTGGAGAGAACCAAATTAGCTACACATTAATCAGACATTCTCCTTCATGGATCACTGCCTTGTCGTGGTGAAGGGGCTTGAATAATTCAGAGAAGCTATGAGCTATGCCATGCAGGGCCACCCAAGATGGACAGGTCATAGTGGAGAGTTTTGACTAAACATGATCCACCTGGAGCAGGAACCGCCAAGCCACTCCAGTATCCCTGCCAAGAAAACTCCATGGACAAATCACTCATTAGAGTTCTCTAGTGTGGAAGGGAAGAAAGAAACTTGGCATCAGCCTCTGCTATTGGCCCTCCATATATAACTTCATTGGATTGCTTAGGATAGCAGTCTTACAGTCAAAAGGGTTCATTTGAGCAGTTTACTTCATGGACATTAATTTTGTCCTATGGTGAAGTGTGCAGTCTTTAACTGACAAGACAGCTGGAATGGCTCCCAATGGTGCAATCCAATCATATATATAGCAATTCCCTTTCCCAGAGCTTTCTCCCTTAGCTTGGTTCAGAATACAAATGGCAGACAATCTTACTTTCCACGAGGGTAGCTAAAGAAATCTTTCAGCAGTAATGGGGGTTGAGAATAAACATTTCGAGATTGAAACCCACTCATCTGTAAACAGAAATGGGATGGCTTGACATTTGCTGAAAAAATAAGGAGAGATTATCTTTTCACAGTAGCTGGAGGATGAAAACCTGCAGACGAGCAACACGAACTCTCCTCGGCAAACCAAATCAAGCCACTGGGATGCTGTGTAGATGTTTTGATTTAAGTACACTAATTGCTTTACTTCTGCTTTTAATGAGCATCCATTATGCTTCCTCGTTTAATAGCGAGACCTGACTAATTCACTGGAAAGAGCAGGAAAGGGCAAAGACACTGAAATGGTTACTGAAATAACTTCAGCGAAGAAAAAGATGCTTAAAGGACCACTCCTAACAGCATTTAGAAAATGGGAGGAAAAAGATAGATGGCCTTCATTGTTATCAGGTCTACACTAGCTGTGACTCTCACTGTAAAATACTGAATTTCAAGCCCAACTCTACAAAATACAGATACTTTGGAAGGGGCTGCTTTCCATTTAGTCGTAATAGTAATAAGAATAACAGTCATTCAATTGGCTTTGACAAGCACTGCAGATGCTTTAGGGTGATATTCTGTGCTAACTACATTTATAAAATTATTTAAAAAGCAGATTGGAAATACTGATAACAAACACCCCACAACAGAAGAAAGAAGAACAGCAATTCATTGTTTGAAATGTGAGGGTCTTTCCAGGTAAGTGGAGTTATGGCTGAAGGATATTTCTGCACAGTTACAAAACTTGATAAAGATAAGAGGCTACTGGATAATAACTGCAAGCCCACATCTCAAGCACATAGGTTTGGATGCAGACAAAGTTAGTTCCCATTGAAACCAATGGGTTGTATTCAACGCAGAGCTAAGGCAACCATTCCACCAATGCAAACATTTCTTCTTGTGTGAGGGAATGATCTCCGCTTGCCTCCTCCTGTGTGCTGTTCTGTGGGTTCTCCTAACCCCCTGGAGCAAATTCAGGGAGGAGAACATGGGGGCACATATGGGGAGGAGAGTGCAAAGTTCCATTGCACCTGCCCATGAAGGAATTTTGAGTCTGCTTCAACAGGCCTTAAGTTTCTACCTGATGAGCCACTGCTGTCACTCTCCAACCCTGGCAGATGCACACAAACTCTTAACCTAGCATAATGCAGCTGAGCTACGGAGGGTCAGAAGGAAGTACTGCAGGAAGGGCCATAGTGTCATGGCCTGGCTGGATGCAGAGGAGTGTGGGAGGCACCAGCTGGGGAACCACCTAGGAAATCCCCAGGGGAAGAAGTCTCGGAGCCAGGGAATTAGTGCTCAGAGGGAGAGGGAGCTGGCTGGGAAGGGAAGCTGTAAGGAGCAGCAGAAGCTATAGGGTTCAGTGAGCAGGGAGAGGCTGTGGAAGAGAACAGTGCAGACTCAGAGGCCAGAGAGGAGGGAGGGTCAAGAGATTGTGGAAGAAGACAGGGTATCTCCCCTCCTGCTGTGACCTGCTTCCCCCCCCCCCCGTCTCCCAGAACATGCAGAAAAATGAGAGGCAAGAAGACGAAGACTTAGGCTATTGGAGAAGGAACTGGAGGAGGAGCCTTAGAGAGCAGAGGGGAAAGACTTCCTGGAAAGAGTTGCTGAGACCACTAGGCCTGAGCTGTGGTTTGTTTCCTTGAATAAAGACTTTCTTTCACTGTCATTGGGTGATTTATTTATTTTTTATTGCTGATCTGCACCTGCACTGCATGCAGAAGCTGTAAGGTTCAATCCCTAGCATCCCCAGAAAAGTCTGAAACCACTTTCCTCTGAAGAGAAAACTCCCTGGAAAAGACCCTGATGCTGGGAAAGATGGAGGGCACAAGGAGAAGGGGACGACAGAGGACAAGATGGTTGGACACTGTTCTTGAGGCTACTAACATGAGTCTGACCAAACTGCGGGTGGCAGTGGAAGACAGGAGTGCCTGGTGTGCTCTGGTCCATGGGGTCACGAAGAGTCGGACACGACTGAACGACTAAACAACAACAACAAAGAGTTGTTCTTCTCATGCAGCATCTCATGGAAGTGGGTTGTTGGCTTTAACTCTCCAGCAAATGAATCTTTTTTTGGCTTTGGAAATACATTAAGTCAGTTAGGTGTGAATCACAGATACTTTATGTTTGTCAAAGCATACTGTGTTTCATGCATATTTATTCCCCATTGCTCTTGTCAAATTTCAAGAAGGTGGATTTTGGCTCTCTAAACTTCCTTATACTTTTAATGGATGTAATGCTCTCTCTTCCCCCCTGTCATAAACCAACATGCAATCATTCTTTCTATTCTTAAAACCAGAATTTAATTTCTCTCTGGAGACTACTATTATATCTCAGCAGTGGATGAAGTCATTCCTGGAAATATATTCCATGTTGATCTGGAAGCTTTTAAAAAAGAAATTGCTTGCAGGATTTAACTCTAAGGAAATGCCTGTTTTTTTTGGTTTTTTTGTTTTGGAAAAGTGCATACCTGTAAACGTGGTAAGCAAATATATTGGCAGCATAAGCAGGGAATAAATGTTGGGTGTTATAATGATATGACAGGAAGCCTTGGAAAAGGAAAAGGAACACTGAAACATGGTTAATACATTGGTGGCCTGGGTGAGGAACAGAGATGGTTCTAAGATCAGACAGTGCTGATTTGAGGTATCACAAAAGAAGAGCACAGTTTTTGTTACTTCTTAACTGTTTTAGGAGTGGCCGAACTCCAGCTGAAGGAACAGGTCCATAGCCTTGGAGCACCCCTAGAGTCCAACCTGTCACTGGAGTCCCAAGAGGGTTCTTTGGCTAGTAGTGGTTCAGCCATTCTGGGATACTCAGGTCTCAATTGACCATGCTCTGACAATCTCCTACCTAGTTTACTGCAGTGTATTCTACACAGGTTGCTCTTAGAGGTCTGAAGGCTACAGCTAGCGCAGAATGTGGCTTCTAGGGATAGTTTAATGTGACCATGTGTCACTAGTCCTGAAAGTGCTGCGCTGACTGCCAATAAGCTAGACGCTTTTATCTCCTTTCTCTATGAGCCTTGGCAGCCCCTGAGTTGTTGGTTCTTTGGTGGTGGTGGTGGGGAAGTGGTGCGCAGTGGGTCAGGCATGGAAGGCGGAGGAGGACCGAGAGCGGGGATCCCTCAGCTGCAGACCAGAAGATCTGTTTCGCCCTTCACATTAGTGCAGGCATGTCTTCTTTCCAATCAAGATGAATACATTGTAAAATCTCAGTTAATGTCAGTTGGTCTAAATCAGGTATAAATATATTTGGACACAACAAGTATTCCTGTTCATATGTTGCGAACTTAAAAGTTGACAGACAACCTTTATTACTGTGTACTGTACTTTACAATGTTCCTAACATATATTTCAGCTTTCTGGATTTATTTTTCACCTGGCCTTCAGATATGAAAGACAGAGTGATTTAACACCTGTATAGATTTGTCATCCATGTGGCAAAATGAAAAGTATGCCATTTGCAATAAACTTTGCATAAAATCGTTGCATAAAATTTGCATTTAATTTTAATGATTCTAAGAATGACATGCAAAATGGCCGGGCTTCGTGCATGTTCACTTCATCAAATCAGGCCTCAGCTCTCATGTTATCTGTTGCTGCTGCATCTTGTAGTCTCCATCATCTGGGGAAACAGGTTGACAAAGGCTGCTGTAGAATCTCAGGAGCTGAAGCAGCCCAGGAAAGGAGATGCCAGTAATAATGGAGAGCTTGTATCTTTGAAGTTTGACCACAGTCAGTGTTCTCTTTTGTCTCCTCAACAGGAGGACACCACTGGCTTAGACTGACTGGTTACAGTCCTTAGGGTCTCCCCCAAGTCTACCTGGAGATGCTGGATATTGGACCTAGGACCTTTTGCATGAAAATCAGACGCTCTACCACTGACCTGCGACCCTTCCCCAAAAGCAATGGGGTGAAAGCATTGTTAATTTGTCACCATTAAAATGTAATGCATATGTATTTTGATATATTATTTTCTATTGTTATTCAAGTTCTGTTGGGATTTAACAGCTCATGGCTAACACCTCTGTCTCGTTTTATATCACTGCAGCTGGTATCTCTTAAATGAGAAGCCACAGAAAGCAACAAGAGCAGCAGCACAACAATATATATAACACCACTCACGCATGACGTAAATATCAGACAAATGATACTCAAATATTCATTTGGCCTCCATAAAATTAGAGGTAAGAGCTGGAGGCAATATCTTCTATTTGACAAAAAAGAAAGGAGAGAAGAGAATAAAAAAATGGAAGAACAGATGGCTCAAGGACTGGTAACAAGACACAGAATCTATTTATCTTTATGTCAGTGACTTAAATTCATCTGAGGTTAGTGACCGAAATCTGTTCACAACTGGCTGCTGTTCAAGTGGAAAATTAGTTGTTGGTTTCAGTAGATATTTCAATGGTGGGGGGAATTAAAAAACAAAAAAGCAAAAATCCTTGTGTAGCATACAAACAGTAGAGATCATAAAACAAAACTAGGATGTAAATTGAAATACTAAATCTTTCAGCCAGGACAATGAAGATAATTACAAACCAGACTAAATTTGCAGCTTTTTTAATGTGAACTTCATAGACCTGCCTATAAAGAAAGCCACTCACTGGTTCAGCAAAAAACTATATGTGTGCAGAAAAAAAGTCTCCATGCAGGAGTCAGCCACAAACACACCCACCCACCCACCATTACATGCAAGAGGCTGTAGCAGGTGGATGTGAAGAACTATCTCTTAATATTAAACCATAGTTTAGGAACAAGGAAACTATGGTTATGAATCTTTGAACAAGCCCAGGCTATTAAACCAACTTTAAAGCATGATTTAATATCCTGGCTTGAAGCTGGTAACTACAATTTCATGGTTTGGACAGAACAACAAACTATGGTTAATTGGAGCCTTTCTGCTTTGGTAACTAACACTACAAAGAGAGGAGCAAAGGCACTGAATGAACAGGTAAAGGACTGAATATCTCAGTTTAATACATTGGCATGTATTATTATTATTATTATTATTATTATTATTATTATCCTGACATCTGGCTGGGTTTGCCCAGCCACTCTGGACAGCTTCCAACAGAATATTAAAAACACGATAAAACATCAAACATTAAAAACTTCCCTAAACAGGGTTGCCTTCAAATGTCTTAAAAGTCAGATAGTTGTTTATTTCCTTGATATCTGATGGGAGGGCATTCCACAGGGCAGGCGCCACTACCAAGAAGGCCCTCTGCCTGGTTCCCTGTAACCTCACTTCTCGCAGTGAGAGAACTGCCAGAAGGCCCTCGTAGCTGGACCTCAGATGTGATAATCGTGGCTGAATATGGCCAAATATCTCACACTTAACGTCCCAGTTGTGTATGCAGCTATAGCCATAATCTAGAGATCAGTGTTGCACTATGTACACACCAAGTTCTGCATTTCCTAATACAGTGGTACCTCTGGTTACGAACTTAATTCGTTCTGGAGGTCCATTCTTAACCTGAAACCATTCTTGACCTGAGGTACCACTTTAGTTAATGGGCCTCCCGCTGCCAGCACGCAATTTCTGTTCTCATCCTGAGGTAAACTTCTTAACCCGAGGTACTACTTCCGGGTTAGCGGCATCTGTAACCTGAAGTGTTTGCAACCTGAGGTAGCACTGTACCTGTATACTGGCTTAACTTGGTTAGAGAAAGAGTGCAGGCAAGCCTATCACCTTCCATTAATCATCAGCCTGAAGGAGAAAAGTCAAGATGGGAAGCTTGAGTCTCTAGGTCAAACCCAGTCTGTTTGTTCTGCACATTTTAACTGGATGATCTAGTGTCATTTCATCAGTCTGATCCTCAACCCCACCTTGACCATACTTACACAAATGAGATCCAAATAGAATTACTATCAAACTACTCAGCGCTATTCACTTGCTCTCTCTCTCAAAACACTTAAGTAAATTAACAATAGATTTGTAAAGTCCCAGGTAGGGCAAAGAAGAAGAAAAACGCATATACAATTGCAGAATATTGATGAAAAATTAATTCCTTTCAATAAAAGCTTACAGTTTGCTTTTATTTTCTTTCCATTTTGAGAAAGAATATTAGTAATTGTCAGATTGTGAGTTAGATTGTTTTCATCCTTTATGTTGATTGGTGTGTGTTTCCACACGCATGAATGTGTGTCTGTATAACTGGATTTGGTTCAGTACAGTCCAAACCCACTTAATTTTGAAGAAAAACAAATATTCCTTATCTGAAAGGGTTGGAGGGCAGGAGAACATTAAGCAGTATTATAAAATGCAAAAAGTCAACTGATCTTTAATTGCTGATTAAACTGGTAGGGTTGGTCATGGAACTTTCCAAACCAGGCAGATATACCAGTTCTGTCATCTTCGAGCCAAACTGGATGAATAAGAGATATCAAGGTTGTGTTCCTTCCCATTTTGCATACTAAACTAATGGACAGTTCATCTTGTGGAGTGGCTTGCTATTCCAGCTTCTTGGTTAGGAAAACCACAGTTACTCCAGCACAGTATCTCCAACATGGTGCCATGCCAGTTAGTTGTATTAGTTGTGTCATTGTTAATCATTTAACCTCAGAAAAATTAAAGCACACATCATAGTTGAAAAGTAATTTTAAATGCCAGGGCTTGATAGTAGTAGCCCTGTGTAAGGTTGAATCGATATCTGAAAGCCAATTGGGACGAAAGGAAACAATAGATTTGGGAGACGTGGGGGGAAAACAAGTGGCAAAATTAATTTGTGAAATGTAGTAATCTGTAACTTTGAACTGAGGGATCGAAATAATATTTTTTTTTAATGAAATTAACTTTATCTTTATTTTTGCTGATATAGTTATGAAGATTTGGCAAGAAGTATGAAAAAGACATTCACAGAAACATTATAAGATCCTCATCTGCCAGGATCTTAAGGCGTGAATGCAGGGTGAAAGTGTGAGCAGATCAGACCTATTTAGAAATGTTTATAATTCTGAGGTTTTGCTATAACTATAAATAAATTACTCTTTACATGTATATTTTACTTTTTTACTTCTTTTTCTTTAAAAACACACACACCAGAGTTCTTCTGTGTTCCAAAGACAGACAAAAGGTACAAAAAGTATTAATTACTTCTATTGTCTTGTCTTCTTGGATTGACAGCATCTTAAATACTGAGTGAAAGAAAGCTCCATTTTCTTCCAAATATATATATATCGAAAGCAGTGAGCTATGATTAGAGAACGCCTGATCACTGGTGTTCTTGAAAGGAATAGATTTTAATCTCTGTCTATAAACAGATAGCGACATTTTTAAAGGAACAATTATATGTTTCTTTAGAGGGATGATTCATCAAATTAGTCAAAGAATGCACATTATCAGGCTTTTTATATTTATGCTTGAGTTGCCAACAAGCAGAATCTAATGGTGGATTCAGACAACCAGGAAATAATGTGAGGTCCCCTTGGAAAGCTTACCACATGGAACCTCTAGACATGTTGTATGGACATGTGAATGTGCCCTTTATTCAATTGGATCATTGGTCCATTTACCACACTATTGTCTGTTCTTACTGACAGTTGCTCAGGGACTCCATCACCATGAAACTGGAGATATGGGGAATTTCTCATACTTTGCAAGCCGAAGACCCTATCACTGAGCTCTAGTCTTTCCCTAGATACCGGGAGACATTTATATGGAGCCTTCAACCACATGGCCAACCGTAGAGTTCAAAGCCACCCAGATTCACATGTTTTCCCTACACAGGGAAAGGATACCTGAATGGGTTCATTTCAGTGCTAGCACTCGGGAAATTATAAATCGGGAAAGTAAATCGTATGGAGAGCATTTGGGCATAGGTAAACTGAGGGACGCGGGTGGCGCTGTGGGTTAAACCACAGAGCCTAGGACTTGCCGATCAGAAGGTCAGTGGTTCGAATCCCCGCGATGGGGTGAGCTCCCGTTCCTCGGTCTCTGCTCCTGCCAACCTAGCAGTTTGAAAGCATGTCAAAGTGCAAGTAGATAAATAGGTACCACTCCTGCGGGATGATAAACGGTGTTTCCGTGCACTGCTCTGGTTCGCCAGAAGCGGTTTAGTCATGCTGGCCACATTACCCGGGAACTGTACGCTGGCTCTCTCGGCCAGTAAAGTGAAATGAGCGCCGCAACCCCAGAGTCGGTCACGACTGGACCTAATGGTCAGGGGCCCCTTTACCTTTACTAAGCTGAGGGCAGGGTGGTTGGTGGCAAAGACTGATAAAGAGGACAGGAAAATACTAGAAGGAGGAGGAGGAGGCTGGTTAATCAACAGAGACAGGGAGGCAGTTTCAGGCATAATATTTAACATTTTTGTTCAAAACATTTCAGGATTCCTCTAATGTTTTCAGGAGGTTAATAAGAAAGGTGACTGAACGTGAGCCAAGTGAACTGATATAATGAATGTCAAAAGAATAATAGCAAAAATGGCTTTGTCTGAATATCCTTTGGCAAAATTGGGCTTTTAGAAAGTGGAGGCTTTGTAATATAAAGTGCATTGCTTCATTAGCTTCCAATTGGCACAGAGCATTGAGTGCAATTAGCCCCTCATCACCAAACAACTTATTGAACAAGAGGATTTAGCAAAAATGACTTTTTGCTTTGAGAATAACAATGCCAGGATTTCGGAAATATACTTGACAACAAAAATTATACTAAGCTAACATTTGTTAACAACAATACCAGCGTGAACACTTGATCATGATCCACAAATATCTGAAATAAGAGATGGGGACCTGTGACTCTCCAGATATTGTTGGGCTCCTGCTCCCATCAGCCTGCCCCAGGCTGCCAATGCTTGTACACATCTGCCATCAGACACAGACTGCAAGCAGGACTGCTGTGGTAGCTTAATGGTTAATCTCCTCCTCTTCAAGTGACATAACAGGCTGTTGGAGATAGAGTTCCATATGATTAAAAATGAGCTCTCATCAGGAAGTTGCATTTGGTTTGTTCTGTGAATCTTCCTTGTAAACTCAGTCCACTTTACAATATTTGGATCCCACCTTTTCCACTGAATAATTTTAGCTATGACTACTTTGTAAGAAGCAGTTGTCAGAGGAGATATTCCTTTGGTCCAAGGGAGAAAAAACCATTTCTGCTGCTTTTCAATGAATTTGAGCAACCCAGTACCCAAACCATTTAAACCAGACAATTTGTATTTAAACGTGTTTTTACCCTCTCCCCAAATATTCTTTCGACTGGCTGTAAAGCAGTCAGCCTAGGGATATCCACCTGCCTAATGTTGGGTAGTTATCAGCCAAGATCTCACATTTTCTGCTAATTATTTCAGCACTTATTTTTGCATGCACATTAGACAAGATTGCATTTTCTCTGGAAAAGTCCACTCCGACAATGTCAAAGAATTAGAAAATTATCTGTGCTTAGCGTGGGAGTGGGCACACCAGTGATGATCATCATGCAAGGCATTACTTAGTAATTTTCTTTCAGTAACTCTGTCAGTTTTACCATAGAAACGAAGAAAGAAAAACCCAGCAAATCTAATAATAATAACCAAGTGAGCTTTAGATAGCATTAATAAGCATGTTATTTACTATTTTTGAAATTGCTAGCTTTGCTTTTTCAGGGGAGGAAAAAAAATCTGTTCTCCTTCTTTGCAATTCTCCTGGAATATACTGTGTCTAAATTTATGCTCTTCACCATTTTTGACCTGATGCACACAACAATCAGGTGTCAAGTAAGAGACTGGAGAGAGGAACAAAGTTTCCAAACAATCCCTTTTAACTGTTCGGAGGCTTCCTGTGGGGTTTTACCCAGATGCTGCCCAAGTAAAAAGTACAGGAACTCATCATGGCAGCCGCCATAGAAATTTCCCCATAAGAACACAAGAGCCTGCTTGATTAGGCCAATGGCCTGCCCAGTCCAGCAATCTGTTCACACAGTGGCCAGACAGATTGTTGTTGTTGTTTAGTCGTGTCCGACTCTTTGTGACCCCATGGACCAGAGCACTCCTGTCTTCCACTGCCTCCCGCAGTTTGGTCAAACTCATGCTGGTAGCTTCGAGAACACTGTCCAACCATCTCGTCCTCTGTTGTCCCCTTCTCCTTGTGCCCTCCATCTTTCCCAACATCAGGGTCTTTTCCAGGGAGTCTTCTCTTCTCATGAGGTGGCCAAAGTATTGGAGCCTCAGCTTCACGATCTGTCCTTCCAGTGAGCACTCAGGGCTGATTTCCTTAAGAATGGATCGGTTTGATCTTATTGCAGTCCATGGGACTCTCAAGCGTGTCCTCCAGCACCATAATTCAAAAGCATCAATTCTTCGGCGATCAGCCTTCTTTATGGTCCAGCTCTCACTTCCATACATCACTCCTGACTTTATGGTCCAGCTCTCACTTCCATACATCACTACTGGGGAAACCATAGCTTTTACTATACGGACCTTTGTTGGCAAGGTAATGCCTCTACAAACAGATACCTGTGGAAAACTGGCAAGCAGGACCTGAGGACAAGAGCACTTTCTCCTCTTGTGACTTCCAGCAAGTGGTATTGGAAGACAGTCCATAGCCACACCAAAGTTACCCAGTTTATTCATCATCTGGTTTGACTAAGACCCCCTAGATTCTTTTCACACGTACTGCTGTCAACTCAGGTGTTCCCCATCCTATAGTTGTGCATCTGATTATTTCTGCCTAAGTGCATTTGTCCTTATAGAAATTCATTTTGTTCATTGGCCCAGTTCTCCAATCTGTTGAGGTCATCTTAAATCCCAATTCTGTCTTCTGCGGTATTAGCTACCCCATCTCAGTTTGATGTCATCTGCAGACTTGATGAGCATCCCCTCAATTTCTTCATGCAAGTCATTTATAAAGATGATGAGCAACACCAAATATTTCTCATGCTCTGCTAAAAGAAACAACCTACAATTGTGCTCCTCTCTTTCCCCTCCAATATACCAATGATTGCACCACTCCTTCTAGATGCCCTATCTCACCCTTTGCTGAGCTGGTACCCTCATGGTTGGGGCTGATGGGAATTGCAGTCGCAAAAACTGGATGGCACCTGTTTGTCTCTCCTCACTAGTTATGCAATCATAAGTCCTTCATGGACATAATGGAATAAGACATCAAAAATGCATGAGCATTTATCAATGAAAGTTAAAAGAATGCAAGAATAAATACAAAGGCATGATAGCAAAAAATAACAACAACCCTTAGATAAAACACGCGTCTAAACTCTTCATCAGAATCTCACTCTCTCTATATTTTCTGATAACTCAGCTGCTATAAATAAGCTTCTTTGCCCCTGGATGATAGCTCTGCTTGGGATCCACAGTGTACCTATTTTATGATATTATTATTATTATTAGTAGTAGTAGTAGTAGTTGTATGCCAAGGAAATTCTCTGCAACATTTGCTCTTCTAAAGGACCATCAACTTTGATTTTTAATGGTTGTTTTCCACCACCATCCCACCTCAGCTGAAACTAAAATTATTATACCAAAGGGTTGAAACATTATGACCCCTCTTTCCATGAAGACAACAGTGTTTTGCAACACAGAGTTTGCTATGCAGCTTTAAAAATAAAAAAGGAAAACACAGACCAATAAACTCCTTCTTAAGCAAAATTATGAAACCACGATTCCATCTGTTTTATCTGAATTGCAGGTTGTTCGACATAATCTACTTCAGCCATGTGTGTTATCTCAACGATTATACTATTAAAAAGTAAAATGGCTTTCTTGCAATCTTTGTGCCTTGTAATAACATATTCAGCTTTCCAAGGATGACTGATGTGGCTCTGAGACTCCTAAACAGGGAAAGGGAGCCCATTTCAACAATCTTTAAATAAGGCTGTTATTTATTATTTGTATCCCCAGTAGGAAAAAAAGAACACAGTTTCACTGAAATGAAACAGACTGTTTTGTGTATTGAGGGGCTTAACTAAGAGAGCCAGGATGATTTCTTCCATAAGTAAACCACACTGTACCACTTCCTAATACTGTCCCTGAGGACTCCATAATTTGTTTGCAAATATTTCCTAGAAGACTGAAACAAGTTCAAATAAATGCAGAGTCGCTTCAACAGGGATTGGCTCCCAAATGTTGTGTTTTGTCTATAATTCTATCTACTGTTCTTTGGGGATGGCAAATTTAGAAAGTTAAGAGGAGGCCTCAAGGATTAGTCAGTAGGGAAAACTTTTGTACATCAGTTGGGATGGTATCTGTCCTAACTTTGTTTTCCAGGAATAATTACGAGATTGCCAAAATACTTTGGCTGTAGATACCCAACATCTGTCCCTGCTTCACTGTCTTAATTCTAACACGCTTGAATCCTTTCGTAGCTACAACTTGGTTTTTCTCATGAATTTCCCATTCTGAAAACAATGGAATAGGCACAGCGGCTCTTTTACGAACCAGAAACCTTTCTTTCCCTTAAGAAGAAGAAACACTGGTTGCCCAACTGAAGCTCTCCTGAGTAAACCCCCTGGGACTGGTACAAAACTATAATCATCCCCGTCCTGTTCATTTCATTTTCACAGGAAAATATCCAGATGGGTTGTGTCCGAATGAATTGTGCATCCACAGCGCATGCTATGTAAGAAGCTACAGTAGCTAGGATGTCCCAAACATCCACAAAGTACTGTGGGAGCTGTTATGGAGAAACCCATAGTCTGTTAGGTGGCCGTTTTTAAATAAATAAAATAAATTAATAAGCCACACTCTTTCCCCCTGGCAACTCAATACATGGGTCTTCTGCAGTTTCTCCTTACAACATCAAAGCCTACCGTTTGTTACATGGGCAGTTCCCCCTAGGTTGTGTGAAAATGCATAACAGAAGCACCTATTTCCAGAAAAATGGAGCGTACCACGGGAATTGCTGCCAAAAATAGCTCTGACTCCGAGTGCCTCCCCCACCTCTCTCCTGCTCTCCCTCTTCCCTTTTGTGCTTTTCTCTTCTTTGCACTGATGCTTCCCCCTCACTGCATCCTGTATCTCACGTTATCGTTTATTCCAGGGTGAACGGGCAGAGCAATTCGGTGTGAAAATGAAAAACATTGAAACCCTTGACCCTCTTCTGCTGAAGTCAAGCACATTAGTTTATCAGATACGTGCAACGCTATGAGCACAGAACTAAGAATTTACTCAATTTTTTAAAATAAAAAACCACATGAACTAATGCTATTAACTTGAATAGAACTAAATTTCACAAGTGGCCCCCTCAAAGTGAGCAGTGCTATTTATGGACTAATGTACTATTCAGTAGAAGGGTGTGGGCTCCTGTAATTTACTGCTAATTTTCAGTAAAAGCAGTTGAAGCAAAAGGTATTTATAGTTAGCTTTATACAGGAGGAATATTGAATATTCCAACAAGAAGATTGGAGTCCTGTTCAGACAACATGTGTACATTGACTGAATGCATGTGAGCATGGGTGGCTCAGGATCATGCCCACTGCTTCCCATGTGTCTTTATTATAAACTTTCCAAGAAGGCCCAATGTACGTAGGAAATACCTGCATATGTTGTTGTTGTTTAGTCGTGTCCGACTCTTCGTGACCCCATGGACCAGAGCGCGCCAGGTACTCCTGTCTTCCACTGCCTCCCACAGTTTGGTCAAACTCATGCTGGTGGCTCCGAGAACACTGTCCAACCATCTCATCCTCTGTCGTCCCCTTCTCCTTGTGCCTGCAGCTTCATGATCTGTCCTTCCAGTGAGCACTCAGGGCTGATTTCCTTAAGAATGGAGAGGGACTCTAAAGAGTCTCTTCCAGTACCATAATTCAAAAGCATCAACTCTTTGGCGATCAGCCTTCTTTATGGTCCAGCTCTCACTTCCATACATCACTACTGGGAAAACCATAGCTTTAACTATACGGACCTTTGTTGGCAAGGTGATGTCTCTGCTTTTCAAGATGCTGTCTAGGTTTGTCATTGCTTTTCTCCCAAGAAGCAGGCATATTTTAATGACTGCTGTCACCATCTGCGGTGATCATGGAGCCCAAGAAAGTAAAATCTCTCACTGCCTCAAATTTCTTCCCCTTCTGTTTGCCAGGAGGTGATGGGCCCAGTGGCCATGATCTTCGGTTTTTTTGATGATGAGCTTCAGACCATATTTTGCACTCTCCTCTTTCACCCTCATTAAAAGGTTCTTTAATTCCTCCTCACTTTCTGCCATCAAGGTTGTGTCATCGGCATATCAGAGGTTGTTGATATTTCTTCCGGCAATCTTAATTCCGGTTTGGGATTCATCCAGCCCAGCCTTTTGCATGATGAATTCTGCATATAAGTTAAATAAACAGGGAGACAATATACAGTCTTGTCGTACTCCTTTCCCAATTTTGAACCAATCAGTTGTTCCATATCCTGTTCTAACTGTAGCTTCTTGTCCCACATAGAGATTTTTCAGGTGACAGATGAGGTGATCAGGCACTCCCATTTCTTTAAGAACTTGCCATGGTTTGCTGTGGTCGACACAGCCAAAGGTTTATTAATTAATCAACTACATTTTACACAAACTTGAAGGCAACTTAGGAATGTACCTGCTGCTGGCTCCCTTTTTGGAAGGAAAAAACAGGGTACAAATATTCACAGAAAACAAAATGGAAATGAGAGGAAGATCTTTGCTTTCTATAGCAGTCCTTACTAGTGGTTCAGCTAATGATTTTTCAGTTAAGGTTAAGACCTCAGGGAATGTTCTGGAGATGTATTTTGTTGTGTGAATACCAAGAGTTTACAAAAAATGTTCCCTAATGAATATTTCAAGCAAACAGGGCAAGGAAGCTTTTACTAAACTAGGCATTAAAAAAAGATGAATCAACAATTGCATACATATTTTACTGAGGCTGTGTCCCAAAGTGTTTATGTTATGAAGCTCCCACAGTGCCATTTTAAAAAGATCACCATGTTCCCATGCAACCTAAGAGGACAGAGGCTGTGGAAGAAGTTCAGGTAAGGCAAAGAGGGGAAATGATTTTAGAGATATTTCAGACACACCCATGCCATATATTTTAAGCACTGTTATACCACTTTAACAGTCATGGAGAATTCTGGGAACTGCAGTTTATTAAGTGTGCTGGGAATAGTTCTGTGAGGTCAGCACCCTTATCAAACTATGGCATTAAAAGTGGTACAGTGGTGATTTAAATGTATGTTTTGGATGTGACCTTCCTGATCCTGAAATTGTTTTTATTCACAATTCCAAAGAAAGCTGAACAGTTCTGTCTTAATCCTACATCATAATGAAAATTGCTTTATTATGTAAACTGAAGGCGATCCATTTGCCTTATCTTCCTCAGGTGCCTTTTAGATCATGGGATAAAAGCAAGCAGTGAACATTCATTCATCCAGACATCCCATCTGATACTATTAGTCACAGAGGACATACCGTATTTTTCACTCTATAGGGCGCACCGTATCATAGGGTGTACCTATTTTTTTGGGGGGTGGAGGGAATAAAGAAAAAAAAACCTTTATTTTCCCCCCGGGCCCCAAAGAAGCCATGACAGCGAGCGGGATGGATCCCGCTTGCTGTCCTGGCTTCATTTTTAGCCTCGGGGCTGAGGGTCCGGGAGCGAAGGCGAGCTTGCTGCTATCCGAGGAGCCCTTGTGTGTGCGTGGTTGTGGCTGAGGACTCAAGAGAGATGTGCAAGGAGCTTCTGCCATCCCACACAATTATAACCGTGTGATCAGAGAACGACTGGAGGGAGCTAATAAGGTGTGGTGGTTGTAATTAGGTGACAACTATTCCATTTCTATTAAAAGATACTGCTGTTAGAAAAAGATATGACAGTAAGAGGGAGTGAAGCAGAGTGTGTGCCTGACTACACTTGAGCTAATTGTCAGACTCCCTAGATCAGTTTAACTAGCCTAAAGTTATTCTTGAGATAAGTTAATTGAACAAATTGAGCTGCACTGAGGAATAGCACTGAAAAACCTGGATTACTGAAAAGGGAAAAGAGTCTTGGAAGGGAAAAAAACAGGCTGACTGTTTCATCTCCCCGATGCAAAGCTGTCATTTTGAGGCAGCTAATTAGGCACAGGGAGTTCTTCTTCTTCCCCCAGATTTGTAGATGGGGAAGCTTTCTCAGCTTCTTACGAGGCTGCTTTCAGTATCCTCCTCTGCAGGATTCCTGCCCAGATTTTGAAGTTCTACCTTAAGGGATATAAGTGGGGTCTGCAAAAAATAAAAATAAAAATTGTGGCAGTATGGAATGCTCCTGTTCAGGATCCTAACCACCCACCCAGCCATGTTCTTTCCCCAGCCATTCTATTCCACCACCCTACAACAGCTCTCATTTCCCTCCTCCCAGCGTCTTGTGCCTACTGAGCAGCCTCAGTCCTTATTTCCTGCTCCTTTAGGGTTCTCAAGGTCAGAGTCTTTTTTGTATTTCAACAAACCACATGGTCCTCTCCAGCCTGCTGATGCCTCCATTTTCTACATGGATGGTGCCATTTTGATGATGATGATGATGATGATGATTTATACCCCAACAGAATATTAACAACATTTAAAACTTCCCTAAATAGGGCTGCCTTCAGATGTCTTCCAAAAGTCAGATAGTTGTTTACATTAAGAGTTTGTTGTTCATGGGATGCAGGGATGCTAACTTGGATAAAATATTGTGGGGGCCCAGATAAGCCTTGCTCTGCATAATCAACCACATGATGCAGTGCACACACACCATTTTAATGGGAGTGCCCATCAACTTGGGGGTGGTGGTGGCCCCCTCTAATATTTTATTGTGGGTGCCGTGGCCCCCACAGCCCCTAGGCGTTGGATCCACTGGTGGGATGTTTACCAGAGTGGAAACCTTGGTTCTTCCAAAGGTATATTTCTAGAATGTGGCGAGGAATCATAATAAAAGTAACTGATCAATTAGGAATAAACATGGGCTACAGGTTTTATTTTTAAATGGGGAGATCTACCTAGGAGCAGTTAATGGGGACGCGGGTGGCGCTGTGGGTAAAAGCCTCAGTGCCTAGGGCTTGCCGATCGAAAGGTCGGCGGTTCGAATCCCCGCGGCGGGGTGCGCTCCCGTTGTTCAGTCCCAGCGCCTGCCAACCTAGCAGTTCGAAAGCACTCCCGGGTGCAAGTAGATAAATAGGGACCGCTTACTAGCGGGAAGGTAAACGGCGTTTCCGTGTGCTGCGCTGGCTCGCCAGAGCAGCAATGTCACGCTGGCCATGTGACCCGGAAGTGTCTCCGGACAGCGCTGGCCCCCGGCCTCTTTGAGTGAGATGGGCGCACAACCCTAGAGTCTGTCAAGACTGGCCCGTACGGGCAGGGGTACCTTTACCTTTACCTAGGACCATGCCAGTTAATAGCTGGGGGGGGGGGAGGTGTTCTTTGAAACTCCATTGAAACTTGCAATTGCCCTGAAGATAGAAGGTAAATGAAAGAACCCCTCTAAAGGAATGCTGTTGTCATAGAAACGAATCAAGACCACTCTTTAATCAGCTAGCTACCTTGAGCCAGACCATCAATTATAGAAAAGGATTAGAGGCTGCACATTGTTTCCTCTTCCTGCCTACTGATTTTCATTTGTTTCATTGAAGGACGGGATGCAGCCACCTCTCATTTAGCAGACAGGCTGTTCCCTGAATTCTGTCCAGGCTGCTTAGGAACACCCCCCCCCCCAAATAGTTCTGGAGGCTGCTGCAACAGGTTTCCATGCGGTTTTCCAACTTACAAATGTCCCCAGAAGTGCCTTTGGATTATCAGCAGGGAACCTCTGGCCCACAGACCCAGATAGGCCCATCAAGCCTCCCCCATTTGGCCTGAGAGTCCATCTTGGTTCAGTCATGCCCACTTGCTTTATTTTCCGACCGTGAAAAGTTAAAGTGCAGCTTAAATTCGCAAACTTACAAAAATGGGCTTTTATGGTATCGCTGCTGAAACAGACATGCAGTAAAACTGAACAAAAAATGTTTTATTGCTGATTTGCGAGCTTGTGTGATTAATTCTAATGTCATTCATCGCTTTCATTTGTGGGTTCTCTCTAGTACCTGTAGGATTTTCTTCTACATTTGCCATTTATGGGTATGAGTGCCTGCGGAATTTTAAGGGAGCGGCTTATATTCGGGTATTGTCTTTTTTCTCCCCCCCCCCATGTTTCTCTGATGAAAATAGGGACGTCCCATTCCATAATGATACTTTTACTGTTTAAACTCGACACATCTTATTGGGTTGCCCCAGCACTCTGGCCAGATTCCAACATATATAGAAACACAATAAAACATTAAATGTTTTTTAAAAAACAACCCTGTTAAAATGGCGGGGGGCTGCTTTAAATTTACAGTGTGGATGTGATCAGTATCCCTTCTCCGAGGGATATGAATTCAGAAGGCAGTTGCAAGATGCCTGTGTTCCTTGTAGTAACAGTTGTGTACCTCTGCCCACTTCCTCAGCTTTCACCAGTCCAATTCTAATCCAAAATATTATAATTGCATAACAAAGATAACATATCCAAAGTAACATATGCAAAAAGCTGCTGTGGTGCCAATTTATGTGGTGGTTATTAGTTTGGAATCAACAAAACGCTTTTAAAGGTTACAATAACAATGGCTTTCGCAGGATATATCTTAATTACCAGAAGCGCATGAGATAATGGGTTTCTTGAACAGCAGTGCAGTAGATTTCCAAATGCTCCCAAATAAAAGTTTCTGAAACACAGTGACGGCTAGTATTTATGGGGACTGTATGGGGACTGTAGAGTGAGAGGCCAAGAGTAGAGGGAGCCAGAGTCAGTGAGAGGCAGACCCACCTAATTCTGCAATGCATAGACTAAAAAGTTGGAAGCTGACTGACGGGGGGGGGGGGGGGAGGTAAAGGACGCCTGGATGGTTACGTCCAGTCAAAGGCGACTATGGGGTTGTGGCACTCATCTCTCTTTCAGCCAGCATTTGTCCACAGATAGCTTTCTGGGTCATGTGGCCAGCATGACTAAACTGCTTCTGGCGCAACGGAACACTGTGACAGAAACCAGAGCGCAGAGAAATGCTGTTTACCTTCCCACTGTAGTGGCACTGGTGGAGGAAGAGGAGTGCGGGGGGGGTGCACTGCCCCTGGCAGCACGATCCCGGTGGGGTGCCATTGTGGCTGCCCCCCTGCCTGCACTGGGTACCACACTCCCTCAGGCAGCACGCCCCATCTTCAGGATGCATGCCAGCCCCACACCCGCCTGCTCTCTGCCCCCCAGTGCCGGAGCATGAAGCTCCGCCACTGCGTAGTGGTACCTATTTATCTACTCGTACTGATATGCTTTTGAACTGCTAGGTTGGCAGGAGATGGGACGGAGCAACAGGATCTCAACCCATCATGGGGATTCGAACCACCGACCTTCTGATTGGCAAGCCCAAGAGGCTCAGTGGTTTAGACCACAGCATCACCCTGTCAGACAGTACCATCCCTTGGATTGGTTGTAAGTGAGAAGGCAAACGGGGGGGGGGGGTAGCTGAGGGCAAACAGGTTACTGGGACAATACTCCATTCGCTCTTAAGGGAGTAGTTTCCATTGCTGAAAGAAGGAGTAGATCTGGAAGTTTCAAACATGTCCTTGGCATGGTTTTGTATCGGCTATCTCTCACATGTTTTCCTTGTTTGCTTGCACTGTAATTTGGAAGAACCTCCTTTTGCTGTTGAAATGCCTCTGCATATAAAGATAATTTTACAGTGGTTGAAGTGGTGATATACTTTTTATATTGTCATGTTGCTTTAATACAGATTTTACATCATGCGGCTGTGTAGGCTCCATTAGATTGCTAAAACAAACGTTACATAAAATACAATGCTCAGGACTTTAATTGCTTTTCCACTGGCAACAAAACAGTGTTTATCTCAGCCTATTCTATGGGGCCTGTCCTCCAAATTATAGGATCAACTGTACTACCTGGGCACATACCACATGATTTAACCTTTGTATCAGGAGGACACAAAAGGACTTTCCGACAACTCCCATCCCACTCCAAGAATCGGAAAGTACATTGCGTGCCCAGGTGCAGTCAAGGCAGCCCCAGGGAAGGAATAAGACTAAGGACACCAGCATGTGGGTTGAAATAGGCCACAGCTTTATTGATTACACCCAAGTAGGCAGTGGGTATGGATTCTGTATCAGCCCACCCGCCTGCTGATAGGTGAGTGAGCTGGGTCAACCCTGGATGGAAGGTTGCCCTATGACATGTCAAATTGGAGCACTCTCCTTGGGGTAAGGGCAGTGCTACTTTTTTTTAGAAAAAGAGGTGCCGAAACCTCCTTCAATCTCTTAGAATGGCAATGGGGTCCACCTGAGAAGTGGTAGAACGGAATTCTGTCTGGAAAAAAAGCCCTGGTGCTACCCTAGTGGGCTCCCGGACAGAAATACCTCCTTAAACCCCTTTGATGGGGTACCCGTTAGCCAAAATTCAAACCCAATGCCTAATCTGCCTTATCCACCATAAATTGTAACAATTGCTTTGAGGCAGACAAACACCAATTTGTCTGCAGGAAGAAAATCCTTGCTGGCCCTGAATATGGTGGCCAAGCATACCATAGCAAGGTCAAGATGGCCCCAACTTGCTCACCTTTGGGATGGAGCTAGCTGTCTGCCAACAGCTAGAGGGCACTACATAGGCCACCCTTGTGTAATGGCAGAATCAGAGGAACTCGAGGTAAACTGTCAAGCAAAGGCTATAATCTGAAAAGCAAATTTTTAATGCAGAGTTGAAGAACCTGAGGGACCATGCTGGCTGGGAATGATGGGAATTGGAGTCACACAACATTTGGAGGGGCTCTGTTTCCCCACCACTCCTTTCACAGATTGCTTAGGCTGCCAGTTGAAATGCATTTTGATGCTCCCATTAAACCATAGACTTTAGCACATATTGCAGTTGGAATGGATGCAGTGGGATTCATTTCCACCCTGACCTCAATCTGACAGTTAAAATAGGTTGAAACAGGAGGGGGAGCTCTCACTGCATGATCCAAGGAAACAGGGAGGACAAAAATACATTTGTCAGTCCTGACTTGTCTTGTGGAAATGACACACACACACACACACACGTAACACCAGGCCTTTTTTTCAGCCGGAACTCAACAGAACTCAGTTCCGGCACCTCTCAGGTGGGTGCCACTGCCATTATAAGAGAACAAGGGAGGTGTTCATGGTTAGTTCCAGCACCTCTTTTTCGAGAAAAATATCACTGTTTTAAGCCAGTATCTTCTCGCTGCATCTAATTTTTAAAATTACATTTTCAAAAATAATTTCTGCTACTCGGGAAAATGAAATGAAATGAAATAATAAAATAAAATACTGTTTTGTTGTAGGCAAGCCTGAGTATCAGCTATTTGGCCCAACTGCTGGCCCAGAAATCAAAGGCAGAATCAACCTATGAACAGCTGAGGGTTTTTTAAGGAAAGAGATCTTATGCAACAGGGTGACATTTCCGAGGAAGCAGGTTTCTCAGATTTAAAGCCACTTTAGAAAGAAAACATCAATCAACCAAGGCTGGTTTTATGACGCTGACAACACTATTACTGAAATTGTTAATGAAGTACTAAATTCTGTGAGTCGCTAAGTAAAACAGATCCTTCACACTCACCGTGCTATACATCATCAAGAGTTATGAGACATCCCTTTGCACAATGGATGAGATCCCCGTATTGTGAATAATAGGAACACATAACAGTAGCTATTATCATGGGCTCTCTGTTATTGGTCTGATCAGCATCATTTGATGAATAATACATACTTTCAGCAGAATAGCCAAGGCATTTCATTAAAGTGCAACGGGCACTATGTGAAAATGGACGTGAGACACTGCCACTTTCCTTAGCTGGTGACTCCTCTTGGGAAGTATTATGTCTTTGAACAGCCTACCTCCCAAATATACATTGATGAATAACAGTGATTAATCAGCATGTTCAAATTGCAATAAAGAACTGGCACCAATGCTCTGTTTGTCTATTAGTATACTGTTATCTTTATAGAGACTTTATAGAGACTTTATGGAGACTTATTAGAAGCAGAAGGCCGCCAGTGTAAACAAGTCTGCACATTGTTCCTCTTCCCATGCAAGGCTTTTTAGACTGCTCTCCAAATCTCTCAGTGTTTAGTTTCAAATGTAAAGTCCCTGCACAATTCTTTCCCTTTCAGATGTTGTCTGATGTCCTCATATTATTTCTGCCCTGCATTTCTATCCCAAGGAGCTTGAGATGTTGTGCCTGGTTCTCCACTTCCTCAGTTAATCCTCACAGCAACCTTGTGAGGTAGGTTAGGTTGAGAGGCAGTGACTGGCCCAGTGAGCTTCATGATCAAGATCGGAATTCAAACTCAGCTCTCCAACTAGTCTAACAACTACATCACACTGGGTACTCAGAAAACTATTGAGCAAGACAAAATTTGCACTGTGTGCCAAAATTTTCCAGTCACGTTTCTCGTAAGTTCAGCTTGAAAAGCGATCCTGATAAGATGGTTAGACAAGAGGCAGAGGATGTGATTATAGGTGTTTCATACATGTTGTAAGATCTAAGCCCCTTCTTCCTCTCTTGTCAAGGGCTCACCTGTTATTATTGACAGTTCGCATACAGATTCTCTTTCTCTCTCTCTCTCTCCTGCAAACAGAAGCAAAATGATATTTTGATATTTGGAGATCCTCTGACAGCTGCTAATGCGAGTGCTCAAGTAGCATGAGGCAAGCGGCTAAAGCCAGAGCAAGCCCAAGAGACTTTTTGAGTACAAGGCAGGAAAGGTGAAATATATTCCAAACCAGGGGGGAAAATGACTGGGCAGAAAAAGGTCAGGTGTTCTGGGAGACGTTCAAAAGGGTGACAGCCTGTGCTGTTGTTTCAAGGTCATTGTTGTGAAAGAGAATGGGTGGAAAGTTTGAAGTCTCGCACAAATATGTGCTTGTCGTGTGCTTTTATTTTCTCTGTGTGTTCCACGGGCAGCGCTGTCCGTGCACAGATTAGTGCTTTTAATACGGTCTTTTGGCAGAGCGTTTCATTTATTTATTTATTTCTAAAAAGGATTATTTTGCTGCCTTCGACCTTGTTGCTTGTGGCAGAGTTCTCTTGTGTGCACCTGTTGTTTATTCCCGTTCCCTCTCGGCAGATGGAAGCAGGCAGCACAGCAAATGCTGCTACAGAAATGCCACCGACCGTACATTAGGAGGTGCCCTTTCCCCCTGCTGTGGGGATGGGGAGGATATGCCACTAGCAGTTCATCACAGGCAGCTGCTCTGAACCTTTTAAGACTGGTGAAACAAAACGCTAATGGCAGCCAAGAGTACCCCATTAAATCCATTGGATTCCTCTATACAGCCATTGCAAGTTGCCACATCCTGAAAATAACGTGCTTTTATCGATTGCCGTTTTACCTCACATACCACAGTGTGAAGAAAAATGGCGGTGGTGGTGATTCTTTAAGACATTCTGTTGGATGCCAGAATGATGAAGAAAGGACGGAAACTAAATAACATAAATATTAAACTAAGTACAATTTAAAATACAGCATCCAGTCACGAAAAGAGCAGCAAGCATAAATAATAACTATGTTATCTCCAAATGTCTGAGTGAAAATATATTATTGTTTTATATGATTAAATATAGTCTGTTATATAATAGTTATATTTAAAGTTACTTTTCATATGGCACTTCTGAATGTACATACATGATTTTAGTAATCATTACAACAGGCCTATAAGGTAGGCTAATGGTATTGTCCCCATTTTGCAGGCTCAAAGATGGCGGCTTGCCTAAGGTGACCCACTGAGGTTATAGCTGGTGTGTGCTGTGAAAGGCTTCCTATCTCACAAGAAAGTAAATGGGCCTGAAAGCCAGGCTACAAAATACTCAGCTGGGGCTGGCTAAGGAGACTGATCAGGCAGATGAGTGTCAGGAACTGAAAATTTGGTTTGCCAATGGGGTGAAATGTAAAAGCTAAAAGGTAAAGGACCCTTGCACGGTTAAGTCCAGTCAAAGGCGACTCTGGGGTTGCGGTGCTCATCTCGCTTTCTGGCCGAGGGAGCTGGCGTTTGTCCACAGACAGCTTTCTGAGTCATGTGGCCAGCATGACTAAACCGCTTCTGGAGCAACAGGTCACCGTGACGGAAACCAGAGCACATGGAAACGGTGTTTACCTTCCCACCGCAGTGGTACCTATTTATCTACTTGTACTGGTATGCTTTTAAACTGCTAGGTTGGCAGGAGCTGAGATAGAGCAATGGGAACTCACCCCGTCAATTCGAACTGCCGACCTTCCAATCAGCAAGCCCAAGAGGCTCTGTGGTTTAGACCCACAGCACCACCGCTATTACACAAAAAGGAACTTCAGGAACTAGAAACTCATTTGGGAAAACAGCAACAACAAATTTGTGTGAGGTTAAGCCAAATGGTCAGAGACCACACTGGAAATGAGTGACCCGAGGGGGTGGGCACCAGGAGCAGCACAAAAGGTGGGTGAGACAAAAAGTGCTAAAGACTTCTCAACCCTAAACACAGTCACAGAAGGAACACTTTCTTCTGCAGAAAGTGGTGGTGACCACACTGAATTGCCTTGCGTGTTTTCTGTTCTTTTGATTAACCCAAGCATTCCAACATGCCACCGGCTATCTAAATAGGTTTCAGCCCTGTGGCTCTTATTGCTGGTTTATCACACTTCACTTGGGTCTCCACCCCACCTCACCCCTACCCACCCCATTCTGCTGCACATATCATATCTATTTGGGCATTGACTCTCACATGATTACAATCTTTCCCAGTATTTAAGTAGGCCCTTAAATACCTGTTCATTTAACAAAAGAAAGTTTTCAGGATGGTTTTTCCCCAACTCAAGCTACATTTCAATCTTTCTTGGAGATAGAAAATGTTCCAAAACCAAACAATGGACGTGACATCAGAAGTAGTCGGGTTTGTTTTTTCTTTTAAAAATGGAAATTCTGGGCACCTAAATGTGCATCATTGGACCTGTTTTTGCTGAGGAAAAATGACCCCAATGTTGCAAATGGCCTGAACAAAAGCACATCCCAACAGCAAAATCAATAGACTCTCTGAGGCATTTGTTTTTCTTCCAGGTTCTTTCTGTATATTTTTTGTGTATAGAAAGAAAACTGTTTGCGGGATATTGTGTATTACTGTACAGAAGGACTACAACGGAGGTCTACTTCTGTGTAAATTCTGCAACAAAAACGGGTACTGGGGGTGTAGTGTAACCACCATGGTCTGGGACATGGAAATTTGTGAACCTGTTTTTTAAATTATACTATGCTCGACTCTTTTAATGTACAGTATTCACACGTCAATTTATAATTGATAGTGCTATTGATTGTCTTGGCTTAAAGTATGTGGCTGTGTATATTCTTGTATATTTGCATAATTTATCTATGTGCCACTCTGTGATATAATTTTTCAAAAATGTAGGCTATAAATTGGTTAAAGCAATACATTTAAATAAGTAAGTGCGGAGGAAGAGTGGGGCTGTGTCGTCTCTGCCATCTTCCCATCACTCAGCACCACCAGCTTCCACTACATTGAAGGGGGAAAGTCTATAGGCGAGTATCCCTAGGAGATTTAGAGCCCTGTGTGATGCTGCTCACTGAAAGCAGAAGTAGCAAGCTTTCTGAATGGCGTCCATTTATAGCTAAGCAGCAAATGATTGCAGAGACTGAAAATCAATTTTGCTGCACAGAAAAATAGTAAATAAAAAAAAATCAATATGAGAATGCCATTAAATTATCTTTATGTCTTACAGGTAATTTACTTAAAGCAGAAACACATAACCCAAGACAAGGTAAGAACAAATAGCTGCTTTTTGAAAATTCCTCTTGGCAATTGCTGGATTTACACTAGTTAACATTGCAAAACATGAATTTGAAACTCTTCCAAGAGACACGTAAATACCCACTGACAGCTGTGCATTAATTAATTAGCCAAGACTGGTGGGTGGGACACATCCTCCAAAATTTTGGGGAGAGACCAAAAAACTATTTTGGGCAAGGTGCCTGAGCATACGGTGGTGAATCAACTTGCGAGGTTCTTATGGATTGTCTGGATCTGTTTCAGTATAGGTCCATTTATAGGACAGAGGCAGTCTTGGTCGCCCTAGTGGATGACCAACGCCAGAAACAAGATGGAGGGAGAGCATCCCTATTGATTCGGTAGGACCTCTCAGCAGCTTAGGATACCATCAGCTGCAGTATCTTTCTGAACTTCCTGGACAGGATGAGGCCAGAAATTAGTTTTGTTCAGTTGTCAAAACCCTAACTGTAACCAACAGAACAAGCAAAGGCTTCAATGTGTTTGTGCTTGGACAACTAGAAGCTAATCCCCTCTGAATCAGCATTCAACTCATCAAATCCAGTATAATAATGTTATTACTATATTCCCCTCTGGTAATTATATTACAACACAATATGAGGAGTCTGTGATTTTTCTAGGAACTATAAGAGCTAGTGCTCACTCATCCCTTTGTGGTCTTCCTGCCTTTGGTGCTCTTCCCACAGGAAAAAGCTGCTTTCAGATAGCTATGGAGAAATCAATATCTCAATCAATCACAAAAATTATTGTTGTAATTGAGATGTGAGGGTAGGCTGGCATGTGCCTCTTGACCTTGTACTAAAGTGAGAGCAGTCTAAAAATAAAAAGTAGGACATTTCACAGTTGCAAATTTCACGATGTTCAATTAATAATAATACAAGCCATAGATAAATGACTGCTGTCATAGAGAGGGAATCTCATTTGCTGCTCAGTTGTTGTTCATTCCTAAGAAGAATGAGACATAAGCAGTCTGTTCCATGGAAAGAGATTGCACAAGCACAGCCCTGCGTTCCTCTGACCCATGTATTTATTGTAAGTTGAGTGGTTAATGTTAAGAACCACTGGCTAGTGCACATATTCAATACACTCCCTGGAGAATGTGCACATAATCTGTCCATGGAGAGGAAATTGTGTGCATTTCCTGGTCAATATACCTAATCTTCAACAGGCCTTTGGGAATATGCATATCTTGATAGCATTTCATGCAGCCTCTGGCCATTATGCATAATCCTAAATGGGCCTTGGGGAATGCTCGTATCTCGATTACATTTGGTACATTCCCTAGCCATTGTGTATTAATCTCTAACAGTCCTTGGGAAATGTGCATATTCGGCTGCATTTTGTGTATCCTCAGGGCCTCAAGTGAGGGCAAGTGAGG
Organism: Podarcis tiliguerta; assembly: GCF_965153285.1. NCBI lineage: Eukaryota > Metazoa > Chordata > Lepidosauria > Squamata > Lacertidae > Podarcis > Podarcis tiliguerta. The sequence goes on along the minus strand of NC_139543.1, from coordinate 38,100,653 downwards.
TGCAATTTAAGCAAATGTGAAGCTTTCTCCATGTGACCCCTAGGAGTTGGCTCCTATTCCCTGAAGCAGGACACCTCACCCTGTGGCCTGGCAGGGCTGTACCCTGCATGTAGCCAAAAATATGCTTCTAACTGTGGACTTCTGCCGAAATTTTTAAAAGGATGAATAACAACAAAAGGCACTTACCAGAGTGCTTCAGTTCTTGTTGTTCAGACCAAGCTTCTGGTAGGTGAGGCTTTAGATCAGAACAGGCAACCAGGGCCGTCTTTAGCAGATGCGGCGTCAGGGTGCAAATATCCGCCCAGAGCCCCCAAATTACCACGGATAGTGTTGGGGTGGCTGTAGCTGTGCACTGTCAGCCATGGTGGGGGGTCGCAACTCTCTCCCATGCCGCTGCGGGAGAGTGATCCCCTCAGAGGCTTGGGAGTGAAGTTGCGCCCCTCCCAAGCCTCCGCGGGAGGAGAGCGATCCCCACAGAGGCGTGCGAGGCTTGCGAGGGAAGCTGTACGCCCGCCAGCCTTATGGTTGGCGGGGTGCAGCTGGCAGGCATGCAGGGAAAGGGGAGGCCTCCGGCAAAGCCATGCAGCTCCCCCACTTGCTGGGGCACCCCTGAGAGGCCGGCGCCCTGGCTCAACACACCACTAAACCCTTTGGGAAAGACGGCACTGCAGGCAACCATGTAGTACACATTCAGGGCATTCTGGCCAACTTCATTACAGGTTCAGTCTGGGATTCCAGCTGGGGCTTAGGCAGTTTGTGAGCAGCCCAGGCTACAGCGAGGTAATGAATTTCTGAAAGTGCAGTGAAATGAGGCCAGAGACAGCGGTTACATTCAGCCAGGTGAGGCTGTGTTTACAGATTGGCAGGGGTGGACTTTGAAGATCTTCTGCAATATGGCTCCCTGTGTGAGCCCAAAAGTTGGTGCCCCCCAAATAGATCTTCTCAATTACGAATCTTCTCAATTTTGCGGCCCCTTAGCTTGGCGCTCTGTGCGAGGGAAACTGCTCGCACTTCCCTGAACCCATCGCTCTGCTTGAGTCACCTGAGGGCCAGTGCAGCCAGGTGGTTACAGAGTGTTGGACACTGACTGTTTCATATCCCTACCCAAACCAGGCTACTCAGAGTTGCAGTCACTCTTATAGTTTCATTTTTCATCCCTTTTATGTTAGTACACTGTGGCTGGCGCCCATTTTCACAGAGCAAAGGCAACTCTTTTAAAGCCTCTGAAAATAAATTCTGTCCTCGATTAGAACAAATCGAGTGTTCTTCCTTTTAATTTATATACCAATTTGTTAAAATGACTTCTAGCAAGTGCAATAAAAATCTCTGTGGGGAGCTAATTCAGAATATGAATTAGGAATGATAATTTAATTTGTAGTACCACAGAAAATGTTGGCTGAAGAAGTATTCTTCTCGGTGCAAATGTATTCCTTTTAAATAGACTGCGCGCTACCACGGGTGTCCACTTAATAAAAAAGAAAGCCACACATTGGATCAGCCCAGTCTACTGGCCGCCCTAATTTACCAGCCCCAAATGGAATCAGCGTGGAATAATCTGCCTACATTATGCTTTCTTCTCCTAAATAAAATCTGGATTCAGTCCCAGAGAATTTGTTTTCAATCCATTCTAGCAAACGTAGGGTGCTTCAAGGTGGGCTTCAATGGGCTTTGCTTTTATAAAGCATTTGAGTTACAGTATGGGGGGGGGGAATTAATCAACTATTATCGCAGTCATTTCATATGGGAGGGAAAGATGACAGATAAGGGTCAGATCTCAGAGGGGGAGAAAAGTAAAATACTATGCAGGAAAATATCCTATACATTCTTATGCAGTATTTCTTTATTCCTAATTACATTTACTGTCCCTTTGCACAGTTGAACTGAAAAGAGATCTGTGTGTCTAACACAAAGTAGACAGAGAAGTAGCATGTATTAGTTTGGTGAATTTCTTTGCATTTTTTCCTGAGATGACATGAGAAGGCCATGTAATGGGAAGAATAAGAAGAATCAGTCTTTTTGTTGTGAGAATGAGCATGGCTGGCCCCACGAGTGTACATGCTCTTGAACGTAAGTACCCTGGAGAACTGAATGTTTATCTCCTCTTAAATAGTATGCAGAGATTAAGATGCTCACCATTGTGAGTAATGTGGTTAAGATCATGTTCGTCAATGCAAATTCGTGGTCTTAGAGTGGAATAAGAACGCTTATGTCAAATTGATCACCAACCTCCCACTCCAAATGGCTAAATTCTGCTGTTTGTTTTTGTTTCCATGTCTACAGTTAATGGACTGTAGACAAGAGGACACTGCTAATTTGGATACATTTGTAATGATTTGCATTTAATCCCCTGCAGAGGACATCCTAACCAATGGAAATGTCAAGTAAGGTTTTGAGCACAACTTTTCTGTGACATGTGATGAAAAAGTGATATTTTGAAATGTTGAACTAATAATGTCTCTCTCTGGCTTTTCAAAACAGCAGCTGTTCCAAGGCAGGTAATGAAACACCTGTGATGACAAAGATGCTTGGGACCACAGGTGTGATTCACACAGGCTGCAAAAAGGCAGAAGCCCCAGACACAATTCAGTTAAGGTAAGACTACACAGCGCCGAGAGCACGGAGTCTCAAAACCTAAATTATGTTCCTTGTAAGAACACTGTTTCCTTTTAAAATCTGCTTGATTGGGAGGATCAGTGTGGATGGGAAGGTAAATATGTCATCGAGACAGGGCCCCAGAGCTTTTGCAACACACTGGAAATGACTGTTCAGAGTAATGTTCAATCGTCTAGGTATCCTGTACAGTGCAGAGCCAAGCAGGTTACAGTTATATAGATGAGAGTGGAGCTGTGGAGAGGAGGCTCCTATTTGAAAAGAAACTGGGGTTTTGGCTTCTGGACTATGGAGCGAGAGATAATGGTTTGCAGCTCAGATATGGGATGCTTTTAGACATTAAAGTAAAGGTAAAGGGACCCCTGACCATTAGGTCCAGTCGTGGCCGACTTTGGGGTTGTGGCTTTATTGGCCGAGGGAGCCGGCGTACAGCTTCCGGGTCATGTGGCCAGCATGACTAAGCCGTTTCTGGCGAACCAGAGCAGCGCACGGAAACGCCGTTTACCTTCCCACCGGAGTGGTACCTATTTACCTACTTGTGCCTTGATGTGCTTTTGAACTGCTAGGTTGGCAGGAGCAGGGACCGAGCAACAGGAGCTCACCCTGTCGTGGGGATCGAACCGCCAACCTTCTGATCGGCAAGTCCTAGGCTCTGTGGTTTAACCCACCCGTGTCCCTATTTAGACATTACTGAAGCGCAAAAGTATGGTTTGGAGGATTGAGGAGTGTAATGTGCTCTCTGCATATGCCAGTATTCCTTCCTCCCCCTGCCTTCCATTTCCTCCTGCTCTTTTGCACCTGGCTTAGCAGAATATTTCCTGGTTTCTAAAATCACAGTTTACCAAGATATTTCGCATTCCCATTGTGGATGCAGCTGAAACTGCCAGATTATGTTTACAGGAAGCTTTGTGAAGAAATATGTATAGAAACATTGTAAAAAAGGGAAGAGGGGGAGTAGGTGGATTTTAAGATAAAAGACAATGACAAATTTTGAACTTGCAGTATAAAGACGAGAACACGGAGGATTCACGGATGAACTGATGGAAGTCAAAAATATGTATTTGTGATTGTATTGAAAATGTATGACTAAAAATTCTTTTTTATTGGAAATTAATAAAAATAATTAAAAAAAAAACCTGCCAGATTGCTGGTGAAAATGAACGGTAGTAAAATAATTTGGGGAACTGATATATAATGAGTTGAAAAAAGTGTTTAAAATAATATTTTCTTAAAAAAAACCACCCGAAACCTTCCTTTTAGGAATTCTAGCTGCCAATATCCAAAGGGAGCAGAAAATACCATTTATGTATGCAACCACAGCTACACGGATGCTATTGGCTCAGAGATGGAAAGAAGATAAAGTCCCTACAAGAAAAGAATGGCAGATCAAGTTGATGGATTATGCTGAAATGGCTAAAATGACTGGAAGAATCAGAAATCAGGAAGACCAAAATTGCAATATGGAATGGGGAAAACATAATTTATCTTAAAAACCATGGTAAACTGTTAAAATCGTTAGTAGGATTGGAATAACACTTATAGTTTAATGGTGAATTTTGGACACAATGGAGAGGTAAAAGATTTGGATTATTATAAAAGATGTGGGAGGAAATGATTAACAATAGAACCCACAAAAGTCCAGGAGATTCTTGGGAATCTTGTTTCTATGTTGTATGTTGGATATGTGACTGTAAATTTTAATATGAAAAATAAAATAAATAAATTTATTTTAAAAAAAGAAACTGCCAGATTGGCAGCTGAATTTTGCCATAAACTGCAGCTGTATTCCAGGGCTGTTCACTACAGAAAGCGGGCTCCTTGAGAGACCACCTTCATACATTCTGAGTGACAGTTTCCATTGGTACAAGACCGGTGATTGTGTGTTCAGGCAGGCCAGTTTGCGTCTGTCCTTGCATGAAAGGGAGTTCATATACTGATGAAACAGAATAATGAAAAATTGGGTGAGTCAGGCATTGACTCGAGAACACAACGGTCTCCAGGAATAAATACCCTAGGCATTTTCTTTTGAGTTGCTTTGAGAAGTTCCTTCTTTTATTGGGGTAACTCAGGGACAGTGCATTGTATTTTAAGGGCATCGGTTTGGAAGCTGATTTCCTTTCCCTCCCACTTGGTATCTGAAAAGAGCGCTTCCTTTTACAGTAGACGGCATTGTTTTTCTGTCTCTTTGCCAGCTGATGTCAAAGCACTTCCACCGTAGATGCAAAAGAGTAATGGGAACAGAGGACTACTTGCAAACAATCATTTAAGTGGCAAGGAGAGAAACAGCGGGGGTGGGAGAATGATCAAGTGCTCTCCCCTCCAGCCCCCTCCCCCACGGCCAGCCCCCCTCCCCAAAGGAAGATGTGACATTGTTGGCTATTATCTGGCTCTTTGCCATTTTAATCTACTCACTCTGTCGGGAAACAATATTTTAAATACTAAAAGAAAACACTGCGATAAGAATTTCTTATTAAGAGAAAAGCCGGAGGGAGGGAGGAAATCCTCCCCGCTCCCTGCGCTCCCCAGCTCTGTAGAAAGAGGCCAAGCTCTGACCCACTCATCTCAGCCCATCCCTATTGCTTACATTTGGCTGAACCCAAAGCAATTTCATTTTGACTGATAGACTTGCATTAATGTAAAACCATAATCTATGTGAGAATAAGATCAGGCTCTTAATATGCAATCTATCTGTCGCCCCATAGAAGGCAGCATGGAAATTCCAATAGATTTAAATGGCTCCTTAAAGAGGGAGGAAGCATCTCTCCACATCCATTTGAGATAAGAGACAAGAGACTACTAACTGCTTCCGTGTTGGTGCAAGTGATATTGAGAGGGCCTTCTGCAAGGCGATAGCCCTGTTCATACCAGCACATATGTTTACTATCCTTCGAGTAAAGAATCAGAATCACACTGTCCTACAGTGCAAAATAATCTAGAATTATACACACTAATCCTCCTTTCCAAATACAATTTAGAAGAAGAAATGAATGCTGTTTCATCTGCCCTTGCCTATTAGGACTAGTATTTTGTATGTTATTGACAAAGCTGAAACCCTGAGCTCAGATAGTTCCATGCAAGGACCACAAATCTCCGTGAAATGGTGAGGTCCACGCTTGCATGTTCATCACCAGATGACTGCAGCAATAAGTGATACCTTGAAGACCATTTTGGCTTATAAGGTTTTCTGGACCGGAGTAGGCAAAAGAGTGAAGGTGCCTAGTTTGTGCCGCTTCGCATTGTTTGCTGTTTTCAAACCCAGTTTTCAAGCCAAAAATTAGCAAGTGTGGAAGCAATAACTGTAACAGGATGCCAGTGGATAAAATCACCTTCTTCCTGCTGGGACAAGAGAAATCAGCAGTCATATTGTAATCTTTGTTCAATTTAATACATTTATTTCTATAAGCAGGTGTCCCACCCACAGGGTGGGGTGGGGTGCATAAATGAAAATTGCATAACTGGGGAGCAGCCTCTAAACACACTTCTATCTCCCTCTCTGCCACTCTCTCTCCAATCCAGACCAAAAATACAGTGTCCAAAAATATCTAAAACCAGAGTTGAAGCTCTGGGACCAGCTGGCGGCTGGAGAACGTGTGAGAAAGAGGCTGCTGCTGTGCCACCCCATGCGCCAGCTGTTAGGCTGGGAGGCTGAGCAGCCTGAACAATGCTGCACTGTGCCTCTGGTCTCTTTGGGGCTTTCTCCACCCTCACTGACGCCCTCTTTGGGCTCCAGGGACGGTCTCCTCGCAAGTTGCAAGGACTTTCCAGCTCTCTCCTGCCATTTCCAGGTTTGAATCAAATCCTTTAATTATTTCCCAAGACCACACATATGTGCACAAGTCAATCACGTGAAAGTGGGGGAGGCGACGCCTGTATTTTGGAACCATTACAATTTAAATGATCATTTTTTATTTTTTGAAAAGAAAAGGCACGCAGTGCACAGCCATGAGAAGATTAGCAAAAGCTGCAGAATTACCCAGCAGGTCCACCCGCCCCCCTCCCTGCATGCAATGGGATGTCTTGGGCTCTGCTCCACCTCCCAGTTGAATAAAACCAGCCTGTGCTTTCCCTCTGCACCCAAATTGCTTCTGCCATCTGCCTCATGCACAATGTATGCCCAAGCTTTTAAAAAGTAAAGTCAAAGGAATGCCTGTCTGTGCTACTTCAGTGCTGCTCTGTCAAGCACTTGTCAAGCCAAAGCCCATACATGGGCCCTGGTGCCTAGTCAGACCGCGGCAAGAGATTGGAAACTGGGTGCCATTTTTTATTATTTGTTTTTGCTGGAGTGACTTAATAACTATCTTGAAAATGAACACACATTAGGCTGGTCAGAACTCCACCATGCCTTATATGGACTCAACAGCTTGGTAGGATTCAGTAGCATGGCATGCTACAATTAAGCACAGATAACAAGACACTTCAGTTCAGTGGAAGAGAGCGAGAACACAAAGCTTTGTGGAAGACTTCAATGCAGAATACGACAGCACTTGGTAGGAATCCATGAGTTGTCTTCATGTTATGCCTCCTGCTTCAGTTAGTCATTTTGTTATACAACATCACCATCAATGAGCACAAAACTTTATCGGCAGTTTATAAACTGGGGGCAGTAAAAAGCTTAGTTGACTGAGGCAACCTTTCCACCTCGGGTCCCCAGAAGTTGTTGGACTACAACTTCCATCATCCCTAGCCAGCCGGGCCAATAATCAGGAGTGATGAGAGTTGTAGTTCGACAACAGCTGGGGACTAGGACTGGGGACATCAGGGTTCAAATTCCTGCTCAGCCATGAACCTCAGTTGGTGACCTTGGGCCAGAGACTAACCTACCTCACAGGGTTGTTGTGAGGATAAAATGGGGAGCAAGAGAGAAATATATGCCGCCTTGATCTCCTTGCAGGAAAAGCGGGATATAAATGTACTAAGTCAAGCTAAATAAAATAAACTCTGCTGAATACACACACACACACACACTCCCAACAATTTAGAACTCTGCTCAACCTTTTGAAAGAAGCAAAGCTGTGAGATAAGCGAGCCAGTCGGTCTGTCTCCTTCTTGGAGCATTTTTTTATTTCTTTTAACAAAATGACTTTGGTGTGGAAAGCCAGAGAGGGATGTCCTCTTTGCTTAGGCTGCTGGGACTCTGTCAGAACAGCTTCGTGTCTGGCATTTGAGAGGCTGACAGATAACACCTGGGATTTCCAGTATGGCATTTCCCCCCCTTAGGAAATCCCTCTCCAATGAAGAATGCGCTGAGTATGTGCCTCGCCACCTAAATATGGACTGTTCTTGGCTTTAGCAGCCAAGAAATCCCCGGAACAGGTGTTATATTAAGCCAACCCTGCTAACATCTGCCCCCTGCCTCAAGGTCACTAAGTGTTAACATGGGCAGCAGGAGTTTGGAGAAAATAGCTCACAGCTCAGGGAGGCAAAGGAAATTAGTATTGCCCAGCACCGTAAACAAAATCTGACCTCACAAGCCCTCCTGTGCCCGTGTGCAAGGCAATTTAATTTTGCTTTGACAGGGAGCAGGTTCAGTGCTTCTACAGAAAATATACTCATCTTTTCCTGCCAGCATTAATTTATGCCACATTCCATTTCTATGAATACCTCCCAACCTACCTAAAAGGGCAACAGATGCATACACATATAGCCAAATGCATGAAATTGGAGGTAATCTCTGTGGATGGAAGAGTCTGTGCAGGATTGACTAACAATCCAACAATTGCTCCTTGCAGATAAAACATTTCCTGGAGAAGATGTTAAAATATAGTTAAAATGCTGCATTTAGACACGGATCTCTGCTTAGTGCTAGAGGACAGTTGGCCCAGCCAGTAGTTTCTCTTTCCTATTTCTGTCTAAGCCACCCCACCTTCTCCCTGTACACATTTAGTGTAGGAATGTAATGTGTGAATCAGCAAGTCATAAATATAGTCAACAGTGGTGCCGCATGACTGTGGCATCTGGGGTTAATTGCTGTGGCAACCATGGAAATTACTGCTCGCAATAGATATGATTCCTCAGATCATCCATGGCATGCCTCTGCATGACGACATCTTCAAAACAGGTAGGGTTGGCTTTACACACGTGAAGAAGGAATACACTGCACGAGCCCACCCCAAGACTATACCTTTTTATATGGTTATTTGCTGTATTGGTGCAAATATAAGTAACCCTCAAATGTAGGCCACACTTGGGTGACAAGTCTGCTTATGACAGCAGCCGTCTGGGTGCCCATACTCCAGTTATGACCATGGCAAAGACATTGTCCCATGGTTCCCTCTCCCCCCTGCCCCACTCCAGATTAGGAAGTGCAGGGTGGCCAAGGAAGCTGCAGAGTGCTGGATAAAAGTTGACTGGAAAGAAAAACAGACACACAAAGCCCTTGGCTGCCTAAGGTATTGTCATGTGTTTGGACAGGGGAGCGGGCTGTATGTAGTGACCCTTCTAATTCCTGGATCCAGCAAGTGTTAAAATCTAAGCAAGAATTCAAAATGCTAGCTGCCCTGTTGAGGTGATTACCCTACCTAGGTAATGGGCTATAAAGGGAACAAAGGAAGTGGCTCAAGGACAGACAGAAAATGGGTGGAACTGGCTGGAAAGACAATGGCCAGCGTTGAGACAAGGGAGTTGAGTGATGTGAGCTAGAAGCTAGAAGCAAGAAGAAAAGTTTCAGGCTGGGAAGCAACAAGTTGGGAAGTGAGAGAGTCAGAGAGATGCTTGCGCTCTGTTTGAATCCAAGGCTGCAGCTAAGGGGGAACCAAGGCCCTTTTGGGTTGCTGATACTGTGACTCCCTCCATCATAGGTCCAGGGTGTATATATGTGTAAATAAACCGTATATCATAAATACACCACAGTCTCTGCTGTCCCTTACTCCAAGGAAAACAGGAACCCTGAGTAAGCGCTTGGAACCCCTGGAATCAGAGATTGGGGTGGCACACAGTGGTATGCTCAAACCCCCCACACAGTGAAATTTTAAAGAAATTCTCAAATGCCCTGAGAATTAGATAGAAAAATTGTCTCTTTTGCAGGGGAAGAAACCTTAGGAGAAGTTGCAGGACAGGTTTCAGCACAGTACTAGTACCTAGGAAAGCCAGACTGCTCCCTCAACCTTATCCCATCTCCGAATTTTCTCCTCCTTGCTCTTGACAAAACAGAAATTGGGCCTCAAAGATTGTGTACAATAAGCATTATGAGCTCCAGCCCTGTGGAATTATTTATTGGCTTCTGAATGATATCATTCAAGGTATCAACATATGCAGAATTTTGCCATACAGCTTGCAGAAGTTTGGATATTGAACAGTAGAGCCTATATGAGTTCTATGCATTTCTGTGAATAAACTATCTTGGCATACAAGGTTAGACAGAGACAAAGATTGCCTTTGACTGTAATGTTGAGTGCCTATCTCTGTGTGTGTGTTTGCCAGTAGTCAAATGTTGTGTGTATAAAAGAAACATGGTGAGGAATGTCGACATTCAGCACACAAACAAAACACTTGACTATTAATTATTATGCTCCCCACTGACAACTTAATATACGTCTTCTGTGCTTCCCATTTTGTTCATCATTTTAGGGTTGTTTTTTTAAAAAAAAGACCTATAATTATTACAGAGCATCTTTTAATTGTGAAACCGTTTTCCAATGTTTTCTTGCCAACCTCTTCAAACAAGATGATAGGACTCTGTTATTTCAGTTCTAGAAATGGGGCTGGGTTGTCTTTCAGCGATGAAACTTCTACATGCAAATTCGCATGTCCACAGCTTCAGTTCCTAGCATTTTCTATCCTCAAACGCAAGAACATAAGAAGATCTCTGCAGGATCAGACAAAAGACCTGTCTAGTCCAACATTCTGTTCTGACAGTGACCAACCAAATGCCTAAGAGAAGCCTACAAGCAGGATATGAGGGCAACAGAAATCTCTCCCTTAGAGGCTTCTGATACTAGCCATATGAAAGCCATCCTAACCAGTGGCCAATGTTTGCCTTATATTCTCCATGAATTTGTCTAATCCTTCTTAAAGCCATACAGATTGGCAGCCATTGCTACATTTTGTGGTAGCAAATTTCACTAAGCATGCACTGTCTGAAGAAGGATAGAGGAACGTGTGGTGGGGGTGTAAATATGTACAATTGGGGGGGGGGGCAAAGGGTGTTTAAGGAGATAACAGAAATCACTGGGTTAAAGCTGGCCGAAAGTCCAGAAGTAGCATTATTATCAATTTACAATGGGGTGGAAGGTTCACAGGGTATGAAGGACTTGCTCACAAATTTATTGACAGCTACACAAATTATTATAGCCAGGAAGGGGCAAGTGGATTATAAAATGGAAGAATGGTATAAAGAGGTGTGGGATATAGCTATTAATGATAAATTAACAGGTGCCATTAAGGTAAGGCAGGGAATATGTAGGAGAAATTATTCTAAGGAGATATGGAGGGTGTTTGTAGAATTTGTACTGTGAAAACGGAAAGGGGTCAAACCATCGCAAGAGGTGTTGAAATTTTGGGAGGCTGGATAGTTACAATGCAATGGTCTCGGTGGTGGGGTGCACATTTTTATTCTTATTCATTATGATTATTATTTTGCCAAAATAAAATAAATTTTTAAAAAAGAAGGAAACAGGAAGTGCTTCCTTTCTGTCTGTGGTAAATCTCCCACCCCAACTTGCTCTAATCAGTTGATTCATATTTACTTTGATGGAATGAGATAGGCTTGAGTTTGCGAGGAGAGGAGGAAAGGCCATGCTCAATGATACAGCTCCTGTTTTGTATGCACAAGGTGGTTGAATCCCTGGCATTACCAGGGAGGGCTGGAAGAGACACCCGCCTGCAACCCTGGAGAGCCACGGCCACTCAGTGTAGACAACACTGAGCTAGAAATAGACCAGATATAAGACTCTAACTCAATATAAGGCAGGATCCTACGTTCTTCGGCTCAAGTGCAAAGGTGCCAGCTAAGGTCTTTTGTGGGTGACAATATAATAATCCATTTGGTTTTTGCTGGTCTTGTTAACAAAACTGCTTTCACCTCAGCCTCAGAGCTTAGCAGCTGATCGTTCTGGTTGTGAAACATGTGAGCGTTTTGCTAAATAGGTTACATGCCTGCTCTCTGCTGGGTACTAATAGCTGGCACATCAGGCTGCTTGCTGAACTGTGACAGACATACGAATATTTTCAGCAGACTCTGAATTCATCAAAGAAATAGAATTTCCACCCTGTGATCCAAGGGAGCCTACACTTAAACCTGCTGCATTTTTTCCATAACCAGCTGCAAGCAGCAACACATTTGAGAGCTGTCTGGAGAATGGCTTTTTTTAAATAAACAATGCTGAGACACCATGGATCTAAATATGGTTTCTTGGAGCAATGCCAGAGGGAGCCCATGCAGTATTGCATGATGAAGTTCCTGTCTGCCACCACTAAGTGGTGATGAAGGAAGAATCCATGCATTACCAATGACATCGTGAGCAGTGCTGCTTGCGGATGGCTGTCGAAGCACAGGAAGGCTATACCTACATCAAAGCAAAACAGATCAACATCCATCTTTCATCAAAAAAAGATCTACTTTGGCTCCCATTATGTTTCTGAGCACAATTCCAAGTGTTGGTGTTGACCTTTAAAGCCCTAAATGGCTTTGGCCCTCTATACCTGAAGGAGCATCTCTGCCCCCATCGTTCAGCCCTGACACGGAGGTCCAGCTCTGAGGGCCTTCTGGTGGCTCCCTTATTGCGAGAAGTGAAGTTACAGGGAACCAGGCAGAGGGCCTTCTCGGTAGTGGTGCACGTGCTGTGGAACATCCTCCCCTCAGATGTCAAAGAGAGAAATATTTCTATGACCTTCCGCTGACATCTGAAGGCTTGACATTTTTCAGTGCAGCAGGATCCTTCTTATGTTATTCTGCTGCCCCATCTCCCTATATTTCAAGTAAATGGTAATTATTTGACAGGGCACTTATTTCTACCAAAAGTCATACATAGTTTTAGTATCCTGTGCCATCTTGTCAAGTACTGTTCAGTGATGGAGGCACCCGTGGTGTGTGTGTTTATGGTACATAGGCACATGTGCTTAAAGAGGTGCAGAATAAAGGAAGGCATTCACTTATCAGCCCATCTCCTATCGTTGAGCAGACATTTCTTGGTCCCTGTTGCTGGTTGCTTGCCAATCATTCGCAGAAGACTGACACTTCAGTGAAAGGCAGCCCATATCTATGTCATGCTTCATGGAGCAAAAAAGAAGGCAGGAAAGTTCAACAAGAAGATTTCTGTGCACTTCTTCTTCAATTTTATTTGATGTATTTATGGCCCTTAAGAGATTTCTTAGGTCCTCTTGATCAGAATATTCCACGACAGTGTACAACATATATATGCGTGTGCATGTTACTGTGATTAACAAGACACAGAAAGAGATCATCCAGAGCAAGCTTGTGTGAAATGCTGCTTGATTAAAAGGTAAAAGGTAAAGGACCCCTGGACGGTTAAGTCCAGTCAAAGGTCCTCATCTCACGTTCAGACCGAGGGAGCCGGTGTTTGTCTACAGACAGCTTTCCGGGTCATGTGGCCAGCATGACTAAACCGCTTCCATGTACACTAGTTGTAGGGTTGGGTGGGGTCAGACTTCAAAGCAACAATGGGGAACTTGCAGTGAACTTGTGATTGCTATTTTGTTGAAAGAAGACATGCTCCCACTCACCCATCAGCTGGTGTGACAGTGTTGCAACAGTCTTTTCTGCCCAGTCTTTTTAGATGGTATCTCAGCTCAAGGAGAAAGTGTTTTCTATTCAGTGGGAACCAATTCAAGCACTGCGTTCCAGAGGTTCAAAGAGAAACACAGCTTTTTGAAAGTTCTTTCCCGAACAGCCAAGCTCTGCTCCAGTTTTCAGAGATTTTAGGAGCTGTGCTGGGGGGTGTTTACAAAAGGTTTTCAAACAGGATACAGGGTTGCTTAGAAAGGGTTGTTTGAAAGCCCTTAGTAAACTTTTCCACTAAGGAGCAGCACAAGGCTGCTTGCAGAGGGATTTCAAACAGTCCTGTGCTGTGCTTTGAAGTTCCAACAATTGGGGGTTCAAAGCGCAGCATCATGTCATTAAGCAATCCCTCCCACTACCATTCATCAGCTGAAATTCAAACCTTCAGGTGGTGCTTTTGCTTTTAAAAAAGAAGAAAATAGGTAGTTTTATACAGCTTAGCCCTGGTTTATTATCCTCCACCAACACCAGTACAAAATTCTGGGCTATGGAGCTGTAACCTATAGTGCCATAATTATTTTACACTTTGCTTAAGCATTGGTCTAGATGAATCTATTTCTCCACAGCACGCCGTAAATAATATTCTTCCATGGACATTCTTATATGGAATGCATTATTATATTGCTTATTGTAAAGGAAGGTGATACTCCAAGTGCCTGAGTATGGTTAATGGTGTCACAATCTGGCTGAAAGTGACTTATAATCAGCCAACCACAGTAATATGCTGAAAGCGTTTGGAAAGCACTTGTGAAATATTTTAATTTATAAATTGATTGTCCCAAGGAATCATTAGATGTGACACTTGCCAGGTCATTTTGGGCAGAAAGCCATTGACGCTTAGCAGCACTTGCTGACATTTGGAACTTAGAAGAAAAGGGGGGGGGCAGAGGAAGGTGTGGTCATACATTGTTGCGCTGAGCCAAGTTTTGGGGCTTCAGATTTTCTTTTAACTTTATAGGCCACTTGTTGTTGTTGTTTAGTCGTTCAGTCGTGTCCGACTCTTCGTGACCCCATGGACCAGAGCACGCCAGGCACTCCTGTCTTCCACTGCCACCCGCAGTTTGGTCAGATTCATGTTTGTAGCTTCTAGAACACTGTCTAACCATCTCGTCCTCTGTCGTCCCCTTCTCCTTGTGCCCTCCATCTTTCCCAGCATCAGGGTCTTTTCCAGTGAGTCTTCTCTTCTCATGAGGTGGCCAAAGTATTGGAGCCTCAGCTTCACGATCTGTCCTTCTAGTGAGCACTCAGGGCTGATTTCCTTAAGAATGGATGCGTTTGATCTTCTTGCAGTCCATGGGACTCTCAAGAGTCTCCTCCAGGACCATAATTCAAAAGTGTCAATTCTTCGGCGATCAGCCGTCTTTATGGTCCAGCTCTCACTTCCATACATCACTACTGGGAAAACCATAGCTTTTACTATACGGACCTTTGTTGGCAAGGTGATGTCTCTGCATTTTAAAATGCTGTCTAGTATAGGCCACTAGGGTTGTGCAAAAAGCTTCACACAAGGTATGGAAAAAAAGTGAATAGTCCTACTTTGGAGGTAGTCCTATCACCTCCAGAAAGGTGGGTTAGGGTTAGAGTTAGGGTTAGGGTTAGGAACACTGGGTCCAGTTCTGAGCACCAAGGTTAAAGAAGGATATTGATAAACTCAAAATGTGCGCAGAGGAGGTGACCAAGATGATCAAGGGTCTGACAAACCAAGCCTTGTGAGGAATGGCTGAGGGAGTTTGGTATGTTTGGCCTGGAGAAGAGAAGACTGAAAGGTGATATGATAGCCATCTCAAATATCTAAAGGGCTGTCACATGAAGCAGGCTTATTTTCTGCTGCTCCAGAGGGTAGGACCTCTGAAAAGAAAATGAAAAGAAAGGAGATTCCAACTAAACATTAGGAAGGACTTTCTGATGGTGAGAGCTGTTCAACAGTAGAGTAGACTACCTTGGAGGGTGGTAGACTCTCCTTCATTGGAGGTTTTTAAGCAGAGGCTGGATGGCGACCTGTCAGGAATTCTTTCACATCCAGAAAACAAATGGAATGTAGTGCATGTTTAGCAATTTCTGTGTTATTTGATTCATGGGGGATTGCAGCCCCTTTAACGCAGAAAATTGCAGGCACCCCAAACTTTGGGGTGGTATACCAGCATACAGTTCTTTCCTGCTGTTTCCATTGGGAACTCATGGGGGAACAGAAGCACACATGCTCAGAAAGGGTGGGAGAGTAACAATGTCACTCAGTTACGTTCACTGTTGGTGTCACACCAAACCCATTGGTGTGAATGAAATTTAGCACAATGTAATGCCGGTATAATGGGACGCGGGTGGCGCTGTGGGTTAAAGCCTCAGCACCTAGGGCTTGCCAATCAAAAGGTCGGCGGTTCGAATCCCCGTGGCGGGGTGCGCTCCCGTTGTTCGGTCCCAGCACCTGCCAACCTAGCAGTTCGAAAGCACTCTCGGGTGCAAGTAGATAAATAGGGACCGCTTACTAGCGGGAAGGTAAACGGCGTTTCCGTGTGCGGCTCTGGCTCGCCAGAGCAGCGATGTCACGCTGGCCACGTGACCCGGAAGTGTCTTCGGACAGCGCTGGCCCCTAGCCTCTTTGAGTGAGATGGGCGCACAACCCTAGAGTCTGTCAAGACTGGCCCGTACGGGCAGGGGTACCTTTACCTTTATGCCGGTATATCGGTCAAAAAACCACAGTTCGACAACACAACAGGCACTACACTATGAAAGGCATATGAGAAAATGGGACAGAATTGCTAGCATTATATTTCAGAAAAGTACTGCTATTTCCCCCACATCTCCCTGCACCCAGAGCGTCATGCTTCTTTCTGCCAATGACTGTACCAGAATAGCTCAGCACTATGCGGAGCTACTGCCACTTTAACATAACAAAAGCATATTCGGCTACAGCATAGCTCAGCTGTGTAAACTGAACGTCTTAAACTATGTCAAATAGTATTTCAGGGGCCAACACAGTGCTTTATATTTTAGCAATATCCTTTTTTTTTTCTTTTAAAGACAGGGAGTTTTATATCCACATTGAATCTGGACTTTATTTGATCCTTTTCTTCTCTTTCTCGCTCCAAGATGCAGCTGCCTCGCAAAAGAACATTTCAACATAAAGAACAAATGGATTCTCTCTGTGTCTTGTGGGTACAGATTGCTGCTTCCTACACACAGTTTTCTGCGTTTAACAAAGACATGTGAAAAGCAGCACAGCGTCGCACTTGCTCATCCAGCTTCCAGGGTGGATACTTTAAACTTCCAAATCTAATCTTAGTGCTAAAATTACTGGCTGACACAACCTCAAAGGGGGCCACGGGATTCATTTCCACATAGGCAGACCTTTCTAGAAAAGGCCAGCAGTGTTGCGGTAATATGGCAAGTTGTGCTGGGAGCTGTGCTTGATGAGGCAACCTCAGAAGTGCTTCTCTGGGTGTGCAAACTAGCTCCCGTTTCTGTATACAGCTCATGTGCAGAAACCACCTTCTTGAACGTTGGACCTACTATTGGTCTCATCTGCTCAATCCACCGGAGCCCATCTTCACATGCAGGGGAAGTCCCTAATTCACTGAGGGTTTGAGACTCATAGGCTACCCTCATTTGGTTTAGCTGGCCAGTTGAAGCAGTTCCCAGGGTGTGGCCGCTGCGGCATGCTGACAGCTTATAGGACACATAGATGAGAGCTGAGTGCAGGGTGAGGACCCAAGGTGGACAGACTACCCCAGAAGGAACACAACACATCCCACCAGCAGAGGTACTACCCCTCCCCTAACACAAATTGTCACAGTCCGGTTCATGGGCGATCAAAGTCCTGGCTGGGGACATCGGGACAGGGGGCAAAATGGCGGGGTGGGAGCAGGAACGGGAGTCCAGAAGCCAGGAGTCAGAAAGCCAAGAGTCCGAGGGTCAGAGAGCCAGGAGTCAAGAAGCCAAGGGTCCGGAAGCAAGGAGTCACGAAGTCAGGGGTCCAAGGATCAAGAAGCTAGGAAGCAAGGAGTCAAACACAGGAAGGCAAGGAACGAGTTGCTGTGGCAAAAAGCCGAAGGGAAAAAGATGACCTTATATCCCTTCCTGGCTCTTGCCACCAGGTGCTGTGAGTTACCAATCAGCTTCACCTGTGTGGCCGCGCCTTGCCTCTTCAGAACAAACTTAGGAAGGCCCCAGTCCTCCAGAATCCTATTGGTCACAGGGCTTGGCTCCTGAATGCACACCTGACACAAATCCACATTCAGAACAACAGCCCAGTAATTCTAGGTGCAAGATGAAACCTGCATAGCACCCAACAGAGCCTTATTTGAATGCCTGCCTCCTTCTTCCTCATTCCATTTTAATACTATTATAATTTTATTTTTAAAGCCATTACATTGAATGAGAGACCAAGCCCTTTATACCTAGTAGCTGTTTTATGGGGATTGTGCCAGTGGGGCAGGCAGTGGTGGGGAATTATGTAGTGGTTACATCCAGACTAGACTACTATAGCGTACACCAGGCAACAACTCCCATCTTCCCTGACCATTGGTCCTGTTAGCTAGGGATGGTGGGAGTTGTAGTCCCAAAACATCTGGAGGGCCGAGTTTTCCTATGCCTGGCATACACTATGTAGGGCTGCCTACACTTGAATATTATGCAGAAACGTTATCTGGTATGGCATGTGGAAGCCAGAATATTATACACATACTGTACTGACAATGTTGTTTGTGGATTCAATTTAAAGTGCTGCTTTTGACCTCTAAAGCCCTGAATATGTTATTTGAAGGATCCATTTGCATGGATCAGGAAATCTGCTCAGTTGTCTGATGTTAAGGTCTATCCGACCAGATACTAGAGACAGGTCCTTTGCAGTGATGGCCCCCAAATATTTGGAATTCTCTCCTCAAAGAGGCATTGATGATCTATCTGTGCTGCCTTTAAGCAGAACTTGTTTAAGCAGAAAAAGTGTTGCAGGTTGTGTTTTACTGATATGTTTGTGTACTGGTATCTTAACTACAGCTTTAAGGAGCAGGGAGTTTTATAAAACTTATATTTATTATATTATTCTGTTTCTAAAATTTCCTCAAAGCTGCCTTGGGAGGGCTTTTGTCCTGAAAGGCAAGATATAAATTATTCAGAATAAAATAAAATGGGACTTTATGTAGCTGCCTACATTGGGAAGGGGAGTCTTTCCCCGTGTATAAATGACTACAATAAGCTTGATAATTGGGGGAAGAGAAAGAAGGATAAGGGACTAATGGTCTGGCAGACTAAAGTGACCTAAGCTAATCTCTTGATGATGAAACTTCATCCTACCTAAACAGACCTGAATCCTCTTCACAAAGCCCAGCAGAAAATGTTTCTTCACAAAGCTAGGCAGCATCCTTTATCCATTCAAAAGCATTTGAAAAGAAAAGGGGAAAGAGGATAAAATCTAGTTGTGAGTTCATTACTTATCTCCCCTCTGCCCCACCCTGCTTCAAGCTTTTATTTTCCATGTTGCATATGCAGAAACAAAACCAGCAAGGACATGCTACTGGAAAAGACGCTCCGGCTCTCAGGCTTCCAGTTATGAGTAAAATGTCGGAAGTAATTAATTCAAAAGGTGGTTTGATCCCTAAGGGTCAGTTCACTCCTCTATAATCTGAATCACAATAACAAGCAATACTTCAGTAATAAGACTAAGCTGGCCTTTTTATTTTTTAAATGCAAAAGCAAACTTATGCTTTGGAGACGACTTTGTCAAAAGTAAGTACAAACTTGGCTGGTTTTTATTATTATTATTATTGCAAATTGCACTGGATAATATGGTAATTGTGTGTGTCAGGGTTCATATAATTCTGAGTCATTCAGAAAGGTCCTGGAACATCCATAGCTACTGGGAGGGTTTCCTGAAAGAAGAATTGCATAATCCTGTCAAAATTTCTGATCCGAGTGGACATTTAGAAGTTTAACTGTCAATGAATTCCATATTTCTACTGCCTGCTTAGCAGAAACTGCTAAGTATGCCCACATTCATCAACTTGAGAACAGGCAATCGGCATTTGGAAGGGACCAGTGTCTTCTAGGTCTTTGAATAAATTGTTTATCCTTTGCTATTATTCCTTCTTTCTTATTGACTAGCCTGCCAGGCCATTGCAACTTCCATGAAAAAAACATAGTGTAAAAACAACCAAAAAGACAAATCCCATTCACATCATAAAATATACAAATATATCAAGCAGGAGAATCATATGCACAATCAATTTTATTTTTTTTATAAGACCCCTTTATCCTTGGCACCTGAAGAGCAAATCTGGTAAGATCATTTGTAATATAGTTTTGGTCATCTTGCTATAAAGAGTTGACCCCTCCCCCCCAACCCCAACCCCCCCGACAAGTCAGGTGTATCCAAAGGCACAACAGAAGTGATGAAAGAGATTCGTTTTCACGTGTTGTTTCCAGAGGAAGAGGAACAACGCTGAGGATTTAGTTGAGTCATCATCAGGGTAGCCATAAGTCACAGGGGCAGAGAGCTCCTGACAAGTGGCATGTTTTTCTGGAATCTTGCTGCCGCTACAGAAGCACGGCTCCCAGAAAGCCAGAAAAAAGAGTGGGATCCTAAAGGCCAATCAAGAAGTCCAGCCCCTTCCCAAAAAATCCTACTCGTCCCCTTGAAAAGGCAACTGGCAAAGCCCCCACTATTGGAGGGAGAAAGAAAAGAGTTGGTTTGGGGGGTGGAGTTGGCTTGAGAAGCCTGGCTCCAGCTACAGTTTTCTTCGACTGGCCTTCTCAAGCCATGTGGCTCCCTCACGCCAACCCTGTCCCTTCAGGATTGAATCTCCCAAGTCTTCCTCACAAGAATGGATGAGGCAAACTGCCCCTTCTCTCCCCCACCCCCAGTACAAGCAGAAATGGATTTGACAGGAGTTTTCTATCTCATATTTTTCTGTTGCCTTCAACACTGAATGTAAACTGATACAAATTTAAGGTGGGGAGTCAAGGACCAATACTCATTAGTTATCTTTTGACAGTCTCAAAATAAAGATGAGCTAAATGGGACAGATAGCTAGAATTTTATATGAGTATCAACTGCCACCTTAAAATAGCAGAGAGGAAGTTGTCGAGGGGGCACAAGGAACAAAGATAGATCAGAAACTTTAGACTGCCACATAAATAGATAGGTAGGAAGATGTTGAGAAGAATATTAATCCTGTTTACCTCTAAGGCTGTTGGGTATTAAACTTGTTTTCCTGAGTTATGCTTGAATGAACATCTGATGATGAGGTCTGATGTTAAGGTCAGTTCTCTGGTTCATAATGAAACTGAACTCTGAGACAACTGTATTTAGGAGAAAGTCTAAAGGGTTCTTACTTTTCAAAGTAGCAATGGCACACAGGATGAGTCATGAGTTTGTATGAAGGACACAACAGACTGTTCCTGATTACATGGTAACATTATTCACACCATTCTGAAGCAGCTCCCATACTCATGAGTTTTCACATCAAAAGGCACATAACATACATTTTGAGGCCATTGACCATTGGAATGTATGGGGCTTGGAAACCACCAAAATCTGGAGAGCCACAGGTTCCCATAAATGCCTTACACAGGGTTGGGATTGGGATTGGGAATGATTATTTTTTTGTAGGGGGAGCTGTTATATCAACTGGTGGCAAGTTTGGCCAAAAACTTCATTTTGCTTTTTGCTTTTAAAAAAAACTTAAAATATGAAAAGTTATTTCAGAACTTAAAAAATTAACAAGGCCGCAGACATAAAACTGAACTGACCCTGAAATCAAGCAGGCAAGTCATGTGTGCTAAAGCAGCTTATAGCTAAAAAAACCTATTTCATTTCATTATCTATTGACTGTGGTGTACATTATCCCTTCCCTTGTACATTTTTTTCTTTACAAAAATCCTGTGAGGTAAGTTCGGTGGAGAGGTTGTAATTTGCTCAGGGTGACAGAAGTATATGTGCAAATGACACATCTGTGTGCAGGGAATCAAACACAGGAGAAGCTTCCTGATGTAGAATAAAGGTAAAGGTAAAGGGACCCCTGACCATTAGGTCTAGTCGTGGCCGACTCTGGGGTTGCGGCACTCATCTTGCTTTATTAGCCGAGGGAGCCGGCGTACAGCTTCCGGGTCATGTGGCCAGCATGACTAAGCCACTTCTGGCGAACCAGAGCAGCGCATGAAAACACCGTTTACCTTCCCGCCAGAGTGGTACCTATTTATCTACTTGCACTTTGACGTGCTTTTGAACTGCTAGGTTGGCAGGAGCAGGGACCGAGCAATGGGAGCTCACCCCGTCATGGGGATTTGAACCACCGGCCTTCTGATTGGCAAGTCCTAGGCTCTGTGGTTTAACCCACAGCGCCACCCGTGTCCCCTGATGTAGAATAGAATATCCCTATTTTCAACTGAGAAATGTTGGAGGGTAAGAAAGCCCATCAATTGGCTTTATGGTGGGGTCAGGCTTTCTCTCCAAATCGTTCAAAATTGCCATGTACTTGTGGTGTGCAGTTAAATATTTTACTTGGCCACCTACATCCTCAGTTCATATAGAAGTGAATGGGTCTTATCCTGCTCTATCACTGCCTTGCTTGTTGCCAAGGCATGTTTGAAAACGTTCCACCATGTGCTGTTTTCTCTTCTGATGGCTAATTGCATTTGGCATGCATAAATTTGCAAAGGCAGTTCAATCAATTCATCCTTCACAAAGATAAGAGATTTATTTTTAATGGGAATGTAGAACAACCAGGCGTGTATTTTAAATGTTAGATCATTGTGTCACTCAATGTACCTTACACTTTGTACCAAGCAAAGATTGGGATCTACAGCTTTGTTCTGTTTTGCAATGCATTGTAGTTGTTGAACATGTGCCATGAAGTATGCTAATGAGTCAGCCAGAGAATCAGCTGTGATAGTTTTACCCCCCAAAAGCACAAAACCCTCCAAAGATATATACCCAGGCTTAATGCAGTAGTGTTGCTGAAGATTTAAAGAGGATTACTTTGAAATATGTCAATATGGCAAAATCTTTTGACAATCTGCATCTGAACTTGAAAGTGCACATTTATTCTAGTACTATTTTAATTTTAAAAGAATATGAAAGAATAACCCTGCAAATTTAGTAAACACCTTTAATATGAAGGACAACATAGTCCTAAGGACATTGTTGAAATCTATGGTGAGAGGTCCGTATAGTTAAAGCTATGGTTTTCCCAGTAGTGATGTATGGAAGTGAGAGCTGAACCATAAAGAAGGCTGATCGCCAAAGAATTGATGCTTTTGAATTATGGTGCTGGAGAAGACTCTTGAGAGTCCCATCGACTGCAAGAAGATCAAACCTATCCATTCTGAAGGAAATCAGCCCTGAGTGCTCACTGGAAGGACAGATCGTGAAGCTGAGGCTCCAATACTTTGGCCACCTCATGAAAACAGACGACTCCCTGGAAAAGACCCTGATGTTGGGAAAGATTGAGGGCACAAGGAGAAGGGGATGACAGAGGATGAGATGGTTGGATAGTGTTCTCAAAGCTACCAACATGAGTTTGACCAAACTGCGGGAGGCAGTGGAATACAGGAGTGCCTGGCGTGCTCTGGTCCGTGGGGTCACGAAGAGTCGAACACGACTAAACAACAACAAAATAGTGAGACCACGCTTGGAATATTGTGCACAGTTCTGGTCATCTCACCCCAAAATGGACGTTGCAGAGCTGGAAAGGGTGTAGCAAAGGGACCAAGCAAAGGGACCAAAGACCAAGGGACTAGAGATGCTCCTTTATGGGGAAATTTCCAGCATCTGGGGATTTTTAGTTCTGCAAAAAGGCAAGTAAGTATAAAAATATGCCCAATGTGGAGATAATGGATAAATACTAGAATGTAGGACTTTTCGATGAAGCTAAATGTTGAAAGATTCAGGACAGATAGAGGGAAAGACTTCTTCAAGTATAGTTAAACTTCAGAATTCTCTCCCACAAAATATAGTGATGGCTACCAATGTGGTGGCTTAAAAGAGGATTAGACACATTCATGGATATGAATGACTACTAGCCATGATGGCTGTATTTTTACCAACATTGTTGGAGGCAGTATGCCTCTGAATACCTGCTGCTGAAAATCACAAGTGGGGAGAGTACGGTTGTATTCAAGTCCTGCTTTGTGTGGAGAGCCCCAGTCACGTTTCCAGGGCTTACCTTTTCTTTAGAAGTAATTCAGTCCATCTCTCTGAGAGCTAACCTGCGTAAACTCAACAGTGTCCCTAGCACTGCCGTGAATCTCGAAGGTGGGCTTAGTAGCTCATGAAGTATCCTGGCATAGACAGATTCTATTTGTTATTAGATCTGGAACTGATCCTCTGCCACGCCGATGTCTCTGGCATATCAGGGGTTGCTCAACTCTTTTTTGTATATATGGAAAAGTGACTTAATGGGGGGAAATTGTGTTGCTGGTTTGTCTCACATATCTGCTGTCATTGATCTAGTGCAAGCCAAATCTATGGTCAAATAGAGAACAAAAACTATAGATGTGCAAAGAGCTGCCTATGTCAGCTAATGAACTATGTACACCACAGTCTCTAGGCCTGACTTGGACTGCCTCTGGCATATGAATGCCACGTGTAAATTTTCTTACAGAAGAGCAGGGTTTTCAGTCCAGTCCATTTCCATATTTCACCCACTAAGGTCAAAGTACATCAGCAATAAAAACACCAGTGCCAGTGAAGTTAACTCTTTATTCAAGAAACCAAAGCAGTGCAGTGATCGCACTATATATCTTGCCCCAATGAGGCAGTCATGAGGCCTGAAGGCCTTCTCACAGCTGCCTAAGTCCCCTCCATTCCAGGGTGCCTGCACACAACCAATCTCTTCTCTGCTCTTTTCATTTCTCTGCATGTTCTGGGAGATCGGGGGGAGGCGAGCTGGTTTCAGCTATACAGAGAGACTCCCTAGATTCTTCCATTGCCTGCCTCCTCTCTGTCTCCTGGTCCCCCTCCTCTCCAGCCTATGAATCAGGACCGCTCTCTGCCCCAGCTTATTCCTACTCACTAATCCCACTTGTCTCTTCGGCTTCTGCCATTTCCTCCTCCCAGTCTGCTCCCTCTTCTCCCTCTGACTACTCATGGTCATCCCACCACCAGTCCCCTGGCTCTGAGCCTTCTTCCTCTGGGGGTTCCCTTGGGGGTTCCCTAGCTGGTGCCTCCAACCAGCCCATGACCCCCTTTAAGATCCTAGACAGGAAATTTGGCAAAGATCTCTTCATGGATAGGTGGTGGCATTGTAATCATTCAGAAACAATCTCAAGGGCTTAGAGAATGTATAATTTATCCTCTTATGAGGAAGTTTCTTTGCCCTTCCTTAGGGACCCTTTTGAGCAGCTTCTCTGACCTTAAATTTATTACCAAACAAGTGGTAAAATATCGTAACTCTCAGACCTGCTATGGCTGTTAGTTCCTAGTTTGCCAGTGTTAATCATTCATAACTGATTCCAATGAGGCTGCAAATTTGTATTTTGTTTATTGGTCAATTGACCATAATAAAACACACAAGTGATTGGTTTTTTAGTGGTAAATTTTAAAGAATCTACTATTGCCATTCAATCCTGATCATTTCCCTAAAGGTGGCCTTATGCCTGACATTTCCAGGCATCTTCACGTATGGTTGCTCCCACATAAAGAACTCACATCATTCTCAGTGATGCCGTGAGTCACAGATGGCTTCAACACAAAAAGGCTTGTGTTGAACAATTGCCTCCGCGTGTGCATTAGAAAACAAATTATTCATGAGCAACTGAACTTTTTGTTCAACAACTTGTGCTGCCCGAACTCCAAATTCACGAGGTTAATCGTGCATGGTCAGCGAAGAAAGAAGTTTAAACGCATGCTCTCAGATATCACCACCAGACTGCAGAGTCCGCTTTGTGTTTTAATTTGTTGTCTAGTAAGGTTTGTTAAGCAATTGGATGAAGTGTGTCAGATAACCACGGATGCAGTCATCTCCCTGTTTTTGGATCTTCTTCCATTCCTTTAGTCTTGGGTCATGTTAGCAGGGAATCATTCTCCCAGGTCACTTATAAATAGGAACACTCTTATAGTTTGCTGTTTGCAATTTGCTGATGAACAGAGTTGCCAAAGCTTACCAGAGCTCTGTCTCAGGAATGGTTTTCAGTGCTAGAGCTCCACACAGTCCTTTGTGAAGAAAGAGCTAGGCCTGACAATGGCTACTCCTTACCATCACTGAGCCTGGAATCACAGGACACAGAAGGCCAGTGGGTGTGGCATCTGGGGGTCCTGTAGCCACTTCACAGACTCACCACCTTCTTCACGACTGCTCTGACAAATTGGGGTAAAAAGAAGAAGTAAATTTGTGAGAGGGAATAGAGAGTCCAGTAGGGTCTATTACCAGATGTTGTCAAACAACTGCCAAAGAGCCTGCCAATTGCGAGTGAGCACTTCCATCCCGGCACATGGCCCAGCCAGGTCACAAATGTGTGTGTTATGTTCAGTCTACCCAAGTTCTGCACCAACAGATCAGGGATTCACAGGGTGCTTCAAAAGTTCTCCTAGAACACCTGCATAATATGACCTCCCTCACAGACTGCCAAATCTCTCCTCAAAACCCACTTCTTTCATTCAGACTTTGGTACAAGCCCCTAGTTCCTATGTCCTACTGCAGGGATGTCCAACAGGTCAATCGCAATCTACTTGTCTATTGCGGTAGGTCCCTGGTCGATCCTGGTTGATTGTATGATCCTGATCGATTGCCCCTCCCCCCTGAAAAGAAGAAGCAAAAGCTCTACAACTTTGGTCAATACAGTGGGTAGATCACTGCCAGGTTTTTCTTAGTGGGAGTAGATCGCAGTCTCTTGGAAGCTGGACATCCCTGGCCTACTAGAGCCAGTGTGGTGTAGTGGTTAAGAGCGGTAGTCTCGTAACCTGGGGAACCGGGTTCGTGTCTCTGCTTCTCCACCTGCAGCTGCTGGGTGACCTTGGGCCAGTCACACTTCTTTGAAGTCTCTCAGCCCCACTCACCTCATAGAGTGTTTGTTGTGAGGGAGGAAGGGATAGGAGAATGTTAGCCGCTTTGAGACTCCTTCGAGTAGTGATAAAGCGGGATATCAAATCCAAACTTTTCTTCTTCTTCTTCTTCTTCTTCTTCTTCTACTACTACTACTACTACTACTACTGTAACCAGGCTTGAGTATCTGCAGCTGATGCAGTTTGTACCTTCTTCCCCTATTTACTCCTGCCCAGTCCTTTTTTCTGGGGGGATGTGGGGGGACACATACCCCTAAACATTTTGTGAATCTACGTTTGGCCTCATTGAGGAGCAGTATTTCAATATGAGTAGGAAAATGAGAGTACCCCTAAACATTTTTTTAAGAAAAAAAAGCACTGCTCCTGCCTCTCCTTACTCTCCAACTCCATGTTGAATTTTGAACTGTAAATTCCTCAGGATGGGTACTTGGCCTCTTGTATGCTGTAAAAAAGCGTGTACAGTGTGTGCTCTCCCCAGTTTCAATCTATATAGATGGATGGATGGATGGCACCTATGCCCATGCCTTTCAGTGGCATCTGTGGAATCACTCCTTTGGGCAGGAATGGGGAACTTACAGGCCTTGAGCTTCTGTTGGACTACGGCTCCCATCATCCCTGACTATTGGTCATGCTAGCTGGGGTTGATTGGAGCTGTAGTCCAACAACATTGGGAGGCCCACAGATTCCCCATCTCTGCCTTTGAGTTAAAGAGGTATCTCTGGAAGAAACATGGCAGCAGAATCAAGATGCCCCTGGGCACTTTCTTTCCTGAAGGGGTGTCTGCATTGCAACCCGTAGTGCTTCATGGTGCAGTGAAATGGTGACAGATATATAAATATATGGAAAATGAAGGTTCATCCGTGGAAGAGTTAACTGGGAAATTGTGAATTTCTACTTGCAAATTGCTAAACTGTGGTTAAACTGTGACAAAATAGGGGGCATTATCTGTCTGGCAATTCACCGACCATTATAAATAGTCAGTGAATCACTCTCTGAACTCTCTGTGTTGCATTTTCATCAGGAGTTGTCAAGAGCCTAAAATTGCCTGTGTCATATAAAAGCTACAGTGGGCATCTTGCCCAATTTTAGCTGGTGTATCTTAAAAGGCTCAAGACATTTCCCTGCTTGAGGTGAAGGACAAGGTGACCCCCATTCCACATTCTGCACACAGAAGTAATTGGACAGACACTTGAATTTCATTTCCACAGCATCCATAGAATCATAGAACTGTACAGTTGGAAGGGACCCTGAGAGTCATCTAGTCCAATGCCCTGCAATGCAGGAATCTCAACTAAAGCATTCGTGGACAGATGGCTTAAAGCACTCCAAGGAAGGAGACCCCACCACCTCTCATGGGAGTCAAACAGCTCTTACTGTCAGAAAGTTCTTGTTTGGTTGGGATCTCCTTTCTTCTAATTTGAATTCATTGGTTTGGATCTTACCCTCTAGAGCAGCAGAAAACAAGCTTGCACCATCCTCCATGTGACAGCCCTTGAGATATTTGAAGGTGGCTATCATCTCTCCTCTTAGTCTCCCCTTTACCAGGCTAAATATACAAAATTCCCTTGGTTTCCAAATGCCTAGTCATCTTGGTTACCCTCCTCTGCACAAATTCCAGCTTGTTAACATCCTTCTTAAATTGTGGCACCCAGAACTGGACACAGTACTCCAGGTGTGGTCTGACCAAGGCAGTAGAGAGGGGGAATATTCTTCCTTCCAGGTTTCCTTGCAGCCAGTTTTGGCTATTGGGCAGGCTGGCTCCCGACTGTTGGCCTAGGCAGGGCAAGGTGCCTTCCCCCATACCCAGGGGTGGTCAATGCTGTGCCCCCCAGATGCTATTGTACTCGGTTCCATCATCCCTAGCCAGGATTGCCAGTGATTAGGGATGATGGAAGTTATTGTCCAACAACGCCTCGAGGGCACTATGTTAGTTACTTCTACTCTGAACCAACTGGAAATGTAGTTAATAAAGTTGTGTCCCATTTGTTCATGCAGTGCTGTGTGTTGGCTCCATCGTTTGTCCTGTATTCCTACTGGGGCAGAAATGAATGTTCTGTGTTCAGGCAGTTGGGTCATGGTAAATTATGTTGCAGAATGCATTTTATATATGAAACCGCATTCATAATATATTACAAAGATGCTGGCAAGTGAAAGCCCATCACGGATCTTGGGTTATATTGGAGAAAAAGTGACATGTTGGTGAAAAGATGCTTCCTAGCCATCCATGAAAGATGGGCAATCCATCACACTCTCCCACTCCCCAAGCAGTGAATTTAGTCACTTTATAAAAAACAGTGCAAGCTACATTGAAAGACAGCTCATTCCATTGTTCCAGGGATAGCTAGCCATCAGTTAACGGGCCTTATCTAGCCCACAAAACAATTTCTAAAAGTCCCTACAAAACCCTACAAAATTTGGTGGCACCACCACTTTTCTCCTTATCACACCTCCCACCAACTTCCCTTGGTACCTTCTTGTTGCTGGTTTTCACTTGATACACATTTGAAGACCCTCCCCTTGCTTAGGTTGTCCGTGCCTCTTCCTCTGCACATGCCCCAGGTGAATGAAGAAGGAAATGGTGGTTGCGATCTTGGTATATGCTCACCCACAACATCATTGGGAAGGTGTGCATAGACACACACAGCACTACATCTGTTTTCAAATGGGCACACTGTATGGTAATGTAGAATAAATGAAAGCAGTTTCCCCAAAATTGCTTTACAAGGGCAAAAAAATATGCAATAGATCTCGGTTGTATGTGGGCTACATTTTAAAAAAACCACAAATAACACTGGGTCCCCATTGATTCTGGAATAAAATGTCATGTGTATGCAGCCTAGGTATGGTCATGTGCCTTGTTAGGGGTTTCAGACCAAACGCCTGTGCTTTTTTCTTGTTAGATAAGCATCCAAAATACAGCCACATGCCTCTAGGAGCTCAGAAATAAATATCTATGCTCATTACCTAAATTATATAGGAAGAGGCTTGGAAACAGGTGGCTAAATACTAAATATACTGGTTGATTTCCAAGTATCCTCAATGGGGTGTAATGAAAATGGCATGAAAAACAGAAAAACGGCAGCTTGCCTAAGGCAAGTAGAAGCCATGTACCACCCTCTATGTGAATAACAGAGAATCAATAGACCATTTGAGAGCAAGAGCGAGAGAGCAGCACATTTTGGCATTATTCCTCACTGCCACCCCTTCCCCTTCCCATATTTGCACTTTGGAAAACAGATTGAAAATATTCTACCAGCAGACAGTTTCAAATACAGTGTTAGAAAGTTATTCTGCTTGAGGAAGTGACAGAAAGCTCTGTCACTAGATTTAGATTATTCATAGCCTGCGGCATTTCAGAGAGAGAGAGAGATTGGAAAAAGGAGTGAAGAAAACAGAGAACTGGGAGATGTTGTAGAGATGATGCAAGAACAATCTGGGTAATTTGAAGGAGAAGCAGATGAGGCAATCACATTCGGGGAAGTGAAACTGATTTGACTTTTTAAAAATGATCCGTGCAGCAACTGTTGCTAGTTTTGCAGTGAGAGTGCCTGAGCTTCAGCATCCAGCACTCCAACAGTTTATGATCCCCCTCCCCGCAAAGGCTTTGCATCCTTTTGGCTTTCCTCTCACACTGGTGCAAGAACAGAGCTGACTCACTCATGCATGTGCATAACTCGAGTCAGTGTCTCATCCCTCAGTGAATATGTGAGCCAGGGGCACTGAAAAGTGTTTTGTCTAAAATGATGCAATGTGGTGATCCGAAAGCTCTGTTCATGGTGGCTCCTTCAACATCATTCTTCACCATGTCTGTGCTTGCAAGTCTGCGGAGTGGGAGCTGCTTGAAAAGGCACCTTTACAGAGGCAGGTCCAACTGGCAAGTGCTTTTCTTTTCTTTTGTAAAGCAGCCTGGGATTGAGCAATGCACATCTCCAAGGCCAACCTAAGCGCATGGTGTCAGTATGCAACGTCCTTTGTCAAGTCTTCCTTTGTTTGCATTCCAATCAGTGCTGAGCAGCTGGACCTGAGAGCTGCCATTTAAATCCCATAATGCCTCTAATCTGATCTCACACCCAAACATTGTGGTTCATTTAAATAGGCATTCCTTGATTCACCTGTGTGAGCATGGATCAAGGTGCTGATAAAGTGATTTCCACCAATTTGATGCCCATAACATTACACATTACACATTACACAAAACAGGATTACACAAAGATGGAGGATAAGGCTGTCCACTGTTGGAGGCAATATGTCTCTGAATACCAATTGTTGGTCCTGCTTCCTATACGCATCTAGTTGGCCATTGTGAGAACATTGTGAGAACAGGATGCTGGACTAGAAGGACCAGATGGGCTTTTGGCCTGATCCAGCAGGACTTTTCATACATTCTAACTTCATACCAGCTAGTTTTGCCAGGGACAATCTGTGAATGTGTGTCAGCATGTTGAAATTTGCTGATTGACCAAACCAAACCACACCACTTCTGTAGAACTACCTGCACATGGCAATGTTTTCGAATCCAATTGAATCTGTATCCTTTCTAGGTCTGTGGGGAGATAAACTTTAACCAAAAGTATGCTTTATGGAGATCGAGAAGCAATAAGAGCTTTTGGGAATGGCGCAGCAATTAATTCGGAGTCGCCATCTTGCCAAAGGATTTATAGCCGGGAGGAAGAATGGACTTGTTTTTAGACTGCATTCCTAGTGAATCTCCTCAGAGGTTTTGAGAAAGGAGGCAGATTGGTGAAGATTAATGACGCTAAGACTGTTTGATGTATGGAAGTGATGTTATATGGAAAACGTCTGGATACTCCACACAGGATTACAAACTGTTCTAACCAGCTTGCGGAGACTATCAGAGGTCACAAAGAGAAAGGAAAAATATACGAAAATAACAACAAGAGATGTGGAAAAACAATAAGAAAGGACTGGATAGTACTGTGAACATCATAAGGTTAGATTTGTGGACATTAAAACAGCAGTAAGAAGCAAGAAGTTGATTGGATCCCCTTCGGAACTTGAAATATGGGTACCCCCAACAAAAATTTAAAATTCGGCTGTGTAATTTGGAATTTATGTAATTTGGTTTGATTTGATGTGATTGGTCGGTTAATAAAAAATTATTCTTAAAAAAAAAAAAAAGAATCTGTATCCTTTCTTTAAGTAAAGGTAAAGGGATCCCTGATGATTAGGTCCAGTCATGGACGACTCTGGGGTTGCGGTGCTCATCTCGTTTTATTGGCTGAGGGAGCCGGTGTACAGCTTCCGGGTCATGTGGCCAGGATGACTAAGCCGCTTCTGGCAAACCAGAGCTGCACACGGAAACACCGTTTACCTTCCCATCGGAGTGGTACCTATTTATCTACTTGCACTTTGATGTGCTTTTGAACTGCTAGGTTGGCAGGAGCAGGGACCGAGCAGCTGGAGCTCACCCCGTCACGGGGATTTGTTGATAGCACTGCAAGGAAAAAAGGCCCCCGAGGAATGAAAATCAGAAGGAATGATACTCAAAGGTTTCTAAATGAATGTGGAGATGAATTCTTTTTTAATGTTAATTTAAACATTTTGAGGTTTTTGCCTATATGCTGCAGCTAACTGAACTTTTCAGAAGACTGATAGTAATGAACAAACTTGGCTTGTAGATGGATGCTGCCTCAAGGAGAATTTCCATAGTAATGCTGTCCAATTATAATTCAGAAATGATGTATCATTAGAGTAAACACTAACGGCATTTTGGTTATCTACAATTAACACGGGCAAATATTTGCTAGGTGAATTGTCAGAGGAAAGATGGATGAGTTCCAGTCGGATCTTGGGAAAGCACGTTTGAAAGGTTTCCAGCTCAAAAAAGGCTCTTATTTTTAAGAGGATGGATAAAATTGAATGCACTCTGTGCAGTGATTAAACCCTCACAAATTGGGAGAATATATTTAGAATTAAATAAAAAAAGATGAATATACTTAGAAAATATATTACTGTAACCTTTTAAAAAAAAAAATCCCCCCTAGAATAACTGTTAGGAAAAATCTTATTATATTGTCATTGATTTAATACCAACACCCGCTGCACTCATTAATCTATGCAAGTCATTTCAAAACACTTGGGGTCTGATCCATTTGGCTTTAAGAAATGAATGAGTCTGCTTGAATAGGGCAAAGAGCCATTTAATCCACCATTTTGTTTCCCACAGGGGCCAAACAGATGCCTATGGGAAGCTCACAAGCTGGAAAAGAAGATAATAGCCCTCTCCCACTCCTGGTTCCCCGCAGCCTATATTCGGAGGCACACTGCCTCTGAATAATGACTGGTAACCATTGGTACCATATCCTCCATGAATATGCACTTGAGAACCCTGTGCAAGGGGTTGTGACAGGTAGGCGGGACAACCATCATAATGGCATGACCTGATTGACAGGTGGGTTGCCCCACCCACCTGACAAAGTTGGCCCACGCATTGGGGCCAGATGTGGAGCCAAAAAGCTAGTCTAGATCCCATGCATCAAAAAAGGTTGCACTATAAACTGATTGTATGAAGACTCCCCCACATTCCAGGACTCCAACATCCATATCTATGCATCCGTACATACTACTCATTGGACGACCAAAGTAGTATGAAAAGCTTTACTGTACATCATCAGTGCAAGTGTATGGACTTGTCTCAGCAGTGTGGAAAACCTATTTTAGGCATTTTGCCAGTAGCTGAGGATCACTCTCGATTGCATAAATGCCAGGGGCCATTGTGGTTTTTCCAACATAGTAGCTCTATTGCATAAAGAGTCTGCTCTAAACTCAATGGCATTGCCACACAAATGGCAAAAGGAATAAATAGCAATTGCCAAATGGAGAACCAAGTGGATTGCAAATAGCACTGTTCTGTTCTTGCATGTAATTCAGAATACTAAACATCTGGAAGTTACATCCACTTACAGTTGTCATAGACCGCAGTCTTAAAAGAGATGCAAGCTTTCAGTTTTATGTACATAATATTTAGAGGCATAGAATAACCTTAAATTGAAGGAAGGAAGGAAGGAAGGAAGGAAGGAAGGAAGGAAGGAAGGAAGGAAGGAAGGAAGGAAGGAAATACAAACAACTCTTTTGCAAGGGAAGCTTGCAAAAGGACAAGAAAAAGGGTCCTGATCTATTGGGGCTCATTGTCTGATTTACTGACTAGGAAGCAGCTAAGAGTATACAAAATCATCCCCTGCACAATACAGCCAACCCAAGAATCACAGCGGTTCCCAATTGGTGGTTCATGGACCCCAGAGGGTCCACATAACCAGCCCAGGGGGTCCATGGCACCATTCACATAAAAAGACTACCTTAGAGATATCAAGCTTTTCAGCAGTAGGGGGTCCTTGGATTGGCTTTTGCAAAACTGGGGGTCTGCAGTACTTAGCAATTGGGAACCGCTGCTTGAGAATCCCAGTGATGCATTGCATTTTATCAGGAGATTGTGTTTGCATAGTGTTGCCCTGCACACATATGTGCAGGACATTCTTATGCATGTCAGTTGGGATTCAGTCCCCGCTCAGTGGAGCTGACTTCCACATATGTAATCATTGGAATGGAGCCAAAAAATGGAAAGGGGCTGCACAGAAAGCCAGTGTGGTGTCGTGAGTAGATTGTTAGGCGGGGGGGAAATGTCATCACATGTTTGGTTAGTGTTGAAGCTCACTGGGCGACCATTGTTGCAAGACATAACAAAGTTCTAGGCTTCCTCAAGAAAGAGAGGGATGCAAAATCCAACAAGGCAACAATGGCATTCTGGAATGAAGAAGATCTGGCAGACATATCCCAGTAGCCAGGGACCGTTCCAAGCTGACAGAGTGGGTTTATATCGAAATAGTGGTGGAGAGCAGCAGGCAGTAGCAACACTCTTAATTTCCCACAAAATCCTGGAGCATTAGGAAAGGAGTATTTGCTTCATGTACTGTCACATAAATCTAAGAGTCAAGGCAAAGCATCCCCGTATCAAACAAGACCCTGAGCACAGGAATGCATCTTATGCAAAGCTGTAATCAGTGTACAAACTTAGCTTTAATTAGTTTAGGCATGCTTTGGCTTTGCTACAGCAATAGTGACGGAGCCTCTTTCTAAATTAAATGTCTGTAAGCACACATACAAATGAAGCTGTGTATTTATAGTAAATCAATATACAAAGAGAAGAGCTTCTATGTACACAGTTACAAGACAAGGAAACAAAATAACCACACCCAGGTTTCTTCAAATTACTATTATTCTTTTAAAAACACTGCTCCTCTCTGTTTCTCTCTCTCTCTCTCTCTCTCTCTCTCTCTCTCTCACACACACACACACACACACACACTACAAATGATTAGCTACTGTTCTATTTTGGGTGGGAGAACATCTGAGCTTAGAACATTTCACAGATAAATTGTAACTTGGAGCAGTGAACTCCTGTGGCCGACGTGCTGGTGCAGAGGTAGCATTTCCAGAGACAGTTTTGTAGGTCAAAGTTGCCCATCATCAGTTAGGGATCAGAAATATCTGAAATTCATCTTTCACATTAGTATGTTTTTTTTATTTATTTCCTTCCACCCAGGAGTTTTAGTGGGGCAGGAAAGTCTTCACCACCAGAACCCATGCAAGTTCTAAACTTTAGGATCATACACTAGGCCATCAGATTATGTGTTCGTCTACACTAATATATTCTGTACTGACTGGTATTGGTTCTCCAGGATCTTAGGCAATGGTTTTTCCCCCATCACCTGTTTGTTTGTTTTTACATCACCGTAGCAGAACCTAAGGTCCCTTTCCTTCTAAATTTTACATATTGTTGACTAAGTCCAAAGACATTATTTAAAGTCGGGCAACTGACAAAGTGGCAAAGTGGAGACACCTAGGCATGGTATCTAATTGGCTGCTTTGCCTGTAGTTCAGAATGTTTGCTTCTCCAGAAAAGGTACTTAATTATTGTTTTTCCCCATCAGCTGCACCATAGTAGCATCCTCCTAGAGTGCATCATTTGAGTCAGTGAGTCCACTCTGCACTCTTTTTCTGTTTTGCTCACTCAGGCTCTTCCTGGGTTGCTTAGTTCTGTGACGTCAATTCCCCACAGGCAGACAATGTCATTATCATTACCAGACAAAGACATGCAAGTAAATTTGTCCCATGGGATTGCTGATATTATTGACCCAAACTAATGTAGTCTGACTACTGAGAAATGCTGATTGAAGCTATGTGACATACTACGGCTTGCTAATATCAATCAAAAATGACGCCGCCGCTTTTTAAAGTGGGTAGAAGCTTTTACGACCCGATACAGTCCTTGAACACAGTTGCCATCCACATGGCCAGCGCAGATGGCGCTGGGGCAAGAGTTGCCAGATTCCAGATTACTCACGCCCAGATCTGTTCCGACTGCTGTGTGACAATAAAAACTATTTCTTTGCTCAGGGCGCTTGGTCACCTCTCTTCTCCTGTTTGCCAGAGCCACCAGAACTCCTGTGTTGCCTCGTCGTAGGCAAAAGGGGAGAAGGGACGAGGGCAGGAGTGGGTTGGGAAGAACTGTGACTGCACCTCTTTTCACAACTGCAGAACTGTTCAAAGAACAGGCTGGTTCTCTTGTCTGCAACTCCCAGGATAGCACCAAGGTTTTGCAACTCCGTTACAATCCAGAAGGCCGTCCCAATAGAAAAGCAGTCATTGTGAAAATGAAAATGGTGAGAAGGCTGGCTTGGGCTCACAAAGAAAAGAAAAAGAAATGCACATATGGACAGCAAAATTCAAAAGAGAATAAACACAACAGAAGTGTAGAGATCTTTTGATATTTGGTGTACTTATTCACATTTCCCACCCTCTGCAGGAGAGTTGACAGTGCAAACTTATACAAGTAACTATGAAGGAATTATTTAGGGGATGTGGTCCTACTTATTTGATCATGTGGTTCTAATGATGTTTTATTGAAATATGATTGCTTTGTTATTATTGTAGTTTGCTTCTCTGAGCTTTAGATTGGAGGGAGGACAGGATATCAACATATTACATATCTATCAAATAAATAAATAAATAAATAAATCAATGCCTACCCAGAAGTTAGCCCAGTTCGGTTCTCATCAGAACCAGCTATGAATGGTGGGGTGGTGGTGGTGGTCTAACAACATTTGGAGGCCCACAGATTCCCCGTTCCTGGTGCATATGATTGCATCCTTTTACTCTTAATATGTGATTGGTACAATACATCTCCTAGGCCCTAAGACTTGGGGCATTTATTCAAGTGAATGAAAGGTAAAGGGACCCCTGACCATGAGGTCCAGTCACGAACAACTCTGGGGTTGCAGTGGTCATCTTGCTTTACTGGCTGAGGGAGCTGGTGTACAGCTTCCACATCATGTGGCCAGCATGACTAAGCCGCTTCTGGCAAACCAGAGCAGCGCATGGAAACACCGTTTACCTTCTCGCCAGAGCAGTACCTATTTATCTACTTGCACTTTGACGTGCTTTCAAATTGCTAGGTTGGCAGGAGCTGGGATCAAACAACGGGCGCTTACCCCATCACAGAGATTCGAACCGCCGACCTTCTGATCGGCAAGCCCTAGGCTCAGTGGTTTAACCCACAGCGCCACCCGCATCCCACTCAAGTGAATTAGAACCACATTAAAAGGTGTGTTATAGGTTTCCTATGAGAAATTTGTGAAAGATACTTGACCAAATAATTTTTGATAACCCATGATGTTCAAGCAATGCTTCTCAAAGGAAGCTAACAAGGCGCAAGAAGGTTTAGATGATGGGCAAACCTAACACTTTTTTTATTCCCCTGACCAGCTAAGCAGAAGCGGGCAAGTGAGGTGTTTTGCAAAAGTTTAGACTGGGAGACAGGGTCACACATAGAAGAGACTAAGAGAGCTGCCCCTGGACTCTGAAAAAAACTTGTTCAATTTGGGTGCTTGCTTCCTCTCTGAAATATCTGATGTCCATGCAGTGAACTTCGGGGTATCTTTAATGTCATATCTCTGTCTATGCTCAGCATGCATGATTGTAATTAAACACAAATATTATGGAATACCATATATTCCCTATGACTTCCTTCCAGCTGAAACAAAACCTGAGTAGCACTGTTCTCTTGGAAATTCACACCACTGGGAGAAATGGGGCAAGCACAACCAAAGAACCAACATGCATTCTTTAGACCAATATGAAATCCAGATTCTGCAAAAAAACAAAAACAAACCCCAGACATTCTTTTTCTATTCCCTTCCCCCCCCCCATTGACGCTAAACTCTTAGTTCTTTTTTTTTTTAGGTTTTCTTCAATGTATTTGTTTTGCAACATTGATCACAAAATCAAAACAATTTAAAATGTATTTTCAAAATACTGTAACTTATTTTCTAACCTTCTTTAAGCTGGTTTGGTTTAGTATTTTGCCAGAGGAAAACAGTTGTTCAGATCCCACAACTCCACAGTTCAAAGAAGCTCACTTAAAGTCGAAATTTAAAAACTACAGTGGTACCTCTGGTTACGGACTTACGGTAATTCATTCCGGAGGTCCGTTCTTAACCTGAAACTGTTCTTAACCTGAAGCACCACTTTAGCTAATGGGGCCTCCCACTGCTGCCGCGCCACCAGAGCATGATTTCTGTTCTCATCCTGAAGCAAAGTTCTTAACCCGAGGTACTATTTCTGGGTTAGCAGAGTCTGTAACCTGAAGCGTCTGTAACCCGAGGTACCACTGTAATTGCACCTCTGTCATAGCTGTCAACGTTTTCCTTTTTTTAAGGGAAATTCCCTTATTCCGAATAGGATTCCTCGCATGAAAAAGAAAAATTTGACAGCTATGACCTCTGTGCCTGTCATAGATCAATTCCTAAATTCTCTTTTGGTAATAAATGGAAAAGACATTATGTGCATCACCACTGGGGTCTGGTTAAAGAAATGAGCTACAGAAGAAGTAGCTGGAACCACAAGTCATGTGATATGGGGTGACCTATAAAACC
Organism: Podarcis tiliguerta; assembly: GCF_965153285.1. Classification (NCBI taxonomy): domain Eukaryota; kingdom Metazoa; phylum Chordata; class Lepidosauria; order Squamata; family Lacertidae; genus Podarcis; species Podarcis tiliguerta. The sequence goes on along the minus strand of NC_139543.1, from coordinate 38,062,363 downwards.
TTCTGGGTCAGATTTCCCACTGGCCTGAACTGCATAGGGACACAGCTGACTGCTGTATCCTGTCTTTGCCAGCCTTGCCTTCCTGACTTTGCAGAATAAAAATCTGTGCTGCAATGCTTGGGTTCCAATGCTTGACACAACTGAAAGAGGCAAGAAAGAGGGTGCCATGCAGGGATTGGGATGTCTCACGTACGCCCAGACCTGTTTTGCAAAACGTTTGCCCTCCCCCTCTGATGGAGAAAGCCTTATGGAAGTTGCATGCAGACATGCACAGAGCTGGTAGACTGTGAATAAAAGGGGTAAGGAAGGCATTTTAACCGACAAAGATAGTTTGGATAGCAACAATGCGACAACAAGAGCTTTGGCGTATTTTTGAATGGCAGTCAGAGCAATGCATGAGACACATTTGTTCTCTGACAAATCTTGAATGAGAACCTAAGGGAAAAAGCTACATTATCTTGAGAAAGATTGAAGCATCCAGGGCTGCAGGGGCGGGGGGGGGAGAGGACTAATTGAGAGAATTAGAGTGATAAAAGCCACATTGACTTTCTTTCTGTGGTCTGCATAGACTTTAGGCAATCACTTTAATGGAAGAATTGTTGGCATGTTTTAGAGGGCGTGGATTTGTTCCAAGAAACAGGGTCTCTGTAGCAGGACACTACTCAGTCCGACTCCCCCCCCCCACCCGCCACCCGGTATCAAATTATTGTGGGTCACGTATTTTGTACTGCTTCATTCCAACATCAGCAGTATCACTGGGGTTCTATATTTAAATTTGATCCGATCCCATCCTGAAGACTCTGGCTATTAACAATAAATCAAAATGTACGTGCGTCCACCCAGAGCTAGGTACTAATCATGCCTGCATCCCGTTGAATTTAATGACCAAAACGGTTTATGAACCAGCACTATAGCACTAACAGAGCAGCTGCTCCACAGTGCCTCTTTCCTCCAGCCATCACTTAATTTCCTCCTTTGCACTTACGGGCAGCGAATCCTGGACTGTCGTGTCAAGACCAAGTGGCAAACAGGGCTTTGGAAAGTCTATGATCTACTACTGGCCAGATGGTCATAGCCTGTACATTGCGGGAAGGGAGGCAACCATGCAGCCATTCTGGCAGTTCTGTATTCACTGGATAACATTTATACCAAATAACTATTTTTTATATATATTTTGGGGCTGTCAAAGCAACTTAGTCTCCCTGCATGTTACATGCTGCCTGGATAGCTCAGTTAGATAGAGCATAGTGCTGATAATGTCACGGTTGCAGGTTCAATTCCTGTATGGGACAGAGGTTGGACTAGATTATCCTCAGGGTTCCTTCAAATGCTACAATTCTATGATTCTGTGGACATTAGGGATGAATAGCGGCCGAGGAAGCTGCTCAGGCGCCTGGGGTGGGGCGAGCAGCCCATAGGGATGGGGCACACCACGGGGCCTCCCAAGTCTGCCTGCCTCCTCCCACTCAGCCACCCTACAGCTGGGGGGAGGCAGCGGGCGTACTGTTTGGGCAGCATGGAGCCTGCCTGCACCCAAGCCACCACATCTCTCCCAAGAGAGACGTGTGGCTTGGGCACGCTGCAGGCCCCGCGGTGAGTGCCACCTAGCATTCTGTCACACACACCCCTCAGTGGTGAAACTTGGGGCGGTCCACACCCACCGCACCCCCCTTCCTCTGCTCCTGGGGATGGACTGATGACTCTACTTACTGTCCATGTCTGGATCACCTGCATTAATCATAAGTTTCTCTGCATTTATCTGCATAAAAAGCATTTAAATACTATTGGATCCACACTTAAAAGTTCTTTTAAATGCTTGCTTTAAATATGTTTAAATACATAGATATGGATCTCTAAATATGCTTTATCCTACAATACGCATTTTAAAAAAAATCATTCTGGGTCTTTTTCCTGAGCATAGAACCGCATCTCAAAAAATGGAGAAGTGTGATAATTAATTAAAGGATACAGTGGTACCTCAGGTTACAAACGCTTCAGGTTACAGACTCCGCTAACCCAGAAATAGTACCTCGGGTTAAGAACTTTGTTTCAGGATGAGAACAGAAATCGCGCAGCGGCGGCGGTGGGAGGCCCCATTAGCTAAAGTAGTGCTTCAGGTTAAGAACAGTTTCAGGTTAAGAATGGACCTTAATTCGATCGGGAATTAAGTTCTTAACCTGAGGTACCACTGTAATTAAGTTCTGATCTGCACATTTACCCTAGATGTACAGATCAGGTTTGTTTTCATCAGAATCTGCAGAAAAGAGAAGTCTGAAATAGCCTGCAGAAGGTGGGCATGAAGGAGATCAGACATGATTTATAAAAAAAAATGTTCAAAAATCCAAGGACACAATGGGGGCTATCTCCTGCAGAAGCCCTGTTGCAACACAAGTGTAACTTGATAGGGCATTCTTAAGAACATAAGAAAAGCCTGCTGGATGACACCAATGGCCTTTTTAGTCCAGCATCCTATTCTCTCAGTTGGAAGGGAGTTCCACAGGCTTCTTCCCCCTGCACTGAATACATGACTTCTGGCAGTTATGAGCACTGCATCTGAGCCTCAAGTGGCTACCAACAGTGACTCCCTGTGGATCTCATTAATCAGGCAGGCATATAAAGGATCAGGCAGTCCTCAAGATACTCTGGACCCTAACTGTTAAGGATCTTGTAAGTTAATACAGGGACGCGGGTGGCGCTGTGGGTTAAACCACAGAGCCTAGGGCTTGCTGATCGGAAGGTTGGCAGTTCGAATCCCCGCAACAGGGTAAGCTCCCATTGCTCAGTCCCTGCTCCTGCCAACCTAGCAGTTCGAAAGCACATCAAGTGCAAGTAGATAAACAGGTACTGCTCTGGTGGGAAGGTAAACGGCATTTCCGTGCACTGCTCTGGTTCACCAGAAGCGGCTTAGTCATGCTGGCCACATGACCCGGAAGCTGTACGCCGGCTCCCTCGGCCAATAAAGCGAGATGAGCGCCGCAACCCCAGAGTTGTTCGCGACTGGACATAATGGTCAGGGGTCCCTTTACCTTTTAATTTAATACAAGAACCTTGACTCTGGTCCAGTAACATATGAGCAGCCAGTGGAAGCTTTTAAGCTCTGGCATGATGTGTGCCGGGGATATTTTTCACCAGTTGGCACTTCTAGACTAGCCACAAGGATAAAGACCGTGAAGCACTTGACACCTTCAATATTTGGCGAGCCTGTTGCAGATTTTCAGAGAGACTCGTTTTATGGGAAAGCTGAAATGTGAAATGGTTAAAAAGAACCAAAAGTCCTTTCATCATTGTACTTCATTATCCCCATCACTGTGCAAGCAGAGATGAGCCTTTAGGTCTCCTGGTTAGCAGCACATCAGAGGATTAAGCGAAAGCCAGCTGTGATAATGTGGTGGCAGCGGGGAGGGCTAGCTGGCAACCACATACATAGCAGTACTCCCGTTGCTTTTAGGAGAGTTACTTCAATTTAAAAAGCTTGCTTGTTCCCATCATTATATTCTCGTTTGTGGCACAGCGAAACCATTCTGTTTGATTTTGGCTACTTTTTTTCTGGAAGATGAACTATTCACACAACATGGAGCTGGAAGGTAATTTTGAATGGACGCATTCCACTTCTAATTTAGCACATCAATTTTTTTTTCTCTCTCTCTGTTTAAAGAAAAAGGACGGACCTCCATTCTCCATTTTTCCTCTTGCAAATATATTGCTTTGTCATACAACTGCCTCTGGGGCTAATCCTCCACACTTGCAAAATCTTCTTATTCTAGCCACCAGAGCACTGCCGAAGCCAAGGTTTTAAATCCCTAAAAATAGTAGCCGTAGCCGGATTTACTTGGCTTGCAGACTGCTGCAGCACTTTTAAGTCAGTTTTCTTTTTTTTTTTTCCTGAGGGAAATTTGCCATTCACTAAAAGCTTGTTGATGGAAAAAATTAGCATGGTTAGCTTTTTAATTACTCAGCTGGTGGCCTTGGTTATTTTCTTGCACAACTGGAATAACCTTGGCGGATTAATGTGTATCTCTCTGACAGAGATAAAACACCCCCGCTCCCCCGCTCCCATAAACTGTTAATTCAACTTCCTCTCTTCATCCCTCTCAGTCTAAGAATGTCAGAGCTTTGGATCACTGACTTTGCATTTTGGCCTTAGTTTTTTGTTAAGGCGGAGAATCTGGCCACTTGAGAGGAGGCCCACAATTTAGTCCTGCCATATACAACGCCTTTTGGTTGTATTTCCTGGAGATTGTCAGGGGAATGCTGCGGCCAGGACATATAGTAGCTCTGCAGGAATCCTGCTGGGAAACCCTGCCAGACAATTAGCGACAGGAGGATTTCTGAGTTTAATCCCGGCATATTTATTTATTTATCTATCAGCGTCAGTTCACTGAGGTGCCCCTAGCTAGGAAGTAATCAGGCACAACTGAGCCTAATTATTCAGTCAGAATCTTTGCAGGGTGAAAGGAGGATGAAGGGATTGAAGATGCCAGAAGCTAAAATGATGAGGCAAGTTACACACGCACACAACACACACACACAAGTCAATGATTTCATGAGACGGAATGCATTTCTAAGCCTCATATTGGCCTCTATTCAAAGCTGATGTCAAAGACTTTACTGGAGCGCTAAAATGGAAAATTGTTTAGTTAGTTATCCGTCTATTTATTTGTTCCTTCACTGATCTTTAAATTCCCACAAATGGCTCCAAGGGAGGTGTCAGGGCAGTTCACAGCATATAATGCAAACCATAAGGCACCCAATCAATAAAATATAATTCATTAGATTTTCCCCTAAACTGTCATCTACATATTAATACTGATCTCAAGTCTCTGAGTGCTTGCATTTACATGGCCAAATCTATACCACCCACATACAAAGTTGGGGGAGGGGGTGTTCACTGACTCTGATTTGTAGGGCTACAAAAAAAAAAAAAAACCCTTAGAAATAACCCAACCATGAGAGGGTCCCCCCCCCCAAAAAAAAAATAAAACAGCTCAAGAAGGACTGTGGACAACTGTTGTGAAAAAAGAGGAAGAAAAGAGAAAAACAGAGGTGAGGTGAATGGAATAGAATTACTTGGCAAACATGGAGGAAGAATCACATAGATATAACTGGTTGGGGAGAAGCACCTCATTGCCCAGGCAGAATTCTCTCACTAAGAAGCTACTTTTAAATGTCTCCAGGGATGGAAGTGAGAGCTGCCCATAGAAATCAAAGGAAGAATTCAAGATTATTATTTTGTTTATTAAATTTTTATATCGCCCTTCATCCAGAGGTCCAAGTGTGGTTTACAACATAAAAATACAAAATAAACACACAAAATACAGTAGTACCTCGGGTTACATACGCTTCAGGTTACATACGCTTCAGGTTACAGACTCCGCTAACCCAGAATGGGTGCTTCAGGTTAAGAACTTTGCTTCAGGATGAGAACAGAAATCATGCTCTGGAGGTGTGGCGGCAGCAGGAGGCCCCATTAGCTAAAGTGGTGCTTCAGGTTAAGAACAATTTCAGGTTAAGAACGGGCCTCTGGAATGAATTAAGTACTTAACCTGAGGTACCACTGTACATAATAAAACAAAAGGGGGGGGGACAACTACCCCTTTCCCACAAACACATTTAAAAGACCATAGAATCTTAATCAGCCCAAAGCCTGGTTATGGAGAAACACTTTTGCCAGCTGCCTAAAGATATGTAATGAAGGTGCCAGGCGAGCCTCTCTGGGGAGAGCATTCCAGACAGGGAGCCACTGCAGAAAAGGCCCATTCTTGTGTTGCCATCCTATGGACCTCTTGTAGAGGAGGGTGCAGCCAGCTGACTGAACAGGAGAACCCCAATACAACATTTTCTTGCAGGTCCCATGGATAAAATCTACAACCCTAATCCCACAACTTTTAAATTGAAATCAGCATTTTCATATAACACAGAAGAAGGCAGTGCCATAAGAAGAAGAAGAAGAAGAGTTTGGATTTGATATCCCACCTTTCACTCCCTTTTTAAGGAGTCTCAAAGCGGCTAACATTCTCCTTTCCCTTCCTCCCCCACAACAAACACTCTGTGAGGTGAGTGGGGCTGAGAGACTTCCAAGAAGTGTGACTGGCCCAAGGTCACCCAGCAGCTGCATGTGGAGGAGCGGAGACGTGAACCCAGTTCCCCCAGATTATGAGTCCACCGCTCTTAACCACTACACCACACTGGCTCTCACACTCTAACTTTGAGTTCAGTGCAACTTTGCTTTGTTGATTTCACTTCTCCAAACTGGGCTCATCAGATGCATTCTCTGGAATTTGAATGTTTTGATTTTTAAAGATCTGTTTCTCGCATTTCATTCTTGCTTTTTTTTAAAAAAAAAAGCACACTCATTCTTGAAGGATGGTTGACTGGTGGCCATATCAAGATTGCTTCTTGCACAAGTCTGCCTGTCTGCAGGCAGCTGCTGTGGGTTCACAGTTTTACTTTCTGCTTCTACATTGACGCTTGGCCCTTTATGCGGCACTTACGTAATTTGACCTCCATTTTCCAAAGCAAGGCAGGATCTCTCAAGTCACACGGCAAAATGCTTGAGAGTGTCACCGTGGTAAGCCCCACAGACATCTTGGCCGGAGACCTTCATGCATGACCTGGAATGACCACCCCTGTTGAGTCCATTTCTGAAATAGACTCACCAGGGGTGGTTATTCTGGGCTGATATGGGAAACCCTCACTGCTTGCAGTTATCAAAGCTTTAGGTGTCCCTTATTTCACAGCCCTGACCCTTTCAGAGGCATTGGGCAGAATGCAATATACAGTAATGTCTGTATATACGGTCTAAGAGTATAGCTAGAGTGTTAGCTTCATTGTAACTTTAGCAATTGTTCCCTCTTGCCAACAGATCTATAACCAAGAATACCCACTGAACTACACTTCCCAGGATTCTTTGGTAGAAGACATGGCCATTCAACTGATATAAAGATTGTGTATAGAGCTGGAAAATAAAATATAGGTCCTATTCTGACATGCATATACATTCCTGTTATATCTGCTGGAATTACATACATGCAACAAGGGATCTAGTCTTGTGGCCAAAATATTTTATCCAATCAACTCTCCTTACTCTAGAGGATCAGTGCATATCTAACTACACAGCACATATACCATACAATGAATGTAGGTTGCTTTTAAATCCTTTCACAATCAGTGAATCATTTAGACATGGTTTTAAAGCTTGCATACCTAATTTTTGATATTTTTAAACAATTTACGAACAGTCCTCAAACCATTAGTTGGACACCAACATATGGCTATGCAGCAAAGCTTTAAAAATACCATACGGGTAATGTGCAAAATCTATTCTGCAATCGCATTAATCATATAGGAACAAATTAACGAGCCACTAAATCAAAGTATCTGTTAACACTTCTATTACTTTCAGGAAACTTTTCACCAAAAAAAACCAACCCCTTCTTAAATCTGTGGTGCTAGAAAGATTTGTCATTTTGTCAAAAATGTGTGTTAATTTGTATAAGGTTTATCTGAAGGGTACACAGACAAGGCATTAAAATCACCAGCACATCAAAATGGGTGGAAGAGTACTGTTTGTGTATGCTTTATTAAGGTCCTGCACACATTTTAATTTGTTTATCTCTTGTTGCCACCCACCCTGAGAACATAGCTACAGGGAGGCATATAAATATTTCAAATAAATAAGTAACTGTTTTTTGCTCCATTTTGCTTTCATGACTTAAAAAGGTATTTTACAGTGCTTTTTCTCCTGATGGCAACCAAGATGCAACTATTTGCACAGTTAAGGTACTGTAATAATGAAGAAATGCTTTAGAGTATTTATCTGATTTACTTCTCACAACAACCCACTTCATTAGGCCAGGGGTGGGGAACCTCATCACCAGGAGCCAAAGGCAGCCCCCCACCCTGGCCTCTCTATCTGACTTTTCCCAGGTCATTCCCCCCTCCTCAGCCACACCCTCCTTCCCCAGGCTATATTTTTCACAAGTCTTGCTCCACACCCTCCTTCAGTGTTTTTGCCTGGATGGAATTTGTCCTTGAGCTCTGCAAGGGGTGTGTGAGAGTGTGTGTGCAGAAACCAGCCTCCTATACAAAGTTAAAATATGTGGCTCCTCAGAAGGGAATGTGGCACTAAGGCTGAAAAGGTTTCATGTAAAAATGGCTACATGCCAGGCTGGGGAAGAGACTGAGGGGTACCCAGAACAGGCATCAGCAGCTGGTCTTGATACCACCATGGAGTCCTTGCAGCTGCCCAAGGATGCCAGGCATTGATGCCAGCCCTGAGTAAGGTGAATCTGATTAACAAACTTATATTGTCCTGGTCAGAATCACCCCAGCAGGGCTGGACTTGTCGTGGTCTCATAGTGCGACCTTGTGAAATTTGGTTTTGATACTTGAGCTGACATTGACTAGAGAGTTCAAGCTTCAGCCAACTTGCTTCTCATGAAGTCTAGCCGCTTCCCATAGTAGTCTTTCAAGGAAATAGGGTTATTCTGACTCTGTTCCTTGCTTGTCTCTGGTGTCTTCCAAGGCAGCAGCTCTCACCAAATCCTCTGAGATAAGAGAGTAGGGTTGAGCAGTTGGGTCTCCACCAGCCTGTGGTGGAATCTTCCCTTCCCTCCTCCACCAGCCTGTGGCCAATCTTCCCTTGTTGCCAGTGGCCAGTTAAGAGTCAACAGCTGACTCCAAGGTCCTCTGAGGTAAGAGAGAGGGGCTGAGTAGCTGTAACTCACAAAGTCTGTGATGGAAGCCACCGACTTCACTCCTTCTTTGTGAAACTGTCTGTAGGCAGCAAAGCTGCACCAGCCTTTCTTCTCCAACATGGTACCCTCCTGTGATGGCCTGGGATTCGGACTCAGATACTGAACCTGAGGAATCCCAGCCTGCACAGGATTCCCTGCCTCTAGAACCAGTTGAGCCGGGGCTAGGGCATGAGCCTGAAGGGTCCTCACCTGTGCTGGATCCTCAGGTGCAGGCTCCAGCTGAGTCTGCTCTGGCTCCTGAGGGGATGGAGGACCCATTGCCTGCAGGTGCTCCACACTCAGCCTCGTCAGAGGAAGAGGAGGTTGCCTCTGGGTCCAGTAACCCTCCAGCCTCTCCTGAGCTGCAGAGGCTCAGGGCAGAGAGGCGGAGGGAACTAAGTTCCCGCAGGAGGAGTGCTCGCCTCCAGGCCAGGAGAGGCGAGTCACCTGAGGATCGGGGCCATCCTATGCCAGCCAGCCCCAGTCCCAAGTTGCAGGAGCAACTTTGTAGGTTGCCAGTTCCTGCCTGAACCCTGTCCTGCTTTCCGGCCTGCGCTCCTGACCTCTCCTGATTCCCTGCTCTGCACCCAGCTTCAGCTTTTACGGACTACCTTCAACCTTCAACCTTGGACTGGACTTGGACCTCGCCTCTCGGTTAACCCACGGGATCAGCACACCTCCAGACATTGTTAGACTACAACTGGCCAATATGGCTGGGGCTGATGGATGTTGGTATCCCAACAGCATCTCAATGGCAGTAAGATGGGGAAGGCTTAGTTACATGGTCTGTTATTTGACCCAGCAGTTTTCACATCTTCTGTGCTGACCCAAAGGTGTTGTGAAACTTATCAAACACTATAATTTTTCAAGACCCCTTTAGTACAGTTTTGTTACCTCAAAGAGGTGCTTTCTTTTGTACCCCAGGCACTTTTCTCATCAGGTTTTCAAAATTAGAATGGTTTGCCATATTCCGTTCCCTTTTTCTGCCCAGAAAGCATGGATAGGGTAGCTACCAGACAGCTGCCTTTGACAAGCACCATTGTGACCAGCCAATAGCTTTCCTTAGAAAAGGACAACAATTTGAATGTAATAGGTCTACTGTTGCTGACAATTCAAGCTAATTGAAGCATAATGGGTAAGAGGGTTCCCTGCTGTCACTTGCAATTTGAGCTAAAGGGGGCAGAAGCACTGAAAATGAGGAATGATTGGCCTAAATCTTCTCTGAGTGCCCTCTACTCCTTCCTTATGTGAAATCTGTGGTGGCACAAACCTTTTAAAGCTCTAAATAAAGCCCTTGTATTTTGATTCCTGTGGCTACATTTATTAATGTCCAGGAGACTCTCTGGGCACAGCCTGTTAGAAGTGGCCTCTTCATAGTTTCCACTTCTGACAGCACAAATGGGAGAAGGGGGTGGCTAGATAATGCAGTCCATATGTCTGGAGCAGAAGGCAAAAGGGGCTAGCAGAGTCGGTCTGGCCCAAATTGCAACTGGCCCAACACATGCAGTAAAACTCAAGTTTGATTTTTTTAAAAAAATAAAATCAGAAAGATAATGGCAAGCAGGTGCATTTGAAGCTGTGGAGTGGTATTCAATATATTCAAATAAAATAAAACCCCACTTAGGTAATTTGGAACACAAACAAGAAATAAGAAAACTGATTGTGAGATATTATTAAAAAAAACAAGTGTGGAGAATTCTCAAAAATATACCAAATGCTGATAAAGGAATATTGTAAAACAAACACCCCCCCCCCCCAAAAAAAAGGGTCCCTTGTGCAGAATTTTGCTGACTGGATTCATTAGGGGAATCCCACCGACAGTGCTTTTAGTTGTTGGGGTAAGTTCTTATTTGAGATTTTCAAGGTATTTAGGAAATGTGAGATATGCAAGGAATTTGTTATTTGAGAAATGTGTGAGAAGTTGAGCTATTTAAGGTATTTGTTGCATGTAAGAAATCTAAGCTATTTATTACAGTGTGTTTGAATCATTTATATGGAGATTCCGTTTTTTGTTTAAATGATTAGTGTTTAGATTGTATGTTGGTTGGTTTGCACATGACTTCTTGTTTCCCACAGTAAATTTGTATATATATATATATTTTAAAGAAAACAGAAAAAGAAGCTGTGCAGCAGCTTCTGGTTCACTAACTTTCCCACAGAGGGAAAATTGGATATGAGGGAATGCAGTGGAGAAGGGAATCTACAGAAGCACAGACTCTAGTGAAAAAGTGAGCCACACTAATTAGCAGTTTGCAACTCATTTTCTGTGAGACAGGTTTATAAATTAGTAGGCAAGAGATCTGAGGAAACCAGTTGACTTTCCACTGTTAGTTTCTTACCTCTGTGCCATCTATCCTTCTCCTTTGAAAATCATGAGGAATTCCAAACAGAGCTCCAGAAACATTGTTAAGTGGTGCAGAACTCAAATGAAATAATGTATCTGATAGGAAGAGCTCTTGCAGAAGTTTAGCTCACACAGACTTTCTAAACTTCGTGATCCTATACATGTTTACTCAGAAGTAACTTCCACTATGCTCAGTCAGACATCCTCTCAGGTAAGAAGAGTGCAAAGGAATGCAGGCTAAATCAAACAGTTGGTTTTACCTTCTCCTCTTCCACTCCAAACAAAAATAAAGTGTGCCAGCCTGTTAGTGGGTTCAGCATTAGTCATGTAGTTGCCAAGCAAGTGTATAGTGAGTCGGGGGGGGGGGTTAATGGCTGCATGAAAGACAGACATTCAACAGGTACAGCCTTTTTTTAGCAGAGACATAGTGCTGTGGTGAAGCTTCAGCTGCTGAATATTCATTTGTTTTGCAGCTAATGATCCCACAAGAAGCTCCCAGAAACAAAGCTATCAACCCTACATATTTTGTTATTGTTCTGTTTTCCATTTAATTATGCTTCGCATTCATTGGAAGGCCAAGTATATCATACTTAACCGTCTGGCATTTGGAACTGTTATTTAGCAGGAGCTATTCCATCTGGCTATGACCAAGGGAGAGATGGGAATGCAGGGGATCTCCACTGGCCAAGTTGACAGACTAGCCACTTTGGGCTACTTCACTCCTTCCATTCCAGCAGGTTGCTACAAAAACATTCACCCGAGTAACTATTTTATCTGGTGCTCTAAAGGCTTCCTCCCTGTCTGCACATCCTAACCCAAAATAGCCCTATGGGAGGAATTACAGGACACCCAAGAAGGCTGCAGAGTGCAGATCCCCTGGTGAGTTGGTGTGTAGAATGAAGGGATATTCTCTCACACAAACACACATCTCAGTCACTTCAAAGTTTTAAGTTAAGTGTGATAAAATACCTGGTACCACGCCAGAAAGAATGTCACCAAAATTTCCTCTCCATCTTGATTTATTTACATATTTATTTCATAAATTTGTAGAACCCTTGTGTGTAGAAAACTTCAAAGCAGTTTGCGAAAAGAAAAAAACAATATGATGGGGGGGGCAATTAAAACATTCAAGAAAATGAAAACCAGCAATAAACTAAAAAAAAGGCATTCTGAATATCTGAGCAGGCCTGTCTAAACAAAAATGCTTTTCGCAGGCGCCAGAAAGAGAACAGTGAAGGAACTTGCCTAGTGTCTGTAGGCAGGAAACTGGTAATTTTCGAATGCAATTTCTCTCCTGAATTGATGGAGAATCGTTGAAAAAGACACAGGAGACATTTTTTTGGCACAGCACCACACAGAACTATTGTTGTTTCAACTGCTCTATGCCTCACATTCTTTGAAACCAACATGGCAATTAAACCTCAGCCCAACTGCAGCTTATGTTGGTACCAGTTTACCATCTAGTGTCATTTTAATCCCATCCCACTGCTGGAGAAAAACAACAACATCCTAACCGTTCTGTACCTCTTACCTAGCAGACCACAATAATGATGCTTTCCACGTTCACTTCTATTTAATTATTACAACATAGGATTAGCGCATAAACATTAATTACCTATGTAAACAGGAAATGCTACTTAAAGTAATGAGTGGGCCTAAGCTAGCTAACAGCGAGGTATTTTAGCAGACCTAGGTCCCCCCTCTGAAACAGCAACCAATTCCTTTTCAGTGATTTAATCACTTCCTTTCCATTTAATTACTTTGAGGATTAACTGCAGGCAAGTGTATTCCATTTCCAATAATAAGCTGATCTACAAAGAGCAGAAAGCTTCCGGGAGATGGGGTAGGGGGCTTCACCACGTCTGTCTGTAATTCAGCTACATAACTATCTATCATGTTTCCTTAGCTGTCTTAAGCCTTATGTGTCACCTTGCTTGAGTTTAAGAAAAGCATCTCTTCCTAGGCTATTAATGTTAGCCTTTCTATAAGCAAGAACATAAGTGGAGGCATTTAACTCAAAGGACAGGAAGCTATTTCTCCCACCATTGTCAAAAAAATAAAAATAAAAATCAAGTGCTGCTAATGCTTTTACAAGCTAAAGCTTCTGTCAAGACAAATAAAATTGCCAAATGGGCATGTTTCTTTCCCAGTTGCTCTAGCAGGGGTGGGGGGAAATGCTTTTACAGTCATCATAATGTAAAATCTAGTTGATATTTATTTTTAAAAAGAAAACACTTTGGATTCTCTTATCTGAAAGCTAGGGTTAAAGAGTCATTGCAGATTCTGTAGCAAAGTGTCACAGAAGAGAAGTTCTCTTCCACCCTCACTTCACAACACAGGGAAAGAACAATTGTTTACAGCTTCTTTTCATCATTGGAACCTTCAGACCACACATAAATATTAGATTCCTATGAAGCTTGAATGAAAAGTAACCCCAGGCTGAATTCTGCAGGCAATTCAATCACCTCTGCACTGGTTATGTTCAAAGTTCTGCAAGCCTGTCCACCCTTCACTTACAGTGGTACCTCGGGTTAAGTACTTAATTCATTCCGGAGGTCTGTTCTTAACCTGAAACTGTTCTTAACCAGAAGCACCACTTTAGCTAATGGGGTCTCCCGCTGCCGCCGTGCCGCCAGAGCACAATTTCTGTTCTCATCCTGAAGCAAAGTTCTTAACCTGAAACACTATTTCTGGGTTAGCGGAGTCTGTAACCTGAAGCATATGTAACCTGAAGCATATGTAACCTGAGGTACCACTGTATTTGGTTCAGAAATACGCTGCCCTTTTTTTTACCCCCAAATGGGAACAGTTCAGGGTTTTTTTTGAGGTAGTTCAAACTCAGATTAATCCCATACTCATTATTCCTCCCCCCTTCCCACCAAAAACACCCTCCTTCTTTCCTTCATAAAATACATTGGTGGCAGGAGCTGGAGTCAGGAGCATATCAGCAATACAAACCTGGTGTCAGAGAAGTTAACTCTTTAGTTAAAGAAACCAAAACAGCACAGGCCTCTTCACATTCTGGGAGATATGGGGGAGGGGAGCTAGTCGAAGCAGGAGGGGAAAACTCCCTGGCTTCTTTAGCACTTTGGCTCTACTCTTCCTCTTGACCCCCCTCCTCTCCCGCTTCTGCTTCTGCCTCTGATTCTGGGATGCTCTCTGCCACAGCAGCTTCCTGCTCACTAAACCTTGTTATTTCTTCAGCTTCCACCACCTCCTCCTCCCAGGCTGCTGCCTCTTCTCCCTCTGACCACTCATCATCATCCCACCACCAATTCCCCTGGCTCTGAGCTGTCCACCCTTGGGGGTTCCCCAGCTGGTGCCTCCTACCACTCCTTTGCATCCAGTCCACAACAGCTGCCTAGACCAGGAGCAGGGGCAACAGTGACAAACCAGGCATAGGGATCATGAATGGTGAACAGGGCATGCCTGCCTGCCCATAGAATCATAGAATCATTGAATCAAAGAACTGTAGAGTTGGAAGGGACCTCAAGGATGACAGGCTGGAGACAGCTGGCAGGGGTGGCAGATCCTGGCTATCTCTAGAGTGTGCTGCTCACCACCTCCTGCGCTTGTTGACTACCCTCCTCCACTCCCTACAACCTTCTCCTCTCCAGCCTCCTTTCTTTTCTCCCCACCCACCTTCAGCAGCCTGGGTTTCCCTGGCCTACCTCCAGTCATCTCAGATGGTGGAAGAGGCAGCAGGAGGGCAAAGGAGGAGAAATTGGGTGCACAGAATGTTCTGTTTTGCCTCAAGCAGCAAAACGTCCTGGGCCAGCCCTGATGGTGAAGGTCTCCCTTTAGCTCTCTGGCTCCCTTTTTAGAAGTAGGGAATTTCCCAAAAGCCATCCGGGCCTTGCGTCCAGTCAAGGAAGTGGGTGAGTGGAACATCCTATGCCCATCTCAAAGAGCAACTGAGTAAGGCGGCGTGAGGCAAACTTTCAGATGCAGACCTGGCTTTATATGTCTTTCCCCTGAAAAGTTCTCTAAAGTCCCAGTATGAGAATGGAGTAGAAAACAGCCCTTACTCTCAACCACTTCTAGATAGGTTATGCACACTGATGTGTCAAGCAAGCAAACCATAAGAAAGCATCTCAACAGAGCATCTCTGGATCCTGATTTTAACAAATTGTAAACGCACCCACAATGTGGAAGCTTGGTGGATTCCAACCTTACCAATATCCCAGTGCTGTGCAGGAGAACCTGGTGAACTTTGAGATCATTTCCACCTCTGTAATTTTGTCACTATGTGAGTCAGCTTTGCCTAGCAGCTGAAATGAAAGAAGCGGTTTTGGGAAAAGAAAATTTAACTGACTAACCCTTGCAAAACTCCTGTGTTCAAATTTCCAGGGAGGGCATTCAGGAAAAGCATTTTGCTTTACATCATTTCAAATGTAAGGAATATTTATTATTCTCAACAGTAGCACCCTATATAAATCAACCTCAGCTAATGTAAGGAAATGTTCCTTTAAAATTCTGCCCAGGTGGCCCTGTGCAGCTTTCTCATATGACATCAATTACCCCCCGGGATTGCATCCCCTCCAACATCCCACAGAGGAAAATCAGGACACGCCTCTTTCAGGGTCACACTCCCAGTCATGTGACATGCGTGAGAGCACAGCCCCTCAAAATGTGTGTCTTTTGGGGCCACACTCTTGCGGGAGCCAAAACAGAACATCCCAGGATCCAATCAGAAGCCAGGGTGGCTTCTGTAATTCTGGGATATTCCACTCAAAGTCAGACAGCTGAGGGGTATGGAATTGTTGGTGTGGTAGTGGTAGCAGGTGGACATTTTTCCACTTGTGGCAGGAATACCCCATCTAAAACCCCCCACATCTTGCCCTTTTGAACTTGTGGGATGATCAAACAGCAGAGGGAAGTGGCTTACCACTTCTGGTGGTGGACCAGAGTTGCTGTCCTACCTTCTTGCCTGGTGGTTCCTGTTTTCTTACGAGGAAGGAGAGAGGAAGGGGTGAGGTAGCAGGGAAGTTGCTGGGGTGCAAATGCACTAGCAGAGCCAATCCAGTGCTCCTGTCAGTGAGTTTGCACTGCACTGATCTCCCTGTTGCTTTGCTGTTCTTCCTCCCTATATTCAACAGCATCTCACCTGCCAGGAAGCTAATGTAAAGGCTTGGCCCTGCCTTGTTGGTCTCAGAGGTGGAGTGCTCACTCAGGCCTCCATGCTGCGACAGGTTCTTCTCTCTAGTCTGCGCTCAGCAGAGACAACTTCCTCCTTATCAGAAAGAACACTTGGAACTGTAGCAAGGCCGCAAGGCATACACAGAGAGACAGAAGAAACAAGAACAATACCAGGCCAGTAGCAAGCGAGGAAACCTGAATATATTCCATTACAGGCTCCTGAAATATTCCTTTGGTATATCAGATATGCTATGGTGACTTGCCTGTAGGCCACTCATTATAAGGAAAGGGAGGGAAGCGAATCCAAGCCTTGGCAACTCAGATGTAGGCTCTAAAGGCATGGGCTGACTTCCCCTTCATCTACATAGTGAACCACAAATTTGTCAAAATGTTGTAGCTGTTTTATATATATTTATTTTAAAAAGAACATGGTACCTGGGAGAGTGAACATAGCAGAGTATAAGACTGGTTGTTACATTTTCCTTTGTGAAATATGAGCAACTGTCCAACTCTCATGACTTTTTGTGTCAATTATTGACTTTGATAGCATCTGAAGAGCAGGCAGGGCAATCCTGTTGAATCTGAAGGAATTAGGTGTCCTGCACAGGAAAGAGACAGCCAGCAAGCGAAGATTACACACCCACACACACCTGCACAGCAGAAAGCATTTGGAAGATGCCTTTGGCGCGTTATCTCCTCTCATAAAACATTTCAGGGAGTAAACAGTCCAAAGATATTTTCCAGTGTCATGCTCTCTATTATAAGTATTTTAAGGTGCTTATCTCTATGGTATCTAAGCAACAAGCTTAACAAGCTTTAAGGAAAAATTAAGCATTTAAAGTATGCAGAACTGTGCAGAGGCAATATATCTGACATAACTGGAAGTATCTCAACAGACAGAGGCATGCTCTCTGGACTCACGTCTCAAAAACACTATTCCTGACACTAGCTTCTAATTATTCTTTTTAAAGGTGATTAGGAGTCCAAGATTTACTTAATAAGTGTTTGTTAGCAGAGATGATGAGTAAATAATGGGCAAAGATATAAAATAAATCCCTTTTGATAGCCCAAATCTCTGCTACAGGCTGATTTCCATGGTTACTCCGCTCCCTGTTTTTCTGTACCACAGTTTATCATTTCACCTCATTAACATACAGAGAGGAATGGACTTGCACAGAAGGAATGCACACCCAGAAAGGCCTGGCTCTCCGTTAGTGTGATCATGTGTCCTTCTTTACAGAAGATGGTTCTCTATTTGAAGGAGCCCTGTATTTGATGAGCTATCTGCTCCAAGTCTGGTTTAAAGATAGGAAGGGTGAGCAGGAGCCTTGAAGTTGCCCATCACAGTTGACACCTGGAAGCACGTCTGAGCAGGCACACTTGCCACCCGTTTCTTCCCCACTGTAGTAGGTGTACTATTAAAAACACTGTGGCAAATATATATTTTTTTGACTCAGAGGCCATATTCCCTCCTGGAGGCCACAGGCCAGCACTGGTGGCTACAGTATGTTCATTCAGCCCTTGAGATTTCTGATGGTGCACTCCTATTCACATCTACTAAGACCACAAACCACACTGAGTTCAACAGGACTTACTTCGAAGTGTATAGGTACAGGATTTCAACTTGAGTTTCCCACACCCCTCTTCCTAGTGCAGACTGGGTTCTCCCCCTGCCCTGCCCTCCCCGCACTCCCAGACTGCTCCATTTGGGACACTGCAATCTTAATGCAAAACCATTACTGCAAAACAAATGGACATATCTATTCTACGTGCATCTTACATTTCACAAACTGTCTTCATTTTTAATTGGATGCTCAAAATGTTGTGGGGAACAGACCGCAAGAACCAGCATCGGAAAAATCCAGCCTGACCAGTTTTTCAACAACAGATAGCAGCTGGAACTGTTATACATATATATAAAAATTCTCTAGTTGTTACCTCTCATATCTGAACTCCTGTCAAAATGAAGGTCTAATGTTTTGTTCATTGGTAATCAATATGGCTGACTTTCAAGTATTCCCATAGAGTTTATTGCACATGGGTCGTCCCACAAATGGGAGTTTTTAATAGAAAATTTTCTTCTTAGCCCAAGTCCACTCTCCTTAAATTTTGCAAGTGCACAGGTAGTTATGATAACTTTAACAGAATCACATCTTTGTAGAAACTGGTAGAATTCACTAGTTCAAAAAGAAAAGATTCTGAAATAAATAAACAAGCTCATCAGTTGTGATTCATGAACATTTGAAATAAAACTTGCCTACATTTTATAGAGTTGGAGCAAAATCATTTACTGCTGGGATAAAGAAGTCTAGATGATACAGCTCCTTTTATTCTGCAGAATAAAAGCAGTAAAATGCCAATAGTCCCACAAATATACAGCAGATAAGCACCATTGTATTAAGAAGACACAGCGCTATATGTCAGGCAAATCCAATATTCAGTAACTGGCTTCTTACTTGTCTTTCTTTGGAGTTACCTGTTTTCAGGTCACAGTCAAAGGCCCTTTTATCTTGCTCTAAATAGTTCATTGTCTAGCATTTGTTGTTCTGAAAAATGCTGTGATTCACATATGCTCAAACCCAAACTAGCCTCTGAGATGTGCAGGGGTTTGCTTCTGTAGTGATTACAAGGAAGGAGAAGAATGCTCTGTTGATTTGGCAGCATGCTGAATGCTGCAGTAAAACTTTAAAAAAACAAAACAGACCAGAAAGATAAAGCAGCCTTTACTTTATCACATAAAATTAATTGTTTAGAAGCACTGAGCTCTGGTGAACAGCTGAGAGTGACTCAGCCTTGGGCAAGTGTGCTGTGCTCTCTCCACTGTGTTTCATTTCAATATGAGAGCAGATTGTAGATTTTCTAGTGTGATTGACAATGACTAAGCCCCAAAGACACTAGAGCTTGAGTCATTGCACTTGTTTGTCCAAAAGCAATAGAAAAATAAATTACTTAGTGCAAGAGAGAGAGAGAGAGAGAGAGAAACAAAAGGTCTATAAGCCCTTAAAATGACTATCAGTCGAAAAACAAATGCTGCTGTAGCAGTGAAAAATATTGGGGCTGTATCAAGAAGAACACTGGTAATCTTGATCATTTAATATGTCCACACTTGGGACCCTAAGCCCTGTCACTGCCACTGATTTGAATAAGCCATACTTATCCATAGAATCACTGGGTGGGAGGAGGTGGGCAAACAAGGCTTGCCTAAGGCCACCTTGTCAGAACTACACTGTAGTCATCTTTGCATTAACCCCTGGGCCCCTGCATTAAACTGTCCCTCAGAGAAGCCTAGAATCATAAAACTGTAGAGTTGGAAGGAACCACGAGGGTCATCTAGTCTAACTCTCTGGAATGCAGGAATCTCAACTAAAGCATCCATGACAGATGGCCATCTAACCTTTGCTTACAAACCTCCAACGAAGGAGAGGCCACCACCTTCTGAGGGAGTCCGTTCCACTGTCAAACAGCTCTTACTGCCAGAAGGTTTTACTTACATTTCAATGCAGACAGCAGCAAAGTAGCGCACAGAAAAAAATACTTAAGTTACAGTAAAACAAAGGTTGCATGCGTTCCTAGGGGCAAACTACACGTTGCTGTGTACATGCGCCATTTGGAACGACATGTGCTGTGCTTACGCCTGACTGCAGTGGTTCAACTTTTAAAACACACCGAGCTTTAACAAAAGAGCTTCCACCAGCCAAAATGCAATGCAAACTTTTAATCTGAACTGCAAGCAATCTTGCAAAATGTGTTGCCTTTTAAACAGCTAGCATGAAATGGGAATGCCATCAAAGAAAAGGGAAAGTATCTACTTTCTGCTCCATTACTTGCCTTTATTCTGTGACAATCCACAATGACAATCTGTCATAACCGTGAAAGCTTCATTATCACCTCAGTCATTTTCCAGAGCAAAGCAAGCCCTTCAGTCATCCTGGTGTTCCAGCAGATGACTTGGCCTCTGAAAATGCCCCAGAGTTGCACTCTCCTGTGTTTCCCCTCTGCTACATCACTCCTAAGCATCATGTGCAGTTGGGCCCCTTCAAGTATGGCGCAGGATATTGGGAAATGAGATGACTAGCCGACTTCCTCTAAATGGATATTTTTTATTTTATTTTAAAATATTGGTATAAAACCACAAACGTGCAATGTGCAAAGTGCTATACAATCCTTATTTCTCCTTTGTAATTTCAGGCAGGTCACTATCATTAACATTTCACGGATAGGTACCTAAGCCAGAGAGATCATGGCTTTCCTACACCCCGCAGGGAGCTCACAGCAGAGCAGAAATCTTAACACAAGGCACCAAGGTCTAATCCAACCCTACTTACTTTCCTTTGAACTGTGGCATAGCAGCTGCTGCAGTGATATTTTGACACTAGTATGAGCCGCTTTGTAACTTACTAATGCTATATCACTTCACTAGCTAGGGGTGACACATGGTAACTTGTTTAGGTATTGAAATGAGCTATAATTTTGATATCCAAGGGGGGACCAAGAATGAAGGTGGTGCAGTTTTTTCATCAGGGTTTTGGGAGAGGGCAACAGAAATCCGTGGTTCTCAATCATGAAAAATACGGTTTTGATTAATGGGTTTAGCTCACTGCAGGAAATGTATCCTCTTCCTTAGATGGGGGAGTAGGCATTGTGGCATGAGCCACTTTTTGCCACCCTTGATATGCACAGCTTGGGCTGCGACTCCCTGAAACCAGCTCAAAATCAGTAAAACATCCATACCGAAAGAAATATCTTGGACAGGTGTGAATAAAGTTAAGACAACCTATAGAATAATGGGGGGGGGGGGAATAATGGGGAAAGGCACAAAGGGATTTTGGAATGGGACAGTACAAGAAAACACTTTCAGCAAATGCCTTTGTTGTTTGGGAGTTTTCTCTATCTAAGTTTACATATTGTTAATTGTGAATTAAAATATCTTAATAAATATCTGATTGTCCATTAACTACTTTTTTTTAAAAAAAAAAAATTCTTTAAATAATCTTTTCCCAACAATCCATATATTTACCAGCATATAAACCCTTTGGCTCTGCCAAGCCCTGACTTCCCTCCGTCCCTTCAGTTGGTATCTTCTATCACATTTTTATCATGTATTTTGTTCTTTTAAATTGATTGTCCGTTAACTTCCGGGTTGGCGCCATCGCCGAATGGCGGACTCCCTCCGAGCTCCGGAGGGAGTCTGCTCGGCAGGGGCTGGGTCCTACCGCACCGGCGATGCGGGGACCCTTAGAAACCACGGCCACGGAGGCCGTGGACATGGAGACTCGGCTTGCACCGTTAGCGCCCTCCCGACTCGTGAAGGAGCCTTTTTAAAGGCTACGGATCGGGTGCCGGGGAGAAGCGTGGTGCCTTGAGTCCTCTGCTTCCCCTGCTGAGCGCAGCCGCATGCCATCCGGCGGAGAGCGCTGACTTCTTCCATTGAAAATTCGGACTTTTCAACAATAACCCGTGAGTAAATCTGGAAATCGGGTTCAAAAGGAGGAAAAAAGAAATTTTTTTTTTCGAATTGGATACGAGCGGGGGGGATTCAAAAAGGAAGTCAGTCCCCTCCCTATTGTAAATTGTCTAAAACAAAGACGGGGAAACCAAGACCCAAAAAGGCTTGCATTGCTGATAAAAATTACAATTCCACGATGGGGAACTACAAGAACTGTGCTGGAGGAGGAACTGGAGAAGGGAAACACAACCCCCCCCCCTGGGAACCGGGGCGATTGAAGAGAGAGCCTGGTGAAAGGAGTCGGAGAGTTCGACAGTTTTCAAAATAGCTGTCAAAGTCGGAAAGTGGAGTGGATTTTATTATGAGAACTTGGCTGGTTAAATTTGCTTCAATTTGCTACAATTTGTTAAAATCTGGATACAAAATGGCGAATATGGATAACAACTTGACTTTTGGACTAGAGGAAACAAAGTTATAACAATCCCCCTCGAGGAGCTTCGGGACATTACAAGGACTGGGAAAGTGGAAAAACACCAATGGAATTTTACAGAACTGGTTACCATCTGGGAAAGCTGCAAAACGGAAACAACATCTCGTCTGCAGGGTGTTTTCTTTTTTTTTTTTTTTTTTTTAAAGGAGACAATAGACTTTTCTATTGAAGAAAGGAAGGGACTGAACGTAAGGTTTTGCCCCTGAACAACAACCATCCCTGCAGACTTACCAAACTTGCGAATTACAACGTTTAAGCAGCGGAACAAAAGGAAATTAGACTACAAACCGGAAAGAACAACGGAGGGAGTTTTACTACAGTTTTCTTAAAGACTGAAGTTAAAGCTTTGGAGAATAATAATAATAATAATAATTTTGATTATCAAAAAATTTATTTCTAATTTTAAAAAAAAAGGGAAAGCCAGCTGGAGTTGGGGAAAAGTTGTGATTTATGGCCTTAAGAATTCCAGGCAGATACTAGGGGTTGATGGTCAGGGGGAAATTAAACCGGGGACAGGGGGGGGAGAACTAAAACTCCAAAGGCTTGCCAACTTTGTTCTTTTTTGTTGAATTGGTCTTTCTTTTTTATTATTCATTATATCTCTTATTTTTTACCTTTTCTATTGTTATTATCTGGGGTGCTTTTTTTATCAAAAATGGAAATTGTGGAATGAAAGGGGGTGGGTCCTGGGGAAAGAACATTGGGTTGTTTATTATTATTAAGGGTAAAACAAATTAAGCTTTAATTTGAAAGGGGAATTTGTGCGGCCAACAATGTGAAATGGGAATATGGTGGGGGTGGGGGAAGGGGGGAGTCCCATAAGTGATTATGCATTTTTTGAAAAATTTTAATAAATATTATTTAAAAAAAAAATAAATTGATTGTCCGTTAACTACTAGTTATCCTTTCATATTTTGTATTTGTATTTGGAAATTTCTTCCTTCTGTTTTTTGCTAAAGTTGCAACTAAAAAAAAGTTCTGATTTTATTGATATGTGTAGGAGGCAGGGAAGTACAAAATTCAAATTACTATTTGCATTTTGCCATTTTAACTTAGGAGGATTTTCAAATGGCAAGGAGCCGCTGTCATCTTCATTTTTCTTCACTTTTCTTTTTCTTTTTCCAAGGAATCGGTACAGTGAATCAGTATGTGTGTTTGAGCCCCTGGGATATGTTCACCTCGGCTCACTAGGTTTTGCAGAGAAATCCAAGAGCTGGAATGTATTCTGTGATTCTCTTCCTGGTGTACTATTAATTTTTAAAGCCTTTAATAATTTATGGCTATGGGCCATTCTCCTTCTGCAGCCATTTCCCCCCCTTCCAGCATAAGAAACCCTACATTGCTAGCTGAAGATGCGTCTTACTCCTGTGAATCCATACAGAGATTGCGGCATTCGCATCTGTTGCATAGCATGATGCCCCTCACACATTCAACACACGCTGATGTGTTGCCTTTAAACAGAAGCCTTATGAAGACATAAAAGGTAGAAATGATTGTGTGGAACAGAGGAGGGTGGTGGGTGGAGACAGAGAGTGGCAGGCAGGGAGTGTAAGTGAGGACAGCTAGAAGACTCAAGAATAGGATGAGGAGAAAGGCTGATGGTCAAGATGGTATACAGGGGAATAAGGTACAGGCACACCAACTTATGGGGTGGAGGGGTCTTTGACCCTCTCAATATTTGCTGGCTGGGGGCAGGGCCTCCTTGATGTTGAGAGATGTAGGAAGAGGCTGAGCGTGTGGTGGTTCAATGGCTGGCTCCTCCTGAGTGCAAAAGAGGAAGCCATGCCCTGCATAGCTAGACCCCTAGAGTTAGGGAGACACCCAGCAGAGAGGAATCTCCAGAGGAGGAGGAATTGGCTGCACCTGAGTCTCCAACTTCAGAGGAGGAGGAATTGGCTGCACCTGAGTCACCAAGAAGTAGGAGGCAGAGCAAGCGATTTTTGCAGGGGTCAGCAAACTTTTTCAGCAGGGGGCCGGTTCACTGTTCCTCAGACCTTGTGGGGGGCCGGACTATATTTGGGGGGGGGGGATGAATGAATTCCTATGCCCCACAAATAACCCAGAGATGCATCTTAAATAAAAGCACACATTCTACTCATGTAAAAACACCAGGCAGGCCCCACAAATAACCCAGAGATGCATTTTAAATAAAAGGACACATTCTACTCATGTAAAAACATGTTGATTCCTGTCCCTGGGCTGCATTGAGAAGGCAATTGGGCCTGATCCGGCCCCTGGGCCTTAGTTTGCCTACCCATGGATTAGAGCAGAGGCAAGGCAGCAGGAGGCAGGGAAGGACGTGGCGTATATCTGGCCTTGAGAGGGATCAGAAGCCAGTCGAGTCAACTGACTCTGACGGTGAAGGATGAGTTGTGTTCTTGAGAAATAAACCTCAGCTACTTAAACTGGCAGCATTCCGTGTCTTGTGTGGGAGAAGCGCTAAACCTGACACCTAGTTACTTTGACTCCTGAGGCTCAGGGCCTCATACTCTATGGGCACAATCTGTTCACTTCAGTAATCATCTCACCTACTAGGCAGAAGAAAGAATACATTAGCCAGTCAGGTAATCTGACTGCCCATTGTGTGAACCAGGATGCGGGACTAAATGGATCCAATGCTTCTTCCTCAGCAGCACCCACTCTTCCCAGGCCACGCCATCCAACAGCCCTATTTCACACCCCTCTTGAGTGTTTTTGCCTGGCTGGAATGTGTCTTTGAAGTCTGATAATGCCTCTTGGCTGCCTGAATGGAGGACAGAGGGATGTATGTGTATAAAAAATATCCTCCTGTACAAAGGTAAAAATTATATTCATTGGCCCGTCCACTTTTGCCTCTGGCCCCACCCACCACTAGCACCTAGCCCCAGGAAGGTTGACCAGCAAAGCCTTGGTCTGAAAAAGTTTTCGTGCTCCTGGCCCAGATGGACAAATTGTCTGATGTGGAATAAGGCACATTCCTGCCTTCCATTGCCTTTTGCATTGCCAAATGAAAGTGCTTCATTTCTGACGTGACCTAGGTCAGATTAAGTCAGATTATCTGTCCTCACAATAGAAAAATACGGCCTATGATGACACTGCAGTTGTTACACACTGTGATGAGGAGAAAAATGCAGGGCTGAGTCGATCGTCCTGCGCAAACTGTCAAGATGATTTTGGTAATACAAGCCTCGCTGCTCGGTTTGAGCTGTGCTGTACATCACGCAAAATATTATTTTTAATCCAGCATTCTTTGAGATTAAACATTAGGCAGCCCCTTGCTTAAGCTGCTCTGAGTCCAAAGCATTTAAAAGAAGCAGCTTGGATGAAAGAGGTAGAATGGTTGAAGGTGGATTTTTCCAGGTTAAAGTGTTCTGGTGTGAGTCTCTGACAGATGGAAGGTGTTCCTGAGGGAATTCTAGGCAAGTGGCAGCAAAGTGCTTCCTGTGTTAATTCTGTCAGCAAAATGCAGCCAAAAAAGAAAATACCCGCTGTTTTCCAGAGTGCTGCTATTGCAACTTCACTGTGTATTAGTGTCAGGTTCTGGAAATGGAATTTGCATCGTAGACATACATGACATACCGTACCTTAAATCTGGTCATGTCAAGGATCTAAGAAAACTTCTTTCCCCACCTTGGGATGAGCTAAAAATTCCCCTGAGGGTTTTTTCCCGTAACCCTTCGCTGTCAACTAATGATAAAATAAATTGCACCTTTGTAAATGATCAAATGGGAGAGAAAAATCTGAGTGGACTTCTCACGGGTGGGGGGTTGGGTTTTGTTGCACTTTCTCTGCTTTTGAGGTAGCTGAGGATATGTATGTCTCTGGGTAGATGTGGGAAAGATTCTGGACTGGGATCTGTGTGTGTGTGTGTGTGTGTTTATATCAAATGGTAAATATAGAATGACAAACAAAAAACAAGCATTTCAACAAAACAAGAATCAATGGAGTACCAGGCTATGGCATATGCATCGACTTCAATAAAGAAAATTACTTCAAAAACAGATATACAATGCAAATTCGTGTTTCACTCAAATATCAGCACTACATAATATGAAAGGGAGTGTGGAATTTTCAGGCACCCTTTCTGTCAAGTGATCTGAATCATGAGTGGATAGACGAGATTTCCATCTCTAGTCGCATAAAACAGAAACCTGCTGCCACTCAGTGTAGACAGCACACAACTAAATGGACCAATCGATGGGACTCATTATGAAGCACATTTATATGTTCCTATGACCAGGATGTTCCCCTGAGGATAGAGAGTTCCAGAGCCTAGGCACCACCAATGAGAAGGCCTTACACCACATGCCTACCAATATAACCTCAGCCTTATTATTGTTTCTGTAAAGTCGTTATGTAAGCTTGAACTTAGAAACTCCTAGGAACTCTGCAGTTGTTTGGAAGCTGATTATGGGCTCCTCAGTTAAACTACAAGCAATGGGGGGTGTTGTGAGAAGGACGTACTGCCCACGATGATTGATCTTCAGATGTCAAGCACAGCTGGAACAAAATGTTCCAGGGTATAATGTATCCCAGGATTCTCTGAAAGGGGCAAGGATGGAACAAATGCCATTCAGTGGCTTCTCAGCAGGCCAATTGGTGCAGAATGGGTTTTCTGAGGGTAGAAAGCCTGAAATCCATTCCCTTAAAAGCAACAAAGCAGAACATTTCAGAAGGATGTCACCTTCCCTATTTGTCTTCTTCCTGCTCCTGATTTCTGCCAAGGACAGTTTCCCTTCCTCTTTCTGTTCCCCCTTCTTGTTAGCTGAAGAAGAGAGGGCACATACTACTTTCTCATTCTATGTCCCATCTGTTGTGACAGATGGAAGGAACACATATCCTCCACTCCCAGTCCAATGGACAATATATGCTTTCTCCAAAAGTAGAACGGACAATTAAGAGAATTGATCTAAGCATCAATTATAAGTCACCTTACAATAAATTTCAAGAAAGTCTTCATAGATTAAATCATAACTATCTAATGTGTTGCTACACAACATTGGAATATGCAGAAGTCGAAGCATCAGGTTTGGCATAGGCTGGCTTCCTTACTCAAAATAAGTATTTCCTTCACATGTAGCACATGTCTCAGGGGCTATTTGTCACCAATTTGGAAGACTATGAAGGAGAATGTTCCTTAACAGATGCTCAGTATGTTATTTACATGGTCTCAGGCTCCTTTCTGGAGGGAAAGGTGTCCTCACAGGAACCTCCTAGACCACTTTAATCCACCTGGATTTTGGTATATTTTTGTTTTCTTCAGACAATTTGCTACACAATATGATGGTGCAGCAAGTTGGCCAATTCTCATAATTTTAACTATTTATGAAGTGCCTTTCCAAAAGGTTCATGGCAGTAACAAAAAATACAGAAATACAGAAAGGAAAGAACATTTTTCAAATTACATTAAAAATAAAAACAAAAACTAACTAATCTACCAGATCAAGTAACTGCCAACTCTAAAAAAAAAAGATTTTGCAGCCAATATCTAGATATAACTATCTTAATTCAACACAATAATGAAACAGTAAGCAGAGATTGCTGACTCAGCTGCAGTTGGCTACAGCTCATAATTTGTCTCACCTCACATGGCCAGGTTTGGATACAACACTAAGCCAAGCCATGGTTTAGCTCTGGGTAATCTGAAAGCAGCAAGGCCAGGGAAGGATCAAAACAGCTTCAATTTTACACCATAAACACATTCATTCATGTCTAGCCATGGTTTGCTTTGGGATTATGTGCAAATTTGGCCTTAGAGACTGATGTGATCTGCAGTGTCAAAAGCAACTAAGATTAGCCTAGTGAAATAAATAGAGAGCTGTTCCCTCTGTTGATCTCCAGACAAAGATCAGGACTACCAAAGTCATCTCCATTCCAAAGCCAGGCTGGAAGCCAAATTGAAATGGAATTGTAGCCTTCACATCACAAGAAAAAAGTGGCCACTGGGAGAATATGCAGCTCTGGAATTTAGCCCACAGGGATGAAATGACTCATCTCTTAATGTGATAATGACAGAAGCCCCCTCCCCTATGATGCTGGCATAAAAAATGCTAATTCTAATTTACTGTACCTCAACCACTTCTTTCCATAAATAGGTTTCTGTTTGCATGAGATAAGGAGCTTGATTGCTGGCCACTGCTGTGAACTTTCTGTTATTAATTATGAGAAGACAAAGGAAAAAATATATGGCAAGCTATTAAGCTAGGAAGACAAATTTAAAGCAAATAATTGTTCAACTTCTGATCAAAGCAAAGAGTATTAACAACTGTCCCTGTTTCGAGAGAAAGAGAGCAATGCCATTATTTCATACTGCAATGCTTTAAATAAGCAATTTATAGTAATCATGGTGAATCAGAATCATGCAATGATTCAGCAACACTTTCTGCTCCTTCCCAGCATGTGCTTTGGGAAGAGGAGTTGGGAAAGGTAACCAAAGAACCCCTTCGGGGAAAGGCCTAGACACGGATGCTTCTCTGT
This sequence comes from Podarcis tiliguerta, assembly GCF_965153285.1. Taxonomy (NCBI): domain Eukaryota; kingdom Metazoa; phylum Chordata; class Lepidosauria; order Squamata; family Lacertidae; genus Podarcis; species Podarcis tiliguerta. The sequence continues at coordinate 38,033,753 of NC_139543.1, read as the reverse complement.
AATAGGACTGGTAAGGCATGATATCATCTAACAACAGAACTGGCTCGCTGGATGTGGCAGAGCTGTTACACTAGCTTCCTGGCTTGTGGGAGGGGCTTGTGGGGCTGAGACAATGGGAGGTCAGCACGGTGCAAATGCACCAGCAGATCCAACCTAGCACTCCTGAAGGAAGTATGTTTATATACTGACCTTTCCACCACCATGCCCTTTTGACAAGCAAAAGTGACCCATCTTCCTGGAAGTTAGAGAAGTGGCTTTGCTGCACTCAGTTGCTCTCATGCACAGTTAAGGCACTTCCTCCAATCCCCTGAAAACAAACAAACAACAGAGTAAAAGGAGAGAGAAGTGTCAATGGGACACACAATTCACTCAGTAATATATTTGAGTGAGTTGGTCTTGGTGTCCCACAGTAAGGCTTCACTCATCTACGCTATACATTAAAAGCAGTATCACATACCCTGCAAGTGTCCCGTAAAAAAAGGGACATCCTGTTTTTTCACGTGAGAGCACTGTGGCCATTTTGGGTGCTGTGATTTCGGGCACTTTCACCCTGAGATCTTGCCCTGAAAAAAAGTGATCCCCACATTTTTGGGGACTGTGAGAGTCCCTGGTGGGAAGACATGAGTCCCGATTTTTGGGACTCAAGCTGTTGGAGGGTGTGGTATCATATTACTTTAAAGAGTCATGGCTTACCTCAAAGAATCCTGGGTGCTGAGAGATGTTAGGACACCCCTATCCCCCTCTTACACAGAGCAGTAAGAATGAACCACATCTGGAAAAATCTGTGCTTATATTTCCTCTTGTCACACTGAAAAGACCCTCTTGAAAGCAATCTTGTTTTATTCCAAACACAGAGAAGTATTCAACCCACTTCATACGAAGGGGGCAGAGAACATTTAAAATGTGTAGGATTTCTTTTTAAAAAATCACACATCAAATATTTACACAACCATCAAGATATTACACAGCCTTTCCTTACCATTTATGTAAATTATACCAGTTAAACTCCAGCGATTGTTCTTTAAACAACCAATTAGCCTCTAATTAACACATAAGTCTCTATAAGCCCTGATTCAAAGTAGTGGCTTGGCCTGGCTTTGTTTTAGTCCTTTGAGAATAGAATGTTTGCAGTCCATCAAGTGCAAATTGGCAGGATTTTAGTTTGAGCAGGCAGGTGTTTGGGGGGTTTTTTAAACCCAGAAGAGCACTGATGGTTTCAACTGCTGTGCCATTTTAAGACCAGAAACACTAAACAAAAACTTAGTTAATTTTTAAAATGATCCTATATTGTGCTCCCTGGCCTGTCCTTTCTGGCTTTAGATAGAAGTGTGTTTCAGTTCGTCATACAAATCTAGCAGCCGTGTTTGATAATGCAGCTGTAAGTCATATTTAATATTGGGAGCATTAGGCCATCATCATAAAAAAAAAAAAAATTAGACAGAATGGCAAATAATATGCACAGTTGTTTGCCAATACAGATATAAAACAGAAGAAAACAACCCAGAAGGACTCTCTCTTCTGATCATTCTTCAAATCTGGAAGGAAGACACATAAGCAAAATATTAATAATAAGTTATAATACACAGATTAAAATTGGAGGAAGCTGCCCCATTCTGAAGAAACAAACGCATCTTAGTTGTCACACTAGGTTGGGCTACTGTAATGCATTTTATCTGAGGCTGCCTTTGAAGGCAATGTGGAAAGTGCAGCTTCTGCAAAATGCCTTTTGAATAAAATCACTAACAAGAACCATGCTACACCCATTCGGAAAGAGTTGCACTGTCGGCCAATACATTTCTATCAGAATTCAAGGTTTTACAAGTGACATAAAGGGTCTTAATGCTGTTGCACTCAGGTCCTGCTTGCTGGCTTTCCATTAGCATCTGATTGACCAATGTGAGAACAGGTTGCTGGACTAGATGAAAAGCATATTTATTTATTTTTTTAAAAAAAACCTAAAGCAATTAAAAGCTTATTATACATGGTTATTTTATTGTTAATCACCCTGTAACCTGATCTTTTTAGATTAAAGGTAGCATATAAATATTTTAATAATTAATAAATTTTTGTTCAATGGTGTAGGCATGGGCTCTGTAGCACGGCTGGGATCTGCACTTTCATAGCATCTGAAACTGTGTGAACAGAAGGCTGCACACGTACGCACAACTTAAACATGCATTTACTGAGTTCAAGCCTCCAGACAGATGCATGGAAACCTGGGGAGGGGGCAGAGCCTGTGATGCTATCCCACTTCCACTCTCTTTGTGTTCATTCTGTACACATTATGCTGTGCGAATAAGACTTCAGGACCCAATACTGAACAGATTTTAGATGTCGTTCTCATATTCAGTACTAAAGAAAGAAGCACAGTACTGTACTCTAGAAGCCAAACAGACACATCTGGAAGATACATTCTAGTACAGCGGTACCTCAGTTTTCGAACATAATCCATTCCGGAAGACCATTCAAGTTCTGAAATGTTCAAAAACCGAAAATTTTATAGCTGACAGCAAGGCCTCAGGATCTTACACTCAGTGGAAGCCGTGTGGCATGTTTGACTTCTGAGGCGTGTTCAAAAACAGAAGCCTTTACTTCTGAGTTTACGGCATTCAAAAACCAAAATGTTTGTCAACAGAGATGTTCAAAAACCAAGGCACCACTGCACTGGGTTAAAATTTGGTAAGTGCTGAGAGAGAGAGAGAGAGAGAGAGAGAGAGAGAGAGAGAGAGAGAGAAGGCATATAACAATATGCAAAACACACACACAATGCATACCTTCTTCTTTTGCTTTATTTCCTAATGTTTGAGTTACCAGTCCAAGAAATATGCACTTAATGTTCAACTTCTGATCTGTACCAAAGTAGCATTGGGGAAACCTAAGTCCAGAAAAATCACTCACGGAAATCAATCGTCATGGGCATGCCTAAGTCTGAACAGAGAAGAGCCCTTAATCGTCACCCAGCAAAAAATGTATCTGAAATCTGTGTTATCTGGCTTCAGCCAGTTTGCTTCAAATCAGCTTAGTACAACCTAATCTTGCATGCCTGTTGTGACTTAGGGTGGGTGGGGCTAAAGATGGGGCAGGCGGACAAGGCTCAGGATGGTTGCTGGCATGGACGGCTCAGTGAAGTGGCATCCTCTGTCCCTCGTGACACTTGCAGGGCCGGATGTCTCAACAGTGACACCGGCTTGATGTTTATAGATGTGTAAATGTGCAGTGGAGTGGAGGGGGTGGGGTGGCGGGTGGCGGTACATCCAGAAACTCCTTCCATAGCAGGGAAGTCTGTGCGCCTGTGAATCAATGAGTGTTTACCATTCGCTGAGCTTCATTCTGGCAAGGAGCCAGGCAAGAGTGTACACTGAAATTAGAATAGATTGGGAGAGAGGACTTTATTCCAAATTGATCTGGATGACGATAGCAAGGCCAAAAGCAGCTCTGCCGTTTCAAAGGTTCGCTGTATATTTTTAGCAAGGGGAGGGGGGAGGAGGGAATGCATTTAGGAAAATAACAGGAAGCAGAGCTAAGGCGGGGGAAATGGTCTCATTTTATTCGATTGTGTTGCAGGCAGCAGCACTGTTTTATTATCATCGGCATGAGAGCTGCAGCCTGCAAATGCCACACACAGAAGTGCATGAAGCAGAAAGGAAGAGAACGCTTCTACCACTCATCTATTCATTATTTTAGGGATCTTGTTTCTCACCCCTTTTCCAGTCTCAAAAACCACAGGACTCCAGCCAACCACATCAAATAGTGACTCCAACAGGGGTGGAAAATATGTATTGCTACTTAATGAGAGTAATCCAGGTTTATAATATGATTAAGAGGTCTTTAGCTTGGGTCTGTATGTATGTATGTATGTATGTATGTGTATGTGTGTGTGGTGCTGCTGTTGTTAGTTTTTTTGCAACCTTTTGAAGTGGTGAATGAGCTAAGCACATAGCAGCGGAAATTAGGGTGACCACAAACACCTCACCCCAAAGGAGGAAATACATCACTCAAGAGACAATAAAATATGACACAGATATGTATAAATGTGGCACATGCTTATTTATTTATTATTAAGAGGTGCAAATTTGGAAATACTTACTGCACTTTAATAAGAAACACAATCCATTCCACGACAGTGGGGAAGACTGTGACCTGTGTGTCTGATCAGTCTTGCATGCCCTGCAAGTGTGCCGGGAAAACCAGGGCATCCCATTCTCCCCCCACCCCCACCCCATGAGACCATGGTGGCCATTTTGGTTGCAGTGATATCACGTGATTTCGTGCCAAGATCTCACCCTGAGAAAAGCTCTTTTGGGGGGCCACAATCTTACACAGCACCCCACAATGCTTGTTCTTAGGCACTGTGGAAACTGAGGGGGTCAACACATTTTTTTGCTCTGTGAACTTGCACTGGTCACATGATTCACATGGGAGTACAGATGGGAAGACGCACGTCCTGGCTTTGGGACTCAACATGTTGCAGGGTATGCCGCTGATGTGCAATTTCAAGGCCCCTGATGCTCCCCTTTCTCAGAGTTCTTTATATATACTGGATTGGACCCTTCAACTGAAAGATGTCTTCAGATAGCAGAGCTGTCTTCTGATAGCCCTACCAATGAACGACAGTCTTCTGTAAAGTAAGACAGATGGCTACTCTAGTGGGAATAATCAGTACCAAAGGAGAAGGAGGAGAAGAAGAAGACAATTTTATTTGCAATTATTTGGGCCTTCACCCTCATTTATAGAGAGGGCCCAGAAATAATATGATAGAACTTAGCCTTCCCATGTTCCATCCCTGAAATACATAGGGTGGTTGTTGTTTTTTTAAAAAAAGACTTGTCTTGCAGATGTTGGCTAAGTCCCTCATTGGACACACCAGAAAGCCACCACTACTCAAAGTTGGCAGCACTAGGCTAGATGGACCCACAATTTGGCACAGCAAAAGGCAGTTTCAAATGTGATGGAGCAGCATGCAGTGGATATGTTAAATATCAGCCCATTTGCTTCATGAGGCCCATAGCAGAGGAACATTCCAAACAGTCCCATTTTGAAACATTTGCCATCAAGAAAGGCCAGGAGCAGAGTTCACAGAGGGTTTACTGTGCATTCAGGGTGGGTCTCGTTTGTAAAAAGCTGATACAATGGAAAAATAAATCTTGTGCAAGAACAGATTGCTAAAAAGGGAAGAACTTTGACCGCCAGCCACCTTTCCTTTGCTAGCATTCTGCACAGTGAAATGAAAAAATACAAGAGATAGTCAAATCTGTCAGACTGCCAGAATGACAAATCTACTCATTAACCCTATAAAATATTTTTGTGTTAAAAAACAAAAACCCAGCAGCTCTTCGAAGAAAGGTCTACAGAAATCACAAAAAAGGGAAAACTTTTAAAGTCTTTGCCCTTGGCAGTGCCTTCTGCCCCTGAGTAGTGGTCAAGCACAGGGTAATCTTTACAAGGTCTCAAATGACAAGGTTGGAAAAGAGACAGTTTGGTATTTGTGGCATCTTTAGAAAACTTTTATCTACAGATTATAGAATGATAAAGAGTAAAAAGAAAAGGAGGGGGGAAGGTAAAGGTAAAGGACCCTTGGTCAGTTAATTCCAGTCAAAGGCGACTTTGGCGTTGCGGTGCTCATCTCACTTTCAGGCCAAGGGAGCCGGCGTTTGTCCACAGACAGCTTTCCGGGTCATGTGGCCAGCATGACTCAACTGCTTCTGGCACAACGGAACACTGTGACGGAAACCAGAGCACACGGAAACACAGTTTACCTTTCCACTGCAGTGGTACCTATTTATCTACTTGCACTGGTGTGCTTTTGAACTGCTAGGTTGGCAGGAGCTGGGCCAGAGCAACAGGAGCTCACTCTGTCATGCAGATTCGAACCGCCAATCTTCTGATCAGCAAGCCCAAGAGGCTTAGTGGTTTATCCCATAGCGCCACCCACTCCCAATAAAGTGTATTCTGTAACAGCAGCCCACATATAGTATTTTTTTTTTTTTTTTTTAAAATTGCCTTCCAACAAAAATCTCACAACAACGCCATGAGGTTGGCTGAGAGATAGTGTCTGGCTCAACAACAACAATTAAACTTTGAGACAGAGCAGGGATTGGAACCTCAGTAGCTCTACTCTTGACTAATGTTCTAACTCAGGGTTTCCAAAACTTAGGTCTCCAGCTGTTTTGGGACTACAGCTCTCATCATCCCTGACCACTGATCCTGTTAGCTAGGGATGATGGGAGTTGTAGTCCAAAGAAACCAGCTGGAGATCCAAGTTTGGGAAACCCTGCTCTAGCTGGTACATTGCACTGTCATGGGCAGCCCTGCTCTCAAGGTAGAATAAATGAAGGTCCAGGAGCTCAGCACATTCTGAGCATACTTTAAACCTTGGGATGTGCAGATCCTGAAGCCAGGCTTGGCCCTGTAACCCATTACCAACTGGGACCACTGTTTCCTATATTTGTATCTCAGGTTGTTTCCTGAAGAACCTGTTTCCTATGTTTGTACAGTGATACCTTGGGTTACAGACGCTTCAGGTTACAGACGCTTCAGATTACAGACTCCACTAACCCAGAAATAGTACCTTGGGTTAAGAACTTTGCTTCAGGATGAGAACAGAAATTGTGCTCCGGTGGTGCAGCAGCAGCGGGAGGCCCCATTAGTTAAAGTGGTTCCTCGTGGTTAAGAACAGTTTCAGGTTAAGAATGGACCTCTGGAACGAATTAAGTACTTAACCCGAGGTACCACTGTATCTCAGGTTGTTTCCTGAAGAGGCCACATTCTACTGATTTCAAGTGTTAGGTCAGCAGAAGGCACAAAGGAGCCCCAAGGTTAACAGTGTAGTGCTTCAGTTTAGTCCAAGGGTGTGGGAACCTATGGCTCTCCTGATGTCATTAGACTCCATCTCCCATCAATAAGAGTCAGCATGGTCAGTGGTCAGGGATATGGGCACTGCAGTCTAACAACAACTGGAGGGCAACACTGGCCAACCATGGTTTGTTCCATGTGAAATCCAGTGGGGAGAGAGTAGGGGATGGGTTTATGGGTGCATCTGTCCCTGGGTCACCCATACAGTCCACAGCTTGCCGAGCTTTGTCAATGAAATGTGTTTCAAGAAAGGAGTAGAGATGGCATTACTATCATCCACATTCCACCCAGGTGGAATTCTGTGTGCAATGAAGAACAGTTCCATTTTGTACACAATGTAAACTTATCATCAGTTCCAGTGAAGTTTAAGAAGGGTAACACTAATTTGGTGAGCATCAGATGAAATATAGATTTGCCTAGTTTGAGAGAGAAGCTATTTAAGTCTAGATTTGCAGGTAATGGCCTATTTCTTTCCATCCCATAGACAATTCTAACGTCAGCCACTCACAGATGCATGTCTATTGCATACTGCAAATAAAGCTCCTTCCGTTCCACTGCTGTGTGACCTCAGGGCAATTTGCTTAATTGTGTAATACAATTCTCAGAGAACAAGAGTTTTGGGTTAGAGCTTTAAATGGTAATATCATGCTTCATGAAAGATTAGTACTCTTGGTAGGCAGCTAACAAACTGAACTACACGTTTGCATGGATTTGGAATCCAATCCAGTCCTGTGGCAACAGAGCATAGGATTCACCGCAGGACTCCTAACTATGGAAGAAGGAGACAACTCCCATGCTTACAATCTGATCCTCCCCGCTGAGGCAGTGGCAGCTACTGGAACAACAGCAGTGATACTAAGAGAAATCTGCAAAGTGATGGGGGATGTTTGAAGACAGCAAGAGTGAAGAGTGGCTCACACTGTCAATGCATGGTGACTATGGACGCAAACCTCGTCAACTTAGACCTATCACACAGTTGAGCCAACAGAAAGCTATCAATATAGCCACTCAAACTGAGGACATGGCCATTGCTCTGGGTTCTTCTATAACTAAAATACTTCCTCAGTGGGCACTGATGGCTAGAAGATGCTTGAGAAATGACCACTGATGGCTGGTGGTTAGCAGCTGCAGCACACTTTACTTGCTTGGCTAGGAGCTGAAGTAAACTCTGACAATTTTGAATGCCAGCTGCCTGCCTGAAAGCAGACTTAGGATTAGCCCAAGGGCATGTTGCTTGCTCTCTGGGGGAATTGATGCTGCCTTGAAGACTACCTTAAAACCTTGTTGCCTCTCCCATCTTATCTTTCTAGGTAAACACATATTAAACACACACCCAGAATAAATTCTCCAGTTTCCTCCAAGTAAACTGACCCATCAAAGGCCGGCTCTCGGAACTCCCTATCAGCCTTGTAGGCAAGAGTGTAAAATGGTACTATTGTAACTTAATAAGGGCAGAGGAGATTTAAGAGGTAGTGGGGCAAACCTGAATTGCTTTGATCTGTCTCCCTTGCATGGGAAGCTATTCTGGCAGCAGTAGCACAAGCAGAAGCCTGCCCTTCAGCAACTAAGGCCTCTGGAGGAGCTTGGCCACTAAATTCCTCATCAGCTGTAGTTTCTGAAGCATTTTCAGAGTCAGCCCCACACATAATACAGCAGGGCTCTACTCATGGTTCTTAGGATTAAGGATCTTCTTCCAATTGTCTTTTTCTTCCTTCTGTGGCCTCCACCTGCCTCTTAACACCCCTCACAAACATCCCTAATTGTCCAGCGTCATGGAGGCATCCACATTTTCACTTACCCTGCTGCTTTCCCCCAGGAAAACCAATCTTTTGTGCTCAATCGGAGCAAATGGCAAATTGGGTCGTCCCCCCCCCCCCCCGATTGCCACTTGTTCCGATCTATCGCTATAGAGTGGGTTTCCCCTTGGAAAGGAACCAGGCAAGGAGGAAATCGCTCAGACCCATGCTTTATAGGGACGGCACAAACAGAAGTGTGAATGCAGCAAATGTCCATAGGGTTTTCTCTGGATTGATGTTTGCCCTGATTTAGTGCTAAAGAGTTGGTTTTCCAGGGGAACGTGGCAGGGAAAGGGCAAAACAGCAAGTGGAAAACCAGTTAGACCTGTATATACTCCATTTTAAACATACCCATCCCAGCACATACCCATACATGTAAAAGGTAAAGGTACCCCTGCCCGTGCGGGCCAGTCATGTCCGACTCTGGGGTTGTGCGCCCATCTCACTTAAGAGGCCAGGGGCCAGCGCTGTCTGGAGACACTTCCGGGTCACGTGGCCAGCGTGATGAAGCTGCTCTGGCGAGCCAGCACCAGCGCAGCACACGGAAACGCCATACCATACATGTGAGGAGGGACTATTTACATGCATAAAGTCCCAGGTTCAAGTCTTGGCATGTCCAGTTAGAAGGATCAGTAAGCAGGAACTCTCTGTGAGAGTCTGAAAAGCCACTTCCAATCAGGACACACAAATACTGAGCAATGTGGACAATAGTCTGACCTCAAATGAGGCAGATTCCTACATTTCTAACCCCTTTTCAAAGTTGGAGGGACAGACAAAGAAGATTTCAGAGCAACATTTCAAGCACATTCTCTCAACGGCTACAGTGGCAATATTTTTGCAAGAAACTTACTTGCCAATGCCTAGATATTGAGCGCTCCAAGGCTGCACCACGGGAAGTGAGAGTTCCCATTGCATCATCGTAGCCTAGTGTAGAAAATATGCTTGTTAGTTGTGCTCCCCACACACACACACAAAAAGGAGGAGCGATCAAATTCAGGCTTTCACCTCTACCTCATTTACATGGACCTAAACTCTACTGGTTTCAATGTAACCTATTTCTGAGGGTGCTCAGGATTACAGCCAGGAACATGGTCCCCAAAGTGAATGGTGGAAAACTTTATTACTATAATAATGTTCATTTTATATATAAAAAAATTCCATCTTGCAGCTGGGGGTGGGGTGGGGAGGATCAGCCCATTTTCTTCCTTGCTGGGGCCAATTTCCTAAGTGGTCAACGACAGAGCTAAGAATAGATGCTTGCCTCTTAATTCACAGTCCCTTGCTTTTACCACTAGATGATGATGTCTCGCCAAGGTGCAGGGAATGATGCCCAGTGACATTCTTTTCTGGAGCGTGAGACACCCGCCCTGACAGGGCCCTATCAATTAGAAATGAGAAAATGACAATAGGCTGCATTTAGCATGCTTTTGGGCACGGGACCAGATCTAAAATGCTGCCATTGCATTTCCTCTTCCTCCTCTTCTTCTTCTTGGTATGAAGGCAGAAACCCATTATTTCAGGAGGAAGAGAGAGAGAGAGAGGGCTTAGGAGAATTCTTGCCGTTTCACTGTGATTTAAAAGCCTCTGATGGAGATCTGTCTTAAGACATCAGAGAACAAGGGTCAGGGTGCTCAGCCAAGAAGCATTAGGATTAGCCAAAGGAAAAAAGCCTGCTAATAGGCTAGTGTATAAACATGATCATAAGGGAAATGTACAGTTTTCCCTAGCAAATTGCAAGTAAGCCAGTCACATTGCATTAGGGTTTTAATGATAATCCCCCCTCCCTTTTCCTAAAAAGTCCTGCGCCGAGAGCCCTTTTTCTGCTGCGACACGCAGTCACATTTCTGCATTTGCAACACACGCAGGCCCTAGAGGCTGTACAGTCTATTTCTGTCGCAGATTAAGTGGCCCGTGAGCCTTTTTGCTTCTTCTAACCAAGGAGAAAGTTGCAGGTAGATGTTCATCCCTGGCTGAAGCTAAACCTTTGTTGGTGGTGTTCGCATGAATAACTTATAGTGCCATGGCATCATGAACAGCAGTGCTGACACTGTTGACATGACAGCACTATAGACTGAATCCCGATCTGCCCTCTGAGGAGAAGATGGAATATTTGCTCGCTTCACATTTCACCAAGTCAGGCTGTTCAACTATTTATAAGATGAAGAGAAATTTCCACTACTTCAGCTGACACACCTTTACCTGGCAACTGATCAGACAGGACTAGCTTGGCCACATGAGTGTCAAAGAGCATGCCGGAGGGAGGGGGGGGGGGAGAGAGACCTGCCTGGGGCAATTGCAGAAGAAGCCACTCTTTTACACCCATGGACTGATTTTGTGGAGGAGAGACCAGAAGAATTTTGTCTTTAACATATCAAATTATATAAGTGCGCTCCAATTTTTATTTTTAATTTTTAAATACATTTAGCAGCGATTCTGATGCAGAGGTGAAGCTGCTCTCAGCATGCAAGGGAATCATTTGAGAACCAGCATGATCAGGTGTAGAGAAAGTTTTGGGGCAAAAGGCAGCAGATCCCAATTGCAGTCTGACCAAGCAGGATGTATTGACACTGAAGTCATGTCCCTGATGATTCCAGGCTCTCATTCAGTGACCAATATATCGAGTCTTAATTACTTCCAGCAGTAATTTACTATTCCTTACCCCAAGATGCTTGAAAGAGGCTAGTTGTCTTCATTTATTACTCATGTGAAGAGGGAAGTTGAGTACAAAGGGGCTGGAGACAAAGAGACTACCTTGGAAATTACTGTTCATTCTAAATATACACTATAAGAAAACATTGTTGATCATGGTTACAAGCAGGTTGAAACACTTAATAAATCCAAAACTATAAAACATTCTGATAGCCATATGAAGCCAACGCTGAGCTTCTGGGGCTGAGTACACATCACTAGCAGAGCTTGGTAGTTCTCAATTCAGATTGGAGCTGGTTTGGGGAAAACACATCAAAACACACTATTTCATTTTTAAGAAACAGGATAGATACAGATTGTAGCTAATGTAATATGTACACCACTTCCCAAGCCAGCAGTGGGAGCATGCCGGAGGCAGAGTAAAAGGGAGTGCGGACACAGCCTATGCTACATTGAGTTTAAGATCCCCCGTAGCATTACCCAAAATGTGCATAAATTATGTAATTATGTAAAACTTGAAATTTAGGGTTTTTAAAAATGTATTTAGAGGCCCCTCATAACCCGAGGCCCTAAGATATAGTCTGCTTAGCTTGTGCATAAACCCAGCACTGCCTGGAGGTGCATTACGCAAGAGGTCTTTGAAGCAATTTGTTGTGCCACATTCAAGTAGTCATATCAAGGTGGTGGGAGAGGGAACAGTCATGTCAAAAGCCCCAGAACCACAAAGGATTTGAGTTATGCATGATCCAGAGTTTGTTTTTGCAGATATGAGCATTACTTTCATTTATCTCCCCATAAAACGGGTGATTATTATGTGAACAGGTAACACATGTATCTGATTCACCTATTCACACAATATTATTCCATGGAAATAATGCTATGATAATGATATTATTATTAATTATTATTATTATTATTATTATTATTAACAACAACAACAATTTTACTATTATACCCTGCCCATCTGGCTGGGTTTCCCCAGCCACTCAGGGTGGCTCCCAACAGAGGACTAAAAACAGAAGAAAACATCAAACATTAAAAACTTCCCTAAACAGGGCTGCCTTCAAATGTCTTCTAAAAGCCAGATAGTTGTTTATTTCTTTGACATCTGATGGAAGGGCATTCCACAGGCTGGGCACCACTACAGAGAAGGCCCTCTGCCTGGTTCCCTCTAACCTCACTTCTTGCAGTGAGGGAACTGCCAGAAGGCCCTTGCAGTGGACCTCAGGGTCTGGGCTGAACGACTGCGGTGGAGACGCTCCTTCAGGTATACTGGGCCGAGGCTGCTTAGGGCTTTAACGGTCAGCACCAACACTTTGAATTGTGCTTGGAAACGTACTGGAAACCAATGTAGGTCTTTAAGGACTGGTGTAATTATGGTCTCGGCGGCCACTCCCAGTCACCAGTCTGGCTGCCACATTCTGGATTAGTTGTAGTTTCCAAGTCACCTTCAAAGGTGGCCCCACATAGAGTGCATTGCAGTAGTCTAAGTGGGAGATAACTAGAGCATGCACCACTTTGGCAAGACAGTCCACAGGCAGGTAGGGTCTCATCCTGCATATCAGATAGAGCTGGTAGACAGCTGCCCTGGACACAAAATTGACCTGCACCTCCATGGACAGCTGTGAGTCCAAAATGAACACTCAACAACACTTCCTGGACACAGCCCAGGAGGAAGGAGTGGAACCACTGTATAACAGTGCCCCCAGCTCCCAGCTTTCTAGACTTCTAGACAGTCCTGAAGGATGTCATGGTCAATGATATCAAAGGCCGCTGAGAGATCCCGTAGAACTAGGAAACAGTTTTCACCTTTGTCCTTAGCCCTCTGGAGATCATCGACCAGCAGTTTCAGTCCCATGATGAGGCCTGAATCCCGATTGGAATGGATCCCAATGGTCCACATCCTATATTGATGGCAAAACACATCAACTCCTGGCTTAAGCCAAACTCTAATCTGATATTGTCCTTGTGGGGGGGGGGTACCTAACCATTCCTCCCTTCCCGCATTTTTGTTTTGTTTTGTTTTGCCGTGACTGTCTGATAATGGCTAGTGAAAGAGCTAAACGAATATTTTAAGTGCTTTCCAAGTGTGAAGTATCATTAGCACTATATATTGAATGCACTGGACAAAAGCAGTAAGGAAACAGTACGTGGCACAAGCAGGCACTAACAATTAGTACATTTGTTTTGAATCAAGCTGGTCTTGAATATTTGCTAAATCTTCTTTTCAGATACATGCCAGCCACTGGGCAAAAAAATAAAATAGAATCCTGATCTGGCAATAAAACATTAGCATTTGTTAGTACGATCTGTTCTGTTCTTGCGCGTGGGGAACAAAGAGAGAAATCGAGAAGAGGTTGAGTCCTTTAAAGCAAACAAAGTGAACATCAAGCCCCAAACCAAGCTTGGGAACCAAAGTGGTTTGAGAAACGCACCCTCTGAAAGATGTGGCTGTCAGAGATTCACAGCACTGGTGGCACAATAGCCTTGAGCAGGTCTGATTTTAAGCTTCAGAAGAGGATGAGCAAGTGTCTTGCAGTGTGCCAGCACCATGGTGCCATATAGCTTGGATCAGTAAGCGTTGTGTAGGCTGCAAGAGAAGACCTAGCTTGGGCTACTCAATGTGATATATAAGAGGTTGCCATGAAGAGCTGATGAAGCAGGAGCAATTGATGCAGGAGGATAATAATAATCATTCCGAACAACCCATAGTAGAAGAACAGTCTTCCCTTTAGGCATGTTCTCTTAAATGCAGAATTAGGATCAGATGTGGGTGTAGATAGATTAGTCAACATTCTAGATTGTTGTAGAACTCCAAGTTCCATCAGCCACAAACTGCATGCAAAAATACATTATATTAGGAAAAATTTTGCTTGCAAAAAAAAATGTGCTAGTCAAAACTGCACACAAAATGTGCCTGTGGTAGAAATTTGCACTAAGATGCCGGCAAATTTTCATGAGATTTTTAAAACACAAATTTAGCAAGCTGATCCGTGCATACAGACGGACATGGCAGTGGATTATTGCAGCCAAAAAGACTCACTTATTTCAAAAGGTAAGGAAGACAGAATCTCCCCTCAGGAGCAAGCACTGCAATATTCCATTTCATTCCGCACAGCAGGGCTGTGACAAGATCTAAGGAGGTCACAGGCAGCATAACAGAAGAGATCTTATGCTAAACCTTAGCTAACAGCGAGAGTAAAATTTGCTTTTGTTGGAAAGAACACAGAGTACTCTGGGGGTGGGGACATTTGAAATAGAAGTATTTCGCTCTCTCGCTTGATTTCCAGGATTACTTCTCTCTAGTCTGGTACAGGTGTTATTTGGTGTCTCTTAAACCCAAAAATCAGTTACCTGTGCAAGTAAAGTAACATGGGATCTCAGCCAAAGCAACTTGCATGAACTGGAAGGTGGGGGTTGGGGGTTTCTGCTTGGAGGGTTGTATTTGAAGAAAGTGCCCTATTGATAGTTAAATTCACTGTGGGATTCATTTAACCTGAGAAATAAAATATCCCCTTCCCCACCTATCTTTATTAAGTTTGTTCGTTTATTCATTCATTCATTCATTGCATCTATATCCCACCCTTTTCTCCAAGGAGCTCAAGGCGGTGTACATGGTTCATCATCTCCTTGTTTAATCCTCACAACAACCATGTGAAGTAGGTTAGGCTGACTGGCCCAAAGTCACTCAGTGAGCTATTTAGCCACGTAAGGATTTGAATTCTTATCTCCCGGGTCCTAGTCTGACATTCTAACCACTACGCCACACTGGCTGTTGAGTAAATAAATGGCTTTTAATTACCTTGTTGGAAGAAGGACTTGCATAACTTCATCAAAATCCCCGAAAGATAGTCTGTTCTGTGTTGTTTGTTTTGGATATTTAATCCATCTGCAGAAATGGCGGAGGTCAGAGGCAACTATGAGTTTTGACTGAACAAAGCAAGCTATTCTGGAGTAAGGTTTTCTTTTAAAAAAGCATCATGATTGTTAATGTCTTCCAGTATCATGCACTAAAACAAAATAAAATACCAGTGAAGAACACTGGGAAGACGACATGTAGCAAATGTTCTAGTATAATGAGGGACATAGAAATGCTAAATCAGTTGGCTTTTTAAAAAAACGTGTGCATGCTCTGACGCAGCAAGAACAAAGATCATGAGATAAACTAAGGGTGGCTCCTTGGAACCCAAGTGCCATAGTTATCCTGTGAAATCAAATAAATAAATGATGGTTGTGCCCTTTAAATGTTTCAGTAACCTGTGACACAGATCGCCAGCCATTAGGTTAAAGTTGAGATTGGCAGACCCACAGCCTGAAGTGGCTACTTACTGCTGCACACTGGGAATTCCTTCAAAGTGGCAGGACTTGATGACATTCTATCACTATCCAAGGGAACAGTTCAAAAAAAAAACAACCAAAAAAACCAACCCACCATGAGAGCAATGGAATAACTGTAGAATAGGAATGTAAGAGAATTTTGACAAAAACAGGAGTGGAAAGTGCCAGTGTTTGCTTATTTGTCCCAGGTCTGGAATGGAAATCAATTCGGCAAATATGTTCAGTATTCACTGTTGTTGTTTCAGTGTGCAAAGAATATAAAACTGATGACTCCCCACCCCCAATTTCCATTGTGTTTCCTTTTCATTGAAATGAACGGTGTGGAAGAATATGATGATAAGGGAATTCACTGCACAATTGTTTATAGAAAGTTTTGCCACAGCAGACACTGAGATGAACAACGCAGGTTCTGAGGGAAGCGGAAATGCAGCAGAACAGAAAGAGGACTGCATGCAGTGACCACAGGGCAGAACAGAAACCAATCCCTAATGCAGGGGCGATTCAGGGTCCATAACATCTCCAGGCATGAAGTCAACGTCTGAAAGTCAGATGACAAACGTTTCTTTGCCTATGGATATCACGACTATTGGGGGGGGGGGGCGCTTGATAAACTACAGAAAAAATCTTAGTGTGATTATTCATAAGGATACAACAGAAACTATTTATGGTTTGCTGAACTGTGCCGTTAAAGCAAACTTCTAGAAATGGGGTCTGCTTTGTGGGGACAAAGCTGTGATACATATAAATGTTTTGCCACAGATTTTGTTTGCTTCCCCCCAGATATTCTTGTTATATTTTTATTCTAACGTTGTCCAATGGCAAAGTATAGTTAACAAATACATAGAATAGGTAGACACAGAGCATACTTCAAGGACTGAAACAGCAGGGAAGTCTGAGTGTTCCTAATTTGAAATTCTACTATCAAATAGTTGTTTGATTGGACTAATCTGCCTAGTAATGAGCGTCAGATTTCTCTAGAAGAAACAGTGACCTTGAAACTTTGCCACTGGCTCACTTACTGTGAATGTCTACACACCTTAGGCCAGGCATGTCCAAAGTCCGGTTTCAAACGGCCCCCCAGGCAATTTTGAAAAAACAATCTCTTGCGGCCCCCGAGCACCTGCCCACCAAAACCATTTCCTTTTTGCGGGATCATCACGAGCTCTCCCCTCTGCGCAGGGGGCGTGGCTAGCCCCTGCGCCATTAGGGAGTCCGCAGTTGCGTCACTCCTTGGGTTGACCAATCTGGTCGGCCGGGGGCGTGGCTAAATAAATAAATACTAAAGTACACGTTCAGGACATTGATGCTGCAGCGATGGTGGTGGCAGAGGGGTGGTCGCCTTCTTGACCCAGTGCCGGATTTAAGTAGGCTAAGTAGGCTGAAGCTTAGGGCCTCTAAATCTAGGGGGCCTTACTTGCCAGCCCGCTCCCCAGCGGGAAGTCTCCCCTCTCCCAAAATTGCAAACCTAAGACTTCATGCGAGGGCAGGGCAACTCAGGCCTATAAATCTAGGGGGCCTCATCTGCCTGCCCTCTTCCCAGTGCTGCAGTCTCCCCTCTTCCAAAATTGTAAACCCAAGACTTCATGCAAGGGCAGGGCAACTCAGGCCCAGCAACTATGAGACTCAGGGCTAGCCAGTGGGGCCCCATTTGAAGCAGTGGGGCGTAACTTGAATTTATTTATTTTTGTAGGGCCCCAGTTCACAGCCAAAGACTGCAAAATATTATAGATATAAATAAAATCCATCTAAATTGCCCTGGTGCGGGGGGGGGGGGCTCAGGAGCGGCACACGGGGCCCAATTTGGCCAAATTGTTCCAGTTGCCTTAAGGTCAGCCCTGATGAGACTGTGCAGGGGTTGGACTGACAAGCCCTGCACCTTCTTTTTTTTTTTTAAGAATAATTTTTTATTAACCGCCCTGCACCTTCTAGGTCCCTGGTGTCACTATTCAGAGTACAGACTCAAGGACTTGGTATGGAAATAAAAGGGGGGGGGCACTTATTGGAAATCAGTTTTGTCACCTCTTTCCCCCCCAAACCCCGAGACAATGAGCCCAGCCACCTTTTATTCACAGTCGCATAAGCACTACACTACAGCATGGCCATAAACCTATATGTTTTGTGGGGAGCAATTCTAAAAAAAGCTCACCAACTTTGGTAGGCCCTCATGCATGTTCACTTCATCAAATCTGGCCCTCTTTGAAAAAAGTTTGGACACCACTGCCTTAGGCCCTTTGTTTTTTTTCCTCCTGCCTGCTAATATAGAACATATTGATAGCTTGAGATTCAAGATGAAAACATACCCCTCTCAGAGTTTTCACCTTATGGCCATAATAATTTGCCATTCAACTTTCTTGCTCAGCAAAGGTTTCTAAGCTTTTCAGGATTGGTGTTCAAAGAAAGTTGATGAATGAATATTGAATTTATGAAGAAAGAAGGGTTCCAGCCCCTCCCCTGTTGCACTGGGATTTTTCAAATGGAGATAACATGGTTTGGGTTCAAATAGATGGAGGCGGTGGCAGTGGCAAGTGGTCCTCTGATTTAAATGATGTCTTTTGACATTTCCCCCCATCATTCAAGCACAGAATCTGCACATGAGCTTGTGGAAGAATATATCAGTTATGAGGACAAGCGATCTAAGAAGCCGATTAATTAAAATTTCCTTTCTTCAATTTTTCAACAAAAGAGCTTCAAAGGAAGCCTCCAGTGCAAAACTGCTGAATTAAAATGAACCAAGAAGTTTTACTCTTCTAATTTAGTTTGGAACTGAGATGGATTTTTCCTGGCTCACTACAAGCGTTAACTAGCATAACAAAATTAGAATGATTGTGTTACCACCAATCATTGTTACTGTGAATGATCACTTTATTTATATATATTTAGAATTGCCAGAATGAGAGGCAGAACAAAGCCATGTTGTTGTTGTTGTTGTTGTTGTTTCCTTTCTGGGGTTGTTTTCCATTTTCACATGGGCATATCAGGTGACTGAGCAGGCTCAGGGTCCTTCAGATCCAAATCTTCTCCAGGTCTTTGCCTGTCATCCATTCAGGCAACTTTTAGTTTAGGCTCCCATACCATTCACTGCTCCTGCATAAAGCAGTCTCTGGTCTTTTCTTCTCCACCACAAGATGCTGGAGGTAGACCAGTAGTACAAAAAGTAAATAAGGAGTAGGCTATCTTTAAGGAATACATCAAAATCTATGTGGAAAAAGTAGAATTTTGACAGATACTGAGTGAATCCAGAAAATGATTAGAGTGAAAGGAGAGTAAAGTTAAGATAGAAGAAGAGATCAAAGAAATAATGAAATGCGTTTAAGCTAGTTAGAAAAATAAAGTAGAGTAACAAGAACGGCTGGAAGTCAAGTCACTTGGTGGGTGTCCATGTGAGGTAGGTGTGTAGGTATATTGATATGTATAGTATAGGTAGGTATTATATAGAGTAATGTAGGTATGTTTTATGCTATGAAAATAAGGTAGTGTGTTGTGTATATGTATTGTGTAAATGTAAATGTATGTGTTTTATATGTTAATAAATGTCTAAAAAAGAAGGCTCTGCTGCCATTGCTGTTCTGCTGGGGGTGCTCCAGCGGTTGTGGGGCCGTAAATGAGAAGTCATTCCCCAAGCACACTGAAGGATCCAATTGATTGCAAGATCTTATGGCTTTTGGTTGTCCGAACATGCCCCACAAAAGGTCCTAAAACTATGCCAGCCTTAGAGCTGGTGTTTTTAATTCCTTTCACTGCCCTGAATAGGAAGCGGAAATCAAAGGATGACCCAGCACCTTCTGCCCTGGTCACTGTAATTCATTAAGATCCTGGCTGCAATGGTCACTGAACCAAGGATCTTTCCTCCACCTCTGCTGCAAGATTAAATAGAATTTGTCTATTAATACATTTGTATGCCATCCATTAGGAAACCCTTTGTTTGTAACTCAAAGAATTCTGTTTGTCAAAATGGCCTTGCAACCAAGAGCTTCTGCATGTATAAATATTTATGTCTGAAATATTCATCCGCTGCCTTTCAGGAACAATTTGAATTGCATTGTCTTGGTTTGAATGCTCAGTGCTTGAGGGCATGCCAATGGAACACATTCAATCTGGTTTTCTTTAAAATCAGCAACGTCTGGTTCAAGAGATATAGGATGGAGCCACGCAACCACAGCTGGTTGTTTAAAGCAGTGGAAAAATCAGGGCCGGCCCAGTCATGAGGCAAGGTAGGCAAATGCTTCAGGTGGCAGGATCCACATAGCCAAGAATGCAGCACGCTCCTTGGAAGCTGGATCAGCTGTCTCCTCAGGAGTACCCCCAATGCCACCTCTATAGCATCCTCTTGGTGAATAGGAGGTGCAGCTGGCCTCCCCCCATCCTTGTTCCCAATGTAAGTATTTATTCCCTGCTTGTTCCCAGTGTAGATCTTCACACATCCCTTCTTCCCTGGCAGGGGGAGGCATTTTGTGGTTTGCCTTAGGTGCCAAAATGTCTTGGACCAACAGGCCTGGCACTGCAAAGGACCTTCCCCCTTCTCACAGGAACTGTACACTGATTGTGTAAGTTAAAGAACGATAAGGGTCACGTTGAGAAAACACAGGCCGCTTGTACATCACACAGGTGCCATCTTGTGTGTTCAGCTTCTCAATCTGTGAGGACCACATGGGTGCAATGCCCTTAAAACTCTTTAAAAACATAGTACATTCCAACATTGCTATCCCTAGGCTAGTCCTTCTCACAATACCACCCAAGCTCAAAAGCTGTGTAACTTGCTAATATTAAATGCAGTTTCTTCTTGAGGAAACAGCTGTTTTCTGTTATTAATAGTCATAAAAGAGGAGCGTTTTGGAAAGTAACCTGAGTAATGTCTTGACTGGCCAAAGATCCATTTCAATTATTCATGCTAGTGATATATTTAGATTACTGCATTAATTGTAAGATGTAAAAAAAAAAAAAAGGGAAATGGTAATCAGAGTGGATCATATTGTGTGCAACAATCTGCAACAGTTATGCAGCAGATGCTGAACTCTGTTAATAATTCCAAGGTTTAAGGGCACATCCACACCATACATTGAAAGCACATTACTTCCCCAGAACGAATCCTGGGAATTGTGATTTGTTAAGGGTACTGGGAGCTGTGGGCCTGTGGGCCTGTGGGAGGGAACTGCAGTCCCCAGAATTCTTTGTGGGAGGGTCATGTTCCTTGAATGCACTTTAAATGTATGGTGTAGTTAAAAACAACACTGCAGAATTATGTGACAGCAAACATAGACAGTCTTGCAATGGCTATAGACCACCATTGATTGATACCTTAATGCTTGTTGGATCATGTTCCATGGAACAGTGGCAAAGGCAAAGGAGGAGCCCTCCCCCCATACATCTTTGAGGATCAGACTATAAAACCAAAACAAGCGACCCTTAAGAACAGCCCAGATTTCTTTTTTTTTTTTTTTTTAATATATATTTATTGAAGTTTTCAAATAAAGCATATATTAGATAAGCACAACTTATCATTGTCCATTTAACATCTCTCAATTATTACATGGGACTCCCCCACACCTCCCGCATACACTTACATCATTATTAAATTTATTTCAAACAAATTATCATTTAACTCATCTTAATTAATAATCTTAATTTGGTTTGACATATAATTCAGCCTTAAATCTAATTTAATGGTAGACAATTATCTGCACTGGCATCCAATTCAACACTCAGCCAAATTACAATATTTTTGTAAATAAATCTTAAATTCCCTCCAGTCTTCTTCCATCCTTTCTTCTCCCTGGTCTCGAATTCTGCCGGTCATCTCGGCTAATTGCATATAGTCCATCAGTTGCATCTGCCATTCTTCCACAGTGGGTAGCTCCTGAGTTTTCCAATTCTTGGCAATTAATATTCTTGCTGCTGTTGTTGCGTACATAAAGAATGTTCTGTCCTTTTTTAACACACTCTGGCCTACAATACCCAGGAGAAAGGCCTCTGGTTTCTTAGTAAAGGTGTATTTAAACACCTTTTTTAATTCATTATATATCTTCTCCCAAAAGGCCTTCACTCTAGGGCAGGTCCACCAGAGGTGAAAAAATGTTCCTTCATTTTCCTTACATTTCCAACATTTGCTATCAGACGAATGGTATATTTTAGCCAGTTTAACAGGGGTCATGTACCATCTATACATCATTTTCATCACATTTTCCTTCAACGCATTACATGCAGTGAAGTTCAGCCCAGAGGTCCACAACCTTTCCCAATCTTCAAACATAATATTATACCCAATGTCCTGCGCCCATTTTATCATTGTTGATTTTACCATTTCGTCATGTGTGTTCCATTTCAGCAGCAAGTTATACATTCTTGAAAGTACCTTAGTCTTAGGTTCTAACAGTTCAGTTTCTAACTTTGATTTTTCCACTTGGAATCCTAGCTTTTTGTCATTTTTAAACACTTCTTTAATCTGAGCATATTGTAACCAGTCTCGCACTTTGTCTCTCATCTTTTCTAAACTCTGCAATTTCCAGTTGTCACCATCCTTTTCTATTATCTCCCAATATTTTGGCCAGTTGGCCTCCATATTGGCTCTTTTCCGAGCCTTAGCCTCCAGGGGTGACAGCCACCTCGGAGTTTTATTCTCCAGTAAGTCTTTATATTTTGTCCAGACATTAAAAACTGATTTTCTGACAATATGGTTCTTGAAGGCCTTATTTATCTTAGCTTTATCATACCATAAATATGCATGCCATCCAAACGCGTTATTAAAACCTTCCAAATCCAAGACATCCGTATCTTCAAGAAGTAACCAATCTTTTAACCAGCAGAAAGCTGCAGCTTCATAATACAACTTTAAATCTGGCAGGGCAAAGCCCCCTCTTTCTTTCGCATCTGTTAATATTTTAAATTTGATTCTGGGCTTTTTGCCCTGCCAGACAAATTTAGAAATATCTTTCTGCCACTTCCGGAAGCACTCTGTCTTGTCTACAATCTGCAGTGTCTGAAACAAAAATAACATTTTTGGCAATACATTCATCTTGATGGCAGCTATTCGGCCCAACAAAGAGAGTTTTAGTCTTGACCAACTATCCAAGTCTCTCTTAATCTCTGACCAACATTTTTCATAATTATCTTTAAATAAACTCAGATTTTTTGCTGTTATGTTTACCCCTAGGTATTTAACTTTTTTAACCACATTTAGTTCTGTCTCTTTCTGAAGCTGTTCCAACTCAGTATCTGTCAAGTTTTTCCCCAAAACTTTAGTTTTTTGCTTGTTTAACTTAAATCCTGCCACTCGACCAAAGTTTTGAATCAATTGTAGTACTCTTTTCAAACTAGACTCCGGCTCCTGTAATGTCAGAACTAGGTCATCTGCAAAAGCTTTAAGTTTATATTGTTTCGCTCCGACCTGAATCCCTTCCACCAACCTGTCCCCCCTAATCATATTCAGGAGCACTTCCAGAACCGAAATAAACAGTAATGGGGAAATCGGGCAGCCTTGTCGTGTACCTTTTTCAATTTTAAACTCTTCTGTAACCACATTGTTAACTATCAGTTTAGCCTTTTGTTCTGAATATATTGCCTCAATCCCGTTCTCAAACCCCCGTCCCACTCCCATTTCTTTTAAATTCCCCTTCATAAATTTCCAAGATATGTTGTCGAAGGCTTTCTCCGCGTCTATAAAAATTAAAACTGCTTTAGTGTTTATGTTTGTTTGTAAAAGTTCCAATATGTCTATGATGTTCCTTGTGTTAGTAAACATATGTCTGCCCGGGAGAAAGCCTGCCTGGTCTTTATGGATTATCTCACTTAAAACTTTCTTAAATCTTCGTGCCAAAACATCTGCAAATATTTTGTAATCCACATTTAAAAGGGAGATGGGACGGTAGTTCTTGAGTTGTGTCTTTTCAGTTTCTGACTTTGGAATCAATGTGATAAATGCTTCTTTCCACGATTCAGGCGCCTTCTTCCCCTCCATTATTTCATTACTGACCTCCAACAAAGGTTGTATCAGATAATCCTTCAATGTCTTATAGTAGTTAGAGGTCAGTCCATCTGGCCCTGGTGATTTGCCCTGTTTCAGACTCTGGATGGCCTGTTCAATCTCTTGTCGTGTTATTTTGCCATTCAAAATTGTTCTATTTTCTTCTGACAGCTTTGCTAATCCATTTCTCTCCAAAAATTGTGTAATCTCTATTTCATCTTGTGGCCCTTGAGTGTATAGCTTTTTAAAATACCTCTGGAAGCACTTTCTAATCTCTCCCGGGTTCTGAATGTTCCTTCCTTCAACCTCTAAGTTTGTTACTGTATTTAATCTTTGTCTCCTTTTCAGCTGCCAGGCTAGCAGTTTCCCACATTTATTTGCCGATTCAAAAGTTTTTTGTTTCATTGTTTTAATCTTCCATTCTATTTCCTGATTTATCAGTTTGGAATATTGTGCCTGATAAAGTTTAATTTCTCTCAGAATCGGTTGGGACTTCGGGTTAGATCTTAACTTCTTCTCCAACTCTTTGATACTTTCCAGAATTTTATCTTTCTTTTCATTTTGCAGTCTTTTCTTTAAAGAATTCTGTTGAATCAAGAACCCTCTCATCACAGCTTTACTTGCATCCCAGATAGTTCTTTTTTCCACCGTAGTGTTCAAGTTAATCTCAAAATAGTCCTTTAAAGTTTTTTGGGCCTTCTTTACAATTCTTTGGTCTCTAAACAGGCCATCATTCATCTTCCATCTAAAGGAGCCGGTTGGGATCAATGTCATATCCATTCTCAAGGCGTTATGGTCGGAGCATGTTTTAGGGCAGATTTTCACCTTCCTCACCTTAGGTGCCAGACTTCTAGTTATCCATATTTGGTCGATTCGTGTCCAAGTCAGTTGAGCTTCAGAAAAGAATGTTCCTTCTCTTCCCAAGGGGTTTCTAACTCTCCAGATGTCAACCCAGTCCATATTGTCAGTCATTTCAAAAAAGGTCTTAGGTAGTCTTCCCTCTTTAGTAATGTTCTGGTTCTGTGACTTATCCATATTTGTTGATACTACCCCGTTCATGTCCCCCATCATGATGACGTTGTTGTAATCCAGATAATCCAGCATGGTCTCGTGCAACTTCTTATAAAAATCCGATTTTCCTTCATTTGGAGCATAAATTCCTAATATCAAAATTTTTTCTCCTTGATACTGTACTTCTATTGCGAGGATTCTTCCACTTTCATCTTTAAAGAGAAATTTTGGTGAAAGGCTCTCTTTTGCATAGATCACCACACCTCTCTTTTTAACTGTATCCGATGATATAAATTCTTGACCAAGCCTTTTATTTATTAACACCTTTCTATGGAGCCTAATCACATGTGTTTCTTGTAAGCATATAATGTCCAATTGTTCCTTTTTTAAAATATGAAAAATTTTAGACCTTTTTTCGGGACTGTTACAGCCATTTATGTTCCAGCTCAAAAGCTGCAGAGACATCCTGGATAGGTCTGGTTATTCTTTCTGGGGTGGTACCTTGTTCTCCGGTCCTTGAGGATCCGAGGGGGCGGGCTCCCCTGGAAGTTCTGGCGCTGGCAATCCAAGTCCTTTGTGGAGGTCTTCTCCGTGTGCTCCCAAAAACTTGTCTCTATCTTCCACTGTTTTGATTTTGATCTTTCTCCCTCTGTAGGTAAAGGATAATCCTTGTGGGAACTCCCACCTGAAGATAATTGCGTTGCTTCTCAACAGTCTTGCCAATTCCGTGTAGTTAGATCTAAGGTCCAGCAACTGCTTAGGAATGTCCTTGTAGATTTCAATTCTCTTGCCCAAAATGTCTAGTGACTTTTCGTAGTGCAGGCCCAAAATCTTGTCCCTTTCCTCCTTTGATCTCAGTGTTATCAAACAATCTCTGGGCTTCTCTGTCCTTCTGACTCTGCCAAGCCTGAAAGCAGATACGATTTTGAAGTCTTTTTCCTCTAACTTCCAGAACTTGGCAAATTCCTTAGTTAGAAATTCAATAAAATTATCTTCTTCCACCTCTGGTATTGACCGTATCCTCAAGTTGGTCTCCCTGTTTCGCAGTTCTGTCATCGAAAAGTAAATCTGATGTTCTCCAACTTGTTTGCTGAGTGGTCTTACTTCTTTCTCAAGTTCTTCCAGTCTTTGACTAGTATCTTCAGCCAGTTTACGATTTTCACCTACAGCCTCCTTTAATTCTCCAATAGACTGGGCATTCCGTGCAACTTGTCCAGTCAGCTTATTCAAGCTTTCTGTGTTCTGTTCAATTTTAGCTGTATGCAAATCAGCCTTCTTGTCCAGAGCCTCCAGTTTCTCCAAAATTTTCTCCAAGACAGAGCTACTTGTCCCTGAAGCCATATCTCCCAGGTGCAGCTCCTCTGTCTCTCCCTCCCCTGCCTGTATTAGGGAGGCCGCCTCTATGTCTGGAGGCAAAGTGGAAGGCAAGGCCGGCACAGAAGATCTGCGCTGTGAGGCTGCAGATAAAGTTAGAGTTGTTTGTTTAGTCCTTCCTCTTCTCCTTGCGCCACTCATTCCAAAGTTATCTGTAATCCAAGGTCAATCCAAGTTGTTCCCATGAGAGAGCAGAGTCCCAGATACAATAGTCAAACAGAGGCCGGGAAAGGGAAAGTAGGACAAAGTCACTGCTGTAAATCCAAAATCCTCTAGAGGGAGCTTAGTACGTCTTCAGGGAAAAGATCAAATCCAAGTTAAACTTGTAAATTTAAATCCATGTCCATCGCCTCCACAATGTATTATTTTTAGCAGAGTAAAACTTAAAGCAAAACAGTGTTTCTTACAGTGCCTTGACTGCCACAGTTTCAAAGTATCCAGTTCCAACTCAGAATGTTTCAAAACCTGAATTCAATGTATCCAAAGTTGCAAACTGGTGCTCTTCCAGGCAGCTCCAGCACCAGAGATTCTTATTTATTTTGTAATCCACTGGTTCCACAGAAGAAGAGTATCAATGCACTCCCAATATGACCAGCAAAAGTCAATAGCTCAAAGTCTTTCACTCAGAAAACTGCTTTAACAGGGTGCCAGCATTTAGTTAACGCATAACTTTTTGTCTCCACTCCTCCTGCTCTTTGCTTAAAGTTCAGTATAGCGGGAGATGGGCTTCCTGCTTATCCTCACTCCGTTTTCAGCCAAATTTCAACTTTTTTTAAAAAAGTTTTAAAAGTTTCAGAAAGTTCTCAAAAAGTTTCAGAAAGTTGACAAAAGTTTCAGAGAGTTTTCAATGTCCAAATTTACTCACGGGTTGTAGTTTCCAAAATTCAGAAAAGTTGCAGGAAGAAAGGACAGCGCTGACCGGCAACAGCAACGCGGCTTCACTTCGCTGTTTGCGCAACGACCCACAGCGCCGCTACCCCCTCCGCGATCCGGAGCCCCTTACGGGGTCCCTTCAACGTTTTGGGGGCTGCTTCTGGCGCCCGCCGGGTCCCGAGACCACAGGCTTCTGCCACCTGTGGTTTTCCTGAATGGGTCTCCGCTTCGCCGTAGCGGACGACCCGTTTACAGCGGAGCTCCCTTCTCCTTACTCGGAGAAGGCAGCCATTACCGGTCGCGCCGCCTCCGGAAGTCCAAGAACAGCCCAGATTTCAAGCAATGCCCATAGTGGCCCAAATATAGATCTCCAGATGTAACTCTCCTTACCTCCTTACCACTTGACTGCTTTGAAGAAGAAGAAGAGTTTGGATTTGATATCCCGCCTTTCACTCCCCTTCAGGAGTCTCA
Organism: Podarcis tiliguerta; assembly: GCF_965153285.1. Lineage (NCBI taxonomy): Eukaryota > Metazoa > Chordata > Lepidosauria > Squamata > Lacertidae > Podarcis > Podarcis tiliguerta. The sequence goes on along the minus strand of NC_139543.1, from coordinate 38,006,432 downwards.
AAGCGGCTAACATTCTCCGTTCCCTTCCTCCCCCACAACAAACACTCTGAGGTGAGTGGGGCTGAGAGACTTCAGAGAAGTGTGACTGGCCCAAGGTCACCCAGCAGCTGCATGTGGAGGAGCGGGGACGCGAACCCGGTTCCCCAGATTACGTGACTACCGCTCTTAACCACTACACCACACTGGCTCTCACTGGCTTTGATCAGTGGAACTATCACAGTTACAATAATACCCATTCCACGTTTTAAAGAATTCAAATCTTTGAGTATGGCAGCACGTACCTGTGGAAATCCCATTCTACTGACATCAGGCAGGGGTCTTTGCTGTTCTTTCCCCAATGCTTGTAAAAAGCATTTTTTGTTTAGGGAAGCCTACTGAGATATTTAGAAAGCGGATGGAATTTTTAATCTGTTGTTAGTTCGTTGTTATTTTAATTTTTGAATGTATTAAATGATTGTTAATGCTCCTTATTGATATAATTTTATTGTTCTGTCTTTTTTGTAAACTGCTTTGCACACTGGAAGCACACCTAAAACAGCACCCACATATTTTAACTTAATGGGGTCGAGACAACCTTTTTCTCTGGCTCCTAGTACAGGTAAGCACAACATAATCTCCTAGCATTGTTTCAAAGTATATCTCTATAAAAAATTTATTATCTACTACAATATATTGTATAGCTGAAAATCTTCTTTCCCATCAACATTTGTGGTTTCAAAGGTCAAGACTTTTTTTTTTATTGGACTAGATAAGCTTCTTTTATGACTTGCATAAAGTTTAGTGTGTGAGCTACTGGGAAAACATTTTGCTTAGCTGAGCACTCAGCGTAAAGAAGCACGTATGACATTGGCTATTATGAGTTTTTTAAGTTCTATGGCTTGGGGTTCAAAACTTCTGTTTCTCTGTGTAAGCAAGCACTAAACTGTGCGCATGCCACCTGGCATCTTTAAAGGAACAGTTCTGGGTACTTTCTCTAAACAGCAGTATAAATTTAAGTGTCTATTTGTATAAAATGAGTACCAAGTAATTATGGGATTCTTGACTATTTAATCTGAACAGCAGACAAACACACTGTGCAAATCAGCTCTATGAGAAGCTAAAATTGTAAGGCAAATTGGCTTGATTGGGTGAGGTTTTCACATGCCCAAGTCAGACTGTGCCATTAGGATCTTGAATCAGATCAGCGACTCTCTAAAGACCTGACTTGATTTGTGGACTTGGGTGTCCAAAAAAACCACGGCAGTTTTGCATTTACAATAAAATGGCCACTGCATTTTTTGTGAAGTCACAAAGTGACTAGAGAACCACCCTGGGCTCAAGTGAGGTGAGGGGACAGAGGGCATGGAGCAGTAGGGTGGATCTTTCGTTTTGATGGGCAGGTCTAGGTTTTCATCACAGAGGATGATTTTCCCAGTCACAGTTATTTGTGGGAGGGATGTTGAAGTAAGTAAATAGCATTGTTATTCTGAGATCTACAGATTTACAAATTAGATAGATAATTGATGATAGATAGATAGATGATAGATAGATAGATAGATAGATTATAGATAGATGATAAAGATAAATAGATAGAGATAAATAGATAGATAGAGATAAATAGGTAGATATGCCTGCGAAAGCAGAGCCTTAAGAAGAGCAGTAGACTATTGACATCCCTCCAAATTGTTTACCTTTTACTAAAAATTAAGAACCAGTACTTCAATGTATTCCCCCCCCCCACAGTTTATATTAGATTTGTTCTTAGCAAACTTTTAGGAAGGCTCAGTATAGGATCAATTCTTTCTGTTCTCCCTAAGTTCAATAATAGGGTTTCCCATGTGATTTATTTGTTCTTTTGTATTCTAATGACAGTGTTTTCCATCAAACAACACCTTTTTAAAGATTTACACTTCATTAATTTGTTTTCTCTTACCTTTCCTTAGGTTTGTGCAAACCTTTCTTAGAGTTACACCCACCCACACAGCACTGTGGCTACTATGTTTGTTTTTCTCGCTCTTTATTCATTTCTAAATGCTTTTTCCCTCTCAGTTTTAGTTCGTCTGTTCAAAGTTTACCTTCCTGTCCTCAGTTTTAGGGTACCTCTGATTCCATTACATTTAATTGTTGTCACCTTGTATTATTACTATTTTGATGAAAATATTTAAGCCCTCTTCCCTTGGCATATATTTGTGGCAAACTGGAATTATTTGTAGCCATATATGGTCAGCGTTAAAGAAATGAGCTGATCCAAACCAAAGGCAGTGTCTGTTATGGTAAATCGCCATAATTCCTTTCAAAGTAGATGAAAAAAAGCTTTTCTGATAGCACTTCTCTGGTTTGGCAAAGAAGACGAAGCTGGAAGTGGAGTGCCAATGTCCATGAAATTCAATTATGCAGGTCATTTGGGTTAATTGGCACTTCCTTAATGAGCTACAAATGGCTAACATTCAGAATCAATTGCTCCTTCGTATGAGTTGGACTTCATCAGAGGGTGGAACAGAATGTTTTCTGGTGTGCATGCACCAGGAAATGCAGCACAAAAGTATGTCCACCCTCCCAATGCTTGAGTAGCCAGTGCCCATGCTGTTCCTTCTCCAAGCTATGGCATCATTAATGATGCGGGGACGACAACCCAAAATTTGCTCCACTGAATTGAAGGAAAGCAGCAGTCGAGTTGCAACACTATTTAGAGGAGGTTTCCTGGTTTTATTTATTGATTTAAAAATGTGTGTAAGTCACTTAATATTTCAAAATCGCAAAGCGACAGGGATCAATTATATGTGTTGGGCAAAAAGCTATGCCTTCAATAGATGTCTGAAGCCTCGCTGTTTTCTACCACTGAGCTACAGCCCATGCCTGAAGAACCTGCCTCCAATCTCCATGTACTGAATTTGCCATCTGCATAGCCCTGTATGCATGAGCTGTACCGTGCAGAAAAGTATAGGTCATGCACATGTTAGGGTGAGTATGCTCCCAGAAAGGTAGCGATGGACACCAACTTGGATGGCTCAAAAAGAGCAGCTGGGGGAAATCAGGTAAGTGGGGCAGCCCTACCACACTATCTGCTCCTGATTTCCACGTTGAGAAGCAGCTGAAATTCTGACCCAGTGGAGGAGTGCCTAGCCAGATGGAAAGGAGTAGCCATGAAAACTGCGGAGGTGCTGGACCAACTCCATGGATAACTGTGATTCTGAGTAAGTTAGCTAAAAGCCCCTTGAGCCACTCACTCCCAAACAAGGACCCTCAAGACAACATAGAAGCATTCAACCTCCCACATATGCCAGGGTGTTGTTGTTTTTTTACACTCATGCAGGCAACACAGAGGAACTGACAGAGCTGGAACACAACTATATGCCCAAAGACTATCCCTGTAAGGCTCTCCCCTCCTTGGGAAGGAGAAAAGATGATCTTTAGATCTATCAGATCAAGTTCCTGAGTTGGAGCTGTCCAAGGTCCTACAACTCTGGCCTGTGGCCTGCTACCAGCCTGACTACACCAACTTGATACCATTACACTCGTGGTCCGCACAGGACACCTCAATACTGATCTGATTAGCACACTGAGAGGTGTACATGTGCCTAACAGCTCCATTGTCCTGATGACCACATACATAATGTTTAGTTGCTTCCCACCATTGTCAAACTTAGGCATTTTGCGCCTATATTCATCCACACCCCCACAATACTCACAATTGTTTCTTGGCTGTGTTCCTTCTACCTACGCCCATCACCCCAAGAGATCCACTGCATTCGGCTCTATACCTTCTACCCAACGATACTGATCTAGCCAAGCTTTGTTTAACTTGAAGGATCAGGTGACACATGGCCTACGTGAAAATAATCTAGATGCGTCTTTATTAAAAATGCATTTCATCCCCTCCCCTGGAACATCGATCCATCAATATTTTAATGTGATATTACCTATTTACCAACTCATGCTGTGTTCTGCAAGGCATTCAGAAGAGCAGGAAAGTTTTGCTAAACATTTAATGCATACAAAATGGCATTATGTTAGGGGGAGCACAGCTGTGCTCTCTTCACACGAACACAGCTTACAATTCAGACTCCACCTAGATTTGCTGCCCCGCTGCAAAAAAGAAGGCTGAGCTGCGAGTTACGTTCATGGTGAAATGATGAATCAAGATTACAAGCACTTTGTCTCAAGGCCAGGTCTGCTGGAGAGTCGCTCGCTGTGCCAAATTGGCTGTGTGAATTGGCCTTCAGCTACAGAACCTATGCAGACCTGTACTAAGCATGTTTCTGCAGAAGACAGGGCCATGCTGATGGTATAAGAGACAGATCTGCCACCATTCCACGCCTTTTCTCCTTTCCCCCCTTCTAGTATCTGACACAAACAATGCCTGGTGTGAGTCACTGCCATCACACCATGTAGCTCTCCTGCGCAGCCAGCCAATGATGTGAAGCACTGATGGAGAGACACATACAGTGCGGTGACATCATGTCACACATTTTTGTTAGATGCGACAAGGAAGAAAGAGAAACAGGAGAGAGAGAGAGAGAGAGAGAGAAGGTGCACATGTCCCTGCTTTGGTTCTTCATTCCACTATGTTCAGTGTGGTATATTCTCTTCTCCCTGTGCAAAGGAGCACAGCATTTTTGCTGGTTGTTTCAGCTTCGACAGGATGTGAAAGCCTTTTCTATCTATTGTGAGCTTCTTTTCCCACATAATGTACAAACTATTGTTTTGGGAGGGGAGCGGGCAAAGACAAAAAGAAGGGAATCAGCCCCAGTTTTCTCCTTAAGAGCCTGCCATGCGTTTGCCGTTCGGAAACAACTAAAATAATCTGCTGCGCCATATGTCCTTAAAAACACTTTGACTGTATTCCTCTTTAATTATTAAGCTTCTTCGGAGGCTGTAAGCCAGTGAGAAAGGGATTAGAGGGGTTACTTTGTGCCTCTGCACCCATGAAAATCCCTTGGCTCCAGTAGCAGTACTCTGAGTGTCCTGAAAGCTTTGATGTAATCCTCACCTCCCGGCTGCCACCGTTGCTGCCGCCTTCATTCTATTTAGACGCATGCAAAGGCCGAGCTCTAATCCAACTGCTTTTGTATAAAGGAACAAGATCTATGCTATAAAGCACGAGCCCAGGTTAAAATAAAGCGGCAACATTTTAACAAGCATCATTCTGGGCAATGGCAAGTGAAGCCATGATAACAATGGATTCCGTGGCTCCCTTGTGCACCATCATGGCGGTGCTGCACTGCATTATGGGTAACAACCATGAGGGTTCTGTGTGCACCATAAGTACTAACCACGTGAAGATGGCATCTAGGCTGCTGTGCTAATAGGCATCAGCTATGAAAGTATGGATAGGCATAGCTTCAGAACAATGCAAGCCCTGCTTAAGGGGAGTTGTAGTTCTGCAGCATGTGGCTAGGGTGAGTTAGTGGTTAGCAGTAGCTTTTAGACCAGGGGCACAGCTGAAACACCCACTCAGCCAAGAAAAAAACGTAGCAAAGCATGGGAAGTGAAAAGCAGTCACCCACAATGGAAGAATGGCTGCAAAAAGCGTGGCATGCAATGTTCCGTTTTTAATGGACACACTTCAAAGTGTTGCAGGAAGGAACAGTTTATTCAGCAACCATTTACTGAGTTTGCTCATGCAGCAACTGTGACCTTTTCATTTGCTTTGGAATACTGTAAAACCAGATGAGAGCATTTCGGATGACTCCTGTCCTCTACTTACGCTTAAGCTTATAAATGGAGCCATGTTATTGCTTACACAGTTATTCCAAGAGGGAGTGACTTGTGACTCTGAAAATCCCTTGATTTGTGTAAACAAGCCTGGGTTGAACTGACGTATTGGATGTCTCATGATTGAAACCTGGAATACTTACAACCTAACATTAACTGTTGGATGTATTTACATCTCTATTCTTTTTTTGTGGGATGGGTGGGGGAGGCAGGGTATCTTTAACACTACAAAACACTAATTTATATCAGTAAAGATAAAATTGGCTGACCCAGAACAGGCATAGGCAAACTCGGCCATCCAGATGTTTTGGGACTACAACTCCCATCATCCCTGACCACTGGTCCTGTTAGCTAGGGGTGATGGGAGTTGTAGTCCCAAAACCTCTGGAGGGCCGAGTTTGCCTATGCCTGGTTATAGGTCAGCTCAGGGCCACAGCTGGCTTAAGGCATTTTGCTGTCTGAGCCACAAAACAGGATGGTGCCTGCTCCCAAATTTGTATAAAAGGTACCTAGACTGGTAGTTGAATCTTACTTTCAACACTGGTGACCAGAAAGCAGCCTCCAGTGCACCTGAGGACAGCAGGCTAGTTCAAAGGAGGCAGAGCAGGCACATACAACTGTATCCTGAAACACCTTGTCGCTGCATTGACCCTGTTCAGGGAAGCATGATCCATTACACTAGGCCTCAGTGCACTCAAACCTTCAGAATTTCCCCCTCTCACTGGCTTTGCTTCATACCCTCCTTGAGTGCTTCAACTTAGCTGATAATGACTCTTGCTAACCTGGATAAAGGACAACAAGGAGTGTGCATAGAAACTAGCCTATTGCACAAAGGCAATATTTACATGAATTGCTCCACCCACTTTGGCCTCTGGCACTAAGCTACAGAATGAGGCCACAATTAGACTTAAGTTTCTGCTGAGGAGCCATTGCTCTGTATGGAGAGTTGCAGTTATCTTGCCCACACCTCAGGGCTGCTTTTAAAAAAGATAGTGACTGCATCATCTATAAGAACAGATGAACAACTATCATGTGTCAACTGCAAGAATAATACATGCAATTTCACCAATGTGAACCAAATATTGTCTCTTCTTAGTAACATTTCAGGGGTAAGATAGGAGAATATGGATAGGACAAAGCTTGTGTGTGTGTGTGTGTAAGTGTGCATGGGCCAAGGAGGATGTGTGGTTTATTGGTCAGGAATCTGCAGGGCTCCACAAAATGGCTGAATAAGGACACACTAATTGGTTTGTATTTCACTGGTGCTGGCATGTTGAGGGACCCATTATGGTATCAACTTACAGTCTGAGTCAGTTTCACAGAAAGTGCCAGGTAGCTGTTTACATACAGCTTTAATAGGGCATTCCTAGCTGCACTTCTGTCAATGAGCTCAAGTCTACTTCCTATTTGACCTGGCCTGGCTCCACTACGCATCAAAGAGATTGCAATGTTATAATTGACCTTAAGCACTCTCCAACATGGAATAAAGGGGAATCAACATCCCTCGCTGAAAAATAATACTCTGGTGCTCAGAAAACAGAAGACGGACAGCTTCCAGGAGCTTTGGAAATCAAGCAGCAGTATTCTTATCTTATTCTTATTCTTATTCTAAATCTCTATCCTGCCCTTCCTCTCAAAAGATTCCAGGGTGGCAATTAAAAATAAAATTTATAAATATTTGAAACAATTAAAAATAATAAAGAACATTTAAAACATTACAAACATTTAAAAGCATTTAAAAGCAGTAACGTACCCTCATAGCTAATAATGTCAAGGTTGCTGGAAACAGTATCTTTCAGCCATTAAATGTCCAAGTGAACAGGAATGTTATCTAATTCCTCTTGAGTGTTACTAATGAGGGAAACAGATGCACCTCGCCATAGAGGGCACAAATGGGGAATTACCACAGAGAAAGCCATGTCACAAGTCAGCACGAACCAGGCAACACCCAGCCACAGACACACCCCCCCAACAGAGCCTCCCTTGGCAATTGCAGGACCCAATATGTTACTGCACAGAAGTGTCCTCAAATCATTTTTTGGTTGTATCTAGTTGCATTTTTTGTTTCATCTCTTTGAAGCCCGTTATATCTCATGAGGTTTGGGGATGGAGCATCAGTTTTATCAATCTTTCACTAATCAAAGTTTCAGAACAGAGAATGGGGGTGAGAAAGAAGACAAATAAATGGGGAAATGGGAACTTTTGTGAAAACCTTTCTATTCTAATTTCACCTACCCTGTTTCTCTCCTCTGCAAAGGAAATTAACCATTTCCTCCTCCAGTTTCCCTGAAATTATCTCCTCCCACAAATGAGTGCTCTTTTTTGCCCAGTTCTTCTCTTCAATTTAGTCCCCTTCCTCATATACTCACTTGCTTGACATGCTTGACATGGTAGTACAAGAAAGAAGCTCCTAGGGTTGCTTTATTGGTGAACTGATTTCTTTATTAGCTACATTTGTGTCCTGTCTTCCCTCTGAGGAGCCCAGATCAACATTTTCCAACAAGTCTGTAAAGTAAGGAGACCAAGAGAGGGGGTTGTGCCTAACATTATGTGACCTGCCTAGTGAGATTAATCACTGATAAAGTTATTTGAACCTGCATTTCCCATATCCAACAGGAAGGGCAGGATCTCACAGCATTTCTCCGGATAGGCAGACTACATCTGCTGTGCTGGAGGTGCAGTTCAGCTTGGCTAAACAGGGCATAATGTGTGCCCAAACTTTCCTTAGCTGCCCACACAAATCCCCCACTTATGTCTTCAATCCCACTGCTAACTTGTAAACCACATCCATAACACCGAATGAGCACCTAAGAGGCTTCTTCAAAAACCAGACATTTATTTTACTGATCATATGACTTTTGGAAATTTGAGATGTTCAGAGAGCAGGACATACAATCAAATAAATGCACCACAGTTCCATTTTCACCGCATGGGATATTTTAGAGTCAACTCCTTAAGACGGCCTTGCCACAGACCACAGGTACGGAAGTTATTTGTTTACATTGCCTGTCTTCTTTACCTGACAACAAACTGTGCCTCAACCAAAGCTCCCTGTCTAGAATGCACTGTACCATTTCTGTATGAAAAATGAACAGCGCCACTTTGTTCCCCCTGTCCTTTTGATTTGCTCCCTGGTTGCCTAGTGGCCAATGCAGTCGGTTTTCACGACTCAAAGAGAAGAGCTGAATGGAACAGCAGAAGCATGCCAAGCCGTTCATCCTAGCATTCAAACACCCTGGGGTTTGAACAAACAGTGCTGAGAGTACTTAGCCCATTTAAAAAAAAAATTTAAATGGTTAAAATTATTGTTTTAATCAATGAGTTCTAAAAGTGACATGTTTCAGCTATAAAGCCTTAATGTTCCACACACTCTGTTTTAGACTGGGGGCTGGAGAGGGGTTTGGGGGCCAAGAGGGAATTGATACAGAGGCAGCTGCTGGGCATTTATTTTTATTTATTTTTTACTTGATCCCTGGCAAATTCTTCTGGGCTATTCCTGGCCAGCAAGTGCCCTGTGCCTCTCCCAAGTTCTCCTGAAAGAACAAGTGGAAAGGATCTCCTCTTCATGCCAGTGGTTGCCTTGTGTCAGAAGACTGTGAGGGATAACCATTGCTATTTATAGGTAATCCCCTTTTAGAAAGGTCAGGCTTTAGAGCGTGTTTGTTTGACCCTTACTTATGAGGGAGGGGGGGAATCATTGCATCGCAGGCTCGATCTTAGTAGCTGTTTCAGGCCGATAAAAGTGGCATAAAATAAGACAGCTTGAGCCGGCTGCGGCAGAAGGAGCTGCTGTGCTTGCTTCTGTGCCATTGATTTTGACATTTTTCTTTCCCTTTATCTGTTTTAGACACTTGGAGTCTCTCTTGCTAGGGGAAGGCACTTAATTCACACATTGTGCACTCTTGATAATACAGCAATGGGAACTGAATGACTTTCCTTATCATGCATGGCTCAAGTGAAAACAAGAGGCCATTTATCAAGCCCCCAACATGCAGTCAGTCACCGTGGGCCAAAATCTCAAAATGGGCCTGGTCTGGTGTTTGTCTGCCTTCCTGTCCCTGGTGAAGAAATAACCACTCTCAGAGTGACTCACACAAATCTTGTGCAGTGCAAGCCATGATTGTCTTTCATTCAGATGCTTACCAGTGTCTATGCTATGCTCTTTAAAAGAGTTTGATAGAAAAGCCTGTTTTATCAGGCTTATTATGCTGGTCCCTAGGTGTGCTGCCTGTTACACTGTTCAAAAGTGCAATTCGCGTGTCCTTCGTTTTGAACTCAATTTGGACAGAATTCTGGCTGAGAACAAAATAACTACTGCACAAGATGAAAGACCATTCTTTTTGGATGATCTCATGGGATGTGAGAAACTCTCCCATTGAGAGGGCTGGAGTTGCATCTCTTCATCTTTTTTACTTAGCAGAGCATTGTTTGAGTAACTTGAAATAAACTGCAAACTGAATCCCCTCTTGTCAGCGGAGAATTACAGCCGCTCACCGCTACTGTGTTTTTTGCCTACACAACTTGACTTTGGACAGGTCTTCCTTGGACTCCACTTCTGCTGTAGGCTACAGTTCTCCCTCTCTCTCGCTTTTTGAGAGAATGAGAGATGCAAACATCAATACTTCCCAACCTCTCCCCCACATAAAGGTAAAGGGACCCCTGACCATTAGGTCCAGTCGTGACCAACTCTGGGGTTGTGGTGCTCATCTCGCTTTATTGGCCAAGAGAGCCGGTGTACAGCTTCTGGGTCATGTGGCCAGCATGACTAAGCCGCTTATGGCGAACCAGAGCAACGCACGGAAACGCCGTTTACCTTCCCGCTGGAGCGGTACCTATTTATCTACTTGCACTTTGACGTGCTTTCAAACTGCTAGGTGGACAAGAGCAGGGACCGAGCAATGGGAGCTCACGCCATCGTGGGGATTTGAACCGCCGACCTTCTGATCGGCAAGTCCTAGGCTCTGTGGTTTAATTCACAGCGCCACAGGTAATTGTCCAAGAGTTTAGCAGTCACCAGCTGTTTAACGAAGAGTTTGCGGGGAGGCAATTCTGTAACACGTTTGAGAGGCAGATTTCAGGATGGTCATAAGAACATAAGAAGAGCCAACCAGATGCCCACCAACAGGGTCTGAATGCAACAGCACTCTCCTCTTCTGAGGTTTGCAGCTACTGGAGAGATACTGAATCTGACAGTGGAGTATAACAAAGGTAGTGCAGGACAGGGATGGGAAACCTGTGGTCCTCCAGATGTTGCCTGTCTCCACCTCCCATCCCCCTGACCTTGCTAGCTGGAGTTGAATGGGAGCTGGCCAGGAAGCATCACCACAGGGTCCCCATCCCTGGTTTAGGACAGATGTAGTGGTGGACCTACATTTTTGAGGCCCTAATCTGTAATGGGCTCCCTTTGCAACCAGCAATGAGGTCTGGGTAACAACTGTTATGTTCTTCAATGGGATTTTTCCACATCAGATTACCACATATTATTTTATTTGTTATAGCTACTACATCTCAGATTTCCTTAAATTTGCTATGCTGGATTATCTCACATGTCAGAGTCACTGGTGTGAATAAAAATTTCCTGTGCTTTATGGTTTTTGAGTCGTGTAACTCAAATTGAGTCTGTTAAACACTCCCCCCCCCCCCATAAAACAATGTGGAGTAAAATCGCTTCTGGGGTCCCTCTGGGATTAGGGTCCCTGAAGCTTAAGCTTCATTAGTTTCATAGCAGATCTACCCTGTGACATTTTCATAATGGAATTTGTAATTAATAAAGTATGTTTTTGAAATTCATTGGCCAGCTAAGGTGGTGGGATGCATGCATTTTGTTTTTATTATTAGTGTTGTCATTAAAGCTCAGCCAACTTCATTTTTATGAAAGAGAATTCAGTGAGTCACAGCGTTCTTCAGTGCTGACAACCTACCAGTGGCTTCATCCTTCTTTTGTTCCTATGGCAGCAGTGGGTTTTTAACGCACCGTTGAAAAGAAGCGCTCGAAGCACTACACATTTAATAACAAGCCCGAGGGAGATGTCTATGCCACCTCACTTATTATTATTTATTTTTTTGCAGGTCCTCTGCACAGTATTCTTTTCAAGAGCACCATTCATGCTTTTAAAGCCATTATTTAAAATTATTGCTGAGAATGCAGTTGCAATGCCCCAAACAGCAGCAATAATTTCTCGAAAGATTTGCCCATTTCCTTCTGCTGCTTTTAAAAGTGTGCATCTGTGTGAAAAGTAATTCAGAGTTTATTTGGATAAAAGCTTAGGCAATTATGTGACTGATGCATAATTAAATTGGTGGTAGGATAAAAATATATCTAAGTGGGATTCAGACAGATCTGCAGCTTCTTGAGCTGGGCACATGGATCAAGTTCATCCTGATTCTTTCAGAAATGCACTGATTACCTCTAATTTATGCAAGAGAGAAGTTCTAAGTCAGTCCTCCTGCTATAACCTCACAAAACTTGGCATTACTATTTGTCAGTCATGGTTGAGGGAGTACTACAATATAAATTATGTCTGTTCATACATTGTCCCTTTCTTCTTGACATGGTCCACTCTGCTATACCAATGAGCCACTTCCCAGTTACTTGAAAATCCACATGTGAATTGGGAAAGTGTCTTTTTCCTGTTGGTTTCAGTATGCACATTGAAAAACATATATTCTCTTGTATATGCCTGGACCATTGAGAAAATGTCCAGATATATAGATCAAGAGGTTATGTGTGCTTGGCCTCAGAAAATGCACCATAGGGTCAAATATTCAATTCCAAATACTGTGCACCCCATAATCCCTTGTTTGAATGGTTTGTCCTGTTAAGGCAGAGCCGTTCCTGTACCTTCTTAGTGGGGCTGCTTCTGTGGTTCAGATCTTCAGACACAGTCCTTGCTGTTGTCAATGGGCCTTTTGATCTGGTGGCTTTGAGTTCTCTCCTCCATGTCTAGCTCCTTTTAGCATCTATATTAGTCAAAGAGGACTTCAAGGATCTATGGCAGCCTCTGCTCCTTGCTTCAGCCCATACTATCTCTAATCAAGTGAATGCATGACTGGAGAATCTAGGTGCTGAGCTCTCACCCATTCTGGCTCTGGGCAGTGGATATGGTCCTTTTCCAAGATGGAATCTTCAGGGATCTTCCAGGATGTCATTCTACCCAGAGGAAGTCATTAGCAAGGGCAGACTTGGGTCTTTCAAATTTCAGCAGCTGTGTGAGCCAAAAATTCAGCACTCCCACCTCTCACCTTCTGTTCTCCTCAATTCACTATGACATAGTTGCAATGCCCTGCAGTACCCTCTAGGGTCAGTGCCCAGTGCAGTGGATCTCTGTCATTAGGAGCATGTGAGAAGAAAACAAATCTGAGATTGAGGCATTGCATTCTATTAAGGCCGAGAGATCTGTAGTAAGCCAGCTTCTGTTGAGTGTGTGGTCTGGCAAGCCTCGTTCACTAAACAGGTACCTTCTGAGTTGTAAGGACAGGAAAACAGACTACTATGTTAGTTAGACATTGCTTTGTCTATTTAAAGAATTTTGGCCCTAGGTCTCAGCTGAAAAGTGGAAAAGGAAAAGTGATTGGATGGGAACTTGGACCCATTACAAAGTTCGCATAATAACTAGCTGGAATAGAAACAATCCATACCAAATATTATCCTTCTGCTGCAGCCTGATGGAATGACTGCTGCCAGGTTGCAGGTTGGTTGAGGGAGAAGCCTGACAGGGGGTGATCAGCTTCCCTTCTCTTCTTTGCCATAGTCCAACATAATGGCTGTTGCAAAATAACAGCTGAGGGAGAGGAACAGCCTGATGGAACAAGCTTCATCAAAGCCAATGGAGTGGCCCTGCTTCTCTTCTCTCTTTTGCTGCAGCCTGATAGAATAGCTGTTCACAGATGACAGCAGAGGAAGAGGGAAAGCCTGCTGGAGCTAGCATTAGCAAGAAGGGGAAATTAAAAGAGCCTTCAAAGTTCGTTCTGCAAAAGTAGCAAGCAAGAATGATGATTTATTTGGTGTTCCTTATTAAGACTCTTCGCAGCTGTGTTTATGGGTGATAGGAGCCTAGGAAGAGAGGGTGGAATGCAAACAACAATTACCATCTCCATTACATTTTGAGCCATGAACTTCAGTACTTCCCTCTTGTCCAAATTATGGGGAATATATATATATATATATATATATATATATATATCGCAATAATCTGAATTAACAACTTTATGTGTTTGCAGAAAATTCCAAAACACATATTTAAATAAAGTAGCATCACACATGCTGAGAGACTGAAAGTAAATCTACACTACTGTTTTGGCTTTTATTTTAATTGTGAACTTCAAGACTTAAGCCTCCCACACGAGAATTTCAGTACTGATAGAATTCAATATATCTCTGCTGGTGACTCAACAGTAGGCTTGGAACACTGAATTGCTTCCTAATCATCAGGTGCGTGCCTGCAGGTCACACCATCCTGCCACTCTGCCTGGTGACTTTGCTCTTACTGAGAAGCAGAGCAGGGGGAAATATGCACCAACCTTCCATTCAGAGAGTGAGGACCTTAAATGTTACACACAGAGAGATTTTATATGTTGCACTGTATGTTTGTGGGGGTTAGTCTAGTGTTATCGTAGGGGTCCCTGACAACCCAGCCATTGATGGTTGCGTGACTGGGGTTTGGTCAGGAGAGGTTTAATGCAATCAGCTGGATTGCTAGAGATTACTTTGTCCCCTGTTTGGGGGCCTGTTCATACCTCCACTTTATGTTCTCCAGTTACTGCTAAAGGAAATATATTATTTTGGCTCAAAAATGGTTTTAAAGGGGGACAGAACATACCCCCAATGTTCAGATGAACCTGTCTCAAGGGGCAGAGATGCTTTGCCAAAGCAAGTCAGGGGTGTGTTCTGTGATGGACTGGCCTTTGAGTCCACACCTGATCATATCACAATGAATTTCAGGTTATTTTTTAATACAGTAATACCTCCGTGAACGTCCGCCTTGTCTAGGATCCATTCTGGTGGATGTCCGCGGCAAACCCAGAAGTACCGGAATGAGTTCCTTCCGGGCTTACTGCTCACGCATGCGCAGAAGCGGTAAATCGTGCTTCATGCATGCACAGAAGCGCAAACCGCTCCGTGCATGTGTGCACATGTGGCACTTTGCCCTGCGTCCATTTCGGCTAGCGGCCGGGGCTCCGGAACGGATCCTGGTCACAAAACGAGGTACGACTGTAATTATTTGATGGTAGAAGACACAGCCTATGTCACACTGAGATGGGCACTCGCTGCAGAGAACTATGTTGATTTTCTCAGGTGAATATCTGAAAGCGCTCTTGTTTGACACTAAACACAGGACTGTTTCACACACCAGCCAGGAAAGGATGTTCACACTACCATGTGCCCCTGTAGTTCAGTGGTAGAGCATCTGCCTCGCATTCAGAAGGCTCCAATCATCATAATTGTTTTTACTGTTAAATCATGTTGAGATACTTTATAGGAAATAAATGGACATGGTGACTGGTGGTATACCACTCTTCCGATAATCAGAAGAAGAAGAAGAAGAGTTTGGATTTGATATCCCGCCTTTCACTCCCCTTCAGGAGTCTCAAAGCGGCTAACATTCTCCTTTCCCTTCCTCCCCCACAACAAACACTCTGTGAGGTGAGTGGGGCTGAGAGACTTCAGAGAAGTGTGACTGGCCCAAGGTCACCCGGCAGCTGCATGTGGAGGAGCAGGGAAGCGAACCCGGTTCACCAGATTACAAGTCCACCGCTCTTAACCACTACACCACACTGGCTGTTGCCTTCATTTGATGCATCTGTGTTCTGGAAGAAAGATAGTAACACTGGCACAACACCATCAGCTCCATCCTCTTGTTCTATACATTACTCTTGTTGCTTAGAATTCTAACTCCCCTTTCTTCCATCCTGGACCTCAAGGCAGCATACATAGGTTTCAAAGACATCCTGAGCCTTCTGATTATGGACTCTGGCTGTTAAGATAAGAAATCCTCACCCCTGCCTGTCACATGAGCTTGGAGAAGCAAAGATTAAACACTGGTTTCAGGGAAGAAGAGCTTCTGGGGATGGCGGTGAGCAATTGCTCTCAGACCATCAAGGTTACTGACTGAAACTGCAGCACTAAGCACATCTGACTGTTTAAAAAAGGGCCTCTGAAATCAATACGGCTGCCTTCTAAGAAAACATGGCTAGGGTCAGACTCCAACTACTGTTACACACACTCACACCAGGCCAGCGCTGCCATAAGGCAGAAAGAAGCTTGCAGCCTTAAAGTTGGGTCGCCCAATTTCAAAAGGTAGTTGAGCTTTTTTTTAGTAAAAAGCTACAATAATTTTTGAGTTCTAGAGCTTTCTTAGGCATTTCCGGCACATTTTAACCCCCCGTTGCTGGTTTTCTGGGGCATTTGCCCGATTTCCGAAAAATAATCTAGGATGGCATTTTCAGAGGCGGATTCCAGGACATGCCCTGAAAAATCAGGACGTATGGCAGCCCCACTTAAAGAACAACAGATTAGTCCCGTTCATCACAATCCCATGCTTGCTTCCTCAAAAGTCAGTGCCCCTGTGTTTGAAGCAAGGATGACTCCCCATACCAAGCCATCACTGGACTCTAACTCCCAGCCCCTCTAGCCTCTGACCAGTAGCCATGCTGGCTGGGGCTGATGGGAGTTAGAGTTCAAGAACACAGGTTCCCCATTCCTCTTTGAATGGTTCTTGCTCCCTCATCTTCCTGCTTCGGTTTGCAGACTCAGGTTGCTAACTTCCATGCACGGGCACGGGTGTAAGCCCCATTGAGCACTGTGCCACTGACTTTAGAGTGTAGATGCTTAGGATTGCTCTGTTAATACAGTATTGTACTTTACCTTTGGTGGGGAGGATTGGAAACTTCTGCCTCATTCATCAATATGTCCGGAGCTGGTCCTTCTCCCCCCAACCCACCCCAGCCTGAGCAGTACTGTTTTGCAAGCGGAGCTACAGTTCCAAACATATGAGTCAGACTAGACAACTGACATGATCACTGCCTATCAGCAGCAATGCTCTTTTCCAAAAGCACATCTCCCGACCCGTTGGATATTAGGGTCCAGAAATGCACCGACTGTAGCTGGGGGAAAGTCAGTATGCACCCAAGGATTAATCGTCATTAATAGAAATCAGGGTGTGTCACTGGAATGGGATGCATTTGCTGCTAACATGTTTGCTGGAAGATAAACATGTGAGCGAGCATTTTCTCATTGTAGTTTGTTAATAATGCAGAAGGGGTATGACTGTCGGTGCTGGCTGACCTAGTTAGATAGAGTCTTTCATTGGAACTTGCACGCCTGACTCATATATAATGATTCCACCCCCCTTTTACACCATAAGCTGTAAAGTGAGCATTTAAGCATTCTCCATGTGACTCCTCAAGGTTGTCAGAGATTATTTTAATACGCAAGGCAGATGGAACAAAGGGCTGAGCTGAAAAAGTAAGACATTCTCCCTGCTCCACACCTTCGCACAAATATTTTCACCCCTTTGTGTAAAGTACCTCCCATTTTAATTGACTGGGGAGGAGTTCAAAACAGGATGACACACACGGGCACATACATAGCACTTCCTCTCTGGTAACCGGCATTCAGGTGTGATGGTATTGCTCCAAAGTAAGTCCCAACTGGCTGTTCTGGGGGCTTTTCTGACCATTTGGCTTTCATACCGATGGATCGTAATGTAATTATGTAGCCCTCTTGCCTACATGATGACTTCAGTGAGGGCAAATGAAACTTATTGCCACCACTCTGAGCTAGCTTTTTCAGTGATGTCATCACAGAGGCAAATTTCATTGGCTAAAATGGTGGCTGGCTCAAGGTGGGTCGGGGCTGCAAAAAGGAGAAAACAAGGGAAGCAGAGGTGAGAGGTTCATAGAGTATTTTGTCCCCTCAAAATATCCCATTTCATGCTTAAAAGGTTTGGCATAGCCCTACTGAAAAAAATCCCTTTCACCTCCTATGTAATCCTGTAGCATTTTTCATGCTTCAGTTCTCCAGGTACTCTCTTGGAACTCTCTTGACAAAGAACTCAGAGAATCAGGGTGTTAGCTTTATTTTCCAAGTACCAGCACTGGTGATGAATTAAGCAGGTACTTGGTGCTGCTATAGGATCAAATCTAGAGCAAGGAGATATGAAACTGTACAATCACCATTCATCACCATTTAAAACACCTCACTTTTACCAACACAGTGGGTGTGTTTCACACATTTGAAATAGAGTTGCCAGAGAAACCACATTTATTTCCTGATTAACACAGGTTTGAAAATTGCCGAATTTTGTATGCTGTGTTCCATGGCAAACACCAGACTTGACTTTCAGATAGTCGACAATGCACGGCCAATCTATTTCTGTGTTTTCTTGTAAGCTAGCCTCTTCCAATTAGAACTTTGCTTTATTTTTCAACATAATATTCTTATTTGGTATTTTTCAGTTCATATTATAACAACATACAAGGGTCAGAGAGGCATGGGGACTGAGTTGGTAAGCTGATAAATAGATGTGTATGTGTTTCTCCTCATAATCAAGCCTGGCTATCCGTGTGAGCTACCCACACTTCCAGTTGGTGTCCATTTGCTGTTGTCTCCATTATGCTATGGGTTTAAAAGAAGAAAATGACTAGTCTTGTTAACTGCAACATTCCAATGTTTCCAGGGGCATTTCTTCTTTTTTAGGTGGCAGGTGGTGAGGACCTGTGGCACATCGTTGGGCTCCAACTCCCACCACCAACTTCCACCAGCATGGCCAACAGTCAGAGGTGATAACCACTGTAACCCTTCGAGTTCTTTCTTTTCAGTTGGCCCTGTGAGTTTATTTGACCCTAAAGTCATCTGATGTCAGGTGACAGACACGGAGGCACTGTTCGGGCCAAACCATGCTACAAGCAAAGTGAAGAGATCTGGCAAGCCTAATTAAGCCTGCAGGCCGGAGATCCCCCACCACTGTCCTACCTGGATATCTTAATTTAAAATATTCCTACTCCACAAATATCAGAACAGGCATTATATGCTGCTTTGTGTTTAGATGCCATCAAGAATTCAATATATTAAGCATGATGTTTGAAAGGGAGTCAAGAAGACAAGATTGAAGTAATGATGGTAAGGCCACCAGGAGCGTCATTCAAGTTCTTAGCCTTCCTCAGGAGGCTCCCCATCATTCAGATATGTGTGCTAAGCACCATTTGAAAGTATTCAGATCCTACTTGTGGGCTTTCCATAGGCATCTGCATGGCCACTGTGGAAACAGGATGTTGAGCTAGATAGGCCTTTGACCTGACACAACACAGTTCTTCTTATGTTCTTATCCTAAGACCTTTATACTCAAACTTAACTGGGAGTGGTGAAATATATTTTCCTTTTGGTGCGGGTTTGTTTTCAATGTTATGACCCCATCTGAACCTTCAAACTTGGACAAGTTAGAAAAGTAAATGAATAAATACAATCTCAATAATGTTCTATAGAGAGAGAATTGTTATTTGCAGTTCCACTTGAAGATAAAATAATTGTTTGCTATGCCTGTGGCTTGAAGGTAGGTTTTATCCTGACTGAATATTGTGCATAAGACAGACAGACAGACAGACAGACAGACACAAATCATTTTATAAAGAATTAAGGCTGTGATCCATTTACGACGGAGTAAGTCCTACTGGATTCAAAAGTGCTTTCTGCAGAGTAGGTGTGTAGGAATGCACTGTACGGCTTCCCCATGTAAACCTGCACAGACCCCAAGATGGTCATCTAAGGGCCTCCAAGAGAGGTCTGGAGTGTGGTGACAAGAATGGGTCTCTTAGTAGCTTCCCATCTATGGTGTGCTTTCCCTGGGAAGTCCTCCCTGGCACCAGCCTTGTTATTAATCTGACGCCAGGCAAATTAATAAGTTCTTGTTTTCGTGGGCACTTGGGCAGCACCAGTGATTGGATGTTTTTACTCTGACCCTGTTTTTCAGCAAGTTTAGGTATTTTTATTCATTCAATTTATTCTTCTACATCTACATCACTTCAGGATTTTGTTGTTGTTGTGGGAGGCAATTCACCAATTTTTAAAAATAAGAATAAGAATATCCGTGTTTGTTTGTTTTAAAATAAAATTGATTAACCTAAACTGTCCGGCAGGGAAGTTAAAAATCATTAACAAGGTACCCTAGAGCAGTTATTTAATCTTAAAAAAAATATATAGAACAATAATCCGGATTGATTTGTAATACTATTCACATCTGTATAGACCATTTGATGTGGTAACTACAATGGAACATTAACAACAACAAAACATCCTACAGATATAGGAGATGGAGAGACTAAAACATATGCTTTTTTCTTTTTGGGGGGTGTAGCTCCCTTCAGACATGTTTGTTGCTTGCACATTTTGAAAACTGAACTCATCCATCACTTGACCCCTCCCCTGCAAAAAAAAGTGATGGACTTGGTCCAGCTGTTGTAAAGCTTTTGCGTAATATGGGTTTGTTATCACTGGCTCAGGGTAGTTAACTTTTGACTCCACTTCCAGCAGCAGAGCATCTGATTAGAGAAATAGTGCAGTAAGAGCTAAATGACTCCATTCAGTCTTTATTGGCGGCCCTATTATGCAGACAAACACTGGCAGATTCAGCATTCTAGAGTTCAAAGGGGAAAACCAAAGGACTGCAAATACAGACATCTTAAAAGTGCAGCATTTCTATCTGCCACAGCAAACAGCGCAGAAATTGATTATATTTGCTTGGTTTGATTATTGTTTCCCCTGTGCATGTTAGAAAATTAAGACATCATCAGAATAACTGGATTTACCGCTGGCCTCCCTGGATGGCCAAGTACAGCCTAGATTACAAAATTCCAATCCTATGACCTCTGGAATCCTTCTCAGAATACCTTTTATTTTGTATGCATCTATATAAAAGCACTGTCCAAGTGCTTTCGGGCTTATTTGTGTCCTTCAGTGATGTGGCTATGAGACTTTCATAAGCAAAATGCAAGGGATTAAAGATCTTCAGATCTGCAAATGTCACCAGATTTTGTATCGATGGCACACTTATCTTCATGCACATTCCTAGGATATGTCTGCACCTGTTAATTTACAGGATGTTCGCTCTAGCTGTTTTCTCCTGCAAACTGTTGGTGCAGTTCACTGATGTAGTCTGCACTGCACCTCTGAGAAAGGGAAGTGAAAACATCCGAGTCTGCCTAATAAAATGGCTGTAAAAAAAAGAAGCAAGGGTTTCGGCAACATAGCTTGGTCACCGGAGTGTGAGACAGGAAGTGCCCCTAAGAAATGAAACAATGAACAACAAAGCGAGCAAATTTGAAAAGATTCCATTTTGTGACCCTTAATCCTCTCACAGTTTATATGATATGCATCTTCCCACAGGTTTTCATCCCTATTTATCCATGCCTCAAACATTTTGTTGTCCAAACCTACCACCAAACTAGGGGTTGTACATTTTTCCTTCAGGGCCTTTTTGTATACCATGTGTTAAAAAAGGTAAAGGTAAAGGTCCCCAGGATGGGTACATCCAGTCAAAGGTGACTATGGGGTTGTTGTGCTCATCTTGCTTTAGGCCGAGGGAGCTGGCATTTGTCCACAGACAGCTTTCCGGGTCATGTGGCCAGCATGACTAAACTGCTTCTGGCACGACAGAATACCCTGACAGAACCAGAGCACACAGAAACACCATTTACCTTCCCACCGCAGTGGTATCTATTTATCTGCTTGCACTGGCATGCTTTCAAACTGCTAGGTTGGCAGGAGCTGGGACAGAGCAACGGGAACTCACCCTGGGATTCAAACCACTGGCCTTCTGATCAGCAAGCCCAAGAGGCTCAGTCAGAAGTCATTTAAGAGCTAAACAGCAACCAATAACTTCCCCCCTTTGCAAGGTAAAGTTTTGCTAGGTATCTTTTTAAGGGGAACTGCATAAAGCCTCGAGAAGTTGCCCTCCATATGTTTTTGTACTTCAACTCCCATCAGCCAATGGTCAGGGGAAGATGGGAGTGGGAGTCTGACAATGTTAGAAGAACCACCACTTCTCCATGGCTTCAGTATCTACAATTCTTTCACAAAACTCAGACTTGCATCCCATCTTTTCTGAAGGGGGATGTATCTTTTGAATTAGAGACACAACGAGATAAAAATTGTCCAGACATTAGCCCACTGTGTGCATATGGGGGAGGGCAGTGAAGAATAGTTTCAGAGAACGCCAGATAACAAATTGCACACAGGAAACCAAAGAGATTGGCCAACCTCTCTCAGTTCCTTCAAATTGCCTTTGGAGTATCAAGTTCGTGTATGGATGAGAATAAAATAAGTCAATGCGTGCACAGCACGTTTTCAATACTCAAGAACACAATTCAGACTCTTTACCACCTCTTCTAAGTGATAAGATAAATGACTACTTAGGGTTTTATAGCTTAGATAGAACTCTTTCCATCCTAGCTTATTCCCTCTTTTATTTTCTATGGTTGTAAATTATTACAATCTGTATTTATTTTCCTTTCCTCTCTTGCTCAGTCACTAATTTACTTTTATTGCCCCATAAGCAAAGTTGTTGGACACGTCACCTGTCATCCCCCGTCATTAAGGTGTTCTGTAAATACTTGCTTGTAAAACGATAATACAGAAAATGCTGGTGTAATTTACACAATCTTAAATGGCCTGGGCATTTTTTTTTTCTTTCACTGCTTCTGTTTATGGAAGGCAGCTCAACAGCTGAGTTCATTTGAGTAACTTTCTAAGCAATCCATGTTTGAATGCTCTGGAGAATGGAAGAGGAAAGCTTTCCGTGAAAGTTCTCCACCATCTGTCACTGCCAGTAATGCTCCCTTTGAAAATTTACCACGATTCACTAGTGGTTACCTACTATTTTTTCTTAAATGAGAACTTCTGAGCGCAAAAATCCCACGTGTGTCTTTTCAAGGACTGATGAAAGAATGTGATTCATTTCTCTTTTGTGGTTTTTGGCTGCAGCAGATTGCAGGTTTCAGTTTGCAAATTGTAGTTTGCAGATTTCAGTTTGCGCAACTTAAGGACTGTTAACAGTAAGCTGTTATAGCACCAACAGCCTATTGCCAGGCAGCTTCCAGGCTGTCCCTAAACCGCATACCAGCAAATTCAGGTTGCACAATGAAAGTCCATTTGGCACTCGGATTCAACACACCCACTCCCATTTATTTATTTATTTTACAAAAACAACAGCAACACAACTGTGATGGTAAGATACACGGGAAAGTATGGGATGCCAATTGCTTGATGTGATCTTGTACCTTAGAAACAAATTAGAATGAACCCTCAATAAACAGCAGGTGTGGTATAACTTCCCTGCAAACCATACAGAATGAATGCTCAATAAACAGGTTGCCTGGAAGTAACTTTCCGCACCTTTGTACTAAGACCTTTAAGGTGTAGGTCAGTGGTTCCCAATTAGCTAAGTATTGTGAATCCTCTGTTTTTCAAAAGCCAAGCCATGGACCCCATATTTTTGGAAAAAAAATGATATCTCCATGGTAGTTTCTGTTATGTAAATGGTGCCACAGACCCTCCTGGGTGGGTTATGCAGACTCCCTGCAGCCTGCGGACCACCAGTTGGGGACCAGTGGTGTAGGTGCTTCTTCAATATCAATGCAATGACCACTCCCAAGAATGCCAGCTTGGCTCCGCAACCGTGGGTGCCTGGGGCCGTGGGTGCCATGCAACGTGCATGACTCTGGCACTGAAATTTGTGGGTGCTTGGGCACCCACAGGGGCCCAGGGAGTTGGCACCTATGGCCACCCTACTATGTATCTACACAACCTCTATAATTCCCAGTTCCAGGTTATACTACAAGTGTGTGGGGTCCCAATAATGAAAGTGGCAACCACACAGTTGAAGAATGTACGAAATCCTAAGGCATTTAGGGACCTGCTCAAGGGGCTGAGCTCAGATACAAACTAAATAAGCTGTCCCTTGGCCCAAATGGCTTATCACTTCCCTGTTCCTTCCTATGTCTGTGCGATAAAAGAGCAGGGCTGGCCCACACTGATGAGGCAAAAAGAGGCACTTGCCTTGTATGGTGGCCTCCATCTTGCCACCACTGCCTGCTCCACTGCCTCTGCTACCAGCGCTGAAGTGGTACCACCACTGGCATCAGTTTCCAGAGAGATCTTGCAAGAGCTCATGGAGTGCACAGGATCTTGTGAGATCTCATCAGAAGCCACCGCCACTGTCCAGGGCAGGTATGAGGCATGACACTGGCAGAGGAGCAGCAGTGGGGGAAGAAAGTGCCTGTTTTGCCTCAAGCAGCAAAACAGGATGCACTACCCCTATAAAGGTAAAGGTAACCCTGACCGTTAGGTCCAGTCGCAGACGAATCTGGGGTTGCGGTGCTCATCTCACTCTATAGGCTGAGGGAGCCGGCATTTGTCCGCAGACAGCTTCTGGGTCACGTGGCCAGCATGACTAAGCTGCTTTGGGGGAAACCAGAGCAGCGCACCGAAACACCGTTTACCTTCCTGCCGGAGTGGTACCTATTTATCTACTTGCACTTTGATGTGCTTTCGAACTGCTAGGTGGGCAGGAGCTGGGACTGAACAATGGGAGCTCACCCTGTTGTGGGGATTTGAACCGCCAACCTTCTGATCGGCAGGCTCTAGATTCTGTGGTTTAACCCACAGCGCCATCCGTGTCCACCACCCCTATACAAGAGGGTATTTGGGAGAGGAAAGCAGGCAGGGGCATACTTTTGCTTGGCTTATTCTTTCCAGTAGTAGATTTACATGGTGCCATCACTTTCAAGGTGGTAAAAAAGAAAGCTAAGGGCCTTTCAGGCATTAGAAGTGGTGTCACCAGCATAGCCCAAGAGGGTGCTTTAGCAGCACTGGCAGAGCTGTTTGGTTGGTACCATAGGACTAGGATGTCAATCAAAAAGGGGGCGGGGAATCTTGAACATTCTGAAGATGGTACACATAGTTCCAAGCCGGCATCTCATTCAAGTACTAGGATCATGTACACCTGCATGGCCTCAGAGATAGTACATTAGATTCCTTCAGACTGTTTTCTAAACAAAGTTGTAGATTCTGAAAACAAGATGTTTTGGGCAATGTTGTAATATTGCAATAACATGAAATAGACTAAAAGAAGTGTTGCATAGAGTCACAAAGATCCGTATTCAGTTTTCCTCATTAACTGCCAGTTATCTGATTATAAATACAGCATTGTCTCGGATCACAGTGGTTGAAAAGGATACTTTTTAATTTTGTGGACTGGGACAGAGGATGAACGTGGTCTGAGGCAATGGGTAACACTTAATGGGTCTCAGCTCACAATGAAAACTCTAAGCATGCTACCATTTCAGATTAATCCGGCTTTTCCCAACCCACTGCCCTTTAGATGAGGCTGATGGAGGTAAAGGTAAAGGGACCCCTGACCGTTAGGTCCAATTGTGGACGACTCTGGGGTTGTGGCGCTCATCTCGCTTTACTGGCTGAGGGAGCCAATGTACAGCTTCTGGGCCATGTGGCCAGCATGACTAAGCCGCTTCTGGTGAACAGAGCAGCACAGGGAAATGCCATTTACCCTCCCACCAGAGCAGTACCTATTTATCTACTTGCACTTTAACGTGCTTTCGAACTGCTATGTTGGCAGGAGCAGGGACCGAGGAACGGGAGCTCACCCCGTCGTGGGGATTCGAACCGCTGACCTTCTGATTGGCAAGCCCTAGGCTCTGTGGTTTAACCCACAGCGCCACCCATGTCCCTGAGGCTGATGGAAGTTGTAGTCAAAAACATCCAGAGGGCCCCATGTTAAGTGGGAGTTATAGGGGGCATCCCATAATTCTACAGTTTGACAGATAGAAAGAACTCTGGATTTTGCTAGCCAGATGGAAGGTGTTGTATTTATGTGACAGACTGATGACTTTGTGCTTGATATTGAGTCCCAATCCTGAAAGCATTTACAAAAATGTACATTATTCAAAATACCAGACTTGGATTACAATACACATGCTTGATGTACATCTTCCTCAAGTACTTATTTTAATTTTTAAAACATTCATTTTGTTTTATAATTTTCTGACCCAAAGCTTTTGGACAACCTTCCCGAAATCACATGGATATAACATGGAGCTTACTCAGGTCAGTGAGACTTACTTCCAAGTAAGCATTGTTGGGAACACTGCTTAAGCAGAAGACTGCCAATTTTTATTTTCGTTTTTACTAGCTCTGCTTCTGTTTCTTTAACAGTGCCTGGCATGCTGTGAAACTTTTCTCTGGCGTGGGAATAAAGTTTTTTTTAAAAAAAACACACAAAACAAAAAGCTGCACCCTTAAATTTTGTATGTCAAGTTACAGTAAAGAAAGAGAGAGATGTTTCATAGCAACGCGGGAATTGGAGGTAAGAGTTGTGACATTAATGTGGTTATTGTAGTAACCTTTGGAAAAGGTAACCATGACACTTATGCAATCATATTCAATACACAACTGACTTGGTTGTCTGAAGGGAGGGGGAAATCCCAACGGAAATGGGTTGCCCCACATCGGGGGGGGGGGGGGAATGACAAGGCTCCTGCACTTAAAATTGTGTAAGAAATAGGATCTCAGGATGCAATCTGCTCACCCCACAACCTACTAATCATTTGCTTTAAGTGAAAATCCAGCAACCCTATATAAAGCCTCTGTTTATGTCTCCCTGCTACTTCCTAGTCCTAAGCTCTGGGAAGAACCACATTATTTCATCTTTACTTTCTTTATGTCTTGTAATAATTATAGCATTCTCTCCTTTTACTTTTTTTTTAAAAAAAAAACACAACTCCAAAGATATTCTCCCTAAAGCAAGAATGCCTGGTACATGGTTATTTCATTATTTCAGTGAATACTTGCATGTAGGGTGAAGAACGGGGGAGGAGCACCTTCCAGCTATCAAACAAATGTTTGCCAAGGCCACAAATGCCCCTTTTATACGGATTCCAGACACAGTTGTTCTAATATGACACCACTGTCTCCCATATGAATTCCAATTCCTTCTCTCCCACATGCTTCTGTTAACCACTGTGCTATAGTCATGAATTGTTAAGTTTAAAAGAAGGGCTCTAGAATTTATACTTATGAACTTAGCTATAATGGACTGAGGTATTAAAGACTTATTTTTAGTGCCTGCCGGCTTATTGCCAAGATACATGCTGCATATTTTCTGGAGGAACTTCAAATCATTTGCCTTTTACAATGTTGCCTTAGGAATTTGCACTGGTGGAGTTCTAAAGCAATGGCTGCATTGCCATACTTGTTGGGACAGTACTCTAGTCCTCTGTAGAAAACTCTGGTTAGAAAAGAGACAGAGGAAAGAAAATGAAATAGGGAGACACCAGATAACTAGGTCCTGTGGCAGAAATACAAACAGGACTGTTCTATATATGGCTTCAGAGCTGTTTTAATGGTGTCCTTCCTCTGCAGATTGCTGTCCTTTGATCCTGGAATATAATTTTAAACCAGTTCTCACCCATTCATTACCTTTTACTCTTTCCTTTTAAATATTATCTTCAGTCACGCTCCTAAGGATTGCAAAGTGTATGTTTTGCCTGTGGATGCACCAGATAGAAAAAACAAAAGAAAACTCTGATGGATTTGACCAAAAGTTTTTGTTGTTTAGTCGTTTAGTTGTGTCCGACTCTTCGTGACCAAAAGTTTTATCTAGTCCAAAATCCCATTCTCACGTCCAGCCAGATGCCTATGGGAAACCCTGAAGCAGACCATGTGGACCACTGTACTCTCCCCATTTGTGGTCTACAGCAACTGGCATTCACAGTACGGCGGCCATTTTGTATCGCCGCAAGGGGGAAAGCGGTAGACAGGATCTTTTAAAAGGCGTGATGCAATAACAAACAAAATGTAGTAACAAAACCATGACATCCCCAAGTAGTTTACATGTTTTATTATTCACTGTTATGTTTATCGTATTTGCCTCTTCCTCTTCAGATCTGCGGGTTGGATACATTATATTATTTTAGCCTCTGTGGTAGGTTACACTGTGGGATAGTATCTTGCCAGAGGCCAGTCACACCTTGAGAGAAACTCTGAACCTTCACAATTTCCTAAAATATGGATAGGGAACCTGTGGTCTATGGGGTTCCAACTTCCATCAGTCCCAGTCAGCTGAGTCAACGGCCAAGCCTGCAGAAGTTGTAGTCCAAGGGTACCTGTAGGCTCACCAGTTCCCCATCCTTCTCTTATCATTACACATAGCATTTCAGCCATTTTACCATGTTGCGGCCTATGTTGATATTGTGGTTTCAAGACCTCATTTTGTAAGTAAGAGTCTTGGGAGAGGAATTACTTCCTGTTCCTGCCATCCCAATATTTAACCTGCAGATTAAAAATGAGTTCATTTTTGAGGTCATAGCTTCAAACCAATATAGTCATACCTCGGGTTAAATGTGCTTCAAGTTAAGTATTTTTGGATTGCGCTCCATGGCGACCCGGAAGTAATGGAGCGTGTTACTTCCGGGTTTTGCCAATTGCGCATGTGCAGACTCTCAAAATGACGTCACGCACATGCACGGAAGTGGCAAAACGTGACCTGCACACACGCAGACATGCCATCACGTCTTACGTTCTACTCAGGATGCGAACGGAGTTCCAGAATGGATCCCGTTCGCATCCAGAGGTACCACTGTACAGACAATGACCCTTTCCATGATGCCACGTGAGTTGTCCATATCGGCACACTAAAAATCACCATTCTCCTTCCCTGCCCCCTTCACTACCAGAGTCTCCAAGTGTCCCTATTTTCCAGGGACGTCATCCCAGTTTCTGATTGGATCTCGGAATGTCCCACTTTTTCCTTAGGATGTCCCTTTTTTATTGGAGAAATGTAGGAGGGTATGGAGTTAACTGACCCCCGAGCTATCTGAAGGCAATACTGTATAGGGAAGGGTTTTTTTTAATGTTTAATGTTTAACTATGTTTTTAAATATATTGGAAGCTGCCCAGAGTGGGGCAACCCAGTAAGATGTGTGGGGTATAAATAGTAAAATTATCATTATGGAATGGGACGTCCCTATTTTCATCAGAGAAATTTTGGAGGGTGTGTACTACGAGAGGGCGTCAGCAGATTTTCTGGGCACATTTCAAAAGCCTGTAGCCTGGAACTGTTTTAATTTAAATACATTCCTCTCCTGCTTGCTGAAAGAAATCTGTGGAGATGGGACCAGCTTCTGTTTGAAATGCTTTGCCCTCTGGAGTTTTCTTTTTTTAAAACAAAGAATACAAAAACAGTCTCATGGGAATCTATATTTTACTCAGTTGAAAATATATTTCTTATCTACGTATGTAGGCTTGCACTGGTGAAAGCTTGGCAGGAAAAGAATGAGGCAGTATCTCTTTTTTCTAATAATAATAATTCCCGATTCCCATGGATACTGTGTGAACAAAAACACTGTGTAAGCTTGGGCCTTTGTTTATATGCTCAACTACTCTGAGATAACAGCTCCTAGACTTACTTCAGCCTCTGGAGCTTGACATGTTAAATAGTGAATCAAAGCAGAACCAGGATAAGCACCTGGGTTGCCAGAGACGCAGCAGGACCCACCAGTGCTGACACTGGTGCCTGTTTGGGTGTCCTGCCCACCTGTTTCCCTACTCTCTGGTTTATCGGGAGGCAGGTCAACTGATGGGTCAGGGTGGCACCAGTGGCCACTTTCTCAGGAGCCCTTTGAAAACTGGAACCAGATAAACCAAACCAAACAAAGCAAAATGAAAACAGGAATCCAAACAAGGCCAGAATGTTAACCTCGGCTAGCTCAGTTGGTAGAGCAAGAGACTCTCAGTCTCAGGGTCGTTGGTTCAAACCCCATGTTGGGCAAAAGATTCCTGCATTGCAGGGGGTCGTGATCTCTTCCAACTTTCTAATTCTATGATTCTATGTAATGCACGTTATAACCAGAATTGAACACTGTTGTTGCTCTGATCAGACCTCTTTCCATGAACCTCTGTGGGCTAAAGAGACAGACAGAGGCAATGAGACACACCACACTTGGGGTCCATATGGTCCTCCTTAGATCTTCACACATTTAGCACAAAGGTCTGCAAAGGGATTCTAAGGGCATTCGATTGAACATACTTAATAATTTCACCATGGCTGGAAACTCTGATAAGAGAAGGATCCCTATCTCAGGGAAGTTGCTAAGGGTATTCAACAGAATGCACTTAGCAGCTTTGCAGACCTTTGCACTATGGTCTGTGCTGGGGCACTGGATCACTGGCCTCAGGGCTTGCGTTTGCAAACCACACCCATCCACTCTCTTGGCCCTTGTGCATTCATTCTGAACAGGGCTAGTAATTAAGACAGATCTCCATCAAATCAATGATCATTCAAAACTCAAACAATAGCCATCAAAAGCTATGCTGACTTGAGAAACACCTCCATTGAAGAACTGTTGCTTGCATGTGAAAGCCCTGTGTCAATATTATCAGTTTTTTCTTAGCCCTGTCCCCTGGAATCCTTTTAAATGGAAATTCCACTGGTTGAACCTCTGATCCTAGATATGCAAAAAAATTAAAATTAAAAGTGTTCTAACTGTGAATTATGGCCTTCCCTCAAAGAGAAACAGTAATTGTAGTGAAGGTGGTTAGGGGATTAAGCAACTGCCCTGGCCTATGCAGCCTTTACTATTAGGTAGTAACTGGGAGCATATATTATCCCCATTCACAGCAGACAGAAGAGCCTGGAACCCCAAATTGCAGGAGACCAGCCGAAATCTGCCTTAGGCAATCCTCTCACAATAATAAGTGAATTCTTTCTTTAGCTGCCTTTAAATTCATTCACAGAGATCTACTAGGTCTTTTGCATCATTCCTTTTATTTATTTTAAAAAACCTCGCTTTTCAGGTTGCTTACCACACTTTGCTCTTCTGGTCATGCAAGATTCAGTCCTGCAAAAGACAGCCAGTATGTCAAGCCATGATGGTCAGTTTCAGCTGCCCAGCTGAGTTTTTCCAAATCAATAGAACAATCACGATGTTCACCTGTTAGCTTTCCAGGTGCCAGTAGTAAACAACATGCCATGCCAAATCATTTTTAATTTCTATGTGACTGGGAGGTGCTTTGGCAACAGCCAAAGCAATAAATATCTGGAAAGACATGTATGCTAATACTATAGGCAGAAATAAGTTGAAGGGACAACGGGTCATGTTTTCAGAAACAAGTGTTGTTCAGTACATGCCATGTTACTGAGTGTTCAATGGAGGCTACACACACACACACACACACACACACACACTCATTCATTCATTCATTCACACACACACACATACATTCATTGTACCAGGTGAGAGACAGCTCATGACTGACCAATTTTCTTTCACCTACAGATATGCACATTTAAATCATTTGAAAAATGATACATTTTAAGGGCACAGAGGGGTGGCACAGTGGCATGGCTAGGGTGTGGAAGTTTGGCAACAAATAAATGGAAGGGATGAGACTTTAGTGGAGGCTGATTGGTGTGGGAGGGAAGCAGCAGCCTCAGCCCAGGACTGGCCCATCCATGAAGCAAGGTGAGGCGACCGCCTCGGGCAGCAGGATCCACAGCGGCAGCAGATCTGGCCTCCAAGGAATGCATCCCCCACTGCTGCTGCCACACACTCCTTGGAAACCGGATCTGCCTCTTCCTCGGCAGTCCCTGCAATGCCACCTTTATAGTGGACTCTTGGTGAAAAGGTGGAACAGCTGGTCTCCTCCCAATGCTAGGAAGTAAATGGCGGGGGCTTCCTTTGGGGGATATCCTGGAGCCTGTACCCACCTGGCGCGTTTCAGAGTGGGCCCTTTCCCCTCCTGCAACAGCCTTTGATTCCCTTTTCATCATCATCAAACCTTTTATTGGCATCACATACAAACATCCATAGCAAGATTCCCATTTCAATGGTCAGGTAAAGTTGAATTGACCCCCTGCCACCGCCCCGCCACCACCTTGTTCCCAATGAAGATCTTCACCTCTTCCTCCCTTGCAAGGGGATGCCATCTTGTAGTTTGCCTCAGATGCCAAAATGTATTGGGCCAGCCCCGCATCAGCCCCTTGTATATTTACCACAGCATCAGCATTTGCTGCCGCTGCTTCTTACATAAACGGAGGCAAACGAAGCAACCAACTTTGCACAAATTGCTCAGAGCAGCATGTAAAATCCATGGTGGCAATGTCCAAACTCAACTGGACATTTGCGATGTCCTGCTGCTTTTGTAAGGCAGGCGCTCTCTGTCGCTGGTGTTATCTGCAGACTTCGTAGTTTCTTCTAAGTTACCTGCACTAATCACACGAGATCTGAAGACACAAGAACTTAATGGAGTTGCCAGAACTGAAGATTATGCAAGGGAGTAAAGCGCTGGCTCATCAGTCAATGTTAGTCAACCCTAAAGCATTTGAACCAAACTGGAAACTGAAGTGAGTAATTTTTGTGAACTATGAAGAGAAGCTCAGCTCAGCATCCTGTCCCAGGATAACAACCAACCGCACAGTGCAGTAGCCACTCATGCAAGAGTATTCCCAATCCATAGAAAGCTACAATTAATATGATCAAGCTAGTCCTGCTGTACCAGGGCTGTACTGATGTCCTATCATTGCATTCCTGCAACCTCACAACAGCGCTATAACTCCAATAAAAGCCAGCTCAGCCATACTTGAAAAGCAGCTATACAGAGTCCCTGGTAACTTCCATGTTCAATGAGATGCTTCCCCATTAGCATTTGTTGAAGAAAGGCCATTAATTAGAATCCTGTCCTCCAATGTGGCCAGCCTGCCACCCTGGGCTCTGCTACTCACTGCATTGAGGATTTTAATTTTATTTTTTGCTTATACTGCCTCTTTCCTTTTAGCATTTCTGTGCACCATCATCAAGGGAAATGACAACTTCTCAGCTTTTGGGGGTGGGGGCGTTCCTTTTCCTTTGTGGGCAATTTTCCAAGGGACACATGCCAGGGTGGGAAGAGCCAAAGGCAAAATGTAGATGTAGCAACAAATGTAATTTTTTCTTTTGTACCTTAGGCTAGTTTCTACACACACCCCTCTGTATTCTCCATCCAGGCAAACAAGGAGCGTTATCAGTGTCCAAGGACACATTCCTAACTATGAAAGAAGACTAAAGCAGGGACATTGAGGGCTGGGGCCTGTAAAGAGGCTGTGTGGCCTGGGGGAATTCTGAATGCCAAATAGAGAGGCCTGGGAGTTTGTATTCAGCCCTAAGGCCTGAGATTCCCCACCCTGTTCTAAGCAAACAGGATTCTGGCTATGATTCTCTCATTCCACCACATCCAAACTCTGTCCTCTTCTTTGCCCCTTGTGCTTAGAATTGGATACTGGTGGCCATAAACTCATTGCACCAGGATTAAATGTTGCTCTGCCAGTGCAATGTATCTATTTATCCTGCCCGCCAACCTCAACCAAGAATGGGAACACATTTTTAGTCGCAATGCTAACCCATTTACTTGGAAGTAAGTCCCATTTAATTCAAGTAGACATGGTGAGGCTTGGAGTGTTAACTGTATTGATCTTAGAGTTCAGGGTAACTTAAAAAAAAAAAAAAAACCTTTAAATAAGTATATCAAAATATACAAGTTTCAACCACCCTCAGTCTACATACAGGTATGCAAGGTACTTGATTGAGATGTACAAAAACTACAGGCACAGCAGAGCTGGAAGAGGTACAAAACAATTTTTTGAAAAATCATTAGAAGGGGACACAACTCCCTCAAAGCAGCCCCTAAATGAGGACTATGCCACACAATTCTGACCAAATGTTGGGGTGTGCAAGAAATTCAGGGAGAGAATTGGAATGGGATAGCTGGAATCTTGAAGAGCGCATCCCACACTACCAGGTTTTGGGGCAGCTCCTTGAAAGTGTCGTATTGGCCTTCAGCAATTATATGAGCCGAGCTTTCTTTGTGCTAGTTTCTGCATTGCTTCTAATGCTTTGGTTTGCAAAACTGTGATTTTCCTTCCAAAAGGTATTGCGCATGGTTGTCCTTCCAGTATGCACAGCATTAGGCTTAACTTTAAAGTTATGGGAATGTTTTTGATATCAATAGGACAACTCCAGCATGAAGAGCATAAGAGCCTGCTGGATTGGACCAAAGACCCATTTAGTCCCACACTGTATTCTCACAGTGGCCAACCAAGAAGCCTGTAAGTAAGACATGGGTGTAATTGCATTATTATTATTATTATTATTATTATTATTATTATTACACCTCAAGGTGGTGTACATGGTTCGTCTCCATCTCCATTTGACTCTTACAACCACCCTGTGAGGTTAGGTTGAGAGATTTGACTGGCCTATGG
Source organism: Podarcis tiliguerta (assembly GCF_965153285.1). Taxonomy (NCBI): domain Eukaryota; kingdom Metazoa; phylum Chordata; class Lepidosauria; order Squamata; family Lacertidae; genus Podarcis; species Podarcis tiliguerta. Next base: position 37,972,434 of record NC_139543.1, on the reverse strand, counting down.
TTCCAAAGCAAGCTTCACGAGCAGGAATTTGAACTCTGGTCTCCAAGGTCCTAGCCTGACACTCTAACCACTACACCACACTAGCTCTCACACCTGTGATCCCTGGTAACTGGTATTCAGAGGCATACTGCCTCACATTAGTAGAAAGTAGCCATTGTGGCTTGTAGCCACTAGCCGCTTCCATGTTCTTTGCTGAGGCTTGCACTCTGACTCAAGCCATGCATGATGCAAATACTGAACACAAAAAACCAAGAGTCTAGAGGAGGGTGGGAGATGGCAAGAGTGACAGCTGAGTTCTGAGTCATGTGTGTATGAATTGCATAAAGAAATAGCTATGAAGATGAATGGTTTGAAGAGCTATGCCTAAGATGCTGCTCTGGCCCCTATGCATGAGAAGCAGTATCCCATATGCTACCGGGGAGGCCTTCTGGCATGTTTTGCGGAAGAGCGGACACAACAGACTATTTCAGCACCAAAGGAGCTGTTAGATACGTCCTGTCTGTGAACTCAGAAGGATCTGTACAACAGACTGTCACAGGCTCAGATGCCAGGCTGTTTTAGAGTTCTTTAAAGGTGTATTTGCAGGCAAAGTGACCACTTCAAAGCAGAATTGCCTTCTTCTGCAGCTGTTTAAAAGAAGGACGTGAAAGAGCAGCAGGATCCAATGTGTGGCAAATGAACCAAGGCTCACCAATTCAAGATCAAAGCTGTCCCTGTGTCCTTAATTGAACATTCAGTGCCCTAGGATTTCAGCAGCTTCATCTCAGTTGGTGAGATGAAGGCAGCACAGTAGCTGACAACAAGGATACAAATTCTCCCTTTGCACAACTTAACCAGTTTCAGTTGGGTTACACATCCCATGTAATATGGACTCTGGCGATGAGTCAAAGGCAGTGTGTCGCCTCAGATTTCTAAATCCTTTGCTACAATGTCACTTCAGTGTTAATGATCTGCAGCTGATTGCAATTTCCTGTTGGTTAAAACATCTGGTTGATTTGAAGGTAAGTTGTGGTGAATAACTGACACGAAACTTAAATGATGGAAGAAAACACAAAGCAGTTGCTTGCTTAGATATCCATCTCCTACTGAAACTGACTGACCTACATTTCTATATATTGCACACTGGTTTGGTGAAAAATCAAAATGTTTTCAGGATAATGTCTCCACACCTGGTCATGCCACTGGTCACTGTTTTTGCTTATCTAGATTGTCTTTCTACTAGCCTAGGAAATGCATACCAGGAGAGAAGATCTGGAATGATGATATGCATAATCCATGGTTGATTGTCTCAAGTGGCAAGAGACTGCTTAGAAGTTTGGACAAGTGTGTAGCAAAACAGAAATGGGAACAGAAGTTCAGCCTTCGCTGTCAAGCTGGAAGCTGAGAGTTATGTGGAGACGCAAATATCTTCTTGCTAATTCTGCCTTCAGGGCCCTATATTGTTGTGTCATATTAAGAAGGGGGAAAGGTAGAAGTGCAAAGCGGATGGAGTCTGCAAAACATTCTGTGATACTGCAGTGTGTTGTATGCTCCAGCGGGAAATCAAGGCTGTCATAAGGCACAGATGTTTTGGTTTAGATAAACTCTTGTTCAGATCCCAAACCTGTACACAATTGTTTGAGGAAAGTGCACAGCAGAACCAAGTGAATAATTAATGGAGAATATTTAATCTTGCCTATTTAAGTCATGCAAAATAATTGTAGGAAGCGCTTCCGTTTTAAAAAAACATATCTCAAGGAGGTTGTCTAAGCCAATAACTGTGCAGTTATGCGAAACCATTGATATAACATAAAAAATAAAAATAAAAGCCCACAACAAAAGTGAGGCAGAGAAAATAGGTTTGGCATATATACAATTGCATTTCCTGAGATCAAAACTTATAAAGGCAGTGGAAGGCAGAATGGCCAGCTTATCATATGAGCAAACATCATATGGCCATTGTATTTTTAATATAGTTGCTGAAACTCAGTTGGTGGTTAAATCAAGGTAATCAACCTATGGGAACCTCAAACATTAACAATAGCAATAATCTGTATTTATGTAGTGCATAATAATAATCTAGTTTCAAGTCCCTGGGGTGTTTCACGTTTTCTCAGTATTTCTTAGCTATAGCAGATCTGTAAGGCAGCCAAATATTGCCATCACCTCTTCATCAGGGAGGCAAAGGCTGAGAGACAGAGAACACAGTTTGCCTGGCTACCTAGAGAGTTGGTGGCAGCAGTTTAAGCCAGGACTCCCAGCTCACTCTTGCATCCTGATATTACAGCCCAGCAATGCCACTGCTGAGCCGGTGTTATGTAGTCATGATCCTATGCTTTCCCAGCAGCAAAATCAAAAGCAATGAAAATTAACATAACATTGACCATTAGTCCCATAATGTCCTTGTCAATGCTGCCACTCACCAAACACTATTTTGCTTACTGTTGGTGGTCCTGTATTAACTCTGCAGGGAAGTCAGGCATCAGCACATGACAATGGTCAGAACATCATGATGAGGAACTGATTTCCAATAATGGTGTTCGGTTTGCCCCTTTGGAATGTGAACCAGTATGCAACATAGGACATCATCTGTGTACTATCCTCAAGCTAATGGAGAGATTTAAAGGTTTAAGAGAAGTTTGAATGAGAGTTTGCAGACAGCTGAATTAGAAGGGAAAGCATGGAACCTTAGTGATTTGTGGGTTTTTGCAGGTATAAATTGCTGCACAGCATGCAACACAGATCACCTGTAGAATTATTGCATGGGGGGACGGGGACCTGTACACTAAATTGAATTTGGCCCGGATATTAAAATGTAAGCCCGATATATCTTTAGAAACTGATACAGGGGAAACAATTGAGAGAAAACACACAAAAGAAATGTAAAGTGTATACAAATAGATGTCATGGTGCTGAGGAACAAAGGGGAAATGAATGCAGCTCTTCTGTTTGAGTTAGGAAAGCTGAGATTCTGCGGAAGGAACTATATAGACTTAATAGCCCCTCATAAATTTTTTGGAAGAAGAGGATCTATACTTATAAACTTTCTGATGGACATGTATGGAATGCTTCTTCTCTTGCTCCATTAGAGCCAGAAATAATCTACATATTTGAAATAATCTAGATATTTGGTCTCTGTTAGAGGAGTTCACCTTGTCCCTTGGCATTGAAGGCTACATCAGAAGCTGGCCTTGAACGACCAGAGACTATGGCGGCACCAGAAAAATAAATTTGGGCCAGTGGTGTGCAGAGTGGCGGCAGAATATATTTCTCAATGGGCAAGTTGTGTCCCACAGGTTAAGATCTCTGACAGGAAAATAACAGTATATATGCTAATGGCAGGGTTCCAGCAATGGGTGAGGCAAGTGGGGGAGAGCTTTTTGCTTACAGAACCCCAAACAAAATGGCGTGGGATAAAAGGTTGTCCAGTTTCTTCAGCCTCGTTGGCTTCAACCTCTCACAGCTGTACTAACATTGTATTTGTGGTTGACAGCCTCAGATTGTGGCTCCATCCTTTATTAATGAACAGATCCTAATTACTCATTCTGTCAGTGTTTTAAAGTGTTCGCTTCTGTGACAGGCTTCGCTTGGTAGGAGAATTTCCCCCTTCAGTCAGAAAGTGAAGGAGCTGACGGAGGTAATGAGACCCGACAGTTGGCGCCCGGGGCTTTTCTTGGGGCCTGTTTTCTGCCTCAAGTGGTGCAATAAAAGGGACACGGCTGAAGGCTAAGTAACTTCCACCAGACAAGAAATATAATATTGCCTGGCACTGCTCTTCTTACTATCTTATCACAGTTATGTAACACAACTAGGCTTTAAAAAATAATAAAAGCAGGGAAAATGCCAGTGCTGTACGAATGCTGATGATCGCTGACAGCAGCTCATCCATATGATGGGGCCCATGTGCTTTTCTGTTATAGCACAGATTACAATGTTAAAGTACAGGATGCTTTTGGGGTTATTTTTTACATGGGTTCAAGAATTTGTGACAGTCATATATGATATTTAAATGGAGATATACAGCTACCCTGGCATGAATCGTTTCTTTATACCGCTCCCTCACTCCAAGCTCACAGCATAGCTTAGCCACCATGTGTCCAGTTCATTTTCTCCATCAAGCAACAACATAGGCCTACCTGGGATAGCTCAATTCGTAGAGAGCATGAAGCTCTTAAACCCGGGGTCGTGGATTTGAGCCCCGCATTGGACAAAATAATCCTGCGTTGTAGGGGGTGGACTAGATGACTCTCCTGATTCCTTCCAGCTCTATGATTCAATTATCATCCCTCCTGTTCCCTTGTGACAAACCCATTTGTAAATTTTCCTGTCATTCTCCAGTAATTTAAAAAAAAAGTTTCAGCAATGTTATTTGCATGAAAAGTGTAAGTGAGCTCAATAATGGGTCCCACTTACACCTTTCTGGTTTATTTGCCCTTGCTCCAAAGCCACATGGGGTGGATATTTATTTTAAACAATTTAATGCTTGAAAAAAATAACAACATGTTTATCCTACAGTCTAGAGGGCTCACAGCAATGACCTTTATTGAGCATTCATCTTGAATTGTTTGTGTGGTGTCATTTTTTCTACATCTTCCCACTAATCTTTTGTTCACTTTTCAGTGCATTTCCCATCCCTGTGCTGACTTCTTTTTTTAAAGTGGACTGATTGTGCAAGAGCAACAGAGCTCTTGAATCGCACCTAAATTTCTGGCATGTGCTTGAATCCCTCTGGCAAAATACTGACAGTCTGGGGGCAACCAAAGCTAGAATGTGACACAGCTATTGTGTGATGAGGTGCCACTTAGCCCAGCAACCTCTAGGCTAGTTGGTGAATTGTTCCCTCGGAACAATGGCGGGGGGGGGGGGTAATTTCAAAGACAATATGCTGGTGCATACAAAATGGAGAATTCTGCCCACACACTTACCTACTTTCTGGAGTCTACTCTGCCTCCGAAATCAAGAAACTCAGGTTGAGAGATTGACATATGACTCAAACAACAGGGTGATTTAGTCATGTGCAGTGGCAATTAAAGAGAGAACGTGGATGGCTGGGCAGAGGGACTGACCTTTAAACATGGAGTGCCAATTAAATGGAGAGATTCACTCAAATCTTTAACATAATGTACCAAAAGAGACCTTTATTAAGAAAATGTGCCATATGCACTTATTGCTGTCAGAACAGAAGGAAGAGTTGGACTGAGGCACAGAACCCTTCTTCATTCTTCAGGGAGGAGGGGCAGAATAGATTGGCTTTCAGCTCATTGGAATTGATTTATTAATGACTACTTCATTAAGATGTTTTGCTTCTCTGCCAGGACTGGGCCAAGCATGAGCCAGAGTGAGGTGGCCACCTCAGGCATCTGATTTGGGGTGTCATGAAAGTGCAGCAAATGGTTAGCTATTTAATTTATGGTTATTGGGTGTGTGTGTTTTTTAGTTCCAGAGAGAGGGAGAGGTGCTTGTAAGATTTTCTACTTGAGCCGCCCAAAATAGCTTGGCTGGCCTTGGGTGCTGTGTACTTCCTGACTTGGGAGATAGAGCACCATTGGCTGCTCTGCCTCAGGCAGCAAAATGTCTTTGGCTGGCCCTGTTCATTTCAGTCATTATTGGAGATCTGTAATAACTTTTCTGTATCGATTTCCCATTCATACCCTAATTCATTCATAAATCCTAGTTACACTCTCACGCATCCCATTCCCCACTCCATAAGCACAACACTGACAACCGTAATAATAATAATAATAATAATAAATTTTATTTATATCCCGCCCTCCCCAGCCGAAGCCGGGCTCAGGGCGGCTAACAACAATTAAATAATCAAACAATCAAATAATCAAACATTCTAAAAACATTCCATTATAAAAATTAATTAAGGTCAAATTAATGGCAACCGTTGAGCAAAATTCTGTGCAGGTTGCCAGAGGAGGGAGTCAGGCTGGGACCTGACCAAAGGCCTGGTGGAACAACTCTGTCTTGCAGGCTCTGCGGAAAGATGTCAGGTCCCGCAGGGCCCTAGTCTCTTGTGACAGAGCGTTCCACCAGATTGGAGCCGCAGCCGAGAAAGCCCTGGCTCTAGTTGAGGCCAGCCTAACCTCTCTGAGGCCTGGGACCTTCAGGATGTTTTTATTTGATGAGCGTAGGTTTCTCTGTGGGGCATACCAGGAGAGGCGGTCCCGTAGGTACGAGGGTCCTAGGCCGTATAGGGCTTTAAAGGTTAAAACCAGCACCTTAAACCTGATCCTGTACTCCACCGGGAGCCAGTGCAGCTGGTATAGCACCGGATGAATGTGATCTCGCAGTGAAGACCCTGTAAGGAGTCTCGCTGCGGCATTCTGCACCCTCTGGAGTTTCTGGGTCAGTCTCAAGGGCAGCCCCACGTAGAGCGAGTTACAATAATCCAGTCTGGAGGTGACCGTCGCATGGATCACAGTGGCTAGGTCAGGGCGAGAGAGGTAAGGAGCCAACTGCTTAGCTTGGCGGAGATGAAAAAATGCCGCCTTTGTTATAGCTGCAATCTGCGCCTCCATGGAGAGGGAGGTGTCGAAGATTACACCCAAACTCTTAACGGACGGTGCTGGCACTAATTGCACCCCCGCTAGAGATGGGAGTTGCCCCCTCAATCCCATATCGTCCCGTCCCAGCCAGAGGACCTCTGTCTTCGAAGGATTTAACTTCAACCGGCTCCCACGTAACCATCCAGCCACAGCTTCCAAGCATCTGGTCAGTGTGTCTGGGGCCGAGTCAGGGTGGCCATCCATCAACAGATAGAGTTGGGTGTCATCAGCATACTGATGGCAGCCCAGCCCAAAACTCCGGACAAGCTGGGCGAGGGGGCGCATAAAGATGTTAAAAAGCATCGGGGAGAGTATCGCACCCTGGGGCACTCCACACACCAAGGAGTGGCGGGATGACAATTCCCCCCCAAGCGCCACCCTCTGTCCCCGACCGTATACCATCCAGACAATAGCTGATCTTTTCTCTGCATCCCTTCTCACCAGAAATAACTCCAAAGGCTGACAGATGCTCCCCCACAGCATTTTCTCCCCATCCTTCCATTTATTCCCCCAGTTTTCAGTCACAGTATAAAAAGTCCTATACAGAATGGATTAAATCTTTTCTTCCCCTAATAATAATCTTTGTCCCCTCTTTGCTACCCCAAACTAATTTTCCTGTAGTTGCATCTGCCTCTCAACCAACATTACATAAGCCTCTTCTGTAGGCTTTTTGTGCTAGTATTTTATCCACTTAGCAGCTGGACAGCTCAATAGAATGTCATCACACTATAGCAGTTCAGCCTTAGGCTAGGGTTAAAAATCACATTATGCAGAAGATTTGCAACTGGATCTCAAAAAGTTTGTTTTTGTGCAGTAATGGAAGGCTCTAAATTTAACTGGAGCAGTGGTTCTAGGGATAGAGATGTTTGTCACTTTTCTTATCTAAATTATCCCCTTTTCAAATCTGTTATCAGACCCAGGGGGTGGGCAATATAAGTGCATCTGTTTCTCCCTGCAGAAATAATAGGTTTCAGGAGGTGTTTTTCAGTTCAGAAAATTGGAGCAGTGGGAGAAAGGGTTAAGTACCTCATCCTGCAGTTCCACGCCTCTGCTCAAACCTCTCCCACCCACTCCCCAAGACACGAGCAAAATACAGCACAAACAAATGTCAGGAGATCTAGTTCTGGGTCCCCCATGTCATATGTTGTTTGGCTGTAAAAGGAACCTATTGCAATATGGTGGAGCCAGTGTTCTTGTACCCAATACCTAGGAGGTTTTGAAGACTGCATAGGTTGGTTTTGGGTGGTGGGTTTTTTGTTGTTGTTTTTTAAATTGCTTGTACACACAAACAAAAATATTTGTATGTTTTGTGCTCTGGTGTGACATCACATTCGTAGCTCTGATGGCAATAAATGTCCCAACAGCTCACCAAAGGCTGTCTTTGTTTTTGCTATTATTATATAAACAGACTGGAGGATTTCAAGTAGTTCTCAAGCCACATATTCTTGAAAGCTCCATATCTAAGATAGTTGCAAAATTTCTATATGAAAAATTTTTCCATGTAAGAATAGGTATGAATGCACATTCTGAAAAACGTCAACAAATCAGAGCTTCCCAGCTCAAGAATACATTGCAATGCGCATGTGCAATTGTTGCACGTGGCGATCAGTAAGTTGCTAATCCGATGGAGAAGTTGGGAAGCGCTTTCCAATGCATGCGGTCAGAAGCAGTATGCTTCTGAAGAATGGTTGCTGGAACCTGAAGAAGGCAAGAGTGCCGGGTTGCTGGTTTGAACTTATATGTTGTGCTCTTGGTTGTGAACCACCCTGAGACCTCCAGGTATAGGGCGGTGTATAAATTGAATTAATAATAATAATAATAATAATAATAATAATAATAATATTGCTCAGGTTCTGCTTTCAGGCTTCCTGTAGGCATCTAGTTCAAATAATTATAGAGGTAGAAGGTGCACCAAGGCTCATCTAGTCCAACCCGCTGCAATGAAGGAATCTCAGCTAAAGCATCCATGACAGATAGCCATCCAGCCTCTGCTTTTAAACCTCCAAGGAAGGAGGTCACTGTGGGAACAGGATGCTGGACTTGATGGGCCACTGGCCTGATCCAGAGGCTCTTCTGTTCATATGTCTGGCCCTAGTTTTCAGAAACTGTCTACCAAGTGTAATAAATTAAATTCTGCCCTTTTTCCCTTATGGGGAACACAAGAGCCCTTATAGAGTCCTTTGCAGGTTCTCCATCAGTCGGAGAAAATAACAGGCCACCCAGAGAAGATTGAGAAGCAAAGCAGCTAGTAAGCCTGATCCTTATTGAACTGTTGCAACAGGGTGCTCCCCTCACACGCAGGAAAGGAGGAGGACCCAGAACAAAGGTGTGCCTGCCCTTATATAGACATTTTAAATTGCCCGCCCTGGAGTCCAAGACCACCCCCATAAACATCATACATACATCACAAGAAGGGGTGTAGCTCAAGACCACCCCTCAGATACATCATACCTACATCACCGAAAGGGCAGTCTACAACAGAAATCTGAGTGCGTTGTTTATCTCCTGTCTGGCAGACCTGTTAATGGCCACTTGATTGGATACCCTGGGGAGCCTGGCCAGTCTTTTGTAATGATAAATACTTAGTTCCTGGCCAGGTCACAGGCTCACCCTATTCATACACAGACATACCCTTAAGACAGGATTTGTGAAGGAAAAGACAATGGGGAGGCTTTTCCATTTTCCTTCGACCTTGCAGAGAAAACATTTGGTCAGTTTGGGAGTCAAGATGGTTTCAGGGCTGTTTTCCTGTGCTGCTTCAGACATGTGGTTTATATATTTATGCATGTGTTTGCTTGGTACATTTATGAACATTTATTATATATATATATATATATATATATATATATATATATATAAGACCTTAAATTTTTTATTTCAATAGGTTCATTGCCATTTTTCTATTGTTTTCCCCTTGATCAAAGGGCTTCGGTTACATGGCAAGGGAGACCCAAAGCTCCTGAATTAGTGTTGTTAGCTTGAAGTAAGGAATTCCAGAGCACTTCAGTTCTGCTCCTTTGCTAGCGCAGGAGTGTCAAGCCGTCTTCTCCCACCCCCTCCCCCACACGGATGTGCGCAACCCCCCTCCCCAATTGAATGGAAACAATGAACAGTGCAAACAAAACAGCAGGGATATTTTGGGACTGGAGTCAGGAAGAAATAATCACCAACAGAGACTAGTAATTTTACATGAATTGCTGTTTTGTGTTGAAGAACACCTGGTGTCCTGGCTAACCCGCAGGCATATATTAACAGCATTTAAATGATAATCAAGTTTTTGTCTTTATTATTCAAAGATATAGTAGATTATTACATCTACTGGCATACCAACTATGCAATTATGGTGTGGCTTGCTTCATGTTTTGCTTTCTAGGTAAGATTGAAAAATTGAAGTAAGTGATGGTTTTTAAAAACACAAAAACACACACACAAAAAGCAGAGTTAAAAATAAGCCAAACTCCCACTCAGCTCAGAATAGGAAAAAACCCTCTATATTAGATCGGGGGGGGGGGGACATTATAAGCAAGTATTTCAGTTCAGGAATATGTGTATCATCATAATTAATATAGCATATTTTAAGTCATTCTTTTGCTCATAATCCATTTGTGTTAAGCTTAACTCAGAGTTAATTCAATTTTTTTTAAAGCATTGTAGGCACTTTTGATGGCTTCTGGCTTTGAAGTTTTTTTCTATAAAAAAATCTGTTATATATTTTAAAAAACTTTGACATGTAAATTTGAAAATCAAATAAATACTGTATAAGATTACATATTTATATTTTATAGCTCATTAATTTTCACAGATTCTCTGAGGAATATGATTATTCCCATTTTACAGATGAAGAAATGTAAGTCGAAACATGGTCACACCGAAAGCCTATGATGATTTTGTTATTATAACTACAATATTGTCTTGCCCTTGGGGCAGTGTATACAGTCTCCTCAGCCTCATATTAACTTTTTAACAACCCTGTGAGGTAGGTTAAGCTGAAACTGTGACTCACAGTCACTGAGGAATTTCATTGCTGATGATTCACAGTAGGTCCAAACAGGGGCAACACAAAAAGAGACCTTTTTATCAGTGGCTCCCCTTTTTTCTTCTCCCAGGCCTTTGGCTAATTAAACAGTCTGTGGCCTTTTAAACTGAGTGGGGGTATAGTTTTGTTTGTTATTGTTATGTACTTTTTTGCTTTTATACTGTAAACTGCCCAGTAATCTTCAGGTGAAGGGTGATATATAAATTTAATAAATACTAAATAATCATCGCCATTAGGTTAAGCTTTTAGTGTTCTGTAGATCTCTTCTGTCTGGACCACTTTGGCATCATATGTTGCTCAGTCACGTATGCCCATTTCCACACTCCCTTTTGATAGATGGTAATTGGGTCTTTATTTTCATTTCTGAAGGTTTGACATCTGCTCTATGAGTGTTCCAAGTCTGTTTCCACGGTTATTGTTTTCCCACAGGTGAACCGTTTTTCTCTCTGAGTACAGCTCAGTTGAGTAGTTAGTGCTTTGGAACCATAAACAATATAGGACCTGGCATCTCCTGATGCCACTGTTGGTTCATTTACATTGCAATACTTTGACACAGGTGCTTCTGCGGGTGCCCTCTCTGAATACAAGGTCATGGATCGGCAGTCAAGAAAATGCAACACGCCGAATCAATAAATGGCCTAACGGCATTGGCACTATTGTCTTGTTTAGAATAAATATTGCTGGATAAGGGATGAGTTCAGCAAATTTTTATACAGCAGTTTTGTTGTTTCAATGAGATGAGACATTAAGCTATGGTTTCAATGGCTGTTTGGTTAAGCTATGTGCTGGATATTTTGTTTCTGTCGTGGCAAACTTCCATTTTCCTTTGTTCGGATTAATGTTGTTCCTTTGGCACTCATCTAGAACTCATATCAGCTTCTCATTATGTTTTCATTTGATCTTCCAGCACATCAGAATATTGTCTGTTAATAAGAGTGTGATGCCATCAAAACTTGAATAAAATATTTGGGGGCCAGGCAATCTCCACCCCACATAACTGATCACATGATGATGCACACACACACACCATGTGAATGGCAATGCCCATCAACTTTGGGGGGCCCCACTCCTCTCAAATATTTTATTGGAGGATGAAGGGACCTTGGCCCGTAGGAGTTGGCTTCTATGGGGCAGTTGATATGTGTGGGTTTCAAGGCACCTTGCCAATGCCGGCGTTCCAGCAGTTCCAAGCTGATTTAAATCTGAGTGAAGCCAGGAAGGGTAGGCTTCACCCAGGACTGCCCCATAAGTCCTGTCTCTTAGCTTGTCCATAAATGGCCCATCTGAATTCAAATTGTAGAAGAGTCCTGATGATCCCCATGCCTTGCTGAGGCTGATGATGACACCTGTTCGTTGTGTGAGAAAGAATTTTCACGCACCCCCTCCAGCTCACCCGTGGCCAAGCCAGGTCTCTGCCGCTGCCACCAAAACAGTATGCAGTCATTAGTGTGTCGCACTCTAAGAGATGACTTCATAACATATGTTGCCTCATCCACAGTGAGAGGCATACACTGAGCTGAGGTCATGGATGGGAAGGGAAATGCACTTCTATCTGTTTGGATAGAGGTTTTGCCTGGCCCCAATGTGCTGAAGGAGCCTGTGGCAAGTAATATTTAAATCAAATTGACCAGGAATGAAAGTATTTGTTTTCTTTTAAGCCAACTAAATGTCATAAATTACAAAAATAGTTCTATGCAAGCAGAGAAGTAGTCAATAATCATATGAGTCAGAAACATTTGTGGACTTACTTGCAAAGCTGATGTAAAAAAACCACACTCAGAATATTTGGGTTTGAAGCGAAACGTGGAACTGTGCAACTATGTACCATATATACCCACACTTCCTGTGTGGGGATCCTAGCTATATGAGGAACTGTTGGGCACTGTGGAATGAGGGAGAAATTGATGAGGAAATTACTAGGGGGATCCCTGTCTATACAGGGAAGTTTATATCCACATAGTAAGAAAGATGGTGATTCTACCTTTTTTCTTTACATCTGCACTGACACTCATACATTATATTTTCTTTTTTTAAAATCTTCATATCCTTTTCTGTATATCTAGGTCTTTGCAGCAGGATGTAGAAATGCCATTCTAAGGATTTATTTATGAGATCCAGCAAGCGCCAACCATGGTTATGCATTAAATATGGAATATTTGGGTCATTCCAGTCCTTAGTTAATCTCCTCTCCAGGCAATAAGTACCACTTCTGTGCAGGAAGAATAATTCATGAGGAATAGTCATGCAGATGCAGTATCCTTCTCTGAATTGGTGCAAACGTTTTAAGCCAAGGAGAGCCCATAAAAAAACCCCGCTTATCTCTCTTACATATATACATACATGCAATTCCAGCTATTTATAATATATGCTTTCCTGAAGAAGAAAAATAACATCTGTATTTGACCTGAGACACATGGTGAGATTTGTTACTCGGCTGCACATTCATATGTGAATGGAATAAGAACAGTTTTCCTCAGAACCACGTTTAAAAAAAGCAATCAACCCCAAAGCAACATAGCACTTATTTCTCTCTCTCTCTCTCTCTCTCTCTCTCTCTCTCTCTCTCTTTTTTTTAAGTTCTTTAGTTTTTAAAATAGAAAGAAAAGGTCTGCCTGTCATATCAAACTACCCAGCTTTAAACAGAATTATGGTTACTTTGCAGAGAAATGCAAAATAGGGGGACTGGAAGTTGCGTATTAATGACAGTATTTCAGCTGGTTGGGGGGGGGGGAGAGACAAATCAATAGAAAATTACTTATTTCTTATTGGCATTCTACCACGTTAAAATTCCTACACGCCAATACATTCCATTCCAGAAGTGATACATCGTTGCTAAAACTGCTCGATAAATTGCACCTGGAGAAGATCAAGCAAAATACAAATGAAACTGGGCAGAACTGGGCACCCACATGGACTGCCAGTTCATTTTGGTGTGCCTTGTGCCAGAGACATTTCAATGGATCGTGCCTAAATATCTTTTCTAATTACTATTTGGTTTCTGCCAGAAATCAAAGCATGGCTTTAGGCTGCTCTTTTAAGTGAAGACTATAAGGAAACCTCTTACTGCATCAGAGCAAAGTTCTATCTGATCCAGCATCAGGTTTCACTCAGTGGCTGATCAGAGTCTGCGAGCCAAGCATGAAGGCAAGATCCCTTCTCTGCTGTAGCTGCCCAGCAAGCGATCCTCAACAGTATTAAATGAGAGGTTCCATATAGTCATCATAATGAGTAGCCTTTGATAATGTATCCAACCCCTCTTGAAAATCATCTAAGTTGGTGACGATTGCCACATCTTGTGTCAGTGAATTCCATAACTATGTGTTGTTAAATGCAAAAGTCCTGCAACATTGATTTCAACAAATTGCAATGCAATTCCACAGGCATCCAAGCATTACACTAGTTTCAGTTTGTTGTATTGAATTTTTTGAAGGAGGAGATGCCAACAGCGCTCCAAAGGGTATTCAACCACTAAACCCTTTTGGGCTGTTGGGGAAAGAAGCTACAAGGAAGTGCTTTGCCAAGTTCCATTTGTTGCGCAGCAGACCAAAGAAATAACCCATGCTATTTATTTCAGATCTCCCTCCCAACAATGTGGAGACTCTTCACATAGATCACTGTATAGGATTTCTGACCATTTATATGCCAGGAGACTCGAGTTCATTCCCCACGTTAGTGTTGTAAATAATGTGCTTGGCACAGAAATCCCTTTCCAATCTATATGTTTTTGCTGTTAATCAAATCATGTGACTAATAAGAAGATCCACAATTTTAGTATTGAGGACATTTATAAAAAAAAAATTAAGTGGAAATAATACATGGTTCACCATAGTTCCCCCTATTCAGAAAGCCTTGGGATCAGTGAGCAGTAGTTGTGCAGAACATGGCCTTGTCTATAAAAGCTTAAATTCTACCACCAACTATCCCCAATTATTTTGTTTGGGCAGGGGGAGCATTCAAAGTCCATGATTGTCCATAGAGATGGTTACAGAAGTAGCTTTTCTTCTAAGATGACTTCACCTAAGATTGTGTGTGAACTCTGTATCATGGTACCTCAAGCTTCTTAACCGGGGATTGGCAAGGTAGAGACCAAGCAGTCCCCATCCATTGGCCACGGAAGGAGCAACTGTTCCCGTTGCCCCTCCCATTCCTTTTTCCTTTTGTATCATGTCATTGTGAGTCTACAGGCAAGAACTATCTTTTATAGGTATGGTGCTTAGACAATTATATCAACCGTAAGACTCAACCCTGAACTCAATGGAATTTACCCCCGAGTGAGCAGGATCAGCATGGTCCTGAACAGCAAAGCATAGGATCTGGCTGTAAGGTTGGCCGTGCATTCCCTGTGCATTTAATGCTGTTTAATGTGCCGTATAATTTTCAGAGATTAATCTGACATACACAATCAATTTATAATGCAATGCTCCTTTTCTATAACTGTGTACGGGCTTAAAAAATGCATTCTGTATGCTTTGTGTGCATATAATATTCACTGTCTGCTGGATGGTGAGAAAGTAGATCAAGTCTTAGCTTTAGTATCTGCCACTATACTTCTGTTACATTCATCATGAATTATTTCCGCCTTCATTAATTAGTTACTGGAGAAAGAAACATACGTACAGTATTCCCAGACTCTGTATAATTAGACAGACAAGGCTGAACACGAATCTGGTCAACGGGTTATGTAACAAATGCATGTGGCGCTCTAGTAACTGCAGCTAGGTTCTGCTGCTAAGACATCACTTATGCTATGTTACAGGATGAATATGCTACCTGCAAAATGGGAAATCAATCAAATCAGCATCTAAAACAATTCCACTGCAGTCTTTGATGCTTAATACTGGGGACACAATTTCAGATGTCAATAAGCAGGGACAAGAAGTGCTGCAGTGGGGAGATGTAGAGGACTGATGTTAAGTGAGGTCCAAAAGCATGCTCTGAAAAGCTATAAATCATAGCATCATAGAATTGTAGGGTTGGAAAGGTCATCTAGTATGGCTGTAGACATAACTAGTATAGGCACTTAGAGCCACTAATACCACTTGGACTTTCAGCAACAGAGATAAATGTAAGCGCACCATTACCCCATGCACCCATTCCATCAGAGGCAGTGCAACAGATCATCTACTCAGTTCCCAGGCACAAGGACTGGCTACTCAAAGAGCCTTTGACTTCTTAGGATTTGACTCCAGTTTACTAGCTCTCATCCAACTAATTACTGCTTGCAGACACTGGCCCAACCTCACACAGCTTCTCCCGTTTCACATAGTATGGAGAGCTGGGTATCATCAGAGCTTTTTTTCAGCTGGAACTCAGTTCTGGCACCTCTCAGGTGGACGCCATTGCCGTTCTAAGAAAACGAGGGAGGTGTTCATGCTGTGTTCTGGCATCTCTTTTTCTAGAAAAATAGCGCTGGGTATCATCAGCGTACTTATGACACTGTATTCCAAATCCCCATATGACCTTTCTCAGCAGCTTCATATAGATGTTAAACAGCATTGGGGAGGGGCAGACAGATAGAAACCGTCTGGATCTTCCACAACATAATTGCCATGGGGCCAAGTCGATGTGCCCCTTTGCCAATCTCTGCAGGTAGCAACAAAACGGCCATTTCACCTTGCCTCTGAGCTGATCCAGAAGGATGCCATGGGAAATGGTGTCCAAAACCACCAAAGAGGTTCAGAAGGATTAATAAGGTTGCACTTCCCTGCTTCTCTCCTTGTATGTCATTGATCAAGACAGATGAGGCAGCTTCAGTGCCAAAACTGGGCCTGATGCCAGAATGAAATGGGTCTGGATAATCAATTTCTTCAACATATGCCATCACACATCTCACAGAGACACCGATGTTGTTTCAGTGGCAGGTGAAGATGAACTGACCACTTTGTTCAAGCTTTGGGATGTGTGTGAGAGAGAAGGACAGGGCACTTGAATTTCTGTCACTGCGGTTTTTATTTGTAAATGAACTGAATTGAATCAATAAAATTCGAACAGCATAGAACTGCATTTTGCTTTATGCTGTTTAATTCTTTTGTTTTATATAGATTGTGTCTTTCTGGACTCTGGGACCTTCAGATGAAGGGCAGATAATCAACATGTCTGATCAATCAATCAATCAATCAATCACTGCGTGGGCAAAGCCTGGACCCCTCGGAGCAGAACATGATCTTTGAACATGTATCATGATGTTAAGTGGAATTTATTTCCAGGCACATTTATCTAGAATTAATACATTAGAATGGCAAAATATGTGAAGTTTAAGTATACACTTCTCTTTTTTAGTTATTACATCCACCATGAAGAACTTTAAGGCAGCCTGAAATAAATAATTCTCATCAGCAAAATGACCAGGACTCCCTGGAAATTTGGGGGAAGCATGTCTTATTTGTTCTCTCTTCTTTAAGAGCTCAGATAGCCGTGGGGTGTCTTGAAATATTTTGGTTCACTTCATCTCAATCTGTATAGCTGGGAAGATTCCCAGAACCATTATGAGGAATAAAAGAAATGTTTCATATTTTACTTCTATACCTGTCCTTAGGAAGCATGAAAGTCAACTTGTGCCTCTGCCTTTCAGAATCATTTTTCTTTTATGCTCCATTGTGCTCTGAATGAGTTTAGTTTATAACATGATACATTTACTCAGTCAAGGTGACACAGAATGGAAAACTTATTTAGTAAGAGATAAATCCTGTAATATTGTAATTTTTGTGTGTGTCTTCTACCTAGGGATTGAAACAAGTTTAATCACTAAGAGCTGTGCACAAAGGACCAAGGCTTGTAACTCACACCTTGTCAATTTATTTATTAAATGTATATACCGCCCTGCAGCTGAAGATCACACCTGCAACATAAGAAGGGTGGTTTGCAACATGCATGGGAACAGGAGAAGACACACAGCCATGCTGCTTCTGGGGGTTTTTGAGGAGGTGAGCAAACTGCTCTCGGTGGGCTCACCTCTTCCCCAATGTTGCTGCTGCCGCCCATTTGCATGCCTTTTCTTCTGGGCCCAACTACTAACCACTTACCAGAAAGAAGCCCCATTCACACATACATTTAAAGCACTACAATACCACTTTAAGCAGTCATGGATTCCCCCGAAGCTGTAATTTGAGAGCTATTTGGTGATGCCTATTCCCCTCACAGAGCTACAATTCCCAGAGTTCCCTGGAAAGAGGGACTGATTGTGCCACAGCGCCACCCTCCCAACACAGGCATCACTGTCAGTTAACAGGATGGGGCTGGAGCAGGGGAGGGTACCAGTGAAGTCAGGCCTTATATTGCCCCCAACAGAGCATCTTCACATAGTCCTGACCTCACTACTGCTCCGACCCAGCCCCAGCCAGGTAAGTTTCAGTGGTGTTGCAGGGTGGCAGTTGGTTCAATTATAGGTGTGTGCAGTGCCTTGTGTTTTTTTCCCAGGGGGTACTCAAGGGAACACAGTACTGGCACCTCTCTTTTGTTGTTGTTAAAAAGTGTGGCACTTACTGTAACCATGGTGAGTACCAGCACCAATTCTTCTAGAAAAAAGCATTGCGTTTGTGTGTGTAGTAGACATTATTTGTGGTCCACTGGAAGCATAAAGGTCAGGAGTAGGACAGAGTACTGCACTGTGGCTGCCATGTGTCATACTTTACTGTGGATGGTCCTCTGTTTGAAGGCATCCTCTGTTTGAGGGACTTCTGATCTAAGTCTGATTTAAAGATAGATGAGAAGGTCCTTGAAGTTGATCACTGGGACAGCAAACTCAACAGGCACACAGGTCATTTGGTCACAGTCTTCCTCACTATGGTGAGATGCATTGTGTTTTAAATTATTGCAATTATTTCTAAAGTTGTGTCTATACCTATACCTTAGCATGTGCCAGTTTTTGCAAAATCTGTGTCCTCCTTCGTCACTGCCGTGTAAATGGCCTTAACTAATCATGTTCGACATGTGAAGAAAGTCTATAAATGAATCTCTTTTGAGGGTTGTTCTGGCTTGCTGGAGAATAAATAACATGTCTTTAAATGAAAGTTGGCACCTTAAAACAAGAGGCAATTTAAAACCACACAGAGGTGTTTAAAGTTTTATTTGCCAGTTAGTAGTCTCAGGTTTAAAGAATGATTTTTAGAAGTTCTGAAATAAATTGGAACGCCCAATGTCGGAAGATTAATATTATGGAATAGAGGATGGACATCCTAGAATAGAGTCCAAAGGCACCTGGCAAATTTCACTGCCATCAGAAATCTAGACTCAGCTTCAGAGACAAAGCAGTAATATAAACCCAGTAGGGTCTAAAGTGTGCCTTGGGGGAAATTCCAAGCAACACTCAAAGGTCAAAGAGCAGATCTGCAGCAAAATGGGCAGTTGTTTAAAAGCCTCAATCAAATCTACCACCTGGGGCCCAGGATAGGATCAAAGGGTAGGTTTTACAAGAAAAGTGTCATGACAAAACAGTTTGTTATCCAGGCAGGCCAGTCTGTGGCAGTTTGATCAATAAAACAAAGTGTATCTGTATCTTTTACTGGAAACTGATTTACTGCCTTAGAAGATAGTTTGAAAACTGCAGCTGATGCAAAAGCTCATCTCCTGATAGGTGTAAGCAGAACCGAGTATTTTCAGCCACCAAGGACCAGCCAGTTTTACTGACTTCTAGTTTGCTTCTAGATCCAACTTGAGGTGCTGGTAATTATTAATATGGTCTTGTCCTAGGATGTCTGAGAGTGCCTTCCTTCTGCCTTATAAAGCTACCCATGCAGTATGAACAGTTGATGATGTTGTGTCCTGTATTTCTTTGGGTGTGTGGTTAACATCACAGCCCTAAACACAATGGTAGATTTGCATACAAGTGCAACGTAAGGTTATGAAGCCATGGGAAACAGATCCTTTTCTGTATTACTACTCTCCAACTTTGGGACCCTGAAAGGGAGTGCATCACTGAGTTTTTGACAAGATACATTTTTGATTTCTTCATCTGCCCCATTTGCAATGCAACATGTCTCTCCCATATTGGTCTCTATAGCCACTGCAAGCGGTGTAACTCTCCAATGCTTGGATTTTACCCAGAAGGCACACACTTCCATTGTCTCCCGAGGAAGACAGATGCCAACATTTTTTAGTTCTTCAGGTCTTTGGATAAGACACATGAATGGTTTTAATAAACTTTCTGATTTAATTGTGGATTTGTTATTTGAACCTTGGAATGTTTTCTATTAATGCAGGTTATTATGATTTGAAATACATTTTTATTGTTTGTTATAAGCTGCTTTGGACTTCCCCATTCAGGAAGGAAAGCCAGGAAAGTCTATTAGAAATGCATTTCTTAATCTTTGTAAGCCTTGTAACTTACACTGAAGCCAATTTGTTGAACATGTACAACTCTCTTTGCTTACAGGGTCACAGCCAACTTGTAGAACTAGTGACTGAACAGAAGGTCTTGCCAGGGCATACAGCCTTAAAGGACAAATCACAACCTAACCATACCTAATTAAATTTGAAATTGTCTGCTTTCCATGCTGCTAATTCATTGTTCTAGTATTAAACTGAAAGTGTGGAACACAAAGCTCAGAGAAGGCAGTACATGGTTTGAGATCCCTTGCTTGATTCACCTTGGTGAAGTTAAGCAGGTTGCCTTCTGGGCAGTGCCAAGATGGGAGACAACCTGGGAACCCCATGTAACTGGCCTTGAGTTCCATGAGGGAACAATGAAATAAATAAATAAAGGTGCCATGGAAGGACTTCTGAAAATTCTTCCATGGGAACCACCCCAAAAGGTAAAAATAAAGGACTCCTGGACAGTTAAGTCCAGTCAAAGGCAACTATGGGGTGTGGTGCTCATCTTGCTTCAGGCCAAGGGAGCCAGCGTTTGTCCACAAACATCTTTCTGGGTCATATGGCCCGCATGACTAAACCGCTTCTGGCACAATGGAACACCATGGCGGAAACCAGAGCGCACCGAAATGCCGTCTAACTTCCCGCCACAGCGGTACCTATTTATCTACTTGCACTGCTGTGCTTTTGAACTGCTAGGTTGGCAGGAGCTGGGACAGAGCAATGGGAACTCACCCTGACTGGTGATTGGAACTCACCCTGTGGTTTAGACCACAGCACCACTCGCGTCCCCATTCTTCCTTGGGAACTATAATACTACCCCTGTTGTCTAGTAGAGTATCAGCATGGGATAATATTACAAGAGAATTGTGTCATGCACTCATTTAGCACATCTGAATACAAGTGTCTCTACCATTAAGGACCCTACCCCAGGACCCCACCCCACCCCACGGAGACTCTTTTAATTCACTAGCAACTACCTCCCACTTAGCCCACCTTTTGCTTTTTCAAGGAGTCCAATGCATAGCTATCCTAACACTGTTTTTTCCCCTCTGCAGCTTACAGACACCAGGCCTACTAACATCAGTCTTCACGGCACACCTTTCAGCACCTGTTTAAAGCATTTTTTGTTCATGCAAGCCTATCTAGACACAGAGACGTTGATATGTTTAAAATTTTTTGCTGTTAATTTTAATTATCTATCTTTCATTGTTTTAGTGGTGATTTTAATATTTCTTTTAAACCACTTAGAGATTTTATTGCAAACAAGCAGCATACAAATTTCGTTAAACAAAATAAACAAAAGCTATCCCTTTCCTGGTTAAAAAAAAAGAGCCATATTTCATCTAAAGTTCCATTTTGTGTGTTGTTATTCTGCTTTTCATGAGGTTTTTCTTGGTAATGCTCCTTTAATAAGATTTGACAGATTTTGGAAACATTTCCCCCCCTTATTATTCTCTAACACTGTTAGATAGGATGATGATATAGGATCATCTGACAATTTATAAGAACACAGAACTAATTACCCATGGTTTCAACAGACACTTATCACTCACATTCATTGCAAATAATCTTTTAAAACCAACTTCCTTTCCACTAGAACACTCCATTCGCATAGCATAGATTATTTCGCATATTTAAATAACTGTAATTAAAATGCCAGAACCATATGGAACATACGGCTTGGCAGCTGCACTTAGGTGGCTGGTGCGAGGTGCAGTCATGTTTCTAATGCAGCAGCCTTATTATCTGAAATGCTCTGAGCCCGTATTAATGAAGCCAAACTTTCAACTCTTGGAATCGTGAGAGCTTTTATGAGAAACTTTATATTATCCTCTTTAAGGAAAAGAAGGGATGCTTCCTCTCTTCATATATAAGTGGGCTTCAAGTAAAAAAAGAATAACAGAAAAACTTTTATGCCAAATCCTAGAATGAAGACACAAGTGAATGCTTAGGGTCATATTTAATAAACTTCATTGAAAGATCTGCAGTGTTCATGGTCCATGCAGGAGGCTAACAAACCTTCCGACTGCCACTCTTTGGCATTCCTGGAAATGAAGAAGCCATCCCAGTTTCTGATTCGATTCAGAAATGTCCCAGAAATGAAGCAAGGCCCAGGCCACCAGGGTTGCGGGGACGATCCTTGAGTCCTCTTGCCTCCTTCCCAAAGCTAGCAAGCTTTTCCAGGACTTTGGGAAGGAGGCAAGAGGCTTCTCAGACCCTGTCATAGCATTGTGCATCCTTCCCAAAGCCAGGCACGGGCTTACAGGGCTTTGGGAAGGAGATGAGAGGCTTCTGGTGGGATCTTGGAGTCCTCCTGTCTCCTTCCCAATGCTGAGCAAAGGCTGAGCAGCCTCTGGGAAGGAGGCAGGAGAGTCTGCATTTCCCTATTTTCATCTGTCAAATGTTGGTAGGGGGTTATGTGCTAACTATTGTTGGAGTCACAGGCAACTTTATCTGCTTGTTATAAATTAAACGACTTGGATGCTGAGGAAACCTTTCTGGAGTCATGCACATTCACAGGCCCCACAGCTTCTGATGGCTGCCCCCAACGATTCTCTATCCCCTACCCATAGGTCCCACAGCCCTGATGGGCAAGCCTTGGAAACCAGCTTTCTTCATTAAAAGTGCCTCACAGTGCTCACCTAAGATCTTCCTAGTTGTAGCTTCCAGCACATCCCTGCCAGTGTGACCAGTCAAGCTGTTGCCTGTCCTCCAGCAGCAGGTCCCAGTTAATTCAGAATTAAAAACATTTAAAATGGAGTATGGTCTCGGGGATGGTGTGGGCCCTGAAAACACACATCTCAGGCATCAAGGGCCAGAGAAATGAGGCTGCAACTTCAGTATTCACCAAAGGCTGCCTAGTGAAGGAGCCAGAAACAGTTCTGAGTGGAGGGAATCCCACAACTTAGGGGCTGCCATAGAGGTTATCCTCTTCTGGGCCACCCCAGCCCTGAAGTTCTGAAGGAGGTAAAACTACCAAGAGGGCCCCCTCCGCTGATCTTAACACATGGGAGGGTACTATTCATTTGCTATATCTTACCTTTGGCTGCTCATACCTTAGTTATATAGTATATGCCGGAAAAGGTGTTATTTGTCTGCCTGTGAATCATTAATTTTAAAATGTTAATTGGAGATGAGTAGCCTTGAGTGGCCAGATACTTCACAAAAGAGAGTTCTCAGCTATCACTTTACTAGGAGGAAAATGCAAATACTTATCTTGTGAGCGATCAAGGTATAGAATGCTCCCAGTGCTGACAATTCTATCCCATTAACAGCCCCAGCGTTGTCTAACCTGGCAAGTCCAGAAATGTTCCACTTCTGTTCTTTGTCCTGCCTTGTTATGTGACAACCCACATTTTCACCTCTTCCCTTTGTTTCATTCTGTTCCCCATATTCTCCATTTCCACTGTACAGAGCAGGGGATTTCTTAAATCACAGACTTCTAGGCATACAAGTCTGAAACATAGACTGAGATGGCTCAGTCAGTAGAGCATGAGAGTCTCATGGTCATGGGTTCAAGTCACATGTTGACCAAAAGATTCCTGCATTGCAGGAGGATGGACTAGATGGCCCTCGTGGTCCCTTCAAACTCTACAATTCTATGAGGCATTCCTAAGCACCAAATGATACCTGACATTAAATGCATCTTTGCCTTAGCTGGTAAGAATCCGACTTAGTGAGGGGTTTAACTTTTCCTCCGCTGCTGAGGAAAATCCATTCTGATGTTGGTACTTATTGGTCAGGGAGGGGAATCCCTCATTGTTGCCAATGCAAATAGAAACTTCAGAGGCGAGATGTCCTTTGGGACTGCCGTATGAAAGAAAGGGTTAAGTTACCCCTCCACCCCTCCTGCGATCCTGATCATTTTCAGCCCACCAGAAAGGCACATTTAACATCACTTTTACCTTTGCCCTTCACCCTTTTGAAATCAGTGATACTTCAATGCACAGTGAAACCTAACCCCCAATTCTAAAATGTGAACATCGGTCCCATTTAAATCAGTTCCAAGTGTCGTACAACCCAAGAGAACCAGTGTTATTTCTATGCCGCTATTAAAAGCACTGGAGTCCCGTTCTTATCCGAATCTGACAAAACTATCCACAGAGAAGCTTCTGTGGCCTGATAAGTAGCTAACATGCAGCCCTAATTGAATTTGACTCCTTCCTAGCCCCAAATAAAATAACAAATATTATTAGGCTTCCATTGCATATATTTAGAAGTAAGTTAATACAACAGGCCTAAATCTGTGCCCATATTTGCAAAGTCAGAAATCCAGCTCACAGAGCTTTCGGTTAAGTAAATCAAAACTCTGCATGAAAGAGCATTATGATGTATTATACAATGCTAAGCCCAGGATTTCAGCATATCACTTTCAAAGTCTTGATGGAATCTTAAGCCCTTCATGAAGTAAACTTTTGTTGTTTGGGCAACACTTATGAGTTGCCTTTACCTGCTATTATAAGTTCAAGCTTTGGGGTGCAATCTTCTACTGAAGATCGGTTGGCTGAGGGGCTGTGGGATCTGGCAGAAGCCCTGCTATGGATATTTTGGAGGAACTCCCAGGCTATGCTGGTGGAACCCTCCAGCGCTCGAGCCAATCTGCTGGTCAAAGATACCCAAGATATAAAGAGCTGAAACAGGACAGCTAAGGAGGAATCGCACCCCTCTTCCCAGAGCTAGCAAGTCCCATCTGGTCAGCTAGTGAGCTGGACTATGGGCCCTTGCTTGCTTCTGCCTCCTGGATACCCCACCCGCTGCTCCCTATGCCTCAGAGCCCACTATGTTCATGGAGACAGGGGCCCCTCTGGTGATGGTCCTGCCACTCTGATTCACGTGCACTGACCCCCATCTCCTCATCATCCTCCATCACCCGATGAGTACTTCCTACACCAACCTCTCCTTCCCCTCCCCAGCTTGTCCCGATGTGTCCCACATCTCGCCAGGATCCTCTTCCTCCTCCCCATTGTTCTGCCAGCTCGTGACAGTTACTTGGCTGAAGAACTTCATGGCAAAATTCAGAAGAGTGCATATTTTGAAGGGTTATTGTATTTTGGGTTTCCTGTTGTTCCAGGAAGTTTGGATTTGGTAGGTCTGCCATGAAATGCAAACTGAATCAAATGTCTCCCCACATCCCTACATGTGAGTTTAAGAAAGGTCTGTCAAAACCTTCTGTTCCTAAGGGGGAAAGAAGGGTGCATTTTCCTGTAAATAATGAGTAATTTCTCATAGTATTTGCATTTCATAGACATTTTACAAACTGTGCATATGATAAGTGCTCTTCCTAGCCTTTGGTATGACAACTGTTTGCTACATGTTGATTGCATTCATAAAATGAGAGATTTTGGGGGGGGCTGAATCCCAGAGAAAGATGTAGCAAATCTCAACCGGACTTATTTTAGGCAATTTCAGACCTTCTACAGAGGCAGGATTATTTCTAAACCGATTCCCCCCCCCCTCCATTTTTCTGGGCTGTCTAACTTTTCTAAAACGTGGATCTGACACCAGAGAACTATTCATTGTGTTTTTTGCTCTTGTGGTCTTGGTAGTAAAGCAAACACCATAATTGTTTTGTAAGGAGAATTGGTATGGACTGTTCATTTTCAGAGGGTCAAGATTAATGGTTATGTTGAAGGGGGAAAGGATCGATACAATTTGTCAATGAAAACTCCAGAAGGATGTGCCTCAAGTAAGGACTGTGGTTTATGACAAAGACATGAGCTGCCGAGTCTAAGGCTGCACAGCTAAGCAGACATATCTGGAAGCAAGCCCAGTTAAACAAAGTAGAACGTCTTTCTAAGCAAACATGCATTAAATCACGGTGCATTTTTTTTCTTTATATTTATTTTCTGCATGATACGTGACTGGATGGTTAATCTAATAATCTTTAGCCGCAAAACAATGTTGGCAGCTGGGCGCTCAAATGAGATAAATCATCAGAACTGATAGGTATGCAACAAATGGAAAACAATGGATTGTCTGCTGTCAAACTGTTAAAAGAACAGTGATTCTAAGTTCAAGGGTTGGGTTTGTTTGCTGTTGAGCAATGCCTGGAATTTTCTATTGTAAACTGACACTGGGGATAACCCAGAGGTATTTGCTGATAAAAGAATAGAAGCTTCTGTATATCTGGCAACTCTTCATTTGCTAAAGACTTACGGTTTGGCGTACCAAGCTACTGCTGAATTGTTCCAGAAAGAAACGTGAAAAAGTCTGTTGCATGTTGCTGTTTAATATTTTCTGGTTTGCGTAAAAAACAAACAAAAAAACTTTTATTGGAAACAAATGTAATTATATGAAATAGTAATGAAATGCATATACAATATTTATAAAATAAGGAAGTGTTTAGTTAATTTCAAATCGAACCATTGGGGGATGCAGTAGGCCAATGGAAACCAATACAAACACCCTATTGCTCCTAGCTGTATTTATGCTAAAGGCACAAGAGGTTTTTTTCCTCACAATGGACGCAATCTACTTATAAGTTCTCTTGCACAGGCCCCATTTCACAGCAATTAGTACTTCTTGCTGGTCCAGCTCCTAAACATATTGACTTGGCAGTACTCCATAGAGCTAAATCTCCAAATAAGTACTCTTAAGATCGAAGTCTTAGACACAGCTATGCTGTCTCCTAAAAGTTGACATATTGGTAATAAAAACATAAAAGACAAATGTTGTTAATCCATATGGGAGTCACACAAATTAGAATTAGTGGCAGATGTCAATGTCACATTGACACACTGAAGGAGACTGCAGTGGATATTTTGTTTGTTTTCTTGAGCTACTGAACAAGATGAGAACCTCCCTAGACAAATAGGCCATTCAGTGGTAACTCCACATCCAGGGCACTCCCACTGCAAACTTTTAAAGCCTCACTCATATTTCCATTAGCCACAATCCATATTGATCCTTTATAATTTGGGGGGGGAGGGACTGATGTGTATTTCTCTTCGCTGGATGTAGAATCAGTGGTAATGTGAACATTTGAGACAGCCATCACATATGTGCAGATGATAGCTTTATGAATAGGAGTTCTGGAGGTGGGTGTTGCAGGGGTGAGGAAAACAAAAAGATCTTGAGCATCAGATGAAGACATCTTGCCCATTAGGGCAAGCTAATCATTTTTAATGGCATGAGTAAATCACTGCATGACCACAGGAGCTTCTGCATTACCCAGAATTATTTGATGTGAACAACACCATGCAAATGTGACTTTATATGCAGCAGGGGAAGGTGATCTTGCTGTGACCTTCCTAATGTGAACATACGCTTGGCTGCAGGTGTGGGTTGCAGGAATGAATGCTCCATAGAAACAGCCACCACACTCCCATAGGAAATGGATCTCAAAAGGGTGGATTGGCCCTCCTATCACAATTAATGTAAGAAGCATGGCTATGCACCACGTCCCTATCGTTTGCAAAAATTCAGGCAGTAGACAATGCTGCCAGAACTTAGGCCACATGCACAGAAAACCTTCTCTGTATGCATGTCCCTACACCAAGGGTGAGGAACCTGCAGTCCTCAGGTTGCGGCTGCGCTGCAACTTCCATCACCCCTGATCATTGCCACGCTGGCTGGGGCTGCCAGCAGTTGCAAACTAACAGCATCTGGAGAGCCATGGGTTGCTGACTCCTGCCCTATACAGTCAGTCAAAAAGAGGGGAAGCATGGGGTGAGGTGTGCAGGAAAAAGGGAAGGGCGGACTTCTGTGCTTCTCCCCCTTCCCATCTGATACAACTAGAGAAAGGGATGCGTGCGGACTGTGCAAAGGGCTTCCTTTCCCCCATCATAGATGGGGAAGCCTTTCTCCCAATCCATCTTGGATCTTTCCTGGAGCTCCTGCTGTGTACTGTGAGATTCCTGTGCCCATTCATCAAAAGGGGTGGTGGTGGTGGTGGTGGTGTAATATTTGCTGTTGCAAAGACTAAAGTGTGGAATAAGCTTAACGCTGTTCAACTCTTAATGTAAAGGATCTCACAACAGCTGCCTTCCCAGGTTGAAATTCTTAGGTAGAACGGCTCCCCTCCCTGCACCCACTTAATGGAACACATTGGTTTCCACCTACATTACATCCCACTCCCCCCCTTTTAAGAAGAACATTGCAGCACTTATTTTCTTATTTCTGTTTCATGACGCAATCACAGTCATCTCAGTGTCCAAAATCGTTTTTGAAATCTCAGACTTACTTTATGCTCAACAGTTTTATTTGTTCCATCCTGAGACTCTAGATCAGTGAAGTCCAACGTGTGGCCTGAGGGCTGCGTGTGGCCCTCAATGCCTTTTTCTGTGGCCCTTGGCAACCTCTGACACCCCCAAGCCCTCGCACTGGCTTTCCAAAGCTAGGTAAGCGAGGCACTGAACTTTGGGAAGGCAGCATGAAGACTCTGGCAGGGTTCTAGAGTCCTCCCACCTCCTTCCCAAAGTCTAGTTAGCACTTTCCCCACTTTGGAAAGGAGGTGGGAGGGCTCTAGAACCCTGCCAAAGCCTCACACCTCCTTCCCAAAGCCCAGCACCTCGCTTAACCAGATTTGGGAAGACAAAATGAGGGCGGGGGGGGTCACATTTTGGCCTCGCTCCTTCACCACCGCCACCCACACAACAAGGCAGTGTGAAGCCCACAGGTTCCATGTGAAAGTACTCTTGTGGCCTACCTAGTATGAACAGTTTGGCTGTCTTGTCCTAGATTTTCTATATCTGGAGCAGACCCATCAGCATTTTCAATTGTTTTGTCTATCATTGGCTCAAGACTTTCAGTGCTCTGCAGATCGCTGCTGCAAATATCATCAGTCTCAACTAAATATGCTCTTCGGGTCATATACTGATCGGTCACTTTTGAGGACAGACCGAGGAACCTAACCATAGAGCATATAAAACCATCTACTACATAACTATGTAGTATTTGGTACTATCAAAGTTTTATATGTAATATGTGATACTATCAGAGCTTTCTCTTAGATCACCTGTTGATACACTTTGGAGCCGCAGATAGTGATCCTGAACACCTTCACCTAAATGTGTACTGAATCTATAGAGACGTTTGTCATCACCTTCAGTTTTCTAATACATTTCAGTTCCTTTTGAGTGTTATCCCTTAAGAATGTGGTACCTGTAGATTTATTCTTATGGAGTATTGCTCTGGTGAGCAACCTAAGCCATGTAGCTAGAACAGTAGGGTGGGATGTAAATCTGCTCAAATAAGCTTAAAATACGCATCTGTAATCTTTATCAACATTCCACTGAACTACTGGGTGTGTTGCTCTCAGGGCATCTCTTTTAATTAAATTTAAATTAGTTGTGACCTTTACAGCCAGTCAGTCTTGTGCATCACAACATGCTACCTTATCTTTTTAACTGCAATTCAGATGACGTTTACCAAAGATTTGCAATCTTTGCTCACTGTATGTTAATCTGGTGTTCCACCGTTGAAATGGCTCACCCTAAAATGCTTTGCAACTGGTGTGGGTTTTTTTTATGACATTGCATTAACATGTGCTTCTGTGTCAAATTTCACTCATATCAGGGATATTCACTAATATCTTACCCTTCAGTTTAAAATAAAACTTACAGGGTGACTGTACTCTCCCCATACAGTAGCCCCTAAAAGCGTTCCAAATAGAGTAGTGGTCTTACAGTTGTTTTCTAGAACAGGGGTTAGTTAGATGTAAGATTGAAATCAGAGCCTTGGGCAATAAACCAGCAAGGATTTGTGATTTGACAATAAAATGACTTCTTCTTTGGAAACTGGGCTACTGAAACGTAGAGAAGAAGAGTTTTTGGATTTGATATCCCGCTTTATCAGTACCCGAAGGAGTCTCAAAGCAGCTAACATTCTCCTTTCCCTTCCTCCCCCACAACAAACACTCTGTGAGGTGAGTGAGGCTGAGGGACTTCAAAGAAGTGTGACTAGCCCAAGGTCACCCAGAAGCTGCATGTGGAGGAGCGGAGATGCGAACCCGGTTCCCCAGATTACGAATCTACTGCTCTTAACCACTACACCACACTGGCTCTAACGTAGAAAGCTAACCAGGATTGGATTTCCGAGAGCTCAACTTAGTTCAGTTCTGGTACTGAAAACAATTCCCTAGGCTCAAAACATGTTCCGAGGCAGACTGTTCTTTAATCCAAAATGTGTGGCTTTTGCACTTGGCTCTAGTTGGTAGATTTTGGGGTTCTAGTAAAAAAAAAAAAAATCAAACGAACAAATAGTTCTGACAACCCTGAAGTCTGCCCGTCCCTGTCCTAAAAAATGTTCCATCAAGTCACATTGAATATGTACTCATCTAATTGTCCAGCTGCATTCCTTGGAAGTTTAGAAAGAACTTCCGTTTGTAACATTGTCTCCCAGCTCCTTCTGAGCGTTGGCCAAAATGTGTTCTGAAAGGGAAAGCTGTTTGCGCCCAATATTACATTGCCCCTCCTTGTAGAAGAAAAGCCCCTGGTTCCACACACTGTGCTGCTTGCAGTGGAAA
Organism: Podarcis tiliguerta; assembly: GCF_965153285.1. Taxonomy (NCBI): domain Eukaryota; kingdom Metazoa; phylum Chordata; class Lepidosauria; order Squamata; family Lacertidae; genus Podarcis; species Podarcis tiliguerta. Next base: position 37,942,091 of record NC_139543.1, on the reverse strand, counting down.
AGGTAATAATAAGTCTGAGTCATCTGTTACTAGCAACAGACTGTATGAGAGAGCAGTAGGCTCTGGTTACTGAGGCATCTTTAGCTGTACAGTCTGTGCAGGAAAGGATGTGGGGTGTTGGAGTCTCTAAGAAACCAAGATGTCTCATTCTGACTCCATTCTTTCCCACACAGTCTTCTACATTCTCCTTCTGCCATGGAGTCAGCTGGCTAACCTTTAAAATATAGTCAAGAGAAAGGATTTATGTTTGTGAAGATATCTCACCGTCCTAGTACATAAAAAGATCAATTCGGCTTATCGAGAGGTTTATAACATTATCCACGATTTGGAGGAAGTGGATAGAATGCTGCTGTTTTCCTTCTCACACATTATAATCCAGAGGCAGCTAAATGATATTGATTGGCTGTAAATTCAGAAAAGACAGGTTGTATTTCTTCCCATGGTACTTAATGGAATTTGCTGCCAAGGTGTGGTGACAGCCACCAGCATAGATAACTTTGAAAGGGGATTGCACAAATTCAGGGAGTCTGTCGATGGGGGTGATAGGGACCTCTATATACAGGCCTTTCCCAGGAAGCAACAGCAGGAATGGGCTATGGTCTACAAACTCTGCCTGGATGGCCACCTTGGGATAACAGGATGCTCAGGCCGATTGAGTCTTAGACTGATCTAGCAGGACTTTTCTTATTCTAACCTTCTCAATCAATGAGGATAGAATTTTCCATCCTACATTTATACTGCACCCCAGATGGATTAAAGAAGAAGACAGTGGTTTGCAGGAATTTTGGTTTGAAATGTATCATCTATGCACAAACCTGCAGTTTGCTCAGATTACAACACAAACCTGCAGTTTGCTCAGCAACTGCAACATTATCTCTCTGGTTTGGTGCAGAGCTTAATTTTAAGAATATGGATGCCACGCAGGGCTTGAGAAGTTCATATTAAAAAGGAATTAGTTATAGTTCATCCTGCCAAAATAGGAGCTAGTTCAGGCATGTTCTTTTTACCAAATGAACTAGTTCAACTCAAGTTCATGCAAGTTCATAAAAGGTTAATGCTCAGCAATATTTTTCAGCACTTGGAATGCCCTTCAACACCTTCTCCAGATGCTGCTTTGTAAGTTCTCTCATAGAATTCCTCATTGGACAGCTTGGATTCTGATTCTGAGATTTTCTGTATCCCTTCGCGTGCATGCCTTTGGGACCCTGATCTTAAAGAGGGAGGCGGATCAAAGGACTTAGGATTCTCTGGGTCTGATCCTGGTTATGGCAGATAACCCTTCTGGACTCACCTGCGCAGAAAGGGTGGTTTTTCTGCACCATTCAAGGCTCAGGACTTGGGTGAGGAAAACAATTCATTGAAATTGCTCTCCTATCAGCCATTTGCTGAGCTGCAATGATGTCACAGAAGCTATGAGACTCAAGGCTTCAACATTACATTTAAATTATGATTTTAAAAGATATCAATAAATAGCAATATTTATAGGAGAGAAATGACAAGAAATAGTATAGTAAATAGTATTAAAAACAATATGCAGAACCATAAAAAAATGAATTGCTCATTAGGAGCCTACCATTGCCTACTCAGTAAAGTCAACTGTGAAGCATTTGCTTTAGATGATGTTGTTCTAGTCTTGCCATTAACGACTCTTCATAATTAATTATTTAAGTATGTGTAAATGGAAGCCTATTATGCAGCTGTATGCCAGACACATTAAAACCTACTCCTTCCATTAGGCCTGCAAGGAATGAGTTTCTAATTAAAAGGGGTGATGTTAAAAAGTATCTGTAGATTTCCCACCAGGCTTGCTCATCTGTCGTATTATTCAATCCCTTTATGAAGTCTTTGAGGGAGTCAGTTTGACAACACTGGTTCAAGTGCAAGTGGAGTGAAAATAATACCCAGCTTCATATTAAATATATCGTACCTGCCTTTCAGTTTTGTTAAAGTCAAATAGGATAATGTCTAAAATAGGATCCACGGGAAACAAAGGTGATGCTAATTTAAAGAGGGGTTGTAACTACCTCTGTTATAGCTTGAAGTGTAAAAGTGATACCCAGATCACTTACATTGGCTGCTTTTTTGTTGGTTTGGTTTGGTTTGGTTTTGAAAAGCAGCAGATGCCACTTCAGAGAAATGGCAGAAGGGAGACCATTCCCACATTCAGTACAATGTATGAAATATCCTCTGTGCATAGATACTACATGTGTAGGCTCCCTGTGTATAAGCAGGGACCCTTAAATAAGCAGGGCCCCTGACTGCATGTACAATCATTGTGGTCAGCATGCACAGAGGTGGAGCCAACAGGAATTACCCCACTCTCCCTTCTGTGAGTGTTCAGAGTAACATCTGGAAATGGTTGGAATAAGGCAGGGGTAGGTAACTTAAGGCCCATGGGTCACAAGCGGCCCAAGGGGTCGTTTAACCAGCCCACAAGCCACCCCCGAACCAAGCCGCCTGCTCGGTGAGTCCCCGTGCACTGCGCTAAACCGGCGCAGTGCGGCGCAAGGACTCATTTCTGCAGAGCCGAAAATCACATCTGCGCATGCGCAGACACCGGAAATCGTGTCTGCACAGAGGCAGATGCCAGAAATCGCAGGCGACTGCACTCACATACACGCACACCCAATCTGGCCCACAGAGGGATCTCCGCTGGAGTGAACCGGCCCAGGCGAGGTAAACCTTGGCGACCCCGGAATAAGGCAATTTCATAGGCAGTCTTGTAATGGTGCTTTATGCTTTGTGATTTGAGGGAATGATCTCTATTTCAGAATCTGTTAAGTGTTCATAAAAAGAAACATTTGACAAATCCCAATAGGTTCCAACAATACATTTGTATTGCAATGCAGAAACCATTGGGTTGGAAGAGGACATGCTAATGGCACTCTCTCTGTAGAAATTCTGGTTGGGCCATCAGCATTTAAAACTGAAGCTCTATGATGTGGATTTGAAATGTAATCCATGGTCATGATCCTGCCCAGTGACCTTGGGACTGTGTTGTCATAGTGGATCCTGATGGAAAATTCCCAGTCATATCCTCAAGTCTGAAAATGTTTCCTTTCATTTTCAATGAAGCAAAGCATAAAAATAAGTTGGCAGTATGTTAACCGCTCAGAAATCAGAAGGGTCCCAATAGTCAGAAATCTGGATACTTGCACTTTTTATCCCTGATCCTCTTTCATCCATCCCTGAAATTGCAGAATTCTTCCATAGTCACCACCTATTCCCTGTCTAAATATGAATTCTAAATTGTTCTATCAAGTTCTATCATTTCACCTATTAGGAATATATACTAACAAATGACACTTCCAAATCACCTGTTTATTGAGCATTTATCCTGATTCATTTGTAGGGAGATTTGTTGATGTCCACTATTTACTGAGTAGTTGTTCATGTTTGCAAGAAAGTTAGGCTATGAGACATCAAACAAACACACTTTTTGGTACCTTTTCCCATCACTTGTCACCAACAGTCTATTTGGGGGGGGAATGTAGGCAGCAGTTTTGTTATGCAAGAGCTGCATATCAACTTTTACTTGCACGGCCTGAATTTGCTGGTATGTGATTGAAGCCCACCTGAAAACCACAACAGTGTGGAAACACCATACTTCATATTTTGAGCTCTACAAACAATAGATGGGCTGCAAACTATGAAAGACCACCCTGTTCTGTCCAGGGCATGATAAACTTACATATTTCACCTCAGAATCACACAGCTAAAAGCATTGACTTGTTGTCATACCCACAGTGGTAGGTCCTCTTGTTCTTTTCAAGAGTATTAATCAGCCTGCTGCTACACAGTCATGTCCTTGTGCCCCCCCCCCCTTCTCAGTGGGCCAAAGAACAGCCACAACCAGGACTATCAACTTTGAAATTTGACCAAAGCAAACTGCTTTGAAGAACAATCCTAGATCTCTGTAATCAAACTCTCAAGAATATGGAGGGCTTTATGGCAGAACATGTCCATGGTGTGCGAAAGAACAATAATCTCAGTCAGCATAGCAACACCTCATTTCATCAAGGAGCTCAAGCCAACATCAACCATGATTCTGCATCTGTGTTTTGATTTACATCAGACTACCAATATTCAGAATGTGGAGTCTATGATTTATTTATTTATTGGACGTTGTTGTTGTTGTCTTTATCACTCCTTGGACTGCTCAAGCTTCCATTTTAAATGGCTCCTGAGCATTTGAACAAACACAGTCACATACATTGATAGACGAGCTGAAGTATCATTCATAGCCTTGGTTTTGGCTGACTCATGAAAGGAAGTTGCTCTCCAAAATGCCAAGTTGCCTCCTTTCTCTCTCTCACTCTTTGAGACCAAGACAGCAAGCTGCAAGAACCAGCCAAACAACTTCCCTAAGCCACATACTGTGAAATTTTGCCATTTCTCCTTCCCCCACTCATTTTGCATGAGCAATTTCCATTCTGTTGTGTTCTCTCACAGATGGTGTTCTGGAGATACGAAAGAAAACGAAGACTATTTTTCAATCTGTCGCAGAGCGATCTGTAGGGATGAGTGTAGTCTATTTGCTGGCTTATAGACACCTTTTATCCTTGGAGCTCTGAATTAGTTAAAACATAGGCTATGTGAACATGGAGCCAACGTGTGAAAGGGGAGGAAAAAAACTAGCCCTCCACAGCAAAGCAGCTTCCCTCCTTTTATAGATATCATACATGCAGCATGAGGGTTTCGAGCATATTGTTTAAAGGTTGGCCATTTCTTGCTTACTGTCTTTTGCCTTGAGCCTAATTTTCCCTCAGTTCACTGTTCCATTGCCTTTTCCCCCTTGCAGGACCATTAGCAGCAAATCAAAATGACATGGCCATTCTTTCTTTGCTTCCAGCTAACAGAAACCAAAATATGACCTCTGCCTCCTGGCCTCCCCTCAAACCTTCTCAGAGCTTTATCCCAATGACCTGCCCACATACTAGCATTCATTCATTCATTCATTCATTCATTTAAAGAGATGCCCCATGCAAGCATTTGGATATGCAGGCTGAAAAGTGTGGTTGTTGTTTAGTTGTTTAGTTGTGTATGACTCTTTGTGACCCCATGGACCAGAGCACGCCAGGCACTCCAGTCTTTCACTGCCTCCTGCAGTTTGGTCAAACTCATGCTGGTAGCTTGTGATAATTCTGAATATTCATTTTGGGGTTTGTTTTTAACCTTTGGGGAAGGAGTATGCATGTTTTGTGTAGCACGTAATGCCTTGTGTGCAAATGTTGAATAGCCAGGGAATCGCTGACTGATCCTGTCCAACAGAGAGATCTTTTTTAAAAATAAAATAAAGTATAAAAGAAATATGCCCTCACACCAGAAGTAGTACTAACCGAAAGGCTGCAACTGAGTGGTAGGGCACATGCTTTCTAGGCAAAACGTCCTTGCTTCAATTTCCATTCCCATTCCCATTCACTAGGCTCTCAGGAAGTAGGGCTGGAAACATCTTTCTCTGAATCTGTGGGTTGCTGCTGCTGCCAGCCAGAGAAAGCAGCATTCGCCTAGATCAGCCTTTCTCAACCTGTGGGTCCCCAGATGTTGTTGGACTACAACTCCCATCACCCCTAGCTAGTAAGGCCAGAGCTCAGGGATGATGGGAGTTGTAGTCCAACAACATCTGGGGACCCACAGGTTGAAAACCGCTGGCCTAGATGGACAAGCAGCCCTGCTCAGTATAAAGCATAAGAGAAGCAAGAAGCTGAATAGGCAGTTTTTTCAATAAAATTATGATAGCATTTGACATAAAAAGGCATCTGAGCAGGTAGGGGTTCATAAGAAACATTTCACGAACACATTTTTCATTTAGATTCTCTGCTACAGTATATGTCTTTAGAGAATAGAATGCAGGCCTTATTATGAAAATGTGATCAAGGCTTATCATGTGCCTAAGTCATTAGCATACTGTGGCATTGGGTTGAATTCGCAGTAGCATTTCTTTAATGGGTCTTCAGACATTCAAATGTAAAAGTCAGATAGCAGATTGGGGGGGGGGTCTTTTTTCTCCCTACCAGTGTAGCTAGAGAATAAAGGAGGTGTTGCAGCAGAGATACAATGTGCTTCCAGTGACTCACCCGTCCTTGATTTTGTATCAGCTAAAAGAATCACATGACACAGAGGCCTGGATTTTCCTTAATCAGGTTCTTAAGTGTGAAATACAATATTATCAAAGAACTTTGAAAGTCCTGGATGAATTTGTACCCACAAAATTGCTTTTGAATGCTCACATTCATGAAATGCTTAAAATTTATATACTTTCCTTACAAATCTCTGAATATAGATATGGAGGTTTGTTTGTTTGTTTGTGTTTTTTAAAACCCTAAGCTAAAAGTTTCCTCAGAGACCAAATCTGGCAAGCCTCTTTGTGACATCAGAGCAGTTCACCCAATGGTACGCAGAGGAGCTACCATAAAACTGTATAGCCAAGGCTACGGTGACATTGAAGAAAAGCCCTCAGAGTTGTGGCAGAGGGGAGAGAGGTCAAGGTTGCAAAGGAGATTCAGTTAAATATGATAATGAAGAAGAAACCAGGATTAACTAGAAACTAGCGAGCATAGCAATCAGTCATATACTTTCAGTGAAATCAATCCCATCTGGATGACAGCTTTAAAGTAGGAAACCTATGTGATTGACAGGGTCCTTGCAATTGTAGCATGCTACAACCTCTTGGAATTTATTGAGGAGATATGAACTGGAGGTACCTTAAATATTGTGGCGGCAGCAGCAGGTTGTACAGAACAACACCACTGGGACATTAATGCACACCTTGTGTTACTTGATCAGAAAATTCTAAGAGGATTTCCTTCCGTTCCATTTTAACTTTATCTTCTTCAGGCTTTTACCCTCTCTGTTTTTTTATTATGGAAGGAAGGAAGAATGGATGGATTGTGGCTAGGTTATAGAGTGATCACCTGGATATACACATATTACAGCTGTGTGCTGAGGGAACTGCAGCAGCTGCCAGTTAGCTCTTGGGCAATTTTCAGGATCTTGTTACTAACATTTAAAGACCTGAACAATATGGGACCAGGTTACTTAGAGGACCACCTGGCCATTTATAGACCTGTGGGATCACTTCGATCAGCTGGGAAAATTTTACTTGGAAAACTGCTTGCTACAGAATATCACAAGGCAGTGATCCCAAAACTTGCATTTTCCACCAGTGCTCCTGCACTCTAGAAAGCCTTTCTCTCTGCCATACACAAAGCATTATCCGTTAATTGCTTCACATGTCTTGTAAAGACAGACCTTTTCACCCAGTCTTACCCAGACCCATATGATTGGATCCTGTTATTACAGTGGTACCTCAATTTTCAATCTTCTCGGAAGTCGAACGTTTCGGCTTTCGAATGCCAAAAACCCGGAAGTCACTGCTTTGGTTTTTGAATGCTTTTTGGAAGCCAAACATGCCACACGGCTTCTGTATTGAGTTTTCCAGACATAAATGCTTCCGGAAATGCATGCTTCATTTTTGAACGTTTTGGAAGTCAAATGGTCTTCTGGAACAGATTACGTTTGAAAACCGAGTTAGCACTGTACTGGATTTCTTCTTTTATATCACTGTTTCACTGCTGATATCTCTTTTTATGATAATTGTAAAAAAAAAAAAATGTATTGTATTTTTGTATACTGCTTAAGAGATTTTAAAATAGTAAGTAGTTGAGCAGTGCTTTAAGTAAGTAAATAAATATAAACATCCAGCAGCCAAAATGTATCCATTCCCTTTTTTTCGTTGCTGAAGATTTGACCAGAATCAATCACCCAGAATCATGCCATGTTTTGTATGCTGCTTTGGGGCCTGCTTAATCCCCAGTGAAGTGTTACTGAAGACAGTCAGGAATCTGGCCTCGAAGATTTCCAGTCTCATGAACAGGGATTGCCAAAATTCCTGGGCATCTCTTCATTACTAGGGTGGTCGCCTAACACTGCTTAATTAATAAAAGGAATAAATAAAGTTCTGTAGTCCCTGGCCTGCTAAATTTAATTTAATAAGGGTTAGAATAGGATGAAAGGGGATGCAGGATGGAAAAATATAGGACACAGAGTTCTCAAGAACTGTTTATGAACTGCCCATATGGTGTGGACACAAACAGTGTGAGCTTTCTGTATGAGCATTGTGAGGTTTGAAACCTTCCTTCCAAGCTAATAGATGCCTGCTGCAAAATGTGTTTCTTGCTTTTAGCACTGCTGGCTGTATATTTACGTTTCCATATACCACCATGAGAAAAATCCAAAAGGATTTCAACTGTCTCTTATAACAAGAAGCACTAGCAAAAGGCCTTTTTATACCTGCATCTCCTAGGATCATGCCACTTCTGAGTATAATTACAGCTGACACATTAAGATTTTATTTTTTTTTATCCTAGCAAGGAACCAGAAGTAGGCTTTGAAGATCTACAGCCCAGCTATTTGGCAGCCTACTGCTGTTCTCTAGACTTTTGTTGGTAATTCCATTTAATGACTCCTGAAATCTACAGGGCTGCAGGAGAATACTTTCAAGAGCAAATTACATGCCATCTGAGTCACACTGATGACAAATGCCTATACCATGGTGAAATATCAAATGTTCTTAATGCAGCAGATGGCTTTTTAAAAATTCTGTCATACAAAATATCACTTTGCTTGCAGCCTATCCTTTAAAATGCATTTTAGCATCGTATGCATATTGATGGTTTTCTACAATGAATTTAATAGCTTTAAAATGTCAGTGAAGCTTTTCTTTTCCTAGCCTGACTTTCTAAACAAATATATTTCTTTGTAAAGTTACATGCCATTTTTTTTATTTAAAAAAAAATGTCCCAATGATACTTTAAACAGAAATTCTTTCTTTGTATCCACACAGATAATACTTATAGATCTGATTGATGGAACAGAATGTAACAGATATAAAGGACACTTTCTAAGGCTATATTCAACTCCAATGTAAGGTGAAAAACCCAGTACAAATCAATTGCATGGAAACAAATTTCATCACAATGAAGATGACATGCTGCAAGCAACACTAACATTGTAATGCAATTCATTCAGATCCTATGCTTTAACACTCCTTTTGACAACCATAATGTATGTAATTGTCTTTAAATGTGCCTGTGTGAAATGAGTCCCAAATCTGCACAATTAGAACGCAGCATTTGAAACCAGCTTTGAACTTGAATGTGCACTGGTATAAATAGGTGTGCAAGGACTTTAAATAATAAAGGTTAAGTCCAGTCGAATTCAACTTTGGGATGCAGTGCTCAGGGCTCGGGACCCCACTCTGCCTAAAATGGCAGCATGGGGCTTGCGTCCACCAGGCAGACTCCGTGAGCAGTTCGCCGCACCACCACCCCTCTGGGCGGATTGCTGCAGTGCCCCTGTGGGCAGCTTGCTAGGCCCCGCCGCTCTGGGTGCCGGGGCAGCTAGCTATGCCCCTGTTTGGCAGGAGCTGGGATGGAGCAAAGGGAGCTCACCCCACTATGTGGATTCAAACTGCCGACCTTTCAACTGACAAGCCCTAGAGGCTTGGTGGTTTAGCCCACAGCACCACCCGCGTCCCTGCTTTCAATAACAGGGTAGCAATGGGCCTGAACAAACAAATCTGGACCAGAAGGTGAGAGAAATCTATGTAAAGATGCCAGGTAACTGTCTAATGTTTTGATCAACATTGATTGATCTTCAGATTCTCCAGCACCTCTCTTGTAAACATAACTACAAAGATTAGAATTGTATTGTTGGCACGGCAACAACAAAATAAATCTCCCAGCAACAACGGTAATTGCTTATTTACAGTGTGTCTGTGTAACCACACAAGTGAAATATATGTTGGTTGGAACTGATGAGTCATCAGTTTCATATTTTTAGCATTGCAACAAAACAGGAAAGCCATGGCGAAAACTAGCTGGGTTGTGATAAAAAGGAGCGCATGACATCCTTTCACTGCACCTAGGAGATTAACATAACATCTAAAACCTGCAAACTGGGTCCTGATAGGACTATGGCTTTATCCCCACCCTCATCCCCCTTCATTTTGCTTTTATCCATTATAAATTTCACTGTGTCTGCACAAGATCACCATCATTTCCCCCTTACTTACTAGGACAAATTATGGTAATGCCAGTGAGCATTGCCCATAGGGAAATGCACTTACTTGCATATATTAATTTATTTCAACATACTGAAGCTGAAAATTGTCCATTGGCTAACCTTGAGATTGATTTGCTTTATCAGACCAGAACAAATTATCAAAGGTGGGTCTCTCTGCCCCTGCTTCCTTCTAACCAAGAATGGCATTTACACGCATGTTTGGTGTGTGGTGTGTGTTTTACTACATGCAGATTTGTTATGAGCTCATGCAGCCGGGACAGGAGTGCTTGGCGTCGGAAGAGTCGGACACAACTGAACGACTAAACAACATGCAGCCGGGTGAGTGGGCCCTCAACCAATTCCCCTAAATCAGCACTTCAGGGTAGCAAAGATGGCACATATAATAGTTTTGGACTCATATTTTGAGTGCTCCTGCACACACATTTCAAAACAAATACTGCTATCACTAAAACAAGAATACAGAGGTGGCGATGCTGGCAAGTGAAAACTTACCATCTACGATTAATTAATTTATGCCACCCATACTCTGACAATCAGATGTGACATATATGGGGTGCAGCAAAAGGATTATGGACCATATCATATAATTTACTTCCACTCAAAAGCAGCCCATTTTCTAAACTCTCTTATTTATGCCCTGCTCTTCACAGTGTGATATCTATTGTTTAGGCAGGCTTAAGGCTTGCAGGAAACAATGGCGTGACATTGGCTACTTCTGTCCTCAATCTTTATGACAACCAGTTATTTCTCACCCCTCCACCCACCGCCATAGTGGTGGCTGTCAGACGGGGCAAGTGGTCCGGGCAGCTGGGGTAGGGGTACATGCCAGGGGGGTGCGTGTGGAGTCCACATGTAGGGTGAACGGAGCCCATCTCCAGCAGGCTCCTCGCCTGCTGCCTCCATCCACCTGACCACTAGACCAACCCACCTGCTGCCATGCCTCAGCTGCCAGGGCTCTGTGCTTATTGTGGGGGCGCCTGATTGTGCCCCCTCAAAAATGTGCAGCCGGGGCCATGCCCCCCCTGGATCCTCTGGTGATTATTGTCCATTGAGCCTGGTAGGGCAGAAGCCAGAGAGCCCAAAGTAGGTGGAGCCAGAGCCAATGACAGGAAGACCCTCCCCCAATTGCTTGTAAGGAAGCAGGTAAGTAGGGGCTGCCCAGGTTAATGACAGGTTATTGGGGCAATGCCACATATACCCTAATGGACCAGTCTCCACAGCCCAGCCATCTCCTTTCTGGCCCTTCCCCTTTTGAGCTCTGGGTGCTCCCCATGTCAGTTTGGCTTTGTTTCTCAGAAAACCTTATGGGCAAACTGAGGCAACACTTCCTGTTTGTTGTGGACTCTGCTAATCCTCCTCAACACATCTTGCCCATGGTGTGATCCAGCTTGGTAGCATGAAAGATGATGTGGAACACCCTGATTTGTCTTGTTATTCGGGGTACACAGAGAGCTAATGCACACTCTTAGAAAACACATGAAAGAGAACGTATATTAGCATGACGGAAACCACTGCACATATAAGAAGTGGATGTGCTTTTAGGAATGATTTTGTTATGTTTTTCATCTTGTTTCCCAAAAATCCAAGTTTCGGGATGAACTCGGACTGGGTTCTAATAGCAGCTCAGACCTCAGGGAAATTGGGTAAATAGGCACTTTTTATTTTATGTCTGCAAAAGAATGTGCTAAATCTGTGTTAAAGATCAGGATAGATAAATTAGCATTAGGAGATTTGTTCTCATGCAGCTTCTCTATGTAAGTCATTTCCTGAAGGCACTCTGCTGTAGACTGCTCCAATGAAATAAGTAATTATAGTTTATGTGTTCCAAAAGAGAGAGAGAGAAAAGAATGTGGTTAACATGGGTTTATTATAGATTATTGTAGATGGGTCATAAAATTGATTGGGTTTTTTATTTCTAAGTTTATTGAGTTTTAAGAAGTCATGTGTGGATTTCAGTCCCCGTAATAATCACTACATCTTTGCACAACCTGTCATACATGCATCAGATAACTGACTCTGGTCTGCGCAGAACAGTATTTCTTTTGTAGATGCAAAGTCTCAGCTCTCTGCTACAGCCATACTACCATTGTTCATTTCCTATCAGATCCTATAAAGGAGTAAAAGGTTCTGGATTTTTGCTAAATACATTTATTTGATAACATTGTAGAGAAGTAGCTGAGCAACATAGGTAGAACGCATGACTCAATGATCCAGCACATGCTTTGAATTTATATGCTCTCGGGTTCAATTCAGAAGACAGGAGTGCCTGGTATGCTCTGGTCCATGGGGTCACAAAGAGTCGGACACAACTAAATGACTAAACAACAACAACAAAGGTTCAATTCATAAGATTGTAGTTAAGTAGTTGAAAACTACTTAAAATTTCTAATTAAAGTAACAATGAAGAATAATTGTGATACAGTGGTTAGAGTGCACTTGTGTGGTTAGAGTGGTTCGACTGGACTTGTGAGACCAGGGTTCAAATCTTCGCTCAGCCATGAAGCTTGCTGGGTGATCTTGTCCCAGTCATCGCTTCTCAGCCTAACCTATCTCGCAAAGTTGTTGCAAGGATGAAATAAGAAGAGGAGAACTCCATAAGCCACATTGAACTTTTTAGATAAAAGGTGGGGTATATAATAAACAAGCAAGCAAACATATTTGCCTGAAATCTTGAAGAACTGCCACATACAACAGCTCCTTATAAACTCCCTGGCTCCTTAATCTAGCCCTTTCTACTTTACAGGATGGGATTCTGTTTTAATCTGTGTCTCTTTGGGCAGTTCTCACACTCCAAGCACATAGAGTAAGCCTTGGGCTGGTGCATGCTCTGTCAACTCACATATAATTGATAACGACAACCAGGGCCTACACCCATCAGTACCTAGGTGCTCTTTACGCTGATTATATACATTGTTTGGGAGTGCGCCAAGCAGGGTACACGGGTTAGGGGGCGCAATACTTGCTTTGCTCCGGGTGCTGGTAACCCACACTACACCACTGCATGATACTCTGAGCCCAAACCTTAGCTTAGCACAGTGCAGGAGCAAAAAGGACAGCGAAGGAGCAAAGCAGCTAGGAGGTGCTCAGAGAGATTACACATGTTTGGCTTACCGAGTTGTGAGAACTAAGCCGATGACACAAATAAGTGGTGAGGCATCTTCCTATCACAATCTCTACTTGCTTGGGGAGGGGGGTGAGTAAAGACAGCAAGTGGCAGGAAGTCAAGAGAAAACACTGACCTGGCTAGAGGCCTAAGGGAGCATCAGTCAAGGAAATGATGTTACTCATAAGAAAGAGGATTAATGTTAATGATTACACTTTATTTATCAGAAAAAGAGCATAAAGGGTTATGCACGAGTGGTGCGTGTTAAGAGAATGTACTTTAGAGGCTGAGGCAGCAGGCTTATTTGTAGTGGTTCAGCTGAGTTTTCACATATTAGCACATGCTAACATATGAAAGGACCCTTGTCTGTGGCCAGAGTCCCTAATACGTTGGGATCATATGCAGGAAAGATTTGCCAAATATATGGATAATTGTATAAGGATGGAGGTTTGTGTCAGGCCATTTGCAAAGATTCTTGAAGGTATGAGGCATCCTCCTTGTTTTAAATTCAATGTGTAGGATGATTGAGTCATTAGAACAATTTTTTTAGCGTGCATTGTCACCAGAAAATGGAGCCTTCAAAAATCAAATGCAATCTACATCACTGAGGGAAAGTGGAGGAAGGGGGAATATATTATGTTTGACTCACTTCAAACATAAAATTAATTCTATGCTACACAAGCATTTCATTAATTATTTTTATAGAATCAGCACAGTAGTACCTCAGGTTACAGACGCTTCAGGGTACAGATGCTTCAGGTTACAGACTCCACTAACCCAGAAATAGTACCTTGGGTTAAGAACTTTGCTTCAGGATGAGAACAGAAATTGGGCGGCAGCAGCACAGCAGCAGTGGGAGGCCCCATTAGCTAAAGTGGTACCTCAGGTTAAGAACAGTTTCAGGTTAAGAACGGACCTCCAGAACGAATTAAATTTTTAACCAGAGGTACCACTGTACTTATGTTCACTTTCCTGCAAACTGTATCATGGCTCTCTTGACCAGGAGAAATGGGAGTCCGTCTCATTCTTTGTCGGGCCTAAACATTAGAAAATCTTCAAGACTAGGTATGCAAAGATCTGATTCTTTGTAGCAGGAGAAAATGGTAATGTTAATGACCCATTGTGAATCCACATCAACATTCCCTAAGGCTGCAATCCTAGGCACACTTATTTGGAAGTAGACTGCATTAAACTCAATCCTTCAGAATAAACATGCATACCATCAAACAGTTCCTTTAACTAACTCTACATATTACCCTCCCCATCCCTAAATGCTTTTTTCAAACATATGACACAATTAATTTTAAAAGAGATAAATGAAAGATGCAATGAGATATTTGGTGGTTTGGTGGAAGGAAAAATTGCTGGACGACCACCCCTTCTCCAATTCTCCGGTAAATAAAACATTTAATAAAAAAGAACTAAGGCTGATAAATCACAGAGAGACTTTTTCTCAAAGTATTAGTAGTGGGTAGGGCTCATTGGCTTAGTTGGGGCACCAGGCAAAAAGAAATCTTAGGAATGTAGTTAAAATATTTTAGAGCAGTTTATTTGACATATTTCATACCATCATGGTGAAAATATTATGCTGCACACTGAAAAAGTAATAAAGTCCCATTGCTGAAAGCTCAATTTATTTTGTCTGTTAAACCTTTACTGAGAAGCAGAGATTCTATTGTTTATGAACATGGTACTAAGTATATAGATTTTGTGAGTAATTATTAGTAAGGCTATGAAAGTCAAATATATTGATAGAAATTAGTACCTCCAAGGAAACATTATTGTGACATGCAGATAACTGTTTCCTGAAATTTTATTCTCTTGTGTGCTTATGTGACTATGATAACTGAACATATGGAGATTAGGATGAGTGTAGGAGTCAAAGTGTTTATCTCTAACTAACAGCTCTATAAAATTAACAAATAAAAGTTTCAGCCTTACTCATACAGACCATTTAGCTTAACAGCTTTCATGTATTATCCATATGAAAATGCTGGGGACCAAGGAAAAAGAGAAAAATATATATGACAATTGCCATCTTATTTCAGGAGAAGCTCTTCTGTCTAACTGGTGGATTCAGGAAAAAACCAAACCATATCTTTTTGGTAAGGAGTGCTAGCTTTTGCGGTTTCTAAGCACTGAGAATCAAGTCTACAAAAATCCAACAGTAAGACTGCCATCTTTCTTTCTATCTATCCTGATATTCAGGAGTTCATTAATGAAGTTTATAGAGGTGAAGTGCTAGGAAAGGCAGCTGCTGCTAAATTTCTATCAGATGAAATTTACTGCAAATTTGGGCAAACATCCTCCAAAAATCATGGGAGTTCCACCACACTGGAACTGAAAATCTGGCTGCAATTCATTTACCTGAGCATAAGCCTTCCTGAATTCAATGTGACTTATTTTTGAGTAGCGATATATAGCAGGGTGGTTCAACCTCTCAGACCAAGTGTGCCACAAGAGTACTTCACCACAGAACCTGTGGGTCACACACGGAATTAAATTTACATATCATGAATTAAAGTGTTTTCATTATAGTTAATATTATTTAATATACACATTTAATATATTAAATTGAACATATATGATTAAATACACAACTAATAGGTCAACTCCCTGTCAGGGACATTGAGTCCCTGCCAAGATAAAAAAGCGGGGTATAAATAAATATAATAGCAACAACAATAATAATGACATTATTTTAGAAGCCTTCTAGTCCAAATCATTTGAGCCCCTTGAAGAAGTGTGCATGGGTTTGGGGGAGGAGACGGACAACAGCCGCCTCATCCACCTCACTTGCCTGCCAGTTGCCACAGCCACCACCGTCTTCCCCACACGTGTGGCCCCGTCAGCCCAAACTCCTGCAATCCCTGGCAGGCAGCCACTCACCACCCAGCGCTCTTTTGTTGTTGAGGGAAGAGGGGCCAAGCAACCAACCAGCGGGAGGAGAAGCTCTTATGGGAAAGGGTGGAAGAGCAGAGCCGCTGAAGGGCACTAGCAGGGCTGAAGGACACTAGCAGGGCTGGGTCACAGGCCATGTGTTGGACCACCCTGATGTATAGGATTGCACTTAGAGGCATCCAAGTGATCTATTTTATTCTTCCAGTTAGCAATGAATCTATTATTCTTTTACAAGTGTAGCTTCGGTATATTTTGTATCTTCTTATCTCGTATAGTTTATGTATTTTCTTCTGAAGGAGTTTTAATCAATGACATAATTATAGCTCTTTGTTGCTTGTGGGGGGAAAAGTTCATCTCCTCAGACGTAGACTATCAAAAAGAGAAGCAGTTTATTGTGAAGAGAACTGTTGAGATCTCATCAAACAGACAGTATCAGAGAGGTTTGCTTTCATTTAAAAAAAACACACACAACCCAGTGGATGCATTAGTTTTCATTCCAACATTTACCAGCAAGGCCTTTATTTAAAACTCCATCTCTCTGCCTCTCCTCATGCTCTTCAATCTCAGTCCCCCCTTTCTTGCACAGGTTAGGCCTTCCATTTGTCCCATTCCTGCCCCTGTACTTTCTGTCATGCTGCTCCCTATGTCTGGAACAGGATTACTGGTGAGGGTCTGTTGAGTCTGGAAACTGAGCTAAATGGTATGTACACTAAGCAAAGGGTGGTGAAAACAGCATCCCTGTGGTGAGTTCTTCCTCTCTCTGCTGTAACATTTGGAAGCCATCCCTATGTAATGCAGTAACATCATGTTGTAAGTTTTACCACCACTGTCAGCCAATGGCATGAATCACAACTTCAAAAAAAAAAAAAAAAACTGTATTAAGACCTCCTGCCAAGCAATAAGAAAATCACACCACAGTTCTGCATCTGATCAGAAGTTCTCATCATCACTTGGCAAGGCAATACAGGCAACTAATTTAAATGTACACCATAGGATGTTACAATCTGGTTTATTTATCCCTTAGAAAAACTTAAGTACTGCCTTTAACATAGGTATCCAGGCAATGTGCAACACAGAACAAGATAAAGGTCTACCAGGCTTGCATGTTCAATCATGGGCAGCTTCCAGCCTCCGGGAATGACGTCTCAACACCTTCAGGGAGATTTTGGCCACTCTTTTGACTTCCCGTGTGAAGAGGAACCTGAGGAAGGACCTCAGAAGAGGGTTGCAGGGTCCAGGTCAGTTCATAAGAGGAGAGGCATTGAAGTATTTGGGTCCTGAGCCATATAAGACTTTATAAGTCAAAACCAGCACTTTAAATTGGGACCAGAAACTAATTGGTAGCCAGTGCAGTTCAGACAGGATAGTTTAATTAAATACTTCACAGTAGTGAAGCAGCAGTAATATCTCTACCACTAATTAATACTAATTAATACTGTTATACTTTTTCAAGAGAAAAAATGGACATTGTCCCTTCCTGTTCACTACTGGCCCCATGGAGGAAGCAGCATGGAAAGCTGGTTGGTTACAGGACCAAGGAGAGCTCCTAATTAACTTTTTTTTTTCTGAGAGGTTCAGAAATGAAGACTACCAGTCTACCTCTGACCTCTTTTGGAGAACTGCCTTAAAGGGGCAGCTTATCCCACATTCCATGGCCATGACCTGCTCCTTGTGCTGTTGAACTACAAGTTAGTATGAGAGGCACATTGTTCCTTGAGCCCAGGGGAAGGTGGTTGTGAAAGTCTTCAGCTCCAAGGGCCGCAGTGCTGTGACATCACTGCTTCCCAATGTTGGGATCACCAGCATCAGAATCAAAGCTAGGAGTAGCCATCTGAAAGTAGGATATTGAGCCAGCTCCAAGGACATGGAGATGCCAGCACTGGCACAAACAAAGCTCACAGGTTCAGCCCACTCACAGAAGTGCCTGTTTGCTTGCCCAGAGCACAGACACCTGTTGTTTGCCATGCTAAGGCTTGTGCCCACTCCACTGTAGAATAGGAAGAGACAGAGTGTGTGTAGCTTGTTGGGTCAATGTTTCAGCTCACACTTAACTATGTAATTCACAAGCTGTGCCTTGCCTATGCATCAATCAGATCTGTGCATTAAAGAATTTGGTAGAAACAGAAATTCAGCAGTGAGGGTCAGGATAGGCAACAACATTGGCCTAATTTTTAACTATTATTATGATTATCGTGATTATTCCTCCCTGTCACCCCTGCTTTGTGTAGCATCCTGCCTGACAAAGCATTCTGGAAGCTTCTGTGACATTCTGGTTAGTCCAAATAAAGGTTTTGCCCAACTGTGGATTTTGGAGGTTCCCTCCCCTTGTGGACCAATACACTAGTTTTGTTTTTTTCACGTTCCTGGTGGATTGTGCATCACACCATCATACATCCCCAGGAGCTACTGCAAGAGGCATTTTGACTTCAAGGTACCCATTTAGCTCAGAAAAGGAATAAATTACTTCATGTAGCAATTAATTATGGCAAGCTATACTTGCTGACAACAAGCTAGTGTGAAGACAGTAATCTCTACTCCCACTTACTCAAGAGGAAAGCATTATGTGATAAACCCTCTTTTCTGCCCACCACCATGTAGAGTAATAAAGGAGTAATAAAAGAAGGCTGAGGCAACCTTGTCAAATTAATCTTATAACATTCATTTCTAGATTTTGTAATATGATTACAAGATCCACATTAAAAATATTGGAGTAAAGTGTTTAAAAAGTAGAGATGTGCCAGCATAGTTGCTGTACTAGGCTTAATACAGGATTTGTACTGATTTGCTGTACTAATATGTAGTATTTTCTTTGACTTTTGCAAATCTGAAAGACATAACTGGTGCTGGATTGCCTATTAGACAGAGAATGCTGGAGTGAGGCTTTGCCAATATGAGCTACTGCAAGTTTATTATTTGTTTGTTTGCTTGCTTGCTTGTTGGAATATTTATAGATCGCCTCTCAAATAAAGTATCAGGGTATTATGCAACAAAATTTAAAGTACATAAGGCATAAAGCACCATACAAACAATGCAAAATGATAATAAGAATGGCTGGCTCACTTTTTAAAAGTTTAAGCAACTGAATAAGCCTTTCAACATAAAAATATCTTCAAGATATGTCTGAAGGTTGGCCGCAATGATGGCTGCTAAATTTCTGCTGGAAGAGTATTCCCATAGCATGGGACCAGCAACTCTAAATGCCCAACTTTTGGATGAAGCTTCTAGTCAGCCTTCTGAAACACAGAAGGCAACTAACATCTATTCCCCAGGTGGCCTTGGTGACTGAGCTTGGATGTAATGCCACAGGCAGCCGTTAGGATATCCTGGGCTCAAGTTGTCCTGGGCTTTGTATATTATCACAAGAACTTTGAACCTGGACCAGTAGCATATGGGCAGCAAGTGCAGATATTTTAGCAGAGGTGTCACATGCTGTTGGCTGTCTGCCCATATCAGCAGCCTAACCATTGTATTCTGCACTAGTTTAAGCTTCAAGATCAGGCCCAAAGGCAGTCCCACAAAGAGTGCATTGCAGTAGTCCAGTCCTAAGATCATAGATGCATGGATACAATTGGCAGGCAGTGCAGAGTTCTGAACAGGAGTGTCAGGTTGTCATTCTGTTCAGCAAGTGTGCTAACTGTAGCTTCAGGCTCAAATTCACGGGGAGCCCCACATGGAGTGTGTTGCAGTAATTCAGTTTTGAAGTTACCAACTACAGTAGCATTGTCAAGCTAAACTATTCAGGAACAGCCATAGCTGTCAAACCAGCTGAAGCTGATAAAAGGTACTCCTGGCCACCGATGCTGAGGCTGCAGTAACAAAGCTGCCTCCAGAAGCACACCCAGACTGTGAATCGGATCCTTCAAAGGGAGTAGTAGTAGTAATAATAATAATAATAATAATAATAAATTTTATTTATACCCCACCCTTCCTGGCCAAGACTGGGCTCAGGGCGGCTAACATCAGGTATAAAAACAATTGATTAAAATACAACTTAAAAACAGGATTAAAATACAACTTAAAATGCAGCCTCATTTCAGTGGAAGCCCAGATCAAAACTGTTTGGGGGAAGAAAAATCAAATCTTCACCAAGGCCAATATCCAGACTGGTCCTACGTGGGCCAGAAAAAAGCCAGGGAAGTCGCCAAATAGGGGTTCCATCACAGAAGGAAAAGGAAAGAGGGGGAGAGGATCAGGCTGATTCCAAGCCAACAACTCTGTTCTCTTGAGACAGAGGTTCCACAAGACCGGAGCCAGTATTGAAAAGGCGCTGGCCCTGGCTGAGGCAAATCTAACTTCCTTAGGGCCCAGGACCTCTAGAGTGTTGCTATTTATGGACCTTAAGGTCCTCCGCAGGGCATACCAGGAGAGGCGGTCCCATAGGTATGAGGGTCCTAGGCCGCAAAGGGCTTTTAAGGTCAAAACCAGCACCTTAAACCTGACCAGGAGCCAGTGCAGCTGGAAAAGCACTGGGTGAATGTGGTCCTGCGGCGAGGACCCCATAAGGAGCCTCACTGCGGCATTCTGTACCCACTGGAGTTTCTGGGACAACTTCAAGGCCAGCCCCGCGTAGAGCGAGTTACAGTAGTCAAGCCTGGAGGTGCCCGTCGCATGGATCACTGTGGTCAGATCAGGGCGGGAAAGGTAAGGGACCAAAGGTAAGAGTACAACCCCATCCAAAGCAGGCAACCGGCCAATTTGTCAGACACAGGACCTACTCTCTCACAGCGACCCCCATCTTACCAGGATTCAAGTTCAGTTTATTTTCCCTTATTCAGCCCACCATTGCACCCAGGCACCAGTCCAAGGCGTGCACAGCTTCTGCTGTTCTAGATATCAGTGACATAGAACAAAGTGTGATCAACATACTGGTGGCACCTTGCCCCAAAGTTCCTAATGACTGCTGCCAATTGCTTCATGTAGATGTTAAATGGCATAGGGAACAAGATAATGCGTTGCGGCACCCTGTAGTGTAATTGCCTGGGACATTAGAAACACTCTCCCAACAGGGGTGGACCTTGGTAATGTGCAACCCTTGCTTCACTCTCAGCCAAGGTCACCCACCAGGGTGACTAAAGCCAGACCCAGTCCCATCAGCTCTCAGCAACCTCTGAGCCACCCAAAAGAGCTCTGCCTGCTGGAGGATACAAGAGACTGTGAAATGAGCCTTCTTCACTACTTGCACTGCCACATTATGTGCACTGACCTCCTCTCGATTGACTTCACTTGCGTCAGTTGCACTCTAGTCATTCATCTGGCTTGCTTCATATCCTGCAGCTGCCCAGAGTATCAAGGAGCTACTGGAGACAGTGCTCAAGTGTCGACCATCCATCTCATCTCACCATTCCATCGTGAGACTAGAGCTTAGACAAAATCATCACCTTTCCCCTCTGAAAAGAACCCTAGAGCATTCAGGAATGTGTCATGTCCTATCAGTCTCTGGGGGCAGGCTATCCAAACACCACCCAAAGGCCTTCAGGAGTGGGAGGGAAATTGTCACCACCTATCCAAAGGTCACCAGATAATGGTGTGGCTGTGGCAAGGGAGTTCATTGCTTCATCCCTCAAATCACTTGAAGAAGACTGCATCAAGGGTATACCCTGCTTGATTTGTTGGACCAATGACCCTTTGAGAAAACCCCAGTTTTCATGGGGGCATGAAGTCCCAAATCAACCCAACAGCAGCATCCATATGGATTCTGGGGTCACCTAAAATTATCATCCTGTGGTGTTCCAATACCATGCCAGATACCATCTTGGCCAACTTGGTCAGGAAGGGCACTGGGCAGCAATGGGGTTGATATGCCCAATCTGTGTCTCTGGCTCAACACCAGGTGCAAACTCTTTAAGCCTGTTCCAGGATCAATAGGTTTTCTGGTCAGGGAGATGGTACTTCTATAAAAAATGGCCAGATGGGTACTAAACCTTGGTGGACACTGCCGAATTAGGTAAACTTTTTCATCCTCAATAAAATAAAATTGTGGATGAGAATATTGTTCTAGACTACTGATCTACAATTAAGAAACCACACCACCAGACCACAGGGTTTGCCAGATTTGTATTTAAGGCTTCCTGGTAGATGAGAGGAAATGTGTATCTGAATTTGCTACCTTCTTCTCTTGTTTATGGGAACAAAAGGATATAATTATTTCCAGGGAAGAAGCAAAACTGTAGCATTAAAAATGGCATTTCAAAGAGAGTGAGATCACCAGGTTCAGTGTCTGAACCTTAAGAACTTATCTCATTAGTTTTTTATAGTTACCATTTCCACTTAGGAACTAGAAAATGAAGAATTGAGTGGAACACATCTGCTAGTCCCAAAAAGCTGTGTTCCCAAATGCAATTTTTAAAATGTCTGGATAAGTCTTGCTGAGCCACAGTGATCAGTACAGATGAGGACATTGATCTGCAGAGAGAAAGAGAATTTTGTATATGTGATGTATTTTTATTCTCTCCTACTGGGAAGACATGCAAGAGAATCACATAAATTAGTCTGCAGGATGCGTCTGTTCATTGTTTTGATTTTTCAATTGACCTAAATATATCTGGCATAAGGTAATACTCAGCTGCATTCAGAAAGGAAATAAATATTGCAGTGACTCTTATTTGATTGCATTCTTTAAAAAAGAACTTTGCTGGGAGGGAGGCAAACTGAGGCTAAATAAGAAACAGCATAAAGTAGTATATAGCCATTTCAACAGATCTGATAGGATTCTTTTGACTGACTCTTGGGCTCTGTTCTATAGTAGGCAGTGTGCCCTGCATTGCCTCTCCTCACCCTACCCACTGCCAGGCCCCAACCTATCACCATAACTTCAAACATCCCAGGCGTGTTTCTTTAAAATCATTTGTATGTGTGCATAAGGCACAGAATTAAAAAGAAACATTACAGTCTGGCCCATCATGTCCTCACTACCCAAGTATTTGGGTAGCTTACCAGAGGAAATCTGATAAGGTAGAAAAAGGTACCTATTTTTATATTACATGCTCTATTGAATTATATAAGCTCAAATTCACCAAGAATCTCAAACATAAATTTGAAATATTACTACTTTAAGCATTGATGGGGACCCCCATTAAGTACTGGGATTGTTTATGAGAGTGCCCAACTCATAATGCAGGTAGAAAGCATTTAATTAAATTGGTTTTGTTTCCTTTTTTGTTCTCTTTCCATTGCACCGTTGTCCTCTATATTTCTTTCTTCTTGTGCTAGCCATGTGATTAAAGAGAATAAATGATTTTGCGATTTTTTTTATGATTAGGGAAAACTTTTATCATGTCCTTTTTCGTCTTTCATTGTATAAGACATAACAAGGAACTTAGCCTTTCTCCACAACCCTTTCACCACATCTCTTTGGTCAGAAAAAGCTTTCTTTGATCAGAAAGAGTATTGTGAGCAAGTCTCCTCTGTGTTACTGATTTTGGAGTAAATATTGTGCTTTTGAAATTGCATCTTTTGCTCCATCCATGGACAGTGACAGTGAAGATTAGCCAGCCCTACCTCACCCAGGAAGCTTTGCCAGTGATATGAGAAGACACAAGAGAAGAAAAATGTTGTAAGGCTAGGACTTACTGAAGAACATGAAAGATCACTCAGATGTGCGAAGCACAAGTT
Source organism: Podarcis tiliguerta (assembly GCF_965153285.1). Taxonomy (NCBI): domain Eukaryota; kingdom Metazoa; phylum Chordata; class Lepidosauria; order Squamata; family Lacertidae; genus Podarcis; species Podarcis tiliguerta. The sequence continues at coordinate 37,918,390 of NC_139543.1, read as the reverse complement.
TCAACAGTCAGACTCCAGAGGCAGATTTAGGATGAGCTGGGGGCAATGAAGCAGGATGCCTAATATTTTAAAATGTTCCCACCCCAGTAATATTTACATTTTTCTGTCACATATTATGACACATTTTTTATGTGAACATTTATTGCAATTGTATGTGAAGAGCATTGTGTTAAGATTGAGCAAGAGGTAGCACTACTTCAGAGTGCACTCTATTCATGTCGCTTCTAAGTTTAGTACAAGTGTCTTGGAAGACAATGGGTGTGGACCAGCCTAAGAATAAACATTATAGTATTTGCACCTGGCAAAATGAGAGGCTGCGTAATAGGGAAACCCTGTGAAAGCCGGTGTGTGAGAACTGAACATGTTGAAGGCAGTATCTGCCCCTCTTCAGGAATACAGTGCCAATGAGCAGAAGGTGGAAATAACAGCTTAAGTGTACCTTAAATCAGGAGCTCTGATTTAGGCGGAAGCTGTGTTCAGTAAGGCGCCAATACAGTGGTACCTTGGGTTAAGTACTTAATTCGTTCCGGAGGTCTGCTCTTAACCTGAAACTGTTCTTAACCTGAAGCACCACTTTAGCTAATGGGGCCTCCCGCCGCCGCCACGCCGCCGGAGCACAATTTCTTTCTCATCCTGAAGCAAAGTTCTTAACCCGAGGTACTATTTCTGGGTTAGCGGAGTCTGTCAAGTGTCTGTAACCTGAAACGTCTATAACCCAAGGTACCACTTATGATGAATAGAATTAGGAAGCCTCATGATTCCATAATACTGTCATCATTGATGCTATGACTGTACCAGGATGTGTGTTTCCTGTAAATTTTGACATTTGTATCACATTGGAACCATAGTGGATCACTGTTCCTCCTACTTCCAGACATAGTCCTGGTGCAGGTCTATACATAACACAGGCATGGACCTTCAAACAAATTGGGCACAGTGTTTTTGTATGATGTCTGGTGAAAGACAGGCAGGATTCTCCGCCAAACGTGAACATCATTTCCCTGTTACCTCAACTTTCATTTGAACTCCGTGTGTGCAGCTGACCCACAGAGAACATGGAAGCCACCCAGCTATAATGCACCCCCAGGACCAAACAGTTTAGGACTGGGCTAGCAACGTCGATGGAGAATAAAACGGATTTAAAGGCTGAGCACCACCACGCTTTTATACATATGATCTCTAATATAAACGGCAGCTCTTCACTTTGTCCCTCACCCCCTTCCTCTCACGCACACGCTGCCGCGAGGCTCCTCAAAAGCAACTGCTCTGGCGAGGCGAGGAAGTGACTAAACACGAAGCAGCAGCACGCGTCGTCATCTTTGTTCTGACAGGGAGGACATGACAGGCGGCAGAGCGAGAGATCCGGTCTCTCCAAGCGCCCCCTCCCCCGATCATCATCAAGTGTCAGTGACGGAAATCGGTCGCCTCTCCCTCCTCCGTGGTCTCTGTCTGTAAATGCCGGCCCTCTGAGGGAACGTCGTGTGCATTGGCTTGTGTGCACTGCCTTCTAACCCCTTCAGGCCCACCTCCCGCTCCTCCCTAAGACGGCCCATCGCTCAGGCACGTCGAAGTCCCGTCTCTCGTGCTGTCATTTCAATCGCAGACGCCGCTCGGAAGGGCGAACGGCCGCCGCTCGGGGTTTTCTCTGCGGTCTCCTCGAGGGCGCATGTTTCGCGCTCGCGAGCTGACAAACGGTGACCTCCGCCTCCTTTGGCAGTTGGGTCTTCTAACCGCCCCCTCCCCCCGCCCAAATCCTCCTCCACACGTCCCTCGCCTTTCCCAGCCTGAAGTGAGTCAATGGCCAGAGCGACTTGCGCGGGCCCCAGACGACCCCCTGCCCGCAGTTTGTGGAGTGGGGGTGGCCCAATGGAGCGGGGGGGGAGGCGGGGACGTGCAAGTGTGGTGGAAGAGGAGGGGCAAAAGCGCCTTAGCTTCCCCCCCCCCCTCCCCAGGGAGACGCTCGTGGCAAAGTCAACGACCCGGAGCCCGCCGGGCCTCATCAAACGCCTCAGCCCGACCCACATACGTCATGGAAACAAGCACGTCAGGCAACTCCGACCAATAGCGGGAGGTCGGGGAGGCGGAGAAAGCGGCACGCACCGCCCCTTCAGGCGCCAGTGCCAATCGGAGGCTCCGCCCTTTCTCTCCCCCGCCTGCCCCCCCCACCAGTGAAGGCGCCGCGCCTTCAGACCCCCGCCTCTTCCTCCAACCCAAGCGAGACCCTGTCACGTGACGGGGACCGGGGAGAGAGTGTGAGTGAGTGTGTGAGTGAGGGGGGGTCGGGCCGGTTCGGAACCCGGTGGCTACCGTCGCTTTGGGGAGGAGGGCTCGCCTGAGGAGAAGCGGGCGAACGGACTAGTAAGTGGCCGACCCTCGCGGTGGAGAGCGAGCGAGCGTGCGAGCAGCGGAGAGGGAGAGCGAGCCGGGCCGCCTGTGGCTGGGAGGCGGCGAAGGCAGCGGCTCCCTCCCGCGCGGCATATGGCTCGGCGAAGGGAGCCGAGCGCTGCCCGCACGCCTCTCTGCCGCTGACTAGCGAGGGCGAGGCGCTGCTGCTGGGGAGCTACCGCGGAGGGCGGGGCAGGGCGCCCGGCTCCCTCCTCCTCCTCCCCTCCCTCCTTCCTTCCCTCCCTCGCTCCGGCTGCTGCTGCTGCCGCCACCTCCTCTCTCCCTCCCTCCCTCTCTCCCTCCGTCCCCTCCCGGTCTCAGGCGGGCTTGGCTGGGGCTCGCGCGCTCTGGGGCGGGGTGGGGGGATCCTGTGCAGCAGGCAGGCACTGGAGGTGGAGGCGGCGGCGGCGGCGCTGGCCGCGTGTGGGGCTTGGCGGCGGCGGCGGACCCTGAGGTAAGAGGCGGAAGGGTGGGCAGCGTGCGGCCGGGCAGCCCGAAGAGAGGACGCGGCGAGGGCGTCGGACGGGGCACCTCCGGAGGCGCAGGTGGCGAGGCGCCGCGGAGCAGCGCAGGCCAGGCGGGCTGGGGGATTAGCCTGCCGGAAGGAGGCGGCCGCGGGGTGGGGGTGAGGGGCAGGAGACCTGGGCCCTGCCCGCGCCCCTCCTTCCCACGGGGAGCCCACGCCGGCCGCCTCGAAGCCAGGCGCGGCATGACCTTGAGGGCAGCCCGGGAGCAGCGCCTACGGCCGCCCGCCCGCCACCTTCTCGCTGGGCCGGCAGCTGGGCGAGGGAAAGCGAGAGAGCTCTCCCCTCATGCCCCTCCGGTTGGTCAGCGTTCATCTCCCCGTCCGCCGACGCGCGGCGGCGGCTGCTCTTTAGAATGGGCCGCCGGGCGCCCGTTAGGTGAAGGTGCTTCTTGGTCTCCGGTTTGCTCTGCCAGGCTAAGTAGCCGGGATTACGCCGCCGCCACTGCACGGCATTATCATCCTCGGCAGCCTTGAGCTTCTATTTACCCGCCCTGCGGGGCGCCCAGCCGCCCGGCCAGCCTCTCTCCTCTTGGGGAAGGGAGTCGGGAGCCGGAGGCTGGCTGCCGAGGGTCCTCCTGCTCCTACCTGCTAAGCCTGACTCCTTGCTTTCAAGTCAGGGGTTGTGGTTGGGAATAGAGCGGAATGTCAGGCTTCTCTCTCCCCCCCTCTCTTGCACGAGCCCCTCTGTGTGGTTTATCACGACGTTAAAGTGATTTACTAATGGCTTAGTTGCATGTGTCGCTTATGAACATTTTGGAAGCGCCCTCGAATGCCGCGTGGGCCGGCGAGGCTGACCAAAGCAGCCTCCCCGGGGCAAGCGTCTGTATGTGAGGAAGGTGGCGTTAGGATTTATCCCATTTCATCGAAAGTTTTCATGACCCTGTCATCTCCGCCAAGTGGTATGCCTAAGCTTTGGATGTGACCACCACGTGAGTTCATGAAGATGCCTTCACGGTGCCAGTAGTGGGATGAGGTGTGGGATTGAGGGGGAAGATTGCTGCGTGTACTTCATAGGAAGAAAGCGCTGCCTGTTTGCCACACTACTACCTGCCCAAAGGGAACTTAGATGGGTGACCAGGAATATCTTCACATTCATCTTCCAGACAGCTGGCACGTATACTTCCTGGATGTAAAAAGTTGGATATAGTTGGAGGAAAAACTTTTGTGAGCAACTTACCTGGAAACTAACTGATAAACGTTTTGGAGTATCTGACCTTGTTGTTGCCAATTTGTACCTACTGTAACCGCTCCTAATGTAGAAGACTATGCTGGCAAATATCCAGTTTCATTAAAACAAGGTAGGAGGTTCCTGGTTGAAGTACCTATCTCTTCTTGGTCTGCGGATTTGATTAAATTCTGTTGTAAGAGTCTTGAATAATGCCATTTTCCCTTGTGCTATACTTATCCCCCACCCCCACCCCTTTGAGATGTTTAAGATAACTGAACTGCTTTGCTCGCATTCTACAAATGCAAGTATAGGAACTCCAAGTATTTGCTGATTCACAGAGTAGTATGCCTTGCCTTTTATCATTGTAAATCAAGCTTAGGTTGCTCATCCATTTAAGAGTTGGTGGCTGAGACTGGGAGCCTGCAAGTCCCTGGTTGAAAATTTATCTCTGCCATTAATTCACCTGTTGCCCTTAAAACATGCCTCTATTATTGTAGTTTCAGCCTACCCCCTGCCAAAGATATATGAAGTATGTGAGGTTAATAATTCTTTAGCAATTTCCAAAAGAAACAGAAATGTAAAATATTACTATGCCATAAAGCAATCTTCCTCAGTGTGGTTCCCTTCAGATACTGCTGGACTACAATCCCCATCATCTCTGACCATTGGCTATTCTGACTGAGGCTGATGAGAGTTACTGTTGGATGAAATTCATAGGCCAACACATTGCGGAAGGCAGCCATAGAAACGGGATAGATATGACACTCACATAGTATATTTATACAACCAAATGCAGATCCTGTGGCAATGAGAACAAAGCCAAGGGTGTCGAAAGGCACAGTGTAAGGGTTTAGCATCACTATGTAGAATTTACAAGAGATACCATAGGAATACTAGAAATACACACTTAATGTCCATACCCGATGTAGTCTCTTGGTCTTTTGTCTCCTGGTCAAAACACACACCCCCATTGGCAGCTGATCTTAAATACTAATATTTAGTATTTTTCTTATATTAATGCAGGTTTAGTATGAAGAAATAATCACACATGAAATAAGTACCTTTCAGTACCTTATGGTCCTTAACATTTTAGAACTTCAGTTCCAATTGTAGAAGTCTACATGATCATCAGATCGGAAGTGACAGTATTTATGGCGTAGTGGATGCAAATAGAAAAATGAGTTGAAATAAAAGATGGATCAAACTGTTTCTGAATTAGGTGTTGATCTATTTGTAAAACAGTTTCTTGTGTGGATTGATGCAGTGGTAGCAAATCTATCACCTAGATGGCTGTCTTTATGGAGAAAGAGGAGCATAGCTATGTGTGTTGATGCTCAGATTATGACAAGGGGAGCATTTCATATTATTGATTAGCAGTGCCCCTTCTAATATTATAGTACTACTTTTTCTTAATAAGCTTATTGAGTTTATAACATTGAGTATGGGGTCCCTCAGTTGTCTAAAGGAGACTGGGCTTGATGAACCAGTAATCTAACTTGGCATAATGCAGCTTCCTAAGTTTCTACAACATATTTCCAATATGAAACCCCATGACTGTTTCTGGTTAGCATGAACTCACTATCTTTCATCTGTCATTAAAACTCAGAATTAGCAAGGTGCATGGTGTGCTTCAAAATGACACACAGGCTACATGATATCTATACTTATCATCTCTATAGTTATTTCTGGGCAGTACCACTGGTATTGCAAATACACAATAACGATAATAGTGAATATTTGTACTAAAATGTATGTTATCTTGCAAGTTGTATTTCTATTAAAATCAAGCCAGAGGGAAGCAGATGCCTTTGCATTTTGCCTCTACTTAATGGCTGTGTTCCACAGACTATAACTGCAACTGAATACGCTGAAATCCCATCCTTGTGTATTGCGAAATTAAGTAATAGCAAGCAGTCATTGGTTGTTGGGTTTGTAAATATAGATTATTTTAGGTGATCTGTTCTGAAATGGTTGTAGCAACCTCATTTATAAATGTTTCACAGGTGACAACTTGAGTACTGTGGCTCATTCCGAATGGTTTTTGACATGAGATTAAAAACAGATCTGTTCACAATGAATTTAAATTCTATTTTTTGAAGGAAAAACTTCTAGATTTATCTGTTGTGTTCAGCAATATTTCTTTTGAAATACTTTACTCATGATACAGTTAGTCTTGGCGTGAAGATAGCAGGTGGTAAATCTTGTAAGATTCTAAAAACCAGCAAAAGTGACTCTCATGAAGATTTAAACACTTTATTATTGGGCACACATGTTGGTAGGTTATTGTCCAACTGCCTCGGGATCCAGTTTCTAATAAAGGCAAGAGGCAGTGTTTCTTCTTGGATAGTTGGTAGTGATTGGACTATATATTTTAGGTGCATAGTGCAAAAGATTAACCCTGTACTTATGAAAATACTTGTTTAATGGTTTAATTTGCTTGTTGATAAGGCATGCTGTCCCTTATCCTTTGCATAATAAACCTATATATATAAACACACAGACACATATATGTGTGTGTGTGTGTGTGCTTTGCAGGTTGTAATGGAGAATTTTCTGTAAAATTTAAATATTTTGTATGCTAAGAAAAATGGTTTCATTTTACCTTGAACACTAGAGTTTATGGGCATACACACCTTATACAACTGGTGATGGTAGTAGAAAGTACTTGCTATCCATGTATGTTTGGATCTTGCAAATTGGGTCGTAATTCTATGTAAGTAAGTGCTATTGAATTACATTAGGAATTACTTCTGAGTGAGCATGCATAGGGTTGCACTGTTGTGTAGTTTCTATCTAGGGAGGAGGCAGCTTATCTAGCACCAAAGACCACCATCATGCTACATATTATAAGTAGAAAAGCTGTAGCTCTTATATTTCATGTAACTTCCATTTATCAGAGCTAATGAATACCTTATATCTAATCTGAACTTCATATTAAAATGGTGTGTGTGTATCTGTCTGTCTGTCTCAGTCAGCCATTTTGGATGCTGGCAAGGTACTGGATGCTGGATCATGGTAATAATAGTTGGCAGATCTTGTAGTCCAGAAGAATGGATCCAACATTTAATCAAGTAGAAGCATAGGTTTGGGGTACTTTTAGAGTATAAGGCAACTTAAGGTACCGGTCATGGGCCTATAACTCTTTAAACATGGTTGGGACCTAGATAGTTTTCCCCAATGTACATAATAACCTCTCATGTTATGTGCTCTACACTCTTATGGAAGACTTTCTGAACTAAATTTAAATGGGTATACAGATACACATTTGTGGATCTCATTCATTTGGTACCTAGTTATGCTAACGTCTTGCCTGTTTGTTCCTGATGTTGTAAATATAATCTCAAATATACCATAAAATTGAAAAGCAGAAGTTGACAGGCCTTGCAATAGAAATGCAAATACCTTCGGAGTTGCTAACTCTGCCTTTTAAGTTTTGAAGCAACACTTAGCAACTCCCTCCTTCACTTAACAGGATTCTTTCTCTTTCTCCCAGCTGCCTTTCTCTTTTCTTTTTACTTGTACCTCATGTTGCCCCACTTCTTCTGTAGAGCTGCTGCCCATACCTTTGCTTCATTTCTAAGTATAGAAAACATATTCTGTTGCTGGCTGCACATATACTCTCTTGTACTCCAGGATTTAAAGTGCCAGGAGTAGTTCTTCACAGTGCTGGAGCAGTGTGCAGTTTTCAGCAAGCAGGTGAGTGGGGAATTGCATGGCTGCACTAGGTGCTTTCATGCTAGGCATAAATTCCTGTCTCCAAACTTGTGGTCAAGTGTTCAAGCAAGTGGATGTTCATCTACGTTACCATGTCCATGTGGTGTAATGTACCAACTGTCCAGGGAAACTCACGTCATACATCTGTCCCCAGGAAACCTTTTGAGTCATAGATCAGACCCCCATCTCCATTTGTGATACACCTGATGCTTCAGAGTAGGAAGAGACAACCCAAAGCACTGAGGGCTATTTTCATTTTTGTTAAAAGAGGGCTGCACAGCTATTTTAATTTCAGAACAGTCTGTGTCTGAATACAATTCAGTCTGCCAATCTTTTGCACATAACACATTCTATCTGTACTCTTACCTATTAAAACATTCTCTCCCTATATTTCTCTCTCCGCACATTGGAGCATGCACACTTTTCTCAACAGTCTGTTGCCATCTCCTTATATTTCCTTTCCACCTGGGGTCTCTGTGCCTCTACCTCTAATCCTTCTTTTTTCTTTGCACTCTGTGGCACTCTCATGTTTCCATACCAGCAGGTTTTTCTGCACACCCTTTCTGTTTTTCTCTTTTTCTACCGCAAAGTCTATCTGCACCTGCATCTTTTAACATTTACTCTTTTTTTTGTTCACTCCTTAATGTGCTACTCTGAGAGCTTGCTACCCATTTTTCTTTCTTGTACATCTACATCGTTGTTTATAGCTCCGTACTTCCATTGGTTTCTTCACTCACATATTTAAATCTATCTTTTCTAGGGTTGCCAACTGACCAGACAACCCATGCTGGCCTGTTTTTCAGCCTTGAACAGCAGCTTCTGCAGAATCTAGTGCACTAGGCTGAATATCTTTACAGCATGCAAATAAACAATGGCACCTAATAATATCTGCCTTTAAAAGCACAGCTAGACTGAGCAGTTGAAGAGCTAGAAACCCTACTTTCCCAGAATGGCAGATTAGACTTCCAGCAGTTCACATGGTGAGATCTTCATATAACAGGTAGAGCACATAGTTAAATTGATTGGTTGAAACACAATGGAAAAACTGATGCCAACTCTACTGAAAACTCTTGAGTTGGAGAAACACAAAACATAACTGAAGTGTGTCGATATGACACTGAAGCCTGACTCACAAATAAGACTGCAAACAATGAGTTTTAGAATCTCCCTGGCAGTCCGGGGCTGTACCTATCCAAGGAGTGGGACTTAGTTGGTTTGCATAATGTACATTAGGCAGGTTTTGCCACTGAAACGTGTCCCCACACCCTTCCTGAGAAAGAGGAAAGGCTTGGAGAGTAGATCTTGCTCGGGGCCTAATTAATGTATCAGATAAGAATATTAAAACCTTTTTTCTCAGATCTGACAATCTTGACGTGTAGTTGTTTTGAGACATCACAAAAATGTTACACTTAAAGTCTTCTCTGATAACCCAACTATCCGTTTGTGTCCAGTTAATAACTATTGAACCTGCCCTTTTCCATTTTCTCTAGTCTTTGAGGCCCTCCCAAGTCACACCGAGTTATTTCCTGCTTCAGTGTGTCAACTGACTGTTCAACCATGATTTTCAGGTAGCCTTTGGCGAGTTTCTGTCTAATGCTCTTTTTCTACTGGAAAGCATCATGGAACAAAGCATATTTTGTCAGTATGTTGCATTTTCCTTTCAAAAGATTCCAAAGACCCAGAGACTGATGACAGATCCCTTCAATCTGAAGAAAGTACAGTAGTACCCCATTTTGCGACCTGGTTCTGTTCTGGAGCCCTGGTCGCTGGCCGAAAAGGATGCTGGACAAAGCACACACACGTGGAGTGAATTGCGCTTCTGCCATGCACGAAGTGCGATTTAGCACTTCTGCACATGCGCAAGTGGCAAACCCGGAAGTAACCCGTTCCGGTACTTCTGGGTATGCCGCAGACGTTCAATGGAATGGGCACTGGATGAGGCAGATGCTAGATGAGGTACCACTGTATCTTTCTGCAGACATCCACAGAACTTTTATTTTGCATGATAGCCAGCCACTATTTGTGGTTGTCCTGGTGCCTGTCAAACATTTGACATCAGCAGAGGCTTGTTGAAAGGGAGAGGCATTTTATGTGGCCATCATGCTAAACTCCTACAGAAGGCATATGCAGTTTTTTACTGCTTTTTGCAAAAGCTCACCACAAACACTCCTGCTTTCCACTGTTTCTGCAGTTCATGGGTGGTGAAGGCAGAGGTGATCTTTGTTAAAGGAGTGAGTTGAACCTTTGATCTTGCCACCTAATCCCTTACATTTTCTATTTTTCTTTAATAAGGTTAAAATAAGCACCTTTTCAGCTTTAGCAGCTCCATGTTAGAATACTTGTCAGTGGCTTGGTTAGCATATCACATTAAACCAGTGTTTCCCAAACTTGGGTCGCCAGTTGTTTTTGGACTACAATTCCCATCATTCTTGACCACTGGTCTTGCTATCTAGGGGTGATGGAAGTTGTAGTCCAAAAACAGCTGAAGACCCAAGTTTGGGAAACACTCAATTAAATCATAGTTGAATGCTTTCCCTAAGGAAAATGCTATTTTATTCAAAGTATTTTGAAGACAGATGAATTCTGTTGGCTATATATGCTTGCACATCTTAAATTGTAGATGGTTGAAGTTTTTTGTGCTGGATTTTGTCATCAGGCTTGGTGCTAAGGTTGGTTTTGTGTTGACTGCTACCTGGAAGGTGCTTCAATGACCATAAAGTCTGAATTGGCAGTTTGGTCAATAGTACACACACCTGATATTGGCATTCTGACTATTAAGTGACTATTAAGTGGTACCAGAAATACATTATTAAAAACAATGGGTTTTTCCTTGTTAGTGAAATTATTCATACTTCATCTATTGACAAATTCATGACCAACTATGATTGCTTTCATCGGGTTAATTGCCGTATACTATACATTTGAGAAAGCCGAGTCAGACATTTGGCCATGTGTACATTTAAAATACTCAGGTTTCCACATGCCAGTTTAAAGCTTACCACTCCAGGGTCAGAGACAATATACCTCTGCATACCAGTTGCTGGGAACACAGTTGGGGGAAAGTAGTCTTGCACTTGGGTTCTGCTTGTGGATTTCCCATAGGCATCTGGTTGGCCACTGTGAGAACAGGTTGCTGGACCAGGTGGGCCTTTGGCTTAATCCCCTTAATAGTCAGAATTTCTATATACGTACATGTATCAGTTATCATTTCTATCTCAATGTTTTCATGTATAGAAAGGAATGCCTCTGTATTGTATTTCCTGTACAGTATTTATAGATGATTGTAGTTAAGTTATATACAACATGTTTAAATAGAATAAAGATGGCACTGTTACTTTCCTTGCAATTCTAATTTTTGTTTGTTTAAGAATGCTGTTTATGTTACTTATTTGTTACTTATGTTTGTTACTTATTTAAAATCTGCTGACTGATTAATTGGAGGTACTTTTAAAATTTAATTGAACAACTATCTAAGGTTGTAGTACAATTTATACTGATTTGAGGTGATATGTTTGTCTCTGACATCAGGGCCACTTAACACCTGCGAATCCTTTCATAACTGTTTTGTCTCTGACTTGCAGCTTAGTGTGTGAATTACTTCTGTTGAATTACTTTTATTGAAAAATAGTGTTTGAGGTGATAAGGGAACACTTCAGCATGCATTGCTTGATGTTGCAGTAATAATAATAATGTACATGCATGTGTTGCTTGCCCTTAATCTCTTTCAGTCTTTAAAATGGCTTTTCTAAAATCAGACTAGTGTAGTCTGAAGAAAGAGCGTAGAATACCTGGGTAGGTATCAAATCCTGCTCCAGTGTATTATCGTAGTACACCTGTGAGTGATTTAAAACCTCTGGTCGAATCCTTATGCACTTTGTTTGAATCTTGGTTGAATAGCAACTTTTTGGGGTACAGGATGTGGCTTCTGTAAGAAAGGGGACTAGAAAAGTGTATTTGAAGCCATAGCTCAAAGCTCATCAGTAGTAGTAGGTACTTGAAAAGGGTTTCTTTGACTATACACCCTGTTGAAGCAGAAGAGAAATTTAATTTTGGTTTAAACTGGATGGCTGTACCTTAGAGGTAAAAGTTTTCCTCTTGTCAGTACAAACATTTAAATAATTTAGGCTCTTTTTGACTCAAAAAGCTGTAGTTTAGAAGTGGTTTGGAGAAAGGAAAACTACCTTTCATGTTGAATGGATAAATTAAAGCATTATGGAAAGTTTCTGTGTTTGAGAGGCTGGTTATCTTTATAAACTTTGGGTAGGATACAAGTATTTTAATTGAAGGCTGCTTCCCTTTTAAAAGCAAGCAATCCCCTTCCTCTTTATAGCACAAAGCACTCCCCCCCCCCCATTGCTATGCCCAGTGTATCACTAGTTCCCTCTGCCCCTTTCATTCCTACTCTCCTCAATGCTACAATAGATGAGTAGCCTTGTAAATTGGTTAAGTATTGCCTATTGTGTTAGAGTGTTTTTAATAAGTTGTGTCATAAAGCAAAATGATTTTTCTAGCTGGAGATCTGCACCTTGTAGTGGCATAATGTGATGGAAAAGATAGGTGTAAAACCTGCCTGCTCACCAATTCAAGAGGAGTCTTGTGTTACATGCATTTCTTAGGTGTAGGTGATCCCTTCCCTGTACAGTAGCACCTTGGCTTACATTACCCTTGGTAATGTAAACTTTGGGTTGCGAAAGCGGCAAACACGAAAGTGTTTCGCCGTGCGTGCATGCGCAGAAGCAGTCCCTCCAGTTGTGGAAACCTCGGGATCTGACTGGAACTCTGGAACGGATCCCGTCTGCAACCGGAGGTACCACTGTACTAGGTCGATAAACATGTTTAAAAGCTAACATCTTTTTTTAATGGCTGTTAAGTTTGCGGGTGGCGCTGTGGGTTAAACCACAGAGCCTAGGACTTACCGATCAGAAGGTCGGCGGTTTGAATCCCCGTGATGGGGTGAGCTCCCGTTGCTCTGACCCAGCTCCTGCCAACCTAGCAGTTCAAAAGCACGTCAAAGTGCAAGTAGTTAAATAGGTACCGCTCTGGCAGGAAGGTAAACAGCGTTTCCGTGCGCTGCTCTGGTTCGCCAGAAGCGTCTTAGTCATGCTGGCCACATGATCTGGAAACTGTACGCCGGCTCCCTCGGCCAATAAAGCGAGATGAGCGCCACAACCCCAGAGTTGGCCACGACTGGACCTAATGGTCAGGGGTCCCTTTACCTTTAAATTTGCTCTGAGGCCGTTAGAGTAAGAAATGTGATGTGTTTATTTCATTTTAAACAAAACTACTTGTCTGTGTATCACTGATAGCTACAAATAGTTAATTTCACAGCTAACCTGGGCTCATACCGTGTCTTGCGGTTCTAAAGTGGTGCTTTAAATTCTTGACCATTATTGGATAGTTATGTAATGGTCAAATGACTAACCTGAACTTCAGGCCTTCTGTCTTGAAGCTCACTGCCCACTGAACCTCCTTGCTGTAGTTCCAGTGTTCGTCACACTGGTTTCCAGCCTTAAAACTACCTGCTCTGCACACCTGTCTCTGCCTCTACTGCCAACAGCAAGCATGTCTCTGGTCTGTAGGCCTAGTGTGAAATATTTCTCTCAAGTGTAACTATATCTTTCCATATGGAAACTGCACTATTCATGAATACTTTTCTCCTGGCAAGTTTTTCCTAAGCTTCCGGATGTTTGCAAACATTCCATGTCATCACAGTACTCCTTTAATAGTCGGGAAGGGGTAATGGACAGCAACTGGTTTTAGTATATTATGGCTGTGTTTTAGAACCTGCTTCAGTAGTACAAATAGTGCTTAAATCAATATAGTAATTGCAATCTTAGGAAATGGAGACAAATGATGCCATCTAGTGAGACCTCATGTTTTCAGCTGAAGTCAGTAACTAGACTGTTTAATACTGGTATTCTGACGTGAAACATTCATTCCTACAAACTTGCTTGTTGCAGGCAAATCTGCTTTTAGTAACTTTAATATTTAGGGGGTTTTGTGTGTGTGTGTGTGTGTGTGTGACATCTCAAATGTAGAAGCACTTTTGAGTGTAATCTTCAGATTATTAAACAGTTTGTACATGCACCAATGATGTTGCTAAGTTAATGCAATAATTTTTTCCTTCTGATACTTAAGTAGGTGGGGAAACTGATTTAAACAGCACTGTGCGGGTGACGCTGTGGTCTAAACAATTGAGCCTCTTGGGCTTGCTGATCAGAAGGTTGGCAGTTCGAATTTGCACAACAGGGTGGGCTCCAGTTGCTCTGTTCCAGCTTCTGTGAACCTAGCTGTTCGAAAGTCTACCAGTGCAAGTAGATAAATAAGTACCGCTATGGCGGGAAGGTAAATGGTTTTCCATGCGCTCAGGCACTCGTCACGATGTCCCGTTATGCCAGAAGCGGTTTAGTCGTGCTAGCCACATGACCTGGAAAGCTGTCTGCAGGCAAACACCAGGTCCCTCGGCTGAAGTGAGATGAGCACTGCACCCCATGGTTGCCTTTGACTGAACTTAACCTTCCAGGGGTCATTTACCTTATTTTACCTTATACTAGGATATTTCCACAGGAGTCTCTAGCTTTATTTCAGTCTTGACATTTTTTTAGTCAGAAACTGAAATATTTTGGTTGGTTTTTTGCTAGTTCTGTATACAGGTACAATTGGAATCACAGGAACCTGTACTCAAAATACTTGCACAGAAGTTGGTAGCTGGCTGCAGTTCTTCACACCCTCTTGAATACTACTATGGAGATTTTCCTGGTCTTGTGTGTGCCTTTGAGGGAATGTAGGGCAGCCTTCCCAAACTGGTAACCTTCAGATGTTTTGGATTATAGCCCCCATCAGTCCCAGAGGAAAAACCCTGAATTGCACATAATTGTGTTGACTTGGAGTTCCCAAACTGTGACTTTTTGCTTAAAGTTAGTGAAACATTTTAAAATGCAGCCTTGAGGATTACTACCTCTACATTGCTGAAGTTTCACAGTAGTATGAAGGGATAGAAAATAAGCAAAGAAATGAGAAATGGATTAGTACTCTCTCGTGGTGGTTACTGCTCCACACGCAAAGAAGTAGAATAAGTAAGTATCTAGCTGGGAAATAAGCCCTAGCGATATTTATCTATGAGGGGTTTTTTTTTGGGGGGGGGGTCCAGTCCCAAGCACACCTGCCTTTCCTGAAGGAAAGATGAAGTGGGGAGAATGCATTGCTGGGCTTTGACCATAAGTGCCTTTAGGCAGGGACTGACTTTGTGGTTTGGACCTGTATCACCAAGGCTGTTTGGGCACCTGCCAAACTAACTCCAGCATTTCATGTTTTGTAATTAATAGGTGGTTGTTGTTTAGTTTTTATTCAGTTCTGTGACTTCATTGCTGAGACTGAGGCTTGCTTCTCTCATTGTCCTCACCAGTCAGCAGAGTCACACTCAACTTTTCTGAATGTGGCAAGCAGTTTTGTTGATGCCTTTCTTAAGGATTCATATTTTGAAAGCTTTCAAAAACACCAGTGGAACCTGTGAAAAGTTAAGGTTCCGAATTCATGGCATGTGCTCATTTCACATGACAGATACATTGGTGTCCTTCAGTTTTATTATGAATTGAAATATATTGTACAACAAGTAACAACAGTTCCCATACAAACAAACGTAGTGTTAAACATTCCATTTTCTACACATGCCATCCGTTATAAGAAATCTGCTCAAAAGCTTTCTGTCAAATAAACCGTGTGTGTGTATTATAAAAGTCATCTCGTTACCCCAACCTTTATTTTCAAAAATATACTATACTGACTCTGATGCTTCAGTTTTCTAGCATTTACAGTGTATTTCAACTTAACTGCTGTATGAATGAAAAACACAGATAACTGGTTGTATGGTTTAAGCCCAAATACAACATTTAAAATGTTTTAAGACTTTCTTGCTCATCCTTTTAAGGCATTTAATGGGGTTTTCACAAACCATTGTTCTAATTTATCTATATGGTGGTTTTGATTTTGTATTACTAGCCTTTGATCCATATTAGACAATAGCTTCTCAAATAGTGTAAAGCATGAATACGTTTTAAAAAAACATAGACAAAAATGCCCTATTCTGTTCTGCTCATTCAGAGGTGTGGAATCTTTTTCGCCCGGTGGGCCAGATCTTTTTCTCATCTCACACTGTGGGCCAGATTTGCAAAGTGTGTGGGGTCACCCTAACTGAGCAGAATTCAACCTCCTTTGTGAGCTGATGAGCAGGGGTTAAATCTTGTAGTGTGTTTGCCAGTTCTCTGTAGGGAACATGTGCAACAAGCACAGAAAGGAGCTTTCTTCCCACATATCAGCCCATGCAATTGATGTCAGCGGATTGATAGATGGGTGGGTTTTTTTTGGGGGGGGTGGGGTGGGAATAGCCTGCAGGGGCTGCAAGACCTGAGGCCTGCAGGCTGGAAATTCTCCACTGCTGCGTTAGTTGTGGTTAACCTTCTGTTTGCTTTCTTTGGTATAGCAAATGTAATTAATTACTTATAGTTCCCAAGTAAATTAAAAAGTTCTATCAACTAGTTTATTGAAATATAAGAGGTTAATAGGATATAAGGGTTAATAAAATAAAAATTGTTAGCAATGTCTTGATTTAAAAATAATTAATAATGATAAATTAATGTAAGGTGGTACATCATAGAATCATCTATCAAAAAATCTACTTATGTTACTAGTTATATTAACTTCCCACAGAAGTAATAAGAGATATCTCTAGATCCGTTTCTAAAAAGAGAAAAGCCTATGTAATCTCTTTCAATACCCTGATTTTACTTGAGAGCAAGTAACACTCTTCAGGGTTGTGGGGAGAGTACTTCCTCTTTTCCACCATTTCCCAGAAACCAATGTGTTCCAATTAAATCTTTCATTGATGCAATCTCAGAAAGTGGAGAAGAAAAACACCAATAACAAAACAGAACAAGGCAATCCAGGAAAATGCAGGTGTTCACCTGGTGGTAGCCTGGGAATCTACCACTTCATAACTGAATAAAAATCACCCTTCAGTGCTAAACATCCTGACATGCCCCTGCTAACCCTCTAGATCAGTTGCTGGGGGTGGGAGGGGAGGAACAGAAAAGAAAATCCTGTTGCATAGGCAGAAAGTCATTATGCTAACAGGATTACTTTGTTGAATACAACTGTGGGTATAACTTACAGTGCTGTTAAACAGTGCAAAAGAGCCAGGAATTGGGGGAGTTCTCTAATACTACCACGTGAAAAATAGTCATTTATCATGCTTCTGATTGGGAGTGAAAGGGATGCTTTGCAAAGGAAAACTGTTCAGTAGGGTAGCCAAGTCACATAGTGGCAATCTTGTGACAACAAAGTCATAAGGTAATTGTGTTGTATGAAATGCTACACGTCTTAATAGTTCAAATCTTAATTAACATCAACAATTGGAACATACTGATAACATTTAACCCATGATCAAGGTGTGTGGGAGATGGTTTTGAAGAGGTGTTGTTGGGAAGGACCATGCAATCCTATAGGCTGTTTCTCAGACCTTTACCAAAATGCCTACCATTAAAGACATAAGAACCGAAACCAAAACATCATCTAGTTCAACATCTTGTTCTCACAGTGGTCAGCTAGATGCCTGTGGGAAAGGTGGATGAAGAGAGGGGAAAGAGTTAAATAGTCTCTCTAGCCTTGGCAGTCTGAGCAGAGAAAGGCAAGAGGATGGGTTGTGGGGGGGGGGCATTTTTTTTTTTTAAGTGGAACTTTGCAGAGGAAATCGACATAGAACAACATGCAGCATCTCACTCTAATCATACCATTAGTTGCCTATAGAAAAAGTCTCTTTCTGTGATAAAATATAATGTTATCACTCTTGAGGTTATGTTTAAATCTGGTACAAACAACACACTTGTATACATGAATTTTTCTGGCTGCTGTTACCACTTCAACATATTGTTTAGCTTGGTAGGGAAAAAAAATAGGAAGTCCCCAACACAGAAGTTTCAAGCTGTACTGTAGTGTAAAACTTCATTATACAGTGGTACCTCAGGTTAAGTACTTAATTCGTTCCGGAGGTCCGTTCTTAACCTGAAACTGTTCTTAACCTGAAGCACCACTTTAGCTAATGGGGCCTCCTGCTGCTGCCGCGCCGCCGGAGCACAATTTCTGTTCTCATCCTGAAGCAAAGTTCTTAACCTGAAGCACTATTTCTGGGTTAGCGGAGTCTGTAACCTGAAGCGTATGTAACCCAAGGTACCACTGTATAATACAAAATTTCATTTTGTTTTATAAAATTCTATAGAATTGATAGAAATAAGACACTTATCTGAGCTCTTTACATTTTCCACGGTCAGAATTTTACTTATCAACCTGTTGGTGTCTCACTGGACATACATCCATAGGTGGATCCTGATTACATCAGTAGCTGTGTATCACTGTGAAGGGTAAAACAAGGCCAACCTTCAGCTCTAGTTCAGAGGTCACCTGTTCATAGTGATCACTTAAAATATTTCTTGGAAATTAATTACTAGATGCTTAGATGCTATTATTCTTTCATGCTTCATCGGTTTACAGATGTTGCCTTTCTGTCTCTGACTCTTTTGTGAGTTTAGAACAGTGGTTCCCAACATTTTTTTCTGTGAACCACTTGGAAACTTGCTGAGGGTCTTGGCAGGCCACAATGGGTTTTTCTACCAGCTGCAACAGTTGTAATGCATTGTGTCAGATGCTGTATGATTTTTAATTGTCTTTTAATTGCTTATTTATTGATCTATTTTGTTGTAATACAGTTTTCATGGAATTTAATTATACAATATACAAGTATTGAAAGAAGCAATAGAACACAATTGTAATCAATGCAAATATTTAATTCAAGGGATGCATATGGAACAGAAATGGGTGGAATTTATTGAGGAATTTGTGTGTAGGTGGGATTGGTTGCAAAAGGCAAGACATCTGTGAAGCGGGTGGGAAATGACTGAAAAGACTTCTACTCAAAGCACTCCAGATGTAATCTCTGTTATCTGCAAAAATCCCTTTAAACTTGTTATTATTTTCCCCTGCCACTTTTCCCTTCTAAACATAATTGCAACTTGGCTCTCTTTCTCCCTACACCTCATCCTGTAGCAGTTCCCGTGCCCCACTGAGATCAGTGGTAGATATGCATAGGATTACAGCCTTAGAAGCTTGAGCTCATGCACTTTTATTCAGAAGTAAGCCTTACTTTTCTGTGGCGATTATAATCTGAGGCCTTTCTTCTTGTGCCGCTTCCATGTGAGGTCTGGAGGGAGGCAACATGAAAACAGGCTTTTTTTTCCAGTGCTTCCCCATTTGTGGAATGCTCTCCCCAGCGATGTTCATCTGGCACCATCGTTATATATTTTTAGGAACCAGACGAAAACGTTCCTCTTCAAGCAGGCCTTTGGCTGATTAATATTCTGTGACTGCCACATCCTTGGTGCACAGGGACATACTCCAGAAGAGGGAGCGGGTGGAAAGGGCTACCGGAACTGATGTCAGTTGCTACTGCAACTAGAGTTGGAGGACTGGGTAAAATATGTTGCTACCTCTCCTCTGCTCTCAACCAGTAACCTTCCACACTTCGAAAATGAAATCAGTTTAGAAGGAAGGGTGAATGTGAGAGAAGGGGAATGTGAATTGTTCCACTAGCCACAGAAGAGTTGGGTTGCAAAACAGGTTTTGCCTCCGACAGCATGCAGTGCAAAGCCTTAGAATGACCGAGGAGCTGTTGCTCCCACAGTTCTTCTCAGTCACAAAGAGGACCAACAGCATGAAGCTCATGGACTATAGTTTGGCAACTACCTTTTAGAACTTTTGAGTCATTTGGTTACTATAGCAACAGAAATGGTGCAATTAAGGTGCAGTTTACATAAAAGCAATAAAAGTGCAACCATAACAGTCCATAAAATTTCCTGGACTAGCTAAAGTCAAGATGAAGCAAAACTATATATCATATAAAACAGAGCAACGCACAGAACAGAGAAATAACAAATTAAGAGTCAAGATTCACCCCATGAATTACCTGAGGGAAGGCATTTCGGAGGGTATTTCAAAGGCCTACGTCTGACTTTTCTTCATATGGCAGTCTGCCGATAGTGAAAAGACTTCTCTGAAAATCTTAAAGATTGACTTGATCTGTATTGGGGGAGGTGGTCTGGCCTAATTAAAACCAAATTTGAAATTAGTATCTTTAATTAAATTGGCAAGCTGTATAACGTAACTGGGTTTAAAGCAGGGTCAAAGCTGTAGTGAGTGGCTTCTGCAATTCTTTTGAGTTTAATTCAAAGGGGAACCTGTAACCTCAGCTTTATAGCCAGATGGGATTTTTGTAAAACTATTAACTTATAACTATTAGAAAATAAAACATGATGAAGAAATTTCTTTTCATTTTTTGTTGACTAGATCACAAACCCACTTTATTTTGACATTTCATTCTTACCAATAAGTTTAGAATTGTGTGTGTGTATTTGCATGTCCCGTATATTGCTGAAATCTACCCACCCTCAAGGGAACCTCTTGGTAGGACAAAAATACCATAGAACGTGTGTGCTCCCTCTTATTGGCTTTTCAAAAGTTGGTAACTAAATGTTCAGTTTCTGCTGTGGCATATATTTACAATGATACATAATAGGTAACATCAGTGAGCTTCAATTTTGGTTATGCTTTGGAAGTTAGGAGACAATATATCTAAATATATATGATATAAGAATATAAGCTAACTAAAGCATAATAGAGAAGTTTTGTTAGTAATAAGATGAAGTGTCAGGTTGTTCAGTTTTGCCAATTATCGTATTAGGTTTCAATGGAGCTTGGGAAGTTAAAGCTGTGTGCCAGCACTTGTTCGCTTCCACATTTTTAAAGGATGAAAATGCTTTAGAAAGCTGTGTACTTTTAAGATTTATATCCACTTACTAATAGAAATCTAATCCTTCAAACCTGACTGTGTGCTCACTGTGCAACACAGTGCCCTTAAAACAGTTACTTTCTGCTCCCTCCCAGATGGACCTTTTTTCTTTCTGAGGATGTTCAAAACACTCAGATGACTTTGATTCTAGTTTCTAGGAGTACATGAAGTCCCATTGGCAGGTGCTGTTCATTTTGCTTAGCATATGTGAAAACGTTCTATTTTCCCATCTTGTGCAAACTAATTCTGGGAAGGCGGTGTTCCTTTCTCCCCAGTTGAAATACAGACGCACACAATGGCTGAATATTCTTACATATTATCATCATAGAATTTTGCTGTTGCCAGCTCTGGCTACAAACACAGCTATCTTGAGCATCCTTTGATGGAAAGGCAGAATACAGATCCAGCAAATAAATATATAATGTATGTATGAGCTAAATTGTACACCTCTAGTGAACGTGTGTTGAACTATTTGGGAATGTCATGGCTTGTGCATTTGTATTACTCTTATAGTGTATTGAGAAGGTTATTGGATGCTGTAAAACAGGCTTCCTCGACCTTGGCCCTCCAGATGTTTTGAGACTACAATTCCCATCATCCCTGACCACTGCTCCTGCTAGCTAGGGATCATGGGAGTTGTAAGCCAGAAACATCTGGAGAGCTGAGGTTGAGGAAGCCTGCTGTTGAGTCTCTTCCTCTAAAATAGGCTGAAGCGTTTGTCTGAACCACTTAGCTTTATTTGAATTTTAACATGTTGCCATTGACATCCTCTAGAAGCTGTTGGGTAGCTACAATTACAACTATGTGATACCTGTGCAGCTATTAAGCTGTAAAGGAGTGTGCATTACTCAGTTGATTTACAGATGAATGACTTGAAAAGATGCCTGTACTTTGGTATGGTATAGAAATTAACTTTTGCATTTTTGTCAGTTCTTGAAAAGCCATGGTAAAATGTTTGATCACTTTAATGTGTTTTTGCTGATTTCAAGGCAATCAGTCAATGTACCTGAGAGTAATTGGTTGTGTTTAGTTGACCATATATCTCTTGACTTAAATCACTGTGCCCTGGTTTTGGTTTTTCAATATTGGAGCTATTATATACATTGTATATGCATGGACTGTTTCTTGTGGGAAAGGATATTTAATTGTTTGTTATATGTAATTTTAGAAACTGGAAGATAAAGAAGTTAAACAAAAATATTTTTAGTTCCAAAGCTGGTAACCATTGTTTTCTGTTTCATGAAATATTGGACATTGTTTGACTGTAGTTGGTTGAACCAGCCCAAATGGATAATCTGGCAAGTCATTTGTTTGGAATGAGTGGGAACTTGCATGATTAGCTTAATGGAGAATAATTGGATAAGTTGACATTAAAGTTGTATATGTTGCAACAAAAAAGCTGTGCGTAGAAACTACTTGCATTTAAACGGATTTCTCCACCATGCATGTTATTGCTCAGCATAAGTTCACAAAAATTGAAAATACTCTGCATACTGTTTGGTTCTAAATTGTAATACATCAATTGCCTGAGAATACCTTTCTAACTAAAGCTTTCCTGTCTACCTACTGCAAGAGTTAACTATCCTAGAGTGTTTGGTAACACAGGTTATAGGATAGTTCACAACATTATAGACTCCATTAGAGTCCCCCAACATCCAGGACTTGAGGGCAGGGATAATGGAAATGTATAACATCTGCAATGGCTTATATACTGTCTTAATATAACAGAGTGTGTACAGTATGTAAAAACTTTTCACAAATATTGATTTCTGTAGAAAAGGTGCATTGTTAATAATTTCATACAACATATTGAATACAGGCAGGATCTGACAGCTAGAATAGAAAAATATCCAATCAAATATAAAATCAAAGTTGTAGTTAACTTAAATCAAGTAATTATTCCTCATTTATGCACATAAAATATCATGCAAGGGAAGTGTGTCCTATTTAAATGTGTTTAAAATACTTCCAAGAATCCTAATAAAAATTTCAAAGTAAAGTGAGTTTGTTTTAACGTAGCATTACATTAAAGAGCACTTTGATTCCCCAGACGTATTTAAGTCTACCACTTTTGACTTTTTTTGGGGGGGGGAACCCCTCAAAAAGTTTTAATGTAACATGATATCAGGGCTGTATGCAACTAAATTGTATTAATAGGAGAAGCCTATTCCACAAGGATTCCTAATAGCAAAGCAGGAATTTTTCCCTTCTGTGCCATCACCAAATCTTCTTTGGAGGGTTGGAAGAATTGCCAGAATAGATTTAGGAAATGGAGAGGAGGAGATAACTACCACGAAACGAAAATCCTTGTGCTGAAGGAACCGTGACTGTAGATCTATGTAGAATAGTAATTCAGATAAACATGCTAAATCATATCTGCATCAATTCAGAAAAAATGGTAAACCCACATTGTGATGCCTTGTTGGATTTTAAAGTCTAGTAGTAGTTCAGTTATATTGTTCCAGGACAGGGACATTTTTGGGTTGTTCATGGGTAAAGGAGTTGCAGAGGTTCTGAGAGGCAATGACAAAACTGGTTCTGGATGAGAGAGCTTATTTGACCCGTATATAAGTCAGTATTTATAAATTTCCATCTTTTTAGATGCAGAAATGGAAATATTTTTGTAGCTTGCTTACCTAGCATTTGAGTGTTTTTCAGGCGGTATTGACAACAGTGTTATCACTAAGTTTAGCTTTCAGTAATGTGACTAGTTGAGAGGAGAAAACTCACATTTTCCAAATACTTCTGTTTTATTAACCTTGCTGCTTTGAGCAGAGGCTACACTGGTATTCTTCCTCCAGGGTAATCTTGATTCTGACTAATGTGGGAAAGTGTTTTAGCACCATAATAGAAGTGGTATATACCATAAATATATAGAATAAAATTCACTTAGTTGGATTGGAATGATTGCTCTTGGTAGAGGGTAACAGATGTACAGATGAACAAGGAACAAGATTGTGGGTGACAAAAATACTTCATTTTGGATTCCTTCAGGCTTAGTATACTTTTTGAAGTTCTAGTCTGTGATTTTTAGGGCTAGGAACAAGTATGGTTAAAATATTAAAGCTCAGTATTTGCAATTAAAAGAATGGCAGTATAGTGTACCATTATAGACATACAGAATGTAGGCAGCCAGCTAACTACTCTTGTAGCCTAATATGGATTTCAGAATTACTATATGCTACCATTTTTCTTCTTTGTTTTTGCTTATCACAATCTTAAGTCTTCTAAAGCATTGCCCATTGGGACAAAAGCAGTAGCCAAAAGTAGTGCTTAAAAGGCAGCAAAAAACCTGAAGTGCTGGTGCACTGTATTGGTGAGTACTGTCACAGAAAGTACTGCTTCCATGCAAACATATTGCGCCTCCTTAGATTTTCCAGAAGCCTTAATCTGAGTACCAGCATCTTTGGGAGATAGTCATGGGATTGAACGCTTGGGTCTAAGAGTTCAGTTTTGCCTTCACATAATTAAATTACCTTTAGGCTAGGATTCAGCAATTTTCAGTAGTGACCAAGAATGTAACTGTCCTTGCCCAGTAAAAAAAAAAAAAAGTTACTTGGGCCTTCCTGGTTTGCTTTCTGAAATGGAAGCAGATTGATTTCAATCTGAAAACCTTCCGAAGTACTATAGGAGTCTAAACGTTACTTGGTGGAATAATGATTTCTTTATCGAGCACTTCAGGTTCATTTTGCCTTTGTAAATACTTATGGGACAATGAAAGATGTACACAAGTTTATTAATTTTAGTAGTGTTGATAATATCACATACCTCATGTCACCTTACTGTCTGCACAAAATAGATTTGTTCCATGAAACTGCCTTGCTTCAGTAAGAATGATATAAATGGCACCAAGCGAAGGAGAGGTTATATAATTCATTTGGCCAATGTTTACCAAATTTATTATTAAATTTCTATACTGCTCAGTAGTGGAATCATCAATAGAAATTGATTCATGTTTGGAAATAATGAATAGGCTCTCATTTTTCTTTTTTCTTTTTTGTTGAAGTTGGCTGAAAACACTAATTGTGTTGAGACTGCCCTGTGGCAGTCTTAAATGTTAATAAAACATTGTTTAAACACTTGTTGAGTAAGCAGTTGTATTTAGTAATGCAGAAAACTAAGAAGAAAGCAAAACTAAGATACTATCTGACGGCTGCAATGTGGTGCTTCACAGATTTGTAAGGACTTTTGAGCTAATTAGATTTAAGCAAAGGCTTTCCTAAGATAATCACTTTGGGAGCCTTCTCTGGAGCCGGGCTGCTGATAATGTGTAGCTGAAGGTCAAACCTTCAACATAGTATTCTCCAAAGATTAAACTGTGGGTTATGAAATGAACTATTAGAATATTTCAATTCCTGAATGTTTCAAAAAACATTTTGCAGCTCAGACACCGGTGGTAGTGGTGGGTGTTAAAAGCTTTTACTTTTCACCTACTTGTGATGGCACATTACTTCTAAAGTCAGCAAAATAGCATGTTGTAGTGGTACAATTCATTTTGGTAACACAAAGTTTGATACCTTTATGTAAGCTTGCAGAATGTTGTCATCAGAATTGGCGATATTGACAAGATGTGAAGCCAGGGTCTATGGATAGCGTCTGGATTCTGGTTAGCCATGAAATATATCTTGATTAAAATGACACTGCTACAAATGAAATTAGTCATTGCTTTTAAGGGGATCTCTTTTATCCCTATGTGGGAAGAGAGACATGATTTTAGAAGGGTAGTGTTAAACTTTAAATATAATATTGTTAACATGCAGAATGCATGAGCTAGTAAGGCATAGAGGCAACTTAAGTATTCTAAGCCCTCATTCCCCACACACAGACGCACACTTCATCTCCCACCTTTGGGGGTTCCAAACTGCTACATCACTAAACATGTGCTACAAAGTCAACCTTGAACACCCTGTATCTTCCCCCATTCATAGTTTATTAGAATCACCTGGGTTGAACATGGATTCCTTAGAGTCCATCAGCAGAATTGTGTACACACTTCAAGAGATAATTTGTTGGCTCCACAGCTAAAGTAAATTGTCTCCAAAATAATAATTTCACAGCTGCTCCTGGTGTTTCTTCCATACTACCAACTGCGCAGTAAAGGCCAGCACTGTGATATTTGAGCAGAAATTCCTGTCACATATGCAAATATCTCTCTGTTCTGCCTTAGTGTATCACTAAGCAAACCGACTAAAAAGTAAACCTTTTTTGTTTTTTCTTTGACTTGTGCTATGTTACAGTGTCAAAAAGAAAACAAATTACTGTTGTGAATGAAGTAGACTGGGGTACTTTCCAAGAGGTGGATTACTCTCAGCTGGGAACTATGTAAGGCAGCTTAAGTGACATGGTGTGGGCACTACCAACTCTGTGCCACCACTTTTGTCTCTCAAATCCTTCCAGATGAGATGCTGTAATACATTGCTTTAAAACACAATCCTGTTAAAAGGAGTAGTAAACTCCCCTTATACCTTGTCGATGACAATGGGGCATAATACCCAAATGAGCTGCGGAGGAGATCTATCTATCTTTCATAGCTGTGTTGCTCACACTTCTTTTTACGCTGCCTTATTACACGGAGACTGTATTTTTAGCTACCATAGCTAATGGTCGTTGCTAAACCTCCATGAATACGTCTTACCATTTTTGAAATAACAATAATAACAATATTTTTTTTAACTCCGTAAGTTCTGCAATTATTGTTGTCCTGTCCTGAGCCTACTGCCAGTTAATTTTATTTAGTGGCCCTACTACTTCTGTAACCTTATAAGCCTTTTCCCTTTAGGTGTCTCTTCTTCAAACTAAACCATAGCATCCTCTTCAACCATTGTTCAGTGTAAAGTTACTGTAATTCATTGATAATTTTATATGTTCCTTTTTATGGTTCATAGAACAAGAATTGTACACAGTATTCTTAATGTGGCTGGACAGCACTCATCTAATGGCATTATGATATTATCTGGCATTTTAATTGCTTTCCTAATCATTCCCCAAACTGGATTTACTTCTTTCTCCACTGCAGCACATTAACTTGATGTTTTCAGTGAACCTTTCAAAATCTTTTCCTGGGTAGTAAAAAAAATCAGCTTTCTTGATGCGTATGTAGAGCTTTTTTTATTGTTTTGCATACTTTTGTCCTTTTGATCATACACTCTGCATATTTTTGTAATTTCTTGAAAAATTGTTAGATGCCTCCAGTTATATCGATGCTATCAGGCTGTCCCAATGTTGCTTTCGATCCCCAGAATCTTTTGCGAGCGCTGCCAGTAAAGGGGTATTGATGACTGGTTATATAACTTGATAGCCATTGCTGGGTGATCAAAGTTGCTTTCAATGTATTCATGAGCCAATCTGACACATTTGGCTGCCCTTGTATGACTTGTTGTGATCTCTAGTGGCCAATAGTAATGGAGTTATACTTAGAGAGAAATGTTATTCATCCCTACATTTAAGGGCTTGAGATATCAAATAGTTAAATCTGAATACAAAGGGCATTCTGTTAAAAAGTGTGCCAAGTCCACTACTTTGGGGCATCCAGCTGGGCAATTCCTAGCCACACAATACTGAGTCCCATAGTTCCTTTCACCATCATCAGCTGTAAGGATTAATCAGGAGCCATCTTAGCTCATGTGAGCAAAGGGGCACTTTCCCAGGAAGAGTGACAAAATCTTTATATATTGTATTGGAGCAGCACCCAGCAGTCAGTTCCATAGTGGTCTGAAAATTGACATCAGTCAAGTCATCTGGAGAACTGAGCACAGTTGCAGCCCATCATAATCAAGTGGACTAATGAAAAGCCCAAATAGTAAAAAGTGCATACATCATAGCTTCCCAGGAATCCCTCCTCAAATCCTCAGATACCAATAAAACCAAAAGTGAAGCCAAAAGACTGTCTTAAGCCAACAGGTGCTGGCCACTTTCTGGGTAAGCATTCGCACTGAATGAAAAGCCATCTTTAATCAGGCAATTTCCTTAGAATTGTCTAGGTGCTTAGAATAGATCTAGGTACCCCTAATATTTTGGATAAGAACTTACGTTGCACTGCAATGTGTGAGTGGGCCCACATGAGTGTTCCATACAGCATCCTTACAAAGCTCAAAAAAGTAGCTACTGTGTTACCACCTGGTCCACAAATGCACATATAAGGCACATATAAGGGACGCGGGTGATGCTGTGGGTTAAACCACGAGCCTAGGACTTGCCAATTAGAAGGTCGGCGGTTCGAATCCCCGCGATGGGGTGAGCTCCCGTTGCTCCTGCCAACCTAGCAGTTCGAAAGCATGTCAAAGTAAACGGTGTTTCCGTGCGCTGCTCTGGTTTGCCAGAAGGGGCTTAGTCATGCTGGCCACATGACCCGGAAGCTGTACGCTGGCTCCCTCAGCCAATAAAGTGAGATGAGTGCCGCAACCCCAGAGTCAGCCACGACTGGACCTAATGGTCAGGGGTCCCTTTACCTTTACCTTTAAGCACATACAAATCAACTTAAAAACAACAGCAGCAGCATTTAATATATAAAATCAATTTCAAATCCAATAGAGATACCAGCTGGTATTACAATCTCCACTTAGAAGGTTTGTTGAAAAAGGAAAGTCTTCAGCAGGTGCTGAAAAGACAATAGAGATGACACTTGGATGAATTATATTTGGAAGGAGTCACAAAGGGTCGATGTTGCGACTCTGAGGACCTGATTCCAGCATCATGCACAATGGAACTCTTGATAAGGTGGTATCTGTTGATTGCTGAGAGAGATTGATGTTGTGAGTGGTGTCTCTTCTTAGTATATGGCAAGTTGAAAATGTTAAAACATTTGAATCCTTTTGCATTTCTGCTGGGAGGAAGGTTTCTGGAATTAATTTTAAGACTGATTATATCAGATATGTTGTTCGGAGGTAAAATAGCTTGAAGACTGCCTTGCTTTGGTTAACATGGCCTGTAAGTTAGTTATTTACATAGCATGGTGGCTTATGGTAGCTAGAGCATGTCCATAAAGCAGGGGTCAACAAGGTTCATCTTGCCTGGGCCAGATCAGTTCCGTGGAGATTCCCTTCGTGGGTTGGATCGCGTGCGCGCATGAGTGTGCACCCCTGTGATTTTCGGCATCTGCGCAGACGCGATTTCCGGCACTGCGAAAGTGAGTCCCCGCTCTGCTCTGCACCGATAGCTCAATTTGGGGTTGCTCGTGGGCCGGTCAAACGACCTCTGCGGACCGCTTCATACCCCTGTCATAAAAGAAGCTCAGTCCTGACTTCAGCTTATAGCCAGAAGCTCAGGATATGGGTACAACTGAGTAAGCTGAGTGAGTGTGCTTTGGATCTGCAAAATCTCAGTTTAAAAGTATCTCCATGTTGTCCCCATTGAGTACCTTTAATTAATATTTTCAATTTAATGTAAAGTTATTCAAGTTGATACCAAGAAAATTAAACTGCATGTTGGTGAATGGTGAGACTAAAAGATTTAAAGGGTATATTAATTTGAGTCTTAAAGCATCCTTTATTCAATTATCTTACTACTAAGAAACTTGAGCATTTCATTTCACCACCTTAGTGCTGCATTTGTTAACTCATTGAATTATTATTTATATAACACCATTGGTATGCTTGGTACATTCTGATGATTGAGAGGACAGATCGAGAGGCATTTACAATTTAAAATTTTGGCACAGTGGAAACAGGAAGAGAGGCAGGGTAAGCAATAAAGCAGTATGTAAGAGGAGAACCAGCAAAGGCAACATAGCAGAAACCTATGGCTTAAAGAGAATAAAGAGAGAGTGTGTGACCAACTGATCAAATGCAAGAGAGATAAAGAAAAATGAGGACTGAAGATTTTGCTTTAAAGAGCAAAAGAACAATTTCAGTGGCATGCAAAGAGTGAAAACCAGATTTGGGTGGGGGGGGGAGGTCAAGAGTAGACTTGGAAGGGAAGTCAAAAAGTTAAGAGTAAACAGGCAAGCACATTCTAGAAGTTATGGAGGCAAAGGAAAAAGGGAACTGGGGTGATGTGGAGAGGAAAGATGGACTAAGGAGTGTTTTTATAAGGGAGAATGAATGCAGGAGGGAAAGAGCCAGAGGGCAAAGAGGATGATTATGTGGACAAGAGGAATGATAATGGTAAGGGATTTAGCTGACTATAGTCAAAATAGTGGGTAGAGGGAAGAGTAGTAGGAAGATGGGCAACTGGTAGGGGGCAGGAAGGTGGATTGGAAAGCTAGTTTAGTATTGAAGCCTCAAGGAGGCAAAGTTTTGGTAAGAGAACAAGGAGTGGATGGGTAAATGATGGGGTAGGCCTTGGCAGAACATCAGAGGTAGAGAAGAGGCACTGTGTATCAGAGGTGTCATAGTGCTGCTTAGCCAGATGCATAGCAGACAGTAAAAGGCTGTGATGCTTCTGTGAGCAATGTTGAATCTTGTTGCTATGATCTCCTTTCTTTTGCAGATTGTATTCCCCTTTCATTTGGATTGGAATGAAGGAACCAACAATGGGATTGCACTCAAGATAACACTCCTGGAAAGGGTATCTAATGGCTCTCATCTTTTTTGGTGGTTTATATCTGCACTTTTGATGGTTTTCATATCTGAAGGATTTTCCTTTTGGAAATATTTCAAATAAAAAAAATTGTTCCTCCTTGGAAATAACTTCTTCCTTGAACGCTATACATCATGGGAGACATGGCTAACAACTCGGTAGCATACAGTGGTGTAAAATACACTATAAAAGATTCCAATCATGGAGACTTTGGCATTACACTTGAAGAGCTTCGTGATCTTATGGAATTGCGTGCTGCAGATGCTTTGCATAAAATACAAGATTGCTATGGAGATGCACATGGAATCTGTACAAGATTGAAAACTTCTCCAAATGAAGGTAAGAATCTCAATTCAAAGAGTTACAAAATGTGTGTTCATTTATATGGGAAATTTATATTGAAAAATATTTAGGTCTGTATAGATGCATTCATTGTTTGCCTAAGATGTTTTACCGGTCAGTGACTGAAATTCCTGGCCTGGATCTACTATATATATATTTTAAATTGTCTGTACATTTATACAATTGGACACCACTTAAGAGATAGTAACAAAATTTGGGACAATAGTTATTGAGGTAGAAGAACATAATACATTTGATGTAAAATTTGACATTTTCATTTTTGGTTAGTCTTTTTTGATTGTACCAGGTTTTTAATAAGATGTTGATTAAAGCCTGCTGTTATCTTACACATTAGTTTACAAGAAGTTTGTGAAGTTACAAATGTTGGACAACTTAAGGTGTTGTACATAAAAACTTTGTAGAAATATATATCACAACTTCCTTGAATATTTAAGGTTAACCTAGCACAAATGCCTTGCAGCTTGCAGCTGTAACTTAAATCAGCTGTACTTAAAATCCACTCAGAAGTTACATCTTATGCTATTTCAACATTTAAGGGGATGGTTGTTAGAACGGGTTGTTGATAGGCGCTTCAAATTAAATCCTTTAAATCTTGCGTGTCTGCGTGTTGGTAAAGGTAACAAAGTAAAATGAGCTGTTAAAGCAGTCTTCCCCAGCCAGGTTGGGACTAAAACTTCCATTAGCTATGCTGACTGGGTCCAATGAGAGTTGTAGTCTTAAACATCCAGAGAGCACCAGGTTTGGGGAAGGGGTTTCCTTGGAGCAAGAGGCACATAGACTGAATTTGAGGAAAACAATGTTGATTTTTTTCAGTCTAGGGAACTTTTGTGTGTAGGCAATGAAACCTTAGTTTGTGGTATGTGTTTAAATGTACCATTTTAAACATTTTCTTTTGAGGAAAAAATAAGATAGATTTAAACAAACCATTCAAGATAGTGAGATGGCGCTTTTCTGCAAAACCTTTGTTGCCTGTGGGAAGGGTTTCACAACTACCCAACTTCTTAATATGTAGTAAAGCAATTAATTTGCCCAATGCCTATCTCAGCCTTTCCATAATTAGCAGGATTTGAAATGACTTTATAATTGGCAATTTATATTTGGGCATTGAACAAGTTCTCAATGGGTAAAGACACTCAATGCCATCAGGTTAAGATCACTGTTCTTGTTCTTGAAATTCCACCAGTCACTAGTTTCCAGACAAAAGGAGGAAACCTTTTATGTGCAATATTGCACTTCCAGCAATCCAAATGTTTTTTCTGTAAACACTTCTAGTTACAGTTGTGTTAAATATCAGTTGTGTGTCATGCTGGATAACATTTTAACGTTCTTAAACTCATTGTTCACAGACTGCCTTGTTTCCCCTCAAAATTTGTGGAATCTGAAACTCCCTAAATGAATTTTGTTTGGGGCTAGTAGTCTGTATTACTTACTCAGAACAGCCAGAAAGACAAGACAAATGCAAAAGTGTTAAAACAGATACCTTGTAAATCACAGAATTATGAAAATGAGCAGGCATATCTATGAGGTGTGCTTGTTGTTTTTCTTGGAGCAGAGTGCCTCCAATGAGATATCTCTAATGTTTGGTTGAAAAGAATTTTGTCTTGAAATGTACAGGCACCAAACTCTGCAAGGTAGTATCTGTTTACAGGTTCTAGCATCCTGCAATGCTTAGTTATCTTTTGCTAAACCCTTTTATCTCTATCGAATGGACCGTTGCTTTTTATGGTATAGTAGCCTGAAGGAAGAGAAGTGTTTCCTTTTTCCTGCTGCTAATAATTCCTTCTTGAATAATTCCTTCCTGTAGCAGGAAAAAAATATAGTGATTGCTGTTCCAGCATTTGTATTTTTTTCCTTTTCTCATTAATCCTTGGAGCAGAATTTTGAGACACAATGTGATGAATAAATATTGCTCCATTAAGTTTTATATGAAAGAGTAGGACAGGATATCCCAGCTTGCAGGGATTTCTACATTAAAAAGTGGGGAGAATCCTTTTTTTGTGTCTCTAATAATTCATTGGAAAATAATAGAATGGAACTTGTAAACTCATTTCAATAGGGATACAGAGTCTGGCCTGAATTGTGTTAAAAATATCATCCATGTTGGATAAGAATTCTTGTGAGAGGGCTGTCAACTGAAGCTTTCAACTGAAGAGCTATTTAAACACCCAAGAAGCTTTCAGTAGTCATGGTGAAGGTTACCGAGTGAGTCTGCAACTTGCTTCTATATGTACTACACTCATCTTAAAATGTGGATGAGTATGAGGTCCGGTTGAATAGTACAGAAATACCACAGATGGGAAGTGATAAGATGTGTAAGGGAGAAACCTGGACTTGTTCCAGCTAGTACTGAACTAATGAATTAGCAGAAATGCAGAATCTGGCTCACCGAATGACTTGCTGAGTGATCCTTTCCTACATGAGAAGGATTAGTTCAAAGGTGAACCATGTAGATCTAATTGTTGAGGCCAGATATACAATTTCCGCTATCCTTAAAATAAAAATGTATTTGAAGCCTATGTGTTGGCCCTGCCTATTATTGCACTATGGGCTTCTGTGTAATATGTAATAAGGAAAAGACCCCTTAGAGATGTAGCTTTGCTTCCTCCTGATGTTCAGCATCTAGATGGGTGTTGCCATGTTGTGCATTGTGGTTATAAAAAGAATTACTTTTGTATTGGGAAAACAGAAATAGACTTCTGCTTAACTCTCGTGTTTGTTGAACTCAAGTTTCTGAAGTGACTAGGAATTTCAGCATATACTGGAATGATGTGCTCCAAAACAAATGCTTGACTTTCTTGGGAATTGCTTTTTTTGGACTCTGCAGCACATATATTTGTGGGGGAAACTCAAATAAAACCACTATTAGTCAAGCAACACTGTGGGTAGGAGAAATCTGCAGCTATCTTTTCCCCATGTTAGAAACGTCTACAGTAGAGTTCCACTTGATATTGATATTGTAACTTCTAGAAAGCATAGGACATAAAGAGTCCTGTTAAATTCACTAAATACCAAAAAACAACAACTGTGCAGCATATACTTAAGGTGTTTGTAGAATTACATAGCAAAAAGGGATTTGTTAAGTGATGTATAGATAATGAAATTGCTCTAAAATTGTATTTTTCTTTTTAATATTTAGGCTTAAGTGGAAACCCAGCAGATATAGAAAGGAGAGCAACTGTGTTTGGAAAGAACTTTATACCTCCTAAAAAGCCAAAAACATTTCTTCAGTTAGTATGGGAAGCACTACAGGATGTTACATTAATTATATTAGAAATTGCAGCCATAGTATCATTGGGCCTTTCTTTTTACCAACCACCAGGAGGGAATGAAGCATGTAAGTAAAGAGTTTGTTTCTTTATACTTGTGTACCTCAAAATGTATTTCAGAGTTTGGGTATTGTCTGCCAATTTATGTATTGGTTATGTTGTTGTTTATACCCTTCTGTCTTGGGAGACAATGGAGGCATGTGCCTCCATTGCAGCTGCTGTGGCTGTAGAGACTGATATGGAGGAGACATGTTTGGTTGCAGCTGGGGCAGATGAAGGTGTCTAGTTGTGCTGTTGCAGATGCAGCATGGCGTTTCTTTTCTTTTTTGCACTCCTCCCAGTGGTCATTCCTCCTCTGGTGTGGTTACATGACCTGACTGTCTGTCTCCAGGCACTGCGGTCATCTGTAAGAGATTCCCACATGGCAGGCTTGATGTTGCCAGCCTTCATGTCTCGTTTGCAGTAATCTTTGTATTGCAGAATTGGTCTGCATGAAGCCATTAAGTTGTTTTATTGCTTTATGTTATAATTGCTTCATAGTACAATTGTATGATAAGCAAATTCTGGTTCAAGTGCCGAGTAGAATGACTTCTAGTCAGCACTTGAACCAAATATTTAAAGTTTTGTCACACTGTATTTGCTAAGAGATTGTTGTAATTTTGAGGTATAATCTTTAATTTCCCCAAATATAAGGTGTACTCAGATTTCTTTCCTGGAGTGAACTTAAGCTAATGCTCTCTCTTCTCATCAAGAAGGAGAAATGTACATACAGTGGTACCTTGGTTTAAGAACAGCATAGTTTATAAACAACTTGGATTAAGAATGCTGCAAACCCGGAAGTAGGTGTTTTGGTTTGTGAACTTTGCCTTGGAAGCAGAACATGTTCCACTTCCTGTTGAGTGTGTTCCATTTGTAAATTGAGTCCCCCGCTGCTATGGGAAAGCACACCTTGGTTTAAGAACGGACTTCCGAAATGGATTAAGTTCATAAACCAAGGTACCACTGTAGTTAAATTGAAGCATTGGAATACAGGAACTTCTGGCTCTCACACTGAATTATCCCTTGAGAAAGGAACCAGAGCAAGAGAAGTGGGGGCAGGCTCACTCCTTACCAATGAAACGGGGAGGCTTTTTTACTTGTGGCACCAGTGTTGTAGAATGCTCACCCTGCTGAAATAAGAGAAGCCCCATCAGTATTGGTGTTCCATCAGTTCCAAAACCACAACACTTTAGGCAAACATTCCCCTGAACAGAACTTCTAATCGTATTCTTTTAGCTATATTTTAACTGTTCAGTTATACTTTTTAATGGGCTTGCTTGACTGCATACTTTAAGAATCTTTTCATGCCCCATTCAAGTTGTGTTATGCATTTTAATTATGTATAAAATTTATAATTGATTTTATAGTTGTAAACTGCTTAGGAGCTTTTGACACAGAAGCAGCATATAAATAAGCACTACTTCCTGTTCTTCCAGTAAAAAGCAAATGTTGGCATAAAACTAATCTGCTAAATTCTGGGTCTTAACAGTTTCACAATTGTACCAAGGCTGATACGTTTCCCCCCAGTATTTTCCACACTTTAACATGAAATCTTGATGACAGGATAAGTGTATCCAAGCATTCAGTGAATGTGCACCATGGACTTTGTTTAGAGATTCAGGTTTCAGAAGTTGCATGATGACTACCATGGCAAAGGCTGGTGTGCTAAATATGACTGAACTGGCATGCTAGTAGTTCAGATAAGTCACCTTGTCACTTGTCCTTTTAAAAATTACCTGCTGCCCTTCTTAAAATCAGTGCCTACACTTTTTTTCCTCTTTAATCTCTTTTGCCTTAGATTATGGCTTAGAAGATACGCTAAACTGAGCTTCCTGCATGTCTCAAGCATGTTGCATTTCTGTACATACCTTTATTTTGTGTATTGTTAGATATGGTTGCTTTTTTCCTGGGGTGGGGTGGAGTGGAAGTTGTGCCTAGCCATGTAGCTCTAGAGAGTCCTCACAGCTATTTACAATAAAACATAAGCACTCCAATTAACTTGATACAACCATGCCCAAGCATCAGAAATCATCCTAAAATGCTTGCGTTGTATATTACATAGCAGCAGCAATAGCAGGCAAAATGTGTTGCGGGGGGAGGGGTCTGGCAGTATTGCTTTAAAGCCTACTCATTGAATAAAGGCCTTATTTTGCCACAGATCTGAAGGGTAGCAGTGGGAAAGGTTTTCACCCTATTTCTAGAAGAAGAAGAGAATATGACTTCGGCACTGGGACAGCGTGCAGTAATACTGTTGAAAAGAAACTACTGCTCATACATTACTCTGGTCTCAGAATATGTTTGGAATTGGGTCCCTCCTGACAATTTTTGGGTGTGGGGAGAATCATTTCCTTAGGTCAGTTGTGAGGAACTCATAGCCCTCCAGATATCATTGGACTCATGCTCCCATGAGTCCCAGCCACCATGGCCAGTGATCAGGGATGATGTTGTT
The DNA here is from genome assembly GCF_965153285.1 of Podarcis tiliguerta. Taxonomy (NCBI): domain Eukaryota; kingdom Metazoa; phylum Chordata; class Lepidosauria; order Squamata; family Lacertidae; genus Podarcis; species Podarcis tiliguerta. Next base: position 37,882,072 of record NC_139543.1, on the reverse strand, counting down.
ATAGTCCCGCAACATATGGAGAGCTGCAAGTTTTCTGCTGCTGCTTTGGGTAATCTGGACCAAAGCTATTTACAGCTTTAAAGGTTAAAATTAGCACTTCAAATTATGAGCTGAAATAGGTTTGAAGTCACTGCAGTTGTGCCATTATAGGTGTGAATGTGTTACCAATGGCTATGTAATGCACTACTGCTTTTGGAACTAACTGAAGTTTCTGGATGTTATCTGAATGCACCCATATGATGGCCTAGTTTAGACAATCAGATCATTGATTAATAAATCTGGATGTGCACAACCATCATGTACTCAAATGTAGCCCTTTTGCTTCCACTTCTTTCTTTGATCAAGTGGAAAAACAAACCAGGCAGCTGCAGTTAACCATGGCTTTCCATTATATGTAAACCAAGAATTATGGTGGTTAGTGACCTCTGAAGAAGCCAGGATTGGATCACATGAATGGGCTATATGAGGTTCATGCATATCCTGACTTTCTAAGCCAGGATTTGATTAAACGTGGTAACAGAGTCTACCCTGATGGTTATCAAAGCATGTTTGATGCAGCAGATACTGTCTTCTATGAGTGGGTGTAGTTGGCCTACAAACCTAAGAAGGTATAAAGCATTCTTGGCTATGGTGACTAACTGAGATTCTAGGAATAGCATCTCTTCATGCCCGGTTCTTCAAGGAAATTAAGTCCTCTCCAGAACTGCTGGTTCCTACATCTGTAGGAGCTATCGCCAACAATAAAATGAGTCTAGCCTAGATTTCTTTATCATTTATTATTCCTTCAGTTCCTTTTATCATGCATTCAGTTGTTATCCATAGGTACCATTTAAAGAATTTATTACCTTGTGGATCTACCAAAAAGGAGAAATAGGATGTAATTACCCCCCTTTTTCATATTACAGTATCTCTCAGTTGTTTTATGTAAATTTTTAAAAGTATGACAGAAGATGGAACTTTGTAGAATATCATACAGCATACCTCGCTCCACAGCTGACTCCTGCCTGATAGGTATTGAAGTCACTGTAATAAAGTGTAACTTCTAAGCCATGACTTCGCAGATTGTCTAAGTCACACTTAGACAGAACAACAACATATGAATTTATCAAAGCAGAAGTTGTCTTAAAATTAAGTAGCTCAGGCTTCATGTAGGTTGATTTAAATAGTTTCTCTCCTCGCTCATAATTATAGTTCAAGTATTGGATACATGCATTGTTTTCTACTATACTGCAGAATACGGAGGAAAGTATGGAATTTGACCAATAACATGTTTATTTGTTTTCTACCTAAATTTTTATTACAAAAATTGAAATTAATGGACCTAACGATCATGCTCGTTAATTTAAATGGGTTTATTCTGAGTAAAACTTAGTGAATATTACCCTAAAGTTTCCCCCCCATAAACTAGATTGTATTTATCAGCTGCAGTGATTTGTTTCCTCCACCAACCACTATGGCAAGTGATCTGACTAAATCATGCAATGTCAAGCATATCACTGTGCTCTTAATGCCTCTCAGGAACAGTGTTCTAAAGGGGAGGAGATGAGAGAAATCTGTTTTATTTAATTGATAAAACACTACCTAATTTCTAGCTGTTCCCAATTACGTAATTTTATTCTAAGGCTGCTTGTTTTTGAAAAATTCAACTTGTAAAACACAATGAACTTTAGTTTAACAAAGGCTTCTCAGACAGCTGAAATGCTGCCTTTAGGGTTTAATTGGAAATTTGAACAATCTTTCAAATAAATTTATAATTTAAACTTAAGAATGCCATCAACAAAAGGGGAGTGAAATCCAGATGGGGTATTTCCACCTACTCACGCCACTGGACAAGAAGATGCAAATGAGCAGGAGTCATCTGATTGGGCCAGAGGACCTCTCCCCAGTTCACTTCCTGCTTAGCTGCACTGCAGGACATCTGTTCCCCACCCTGTCTTTTTACTAAGCCAGGGTGGGGTAGCAACTGGATTTTTACCCTTTCCTTTGCTTTTATTTTACTAACCCATAGTGTAAGTGAGCCTCACTTAGGCCATTTCCAAAAGGAAACCAAGGAAAAAGCATAGGCACGGAAGAAATGGGCCAGATGATATCCCCAGCAAATAATCACAAACAATAGTAAAACTGAAATGTGTCACCACCTCATTTGCAAGAGCAGGGAAGGCTATTATCATAATTAAACCTAGTGAATGGATTTGTCAAAACCTGTCTTAGCCTGAACAGGTGATCCACAAGTATACTGTGCTGAATGGTTTCAAAAGCTGTGAGATCCAGGACAATCAAAAATTTCTTTTCAGGTTAACCCCAAACTCATTTATTTGCAACATTCCTGTATTGCCAAATAAAAAATTTCTTCAGGCAGTTCACACAAGTTAAAACCATGAAGTTGGTTTTAAAATAATAAACAGTCAAAACAGCAACATAATAAAACCAGCAACAGAAAACAAATAGTGCAACACGTTTCAGTAATAAAACAAACACAAAAAGCCTGGGAAAATGAAAGGTCATTACAAGGTGTTGAAAAAGACCACAATGTAGGTAAACTCCTGGGGGTGGAAAGTTTTCCATAATGGGTAGCACTACTGCAAATGCTCTTTCCCTTGTGGCTTCCACTTCAGCTGATTTGGCAGGGACATATAGAAGTGGGCCTTCAGGTAATGATCCTTCAGGTAATCTGGCTCTAGGCCACTTGGGACTTTAAATGTTAATACAAGCACTTTGAATAGAGCTCAGAAGCAGACGAGAGCAAACCCCACAGGAAGTTACCAGAACACGAATGACTATAGCAAGACTATCTTTTTCCAGATAATATCATAACTGGTATATCATTTTGAGCTGATAAAAAGGTTCTCTGAACTACCAAGGATGCATGTGCATTAAGAGACAGTGCTGGATCCAGGAACACCCTCCAGACTGTGCTTCTGTTCCTTTGGGGAGAGTGCAACCTCCTTCAAAACAGCTTGTTGGATAGACCACCCACTAATAATACGTCTGTCTTGTCTAGATTGAGTTTCAGTTTATTGCCTCTTACCCAGTTCATTATCATGCCCAAGCACTGATTCGTAATGTCCACTGCCTAACCTAGTTTTGATAGAAAGGAGAGAAACAGCGAGAGGTCATATGTATATTGGAGACATCCAAGGCCACGCCTACAAATAACCTCAGCCAAAGAGTTCCAAACAGGCTCAAGACTGAATTTTAGAACTGAAACATGACTACAAGTTCTCTTGTTCAGGCATTCCCATCATTACCCTATTCTTGGGCAGAAGGTAATCTGATCTGGATGATGTGTTTAAACTCTGAACCAGATATACATGCACTGGAAAAAGATAACATAATGAATGTACTGCCCATCAGTGTACCTTTTATGTCAAACTATTGCCATTCTTCTCACATCTAGAGTTCTGCATGAATCATTTAATAGATAGTTGGAGAGTTTAAAAACATACCCATTCTCTCTCATTTCTTTCTTCTTTGACATCAGTTGAGTCAGTTCTTTGGGCTAAATAGGACTATCCTTTGTCAAAACTTCAAAATAGACTTAATCCACGAAAATGAGTAATACTGACGTGACCTCCACTAGTGGGGTGTGTGTGTGTGTGTGTGTATCAGACTTATTCATGGTGAATATTTTGCTCCAAAACATGAAAACTTAACCACCTCTCTAATTTGTTGTATACTGACAGTTACATTCTTTTTATCCTTGGCTTTAATCTGTTAGAACCTAGAATATATTATTGTACAGAATGGATCAGACTCTTATCTTGAAATAAATGGAAGAGATTCAGGGGCGATGTTCTTGGTTGATCAAATTTGCTTACATATTGATCCATAAATTTCGTCTTCCAAGAGTTGGTCCCCATCATGGTACCTTTTTATAAGCCCATAGCTGCTAAAAAGTGAATACGGGAATCTGTTACATGCAACGGAAAAGGTAGAAACTTTAAATCCTATGATCACAAGAAAAGAAATTTAAGTATTGATGTAAGCTCTGCTACCAGAACTTTTAGTTATGGACTAGACTAGTGGGCAAAGGTGTAAGGCCCCTGTAGTGGGCAAAGGTGAAAGGCAGGGGAGCTCTATGCAATGTGAAAACCCCTCTGTTTTTCCCAGCCCACTTCTGCTTTAATTGTTGAAAGCTCCAAGCCCAGCATGAGAAGAAGGGGGAGGTTTAAGGATATTTATCCAGAAACACCCACACACCCTGCATGGGCATAGATACCTTGGCTGTGTACATACCAGAGTCCTAATGCACATGTGTGTCACACAGATCTGATTGTTCCGTGTGTGCTTTTGCTCACATTCATCTACACATGAGCATTCATTTGCACTATTTTAAGTATTTTATTGTCTACGCCAGTGGCTCCCAATTAACTATGCTCTGCAGACCCCCTGTTTTTGAATAGCCAAGCCATGGACACCCTACTTTTGAAAATGTTATGGTAGTTTTTGTTATGTAAATGGTGCTGTGGACCCCTTGGGGTCCGCAGACCACCAGTTAGGAGCCACAGGTATGCACTAGTGTGGTGTGCTTGATAGGATGTATTTTCACTGTGAGTTGTTGTCCCCTCCCCTCAATTAGTATTTCCTTACTTGCCCCAGAGTTCCAGAAACCTGAGGTCCATTGTGGGTATGTGCACAGGTAATTGTTTACCTGTGCGTTGAGTAATTTTATTTTTATTATTGAGATGCAAGTTTTCCCATGTACTAAACTTGAACAAGCTGTGAGTTGAAAAGAATGTCTGTTGTACCACAGTGGAAACACCAAATTATATTGGGGGGAATATGGACTGCCACTTGGATGACGACTGAATAATGTGGATGACATGAAAAGTATGCTCATGTGGAATGCATTGAATCCACTTTAAACTGCTGTGTATATATAACCCTTGTGGACTGATACATTTAATCTGAATAATCCTATAGCACTTGTAATATAGTGGTAGGATACCACTGTCATGGTAGCCTAATTGCAGCCACATAATATGAACATTAACCAAAAAATTTTAAACTCAAGCTTTGTTGTAACCTTAGGAAAGCTGTCAAAGCTAGTGTGCGTTTGATATGGGGCCTAAGTCAGTATTATTGGGTTTCTTGTGTAATAAAGTTTGGATGATAAATTTCAGTTTTCAGATTAATGCAGAACAATATTAAAATTTGAGTATGCGATGCTGATTATTTGTTTACTTTTTCCAGTATGTGGAACAGTAGCAGCTGGTGAAGACGAGGATGAAAGTGAAACAGGGTGGATCGAAGGAGCTGCAATTCTCCTGTCTGTCGTTTGTGTGGTATTAGTCACAGCTTTCAATGACTGGAGTAAAGAGAAACAATTTAGGGGATTGCAAAGCCGCATTGAACAAGAGCAGAAGTTTACTGTCATCAGGGGTGGCCAAGTCATCCAGATACCTATAGCTGACATAGTTGTTGGTGATATTGCACAAGTAAAATATGGTAAATATACTTATTTATGATGTCATCTCTGGTAACTTCTTATTGAATGTATTTTAAAAGTACCATTTGGGCTCTTTCTTTTTTAGGTGACCTTTTACCAGCAGATGGTGTACTTATACAAGGAAATGACCTCAAAATTGATGAAAGCTCACTGACTGGAGAATCTGATCATGTTAAGAAAACATCTGATCGAGATCCTATGTTGCTCTCAGGTGAGTGATCAAATGATAGCGAAGAACTGGGCATGAGGTATTTTGGAAACTGGACAAAGTTTCCTACTTCAGGAACTAGGTTATGTGAAACACTGTCTTTCTAGGTGACAGCATGCTAAGATCTAGTACTCTTATGTATTATGTATCATGCTTTTAACCTTCTCAGGGCCGGAAAGATGGGTCTTAACAACAGGTAGGATTTCAGACATACAAGCATCGTTTAATGTGATTACTTTAAGCTAGGGTGCATCGCTGAAATGTCTCAACTTTCCATATTTGTTAAACACTGTTCATAGGGTAGTTTTATTAGACTCTGGTAATATGGATGCGGTGACCCCCTGAATTAAGTCAGCATGCCCTCATTTAGCTCCTCATCAATGAAATAAAAGATGAAATTATTCAAAGCCTGAAGTGAGTTATATGGTTAAGACTGCAGAAGTACTGCAGAGCCTTCCAGTTGACAGAATTCAGTTGTGCAAATAGGCAGCTATTGTTTTCCACTATACCCCAGAGACTATGCAGATTTAAACCTTATTGCCAGTCTCGAATTAACTGGTTCACTATCTTATATAGTATAGCCATGAACAATAACAAACTGAATGGTCTCCTGAGCATGTTGATATAGCCCTGTTTGGCTATATATCTGTCAGCACTCACTGCCTGAGTTTGCTGTTGGTGATACTTACAGCTGCTCAGTTCAGTGCACTTGAGGTAGATAGGCATTATCTTTGCAAGACAGTATATTTACAAATCATTTAAAAAATAATGGATTTTATTAGAATGCTACCCTTAACTAGCCTAATGGGGCTTGTCAGAGTGTGTATCATGGCCTAAGATTTAAAGTATTTCAGTAGAAACTCAGATGTGCTCCAGATAAACAGGACTGATTGCAATATTTAGATATATTAGCAGCTTATGGGAATGCTGAAATGTGGTCTTTTCTTTGGAATTTGTTTTTTTTTTCTTTTGGAAACTTTCTTCCCTAATCAACTTGATATCATGCAACTCATTATTATAATACATGAGTGCGTTAATAGTAAGAATGTTATGTTCTGTCTTATGCTACACTGCAGTTTTGTATAACTGTAATAAAATGTCTTATAAAAAGCAGTTCTAGTGTAAAGGACTTTACTGGAGAGCCCAACTTAAATTCCTCCAGGGGCCACTTTCGTTTATTAACCCAGCACGACTTCATGGCAGCTGCATTAACTACTGAAAAGCATTTTTTTTGCTACAGTTGTAACTGTGTTCAGTGCATTCTGCTAATCCCTTCTTGGCTTTGCTCCCATAGTACTGTTTCTTCTTTCTCTGACCTCTGTTAAACATCCCTCCTTCTCTGTGTGCCCCATAGCACATGCTGTGTCTTCACCACTACAAGTGTGCAGCCCATCTGTTTCCCCACTTGCAAGTGTCTGCATAACATGTTACCAACTCATTTTTCTCCTTTCTGTACCTCTGCAGTTCAGAACCCATCTGTTCATTCCTTTTCTTTCAGCATTTGCTCCATTTCTTCCATTTCATCTCACCCCTTATGTCTGATCTATTGTGATTGTGCAACAGTGCACAATACTTTCACTCCCCTCAGCATATGAATTGCTGGGAAATCTGGAACAGGTGGACAAGGCAGCCTGGCTTGCTGGCTAGATCACTAGAAGAAAACTCTGAATCCAGGAAGGGAGGAATAATACAGGCATAATATGGCAGATTTACTCCCATCTTACTTCCAGCTTATTGGCTATTTCTACAAATGTGGAGAAATGTGTTTATACAATGGATTTTATTTTATTTTGAGAGAGAGTTATCCTTTCAGAAGGTACATCTCCAAGAATCTCAAACATTCCTTTCAGCTGCCCCATCTCACATTTAATACCCCCCCCCCAAAAAAAAATACCCATAGGGAATGGGAAAGTAGTTAAAGGAAAAATTGGTAGACAGGTGCAATGGCAGCTCTCATCTTTTCCTGCACCTCATCCAAAGCAGTTTTGGGCTACTTAAGGGTGCCCCACTATAGTGCTGGCAAGGAAGGATCAAGTGCATGTGCCTTTGGTTCTTGGCCACATTCTTAAAATATTGTGGTCAGAAACCAGAAATGGCTGCACTAACGTTTCATTCCGAAATGTGTGTTTAGTGGTTCTCCTGCAAGAAGTACAGTACAGCACTATATTTTACATCAAGTGTGGAGAACCTTTGGCCCTCCAGATGTAGCTGAAATAATAATAATAATAATAATAATAATAATAATAATAATTTCATTTCTATAGCACTTTGTATTTTTAAGAAAAAACTCTTAAAGATATTTACAGCACAATAAAGTATTAAACAAAACAATCTAGAATAAAACATAAGCAACACATTAACAGGAAACTAACATCATAGATTTGTAGAGTTGGAAGGGATCCTGAGGATGATCTTGTCTAACCCCCTGTGATGCAGGAATATTCAGCTGTCCCAAATATGCATGAGTTTTAGTGTTGCACATCACATTGTTTGTAACTTTGTTGTTCAGTAGATTGTGCAACAGCATTCTGTTGGTGCAAAGCATTTCACCAGTGGAGTTAAAGTCACTTTAACTTAGTGTTATATTGGATGCATCCCAGTGTATGTATGAATGTATGTATGTATGTGTGAATGTGAACTTGGTAGGCATGCATCTTATATAAGCACAAATGTAGCCCACATGTGGATTGCACAAATCCTGCTCACCTGCCAGCTTGTTTTTCTGCAGCCGGCCCCCCATGTGACTTTCCTTCATCTAGATTTGTATAGGAGGAGCTTGGCTGGGGGAGAAATAGTTGCAGGGGGATTTCAGCATGTAAAGGGTAACTGTTCTGGGTTTACTTGTGCACTCCTTTGCTGCTAAAATTGCACACACACCCAATCCTGAAAGATTGTTAGGCTAAAATGGGAGTAATCCTATGTATGCTGCCCTGAGAATGTAGTTGAAAGGTGGCTATGAAAGGGGGATATAACTGCAATAGTGCCAGTTTTTAGGCATTTATCAGTGATCTTGCACATCAGCTGTATATTGGTTAGCCAGTAGCTGGCTGTTGGTAGGCACAAAATTTTCTAATGGCTATAGTCTTACTTAATGGTTTTTATTGGCTTAGCGTTTCTTGGGTATTATAAAACCCTTTACTTCTTTATATTTTCTGAATATCCTTTATTGATCAAAGGTGTGTTTCTGCTATAGGAAATTAATGGAAGTATTGTAACAAGTTTCTCGCTAACTTGTAGCAGATGTCTGTCTGGAACTTTTCATGAATATGAATGCTTTCACATTTCAGGTACTCATGTAATGGAAGGTTCTGGGCGAATGGTAGTTACTGCTGTAGGTGTAAACTCACAAACTGGAATTATCTTTACCTTGCTTGGTGCTGGAGGTGACGACGAAGAAGAAAAGAAAGAAAAAGAGAAAAAGGACAAGAAAAGTAAGCATGAACCTTTGGATGGACTTTAGAGATATATTTTGTAGTTGGCTTCTCTTCTGTAAGAATGTCTGCAAGTGGTGTTGGACCATGCAGAATGACAATGTAGGCAGGTACAAAATAACTACATAGAACTCCTGCTTCCACTCATTCCATTGTCCAAGCGGGTAAGTTTGAAATTTAAATAGTCAATTTTGTCTCTGAAGTCTTTCAAGTTAACATTCCCAGCTTGCTTCAGCTGACACTTCATTACTCACTTAATACAATCACTCAAGTGCTCTTAACAGTATCACAAAAATAGGATGTGTTAAGTGAGGCCTGTCTGATATTAGTAAACTCCATAGATTATAGAGTGTTCCCTCCTTTATACTAAAGGAAAAAACATGAATGGTGTTCTTTTATATATTTGAAGAAAGGCCATATCATTTGTTGTGTCCCTTTTGAAGTTAACCCTCTCCTCTAGCCCCTGAGTTTTTAATTTTTTATTTTGTAATACCTATACAGGTGTAGGTATAATACCACAGCTGCCATGGAGGACAATATTCAGATATTGTTTAAAATTACACTGCTTCACCTGGAAACTGATATTCACCTCTTTGGTTTGTATTGCACCTCATAGATGACCTGGCTCCAGCTCAGAAAATTTTTTTTTTTTTAGTGTGAACCTAATCAACACTGAGAAATCTCTCCACTTTTACTTGAATTAATGTCAAACTCACCTTTACTAATCTTGATATGTCAGGACTTGCATTAATAGCAATACTATAATGTGAGGCGGTTTAGGGCTGTATGCACTCCATGCTTGTACTGGGTAAACCAGTAAAAGGAGTAGCAGAAGCATTTCTTCTCATTTCATTTGAACTATAGCTATAAAAGAATCTCATTTGTTATAATCATATCCCTCTTCCCCTGTTTATCATGAATAGAATAAAAACTTGAGGTTGGGGGTAGAGGAAGATTTCAACTTTTGAGCTTATAACTACAGTGGTACCTTGGTTCTCAAACTTAATCGGTTCTGGAAGTCTGTTCCAAAACCAAAGCATTCCAAAACCAAGGTGCACTTTCCCATAGAAAGTAATGCAAAATGGATTAATCCGTTCCGACTTTTAAAAACAACCCCTAAAACAGAAATTTAACATGAATGTTACTAACAAGACCACTGAGCCATAAAATGAAAGCAATAATAATGTTCTGTACATACAATACAATAAATACAATACAGTACATACAATAAATAAGACAGTATTGTAGATGATAAAAATTAATATTTTTTTTCCTACCCTCACTGATGATAGTCATTGTTTAGATGGGGGGCTTTTATCCATTTCTGCAGTCACACAATCAATCATAAAACGAAAAACAAGCTGCAGTCACAAAAATGAAAAAGCCACACAAACAAAAATAAAAAATAGCAAAAACAAAAGCACCAAATATCACCTCAGAACACTGCAATCAGAAACAGAAGGCTTTAATTACAATGGGGGGGAGGACTTAAATTAGTTGCGCAAGGGTAAAACGGGATAAAAAATGCTTTTATTACGATTGGGGGGGGGGCCTTAAATTTGCCGCACCAGGGTAAAACGGGATGAAAAATGCCTTTATTACGATGGGGGGGGGGACTTAAATTTGCCACGCAAGGGTAAAACAGGATGAAAAAATCCTTAATTACTATGTGGGGGACTCAAATGTGCTGCACAACAGTGAAAACGGAAGCTTAGGAGCACGTTTCAGCTTCCGAGGCAAAGTTTGAAAACCGGAACACCTACTTCTGGGTTTGTAGCGTTCGGGTTCTGAGTTGTTCGGGAACTAAGCTGTTCGAAAACCGAGGTACCACCGTACATATGTATTGTAAGCTTACATATGAAACTAATCACCTTCCAGCTCCTGTCACAATGTTCAGAGGCATAAAGTTCCCCTAAAGCATGGCACCTCTGAACAGTTGAACACTGTTACATGTAAAGAATTGCAGGCTTATTCTAAGTGAAATTAAACCTGAACATTCCAACTGTCTTCTGAAACACATTGGGATCTGCACCTTGGTATCAAGCAAGACATTATTCTAAACGTGTCATTAGCAATTATGTCAAGTTTTTAATATTTAATACTAGGCACAGGGAGAGCTGAACTTCATGGGGAACGTTGCAGGAGATTTAACCCTTTCTTTCACAGCCACAGTTGAAATGAAAATTGCCCCCTGCCACCAGTAGTGTCAATGGGAGCTTTTTTTCCTAAGGTGAATGGGGTGTGAGGAAGGATCTTTATTGATATAAGGGTTAATCCACAGTTCCCTGCATGCTGTGATCCTGGTGGCTATCAGCCCCTTTCCCAACCCTGGCATTTAAAAGAACCTGATTTAGTTGCTAATACATTTAGTATGGCTTTAGATTGGTATGCATCCCTGAAGTCCAGAAAACTGCTCAATTACTGTGAAAGAGCCTGGTCCAGCACAGCAATAAACGGTTACGCAGACTTCGCAGTTATAAGAGAAATTATAAACAGTCTCCTCTTCATGCTGTTGGTGCAGCAGTGCCCTTTAAGACTAGATAATTGAGCAGAAGATCTCATTATCCAAATCTAAAAGTGCTTTGATCCTAGATTTCTAAAAACAACTATTTTTTTATTGGCAGGTAAAAAACAAGATGGGGCTATTGAAAATCGTAACAAAGGTAATTAACAGTACTTACAACATTAACTTGATTTTTTGAGCAAGCCGGATTAACCATAACTTTTAGGCAAAAGTTGTGCATCACATTTTAAAACTATACATAGCTTAATCTTGCATCTAATATATGTAACTAGCCCTCACAATCTTATGCTAGGATATATGGAACTGATGGGATTCAGCAAATGCACCCTGTCAGTGGAAGCGCTGTGTAAGGACTTCCACTTGCACAATGGAACCTTCTCCCCTTTCTGCTGTCTGTACCCAAAAAAAATGGCTGGGGGGTGGCTCAGGAGAACCCTTAGAACAGCATGTGAGATGAAGGGAGGAACAATTGTTCCTTATGGCAAGCTGCTTGTTAAAGCACAACATTGAATTCCTCCCATATTCTTAAATATGTTTAAGAGATTGAAAAGGGACCACAGGCTCATGTGCTCCTTCCCCCAACACAGAGCTTAAACTGCAGTTAATAATTCGATCAGTGCCAATATTCACCAAAGTTAAAGCTAAGCTGGACTTTTGCTTAATACGGAGTTCTAGCTGGGGTTCCAAGTGGCTCACTCTCAGATGCGGCGGAGTGAGGATGTAATTCTGTGGCCTCCTCTCAATCTGACCATGGTTTTATAGCAAGTCCAAGCCAGTTGATAGTCTGAAAAGTCAGTATTCTATTGCCGTGTTCTGTGAGGGTATAGTACTGTTCTTATAAATGCAGGATTGTGTCTGAAAATGGCAGCCCACTGTCACTTTCCCTTAGTGTACTTTCCCCGTCTCTGCTTGTGATGTCCAGTGAGTGAACATTTCAGCAACAGACCCGTGTCTAATATCACAAGGCATTGTGCTGTAATAAATCTATTTCTCAAAGCAATTTCTTTCATTCTCTGTGGCCTGAGATGCAAATAACTGTATCCAGTTCTTTGTTTGCCATGGACCCCTCTCTCATGCACCCCAACCCTGTGGAGTACTCAGGTAAGAAGGGCAATGAGTAGTGCCCTTCGTCATTGTGTTGGACATGTGCAGAATGCTGTTTGTCTTTGTCTCAGCAGGAATAAAGAGAACTCCACTAAACACCCCTTGAGTTCTCTGAACTGGAGAAAAACTTGGGGCAAAGGATGCATGTATGCCTTCCCCCTGCATTTGACATGTGCCTAAAGCTAAGCAAACACCATTCCTTTTCCTAGAGTTTTCTGTAGTTTGCAGAATTTGGGTAACAGGATTTTTGTTGGAGGCATGCAAAACAGGCAAACATGCAGTAGGGAGTCACTTGGTCACATAAGCCAGTCTTGCTATCTATTCTTCACCCCTTTAATTTCAGAATATTAAATACATGCTGCTCTAGATATAGAATAAATGTCAATGACTAAATCTTTAATTTGAGGTTTACTCTATAGTGTTAGGAGTGGTGGTTTATCTATTATTTTCCCCCTTAAACTTAGCAAAAGCTCAGGATGGTGCAGCGATGGAAATGCAGCCCCTAAAAAGTGAAGATGGTGTTGATGGAGATGACAAAAAAAGAAACAATATGCCCAAGAAAGAAAAATCAGTTCTCCAAGGAAAGCTCACTAAGCTAGCAGTTCAGATTGGCAAAGCAGGTAATGGCTTATTTAGTGTTCATCCTTAATGCCAGATTCTTAATGAACAAGCATTCATCTGTAGATCTTTTCTCAAACTTAACTTTGTATTAAAATTTTGAAATGAGTTTTTGAGACCTATTTTTAGAGTTTTGTCAATAATATGAATGATTAACTGGTTCTCATCTCTTCCTAAAAGGATTGCTGATGTCTGCAGTCACAGTCATCATTCTTGTATTATATTTTGTAATTGATACCTTCTGGGTCCAGAAACGTCCTTGGCTTGCTGAATGTACACCAATATATATTCAGTACTTTGTAAAGTTCTTTATCATTGGTGTTACTGTCCTGGTTGTGGCAGTTCCAGAGGGTCTTCCACTTGCAGTTACTATCTCACTGGCTTACTCTGTAAAGGTATGTGTGAGAAACCTATGCTTTTGTATGGTAGTACATTATATAGTATAGATATACATTCATAGATGTTTTTCCTAAGAAACTGGATCAATGAAATGTTTTTGAATGGTTTATCTGCTTGTTCTGTTGGTTTGTTCTGCATCAACCTATCTTTACAAACACTGTGGTCATAAAGTAATCACTCAGCATTAAATGTAACTCTTCCAAACACAAGGAGTATGCTTGTTAAAATAACCCTTACAGTCGATGCATTTGTCAATTGATTTTATCTTTACCCTCTGGGTACTAATTATAAAGCTTAAATATGGGATATCCATTGAATATTTATTATTGAGGAATCTCAACCACAGCATGCACAATGACAGGTGAATTCTAAAAATGTGTTTAATGTTGTTAGACTGACTTAATCTCTTTTTTATAGAAAATGATGAAAGATAATAACTTGGTCAGACATCTGGATGCTTGTGAAACAATGGGAAATGCAACAGCCATTTGCTCAGATAAAACAGGAACATTGACAATGAACAGAATGACGGTAGTCCAAGCTTACATCAGTGAAAAACATTATAAAAAAATTCCTGAGGCACAAGCTATTCCTGAGAAAACCTTGTCATACCTTGTAACAGGAATCTCTGTAAACTCTGCTTATACTTCCAAAATCTTGGTAAGTGTGTATTGGAAACTATTGATTCAGTGGTAGAGTTAAAGCATCTCCCATTGAAACAATAGGTCTCATAACTTTTGAAGGATTGTTCTCATTTAAATTCTTCAGAGTTCTATAATAAACATGTTTACTAAAGTCATATATATCATATATGTACATTACTGAAAGATTACTAAGCTGATGGGAAAGCTTTGATCTTTCTGAATAACCATTGGGAATATACCATATTTTTCCGTGTATAAGACTAGGGTTTTTTTACCAAAAAATTAGGTTTAAAATTGGGGCTCGTCTTATATACGGGTAGCGCTGAGGGGTGTTTTCTTAATTTGGAGTCCCCAAAAATAGGAGGCGTCTTATACATGGGGAAGTCTTATACATGGAAAAATACGGTAATTAAAATGAATGTTAATATGATATTTGAGCTTCCTTGGCTAAATAATTTTTTGGCATTTGGTTTTTGAAATGCCAAATGGCTCTATATTGCTCTTCTCAGCTCTAATGCATTTTGAGTTGAAATGTATTTCCTGGGATATAGCAATAACAATAAAAGCATAATAATAATAATTTAAAAGTTTGTCTATTTTCTGGATAAAATAGCATCAATTAATTCTGAAACTGATAATTTTATGCCTCGGCTTACCTAATTCATGGCTTAATTAGTTCAAATTTCTCAAGTACTTATGTATATGATCTACTGAAACTGTTCTGGAGTCACAAAGTTTCACTTGTCATTTTAGCTTTCTTGTCCTTTCAGTATTTTATCTGTTGCTCTGATTGGGAAGAGCAGTGAAATATGCAAGAATTGCCTTAGCAGACTCACCAAGCCAAACACCAACCATTCTCTGTGTGGCCTGACAGTGCTCAACACCCCCTGTTTTTGCAGTCTCAGGTAGGCAGCAAAAACAAGTTTATTGAGCAGCTTACAGAGCATGGTTAGTGAATTGAGTTTGGCTTTATGTGTTGTATTATGCAGGCCCACATACCTGCAAACTAGCAGTTGTACTGATTTAAGGACATGTTTACAAATGACACTATCCTTTATTTTTGTTTGGCCTTGGTAAAAGGGCCATTCCATGCTGAACACCAAACTACAAATGTGTCTCTGTGTCTTGCCTGGTATTGAAATGTGCACCTGACCTTTCTCATTGCACCATTATCCTGCCAGTCTGTAAGAACTGACCCTCAGTTACTCATTGAGTCTAATTTAACAGCTTTCTAAGAACTAATATGACTCCTGAAATTGTCTCTGACTTTTAGTGCTTGTGCTCTGACTTGAGAAGACAAATTAGTAATATAAATTTTTCTATTGGTTGCACTTTATGAACATTAAATTGCCCCTAAGCAGTGACATATTCTTTAAAGAGGTGTGTAAGCTAAAATTTGCATCCAGTTTCAGCATATAACTTGCAAACCTTCAGCGTATGATTTCTGAGATGCTGAATTCTAAGCTGCTGCCTATTCCTTATTTCCTTGAACCAGAAGCAAATTCCTTCTCAAGGGCTTATTCTGTCTTTCAGCCTCCTGAAAAGGAAGGTGGCTTGCCGCGTCATGTTGGTAATAAAACTGAATGTGCCTTGCTGGGACTGCTGCTGGATTTGAAACGAGACTACCAGGATGTTAGAAACGAAATACCAGAAGAGGCACTTTACAAAGTCTACACCTTCAACTCTGTTAGAAAGTCCATGAGTACTGTGTTAAAGAACTCTGATGGCAGTTTCCGGATATTCAGCAAGGGTGCCTCGGAGATAGTTCTTAAAAAGCAAGTTAACTTTTTGTGGTCTCTTATCATGTAACGGTGTGATGAAATTCCTGAAATGGTGCCTTCTGTTCCTTGGCTTTTAAGCACTGTATTTCTTCATGGTCCAAGTCAGGAGTTCTTAGAACTAGCTAATTTAGAAACCTTTCCTATAAGATGTTGGTATAGAGCTTGCAACACAGCTGAATGCTTCATTGACCCAAACATAATCTAGTTACTTTCCAAGTCTTCGGTGAATACAAAGTTGCATTTTACTTTCATTAGTCATGTGATGCAATTACTACTTTTTGCTAGAGATTAGATATATAATCTTGTGGCTTAATCATGGAAACAGTGAAGTATTTCCTGCTCGTCTTCCCATTAAGATGATAGTTTTCATTATCTGCCCATTGAATGAAATGTATTCTTTTCTTTTTAATTGCAAAGTTTGGTGGTCAGTGAGGGCAAACTTGTTCACATGGACTGGGTGAAAAGGGAGCTAGAAACAGTCATTTTGCTTTTGTAGTTCAGGCTATTGTGTACTTTATCTTACAGGTCACACTGAACTGATTGTGGAAGATAAGGGGGGGTCTGTAGGAAAACATGACAATTGAGCTCCTGAACAGTTCCCTCTTTTGTGAAGACTTGTAGAGTTGGCTTGTAGCCTTGACATTCTTGGGAATATATGAATATGCATTTTATGATCTGCTAAGCACTTACCCTATATATAAAATATGACAATGCCAGGACTACAGCACCTCTTACTGGAACGGATCTTGCTACTCTTCTGAGCCTTGTCCTAATGTTTTTAACATCTGAGTGAAAACCTTTCCCATTTTGGGTGCATTTGACTTACCTTTGTTACTGCTGGGCTGTGAGATGCTGGCAAAGGGGAGCAGGATAAACTCCTGGGAGATACTCCTAGAACATGGTAGGAATGCCGTACTGTGAATCCCTCCCCCTCCCCCACTTTTGTGCCTTCGCTAGCCTTTACCTTCCCTATCGCCACCACCAAGCATTGGCATAAAAATGTTCACATACTGGGAGGTGGGATGACAAGGCAACCAAGTTCTTCATGAAATCTGTGCTGGGATGCATGTGTATCTAGTTGCTGCAAGTTTTAGGAATATTTAATGTTAGCCCCAGAAAGTACCATATTTTTCGCTCTATAACATGCACCTGACCATAACGCGCACGTAGTTTTTAGAGGAGGAAAACAAGAAAAAATTATTCTAAACAAAACAGTGGATGTTTGATTTTTGTGGTTCATGCTGTGGCCACAGACATGATCTGACGGTGAGTTTGGGGTAGCCCAATGCAAAAATCCTGAGGATCCATGCTTTGTAACCACGTTTTTGCGCCATTGCAGCCCCATGAAATAGTGGGTGCGTGTGTGTTTTTTGGTGCAGGCTGTAGCCATGGATATGCTATGTGATCTGATGGTGAACTTGGGGTGACCCAGTGCAAAAATCCTGAGGATCTGTGTGGATCCGTGCTTTGCAACCACGTTTTAAGTGGGGAGGGAAGGAAAAGCATTCAAGGGACAGGGAGCACGCATGGGGTGTGTGGAGAAGGATGCGGCTAATAATGCAGGCGAGGGGTTTAAGGGGAGAAGGAGCTCGCATGGGGTGTGTGGAAAAGGAGCTTTTCGGCGAGCTTGAGTGGGGAGGGGGGAGGGAAAGAGCACTGTTGCTTTAAAGGAGCCAGCCGGACAGCAGCCACTTACAGCAGTGTAAGCAGCTCCTTTCCTCTCCCGCTTTGCTCCTTCTCTCCCTCTTTGCTGCTTTACGCAGCTAATGGCGAATCCCCTGCAACCCAAGTCCTGCTCAGCGGATCAGCTGAGACGCTGGGAGAATCGTAATTTCCCCTTCTCCCTCATCCCGTGCCCTCCTGTCCCCAGCAGCCTTTTTAAAAACTTTTTTACTGGTTTTCACTGGGCTCGTGGCTCAGAGCCCTCCTGTGCCCTGCCGTCCCTCTGCAGCCTCATTGCTCCGTTTAGAGAGCACACGGACCTTTGCTAGCTGAGGCTGCAGCAGCTGTTGCTGGCTACGCGGCGCTTTTTCCGGCTCGCTATGGCTCCCGTCTGTCCCTTCTCCCGTGTAAGCGGCTGCTGCCCGCTTTGCTGCCATGGCTCTCCTTCCCTCCCTCCTCCCCGGCTCCTCCTCCTCCTCCTGGCTGTAAAGCAAGCAAAGCTAGAGCGGGACAGAAGCCCTGCAAGCGGCTCCCGCTTTGCTTGACTGACGGCAGCCATGAGTGCATTCGCTCCGTAACACGCACAGGCATTTTTCCTTACTTTCTAGGAGGAAAAAAGTGTGTGTTTTGGAGCGAAAATTACGGTACCTGCGATGCAGATGACCTTTTTTATTGAGTGTTCTGGATCTTGAAAATTGTTTCTATTTTGTTTTCAGGTGCTTCAAGATACTGAGCGCGAATGGTGAATCCAAAGTGTTCAGGCCAAGGGACCGTGATGATATTGTAAAAACTGTGATTGAGCCTATGGCCTCAGAGGGACTCAGAACCATATGTCTGGCATTCAGAGACTTCCCAGCTGGAGAACCTGAGCCAGAATGGGACAATGAAAATGACATTGTCACTGGGCTTACATGTATTGCTATTGTAGGCATTGAAGACCCTGTGAGGCCTGAGGTAGGCGGAAACTCTTCATTAAAGTGTGTTTTAGAACATTATTTGCTAAAGTAATAACTTAATGTTCTGCCAGTGTTTGGAAACAATGCCATACTTTACTTCGAAAACAGGTGTAAGCATGTCAAGGCATTAAAATAATTCCCGAGACCTAACATAACCAAATAAGGATAAATTCACATCTTCATTTTGATTGGCTTGAGTTCGATCTTCAAGTCCCTTTTGTGAGTGAAAAGTAACTGCTGCAGATGGTGTCATTTTTAGGGAAACATATCACATCCTGAATTTGTGTGAGGTGAGGTAGATCCCACTGCCTCTTTAAGAACATGTCTTTATCCATGCTCCAATGCAATAGGTGGTGAACCCTAATTAAATACCCCAAATGAGAGAAATATTCAGTATAAACAACATGTGCTTTTAATCTAAAAGTTACTAGACATTTGCAGAATGTTTTTTCCTGCCCTGCTGATCAAGCTTAAGTCATAGTTCTCTTAGATAGCAAGTGAACCCCCATAAGTAGTCTGCTGTGTTACAGGGTTTGATAACAAAACTTGTGTCAAATGTCTGAGAATTAGGCTTTGTCTCAAAATAGCAAGAAAAATTTTATACATTAGTTAAACTGGAGACTTCAGTCCCAGTCTCTCTCTCAGCCTTAAAACCTTTCAAAGATGGGACACCCAAATGTTTTTAGTAGTAAGTGCATTTAATAAGTTAACTGTAAGCTATAGGAGATTAAGTGTTACAGGTGCCCAGTTGTTGCCATTAACACCCAAATATACATGATTATATTTGGAATATATGCCTAATAACATAATGATACAAAATTATCTATGGAACTGTGTTAAGCCATATTATTTCAACTGAAGGACAATTTGAGATTAAGTAAGCAGGAGATTGGAGGGCAGAGAGTTGTGGATAAATAATGTTTCAAGCATGTCCATGTAGCAAAGCTTCTTCATAAACTATTCTTTTTTACAAAATAAAAATTAGGTACCAGATGCAATAAAAAAATGCCAGCGTGCTGGTATAACTGTTCGTATGGTTACTGGTGATAATATCAACACTGCCCGTGCTATTGCTTTGAAATGTGGCATTTTGCATCCTGGTGAAGATTTCTTATGCCTAGAAGGCAAAGAATTCAACCGACGAATACGTAATGAAAAAGGAGAGGTAGGTTTGGTTAATATTATTCCCTTGAATTTTGGTTTTTGAAAGTTTGCTTAGTTATAAAGCTAATCTAAATTATCTTTGCAGATAGAACAAGAGAGAATAGACAAAATTTGGCCCAAGCTTCGTGTGCTTGCAAGGTCGTCCCCCACTGACAAACACACACTGGTAAAAGGTAAATAAGCATTCTCAAATAGAAGGGTTGACTATAACTGATTGCTTTCCTTTGGAGCGGGGAGAATAAACTTTTTATTTTAGCCCATGATACTTGTATCGATCATATCAATCCTGTATCTAGGGCTGTCAAGGTCATCCTTCAAATCTGTAACCCTGCTCTGCAGGCATTAAAAGGCAAAAATTTAAAGAGGTGTTAACCAAAGTATTTTAGAAAAGACTTGTCCAACCATTTAATCAAGGACATCTATTCAATGACTGGATAAAGGTCTTTAGGATCAGGAGGCCATATCTCTTCTTAATACGGTTAATGTTAGGTCAAGGCCAAACAGCAGCTCATGATTTGTATTTTGATGGCAATTCATATATCTGTACTTCCATTTTAGGTATAATAGACAGTACAGTTTCAGAACAGAGGCAAGTTGTAGCGGTGACTGGTGATGGTACCAACGATGGTCCAGCATTGAAAAAAGCAGATGTTGGCTTTGCCATGGTAAGTTTAAACTTCTGTCTACTGATTTTGATAAGTGCTCCTTTGCTGAGCTGTACTGCCAGTTTTCATTGTGATGAACATTTGGATTTATACCAAAGATTGAATACATCTAACTTACACTCAGCAGTGGCAAGAGCAAAACTGAGTGCAGCTCCCTTGGCTTTCTGTTAACCCTATTCTGAAATAACCTTGAAGAGGGAAACTGCATAAACTTACATTGTCCCTATACAGGATTACACATGTATGAAAAGTGAAACAGGACTGCAGTTGGGTTCCCATCTGTTCACTGTGTCAATTGGGATAGAAGCACAACTTGATTTTTCAGTATATTATGTTGCAGCTTTCTTGGTGAAGGGTGGGATGTGGAGTAACTTGTGTCTCTGAATCTAAAATCAAAAGTAGGAACCTGAAGCTATTAATGTGGAGATGGCACAATAAACCTATGTTTTGATAATACCAGCTAAAATAGCTAGGATTCTTAGTTTGTGTAAAGACATATAAAGCCATCATTGAGCATTCCGGGAGGCTGTTCTGAACGGATAGCGGGGGAAGAAGTGGAAAACCTCAGAGAGAAATTTTACTGTCGCTGCTTGAGGTCAGATTGTATGAAACTCACTTTTGGCCATTTTAACCTGAAGCGTGCTGGGTCACGAGAAGTTAATGTGGTTCATGCTAAGCTGATACCACATTTGAGCATTTATTGCTGAGATCAGGTTTCTTCTGTTCCTTTTCCTTGTCATAGTGGAATTGTGCCACTGCAACTAAGATGAGTGTAGACTAGCTTATCTCTTTAGAATTTGGTGTCACTTACATGACGCTGAACCATGAATGCTTCTATGTGTGTGGTTTTTTTCTTTTGAGTCTGGTTCATTGATCATTCCAAGAAGTAGAAATGAATTGGTCTTGTTGCTCTTGTGGCAGGTGAATCTTTAGATTCCCTCCATACCACTCACATATGTAGTAGCATTTTAAGGTTACCCTTCCTTTTTTAGTTGAAGTAGCTGTGTTGCTGCATAAGTAACATTCTTTATACTACCAGCAGTTTTTAACACTAGCAGCTTTTCTGATTTTGTGGATCATAATCATTTGACACAAGTAGCTGACTACTTTCCTTGTTGGAATGATACGTAAGGGACCATGCCTAGATTCCAAAACCTATTGCTTTCCTCAGCTAGAACTTGTGGAATTTGCTTAATGTGAATGGAACATTCAGGAGCTGTGCTACTGTGCCACCTAGTGGCTTTGGAGGCTAACAAAAGAGGCTTTAGAGCATCAGGCTATTTTCATCTAAGCAAAAAATGTGCAAAATATTGATAAAGGGCAAATGAAGCCAAAATGTGCCATTTCAGATACTTACATTGTGGGTTTATTGTACTGGAATAGCTTTAACTAGCTTATGTGCCATACTTCATCAGTAATCATCCCTAATGGGAACAGATGAAATTCACTTTCAAGATTTGTAGTCTATGCATTGCAATTCTGTAGTGAGTACATTAGACTAAGACTCATTGAAATCAGACTTTCTTCCGCATGTGCAAAGGAATGGATTGCATGTTTTATTAAGTCAGTTAATATTAGTGCCAACAACTCTCTATCTCCAGATAGAAACCCGAACTAATAATTGTTGCAATTGATTTTTATATACAAATGCTGACAGTGTCTAGCCTAAACAATTGGATATGACACAATAGTTATTCTTCTTACCATTTGATATTACTTAAACTCGCTATCAAGATAGTGCATCATAATAACAGCTTTTGTACTGAAATATATGTTAAAAGCAAAGGATGAGACCACTGGAAGATGGTAATTTTTGGACCAGTGTTTTCAGGACTTGTGCGTGCACTTTTTAACTGCAATGTGTGTAGCTGGAATGTTGTTCATGGTGTTGTGACTTTTTTGGGATTTTTCTTTCAGGGTATCGCTGGAACTGATGTAGCTAAAGAAGCTTCCGATATTATTCTCACAGATGACAACTTCACAAGCATTGTTAAAGCAGTTATGTGGGGCCGAAATGTGTATGACAGTATCTCCAAATTCCTTCAGTTCCAGCTTACTGTCAATGTAGTTGCAGTAATTGTTGCTTTCACAGGAGCATGTATTACACAAGTAGGTATTATGTGTTCATTTTCAACTAGTGAAAATGCACACTTTGTATAAACTGATGATACTAGCTTTTTAGAGTGAATTTACTAGATGTATTTTTAAAAGCACAGTACCAAACCTCAATGGAGAAAACATTTAACTGCTGCATGGCTTGTTGGTTTCTAGGATATTTGTGTTTATGTATTAGGAAATGTATCGTTTTTGTAGGATTCTCCACTTAAAGCTGTTCAGATGTTATGGGTAAATCTCATAATGGACACACTGGCTTCGCTTGCCTTGGCAACGGAACCACCCACAGAAGCTCTCTTGCTGAGGAAGCCTTACGGTAGAAATAAACCTCTCATCTCGCGAACGATGATGAAGAATATTCTGGGCCATGCTTGCTATCAGCTTGTGGTTGTCTTTACACTCCTATTTGCTGGTAAGAATTCTAGATTCCTAAGCTTTAACTTTTTAGAAGCTAAGTGTTTTCTATTGACTGCTTCTCAAATAGCTATTTTAGTTTTCGAATGAACTCTTCAGTATTTGATGTTTACATGGTAATGCCTTACATGAAAATCTAAATCAGCACGAGATACTGAGAGTGTTAATCTCCCCTTCACAGGTGAAAAAATATTTGACATTGATAGTGGACGGAATGCACCTCTTCACGCACCTCCTTCAGAGCACTATACTATTGTGTTTAATACATTTGTTATGATGCAGCTTTTTAATGAAATAAATGCACGAAAAATCCACGGTGAAAGGAATGTATTTGAAGGAATTTTCAATAATGCTATATTCTGTACCATAGTTCTGGGCACATTTATTGTACAGGTGGGTTGGTTACTGAACTTACTTGATAAAGAATTTTTTATTTTTTGTTGGCAAAGTTTTTCTCTCTATATATATACCGGTGTATATGTATATGTATATGTATATGTTAGGATACAGCATCCTTAGCAGGTGTAACATAGTATGTAATTCGGCTGACATCTTTAGAAATGCTTTAAATTTGGAGATAAAATAAATCTCTGCCCATTATTCTGATGAATCCAACACGATCAGTTAAGACAATTTTGTTTGGAAATCTGATCTTTTCATATGTGACTTAAATCCAGCTTCTAATTTCACAATTAAATGGGCATTGTATTTGCATGTTAGATAAGATTGAACTTTTGACTCTGATCCTGTCCGCTGTCAACTAAAGCTAAGTGTATCCATCTAAGAATGTGGCAGAATTAGTAATTAGTGTTTTGGATGCCTGCACTGGAGTGTTAAATATGTTTGTATGGTTCCAAAATAATGAATGACTTCTCCCAGAACTGCCCTGGTAACTGCCCCTTAAAATGCAAATAATGCATTTTGTATTGATTGATTTTTTTGTATTGATAGTTTGTATTGATTTTTTTACTTCATTGCATTTTTCCTCCACCCATCTTCCCAAAGGAAACCTAGGGCAATGCACATACAATCCAACATAATAAAATAAAATATTAAAGTACCAATATAAAACTATAATTAAACAATAACATTCCAGGTAGCAGAGATAAAAATATCACCCCATCACAGTTTCCCAGGGGCTTCACAAATCGTGACCTTGCTGTCTACCAAAAGATGCGCGTGGTGGCGACAAACAGTAGACCAGATGCATTGGCAGAAGCAAGCTTCTGGGGAGCTCTAAAAATCCAACAGAAAAATAGCTCAGAATTTTATTTTCGGAATAGATGGGTCAAATAATTTGGTGCAGCATAGCCAGCACCGACTTTTAAAAATAAAGTAGTGATAATATTTGTGATTTTTCTTAACAGATCGTCATTGTGCAGTTTGGAGGGAAACCTTTCAGTTGTTCGGAGCTTACAGTAGAACAGTGGCTCTGGTCAATTTTTCTAGGAATGGGCACACTTCTCTGGGGCCAGGTAAGAAGCAACAGCTTTTTTGTGCAGTTCACTTGCTGGAATTATCAGTTCTTCTGTTTGGAAAAATGTGTGTGTGTGCATCCTACACTCCTCCTATAGCAAGTGTGGTTTTCCCACCTGTAAGCAACTTGCTCCATTACTCCCACTTTGAAGTTTTGTAGGGAACTTAGGGAAAGGAAGAATTTGCTAGCAGTGTCACTCACCTGATGGTAAGACTTCTCTCCGTGGAATGGGGAGCAAGTTTTTGGCAATTCTGTCTTCCTCCCTGCAGCTCCCCTGACTCCCTAAACCTGCTGCAAAGGGCTGGGGTAACCCTCTGGAGCATATTTAGGAAGGACACAGTGGGGTGCAAGTGGGGGAAATCACTAAAAATTGCTTCTGTCTCCATTCACCTGATGCAAGCCATGCTGTCAACTGTGTGGCACAGTTAAATGCAACCAGCAATCTCTGCTGCTGTGAGTTGTCGGTTACTGCCTTGGTTGCATCTATTGCTGCTGTGCTTTCTACCTACTGTTTGCCATAGCCTCCTTTATCTCCCTGCACCCCAGTTAGTCACTGTATGTTCTGCTTTGTTAGAAAAGAAGGTTTCAAGTAAATGTTGTGGTCGGTGGGTGGGAAATCTCAGTTGTTTATCTGGAATTCCCAGAATTCCTCAGCACAGCTTGTGTTATAATTAGCTTTGACAAGCCTGTTAACTTATTTCTCATGATTGTAGTTGATATCAACAATTCCAACCAGCCACTTGAAATTCCTTAAAGAAGCTGGTCATGGAACCCAGAAGGATGAGATTCCAGAAGAAGAGTTGGCAGAAGATGTAGAGGAGATTGATCATGCTGAAAGAGAACTGCGGCGTGGTCAGATATTGTGGTTTAGGGGCCTAAACAGGATACAAACTCAGGTATGGTCTTGGAACAGGTAGGAGATGGTTAGGGATGAGGGGGTTATAAATCTTCCCGTTGTTCTTGGCATTGGTTGGGGGGTAGTTATAAACGGTGTGACTGAACTCTTTGCTATGTGGTCAAATGGTTGGCTCCTTAATCCCTCAAATTCCTTCTTTACTTCATCTCTAAATGCGCCTCTTGCTTCTTTACCTGCTCTATAAAAGTGCCTTTTTTTTCTTTGCTTTTTTATATGTTTTATAGATGGGATGCTCCTTTCTCTTGTTCTCTCTCTCTCTTGCTGAGCAAGCTGTCACAATCTCTGATTCCTTGCAGATGGATGTAGTGAATGCTTTCCAGAGTGGAACTTCTATTCAGGGGGCTCTAAGGCGGCAACCTTCCATCGCCAGCCAGCATCATGATGTAACAAATATTTCTACCCCTACACATGTAGTGTTTTCCTCTACTACTACTTCTACTACTACTACTGCTTCTACTACTGTGGGGTGTGAGTGCGTGTTCCTAAGTGCATGAAATTAACATTTCCTAATTCACACACCTAACGTTTCATTCTCTTCTTCAGTCCTTAAATTCATCGTTAAGACTTTTCATACTTTTTCTCACAAAATGGAGTCCTCGAAACTCTTTTTTTTTCGTAGAGGGCTACAACACAGGTGGAACAGTTGCAACTATTGATTTACAATGAAAGCTGTGAGCCTGCACATATTGTGCCTTGATTCTTGCAGAGGGGAGTTTAAAAAATATTCAGGAAACCGTTATAAATATTTGAGTATATGCCTTCAAGAATGACTGTTTGCAGGAAGATATACAATACAGTTCATTTAAATGTTTAAAGCTGGCAAATGTAAGTAGCTGGCTTTCACATCCTTGCTAAAGGGAAGTACAAAACATGTTGGGCATAACTCATGCATAAAATATTGAGGGTTTGTATTAATAATAATTATTAATATTATTTATACACCGCCCATCTGGCTAGGTTTCCCCAGCCACTCTGGGCGGCTTACAGCACATAAAAAATTGTAAAACATTAGACATTAAAAATTTCCTGAAATAGGATTGCCTTCAGATATCATCTAAAAGTCAGATAGTTGTTTATTTCTTTGACATCTGATGGGAGGGCGTTCCACAGGGTGGGTGCCACTACCAAGAAGGCCCTCTGCCTGGTTCCCTGTAACCTTACTTCTCTCAGTGAGGGAACCACCAAAAGGCCCTCGGAGCTGGACCTCAGTGTCCAGGTTGAACGATGGGGGTGGAGACACTCCTTCAGATATACTGGGCCGAGGCCATTTAGGGCCTTAAAGGTCCACACCAACACTTTGTATTGTGCTTGGAAATGCACTGGGAGCCAATGTAGGTCTCTCAGGACAGGTGTTATATGGTCTCAGTGGCCGCTCCCAGACCAGTCTAGCTGCCACATTCTTTCTTTTTCTTTTCCTTCAAAGTTGCAGGAGTTCAGTTACTTACTGAGACTTGAAACTAAATATTTTCATTAATTCAAAGTAGTTGTTTCAAGTCAGTTACTTATATCAGGTAATTTGATGCATTTTGCCCCCTAGGTTATCTTGGCAACTATATGTAAACCTCAGTTTGGTTATTTCTTCAGCTTTCTTCTTCTTGTGCCTTTTTCACTCACAATATTGCCATTGTATGTGCTAACTGCCCTCTAAAATTAGTAATACTTTAAGATGGAAAGGACGTAACTTAGAACTTTAAATACTTGGGTTAAAATACCTCAAGCCTGGTATATACCTGGAAAAGTGGATGTTCTCCCCCCCGCCCCCCAATAATGAAAGTGCCTGGTGGGTTTTTTGTTTTCAAAATAACAAAGGTGCCTAATTACATTGACATTGACCTGAGAAATCTTTCTTAGAAATACTGCTTTTCATGAAGTATTTGAGTGGCATGAAAGAGGGATGATACCCATAGAAATGGAAAGGCCCCACAGGCTTGTTTGCAAACTCTTGTAGTAAGAGGAAGTTTTCTTTGTCTGCAGCTAATGTCTTGATGTTGTGAGATTTGTATGTTTTTGGATCCCGGTCCAAGAGTTTTATGTGCTTGAATTTCAGTATGTTTCAAACATCAAACTTAAAGAAGTTACATGAAATATTTGACTAACAACAGATATTTCAAAAATAGAAATGGTATTTCCAATAGTGTCCATAATACTGAAAGTGTAGGGGTGAGCAATTATTTCTGTTGCTTTCTATTGATAGTTTGGTGATGATCTCCTTTCTGTGAATGGGGTGCTTTGTCTTTCCCAGTAGACCAGTCTAAATCAATTTGGTGGTCTTTTGGCCTCCACATGCTGCTTAGCCCTATATGAATACTGATACAGAAGTCCAGGAATAAAAATGCATGCAAACTCACATGTACACAACATGCTTGCTGCTGTTCGTGTATTGAAAGGTAACACCTCTTTCCAATATAGATCTTTTAAAATGGTCTGCAGTTGACTTCTGCCTAGTAGTTTTGATGCATTAGCTCAAGATTTATTTATTTTTTGGACTTACTTTTCTTCTGATAGCAAAGGAAACCTTGCCGTGTTGGAAATGCAGAATTTTAGTGCAACATAGAGGGTGGGGTTTGAGATTCTTCTATGAACAGGCATATCACAAGATTAGAATATAAACATTGAGGAGGAAACTTGCACAAGTCCTTTCCCTCAAACAAACTGATAATGTGAATAGATCATGTAAACATTCTTTTCGCATAAGTTGTCTGACACATTTTGACCTAGCATTTGGTTAGCTAAGGAGGTGATGGTTCAAAAATCTATAATCCTACTAAAAAGAAGTTGTTAGGGATTTTAAAAATTGCTTATGTTTAAAATAGAATCTTGCCCCTTGGTTCTATATGTATTCTGACTAAAGAATGTGTGTTCTGGCATTCCATTTGTAATGAGGATGTTTTCATAAATGTCAAAGTTACGTGCAGTACAAGTGAAAACACCAGTTATTTTATAACACAGATTCTCAGTTTTGCAAAGGTACTATTTGGAATAGGATCAGATGGTTTATTTTCATAGCAGAAAAGTTATAATATGAAATGTCATAATGGGATTACGAGTTAGAAGATAGCATTACATTCAAACCTGTTCACAGTATTAAACTTCATTTGACAAACTGAGATGTACAAATTCTTTTCACTGTAAAACAAAATGAGCTGCAACAAATATTGGAGGTCTTTTATTACTGCCCTTTTCAGTTGTTTGGAAGACAATTACACTATAGAGTTTACGAAGGTTAAAATCTGTATTCATAAATCATGGACCAGCTGTTTCATATGTTCTGTTGTCGTTTGAATGTGACTGTGATGCTTGTGTGTATATAATATGGTTGAAATACACGCCTCTTACAGATAGTATTTTATAGTATTTATATTTGTATTTCTTCTTGATTCTGCAAACTGTGATACAAATGACTATGCAAGTGTTCTGTGTGGTATATACTCAAATATTTACATTTGTAAAGGTGTTTTTTTCCTTCCTTGATATTAGAAAGAATGTCAGCAATTTTGACACTGCTTACTATTGACTTATTCATACTTGGACACTCCATAAATCCAGGAGACACCATAATTCCCAGCATGATTGAAAAGTAACTTCCAAAATTCCTGCCATCTTTATGGTTTCAGAAGTCTAATGTTTTACTCATTTAAATTGGAGTAGATTTTTCAGATTGGCTTAATATATATATATATTAATCACTTAGCCCATGTTTAATTTATAAGTGCAGCACCAGTTCAGCTTTGTAGGGTTTTGCATTTTTTACAGGGCACTTGACATTTTTATTCCTACTGAAGCCTGGCAGTGCTCTCCTGAAATGCTCTTCCATTTTTATTTTTATTTTCACAGTCTATTGCAAGTTCCACTGCATTACATACAAATTCAGTTCACTCATGTCTAGCTGTCTGTGGATTCAAACCCATAAAAACCGTATTCCCTTTAGAACAATCAGCTGTATACTGACATTTACGCTTTTCATCCTTGCAGATCCGAGTGGTGAATGCATTTCGTAGTTCCTTATATGAAGGATTAGAAAAACCTGAGACACGAAGTTCGATCCACAATTTTATGACGCATCCGGAGTTTAGCATAGAAGATTCTGAGACTCATATTCCCCTTATTGATGATACCGATGCTGAAGATGATGCTCCAACGAAACGAAACTCCACTCCTCTTCCACCCTCTCCCAACAAAAATAACAATGCGGTTGACAGTGGAATTCATCTTACAACAGACTTGAACAAGTCTGCTACCTCTTCATCCCCAGGGAGCCCACTACATAGTTTGGAAACATCACTCTGATTGTAAGCCGAATGTTAATACATTAGCTGCATTGTAAAGAAACAAATTGAAACTGGGTCTTCTCACTCACTGAGATGGGCAAGATGGTATTCTTGTCTTGGACTTCAACAAGAAGATATACTTGTACGAATGTAGATTTATTTTTTTAAAAAAAGCTTTCTGCCAGACTTGAGGGTGCTTTTTTGGGGGTGGGAGTAATAATGAACTCTGACAGATAAACAGTAACTTGGTTTAAGTGACCTGTGGATCATCAGCTGTACTTAAAAATGGCCCTTAAGAATGTCTTAGCGGAGCTTTCGTTTATTGTTCCTTTTTGAGGAGAGGTCTGGAAAGGGCAAGGGAGCTCTGGATCACTGAATTGATGATGATTTTTCATTTCTGCTGTTGGCTGTTAATAATTTGGATTATTTATGTTTATAAATGATACAGATCTGTTTACAAGGTTTGTAGATACTTTTTTGTTCCTGTTCATAGATGGGAAGCTTCCTTATAAATGATGCAGAAAATATTAGTCCATCGAATACTGCTGTATTTTCAGGAAAGGGTGTTTCTATTGAAACTGTACTAAATTTTTGCCTGCAACTTACCTTGTTAAATATTGTAGATAAAATTGCTACTACTAATAGCCAAATAGGTAACACTAATGCTTTGTAAAAACAAAAAACAGGAAAAAAAACCATGAGCAGTGGTGTTCTGATGAAGTTATGGCCTCTGTCCTAATTAGTTTCTTAAACATTTACTACTTAATGGTTTTGAAGCAACTGTAAAAAATTAAAAAATTGAGAAACTTACTGAATAACTTCTGTTCAGAATTTAGTAGAGGATTGTTTAATGCAGGACAATGTGATGGAAGTTGCTTGAAATACTTTTGTTATCTCAGGCAAAATGGATTAAATCAAAATACATCAGAACCTTAGTCCTTTTTGTTTTTGTCTAAACACAGTAGCTTAGTGCTGTCTTGGTGAACTGTGAGTGAAGCTGTTTATTTTTTCTGATCTTTAGTATCTTTACAGCATGAGGGCTGCTGGCATTTGGAAAGTCATGAGTAGGTAGCATAAATGTTTTCTTTTTGTTTTGAAATTCATTTGTAAAAAAATTAATAAATCGGCCCTTTTGTTAAAATAAATATGCGGCAATGTTTTTTACAGGATTCAGCATCTTTACAAATTGTTGTTTTTTTTAAATAGATTTTGGTGGCTTCGTTGAGAATGAAGTTAATGAAAGTTTTTCAAAAAAAAAATACACTGGGTGATATCCAACAGTGTCAGTCCGCTTTTGCAAGTGAGTCTTGCTTGTGCGATAGGACTTGAAACTTCACCATTCTCTCCTCCCCCTACATGCCCCCAGAATCTGCCCCCTAGGATTAGGGGTCCCAGTGGAGCAGCTTGAGGGGGCATGGGGGGTGGCTACAAGGGAAGGGGAAGTTCTGTCTCATGTTCACTGGTGCAGTGCTGAATATCACTCACTGTTCTCATTGGTGCAACAGATAAGATTTGCGAATCAGGCTGGATATGTTCTCAAGGCTTAAAGGTCTGAATATTGGCAGCAAAATGTGTTCTCCTATAAGGTTACCCATGACTACTTAAAAAAGAAAACCAGAATTCTTGGAAATAAAGTCAGATGGCAAGTATTGACTATCCTTATAAAGCAGTTTTTTTGGGGGCCAAAAATAGTACAGGTAGCAAGAAACTGGAAAACATACACTTGAGTCTCTGAAAGCTGGGTTTTTCTAAAAGCAATGTTTTGTAACAATCTGTTCCTCCTTTTGGGATTTCTTTTCTGCATCTAAAGCATTTTCTCCTCCTGCAAGTCTTGGATACTTTTTTTTCTTTTGCCAGTGAAGCCAAACAAAGAGGAGAAGAATAAATAACTCAGATAAGTAGTTTGATGAAAGTACTGCTGAGTGGGAAAGTGAAACAGGACCCTTGACAGTAGCTCTTTGTGTGTTCTGAGTCATGGCTGAAGGCGCCCAGGTTTCACTCTTCAAAGCGATCTGTTTTTAAATCCTTTTGTAAGAGCTGTGCCTTTCTCATAAGGGAACCTGGCATGCATCAGCTCTGATGGTAGGTGGTGTTTTGACCTAGTTGGAGGAGAGTAGTTCTGGGGAAGCTAACCTAACAAGGTAAAGAGAAGAGAACGCACCATATATGTAGTGTGCAGAATTAAACAACTCGAGAATGAAATGGCTACACTTAACAGTGCTTGAGTTGACATCATACTGGGGAGGTAATGCCTGCATCAAATGCATATTGTTTCAGTTTTTCAATGAAATGATGTACAAATGTTCAAGTAAAATATTTAGGATTTTGGTATCGAACCAACTCTCTTCAGTGGGCATATATAGCCATCCTTAAGGTTTTGCACATTGTATCCCACTGTCAACCACTCATTCAAATTTCATGAATGGTTTCTCCTAGTCCCTTCTGGAAAATTCACTATATAGTCACACTACATTTGTACTTTTATGTAACAGCTATTCCAGAGGTTTCTTCTTGTAAGTGGAGAGGAAATACAGTTTGGGAAGGTGACAATCTTGTAACCAGGAGGAGAGTGTTCCTGCAACAGATATAGATAAGTGAAATTTAACTGTCGAGATTCAATGTAATAGTACTTGTTACATTTTTACCTTGCTATTTGAACACAATCCTGGGGTTTTTTTCTGTCTGAATGGTAGTCATGATTGCACTCTACTGTCCAAAAATCTACTGTGAATTATACATTTCAGACCTTTTTTTTGAGGAACTGTAGACTTTGTGTACAAATTATCCATTTTGATCCTGTTGACCAACAGTACATTGAGTCTTATAGCAAGTGTAAGTGTAATCTGAAATTGGGACTACTTGTTCAATAACGTTACTACTGTGAAAGCAACATACCATAACATGTTAGTTATCAAACTATCGTTGCCGCTTTTCAACTGCTGAGCCCCACATTGCTTTTTCTGGTTGTAAGGCTTTTTTAGCTTGCTCAATGTAACTTAAATAAATAAATGTGCTGTTTATCTGTCTCTGGATGGGGACTGAAATTTTTGAAAGTATTTATTTTATTTGAAATATATAACTTTATTCTAAATAAGCAACCAGCTTTGCATCTGTTTCTTAGAGTTGTGTGTGATGTGTACTGTGTTATTTTTATAATATGGAAACTTGTACAGAATTTCTGTTTGCAGAAGTTTTTTAATGACTTGTGAACGCTGACTAAATAATGGAGCCACATTCAGGCCCACCACAAGACAAGACAAGAGGTTACTGGTGTGCAAGCTTTCTTTTTTATCAGGTCTCTAGCTCTTCTACAAAGAAAGTTTACAAAGCAAGTAAGTACTTAGTGATTTCTGTGAGATGAACCAGCCTGGCTGCTGCTGCCTTTCAGTGTTTTAGTTTATGAGTGAAGTCAGAGCTATGACTAACAAGTGAGTTGTT
Organism: Podarcis tiliguerta; assembly: GCF_965153285.1. Taxonomy (NCBI): domain Eukaryota; kingdom Metazoa; phylum Chordata; class Lepidosauria; order Squamata; family Lacertidae; genus Podarcis; species Podarcis tiliguerta. The sequence goes on along the minus strand of NC_139543.1, from coordinate 37,848,839 downwards.
TGGATAGGCAATAGGAGGATTCCTAGAGTCCTAAAGAGCTGCTGTTTTTCCTCTCCTTTACTGCATTTCTTCTGCTTCTGTCTCATACTCATAGTCCTCTGAATCTCTGTAGTTAGCCATTCCTCCCCCCCCCCCCCTTTCAACCAGGATGCAGTTTTGCTGTGGTGAGTTCATGAGACACCAGGTACTCACAATAAGCGATTTTCTGCAAATACTACTGTGGCTGTTAAATAATCTCTACTCACCCAACGGAAAGTGCAAAATGTGAAAACTTTGCAAAGTTGCTTTGGCATATCTCCTACTTAGCTAAACCACCAGGCACTCACACACGCTCATTTACTTCATTACATTTCTCCCAAAGCCGCCCAGAATTCACTGCATAGTTGATCCTACAGTACAATGGTACAGTATACATATATTCACATAATTACGTCTCTGTGTTTCATGGGCTTATTTTCATGTAAAGGATTTTCAGGTACAGGATTGCAGCCTAGGCTTTGGTTTATGGTTGGCATCAGAGGTAAATTATTATGCCTTTAACAGCTGTGTGGCAGGCCATAATTCAACAGGTTAAGTATTTACTAGTATGGAAGTAGAATTGTGGGGAAAGTTTCACCTGTTCACATTCCGTCAAACATTTTAGTACAGGAGTTACCACAGATTTATATTTGGACTCTCCACTCCTCTCACAAAAGAAGACACAAATTTGCATCTCACGCACAGCGTATCCAAATTTTATGTAAATATTTTATTCTTTTGTGAGTGGGTCGGAGAACTCAATCCACATAATGTTAGACCCAGAAACTCTGGTGAAGCCTCCAATTCAGGTTTAGCACCAGAACTAATTGAACTTGGTGAAAGTTGTTGCACGTGTCTCATGCTTGAAAGGGTCAAATTGACATTCTAGGAACTTAGAACATAGGCAACTCATTTTTCCAGGTATGTCCCCATACAAGAATTCTTCTGCTGCACCATCATTGGAATAGAAATTAGAAGACTCCTCCAGCACAGGTGAGCTACATGGATATGGTTACAATATCCAGTTGCTCAGCAGACAAGAAGTTGGATTTCTCCAGCTGAGTGTTTTAACTATTGTAAATATGTCATGCAATACTGTAAACATGCCATGCAAAATGAACTTATAGTGATATGACACCTGTGGGCTCCAGTAATGACTAATTTAGAGCACTGTTCCTTGGTTTTTCAGCAGAATTCTTTTCTGCAGCCGAATTGCTTTTCTTTGTGAATAAAGAGCAAAACTAATTGTGTACTTTAAGACTATAAGGTAGTTCCAATAGAAAAGGGTAAAACTCATGACAACTTTCACTCGGTTGTCTCTGCATTGACCTCTTGTGTTTTCTCCATAAGATGATCATTTTTCCTCTTGTTCTTTTTTTGCAGTGTTTAGAAATTCTAGCACTTTTCATAGACAACTAGTGTTTGATTTAGGACAGGCTTCCTCAATCTTGGCCCTCCAGATGTTTTGAGACTACAATTCCCATCATCCCTGACCACTGGTCCTGCTAGCTAGGGATCATGGGAGTTGTAGGCCAAAAACATCAAGGGCTGAGGTTGAGGAAGACTAATTTAGGATCATAACAGATAGAATTTATCAAAGTATCATTAATCCAGTTATAGTCTCACATAAGCTGCTTAATTTGTCATGAATTTTTAGAAATAAAAATTCAGTCTCAAAAACAGCAGTGTATTTTCTCTGAAACCACATTCTTGCTTTTTTGTAGTAGCTTAAGTAATTTGCAAATAAAACACTGCAGGCCACAATGCAGAGCATCACAGCTACAGACATATTCTGTTCTTCTGAATTACTCACACTTTGAAATCAAACTATCATAGAATCACAGAACAGTAGAGTTGAAAGGACCTGGTGGGGTCATCTAGTCCAACCTTCTGCAGTGTTGGAGGGTATGCTTCTAAACTCTTGTAACCTTGGCTTAGTGCCTCTTCCTGTATATCTGGGCCAGATGTGGGCAATATCCCACAATATTGGTTGAGGATGTATTTCATTTCTCCAAATAATGGTCTGAAAGAATTCGGAAATACTTCAATTTTGCTGATGCACCACTTACCTTTTATTTATTATTTAAAAGCCTTTAAAAACATATATTTCAAGTAGTACAACATAAAACAATAAATATCTTCTTGATAAAAAAATACAATATAAAACCAGCAAAACATACATAAACATATACAAACAAAAATTCAAACAAAAAAAAGGGAGCCCAATCATATGGATCAGGGACAGCCTGGGTAAAAAGAGATATTTACAAGACATCTGAAGCAACTGGTAGTTGTTGCTTCACATATGGCAGAGGGAAGGTATCCCTAGTACAGGAACAACAGAAGGAAATGCCTGTTTTGGAGTCATTGCCGTGTGATAGTTCACCGTAAATAGAATTTCTTACAGGTGTGTATGGGGGCAGGCAGTCTTGAAGATAGTCTTACATTAGTTGACTATCAATGTTTGCAGTTAGTCTATGATTTTAAGGCCTTGGCTGACGTAATGATCCTTGTCTCCCGTGGCATCATATTCTAAAATCTCACAGATTTAGTTCCCTTAACATCAGTATGAGATAAACTCATTAGACATGCCCATTGAACTTTAGACACCCAAACTGTGTCTAAAAACAGCGGTAAGCATCGACCCCACTTACGGTATATAAATTAGTAACTAGTGCCTTGGTTCCAAAGAATTTCATTCACTGGGGCATTTCTGCTTCCTTCACATGGGACATCTCATGCTTTCACTCTGCTTCTCCTAAGGACCAGGAAACCCCTTGTAATGGTTCATTGAGGGGGGCTGTCACTGAGAAGGATTGGGTGGATACTGGCTGTATCTTACATTCGTTCGTTAGCAGAAGTGATCCTTGCAGGAAGCGTCGGACACTTTATAATGTAAGCCATTTTATCTACCAATAGCAACCTCATTCTCAGAGTGTGAATCATTTTTACAGATAATTCATGCACAAGAGGGGCTATAAACAGGGTGGCGAGGGAAGCAAAATACTTGAGAAACCCTGAGGAGACCCCAAAAAAGCAAAACAAAACCCAAACAGTGCATTGAGGGGGTTTGGGTTAGAAATTCAATTTTGTTTGCATTTTAATTTGTACTTTCCGCACTAGGTTGTGAAGCCGTCCTTTGAAATTTGCATTTCTCTGATTTTTACAATGCAGTTCTACAGCCAAAGAATGTATGTATCATTGCAGACTTTAGTGAAGGCAACGTACAGCATTTAAAAGGTGAAATTGCTTGCAGAAATGTGTTCTGAATTACTGAATTTTTGTGAAGATTTTTAAAAAAAGAAAATTCAGAAATGGCTGTGGAAATGTGGAAAACTGAATCTGAGATGGGGGGAAGTAAGAAACAGAGAGAAACCTAAATTGGCAGATTCGTCCATCCCTAATGAGGTCTGAGCATGCTGTGGCCGTAGAATGCTGGCTATTGGAGGGGTGGCGGTGGAATGGAGTATGTTGGAAAGGGGCCTGTGTGGTTGGAACCTTTAAACAGTAAAATTCCACACTAGAAGACTTCCTTGTATTTACTGTGAATCCTATGTTAAAAGTGTTTGTGTTGAATTTAGGATTCAAATGAATTTGACCAATGAATGTTATTTTCACTTAGCATAGCCATTGCCTTTTTTATTACGGTATTTTTAGTAGATATTATGTTTTCCCTTTAATAGTCCCTCTTGAAACATGCCACTTCTGTTTTGTGTACTTTTGTTATCCAGAATTCTTAATTATTTGCCTTGGAATTTCATATATTTCATCAAACCACCATACTTGGCCATCATTAATCTTGTCTTTATAAGAAGATTCCAGCTAAGTGTGGGCAGGTGTGTTCGCATTTCTGTTCAGGTGAAAATAATGTTTATTTTTATCTGGCTTTGCTAATAACCATTCTTCTTCAGCTCTTATAATAATGTCACATCTTAGGCATATTCTTGTTTTGCAGAATCGTTCTAATAATTACAAAAAAAAGCATCAGTGGTTTACTTTGATGCTCCAGGTTATGTGTGTGATAGTCACCTATAAATTGGTCTTGCACAGCCATGAATTGGACGCAATACAGTTAGATGGTGTAGCTGCTCACCAGCAACATCTAATAACTTTACAGAAGCTTGAACCTGGTGGGTCAATGTTTGGACTTGTCAGCTAATTTTAAACATTTGTAGGCTAGACAGGTGGCCACATGACCCAGAAGCTGTACGCCGGCTCCCTTGGCCAATAAAGCGAGATGAGCACCGCAACCCCAGAGTCGGTTACGACTGGACCTAATAGTCAGGGGTCCCTTTACCTTTAGGCTAGACAGGTATCAGATTTTAAGCAAAACTGGAAACATTCTGAGAGTGTGGGTGGTTTGCTCCTCTTTGATCAGTGGCCAAGAATACTTCATACCACCAACTGTGTTAAGGTGTTACATGCTCCACCTCCCCATTTCAATCCTGTCAGGGCAGGGACTTAATGTGAGCTTATGACCCACACTTCCTGGGAATTCATTGTTCATGGGGAACAATTGTAAAGTGATCTTATGACCCACACTTCCTGGGAATTCCTTGTTCATGGGGAACAATTGTAATCCCCGATCCCCATCATAATTGGGGATCAGCGAGTTCCAGTGAGTTGCCTGCACCCTTTGGCGTAGGCAGTGACTGGCCCAAGGTCACCCAGTGGGGATTCAAACCTTGGTTTCCGGGGTCATAGTCCAACACCTTAACCATTACGCCGCACTGGCTAAACCTAACTTCCATGAGTTTAAAAGCAATCATCCTCAGTGTTTTTTGCCCTGTCAAAGTCAGGTTCAGTCAACAGCAGCTGCCAAATTCATGGATGTGCATCTCTGTCCCTAGACACTGGAAAATACTGGCACCTGGCCTTAGGTTTTCTAGACATTGCCTGCATTTGTGGCCAACATGGTGCCCTCCAGATGTTGTGAATTACAATTCCCATCAGTCCCAGCCTGCATGACCAATGCTTGGGAGTGACTGGAGTTGTAGCTCACAACTTTTGGAGGGCACCATGTTGGCGATTTCTACTATTAATCTCCTCTGAACCAAATCAGTAGCACATACTTAGGAGCTACTCTCTGACAGGTTTGTGATCTGTTGGGATGTTTGGGTATAGCAAGACAGGATGCACTCTGTAGTGTGCATGTGTTTGGGATTATTGAAGATGGGGGGATGGGGAAATGTTGAATATTTGCCTTGGAATTGAGGGTGGCAAGGGAAGATAAACTGGATTTGTAAGGGCACAGAAACAGAAATTACGATGTGAGAGAAAGAGCCAGAATCTTGAAGAAGGCTATATTAACAATTGTGGCCCTGTTCATATGGTGCAGTTCAGCTTATTTGGATAATTGGCACTTCTACTAAGCTTTAGAGAGCAAGTTCCAAATGTTATAGCTGTTCCTCATGGGGGAGTTGCTCAACTCCCTTAATCACTTTCTGAAGCCTTTTGGAATTGCCCTCTCTATTGCACCACACTTTAGAGAAGACACTGGCAGTTTGATGTTTACATCCTACTCTTCCTCTTGTTAAAACCTCAGTAGATTCTCATCATTATCTTTCCCAGGTCATTTATCATTTGGTGTAAATGCAGTTCTTCCTTGTCCTGTATTTCATATATGGACATAGCTGTATTATGGATGTTGTTGTTGTTCAGTCGTTTAATCGTGTTCGACTCTTCGTGACCCCATGGACCAGAGCACACCAGGCACTCCTGTCTTCCACTGCCTCCCGCAGTTTGGTCAAACTCATGCTAATAGCTTCGAGAACACTGTCCAACCATCTCGTCCTCTGTCGTCCCCTTCTCCTTGTGCCCTCCATCTTTCCCAACATCAGGGTCTTTTCCAGGGAGTCTTCTCATGAGGTGGCTTCAGGTTCTGTCCTTCCAATGAGCACTCAGGGCTGATTTCCTTAAGAATGGATAGGTCTGATCTTCTTGCAGTCCATGAGACTCTCAAGCGTCTCCTCCAGCACCATAATTCAAAAGCATCAATTCTTCGGCAATCAGCCTTCTTTATGGTCCAGCTCTCACTTCCATACATCACTACTGGGAAAACCATGGCTTTAACTATACGGACCTTTGTTGGCAAGGTGATGTCTCTGCTTTTTGTCTAATGGCAAATAATGTTCCATGAATAGAACCCAAATGACAAATAATGCAAATACTCACCAACCTGGTTGGAGAAGAGATAGGAAAAAACTTTGAAACAAGTTGCTGCAATTTTATATTTGGGGAGAAAGGAGCTATAAACTGGCTAAAAGTGAAGCGATTTTGAATGCAAGGGCATGATCTGAAAACCTTTTGTAGGGCTAGAAGATTAGCTACCTGTTGTGTGTTTCTGATATGCTTGTCCTGTAGATTAGTAAATAAATAATAACGTTGCCCCAAGTCTCTAGCACATTCTCATCCAAAGGAAACAAAATATTGTAGTATTACCCCTGGAAATTTTCATCTCAGAAATGTGGGAGCACGTTGAAGGGAAAAAACATGGATATTAATTCAGGAGCACTTTATTTTTAAACCTAGATTTTAAATAACATAAACCTTGCAGCTTTATTCAGATTAGTGGGGGTTTTTTATTGGTATAACATACAAGTATTAAAAAAAAGTTTTCAAGTATGTATAATTAGTTTTTATAACAACAACAAAAGGAACAAAAAAGGAACCATCAAAACTGCTAAGCAAATGAATTATTCTATAAATCACTAACTTGTTTCTAATAGCCTGTATGGATGAATATCTGATTATTATTTACACTAGTAAAAATGAAGCAATCTGTTTACCTTCAAGTACCCTCCCAATGTTAACTTTACCCTGTGGACCAGTTCCCAAATTCTTATAATCTACTTATTTACCCATCTTGAGAATAAATTATTTCTTCTAATTGTAACAGATGATTAAATGTATATTTATTGCAAGTATATTTACTTGCTCTGCATCCACTAATCTTTGACATATCCAAATACGTTTATTACGGGATATTTTGCAGATTTGTACCCTGTTACCAATTTAGTTTAATTTCCAAATATCTCTATTTTGGTACACAACTAAAAAAAGTAGTAACAGAAGTTGTAGTAACAAAGATTAACTGCAAAATTATATCGTGTGACTAAAGTACACAGGTGTTTAAATAACAGTTTCAGGGAACTTTCTTTTAAACGTGCATAATGTCTTCGATGGCACAGATTGCCGTATTCATCAGAATATTCTGTCTCATTTTTGCTGTTACTTTGATACAAATAATTTGTATCTATATTCATACATATCTTACATCTTTACTTAGAAGTTGTTGCTTTTGTCCATTTTGTCACTACATTTTCAAATTCTGTTGGATCTCTCAGAAGTTATAATTTAGAAATACTGAAACAGAGGGTGCTTGCTGTTGTCCCATTTCATTACATATACCAGTAAGTTAAAATAATGCATAGTGGTGAACATAGTTTTGTTCACAAGGAATCCTCTTGCATCTTGGCATGAAAGAGCTGCATCCCCCCCCCCCTCGATTCACTCTTCTTTTTGAAGTTATTGCATGTATGGCAAATAAAAGAAACTATGTGATGAATATTAATTGCACTTTTTTATAAAATGAACTGCACATTTACAGAATGTAAACTTCTAGTTCTTATCACAACACAAGAATACATACTGGTTTTTCATTCACAGTACTTGGTCAGGAATGGTGGGGATCTATAAAATAATAATACTTGAACACAGGCTGTTTTTCTTCTTCTTTGGCTTACAAATGCTCTGTGCAACAAATGAGTTGACACCAGAAATGAATCATTTGAAGCTGTCTTTCCTGACTGTGATGCAGTTACAGTGGTGCCTCGCAAGACGAAATTAATTCGTTCCGCGAGTTTTTTCGTCTTGTGAATTTTTTGTCTTGCGAAGCACGGTTTCCCATAGGAAATGCATTGACGGTTTCCCATAGGAATGCATTGACGGAAAGCGCAAGACGTTTTTGTCTTGCGAAGCAAGCCCATAGGGAAATTCATCTTCCGAAGCAACTCAAAAAACAAAAAAACTCTTTCGTCTTGCGAGTTTTTCGTCTTGCGAGGCATTCGTCTTGCGAGGTACCACTGTATATACTGTTTCCCTCTGATCACCTTAGGGTGCCTGTCTGAGTGGTTTCTTGCTTCAGTCTAGAATGCACCTTTATAGACCCGTGTTGCCTGAACTCCCTTCCTTGTGAGACATCTGAGGAGGTGGAAGGAGACCATGTGGCGAAAACAGGATGCCTATCTCCCTAACATGCAGGAGGTCTGTGGGCAGTGTTTGCTGGCAAGCTTGGTACAGGCAGGTATATCTGCAGCAGCAGCAGTTCTCAGATGTTTCATCATCTTAGGTTAACAATGTATGAAGCAGTGAATAGTCAATGGGACTAGCTATGCATTGCTATGGAACCTGTTAGTGAAGGGTGGGTAATAAATTTAATAACGATGATGATTAAATCAGTGTAAATTCTCTAGGGTTTTTATCCAGCATGCTTTAGGGAACTTGCAATAAAATGGGTACTCTTGTTACTTTGTGCCCAGGTGTTTTTGGGGGGAGGGAGAGAATCATTATATTAGGACCTCTTACTTCAGTTGCATAGATATCAATCTCCTAATGTTAAGTTCGTTTGAAACAAAATTTTGCTGTAGATGCATTGCCATTGCAGTCATGTGTGTACAGAAAGCAGCATACTTCTTTCTGGCAATTCTCCATTCAGAATGGGCACCCTGAAATTGTCCACAATCTGTACAAAAGAATTGGTGGCGTGGAAAGGGGTGCAAGTGTGCAATTCTTTACAATTTCATAGTGTATTAATTTAAGGCAAATGTTGTCAAATGACATCTGAGCACTGGAGGAAAGTTTTCCTGCTGAAATGGTGGCTCAAGTTTTGAACGGTGCTGTTCCTAAAGGAGCAGAGTCAGAAATCCCATGCTGATGATTGTCAGTAGAAGGAAGAAGTGAGTACAGGAGTCTTCTGTGTAAGCTGACAGAGTGGTGGAACTTGGCCAAGCTATTTCACATGACTTGCTGCTACAAGATGTTGGACACCAAGCTGAGAATTTTCAGGAATTGTAGGGAAATTATAACGCCTTTCAATGGAACCCAGTGGGGTTCTGCCCTGTCCACAAGGGCAGATACGGTACTGCCACACCTTCAAAATATCTTGAGCCTGCCCCCTACCTGCCTGTCTTCTTTCCTGCAACTAGTTGGGGGGTGGGATGCCTGGCTGTCAGCTTCCTCCTCCTCAATCCCTGTAAAACTCACCATGGAGGAAGATGTGGACAAAGCCAGAATTAGTTGGCTCTGCCTGCCATTTGCTCTAGTTCCACCTGCTGCTGGGATCCTGGACCCTACCAGTCCGATCCTGCCACAGATATTTCCTGTGATAAAAGGAGTGAGGATCCAATGCTTTCTTGTCTTTCCCTTTTTTAACCTTGGATCCCCAGATATTGCTGGGCAGTAACTCCCATCATTCCCAGCCAACTCAGCCAATGGTCAGAGATAAAAGAAGTTGTGCTGCATCATCGTCTGGGGACCGAACGAAAGGTTGAAGAAGACTGCCTTAACTTGCGTAGGATGAACCTATGCTGCTTTTGCATGAATATATATTTTTCGTAAATAGTTTGGACTGCTTTAGTTGTATGTGCTTTCTTTTAAAGCTTGTTCCCCTTTCTTCTACTCTTCTACTGATTTAAATAAACATGATCTTTCTATTTGAACTCTGACATTTTGTCCAGCTGCAGGAGCTGCTCATGTTAATGTTACCCAACAAATTTGCTTTCCCACCCTCCAAGCTTTCAAGGAGAGATGCTGGGAGTTGAAGATTGGGCTCTGGCTACTTGTAACAAGTCAGGAATTTGGGATAGTATCTCCACCAGCAGCTCAGATCATTATAACTACTCAAAGTCTGGATCTCTACACCACCTTTCCTTTTAGCCTATCAAGGACTAAATATAAGAAGCAGTGCCTCCCAGCTTGCCCCACCTCACAGGATTGGTGTGAGTGAGCTCTTTGTCATGCCCCACAAGCAGATTGCGTCTGGTTCCCCCTAGTATCACTGTTCTTGGTGTAGTGAGTCTCTGAGGATGAACACCAATTCAGCTTTTCTAGATGGCAAGACACTTGGGTAGGCTAACTACACTACAGTTTTAAGTTTTAAAAGCTTATATAATGAGCTGGAAATAACAAATCTTAATCTAAACCCTGCATGCATCGTGGTGGCCAAAGCACGCCGCTGTTGCGATCACTTTTTTCTTAGTGTCAAAGCCCTTGTCCTTTCAGAAAATGATTTTGCGGTGAACTTTACCCAGCTTAGCATGGAAATGGAAAATATAAATGTTAATTCGATTTAACACATAATGGACATAGAGTTTCGGGGGGGGGGGGGAGAGATTGCCACTCCGTCTCCCCAATCCCTGTTTGTAAACTTCTGCGCCAAGAACTAAAGAGCTGGTGCTTTTTCTGGGGGGGGGGGGGGAACTGGTCCTGGTGAATTTCTCCCTTACTTATAATTCTAGACTGGACAGCCACATTGTTAAGCTCAATGGCACAGCAACCGCTTTGCATGCAAGAGATTCCAGGCTCTTCGCACATATCAGAAGTAGGTTGTGGTGGTGGTGTTTGCATGCTTAAGGCAAAGAGAGAAAAAAGCCTTGCACATCCGTCATACCATACCTTTTAACTTCTCCAGCTTCCTCTGCATGTAGACATAGATGTGCATATGCACATATATGCATAGATGCGTCTGCATTTCCCCAGCGGGGAGCTGAGAAAAAGTTGCCCCCCTTCCCAGATCCATGAAGTACGATTTTTCTGAACTTCTTAACTGACCTAACGTCACTCTCACCTGCTCCTCAAGCCGAAGCGCACCCGCCAGAAACCCCTTTGAGTCGTGGCCTACAACTCTTCCCTTCGCTTCTCTCCGTAGTTCTAGGTAACGTTTCCCCCTTTCCTCTTTGCGTTCTTCTCCCTCCCATTGCGAAAGCTCCGCGACGCGCGCGCCGTCACTAGGCAACTGCCTCCGCTTCCTCGGAGAGAGCCGGCCCCTTTAAGGGCGCGTCGAACGCCGATGGCATGGATGGGCGAGCTCGGCTTCGAAAGGAGGCCGAGCGGCGCTTCTTCGCTCTCCTCCTCCTTCCTCCTCCCTTCCCCGCCTCGAGCGCCCGCGTATCTCTGCGGGTGAGGCTGGGGTCGGGACTCGACTGATATGGTCTGGAGAGCGGGGATTTTGACAGGGCCGCGGAAGGTGGTTGGCCGGGGCAGCGGAGGCCCCGGGAGGCCGATGGCGGCGGCGGCGCTGGTAGGAGAGTCTAGGGCGGGTCCCCTGGGGAGCCGGCAGCGACGGTGGGCATTCAGGGCGCTGCTTCTCTTCCCCGTCGTTGTCGCGGGGAGTTCCGTCGGCGGGTGTAGTGAACGAAGCGCGGGGGCTCACGGGAAGCCCCGGGTTCAATCCCACCCCGCCCCCCGATGTTAGCAGAGCTGCTGGCTGCGAAGAGCTGGGAGGGAAATACCTTTGTGCTTTCTTCGTGGCTTGTAGGAGGTGCAGCATGGAGACGCATACAGAGATCTCCAGCCATTGAAAACGCAGCATTAAGATAAATTCAACAGTGTAAATGAATTGTGATGGATGTAATAATGGAATACCGAATGGTTTAGTTCATGTAAAATACGCAGGGATTTATGATTTGTAAAATGAACCGTGGAAAGAGAAGTCGTTGATATTTTAAGGATGTTTAAATGAGTATTCTAAATTGTAAAACAGAAAATTTAATAAAAATTATATATATATATATATATAAACAAAAACAAAGATCTGCAGCCAGCAGAAGTTCATCTTTTGATCAGAAATGCGAACGACCTATTTGTTTTATTTGGTAAGACACACACACAAAATCTTCGATAAAAACTATTGAGAAAGAAAATAAATGTGAGCGACCTTGCAAAAGAAGTGGTGCCGCTTCAGCTGCTAGCTTGAGGTAGGAGTTGCACCAAAAGGAAGGAGCGCCCCCACCTTGCTCGCCCTTTGGCCTCCTCTGTGCTTCCCTGCAAGAAGGGAGCACAAAGTGGTGATGGCCCACCAACTAGGATGGCTTTTGAAAGAGGATTGGGCAAGTTCAAGCAGGATAAGGCTATAATGCCTCTGAAAACCATTTGCTGGAAACCGCAGTCAGGGAGTGTGTTGTTGCGCTCAGGACCTGCTTGCAGGCTTCCCGGTGGGCATTTGGTTGGTCACTGTGAAAACAGGGTGCTGGTCTAGATTGGACACTGGCCTGATCCTGAAGGGCTCTTATGCTAACTTGAAATATTCATTATCCTTTCACTCACTAGCCTGAGAAAGGAGGGCTGGTCATATTATGTCACTGCTATTGCTTGAAGTGCGGTGGGGAGTCCTGGAACTGTGCTCTTCCATCCCACACACCCCATGCACACCTCAGTTCTTGTTGCACATGACCACCTGGACAGCTACAGAAAGCCTTGCTGGGCAGAATCTTGTACGTGGCTGACTAGAAAGGTGCATTGATAGTGTGTGCCAAACAGTGTAGTCCGACACATGTTTATTCAAACATTACCCTTTAGAGAGTTCTGTTAGGATCGCACTACTGTATTTTCAAAAATGACTTGACCGAACAATTAGAGAGTAAGAGAAGGGAGACAATGAATTATTTCTTCATAAAACACACACACACACACACACACATATATATTTACAGAATAGAAAACAGGCTTCTACAGAGGTTAACACATTTATTTCATGTATTAAGTTCATTGTTACAAGGTATCATTGTTCTGTTTCTATATCTGGCTTGTTTAAAAATAGCAGAGTGAGAAGCCATAGAAAAAAGCTTGGCTATAACTATGAGCCCTGGGTTTAGACAACGCACCAAGCCAAACCACGGCTGAGCTTGCAGCAGCAGGCATCGAAGAGGACAAAACAGCTGCAATCTCATTTCCAGGAGCTTTCATATTTGTGCTAAGTGTTATGTGCAAACCAGGTCTTCAACTCTCGTGGCACTAACAGCTTGATTGTGCTATTTGATTGATTGATTTAGCAATTCAATGATCAGATTAGGTGACTGTTTAAAATAAACTTTGAAAACTACAGAAGGTTTTCTTCTCCTCTAGGAGGATCCGGTCTTGATCCGTCATTTTAAAGGCCACAAAGATGCAGTCACCTGTGTTGCCTTCAATCCAACTACTAGAGCACTTGGTAAGCTTACTTATTGAAGCATAAATGAACAAATGATTTGTGTGGTCTCTATTATTTATTCAGCTTTTGCCTGTTGGGCAGTTGTAAATCTGAGACTGAATGCCTTGGAATTCTGACCCAAATGATTTGTCTTCAACACTTCAGAGTTAAGGACTGTATTAACAGCAAATATATATTTCCCAACAAAAACACCAGGTATCAGAATGAGAGCCCTCCCTCTGCATTTATTGGGGTACTTTTATTTGCCTTGATTGCAAGTTTGGGAGGGTAGTGCAAGTGTTGGGTAACTAGTCTTTTAAGGCTGTAATACTGTACACACTTATCTGGGAGTTAGTCCCATTGAACTCAGGAGGATTTATTGTTGGTAGATGTTTTTAGGATTGCACTATGGGTGACCTTGAGAATGCACTGTGAGGCTGTAAGCCATGCACATTTTATTTGAGGGTGAGTCACTTATTGAAATAAGCATACATAGGATTGCTGCTCTGCAGTGTGTGCTACACCCTGTTTACTGAGAAACAATAAGCTCAGTTGAGTTCAAGGAAATGCACACAGAATTGCAGGCTTTGTTTCATGTGCACTGGTTTTGCTTTGATGCCCTCCACCTTCTCTGGCGACTTAAGGCAAGATGCCAACACTTCTGAGCGTTTTTCAGCTCCAGGCCTCTTAATGCCTTGTGGGTGATGATCTAACCAAGGATAAGCTTATGGTATCACAGCTCTATGACAAGAGGATTTAACAGTGCATTTAACAATGGTCACCTTACAATAATGTCTTTGTAAAATATGCAAATAAGTGGTGATAACCCTATTTGCTTACCCATTTCCATTCTTCATCCAAACACTAAATAGGTAACATGGTTTGTTATTTGGCTGAATTCGCTGTGGAATTATTGTCCTATATCTCAAACTAGAATGATTGGACTTCATTAGAGTCTGTATTTTATTTTTATATCAGTTCATGAAATTGGTAGTAAAAGTAACTGAGACCTTTATGTTGGAACACAAAATTGATATCTAAGTGTGGAGCTTTATAATTATTTCTTGCCAGCTACCTCTTCTTTGGATAGGTTTCTTATGATCTGGAACTTGAAGCCAAACACCAAAGCCTTCAGATTTGTGGGTCACTTGGAAGGTGTGACCAGTGTACAGTTTTCACCAGATGGAAACTTGCTGGCATCTGCTTCTCAAGATAGGACAGCCAGGCTATGGATTCCATGTATGTAAGTATGACTGAAAATTAACTATTTCCAGGGTTTTTGGTTTCTGAAGAGATGTTGGGCTTAGGCATAGTACTGCTTCCTCTAGTTCAGAGAGGCCAGATTCATATAATCATAGTTGGGAAAGTACCCTGAGAATCATCTAATCTAACCCCCTGTGATGTAGGAATATGCAGGTGTCCCATACAGGGATCTAACCTGCTACCTTGGCATTATCAGCGCCACACTCTAACCAACTGAGCTATCCACTTGGATTCCTTCAAGGGAAACCTTCTGGAGGTTGTATGCAAGTGGTGGGTGGGGCCAGAGGCAAATATGGGTGGAGCCATGGATGTTATTCTTACCTTTCTACAATAGGCTGTGTTCTACCCATGTAGAAGTCAGAGGCTTCTATATTCCACCCCACACACATCTCCATTGAGGCAAGCAAAATGCATTATGACAGTTTGCAGACACATTCCAGCCAGGCAAAAGCAGCCAAAGAGGCTGTTGAGCAGGGCAGGCAAAGGACCGGCTGTGGCCTAAGAATCCCAAGGGCTAGACAGAAAGTTCTGGAGGACTCGATTTGGCCCTTGAGTCCCCCAGCTCTGCTCTCGTCTTCTGTACTTTGTGTAAAAGGTTTTGGGTTTCGCACTGGGACAAAGAAGCAAGGGAAGCTGTCTGTTTGAGGATACAAGCTAGGTTTGATTTGGGTTGAGGGTGGGGGGAAATTGGATTAATCTGTTATGCAGTTGTGGGACTAATGCATGTGCAACATATTTTATATACAGTCACGGTGAATCCACACCATTAAAAGGCCATACATCAGCAGTCCGCAGCGTGAACTTCTCGTACGACAGTCAGTTTCTAGCTACTGCATCCAACGACAAGTCTGTAAAAGTCTGGAGTGTTTACAGCCAACGTCTTTTGTTTACCTTATTCCAGCACACACACTGGGTGCGCTGTGCCAAGTGAGTGTTTGCATGCTTTGCCTTCTTGGTTTCTGAAAAGCAGTAACTTTTTTTTTGTCTTTTTAAAACAGCTTCACATGTCTGTTCAATTCAGGATAAAATGGTCACTAACTTTGCAAGCGGCAATTGATTTAGATGCTAGATATCGGCGTTTTTAAAGCTGCGGTATATTTCTTTCCTTTCTAGATACTCACCAGATGGAAGATTAATAGTTTCTTGCAGCGATGATAAAACTGTTAAAATCTGGGATTTAAGAAACAAAACCTGTGTTGATGATATAATAGATCATGAAGGGTAAGCAGTCTTCATATATGGAAGGAAATGTGGCAGTGTTGTAGTGACACTTGCAGATCTGCTAGAGGCCTCTTCAGTTGTTGTGAAAAGCAAAGTGTTGGAGGTGCAGCACCATTTGCACTGTCTCCACGACCAATCTTCCAAACTCAGAGACAAGGCCCGAAGGGGGTTTGTAACTATGCTTGTCACTGTATTTTAAGGCTCTTTGGAGTAATCTACTGTGCTGTAACGTATTAGATGTGCTTCTGGTGTGCTTTAGTTTTCCATTCTGCTCTATAGCCATGTTCTGGCTATAATGAAAAGCCCTTGGTCTCAGATAACGTAAACCTAGTACAATCCAGTCTGCTGTGTTTAGATACCTTCCTTTACTACTTCTCTTTCCTGAAAGGTATGCTGTTTAGATATGGAACACATAATAATTTGGATGACGCCAAGTAGTAAGCCAATCCCTAGTTTTCCTAATTAGAGTTTGTTTTAAAAATAAAAAGCTTAGGAAAGAGATAAGCAGAGTACAGGCCAAAATGAAACACCAAGTATCGTTAAGCTAGCGTAAACTGCACAAGCTAAATTCTCTTACATGGTGGAGATCGCTTGGGTTTTCAACAGTGAAAGCAAAAACATTGCCAAAACTGTTCCACTTTTGTTGTGGGACTTGGGAGGTGAATGATTGACAGCTTGAGGAGCTCAGCCATTGGAAAGATGGCAGGGGATCAAAAGTGTATGTTTCACATATTTGTGAAATTCAAGGCACCTTAAGAGGTGGGCAGAAAGGAGTGGTTAGAATCAGGGCCATTTTCCATTGGGCAAGCCTTGTCCTTGTCCTGGGAAGTGAAGTGCAGGAAATGCAATCTGTGTTTGTGCCTCTGTGATGGAGAAGAAAATCTCTGCGGCAGCAGTAGGATTTCTTAAAGAGGCATGCAGAGTCTACTTAGCTTAGCATGATGCTCACCAGTCAGGAACTCTTGGTGACAACATGCACATGCCACCCCATAGATGGAGGGAGTCAATAAACTCACAACGATGAGCCCAGCCTAGGTGTGCACAGTGCCCCTAACCATCAGCCCCACTGATACAGCCAGTATCAACCATTCCTCTTCTGCCACTTCCTAGGTAGGAGTTCAAATTTCCTCGAGCCCCAAAACTGTGTTTGCATGCAACCTAGTGCACAAAGAAAGAAAGGAGAGGACATTACTCCCTGAACAGGAGGCAAGCTGAGAGTGCACACAGCCATCCTGGGGTAGCATCTAGATTCAGACTCTTTGGCCAGGCAACCAAGAGAAAGGGGTAGGAAATATGACAAAGGCAGCCACAGAAAAACACTGACAGTAGTAGTCTCCAGGGGCTCACTCAGTGGGACATGAGTTTGGGAAGCAGGAGATAGGCGTTTAAGCAGGCCAGAAAGTCAGGGAAGCAACATCCCATCACTGCTGTGAAAAGAGGGACTTTCTGGCATGCAAGTGACCCCAGCATGGCTGTCAAGAGAAAGTATTGTATCTTGCCAAGGAGTATCTAGGTTCAAATCCTGCTCAGTAAGATAGCTTCTGCTAACAACTTCATTTTATTCTTTATGGAAACTGCTTTGAGGTTTTTTTTTTTGTTTTACAATCATAATATAAGTACTATGAAATAAATAAACGTATCTCAGTGTGGCCTACCTCACAGGACAATAGTGAGGGCAGATAGCATGGCTCTGAGTCCTTAAGATGTGATGGAAACTCATTAAAAACATGGGCCAATAAAGTAAGCCAAGTGGATGGCATTGTTCTTTAACAAATGACAAATTGTTATTTTTAATGTTTCCTTGTAGATTTGCCAACTATGTGGACTTCAGTCCTGATGGTACGTGTATAGCTTGCGCAGGCTCCGATCATGCAGTGAAGATCTGGGACATTCGAATAAACAAATTATTGCAGCAGCACCGAGGTAAAAGGTTACTAAACCTCTTCCTTTCGTAATTTCTCTAAAAGCTAGCAGAGGTCTTAGTATCTAAGAATGCCGGCTGTGTCCCAGAAAGTTTCCAGTTACAATCATATCTCTGCTGCTAACTTCACTGGCCTAGCCTTTGTCTCTTATCTTTTACTTGGGGATAATAAAGCAAGCCTATGTTACAGACTTGGCTTAAATATTTCAGAAGGAATTTAAATCTGGCATTCTGAGCATCTGGAAGCATACATTAATACGAAACTAATATTTTAAAAGAGGACTGTTTGATAAGCATATGGCTAATATAGCAACATGTAATTAATAAATTGCATGAGCCATTTTAAAAGTATGTTCCCTTATGTTCCATTTATGCTGTTGCTTTGGTTTTATTTGGTGTCAACACTGCCCTTGAATCAGTATGGGCTTTTTCTTGCCCACTAAATCTTCTTGAGAAACATATTAGTTCAATCTGTAGACTGCCCAGTGTACCATTCTAGTAAATTCACATTTAGCAAGGTCAAAATGCTGACACAATTTCCACTTTAGGGCCATAGTAGATGATGACCCCCAAAGCACTGAGTGTGTAAATATGAAAAGATGGCAACTCTGTAGCAATGATAAACCATAGAGGACCACAGTGGCTGGAATTAATATCCCAGCTCACCTCTTAAGCTCATTCTGTGGCCATGTAAAATCTGCAACCTCTCAGCCCTATTTTACTTTATAGGATAACCCATTGTATGCTTCTAGTGTCAGTGGTACCCAGATTTTTGGCTGGTCTTGGTAGCTAGCAAAAACTTGCAGACACAACCATGCCCTTCCCCCAGCTCCCTCTGATGCTACCCTGAGCTTTAGAGAAGCACGGTCCATACGTAGGAACAATCCCACACACCCCTTCCTAGCTCCAAGAGCAGGAGAAAGGTGGGGGCTTGTCTGTGATACACTGTGCTGTAACTTGGAGTGCCTCCAATGCACGGTTTAACCATAGGGAGAACTTCTCCTTCTCCTCTTCTTCAATCCTCAGATTGAAGTTTAGGGGGAGGACAGGAGCTTGCCAAACATGCCACAACAGGGAGGGCTACCCAATGGGTTTTGTGAATTTGTGGATCCCTCATCTTGAAGGAATGGCAAGATATAAATATAAAAATACACTCAATACACTCAATTTTTCTCATACGGTCCTGCATCGTAAATAAGAAAAACAAAAATTAAAACGTGTAGCCATGTAGTAACATGCCTTTGTAAAATTAGTTACATTTGCTATATATTCTTATCGTTTAATAGTCTGGCTATTGCTGTTTGTTTAATGAAACATTCCTTTTTGACCAACATATTCTTTCTTAAACTTCAGGGCTCAACCACATTTCCTCAATACTGCACCTAGAAAGCATGGGTCAGAGTTGTTTTCTGCTTGTCCTGCCGTTTCCCCCTAGAAAACTTGCTCTTTTGCACTAAATCAGAGCAAATACCAGCTTGCAGAAAACCCGATTGATGTTTGCTCCAATTCTGTGCTAAAGACCAGAGTTTCCCAGGCAAAAGTGGCAGGACAAACAGAAGTCTGGATGAGCCCTTATTCTTGATCATGGCAAACTAAGGGGCCGGATCCGGCCCAAATGCCTTCTAAATCTGGCTCGCGGACGGTCCGGGAATCAGCATGTTTTTACATGAGTAGAATGTGTCCTTTTATTTAAAATGCATCTCTGGGTTATTTGTGCGGCATAGGAATTTGTTCATTCCCCCCCCCCAAAAAAAAAAAAATAGTCCTCCCCCCACAAGGTCTGAGGGACAGTGGACCAGCCCCCTGCTGAAAAAGTTTGCTGACCCCTGGGACTCTTGATCAAGGCTTTAAAAGAATCCATCTGCTTTCCCTCAATAAGAACTAAGTGTTCTTGCTACTTTAAGCCACAGGATGGCAGCACAGTAGTGTAGATAAAATCACAAGTATCTTTTTCAATAAGGTAGATACTTTGAGCTAGACCTAGGAGAGAAAAATAAAATCAGCTTGTGTTTCTATGCTCTGCTTTTCTTGCATTTGGTTGTTGAAGGGGGTTCAGATTCTCTGTACCCAAAGACCCATCCCTAACCCAGTAATCATTCTCTGTTAGTGTGTGGAGATTCATTTCTTTCAGAAGCCAAAAGCTCTTGTTTACTCATGTTATACGATATATTTCATTGTGTACTACCTGCAGCAAAGCCAAAGCCTATAGGATTGGCTCACACAGCTGATGTCGGCTCCACCACCAGCAGATGGGTAGCAGAGTTGGAGCTGTCTGGATCTCTTTTGCATAACCAGTGCTTGCAGAAAGCTGAAGCCTCAGACACTTTAAAGCACTGTGCAGGTCTCTTTGCAAGTTTTGTGTGGTGCTTTGAAGTCTCAACTTTGATGCTTCAAAGGTCCTAATCACCTGGTGGTATTGGGGGGTGTCAGGTGATTGACAGGTGGGTCCACAAGGCTAGATCTAATATGGATACTTCCCATGGAACCCAAAAAGTTCCTCGGCTCTGGTCTACAGGCTCCTTCAGTTAAAACCAGGGCAGGAGAATCCGAAAGTACAGCCATTCTCTCAGAAACCCATGTCAGATCCCTTACACATGGTTTGAAACCCCTTGAAAATGGGTGGTTTTCCAAATCATTCATTTAACCAACCTTCTTAAAAATCGTTTCTAGACAGCTGGTTCAGGGATTCAGCTATAAGAGCTGGACTTTTACCCTAGAACAGTAAGCAACATTTTCCCCTCCAGATGTTGACAGACTCCAATTCCCATCAGTCTTAGCCAGTATAGCCAGTGAACATGAATGATAGGATTTGTGGTCCAATAGCATCAGGAGAGTACCACATTGATTATCCCTGCCCTGGAGTATAGCAAGCAAGGCAGCATCTTCTTTGAAAGCCATGCCCAAGGACTAGATGCCTTCTGTTCCCAGCCTACCTCTTGAATATTTTGGATTTGTGAGTCACAAAGCTATTATTATTATTATTATTATTATTATTATTATTATTATTATTATTATTATAATATACTGCCCTTCATCCAAGGATTGCAGGGAGGTTTACAATTTAAAAACACAAAAATGCAAAACATAGTAACAAACAAAACAATACCGCCCCCCTTCATGACACAAACAGTCTAAAAGGCCATGGGATGTTTAGGTATCCAAGGGCCTAGGAGAAGAGGAATGCTTTTTCCTAAATATATGTAACAAAGGTGTCACGCAAGCCAGAGCATTCCACAAGCAGGGAGCCACTGTAGAAAAGGCCCTGTTCTTGTGTTGCCGACCTCTCGCAGAGGAGGCGTAAGGAGAAGGGCCTCAGTTGATGATCATATGCCTCCATCTTAAGCGGCACTGTTAAGTGCATCTGTTAACAACTTTATGTGCAATTCTGCAGAAGAACACAGGGTTGCTGGGTTTTGCTCAATAGAATGAAGTAGTCCTAACCACAATGCAACACAAAGGAGAAACAGCTGAGGGGGAACTATAGGCATAGTTTAGGGCAGGCATGGCCAAACTTGGCCCTCCAGCTGTTTTTGGGACTGCAATTCCCATAATTCCTGACCACTAGTCCTGTTAGCTAGGTATGATGGGAATTGTAGTCCCAAAACAGCTGGAGGGCCAAGTTTGGCGATGCCTGGTTTAGGGATAATAGAGTGGCTATAAGTCAGGAAGGTTTGAGGCAGGGATAGGTCGAAAATATTTTAATGATTACTGCAGAATTAAAACAAAAGGTGTTGTTCATTAGAGAATGAACTTTATTTATATTGATGAATCAGTTTTCAGCTGCACTCTTATGAACATGTATCTGGGAGTAAGTGCCTTTGAAAACAATTCTCAGTAAGCATGCTGTGGATTGCGGTGTTAGCCAGTGCAGATATTGGCTCCTTTCTTTGCCATCCAAATCTGAATTCTTTTTTACTTAAATCAGTTCACAGAGCCGGCGTGAACTGCACGTCTTTCCATCCTTCTGGCAACTATCTCCTCACAGCTTCCAGCGACAGTACTGTTAAGATTTTGGATCTTTTAGGAGGAAGGCTCTTGTATACGCTTCATGGGCATGAGGTAGCATGTTGTTCTCTCTTCTACCCTCTTGCTTGTTTGGGCTTCTAAGGACCCCCTCATACATTGCTGTTTTCTTGAAAGACATAATTGTTTCGAGCGGAAACACAGAGTTACTGGAATGTGAAAAGTGTGGCGATGGATGTGCTTGGGCTGTGAATACAACCATTCAGCAAACTTAGCAAACACAAAATGTTCAGCAGGTGTATCTTCAGCTGTTTTACTTCACATGTTACAATAAAACGGATTTCCTACACTGATTTAAGGCTAAGAGAACTGAACTGAGTTACACAGGCCTGGTTCACACATCAAGTGAAGCCAAAGGGAAGATAAAGTTTGGTTTAATTCGAATGAGCAGTGTGCTAATGCAGGTTGCTGATTCTGCAGGCACTTCGCTTCTGCTGGGAATCAGAACCATTTATTAAATTTCTATCCTACTTAGTGGCCTGGATTTCACCAACCTGGTGCCCTGTAGTTTTTTTATACTACCTGTCACAGCCAGCCATGACTGCATTAGTTCACACAGGACTTGAGAGATGAGCCGCTATCACAGGGATGCAGCAACCGTGCAATTTGGAGTGGTATCTGCTTAGCTGAGTCCTGAGACAGCCTAAACAGAGTTGAAGGGATAGAAAAAGTGAAGCTGGGTGTTACCAATATTGTTTATCTGAGCTTCCAATTTGTATGCAGTCTCGCTCAGTTCTGTATATCTTTTGAAACTGGCCTAGAGCTTAGAATGAAGCTCAGTAGGACTTCACAGGGGATAGGGTAATGAACATCATACGTGTTTTATATTTTTGTTTCAAAGGGAGCAAAAGCCATGCTAATGAATGGCTAACAATGTTATGGTCTCAATATAAACTGCATTGTAGAAGAGGAGAGGGGCTTAAATGTAATTTCTGCCTGTGACACAGGCAACATTAATCAAAAATTCCTTTTTTTCCCTTTTCCTTTTCCTTTTTGCTTTGAGTTGACAAGTTGAAATGAGACATCAACCTCAGAAACGTTTAAAGCTTCCCTTCAGATGTCTTCTAAAAGTCATATACCGTATTTTTCGCTCTATAAGACACACCAGACCACAAGACGCACCTAGTTTTTGGAGGAGGAAAACAAGAAAAAAAATATTCTGAATCTCAGAAGCCAGAACAGCAAGAGGGATCGCTGCGCAGTGAAAGCAGCGATCCCTCTTGCTGTTCTGGCTTCTGGGATAGCTGCACAGCCTGCATTCGCTCCATAAGACGCACACACATTTCCCCTTACTTTTTAGGAGGGAAAAAGTGAGTCTTATAGAGCAAAAAATACGGTAGTTGTTTATCTCTTTGACATCTGATGGGAGGGTGTCCCACAGTGTGGACACAACTGCTGAGAAGGCCCTCTGCCTGGTTCTCTGTCCTTTCACTTATTTCTGTGAGGGCCAGAAGGCCCTCAGCACTAGACCTCAGTGTCCGGGCTGAATGATGGGGGCAGAGACACTCGTATACAGGAATAGGAAAGATGATGGGCAAGAAAAGGATAGGCATTATTATGGAGGGGAGGAGGAAAATATATTAAAATTATAAACACTATGAAGTCTTTTAATTTTATTTTTAATCTGGCTTCTTTTCTTCTTTTTGACTAGGGACCTGTTCTCTCTGTAGCCTTTTCAAAAGGTGGAGAAACATTTGTCTCTGGTGGTGTGGATGCACAGGTTTGTTAACGATTTTGATTTCTTAACGTGAAACATGATTTTATTAGATGCTCTAAACAATTAAGAGTTTACTGTGTTTCATTAATACTTTCTTAACAGTCTTACTGACATTATTATAATTTGAGCCCCTGCCCCTTTGTTTGCGCATCTGCGAGGTCTTGCCTTGAGATGCCTCCCTGCCTAAGAGAGGCAAAGTATTTCGCAGTATCTCTCCTGTGTCCTCGTGCCAAATGCAAGGACCACAAAACCAAAACAGTAAGTGTGAGTTAAACATCAGTCAATATTTTTATTTATGACTTTTTACAGGTATTGTTCTGGAAAACAAACTTTGATGCATTTGAATACAAGAAAGTTCTTAAAAATCACATGCGAAAATTACATGGGGATGAACCCCCTCACCTTCTTGATATTTACCCTCGATCACCTCATCGCCATGGTGCAAAACCACAATCTGTTGAGGTAAACATTATGGCTTCTAACCTCTAACTATTTACAAGTTAGCAAGTAGTTGCCTGCAAGTGAGACCTGCAGCAAAATATTGCTTCCTGGAATGTCAGCCAACCATTCTCTCTTCCAGGCTATTCCATTCCGTTCCCTCTCAATCTACTCTTTTGCAGACCCTGAGGTTTTATATGGTCCATTTCCCCATGTTCCTAAATAAGCCCAACAAAAACTAGCTTGTTATCAAATCAGTAAAGAATTAATGTGTTCACCCGGGAACTCAAATCTGTAATCATTGAATCAGTACCAGCACAGACCCCAATATTCACCCCTCCCTTTAATGCAGAAATGTACATTAAACCAGTTCAAGTCTGGTTTTTTCCTTTTGAAAATAATTTTTATTTGGTTTTACAAAAATAAAGTTATAACAATACCAAATGAATGTCCACATTTTGAGATTTCTCTGAATCGCCCGACTTCCCCCCCCATTCCCTCCTTGGGTCTTAGTGTCAACATTTTCAACTTCATATTATTTCGTGATCCATGTTTTGTCTCTGCCCATATTGTCCACAGTGATTGTTACATTACAAGTGTTATTAAAATCCTGCTAATGTTTTCATCTGCTTACAGTGGCCTCCTAGATATATTACAATTTTTTTCCCATTCTTTCTTAAAATTTTTGTCTTCTTGATTCCTGAGCTTTCTGGTCGCTTTTGCCACTTTGGCGTAGTCCACCAGCTTAGTTTGCCATTCCTCTTTGGTCAGGACTTTGTCTTCTTTCCATCTCTGGGGTAGTAGCATCCGCACAGCTGTCGTCGCATACAGACAAAGTCTTTTCTGGTCCTTTGGGATATCAGTACCTCTAATTCCTAATTAAAAAAAAGCTTCTGGTTTCTTTAAATAAAAGTTATTTTAAACATTTTTTCATTTCATTATATATCATTTCCCAGAATGCTTTTATTACTTTACACGACCACCACATATGGCAAATGGTACCTTCTTTTTCTTTACATTTCCAGCAGGTATTTGTACTTGTCTTATACGTTTTTGCTAACTCAGGTAAAGGTATCCCTGACTGTTAGGTCCAGTCACGGATGACTCTGGGGTTGTGCACTCATCTCACTCTATAGGACGAATGGAGCCGGCGTTTGTCCGCAGACAGCTTCCGGGTCATGTGGCCAGCATGACTAAGCCGCTTCTGGTGAACCAGAGCAGCGCACAGAAACGCCGTTTACCTTCCTGGTGGAGCGGTACCTATTTATCTACTTGCACGTTGACGTGCTTTCGAACTGCTAGGTGGGCAGGAGCTGGGATCAAGCTAACTTACTAGGAGTCAAATAGATCAGTACATATCTTTATCAACTAAATAAATATTTGTGCACAGGTGTAGACAGAGAAGGACAGAAATACATGCACACATGCAAAAAGAAGGGAACAGTGTCATACAGTAAAAGGCAGTCACCATAATTGTTGGGTTTATTAAGTATTCCCATTAATGAAAAATAACACCTTTTAATATGGCTATTCCATATTTACCAACTGTAGATGGTTTATAATACTCTCAGCCATCTTCTTGATGCCGAGTAATAATGCTGATAGGTCATGTCATGTCATCATTGTATCATCATCCAAGATTCTGTATAGTATAGGATAGCTCTATATCATGGGTAGGCAAACTAAGGCCCAGGGGCCGGATCCGACCCAACCACCTTCTAAATCTGGCCCACGGACCGTCCGGGAATCAGTGTGTTTTTACATGAGTAGAATGTGTCCTTTTATTTAAAATGCATCTCTGGGTTATTTGTGGGGCATATGAATTCGTTCTCTCCCCCCCCCCCAAATATAGTCTGGCCCCCCACAAGGTCTGAGGGACAGTGGACCTCCCCCTCCCCCCCACTGAAAAAGTTTGCTGACCCCTGCTCTATATGCTTTCCATAAAAAATTTTAATCAATAGCTGTCATCTAAGGCAAACAGACACTAGATGGCACTAACATTTAAGAATAGTTTGCACAGCCAGTATGAGATTTTTTTTTTTTCCAGAATGAATATATTTTTAAATACTGGAAATGTCACACTGTGTCCTATAGTTTCAATCTTACCTGGGCAATATATGTGATGAAGGACCAGGATATAGATTAATTTTACAGCCACAGGAAAGAGATTACCATTAAAAGTTCTCTGGGCCTCAATTTCCTAAACTGTTCAGTTTCCTTCTGCCATTCTTTATTTTGCACCCACATGCACACACCAGTTTTGTAAAACTGTTTTAAATCACACATGAAAAAGAGAGTTAAAATAGCTTTATGATCCAGAAGCTGCTAAAATTTGGAAGCTTCGGTTGGTACCAAATGCCTTAGCCCCTCTCCTGACAAGTTAAATGAAGACAGGAGCACATGGACCCTGTTTGGCAGTTATCCAGAAGCTACTGCACTAGATTCCTCTAGGCTTTGTGAGGCCTTGCTTGAAGTCTCATCCATGGAAGAAGTTGAAACAATGTCAGGTTAGAATGGGGCTTTCCAGGCCGATTGCTTCATCTGCACATAATTGTTGATGTTTAAAAATTTATGTCGGCAAGCTTTTTAAAGGTTTTGATGTGACAGAGGGATATTTTAACATCATGTCATTGATTGTGACTGATCTGTTCTTGACTGTCTCAGATATATTTTAGTGTGCTTTGTGTGATTTTAGGATGCTTTGTCACGGTGAGAGTCCTGCTGTTAGCACTCTGCATTTGTGGATAAGGCTTCTGACATTTTTAAAAGCACTGGTTCATCTTAGAAGCAAGAATGTGGCTTATAACTAGTAATTGCTCCAAACACCTTGAGGAGAAATCCAGTTACCTTGGCAGAAACCAAGCCATACAGAAGAAAATTGTGCTGTATGTAAATGGCTGCTACTAACTGAGATTACAAGTTGAGATTCCTACATTAAAGGGGGGTCCCTTCCAACTCTTCAGTTCTGTGATTTTGATACACATTTAATAGTTTGACAATGGGAATATTATCTTGACATGTGGTCTTTCATCCTGTGTCCATTTTTCTGTAGATGAAACAATCATAATATTTTCAACTCTGATTTTCAACAGATAGATCCCAGCTATGACGTCACAGATATGCAAACACTTGACCCTCCTGTCATAGATATTACCTCACCTTCTGTTTTACTGGTAAGTTTTCCAAGGATGAATTACAAACTAAAATATAATCCAAACATTGATTCTAACACTTTTTTTTTAATCCAGAGCAATTAAAAAGCTGTACATATGTTTGGATAGGGTTGACTTCCAAATCCTGCACAGCATCTGGTACTCATGCCTTATTTATTTCATTCCAGCCAAATTACAAGGGTATCCAATGCTACAGATTACCTTATGCCCAAAGGCTCTCTTTCTGTTTTGATGTTGCTGCTCCCTAAATACTTTGACTTCCTATGTCCATGCCTCAGCAACTATATATTGGGTATATTATTCTCAGATTTCTTATTATGTGATTTTTGTAGACCATCACCAAAAAATGCTGCATACCAGGGTTTTTAATTCAGCCCTGTGAGACTGTTGCCAAAGATGCCAGGGCAAGAGCTGTTGGTGGCTACTCTGGTTCAGTGAACTACAAGTATGTAAAGATCTGCTCCACTTCTGGGTGAGACCTCCCCTTTGTATACTGCAGCTAGGGAGTATTTTCTTGACCAAAGGTGTCGCTTTGAAAAGACAAATAATAGTGACCAATAGATCCTAGAGATCTACAATATGTGTTCTGAAATTAAGTGAAAATGTGCACCACTGTGTTGTTCATTAATAGTCTTTACCAAGCGCTTTGTGTGAAAGGGGGGTTTATTTGTCGCTGCATTAACACCTCAGGGGTTCTGTGGGATTTGGGCATGGGCGCTCACTCTGTATTCCTTTCCCATAGTACCTTCATCGTGTATTTTACTTGTGAACTGTGACATCCTGCCTCCATCACCAATTCTCTCCTTCACACCTTCTCATTTCCCCCATTCTTCTGGGAATCGAAGCTGTGACCATTATTCTCACAGCTGATTCTGAGGCATATATAAAATTCCTCACAGCCATCTTGAACAACTGCTTCCTTCCTCTTCCTGTGGAAAAGCAACCTTCTCTGAGAGCTGTACCCTGAGGAATGCAGAAACAGCAGCAGGCCTTTCACACAGGAAATTACTACTCTAGCACTCTCAGAAAGTGCTTCTGTCACTTGGACTGTCTGCCCATAATGAGCTTCCTGCTGACCTACAAGATGATTTACTACTGATCTCAATGCCTTTGCCACTCCGTAAGCATAACCAGCGGCTAATGAAGCTGGCAATCAGCAGTTCTGTAAATCTGTAACTGCCCTGCTTTAAACTTGAATGTGGTAGGCACACATATCTTTGGCCCAGCTTGTTCAGATTCCATCAAGTATGGTTAGGTAGCAAATTGTGCCTGCTTTCCAAAGTGGAAAATATTGTTGCGAATCACGGAACCCTTTACAAACAATTTTACTTTTTTAACATTAAATGTAAACAATTTCTTTTTTAAGCATTCAATGCCTATAGCACAAATAGTTGAAACAGGACACAGAAGGCTTCCATCAGCCATCTTGATGTGCCCCATTGAAATCAAAGGAAGTCAGAGAGAAGCAGTGCTGGATCTGAATCCTTGCTCTAATTGTATAGCTGACTCTTTTAGGAATATTTGTAAGGCCCATTTTTCTGGGGGAATCAAAGCATGAGCCTCTGCACAACAGCCCATGCTTTCCTCTTCAGTGACAATAGTACAGTACCCTACCTAGGTAAAGGTAAAGGGACCCCTGACCATTAGGTCCAGTCGCAAACGACTCTGGGGTTGCTGCGCTCATCTCGCTTTGCTGGCCGAGGGAGCCGGCGTACAGCTTCCAGAAAGTGGCCAGCATGACTAAGCCGCTTCTGGCAAACCAGAGCAGTGCACGGAAACACCGTTTACCTTCCTGCCGGACCGGTACCTATTTATCTACTTGCACTTTGACGTACTTTCTAACTGCCAGGTTGGCAGGAGCAGGGACCGAGCAACGGGAGCTCACCCCGTCGCGGGGATTCAAACCACCGACCTTCTGATCAGCAAGCCCTAGGTTCTGTGGTTCAGACCACAGCACCACCCGCGTCCCTACTTACCCACACATAATATAGATGGGTGGTGATAAGGGAAATAACCTTGCCATTGCAGAATAACCACGTGTATGTCTGCCTGCCTGCTCTCCTTTTGGAAATCTTAGATATATGTGCATTACACACCGCATATGGGAGTGCACAGCCTTCAGATGACTTAAAAATGAGTAGGATATAGCTGAGCCAAGGATAAATGTCACATACATGATGGGGAGCGGGATGTCCATCCCCCCCAGTCGTTGCAAATTATGCCACCAAAAACACCCATCCCCTGAAAATGGGCAGTCAAAACAGGAATGTGTGTGTTGTCTTGACCTACAAGCGTGGGTGCAGCCGGGGGCGGGAGAGGGGCAGCTCCCCCCCCCATCAATAAAATTCAATAAAAATACATAGCAAACTGAGGTTTTGCCCCCCGCTAACAAAAGGCCTGCCCCCCTAACAAAAATCCTGGCTACGCCCATGCCTACAAGGTGCAAAAACCTGTTGCATTTCCCCCTTGTGCATGTTCCAGCTAAAACTGAGCACTTTAACAGAACAATTCTATGCCTGTTTTCCTCTGAAGTCAACCCATTGAAAACAGCATGGCAGTTTAAACTCTCTGGCTGGATTGTGTCCCTATGTTAAGAATGCAGCCTTGAAGAAAGACATGCAGTCTGTGTTTGGTAAATGAGAGACATGCACTTGTTTGAACAAAAGGCCAAAAGGCTCTTGGAATCTGAGAGGGTTCACGCACACACACACACACACACACACACACACACACACAGTGGTGTTATGAAGGATTTGGGAGAGAGTGGTAAGATTCTGGGTCAAGATAAAGCTAAGGCATAGAAATTCAGTGGTTCTAGAGTAGGGCCGTAATTACAATTGAAAACTGGTTCAGACAAACTGTAATCTTTTATGGTGTAGCAGGAAAGAAACCAAGCTGAGCCTGTGAATCTGGAGGTGCTGGATTCAAATCTTGCCTCTGGCTCAAAAGTTACCAGGGGTTTGACAGACCTACATCAAAACAGAAGCTAACAAAGTATTTAGCTTCTGAAGGGTGACCTTTCCCTTGCTGTCACTCTTCAGATGCCATGCATTCCTGACCCTGTAGTGGATGCTCATTTCCTCAACACACTCTTGTCTTCCCCAGGCCTCTGAAGAGCTATCTGCTATTTGCACATTTATGCCTTCAAAGAAACACATGTTTAAATCACTTTTCTCAAAGAAAGCTTGTACAATCTAGGAAACATCACCTGTGATATCTCAGGCACCGAGATAGTCGGTGCTCTTCACTGTCCCTTATTCTTCAGACTAGCAGAACTTGTTCCTCCTGAGCTTAGTCCCACACATGACAACAATATGTGTGCTTTCCATCAAAGAGTCCCAATGTTTTTGTAATGTACATCTAGAGTTTTCCTTCCCCTCGTCCCTTATTGTTTGCCCATCTCCATCTTGTCCTCCCACAATTTGCAATAAGTTTAGTATTGTTGTTCCCAGTCTTACAGAGCTATTGCAAGGTTTACCAGGGTGATTGGATGCAAAACAGTGTGACCATTCAAAATCCCTATCTATGCAAAATATTATTTCAACCTACAACAAAATATTACAGCATATCATCTCTGCACCCTGCAGTGGTAGTGTTCTGTTCAGAGTACGTTTCTCTGAATTGTTAGGAACTTGAATTGTTAGTAACTCCACCTTTTCCATTTTTTAAATTTCCAGCTGACACTCAACATTCCTTGTTGCTGGATTTTGGTGTGTGTGTGTGTGTGTGTGTGTGTATATATATATATATATATATATTGGTGCCTTGCAAGACGAAAAGAATCCGTTCTGTGAGTCTCTTCGTCTAGCGGTTTTTTCGTCTTGCGAAGCAACCCTATTAGCGGATTAGCGCTATTAGCGGTTTAGCGGCTATTAAAGGCTTAAGGGATTAGCAGATTAGCTGCTAAAAGGCCTATTATGGAATCATTATGCTAACAAGAGAAGGTCCAACACTCAGCTTTTGTAGCTGGAGTCAGTCCAGGTGCTGCCCTCCCAGGCCAGGTGAGGGAAAGCCTGCAAGGCAGGGAGGGAGCAGGTCTTTCAGGACTTGCAGCCAAGATGGCTCACTATTAAGAGAGTGTGATATTGCTCCCTAAGTATTCTCTGTGTTTCAAGTGGACTACAACTAATCATTTTTGTAAGGAAAGGAAATGTTCAGTCAGCATTGGTGAACTTTTTAGCTTGGAGTAGATTCCATATATATCAGTTCTGCACCATTTCAGACTGAAAATCCAGTTGACAAAGATGGTGTATTCATGTGGCATGTCCTCTTGTGCATCAAAGGCAAGATAGGGAAGGCAGGAAGGAGGGGTAGAGCTTGTTAAGCTGTTTTTGGAGAAGGTGCTAGAACTCCACACCAGGAAAGAGATAGGTTGCTCTGCACCTTTGCCAAAAGGCCTCACTATAAGGTCTTAACTATGGTCTGAAAAAACTTGCTGCAAATAAAACTTGGCTCATTTTTATTTTGATAGCAAATAGTGGGAATGTTTCAGCGGTTTTGAGTTATTTGTCCTTCTCATTTTAAGAGCTTCCTGCAGCAGCTGTTTGCAGGGACACTGAAAACCAGCCTTTATGACATTTCTTTACCCCTCTCTGTAGAGATCATATTGTTATTTTTGGCGCCTCTGGTCTTCACAAGAATTTTTTGTAGTTTATGAAGGCACTTGTATGTTCTCCTTCCTGAAGCATTTATATTTAGAGTTGACTTCCTGTCAGGGAATTTCTCACCTTTGGGAGCCCAGAGCCTGATGATTTTAGTCTCTGGTGGTGCCCTCTTTCCCCCTTTTTTCTTTTTAAACTCAACCTGCTTTGCTGATAGATGAAAATTCAGCTCGCATTTTTAAATGTAAATTAAATTTAGGATATGAAAAGGTCATGGAAAACATTGGCTTAATATAAAAATGCAATGTTTTAACATTCATATCTACACAGAAGTATAATTCTATGCAAGTGATTATATGCAACCAATACCTACATATTGGTCTAATAGAGCACATTTCTTCACTGGGGTAGAAAATGCCTTGCTCTCTCCAGCGTCTCATATTTGGGGCATAGCTTGACACTGAAGAGGATGGGACAGGTTAATCAAGCTCACAGAACTAGTGAATATTGGCATTTCCTGTTGTGCGCATCTGCAGCCCTTGCGCACACCTGTAATAGGCTAGATTTTTTTCCCCTGTGTTAAAAATGCTAAGCAATAACAACCATTGATTTATGAGCTATTCAGGAAGCTTCCTTTAAGACCATTTGCAATCTGAAGCACAACACTCATGGGGCTTTCCATATTTCGCACCCCAAACCCAGATCTGTCAAACAGACCATATAGACCCACTTACTATTCCCATAGACCATGGCTGAAAAGCAGCTGCTATTTAATGCCATTGTAGTTGTGCTAAATATAGCACAGCTGTCAACCTCAGCAAATAAAGAAATAAAACCGTCTTCCCCAACCACAGCTGCAAAGGCAGCAACTGGGGAGCTGAGTTTATTTCCCTTGCATATGTTATCATAAAATCAAGTCGATGAGGTTTTATTTTTATTTTTTCTTGTTCTGAAATGACCTGGTGCCCTCCAAAAGCTTGACCAGCTTTATGCTAAATTAGTAATAATAACGAAGTGAGCTGTGAAAATGTCGGTTTCATTAAGGGAGCTGGTAATCCTGTTAGCCTTGCCGCTTGTGGTTTGTGGGGGTCCCGGCATTGCCACAGATTTACAGCTCATTCCTAGGGCTTAAGCTGCAAGAATATATGAAGCGACTTCTACTTCTGTCTCCCTGGGAAGCTTTCCTTGAGTACTTATCCATTCCCTGTTTTATAGAATTAGGCAGGGTACATTTGTGCCAGACTTTGAGCTTCTGTGGCTTATGAAGGTGAATAGAAAGCAGTGCACAATTTAAGAGTTGGTCATGTTCTCTCTCTTCCCCTTCCCCCAAAGCAATACAAACTTCACTGTGTGTAACTGCTGTGATGTGATTGTTTGATCTGCGCTAAACAATCTTTGTAGTGTAAAGCTAGTAGAAAGATCCTTCGGCTTGGCCTTTTCTTGAATCATAGGATCGGTCTGTCGAACAAGAAATTGAACATATTAAAATGCCTAACCTTAAGAGAGTAGTTTTTATCACTTCTTTTTTATACATTGAAATTATTACTAACATTTTATTATTCTGTATATCCAGGCATTTTCTGAACTCTGTATCAATCAAGGGAATATGAACTTTAATTGAAAACTCTGTGTTATACTTCAGAAACTGGCATGTCCCATCCCTGGGTAACATTGTACAAAAGCCAGACATCAACTAAAAGCCTAACCTGCTTAGGGTGCAGCCCACCAAGTCTTGCTTCCATTGCTGATTCCAGTAGGTTTGATAGGGTTGCTGGGATGGAATACATAAAACGTATATAGTAATTGCTTTCTTTCACAGTCACATGGCGCGCGCACACACACACAGAGTCATACCTTGGAAGTCGAATGGAATCTGTTCCGGAATTCTATTTGACTTCCAAAACATTTGAAAACCAAAGCGCAGCTTCTGAATGGCTGCAGGAAGCAGCTGCAGCCAATCAGAAGCCGCGGAAGCCCCGTCGGATGTTCGGCTTCCAAAAGAACATTAAAAAACCGGAACACTCATTTCCAAGTTTCGATTGTTCGGGAGCCAAAACGTTTGAGAACTAGGCTGTTTGAAAACCAAGGTATGATTGTATATGCCTTGAAGATAGAGACCTGCTGTCTCATTCTTTGTAAGGTGTCATGAATTCAGATGGCACTATAATAAAGATATGGTTGGTTTTGACACTTCAAATGTGTGAAAAAAGAAAGTAATATCAAAGGACTAGAACCAAATGGCTACAAAAGAAGTAATATGGTAGGAGTAATAATAAAGATTACAAACTGGCTATTTGTATTTATTTTGCTTGAACAAAATTCAATTATCGTCATCTGGTTTTGTGATTTAATAAACTATTGGACTGTCGAGTAAAATGCATAAGCTTCCTCCCAAACAATGCAGTCAGATATACTGATATTTATTTCTATAATAGCTACTCCTTAAGCATATATCACTGTGAAGATCTAGTTCTTAATGAACTCCCATTTTACGTATCTAGTCTGTTCTTAAATAAGAGGTAGTGTGTGTGTTTTTCACCTTGCATGCAACAGAGCAGTGCAAAAAAGTTCAACATCAGAAGGCAAACTGGGAGCTGGCCATCCTATTTTTAAAGTACATGCCTCACCAACGTCATGATTCATTAGAAAGCCTATCTTCAAATCCTTGTTTGTCATGAGATCATTCCTGGTATTCCACAGGAAGCTGTCAGATATGCTTTATGTGTGTGATGCCTGGCCAGAGATTAAATGCAGATGGTTTTTGAGTCGAACAACATGGCATGAACTTTCTCCAGTACACTATGACTTAGTTTATTTGCAGGCAAAATTCTTACAACTGATATACAGTACTTTGGAGTTAAATAGATTCTGTTAAGGATGTGCTTTTGCCTTTGAATTGTACCAGTGTTTGATGTCATTAGCTATATGGCAGATCTACATGGAAGAAATTCCTTCTTGCCTAGATTCAGATAGAGCAGCACCTGGTCTCTTTGACTAGGCCTGCTTGTTGTATCTGTCAAATGGCAGGGACACTGACTATAAGAAGCTTCGTGCAGGACTGCTGTACTGAGGTTTTTTCTACAATCAAGCCGTATATCAGTTTTACGAAACAAACAAATAAATAAGAACTTATCCTTGGTTTGATGTGGAGAAGAGAATTTGTTTCTCTCTGATGCTTTGTGATGCTAAATACTTGGCTCTATTTTTTTAGCTTTCATCATTTAAGCTACAGAGAATTCACTTTATCTTCCTTTTATTTCCATATGTGTTTCAACATACATACAGAATGCCTCTGCCCCCCCCCCACCCCTACAACCTTATTTAAGAATAGTCCTGATTTGATTTGATTTTGCATTGGAGTCTGTAATAACCTCAGCCTACTTGGCACACTAGGGACGCGGGTGGCGCTGTGGGTAAAAGCCTCAGCGCCTAGGGCTTGCCGATCGTAAGGTCGGCGGTTCGAATCCCCGCGGCAGGGTGCGCTCCCGTTGTTCGGTCCCAGTGCCTGCCAACCTAGCAGTTCGAAAGCACTCCCGGGTGCAAGTAGATAAATAGGGACCGCTTACTAGCGGGAAGGTAAACGGTGTTTCCGTGTGCGGCTCTGGCTCGCCAGAGCAGCGATGTCACGCTGGCCACGTGACCCGGAAGTGTCTCCAGACAGCGCTGGCCCCTGGCCTCTTGAGTGAGATGGGCGCACAACCCTAGAGTCTGTCAAGACTGGCCCGTACGGGCAGGGGTACCTTTACCTTTTACTTGGCACACTCAAGAGTGGAATCTGCCGAAACTGCTTCCATGCAGGAAAAACGGCTTTGGTACAGTAACACTTCTAACTGTGGCTGAGATCTAAAGAGCTACTTTAGGTGGCCCTGAGAGCTTGGGCTTGCCTAGTAGGCCCCTCCAACTCATAAATAACTTGCTTTGCAGCCTTGGGAACCAACCCTCAAGGGCATGCAAAACTAGGCTTCTAATCACTGTGTGTTAGTTCAGTCTCATGGTGAGTCTTCCTGCTAGCAGTCACCAGGGAGATTTATTTTGTAAACCACTTCATGATAGTGAAAGGCTACAAGTAAAATACTTCTGGGAGCTTCCAGAACAGCAGAGAATAAAAGAACGATGAATACGAGTTATTAAAACTGGTAAGTCCTTTTGGGGAAATGTGAGAGAGAAAAGATGCAGGCTGAGGAGGAACCTCCTGTTTTTTTGTGAGAACAGGTACAGCAGGGTAACAACTGCAGTTCTTAGGTTTGCTTCTGAAAGGGAAAAAAGGATGCTGAAGATTTTCAAGCTTACCACCCTCTCTGCTTTTCCTTTCAATCAAAGACAAAACCAAGTATCCCTTTAGTTCAACCTTCCATGCAACAAGAGAGAGTGATCATGCAGCAAGATGGAATGAACAGCCAAGACATGCAGCAGCATTCAGTTTTATCCTCACCAAGAGCAACAAGGACAAGTTTGGAAGACGGAAGTAAATACATTGCGCACACCATGGATGAGCCAGTAGGCATTTCTCCAGTTTTGACTAACGCCTTGGAACACATTGTGGAGCAGCTGGATGTTCTTACTCTTGTGAGTAAAAACCCAACACTATTGCATGTACTGGAGTGCCTGCAAATAAATAATAAATCACTAGGCCTCTTGGGGCTAGAGGTGAAGTGACAAATAGCCCTGTTCCTCCTTCAGGGGCCAGCTAGACCTTGCGTTTGGTCTAGCA
Source organism: Podarcis tiliguerta (assembly GCF_965153285.1). Taxonomy (NCBI): domain Eukaryota; kingdom Metazoa; phylum Chordata; class Lepidosauria; order Squamata; family Lacertidae; genus Podarcis; species Podarcis tiliguerta. The sequence continues at coordinate 37,812,567 of NC_139543.1, read as the reverse complement.
GGACTCTTCCTGTCTCCTTACGCATCTGGGCCCTCAATTCAACATTTATCTATTTTAAAGATTGACATCAAAAACTTTCTATTCAAAAACTTTCTCAGGTGGGCCTACACAAATGGTAACTCCTTCATTGACCTGAGGCAGGCTACACTCAGTCTCTCTGCCTCAGCCCTTCGTTGATCATACATGCATAATAATACTATCTACAGAGTTGTAATAATTACCAATATTATGTTTGTGAAGTAGGACTTCTAATCAGTCAGTGAAAGAAATTGCGTATCATATGTCAATAGATGTCTTTCTGAGATATTGAAGGAAGTTGAAGCACTTTAAATTTAATAAAAGTTGCTACTCTTTATCAGATGGATATGCCACCATAATTAACATACCTGAGCTAAAATAGTGTCGAAAAAGAAGTTTTCAATAAAAAAAATTGCTCAGCCCAACAGATAACAAATTCCTCCCCACCCCAATTAGCAAATGCCTTAGTAGATTGATCTACTACCGGTAATTTAAAACAAACTGCTTTATATGTGAAGTACTTTGAGCTCCTAGAAAAAATACATCAGCTGCAGAATGAAAACAATAATAGGTGAAATAGAAAATAATTGTATTAGATAAAAGTATGTTATATAAAGCAGTAGGTATAAGGTAGGAATAAAATACATCATTGTGGTAAGGGTGAGAAGTCAAAATTTTAAGAAAAACATATTTTGAAATTTAAGTAAATTTGTAAAACTTGTGAAAAGAAAAAAAATTATGACAAAGAAAAAAATACATCCTTCAATCATTTTTGTTATTGTCGATGTAATTAAGGTCTATCAGAGCGTTACCCAATTTCTACCCAAGAAGCACAGAACGTGTCTTACATGGTGTGTTCAGATCCACAAAAACTTGCTCAACACTTCTCAGTAACACCATTCCTCTCAATTTAATGTGTTCCACAATAAAGTGGAGAATATATTTGAAAGCAGATATCACTGAATAGTTGGATTCTGATACAACAAAGTATTTCAGACATTTGTGAGGTCCATCCAAGCCCTTTCTGAAGTCCCTTCATAACTCACAATATTTACGTGCCAAGACCTGAGGACCCCCTGAGAAGGCGCTTCCAAGGGTACGGAGGGGTGTGTCACTCATTCTTCCCCAGCTGCAGTCTCCACATCATATGCCTTACCTGCAGCTGTTTAGGGCTACACCTGTTTGGGGGAAGGGAGAGATTTGGAAAAACCCTGGTGTGTGTGCAGAACATCTCATGTGGCCCTGTGGGTATCAGCTTTGAAAGGGGAACTCTCAACACTTTAGTTTCCAGAGTTATAGAAGCTGGAGGCTTTATTCTCCGAATCAATACTCTAGTCTGATACAACTGAATACATAGCACATACAGGGATGCGCTGTCAAAAAATAAATATATTTGGATTTTAGAGTTCTTCTCCAATAGTTTGTTTTATTTTGATGCCAAGACCATGATGTGTTTAGCACGGCAAAAAAACCCCATGTATTTTTAAAGTTTCCGTGAGCTACTGAAATGGTGGAATATCTGAATCAAATCTTGCAGTTCTCTGGTTTCTTTAGTGTATTAAGAGAAGTTATTTTGTAAATAAAACATTACGATCAATAACAAGCACTTGTTGCCCTGTTCTCCTAACAGACTGTCTCAATCTTGGAGCAGCGTCTGACTTTGACGGAAGATAAACTGAAAGAGTGCTTAGAGAACCAAGAGAAACTGTTACTCTCTGTCAGAGATTGAAAATAAACAATGCAAATGCATTCTCAGGAAGACAAAACAGTGACATGAAGCAAATAAAATGTGCCTCTTTGGTGTAAGTGATTTCCCTAAAAATCATTGATAACATTTTGAACATGTAATTTTGTGTGTGTGTGCGTTTATTAAATATATATTTGTGTTTTTCTGAATATCCAATCTGTTTTCTGATATTTGCCCATCCTTTACATGCTGAGCACAGTTCAAAACTCTGCTGATCTCCAGTGTGCATGTTCTCCAGGTGCCGGCACAGTATCTGCCCCATTCGTTTCCCATGCATCATGGTGTGAGTTCTTGTTGATGTATATAGGGCATTCCTTAACTCACGGGAAAAATGAGGTTGCATCTTGCAGCAGAAGGTGCCATATTCTATAACCCAGCATTGTCAGGTAGGAAACCCGGGGAAGCCACTACTAGTCAGTACTGAGCTAGATGCATGAGCAGATCTGAGTTAGTATAAGACAGGGGTCAGCAAACTTTTTCAGCAGGGGGCCAGTCCACAGTCCTTCAGATCTTGTGGAGGGCCGGACTATATTTTGGAGGGGGGGAAATGAATGAATGCCCCACAAATAACCCAGAGATGCATTTTAATTAAAAGGACACATTCTACTCATGTAAAAACACGCTGATTCCCGGACTGTCTGCGGGCCGGATTTAGACGGCGATTGGGCCGGATCCGGCCCCTGGGCCTTAGTTTGCCTACCCATGGTATAAGAGCAGGAACAATGTGGCATGCAAGAATGCTGCAGTGACATCATTTCTGCCCCAAATAGAGTGCTTTCTCTTTCCCCTTGTCTGCCTTAAAGAGGAGCAAAATAAGACAAGACTTCATACCAGGTTGTTAGCTGGAACGTTGGCCATAATTCTTGCTTCCCCAAATTTCTTTCACTCCCCTAATGACTAATGACTAAAGTATTCAAGAGGAACTGGATAAATTCAAGGATAATTATTGCACATAGGGTCAACAGAAAAGTCCTTGGGCTGGGCGCCATCAGACTAAAAGGAGCTTGCCTGGAAAGGCTGTACAAGTTGCGTGGAAACCATGCTCACTGACTACAGGAAACTGAAATCTGTATCAACTTCTTAATTATTTGAAACCTTGCGGGCTAGAAAAGTGCTCTTTTGTGTTCTAAATCTGAGATTCTTTGCATATGCCACCAGATTCTTCTTATCACACATCCACAAATTATGTATGTATTCCTTTGGGTTTGTTTGTTTGGGCCTGGAGGCCTTGTAAAGAGAAGATATTGTAGAATAAGGGGGGGGGGGGTGTTGGGCTTCTGCCTGGATACACTGAAGTTCAGACCTGTGCTCAACAAAGTGCCAGTGGCTTCAATAGAGGAATGGTTTTCAGCAGAGAAGTGAGGGTGGTTTCACCATGACCACTTTCCTTCTGTAGCTGCATTGCCACCCATAGAAGCAGCAGCCTCTGTTTTATGGCAGAGGGAAATGGTAGTGGAAAAGCAGCAGTCTTGAAGGTTTTATAACCCCCTCACAGATTGGGATGCAACATAAAATATATAATACATAATAAAATCTGAAGAATCAAATGGCAACAATGTGTCAGCTTGCATTGCAGCACCAGGAGAGCGACAAAAAACCTCCAGTCAACTTAAGGAAATGCCTCAGTATGTCCAGTGCTATTTTTCTAGAAAAAGAGGTGCTGGAACTCACCATGAATGCCTCCCTTGTTCTCTAAGAATGGCAATCGTGCCCACCTGAGAGGTACCGGAACTGAGTTATTGTGAGTTCCCCCTGGAAAAAAAGTCCTGTTATGTCTCTAAAAAGGTACCCCTGCCCATTAGGGCCAGTCGTGACTGACTCTAGGGTTGCGCGCTCATTTCGCTCAAGAGGCCGGGAACCGGCGCTGTCCGAAGACACTTCCGGGTCACGTGGCCAGCGTGACGAAGCGGCATCTGGCGAGCCAGCACCAGCGCCGCACACGGAAACGCCATTTACCTTCCCGCTAGAAAGCGGTCCCTATTTATCTACTTGCACTTAGGGGTGCTTTTGTACTGCTAGGTAGGCAGGAGCTGGGACCGAACGACAGGAGCTCACCCCGCCGCGGGGATTCGAACCGCCGACCTTTCAATCGGCAGGTCCTAGGCTCTGTGGTTTAACCCACAGCGCCACCTGCGTCCCGTTATGTCTCTACAAGTTGCTTAAAGCTCATCACTGTTGGAACCAACCAAACTGCGAGGGGAGGGCATTCCACTGTTGGGGTACCACTATTAAGAATGTCTTCTTCCATGTCACCCCAATGGCAAGCATGGCATTGTTAGGTGTCTCCAGTCCACTTGATCTCAAGGAGTAGGCTGGCATATATAGGGGAGGAGGAGGTGATGCAGCAACTGCCTTCCTGGGCCCTAAGCCATTTACGGATCAACACAAGTACCTGGCTTGATAGTTAACTGGCAGCAAGCAGAAGAGGCCAGGGGGGAGGAGCAGTGCTGCAGGCCTTGCCTCCAACAATAGCAGTTCTGGGCTGGTGTGGCGAGGGCAAGGCGGTAGGGATGCCCTGGCGGAGTTCATCCTACAGATGCGCCCACCGCAACCTTGCTGCCACGTCGCTCCCACACCACTCCAGTAAGCAGCAGCACTTCCAGGAGACCAGGTCCATGGAACATGCCTTCCTGCCAGCTGTTCTTGGCAACCGGTGAAATTCCTCAAACTGTTTTACAGTGGTACCTTGGGTTAAGTATTTAATTTGTTCCGGAGGTCCGTTCTTAACCTGGAACTGTTCTTAACCTGAAGCACCACTTTAGCTAATGGGGCCTCCTGCTGCTGCCGTGCTGCCACCGCTGCCCAATTTCTGTTCTCATCCTGAAGCAAAGTTTTTAACCTGAGGTACTATTTCTGGGTTAACGGAGTCTGTAACCTGAAGCGTATGTAACCCAAGGTACCACTGTACCATATTTGCCACTAGCTGCTACTCACCAGCTTTACCACAATATTCTGCGCTGGTTGCAGCTTCTGAACCAAGCCCAAGGGACAGCCCCACGTGAAGCACATTGCAAAAAATCCATTTGACAATGCGTGTGTCACCGCAGCTCTCCTCCTGCTCTTTCTCTGCTGGGGGCTGCCCTCTCACAGAGCTGCTTCACCCAGAAGCACCCACCGCTGCCATTTGCATGTAATGTGTAGTTCAGCCCTTGCTTTCAGCCCCATGCGACGCTTATCAGTTTCCAGATGTTACCACGAAGAAGCTTCAATAAGGAGGCCATAGAAAATGGATCAGGGAGATAAATGAATCCCATAAACTCCTATCCAGCTTTAAGAAATCAGAGACAATGCCAGGAGCAGTGACTGAGTCATCTTTTCATAGGGTTGTGCTTTATCTTGCAAAGCAAAGGTACCTCCAGCTAAGGTTGTTTCCCAAATCCCCTGTGTAAATCCTTTTTTCTTTGAGAAGAGATAAAGGGGGAAAAACAAAAGAGGAAAGGCTCAAGAACCACCTTGATGCTATTTAATTTCCACTGAAGCTTTTCCAACCCTTGATGGTCGAACCTGAAAGCTTTACTGTCTTTATTGCTTCACCTGTATTGAATATCAAGGTCTGTGGCAAGATAAATCATTTAGAAAGCACAGCAAAGCATGTTCGCACCAGACGGTTGTTTCTGGGAGCAATTGTGTCAGGGAAAAAGTTCCGTGAAGTTCAAAAGGTGCTAAAGCATCTGTAAGCTGGGGTTTTTTTTTAAAGCAGGTAAACTCCAGCGGAGGCACATGGAACAGGCCTGCTGCTTCATGTTCCCTTCCCTCCTCTCACATCTCTGTCAACAAAACATTAAAGCTGCCGGCCCCTTTGAGGCAGGAAACAGGACAGACTGTGGCAGGTAGTATTTCTTTCTCGATGAAAACATCTGTCACGCTTGCAGTTTTGTTTTGTTTTTTGAATATATTTTGGGGCATATTATTATGACTAGAAGGATCATCAGGCTTGGACAGAAGTTTTGTTTTGCTTTTCAAATGCAAGTATAAAATGTAATATTCCCAATTGACTGCCAAATACTAATTCAGTTGCGCCCAAGGAGTAAATTGATTGAGTGAAGCTGGATTTGCAGTTGTATGCAGTGGGCAGATTTGGGGACTTTGCTGCAAAAATGCTTTAATTTGTAACTGTAATTTCTCCCCATCGTTAGATCCTAATACAACAACAAGAGTTTGTTTTTAGTTGCCACCTTCTTATGGGGAGATGCTCTTGAGGTCAAGCAAATTCAGCCATTGTAGAAAATTACGTTTGTGTCCATAATCCGTTCCATCTCTATAATGTTATGGCCTAGTTCACCGCTGACCATAGCTGTGGAGGGAAAACATTAATGCAGTATCACATATATGTTGTGTGTTCACGCACAACACCCTGAAAGTTGTTGAGCTTTTATTTCTTTCAAAAACACCCAAAAAATTTGCAATTTTCTGATCTAAGATCCAGAACAAAGTGCCGCCTTCCGGAAATTTCCACCGAACGTCAATTCCGCCTTTGAACTCCCAGACGTATGGCAGCCCTATGTGAATCCTGCAGACACATGGCTACATTGCTTGGTAGGTGTGCCTGGAGCTTGTGAGCATTCTGTCCACACTTGTAGGTGGAATTATTTAGTCAAGTATATGACCTAGACGGGACGCGGGTGGCACTGTGGGTTAAACCACAGAGCCTAGGGCTTGCCGATCAGATGGTCGGCGGTTCGAATCCCCGCGATGGTGTGAGCTCCCGTTGCTCGGTCCCTGCTCCTGCCAACCTAACAGTTCGAAAGCACCTCAAAGTGCAAGTAGATAAATAGGTACCACTCCAGTGGGAAGGTTAACAGCATTTCCGTGCACTGCTGTGGTTTGCCAGAAGTGGCTTAGTCATGCTGGCCACATGACCCGGAAGCTGTACGCCGGCTCCCTCAGCCAATAAAGCGAGATGAGCGCCGCAACCCCAGAGTCGGCCACAACTGGACCTAATGGTCAGGGGTCCCTTTACCTTTACCTATGACCTAGACCTCTAGTTTCTGTCGGATTGGCAGAGTATTTGTTTTGCCATCTTAAGTTAGAATGACTGTAGGGTTTCGGGGTTTTTTTTTCTTTCCAACCCTCTATGCCTTGAGACACGATGAAAGGAAATGAAAGTCTCCGTTTTGGAAGTAGGTATGAATGAATGTTGGAGAGTATTTGGAACATCTGCCTCCGGTGGCTATTTTCATCCTTGCAAACAATCTGCTCAGTGAACTACAAATTCTGCATCTTGTTGTCAAAACCCATTTGCTCGCTGGAGTGAAAAATGAGAGAAATGGCTCTTGCCATTTTTCAGAAGCAGATCCAGTAATGCTGTGACCATCATGTGCAGAATTATAGGGCAGGAGGGATTGGAAGGGCGTCTTCTTCAGTCTCATGCCATAAACTGGGTCTCTACATGTTTCTTCATACTGCCCCACCCATGGAGTAAACTCAGGCTATAGTGTATCATAATTTATCTCAGAGGGGCATTAAGACATGGTAGACTGTATTGATCTTCATGACAACACAACCTTTATATGTCACAAGTTTTGTAGAGGCCTCTGTCAAACTCACTCTCCTCAGTCTTTGGCTTCAGCTATTTGGGGCATACAGAAGAAGGGAATAACATGCCTCCTGTTGTAAGATTATTAAAAGCTGTTTAGAAGCCATTCCCCAGTTGTGCTGCTGTTGGGTTGGGTTAACAAGAAATAAACCTTTAATTACCTGCTGTATCTGTTGCGCTCTTCTGCTTTAACCAACCATTTAGGAAGTGCACAGGCAATTATTTGAGATGGGATTCGCTAATGTAACAGAAAGCAATGTTCAGGAAGCCCCATATTGTACACATATGGCAATAGAATATTTCCTAGTGCTCTCCCGTGAACACTTTCCTTGCCACAGACAGTGCTCTTAACAAGAGAAGTATTTTTAAGGTTCATCGAAATGGGCCAGCTCGCCCAATGTAACCAGAGGAGGCTCATTAAGTTGAGTGCAGTTGTGCCGCTTTTACGGTGGTATTAATTAGCAGAATATGTTTTAATTAGAGGGAATCTTCCACGATATGTAAGCGAGCCTCCTCTCACAAGCTTATTCTTAAAGCCCACTTTTGATCATGCTTCCATTTTCAGTAGGTAAATTCACTGCCCAATGAATTGAAATGACAGTACTAGAATGTTAATCCCACGCTATCCAATAAATGTCCATGACGCTAAATGATGATACAGCAATTTTGTACATGGTGAAGCCACTGGTGATGCATGTTAGCATGACAACTGGACTTGCGACACATAACACAGGTCTGCTTTATGCCTGCCTGTGCCTGTAAGTTGGCCCCTGTCTAAGTGATAAGTGACAGCTCCTCTTGAATACACAAGGGGCCTCATTTGGCAGAGAGATGCAGAAACCCTGTGGTAGCAGATGCTCATTCTTAAACCTTGAGGATAGCGCAGGCCATTAGCAACAAAATAAACTTGTGTGCACACGTTGTCATGTATACTAATAACATAATCAGTTTTCTGAGGGCAGCTCCTTTTGTAGCCAGAATCATATAATTGTAGAGTTGGGACCCCAAAGAGGCATCTAATCCAAACTCCTAGAATACAGGCATCCAAGACAGATGGCCGTCCAACCTCTGCTTAAAAACCTCCAAGGAAGGAGAGTCCCACTGTCAAACAGCTCTTGCTGTCAGAAAGTTATTCCTGGTGTTTAGTCAGAATTTCAGATCTTGTTACTTGAAACCATTGGTTCAGGTTGAGAGCATGAGAAAACAAGCTTGCTCCATCTTCCATGTGACAGCCCTTAAGATATTTAAAGATGGCTTTCATATGTCCTTTCATTCTCCTCTTTAGCAGGCTAAACATACCCAGCTCCCTCAACCGTTCCTCATAAGGCTTGGTTTCCAGACCCTTGATCATCTTGGTTGCCATCCTCTGCACACGTTTCAGCTTGTCAATAGCCTTCTTGCTGGACTCGGTATTCCAGATGTAGTCTGAGCAACGCAGAAAAAAGTGGTACTGTCACTTCCCTTGATCTGGACATTATAGTTCTGTTGATGCAGTCTAGAATAGCATTAGCTTGTTTTGCTGCTGCATCACACTGTTGATTCATGTGAAGCTTGTGGTCCACTAAGATGTCTATACAAAAGAAGAAGATAGCAGCAGGGTCATGAAAACCCAAAGCTTTGCAGATTTTTTTCCCCGTGGGGAGACCTAAGAGAACAAATCCTCCAAACAATTCAATGAAGAATGAGCATGCTGAGTGGGCATGGAATGCAAAGTGTCACTTTGGAGAGAGAAATTGGGGAAATGAGAGGGAAGGTGGTAGAATGGAGTATCCTGGAAACGGGCAAGGCTGCTTGGCTAGGACCCTGGACAGGAGCTCTCCACCCTGAAACCTTTTGAAGGACCTGCTTGTGTATCTAGTGGTGATCAAGGATGAAGTGCTTCCAACATCCTTTGTTTCACACTAGAATCAAATACGTTGACCTCAAAAAAAGAGAGAAAGAATAGTTAATGGGTTACTAAGGCTTAAGGGTTTTTTGTCTTTACTTTAAAAATGTGTCAGGGCTTAAATATTAATGACATTGTTTCTTGTGGTCTAATGAGGTAAATAAAAATCTTCAACGTCCTGCAATAGCAATCAAGCTATTAGGAAGAGGAAACGAGCAGTCTGGTTACACAGAACATATTGTACCTTTCAAACATTAACTATTGTTAAGTGTCTGTTGCCCCAGACACAGTGGCTACAAGGCACAGGAGGAGAGGTAAATTTGACCCCGGGGAACATCATTTTAACAAGCCATTCCTTAATTCAGAGACGTCTGCTTCCCCCCGCTGTCTCCCAGAAACCATTTGAAGCAAACCATTTTAACTGACCAAACGTGGTTTCTTTCTATGCTCAGAGAAGTGAGGTACTTTGGAAGCAACTTAGAAGGGAATATTTTGAGGGCTAACAGCCTACATTTTCATGCTTTACTTTGCTGCATGTTTTGTGCATGTTTTGTGATTTTACATCTCTCACCAAAGAGTACTTGCCCCAACCTGGATTTAGGCAACCAGGGAATCCTCCTTTTATTATATGATTATATTGTATTATTTCCTCTTAGCCAAATACAAAACAAAAATTCCAACAGTTATAAAACAGTTTGGGAACTGTAACCCCAACGACGCACGGTTTAATGAACATACAAGTGGAAAATTGCCTTAAAAGTCTGACAGAGTTGTATCCAATTTCAGAAGAAAGAATCCTTTAAACTGAGGGGCTTTGTTTAAAAAGTAGGTGGAGGGAGGCGTCAGGAAAGTCCATTCCCTTCAGGGAGGTTGGGTACTATTTTAAACCAGTATAAAAGAGCTTCAGCTACAAATGGAGACAATGGATTAGAGAGAGTATGAACAAGCCCAGAAGATACCAGTGTGGTTAAACAGTGGCATTAAAGAAGCCATAAAAGGATTGCATCTTTTGAAAAGTACAAGACTTGTCTAAATAAAGAAAACTTTGGAATGCACAAACTCTGCTTCAAAACAAAACAAAACACTACAGAGCAGTCTGGGCAGCAGTAGAATAATTATTACTATTATTCATTTCATTAAAAAGTATACATAATTCAATTTGTGCAGCTTAAAAATATTATATTATATGGAATTGTTATGCCCTTCCTTAAAGCTGTCCAGAAAATTTGAAAATATTGGGTTGCCCAATTTCTAGTAATGATTGAGTTATATTTTCCCCTTGACAAATGTAAAAATAATGCATCGCTTTCGTCATAAAGATAACATCGCAGCGCCTTGCCAAAGTTACAAAGACAATGTCTAAGTAGATTGAATATTGGGGAAGTACCAATAAAATCACTACTGATGGAAACTGGAGTCTCGCTGCAGTAATCTTGATCAAATTGATTCCTTCCCACCTACCCAGCAAGAAGCAGTCCCAACAGTTTCACCAGAGAGGAAGGAAATTTACATTGTTACTGTTATAAACCCAACTGATAAACAGCTGGCAAAATCCATTCAGTCTAGCCAGCATATAGTACAGTACAAGGTTTGGTCAAAACATGCCAACTTCATATATACCAGTTTGACTCCAAACTGGCTATGATTACCCAGGAGAGGGATACTGAGGTTGTGACAGACAGCTTACTGAAAATGGCAACTCAGAGAACAGTTGCAGGGCAAGAAAGGAAGTTTGATATTGGGAATTGTTAAGAAAGCGATGGGGAGGAGTGGAACCTGCCAATGTCATGGTCCCTTTATAAAAAATGTAGAGTGCAGCTGTATTTTGAATACTCCTGTTCTCAGTGCCCCAGCTCAAAAATGATGCTGTAAGAGCAGGGGTTTGGGCGGGGGCAGGGAGATGCTCTCTGGGCTCAGGGCTCAACCCCAAGTGGGTTCACCTACCACCCAGCATGGCTATTAGTCAGGGATGATGGGAGATATAGCCCAATAACACCTGGAAAAGGTACAGAAAGGAGCAACTTGGATAACTGGGGAATTGAAGTATCTTCCCCTCATTGAAAGGTATATTTTTTGGGGGGGGCATGTTAGGCATCAATCCAAAATGTGCTTGTTAGGGAGGAAGCCCCTTTTAAATAACTGTGATTTATTCCAAGTAAACATGCATAGGTTCGGGCTGTATATATGGAAATGGGGGGGGGGATGTTATACAAGGAGGATGTGCTAAGATGTTTATGAAATTATGTATGGTTTTGAGAAACCCATGTTGGTCTGACCCCTGGCCTGCAATATCAGGCATTTTGGAATCTGAGGTGGGCCCCCTCCCCACCAGGGAAGAACTGCGGAGGGGAGATCTACATTGGGAATGAAAATCAGCATTGGGGCCTGCTGCCCCTGTGGATCCTGTGACCTGAAGTAGTTGCCTCAGCTTGCCTCTTGGTTGAGCCGGCCCTGTGCAATATTCTCACCAGACTATTTTGCAGGATCACTGTCAATGTTCTCAGCCCGCCCTGGGACAGGGGAGGGGAAGGAAGTCTGTGTTGCAAATTTGTACTCGATGACACCTGGGCACTGACTGAACACCGTATATTGAGCTACAGAGAAGGTATGAATTTGCGCTTTAGTTTTATTAGCATAGAAAGAGAGAGCAGCCAAGCTGCAATCACTTTAATCCACTTTAAACAAAAGTCCTACGGATGGTTTGCGTTCTTCTTAGTCAAACTCGGTTCTGTTCTCTGCGTTCTCTGAATTCCCTTAGATAAATGTCAAGTGGGTACTTGCTATTTACAAAGAAAGTCATCTTAGCACTTTGCATGAAATTGAAATAAATGGCCAATTTCTCCCTTCAACAGCTCTTTCTATCTTTTCCAGAACTATAGGTATAAAAAATTAGGTCCCCTTCCCCTGGCGAAACTCAAGGTGATAATGGCTGCAATCCTCTGCACACTTACCTGGGACTAAGCAGTGGTGGAGCTTCATGCTCCAGTGGGGGGGGGCAGGGGCGTGGAGAGCAGGTGGGAGCGGGGTTGGTGCGCTCCCCCCGCACCCCTCTTCCTCCGCCAGTGGGAGTAAGCTGGATTGAATACAGCAGGATGTACTTCTGAATATATCGAGCAATGCTCTATAAGCTGAAGATCATTTGTGTGATTCACGGGCACATTTGAGACATCAAGACACAAAACGCTTCTGACCATGGCTGCACATTTTGCCAGTTCTTATTTCATAGCTGATTCCAAATATTTTATTTGCTCCAAATTGCCAGAAGAGCGTTAGTCCCATTGTGCCTGCCTTTACTACTTCTCGTGCTTGTGATTGGCACTGCTTAAAGTTGGGTAGCGTGGGTGTGAAGCTATGAGATTAGTGCGATTTAAATAAGTAAAAAAATCAAAGTAAAAGGACTTTACCTGAGCCATGAAGATCTGGTTGATAAATGTATTCTGGTGCACAATTGCGTTTTTTGGGGGTTTTTTAATATTAAAAAGAGCTGTAGCCTCTTTCCATCAATTACCCTAGCACTTGTAGTCCTCTATGCCAGGCACGTCCAACAGGTAGATCGTGACCTACCAGTAGATCACTGGATGTCTGGTAGATCACTGGCAGATCAGTGGCTCCCCCCCCCCCAAAGAAGCTGAACAACTTTGGCTCCCCTAAAAAAAGCTCAACATTTTGGCTCTTTCTTCACCCCTCCAAAACGGGCCTTCCCTCCTCCCTAAAAGAAGCTCAACAAGTTTGACCTGAACCCCACAATACAGGGCTTTCCTTCCTAAAAAAAAAAAAAAAAGCTCAAAAACGTTGACCTTAACCCCCAAAAAGGGGGTAGATCATGGCCAGTCTTTAACTCTGTGAGTAGATCGCAGTCTCTTGGGAGCTGGCCACCCCTGCTCTGTGCCATACGCCATGCTGTTTCAGCAGATCTCGCAGTGCCAAGGAGAAGCTTGGACAATGGGAGTTCTGCATCAGAAAGGAAGAATGGGTGGAATTCAGGTGCCCTGCTTGGTGTAAGCAGAAGCCATTCCACCACCATTTGAGATAAGCCATCGTGTCTAGCCACTTTATTTATTTATTACCAATAATAATTCATATCCTGCCATATTCAAGATGGCTTACAATCAATAATAAAAAATGATTGTTTTGGGGGAAATCCAGAGCTAGAATACATTGATGTCCAACAATCCAATAGTGAGGGAGATCCCAGTCACCTCTCTGCAGACTTGCTTCCATTGCCAAACTGCTGCTATCCCTGAGAGGGTTCCACTAACATGCCAACAGAATCTCTCCTGTAACTTTAACCCATTAGATTTGACCTTCTGGAGCAGCAGAGACTATGGTTTGCCCTTCAAAGGATTCCATGTTCTCACCTGGACCCTGGCCTTATTTACCTCCCCCAGGGAAAGCAAAATAAATGAATATATAATTCCCAGGACAGAATTAAGTTAATCAGCAGAATTAGTTCCGAGGAATCAGTGACAACAGGGGAGAGAAAGAGAAAGAGATTTGATAACAGGTAGCTCTTTCTATAAAAATAAATCAATTTGGTTATGAGTGAAGTTGCTTTTCTTTTTTCTGATATTCAGGCTGTGAGTGCCATTGCTTATGCCGCCGAAACAATACCATCCACACACTATCAGGAAATACCAGCTTCTGAAGGCTTTTTAAAGTACAAAAAAAGAAATATGCTAGGGGGAGGGGAATGACCTACAACAATCTTTTTTTGTTCTCTAAATGTTATGCAGAAAGGAGAGCATCACAGGTCTCTGAAGCTAAACAAAACTCCTGTTTTTATGTGGGCACTAATGACAGATCAATAAGTCTGTGGTATTGAGAAGCTACTATGTTCTCTGAAACACAGGGTATTTACAACTAATAATATTATGATGATGATTAATTTATTGTTATTGTTTTGTTGCTGTTATTCTATGTCTATACATAGCTTAATGCCAGAATAGACTTCTAAGTAGATTCAATTACCATATTTTTTGCACCATAACACTCACTTTTTTCCTCCTAGAAGGTAAGGGAAAATGTCTGTGCGTGTTATGGAGGGAATGCCTACGGGTGGCGGGGGGATCTGCTGCAGTCGTGAGCAGAGGATCCATGGTTCCCCTTCCTTCCCTCCTCCGTGGCTCGCTTTGAAACAGCAAAGCGGCAGAAGAGCCGCTGAGTGGGGAGGAGAGAGGGACAGAGAGCCTGCTTGCTTTAAAGGAGCAAAGTGGGAGAGGAGAGGAGCCTTCTCCCCTTATACCCCTCTTCTTCATTATTAGCAGCATCCTTCTCCACACACCTCACGCGTGTTCCTTCTCCCCTTAAACCCCTCTTCTGCATTATTAGCAGCATCCTTCTCCACACACCCCACGCGTGCTCCTTGTCCCTTGAGTGCTTTTCCTTCCCTCCCCACTTAAAACGTGGTTACAAACCACGGATCAACATGGATCCTCAGGATTTTTGCACTGGGTCACCCCAAATTCACCATCAGATCACATAGCATGTCCATGGCTACATCTTGCACCAAAAAATTATGCACCCATTGTTGCCTGGGGTGCAAAAACGTGGTTACAAAGCATGGATCCACATGGATCCTCAGGATTTTTGCATTGGGCTACTCCAAACTCACTGTCAGATCACATGTCTGTGGCCACAGCATGAGCCACAAAAATCATACATCCACTGTTTCATTTAGAATATTTTTTTTCTTGTTTTCCTCCTCTAAAAACTACGTGCGTGTTATGGTCAGGTGCGTGTTATAGAGCGAAAAATACGGATCCTCCCTAGAAATAAAACAACATGAAAACAATATAATATAACTAGCTGAACACATGGTTGCTTTCTTACAAAGTATATAAGTATGGCAAGAGGGTAGTCTCTCCAATTAATCTGAAATTAGGAGGGAAAACAAAGCTTATACTTGGGGTCAAACTACACAGTAGGTTAAGCATGCCTTTATTTTGAATCAGAAACTATTCCTGTGTAACTTGAATTGACATTGACATGTGATTACTGTATTATTTCATGGAGGTCACACAGGTATGTAAGCTGGAAAGAATGGTGAGTGATGCCCAGCAAACATACACAGGACAACGGAGTAAGGCAGAGAGTATTGGAGAGAAACTTTTATCACCACTAAAATGGATATTTTTAACCATGGATGTTGAAATATAAGTGAAGGGTCTGCAACTGGTGAAAGACAAAGAGAGAGTTTGCATTAGTCTGGATGAGAAAGAAAGCTACGCCTGAGCTCAGTTAGGCCACAGGAACAGGGGGAGGGGGGAGGAAATGATGGATATTTTGCAGTGTTTTGGAGGGAGATGTTTATCCCATTAGTTGAGGGCAAGAGGAGGGCAAGTGATGAGAGATCCAAAAATGAGGCAATGTGGTTGAGATGGTTGGAAAGAATGGTGCTGAGCAAGCAAGCAAGGTTTAGGGGTGGATTATGATGAATGGGGCTGAGGTGGGAGTGCTGGTGAGTCATGCGGAGAAAAATGTGGTGGTCATGGGAGTTGTAGCGCTTGATAAGTTTTCCCAGAGCAAGTGTGGAGGAAGAGAGAGAGAGAGCAGGAAAGGGCCTCCTCTGCTAGAGCCTTGCCCTGTGGAGTTTGAAGGAAGAAAGAGCTGCCACCCACAGAGGCCTTAAAAGAATCCTCCAACAAGGAAGCGAAGAAACGCCAGAGAAAATTGAGGGGATTTCAAAGAGAAGGGGACCAAGGAGGGGACTGTGTCAGATGGGCAGCTGAAAAGTTGGATGAGGATGCCACAAAGACCTCTTGATATTGCAATTTGGGACACCATTTGTGGTTTTAGTGAAGAGGGTGTTAGTGCTATAGGAGGACCAAAACCTAAATTTTAAGCAGAATAGCCCCACTGAAAACGATGATCCTAAAATAATCATGATTTCAGTGTATCTGCCCTGAAAATTGATTTCAGTGGGTCTACCCTAAATATGGGACGCGGGTGGCGCTGTGGGTAAAAGCCTCAGCGCCTAGGGCTTGCCGATCGAAAGGTCGGCGGTTCGAATCCCCGCGGCAGGGTGCGCTCCCGTTGTTCGGTCCCAGCGCCTGCCAACCTAGCAGCACTCCCGGGTGCAAGTAGATAAATAGGGACCGCTTACTAGCGGGAAGGTAAACGGCGTTTCCGTGTGCGGCTCTGGCTCGCCAGAGCAGCGATGTCACGCTGGCCACGTGACCCGGAAGTGTCTCCGGACAGCGCTGGCCCCCGGCCTCTTGAGTGAGATGGGCGCACAACCCTAGAATCTGTCAAGACTGGCCCGTACGGGCAGGGGTACCTTTACCTTTACCTTTACCCTAAATCTGGCTAACACTAGATAATAACCCTATTATGACTAGTAGTGGATAGGCATATTGGGGGCAGGGAGTTTAGTAGGAACTCTTCAAAACACAGTGTGTGGCTCTCTCAAGTCAAAACTTCCTTGCGTACTTCATTTACAGCCACATTCTTGACATCATTCTTCCAAATGCAAAATATTGCCTTGGCTCAGGACAAAGGATCGTTTGAGCACGGCTGTTATCCAGTCGGTTTTGGCTCCTTTCTTGTACATTCCAGTTGCATGGCTCAGGCGGTTCTTTCGAAGCATCATGTTTCATCTCTTTTTCCTCACCAGAGATGATTTTGAACTGGGTTACTGGAGAACTGACTCACACAAGTAGACAGACCCTTTTGTTTCAGCAGATCCCATCTCTACAGATGCAGTGCAGACAAATCCGTGATTCGCAAGCCCATTTAAGCAGGAGTGAATGTGGAGATTAGTGCAGGAAGAAGGGGGGTGAGTGCTTAGCCTCACAGGTTGGGAACCTGAGGCCTGGGGGCTGAATGTGGCCATCCAGAACTCGCCCTCGGGACTCTCCTCAAGCAAACACTCCGTTCCCCAGGCCACATTCCTCATTGGCTCAGCTTCTCACCCTTGAATGTTTTTGCTTGGCTTGAACCCTCATAGTGCCTCTTGCTTACCTGTATGGATAAGAGAGAGAGAGAGAGAGAGAGAGAGAGAGAGAGAGAGAGAGAGAGAAACCAAGCTAGTGTACAAAGCTAACATTTATATTCATTGCCCCACCCACTTTTGCTTCTGGCCCCGCCCAGCACTGGCATGTGGCCCCCAACATGTTGTCCAAAAGGGAATGTGGCCCTCAGTCTAATAAAGCCTCTCTATTCCTGCTTAACTATTTCCTGCCCCTCCATTTTCCTCTCCAACCCTTTCCTCTCAAGTTGCTTTTTCCTATTTAACTGGCAGCTGCATCTTCAAGCCTCAGCTTCAAGCAGTGTGGAAGGGAAGAGCCCATGGCAGTAAGTAGCTGTCAGTAATTTAGTAGTCCTGTTTTTAAATAGCCAACTCAGAGGAAAAACAGAACCCAGCAAGGAGGTATTGGACAAGGTTTCCTTATCTCGACAGGAAATGTGATTACCTCAGTGCTGCAACCGCATAGGATCATAGGAAGTTGCCTTCTGCCAATTCACACCACTGCTTCATCTGGTCTGCTGCACTGACTGGCAGCTTTCAGAAAGACGTATTTCCTAGACATGCCAGGGATTGAACTTGTAACCCTCCTGTATGTGAAATTCGGACGTGTCTCTCATACAAGAGCAAATGAAATCTATGGTTTCCCAACATTCATTTTGACTGGTTCTGCTTACCCTGAAGCACACACGACTTTAAGTCGGAAGGCCGATGCCTCTTTCTGTTTATGCAGCCACTTTTTGCCAGGCTGTGCAAAGAGATCTTTCATTTCAAGTTTCCTTATCGTGCTCGTAGATCAGAGCTCTCCCCAGCCTTTTTTCACCCCCCAGACCTCTCACTCTGCTGACTGCTCCTTTCCTGTTTACCCGACATGCTGTCTTGTTACCCAGTGGGATGTTTTCCCTTTGCAGCTCACTGAGGCGCCCAGCTTGTTTTCCTTCTCAAACTCTACTAGGATCTGCTAGTGTCTTTTGAGGCAGACCATCCTGTTTTCAGACCAAGTTCCTGTCTTCTTGAGAACAATCGTTTCTAGGTGTTTTCCCAACAGCATCTGCATTTGACCTTTTGAAAACCGCATGACATCCCATCCCTCTTTCCCCTCCACTCACACTTTGCATGTTCTGAAACAAACTGCTTTCAAAAGGTATGATGGACCATCATAAGCTATGTGGGTATGATCTCACAGAAGACAATTTCAGGGCATGATATTGTACTGCTGCTGTATGAACATGCTGGGCAAATTCCTGGTAGGGCTGCCTTTAAAAACAAAATGATGATGATGATGATTGATGATAATAATAGTTTGATGCATATGGACATTTTGCTCCTTCTGTATTCTTGACTGTTGTTTCAGGCTACCCTGCACAGCCCAGAATCTGGCCTGTTGTGATGTGTGAACCATGAGCAGTAAACCAGTAACATTTGTTTCCCTGTTTAGTTTATTACCTTTATTTAATAACAATAACTAATTGCTTTAAATCAGGCATAGGAGAACTCTGGCCCTCCAGATGTTTTGGAACTACAATTCCCATCATCCCTAGCTATCAGGACCAGTGGTCAGGGATTATGGGAATTGTAGTCTCAAAACAGCTGGAGGGCCAGAGTTTGCCTATGCCTGCTTTAAATTATTTACAGGATAGTTCCAACATGGGTACCATATCAGCAAAACAAAAACAAAAAGTCACTCATCTTCTTTGAAGAGGATTTTGTTTTAATGGCTTTTCTTTCTACCTTAGTGAAAAGCAACAAACGTGCTCTGGTTTTCTGAGGTAATTTGTTTTAAAATCCCCACTACCTGCCTAGGTTAATTAAGTGTTTCCGTTTCTTTGTTTTGAGGAAAACTTATCAGAACTTCTGAGTGCTACCTGGAAACTTTGGGTTGTTATCCAACATTATATTCAGAGAAGACACAGTGAAATTAATGGACTTGGCAAACTGAGTTCCATTCCTTTGAATGGCTGTACTCTGAGTAAAACTTCCTTGGCTACAACCCATAATGGCAAAGGCCACTGTATCAGAATGGACTCCGTGAGCTACCTTTGCCTGTCAAACAGTTCCAGAAACAAGCCTGTCAACAATGTGGTTTAGTGTAATGTTATTGGGGAGGTCACAATGTCAATTTCTCTAACTGTAGGATCTTTTGCAGGTCCACTGAAAGCAAAAGGCATCCAGATTCATGTCTCTGAACCATTCATGGGCATAAGCTCATAAATCAAGGTTTTTGAAGCTCTGGTAATTAACAGGCTGAAGTTACACAACCCCCAGCCTTCCACTTAGGATCTTCTCAGACAAAGTCAATACATCCAGCTGAATAAATAACATCAGGCCAGGGATCCCTTCCTCTGTTAAGTGATAAAAAGCTGATAATGTCTCCATCTTCCCAAAGCACAGGTGCTGCAGATCAGAGGAGCCAGTAATGCCAACTGAGTCCCCCTTGCAAAGGAAAAGGCATGGATTGCTTCATATTGACTTACTGTTTAAATGAGATCAGTGTGAGTTTTTATTCTTTTTCTTTTAGGGCAAAGGATGCAAGCCTAATCACTCAAATGGTGTGAACTGGCAGGCTTCCATTCAGCCTCACCGCTTTACACCAGCTATGGCTGAGTGACTTCGATTGTACCTTCCGCTTTCCTGAAACCTAATGGACTTCTGGCATTCACAGATGCACTTTCCGCTCTTCCCCAGCCTCCTCTCACAGGCTAGCTTCCTGCTTCTGATTTCCTCCTTGCCTTTCTCTTCCACCTTTGAAAGAGTGAGATAAATATCCTCTTACAATGCAGAGGATGAAGCTCAATATTACTTTCATGAGCATGACTTGTGGAGAGGGCAAAACAACCTTAATGGCCAACTCTGTATAGCTGGGCCATGTTGCTATAAGAACACCCCCCCCCTCTTCTCCCATATATAAAAATGAACGTCAGAGGCCCTGCTGTTTTTAATATTTGCTGTTTTATTCTGTTTTTAATCTGTTGGGAGCCGCCCAGAGTGGCTGTGGGGAAACCCAGCCGGATGGGCGGAGTACAAAGAACAAATTATTGTTGTTGTTGTTGTCATCGTCATCAACACATTAGATAGACTCGGGCCTTTTTCCTGTGTGTCGCCGAAGGAGACCTGCTAGTTTCCATCTTTCTTCCATCAGTGGTTTAAACCTGGGCAGCAGATTAGGCAGCCACACAGGTCTCCCTCGCTGCAATGAGATGTATTGTGTTTCTAGTTAAACTATAGTATTTCTAGATTTGCATGTGCAAATGTTATGCTAACCAGTGTCCTCTCCTATCCTCTATTTTAGAGATGCATTTTCTCTCTTTCAGCAAAGCGTAAGTGGACACCTTTGCCTTGTACCATTTCACCAGGAATAAGGGAACTATAAACCAGGGGTGCAGGAAAAGGAAAAGACCTGCATTCCAGGACACCCACAATTCCTAAAGGATGCTGCACACATCCTCTGGCAGCCCTGCCATCTTGAGTTGGCCTTGTGCAGCGATAAAAGGCAATGTAAGCCACCCTACCTTAGTTGTCGCAACCAAGTCATTTAGAATGTTATGCAGAACCCTACAGGATCCTAGGAAACACTGACTTTCCCCCCAAACTGTATTGTTTCTCTTGATTCCCCCCCCCCCCCATCACAACATACAGAGAGCTGGATAGTCTGACGGGTCGCCTAAGTTGGGTTTAATGAGCAGTACTGAAAACCATGTTATGTTATGTAAACCGCCCTGAAAACATGATTAACATATGGTATACAAACACATTGGCATGAACAAATGATTTAGGCTGCAATCCTAACTATGTTTACGCAGAAGTAAGTTTCAGTGAATTAAATGAGCTTACTCCCAGGTAAGTGAAGATTTAAATTGAGCTACTACTTCTTATATATAGCATGGACCCTATCCCCCTTGATTATAAGTCAACTATTTTGATAGAACTGCCTTTCTACTGCTTCCAGATATCTACTTCCTCTTCTTTCCTACCTTGCCGGTCCTATTAAGTGCTGTCTATTGATGGAAAGAACTGTGTGTGGGTTTTTTGCTTTTGCTTTTAAAGGGATGGTGACACAGCTGAAAAAAGAATTAATCTAATCTGCAAAAAAATATTAGAGGACAGCTATATCCAGTGTAGATTCATTGCAATTAAGTGAGATGCCCAGCTTAGCTTCACTGGCTCTAGAAGGTCTACACTCTGAGTAGCACCAGCATTTGATACAACCCAGATTCTTTAATGAGAGAGAAAGGTTAAATCTTAGTTTACTAGCACCGGAAAGGAAAGGATTTATTATGCTGGCATAAAAACTGACTTCAGAAGGACTTGCCTGCTCTTGCATAGCCTGGCATTCATGTCCTCGACCTTTCGGCGATGCCCAGCACTGAAACACAGGCAAGCCCAAGGAGCCAAGTAGTTTATTTTGTCATCTGTTCACATCTGGTAACTAAGGTTTTGGAGCTTTTGGTACAGGCAACCCTGTTGGGAGATGACGTTCTCCTTCAGGAATTCATCATGCTAGAACACATTTTCAAATGGCAAAACCATTTTTTAAAAGCTGCCCACTTTAACTTTTTCACAAATTTAAAAGGCATAGCTGCAACTCTAATGCCTTTTAGGCACATGTATATCAAAGAGATGGGACGCGGGTGGCGCTGTGGGTTAAACCACAGAGCCTAGGGCTTGCTGATCAGATGGTCGGCGGTTCGAATCCCTGTGACAGGGTGAGCTCCCGTTGTTCGGTCCCAGCTCCTGCCAACCTAGCAGTTCAAAAGCACGTCAAAGTGCAAGTAGATAAATAGGTACTGCTCCGGCGGGAAGGTAAACGGCTTTCCATGCGCTGCTCTGGTTCACCTGAAGCGGCTTAGTCATGCTGGCCACATGACCTGGAAGCTGTACACCAGCTCCCTCGGCCAATAAAGCGAGATGAGCGCCGCAACCCCAGAGTCGGCCATGACTGGACCTAATGCTCAGGGGTCCCTTTACCTTTACCTATATATCAAAGAGAAATCCCCATTTCCCTCTTCCTTCTACTTCAGGGATGGGGAACCTGTGACCCCCCAAATGGTGTTGGACTACAATTCCCATCCTCTTTGACTCTTGGCTACACTGGCTGGGGCTGATAGGAGTTGAACGTCTGGAGGTTCGCAGGTTCCCTATCCCTTCTTTATTTGGCTATTGCGTATCCTGCAAGAGAAGCTTCCTTTGTTCGCCACCTGTCAGTTTAGTGCAAATAGCAATTCCCAAAGAAAGAACAATACCATGCAGGCTTGTGCACGTCATAACACAGAACTTCCCCGAGTGAATTGCACTTAGTGAGCAATACCCAGAACTCACCAATCCCGGGACATGGACAGGCAGGTTATTTATGTATTTTATTTATTTTTTAAAAAATGAATGCACCACTTGATTGCTAAAAACAAACAAACCTCAAAACAGTTTACAAAATATAAAACCACAGAATCAAGAAAAAACCCACAGCCCTACTTTAAAACATACTAAAGTTAAAATACTAAAACGGATTAACATTACCTCAACTTGTCTTGCCGAATGCAAGGTGGTTCTTTTAAAAATGAGATTCAGAAGTAATACAAAACACAAGTGAGTGAGAAGATTAAAGGTTTTGTTCTAAACAGCAAGCAATATACCGTATACTGTACATACCAAGCAAGCACTTCAATCTGCTACTTGGAAGCCCTCAAGACGTGGCGAAGGGACTCTCCCAGGTACCCCCAGGTTGCACGGCCCTGTGGCCATCAGTCTGTGCACGAGCTTCTCCCTAACACTCTGCCCACAACCATCCGATTGATAGATAGCTACCTGTTAGCCTGTGTTGCTTGCCGGACTGGCTACGTGCAGAGTATTCATTAGCCACCCTCTCCCAGTGCCTCACTTTCTCCAAGCAATGTCCAACATCAAATAAGGTACCTAGCCCTATCACTTCTTCCTAACTGATTAAGACATTAAAGGCTGTTCTCAGCCATCAAACAGCTTAACAAAAGATAGGGAAAAGGAAGGAACAGGGGGCAGGAAGGATAACCATGTCAGATCACTAACTCCTCGAAATACAAATATATTCCAGATAGATTGCCCATACACAACTTTCTAAGCATCTAAGTAGGCTTGTCTAAACAAGAATGTTTTCAGCAGGAGCGGAAAGGAGTAAAGCAAAGGAGCCTTCTTAATCTCAAAAGGTGGGGAGTTCTAAAGTGTGAGTGGTTGTCACACTAAATGACCGAGTTCTTACAAATGCAGAATGGGTATTATCTGGCAAGGGTGTCAGTGTGACTTGCTTGAATTTGATTTATAGAAAGGGTAGGAAGTTTGGAAGCAATCTTATTGGTTTCTATCAGACCTTGTCTCCTTTGACTGGTGACAGAAGCTCAGGATCTCATGGAGAAGCCGCTTGCAGCACCTGTCCCTTGATCCTTTCTGTTGGAACATGCCTGCGGGGCACACACAGCCCTCAGAATGAGACAGACCTCTCCGGGCATCTTCCTGATGAAGCGCAGCCCGGGACATTCACAAATCAGTCCCGGTGCGCACTTGCGACACATATTAAAAGACATGTGCATTCTCACTCTAGCAGAGTATAGCAGAAACAATCGTGGAGCGTGAGTGTAACATTCTAAGTGATTTATTAAGCAATATATACAGGGCAAAGCAACCATGGTGTCCTCTCACTTCTCCTTCAGGAGACACACACAGAGAGAGACACACACACAAACAGTACAAAAGTACAGTACAGCGGAAGAAATAAGACTGACTTCCATTCTCAGACTTACACAGACATGTGATGTAACAATCACACATCCAGCAACGGAGGAGTGAAATGCTAACACTTTCCACTAGGAGAGGGTCGCCAACATCATGCCCTCCATATATATTTACTTCAAATCCCATCAGCCCCAGCCACTTGGGCAATGGACAGGGATGATGGGAGTTGGAGTTGAACAACATCTAGAAAGCATCGCATTGGCTGTCTTGAACTAGGGATGTCAGGAATTGAAGCATGCAAAGCATGTGCTCTACCGCTGAGCAGTAAATCTTGAACCCCTGTCTCAGGTGTGTTTCTATGAAAGCCTCCAGGCAAGGGAGCTATTCAGGTGCTGAACAAAGAGATTTGGGGATGGTGTTGTTCCATGAAATGTGATGCACAATAGCTAGCGGAGGGCTAGCCTTGGCCAGTGGATACACAGGTTGATAGAATCAGACCTGAGAGCTCTGGGGTCAAAGCTGCCTTCATCCATGAACTGATTTAGTAGCCACAGGTAGGCCAGTATTTCAGTTTCCATTTTTCATCCGTTAAATAATAATGATGATGATTCATAGCAATGATTCACTTCCCAGTAAGGCTGTTGTCTAGGAAGTCCCATGGTTGTGCCACATGCTGTGGGAACAAATGAAAAGAAAGTGTAAGTATATTTTATAGAGCTCAAGAGAAAGCCTCAGTAAAAAATAGTTGACTAAAGTCATAAAAACCAGATTGATGAAACAGCAAATCTTTAAACCTTTTCCTTCCTTCCTTCATTGCTTTTCGTGGAGACTAGGTGCTGTGTCCAAGATTTCACAGGAAATATTTAATATTATTTTAAGTGTAACAAACAACAAACAAACAAACAAACAAACAAACAGGTGACAAGCCAAGGGAGCCTAATGTACTAACACACACATGCACAGACTCTCAGCACTATTAAATGTATTTTTTGGAGGTGTCAACATGTTGGCACAAACCATATAACCGTATTGTTTGGGGACATTAGAGTAAGGAGAATTTTCCTGCAGGTTTCTGAATTGGGTTAGAAAAGCACCCCACAAAACCATTAATATTAAATGTCAGTTGTAATAAAGTTGTTTCTAAACAATATTTCAATATTTTCATCACATTTTTACTTTAATAGTTTTTGTTGTTTGTAACTGAAAATTAAAGCCACAAGCTTAATAAATAAACAGAAATGGGCAAATCATCACTGCACAGAAAAAGTCTACCTCCTCTGAATATGTCTTTTCTGGCTCTGGGCCTTCTGACATAACAGACATATCTGGGGCCAAAATATCACCCCTGTACACTGGAAATCTCATTGTGGTAGAAGATACGCCACCAAAACTCTTAAATGTGATTCCCCCACTGCACACAATTGGATGAAGGCTAACAAACTAAATTTACCAAAATACTTTGTGGAGCGCCACAAATCCTAAGTAAGTATGAGAGTGCTTTAAATGTATGCTGTGTCTGTAGTCGGGGGTGGAAGGGAAAATAGAATGAGGCTGTCCTGGAAGGAGACATGGCTGGGATAGTGTACGTGAGCAACCATGCTGCAGCATTTTGTTGCAGGTCCCACATGTAATATATCCAAACATTCTCTTTCAAATATGTGCTGAATTCAATTAGCATTGAAAATGTCAGGAATATAGAACAGCTTTATTCTATAATGCAGTTTCCAGACAATTTGTATAAGAATACTCTCTTCTCACTACTTTAAAATATTTTTTCTCTTTAAAACCAACGCACCCTAATGTGTTGAGACAATAATAAATCAGACATTAATTTAAAAATCCTGCTAATCATTTCATAGATGCATGGGAAGTTCAGTGCGTAAAATCCTTCACACAAGCATTTGAGAGCATGAGAGGAATTCTGTTAAGCTGCCACAAATGTCAAAAGTTCTTAGCTATCCTGACACTTACATAATTGCCCTACACAGACACCCACGCACTGGAATAGACCCTAAACCATTCAAAATTGCATGTGTGAGTCATGGAGTGTTCCTATTATGCAAAATTCCATCCAAATTTTTATTCCCAGAAAAGATTTATAATGCTGAAAGTTAAGGAGTGGGTGTCACTTCAAGGAAAGCTTCATCTAACAAATGTGAAAGGTTTGGCAAAGTACTTCGTCTTATACAGGCCCCATTTCCGAAAACTCCTCATGCCCTCTTGCAAAACTGTCCAAGTTCCATGAATGAACAGGAAAGGAGATAGACTAACTACTGTATTTTTCACTCTATAAGACGCTCCAGACCATAAGACGCACCTAGTTTTTGGAGGAGGAAAACAAGAAAAAAAAATTCTGAATCTCAGAAGCCAGAACAACAAGAGGGATCGCTGCGCAGCGATCCCTCTTGCTGTTCTGGCTTCTGGGATAGCTGCGCAGCCTGCATTTGCTCCAAAAGATGCAAACACATTTCCCCTTACTTTTTAGGAGGGAAAAAGTGAGTCATATAGAGCAAAAAATACGGTAATCTTAACTTCTTCCATTGTCAACGAGGGGAAAAAGCAAGTGTAGGGCCAAGAGCAGAAATCCTCAAATGTTCCACAACCTTTTCCATATTATGGACCACCATCTGAAAACCTGAACTGTGCCCTGCAGAAAAGAAAAAAGCTGGGGCAAAAGAACAGTTTTGCAGAAGTACAGGCTAGAGGAATCCTTCAGAATGCCGTTCTCCTGCCTCAAGATGCACGGCATTCTTATATGACTTTTGAAGGAAGTTTAGTCATGCTACTTTAAAGTCTTGTTACAGCGAAGGATTCTGGGAGAGAGACGGAAGCAGGTGAAAACCACTTCAGAGCCTACTTCAGTCAGACTCTTCCCAACCCAGAGGGTCATCGGCCACCAACCACCCTCTGGGAAGGATTCCAGGAAAGAGGTCGGAAGGTAAAGACCATCTCAGAGCCGATACTTGCTGTACTTTGCAATCCTACCTCTGGGCTATCTGCCTAAGGGGAAGTCCTGTTGGCTTGTTACATGTTGATATAGTTTATTGAGCTCTTTAAAAATGTGTCTGGGTGTTATTTATAAGTCTCCTTGGAAGTATCTCAAAAGCCAGGATATAAATAACTGTAATTGATTGATACATTGATTGGCCCGGAGTTCCAGCTTTGTCATTCAAGGAAGTTGCCCTCAGTGCCCATTTGTTAAAGCAGCGTGTTCACAGCAGCCTATCGGCTGTGTCATCCATTTTGCTTTTGTACAGAAGTCGCGAGAACTACTGGCCAGCTCTTTCAATCCCTTTCTGCAAAAATGAGCAAAGAGATGCTGTGTGACCCTTCTCCTGTAGCAATGCATCCTCAACATCGGGGAGCTGTGGGGTCTGCAAGTTCCCCCATTACACACACCCTGATTAGAATCTATAGAGTACAGACCAACAAGGAATGGCAGCTGTGGGTGGGGGAGACATGGCCAGGAAAGAAAGAAGATTGCCACTTAACTTGAAGCTCTGCTCCAAGGCTCAGAAGAACTGTTTAGAGCAAAAGCCCTGCTGTCTAAAAAACCCCACCTCAAGCCTTGAAGAAAGAGAGAGGTGAACACAAGAGGATTCAGAAAAGCTGCAAATAAAAGACCTCGCTCAATTCTGCCTGCCCCAAGATAGAAGGCTCACTTCAACAAGGACACTAGCCAAGACACCCTTTCCTCAAAATCTTCATTGGGGAAAGAAAGTGTTAAAAATATTGTTGCACGCAAACCCAATCTCTGAGCACCATGAGATTCCAGGTACTTACCCAGAGTTTGTGTTTCCTTCGGCATGAGGGTCAGTGGAAACTGTGGTATCTTTATGATAGATGGTTTATTTGCATTGCTGCTTAGCTCACATCACTCAACTCTCTGTTTTCAGCTCTGACCTTTCTCTTTCTAACTACCAGCAATTCAGGGGGAGGGGCTCCCACCCATTTGTCTAGCACAGATCCACTTCCTTTGTTACCTTAATGACCCATTACCTCACCAGGAAGCTAACCTGGCTATTCCAAGATTTGGAATGGGAGCCCGGGTATTAGAAGAGTCTCTGCATATAGCCTACTCCCCCACCACCGCAACCTCATAACATTGTCTTACGAGAAGAATTTGCAGTGCAACAAGAATCCATAAAGAAGCTTATTAAAAATACTTGGAAGGAATGAATGCTTCCAATGGAAGCATGAAACTGACAGAATTTAATGCAAGGAAACTGTAACAGAAATAACAATAGCAACAAAAGAACTAAGCCAAAAATCCATGACAAAAAAGATCAAAGAATTATAGACAGACAGACAGACAGACAGACAGACAGATAAAGATAGAGATATGCAACAAGCTTGAAGATGGCGAAAATCAAAATAGAAGAATGAATTTATATTTACTCATTTTTTGACAAGGGAATGGAAGAGAATAATCCTGCACAATTTATTGCCCTTTGGCTTAAATCACTGCTTCTAGACCTCATAATCTCTGCTGATGATTTTGAACGGGCACACAGAGCACTTGAACCCAAACTGAAGGAGGGAGCTCCCCACCCCCACTGTGATAGAATTGTCTGCTTTGCCCATTAGAGGAAGAAGGAGGAAGTGTGGAAGAACCTGAGGAACAAGGCATGGCAGATTATCCTAAATCAGATTGTTCCTTTACCTTTCTTCACTTGGTTATACCAGGTGTAACCACCCTATTTAAGAGCTAATTGTGACTTATCTATTGCAGTTATATCCCACCTTTTCTTTCAAGGAGCTCAGAGTGGCATATGTGCTTCTCCCCCTCATTTGATTCTCACAGCAAAACTGTGAGGTAGGTTATACTGGCTCAAGGTTACCCAGGGAGCTTCATGCCCAAGCAGGGATTTGAATCCTGGTCCCCCAGGTTCTATTCAGACACTCTAATTGCTACTATACCATGCTGGCTCACCCTGGGATGTGAGACACCAGGGTTCAGTAAGGTAGGCCTGCGTCTTGGCCACATTCGTGAAGCAGAGCAGAGGAGGGAACTCACAAGTTTGTCTTTTTAAAATTGACTCCAGGCTAAAATCCACAGGGAAAAGAAGACACAGTTCAACCAGTCATTGTGCAATACCTGTGGCACTTAGCCCACTATATTAATATAATAAACTGAGAAAAATGAATGGTTTTATGAGCAGTGTAACAGCACCACCTGTAATGGGGATGAAAAATCTTGTTACTTGTCATAAAGCACCATTTGCTACATAGCCCATAAAAATCTAAAGATAGTAAAAAGTCTTCCTAAACTTATGAGTGTTAGTCCTTTCCAATAAACAGATGAGCAAAAACAACTTTGTTTCATACGTATCCTAACAGCCAGCTATCCAGCAGGTTTTTGTACAATCTGGTTCAGGGTTTTATACAACCCTGAACACCTGCTCTTGGTTGTTTTGGGCTTGTACTTCTGTATATACGTTATTTCAACTCCCTACAGAAAACTTCCACATGAAAACTGGGTTATTTTATCTCCGATGGCATCCTAATTGCCCCCATTTTGGAACAGCAATGCCTGTTTGTTGTAACACATCTGTCTCCCTAATGTGAACTGAAGAAAAGCAACATTTGAGACATTCTTCTCCCTCCCCCCCCCCCGTCATTTAAACTTTTGCACTGGTGTTGAAAACTGGAAGTTGTTTACTTTCTTCAGATTATAAAACAACCCTCCAGTTCTCTTGTGACTTAAGTCCCGAGGGGTCAGAGCAACTACCTAGAGAGAGGCTTGGAATAAGAGGAGCCTGCAAACCCAGAAGAAAACAACTCTTTTGCAGAGAGAACAGGTAAGAGTTTTCAGTGCTGTGTCATGAGGAAGAAGTTTACACTTTGGCGATCTTTAGAGAGGACCAGGTAAAAGAAGAGCAAGCCACGTGCCTCTAAGGTAGGGGTTAAAATGACAGAACTGTATTGCAACATATCTATAGTAGAGCAATAATACCCATCAAAGCCTGGTCAAGGATGATGGAAGTTGTAGTCCAGCAATGACCAGAGGGCAAAAGATTTTCCTCATTTGCCTTATAGGGATCAACCCAAATTCTACAAAATAGTGAGTTCAGTGGAACTGGCTTCCAAGTAAACGTGCATGAATTTTTAAAACCAACTTGGATGGCTTTAAAAGACAACGTCATGGAGGATGAGCCAGCAGCAGCAACTGAACATGGCGGTGATGCTGTACCTCCCCTGTTAGAGGCAATATAGCTGTGAACACGAGTTACTGAAATTTGCAGGTAGGGGACCGTGATGCAGTGGTTCAGGTTCTGTTCAGAGGCTTCTCATGGGCACGTGGTTGGCCACTTTGAAAGCAGAGAACTGGCTGAGATGAGCCTTCAGCCAGCAGAGTTGTTCTTACGATCTTACAGACTGTTGTAGATATGCCTGCCCTCCCCCTCAGTGCTAGGGCTCGTGCATGTTTTATAACTAGAACATGGTGTTTCCGATTGCCTTCCGGCATCATCCTGTGGTTCAGTCTAAGCCAGCTACTCACCCATTGCCTCCAGCACAACCTGTACCTCTGGGGTATTTTTTTTTAAAGCAAGTCAACTGCCCAAACGTCACGCCCTCCAGCTGCCAATGGCGCAGCAGCTTGCCTGTCACATCACATCCCTGCCAGAGCTAAATGTAAATCAGTCAGACTCTGAGAACAAAAAGAAGCGCCATTTGGTTGAGTCTTCCTTCACCCGTGCCACCTCCAAAATGTTCTTTGCTCTACAGAACCCGTTGCAGCAATGCTATGCCAAGGTTGTGCAAAGAAAGCCTTGCATAGAGCATGGTTTTTGAGCTGAGGAGACCCAGATTTACTGTAGATTCCTCTTCAGCTATGAAACTCACCGGCTGTTTTGGAGCTTGCCACTATTGCCCACAGGGTTGTTGTGAGGCAAAGGTTGCAATCTTATACACCTGTTGTTGTTTAGTCGTTCAGTCATGTCCAACTCTTCGTGACCCCATGGACCAGAGCACGCCAGGCACTCCTGTCTTCCACTGCCTCCCGCAGTTTGGTCAGACTCATGTTTGTAGCTTCGAGAACACTGTCTAACCATCTCGTCCTCTGTCGTCCCCTTCTCCTTGTGCCCTCCATCTTTCCCAGCATCAGGGTCTTTTCCAGGAAGTCTTCTCTTCTCATGAGGTGGCCAAAGTATTGGAGCCTCAGCTTCACAATCTGTCCTTCCAGTGAGCACTCAGGGCTGATTTCCTTAAGAATGGATGCGTTTGATCTTCTTGCAGTCCATAGGACTCTCAAGAGTCTCCTCCAGCACCATAATTCAAAAGCATCAATTCTTCGGCGATCAGCCTTCTTTATGGTCCAGCTCTCACTTCCATACATCACTACTGGGAAAACCATAGCTTTAACTATACGGACCTTTACTATACACCTGTACCAGAGAGTAAATCCACTTGAATTCAGTAGGACCTACCTCTGGGTAGATATGAGCAGGACTGTGCCGTAATTCTAAGCTCCTTGGAAGAAGGCCGATATACAAATTAATAACAAAGCAACATCACATCCGGTATATGACGCAAATTTTATTTGTAACTTCATAAACCCATCAGCCACCCAGGAAACTTTTGTTTAAAGGGTGTGATATTGGATAATCTTTCCAAAATAAGAGAAGTGACTCCATGAGACTTAGGTCATTTCCTTTCCATTGCACACTTGCCAATACCATTTTTCTCTTACAGCCCTGATTAATCTCATCCATAACCATTTAAAACATCTAAGTAGCCTCTATTCAGCAGGTAAAAACACCTAGTTTGAATAAAGAATCAGTTCTGATGAAACTATAGACACTTGCTGAAAAACCCACCATCCTGTAGTGTAAGCTTTTCAGCAAATGAGAAATGTTTGGTTTGGGTCAGGTCACAGGTCTTTTATTACAAATCCAGATTCATGCTCCTATACTCCCCGCTATTGTTGTCTCTCTGTTGCTAACCTAATATTGCTCCAAAGGTATCACAGATGAGGCATATCCTGGGACCTGCAACATACCATACTGCATACTGGAATGATCCTATGTGTTCACAGTATATCACAGTGATCCCCATAGATATAATTCATGCTGATTATTCTAAGGAGCTGCGCAGCCTGATGGTTTGGTCTTCTCCCTATTGTTATGGTCTCAAAAGGGATGGTCATTTATATGCCTTGTTTCAGAGTAAAGTCCTTGTGACTTGTTCTGCCTGTTAGCTGTCCAGTTGAAGCTTGCTGGACGACATTCCTTTCAAGCAACTGCCCCCCCCCACAACTTTGTTATCACCCAGGCCACACACACAATGGTAGAAGTTCCTGGTGGCATACACCCCCTCCTTCCTATACTGTGCTGAAGGGGCAGGGGAAACTAACTTCTATCAGAGCAATAAAAGCCGATGCCGTGGACAACACAATCATCCTGGCAGCTCCCACACGTTCTCCCATTATGTGGGAACAGGATATTCCGCTATTAGTGTTTGATGTGACCTAATGTGCTCTGGGGAGGAAGGAAAGCGGACAGAGTGGGAAAGCACAAGGGTGTGCATGTGTAGCAAGAAATCTTAAGTTGCTTTATCTTGTAGTGCTGTTATGTTTCTGCCTGGGAATGACTTAAAAGCCAGCCCAAATAAAGAAATGATCCATCTTCTAGGCCAGGGGTCAGCAAACTTTTTCAGCAGGGGGCCCTGTCCCTCAGACCTTGTGGGGGGCCGGACTATATTTTTTGAGGGGGAAATGAACCAATTCCTATGCCCCACAAATAACCCAGAGATGCATTTTAAATAAAAGGACACATTCTACTCATGTAAAAAAACACTGATTCCTGGACCGTCCGTGGGCAATTGGGCCAGATCTGGCCCCCGGGCCTTAGTTTGCCTGCCCATGTTCTAGGGTCATGTTCTTGTCAGGGGACTGCAGAAACCTCTCACTTCATTTTACAAATGAATCACCACCCTCATAATCACAACAGCAGTTTAGAAGCCAAATCCATATAGCGATGTTTGTGTCCCACCGCAGGCCAACAACACCCAGGTGCACCTAACTTGCATTTTTCCTAGCAGACCACACTGATGCAACGAAATAAATAATAATATAATATATGGTGCCCATCTTACTGGATTGCCCCAGCCACTCTGGTCAGCTCCCTCCATTTGTAATACCTAGCAAAATCTCAACTCTCTAAGAAAGCCCCCCCCCCCTTATCACTGTGGGACAGTAGAGAAAAAGCAGAAAACCTCTTCCCAGGGTAGCCCAGCAAATGCTTGCACTAAGCTTGATGGCGGAGAGTAGCCCTTGTATCTTTGACATGCATTGTAGTAGCAGCAGCAGCAGGGATGTACTTGCGCCCGTGGAAAGGAGCTGGATCGTTGCGGAGAGGCGGGTTTTTTGCGCCCAGCCTGGACCTGGTGCGTCCTTGGCGGGGGCTAACGTAGCCAACCCCGCAATAACGACTCTGTGTAGCAGCCCTTAGGACGTGTAGCGAAACCAAGAGCAGAGAGCCCCGTGTGCTTAAAGACTAACCGATGAGCTTATGGTGGCTGGAGCTTCCGCGGAGCTAAAGCACCACTTCGTCAGGTGCCTACTCGAACTTAATGGGTGGTTTGCTGGCCTTTCGCCTCCCTCGCAACGAATTCGCCCTTGCTCCTCTTTTTCGAGCAGGCGAACCCTCTGGGAAGCTGGCCCCGTCTGAATAGCCAGCGGGCATTCCTTCCGAGTAAACACGCGTGGGGGGGGGGGATCGGACTCCGACGAGGACTCCCCCAAGGCCCCCTCGAGGAAGCGGTGGCAGACGCAGCACTTCCGCGGGGAAATGGGTTTAATGCGTGGGAAATATTCCTTTTGGAAGCCCAGGAAGGGTTAATAGCAAGAAAAGCGCCCGGGCCGAAGGGGGAGGAAGAGCCGCTCTCCCGGCCTGGATTTCAGGCTGTGGGAACAATGGGTCACAATTACCGAGCGCCAGCAGCCACCCTTGCAAATGCCAAGCGGCTCTGTCCGCTCCGCTACCCATTAACTCCGGCCCACGCTCCGCTCTAATGAAAAGCCGGCTCCTTCTTCCACAATTAACTCGGCTTGCCCGGAGGGGAGAATAAAACCTGAGGCTCTCGCAGCAAGCCGGCGGCGCGCTTTCTCGTAGCTGACTTTTTGAGGTCACTCACTGGCGCGATCGGGCTCCCCCCCCCCCCCGCTTCCTTTTCTCAATTCCAGTCTCCTGACTTGGAGGACTTGTGTGCCCGCATGTATTATGGTTACTATCAGCGCACGTGTTTGTAGAGGGCGGAAAATAAAGCGTGCACGCGTGGGCCAGTCATTATTCCCGTTTCGCCCACGGGGGGAAAAATCCAAGGCAAGGGGAAGGGACGGGGGGGGGTCCCTTAATGCTTGCAAAAGGCACTTGCATCTTATCAGCCCTGCAAAAGCAACGCGGGGTGTCCCGAAAGTTCCCCCGCCTCGCTGCGAAGGGAGCCCGAAGGAGGAAAAGCGCGGCTGCGAAGTGCCCTTAACGAGCGCGCTTGTGCAGCGAAAACACCGAAGAGGAGAGGCTGCCTTTTGTTCCTCCTCTAATTGGACCATTTGTTGTGTAATCGCTGGGCTGCTCTGCGTGAGCTGCAACAGAAGGAAACTCGAGCCGCAGACGCGCAGCTCTAGCGGCTGTGTGTCTTCCCCTCTTAGCTCTTCTCCTCCTCCTCCTCCCTCTCCCTCTCTCCCCCCGCGCCTTCCTTTCCCTCCTTCCTCCCGCTGAGCTGCTGTTGCTGCTTGTTTGCACTCGGCTTATCCGGAGCGGAAATTCCTTTCCGTTTTTGTGAATGACAAACTCATTAACAATTCATCAACACAACCTGTTCCAGCCGGCCCGTCTCCACGGAAACAGCCCCTTCCGCGAGCGCTGATTGGCCGGCCGAGAGAATGTATCCATTGAGACGTTCCATGTTTGTATCCATTGAGGAACTGCCTGGCGCGGGGTGGAAGGGGCGAAGCGAGGAGGAGAGCAGCGGTAGCAGCAGCAGCAGCAGCAGAGCGTGCAGGGCTGATTAAAAGGGACATTGATCGCATCTCGAGGACTTAGGAAGAAAGAGGAGGAGAAGGGGGGCCGTGAAGCAAGATGTGAGAAGCAGGAGAAGCAATAACACCGGTAGCGAGTGTAGGGTCTGTCTCTTCTCTCTAACGAGTTATTTAAATGCATTTCCTTTTTGCTGCACGGAAGAAAGGCATCTGAGCACATTTAATTGGATTTTTATTCGGGGGAAGCAAAAAAGCAGAGGCGGTTAGGGAGGTTCATTCGAGGATTCATTGACAAAAAGAAGAGGCAGGGGGATTCCTGCTCCGTCCCTTCTCTCCACTGCTAACGGAGGCCGGGAGCTCGCCCGAGGAGTTCCCGAGTTGCGGCTGCCTTCGCCCCGGCTGCGCCCGTGCCCTCTGCCCCGGTGGTCCGCGTGGCCCTTTGGAGAGGGGCCTTTTCCACAGCCCCCTGCCGCCCGCCCGCCTTCCCCGATGCTAGATACGCTCCGACCCGCCGCTCCTCCTTTCGTGGTGTCGGACATGGCGCTGTGCAAGACGGTGGCGTGGCTCAACGAGCAGCTGGAGCTGGGCACCGAGCGCCTGCTGCTGATGGACTGCCGCCCGCAGGAGCTGTACGAGTCGTCGCACATCGAGTCGGCCATCAGCGTGGCGCTGCCGGGCATCATGCTGCGGCGCCTGCAGAAGGGCAACCTGCCCCTGCGCGCCCTCTTCGCCAGCGGCGAGGAGGAGCGCGAGAAGTTCGCCCGCCGCTGCGGCACCGACACCGTCGTCCTCTACGACGAGAGCAGCAGCGACTGGAACGAGAACACGGCCGGGGACTCCGTCCTGGGGCTGCTCCTCAAGCGCCTCAAAGACGACGGCTGCAAGGCCTTCTTCCTGGAAGGTGAGGGGTTAAGCGGAGCGGGAGCGGGTTCCCCGGAATCCAGTCCTGCCTTCCTTCCTTCCTCCCCCCCTCTTCCTCCATCCCCGGCCCCCCGGCGCCTTCGGAACCGCCCCCTTCCCCTCCAGCCGCCAGGGGAGTGTCTAGACGCCAGCCCCCTGCGTCTGGGCGCAAGACATCCTCGCCCCCTATTGTACGCAGCGGAGCGGAGCCAGATGGCCCCTGATTGGGGGAGAAGGAAGGAAGGAAGGAGAAAGAAATCCCAGAGGAAAACACCCCCACCCCCATGCTGGGCAAATCTCACTGCTTTTAAAACCTGCCAGGGAAAGCCATAGGGCAGGACACCCACAAACCCCTTTGCCTAAGTTGTTTAACATGGGGCAATATATCCGAGGGACAAACTTTGAAAATCCCAACTCCTGAAGGCTGTTAGATCTTTTTCCTAGCAAAAAAAACTCGTGTGAAAGAGCGACTCGGGTTTGCGGGGGTGGGTTAGCAGAAGGAACTGGGTCCATCTCTCGGGAGATGTTTAGCACCTGAATTGAGTCCACAATCCTTTCAGACCGATATTCACTCATGGACAGTTCGCTCACACACCCTTTCCATTCCCGCCTGCCCCCCTCCCAGCTCAGCCGAGCCTTTTCGTTTTAAATCCTTGCTGATCTATCGCAAAGTCACTCCGAAATCTGCCGGCGGCTCTAAATCTTCTGCTTGCTCCTCCTCCCTCCAGTCAAACTAGGCAAAACCCCGGGGATGAGTCTGGCGTTACTAGGTCAAAGTGTTACGTATAGGGAGACTAGGGGTGATACGGTGGTGCAGTAAAAGGGCCTGGTTTATATTGCCTGGACTTAAAAGGCAGCCGCTTCAAAGGAGACAGGCCCTGAAGGGATGGTTTTGATAACCCGATTGCTTCCTCCCTCCCTTTCTTTGGAAGAGCAAAGGCTCTTGCAAAATCTTGGGATAGGAAGTGGAGTGGGGGAAGAGCTATAACCCCTTCTGTGCTGTCCTCTTCAGTTCAGTGGTTCCTCCTTATAGCTCATTTCTTTTATGATGGGTGGAATATGCATTTTACACCGCTTAGGCAAAAAAACCTTAAAAAGTGTCATTACAGAAATGCTGGCAACTGCCTGCCCTTTAACATTACTCTGAAATTTGTCGTCTGAATCTGGGCTATTTCACTTTGCCTAATGTTCCTTCCTGTGCAAGTAAAAGGCTCCAGTGTATTTATTGGTGGGCAACAGAATTCTGCTTTCCATGGCGGAATAAGCGATGGCTCCTTTGCATTTTGCAGCATCTCCATTCTGTCATTCTCAGGACTGTCCATTCATTTCCTAATCCCCCTTCCTCTACTGAACTCCACAGGAGCAGCATCTGCCACTACTATTTTTTTAATCCTTAATCTGACAGCCGTGATAGAGGGGAATCCCCTTCTTTTTTCCCAACCTCCCTAGCTCCCAGTTTTATTTCTAATGGTGTGAAACAGCGGGAGCTGTCTTCTGATGAGCAGGGCCATTGGTCAGGGCTGCCTTCACTGTCTGGCTTCAGGCAAAAGTCAATTGAACCAGTTATACCACTACAGAGCTATGTCTCTCCTCAAACTGTATGTTGTGTGGCTTTCTGCTTCTGCATCTTACAGCTATAGAACTGAACCCCGGTGGTGTGTGGGGTGGTAGTGGTTCGGAAAGCCTTAATGTGATCTCTCATCCAAATTATTTCCTTTCTTTTTTTCTTTCCTTCCCAGGTGGTTTCAGCAAGTTCCAGGCAGAGTATGCTCTGCATTGCGAAACTAACTTGGACAGTTCATGTAGCAGCAGTTCTCCCCCTCTGCCAGTCCTGGGCTTGGGTGGCCTCCGAATCAGCTCCGACTCCTCTTCGGACATTGAATCTGACATTGACCGAGACCCTAACAGTGCCACCGACTCTGACGGCAGCCCCTTGTCCAATAACCAGCCTTCCTTCCCGGTGGAGATCTTGCCCTACCTCTACCTGGGCTGTGCCAAGGATTCAACCAACTTGGACGTTCTAGAAGAGTTTGGCATTAAATACATCTTGAATGTCACCCCCAACCTGCCTAATCTCTTTGAGAATGCCGGCGAGTTTAAATACAAGCAGATCCCCATCTCTGACCACTGGAGCCAAAACTTGTCTCAGTTTTTCCCTGAGGCCATCTCTTTTATAGGTGAGATTTAGTTTATAATAATTGCAAATTGAGTGTTGGGTGTGTCTTGTGGTAGCATAATTATGCCTGCAATCCTCAATGCACCTGCCTGGGAGTCATCCCTGTTAAATTCAGTGGGACTTGCCTTTGAGTAGAACTGTACAGGATTATGCTGCAAATTATTAGCAGTATGCCTTGTTTACTATTTATTTTAATGTAATTTTCAGCCTTCTGGGGATCTAAGAAATAGATACTTCTGCCAGGGTTTAGCTATTGTTAAAGCTTGTAAGAAGAAGTTGATCTTTTAGATACCTGCCTGTATTTTAAAATCATAATTTCCATGCCAGCGTATTTCAATTTTGTCCAGGAAAACTGTATTTTAAAAGAAAGCAAGTAATTTTTAAAAACACAATATAGAGAGATTCCAGTGTTTTGGTAGTTAATTGGATGCATTCATTCCCTTTTTTCTTTAACTCTGCCTGACCTGATTCCTCAATTCCTTAGGCTTGTATGCTCCCTCAAACATTTCAATCCTATGTACATCTACTCAGAAGTATACCCCCTAGAGCCTCCAAGCTTTCATTTCTGTACCTACTCATGTGGAAGCATGCCCTATTGAATTTAATCTAGAGTGTTCCATAAAAACCACTCTTTTCTCAGAAGCAGGTATTGCCCTAAAATATATGAGAAGTGCTGATGAGTAAATTTAGACTCCTTCCCCTTCTCTTTGTGAATTAGTTCAGTTATGCTCCCCACCCCCTCTTTGGGGAGGGTCATTGTGTTATCTGCCAGTGAATACTGTGCTGTAATCTGATTGAGTGATACTGGTAATAGAGCAGAATGTAGGTAATCTGAGCCCAGCAAGAAGAAACTGTAGGCTGGAAGCCACAAAGAAACTAATCTCCAGGCATTATAATGCATTTCCTATTACAAAGGAACCCATTTTCTGGCAATGTTGACATCCTGTTTCTCCTAATGGGCTGTCCCCTGTGACTTCTCTCTTCCTTTTAAAACAGCTGAATACCTCCATTGTTCAGCTGCACTGCACAACAGTTGGAGAATAATTTAATAGACCTTTGCAATCTGCTTGTCTCCATTAAAAAAAAAAAAAGGTGGCATTGTAAGGTTTCCCTATTTATATGCTAGGGCGAATGTACACCAAATTATTTTTGTGACCTATTAGTATTAGAACTTAGGAAGTATTATTTAGTATTAGTCACTTACCTGAGAAGGTCACCAAGCAATTTACATTTAACAATGTCAACACAAACACATTATACCGTAAAAGAGAGCAGAAAAGTCACATAAAACACTTCACATTTCTATAGTACAAAACAAGCCCTTCCAATGTTGATGGAATCTTCTAAAACCACAGATCATCAACCACAAACCCACCATAAGCTGCTTCTGCGACTGACAGCATGTTGTTGTTTATTGCTGCTCATGTTACAACACATAGGCAGGAAGGGGGGGGGGGGGAAACCACATCTGCTTTTTGTGCCTCTGACCCCCAACTGCAGAATAACATGGTTGGAATATGGTCAGAACCAGCCTGTAACCAAACTGCATGGTCAGATTTGCACACTGCAGTTCCTCTTGTAGTTTACTTCAGATTATAGGTTTACCCTCTGGAATATTCCCTAGGAAGCCAAAAATATTCCCTTTTGCACGTCAAATCAGGCTAGAACCATTTATGCTGCTCCTAGCTGAGTCTCCGGTGTCCAGGGAGTATGTTTTAGTTCTTGAGCATCCGAACAGTCGGTCTCACCCTGTAGGCTGCCTGGTACACTTGAACAAAGGCTATACCACATAATTCTGTTGAAGGTGTAACTTGCTTTCATGTTGTTCCTGGTGTATTCAAAGCTGGCGTAGGTTCATGGCCTGAGTTCAGAAGACCTCTGCCTAGAACTCTTGCGTTTTGACTTTGGCCCAGTCAAAATAGAAATAAGTCTGTTATTGGGAGAGCAAATAAAGCAAGGCTTTGAAAACGCTATGCAAAGCGAGCCTGGAGGATGGGAGTAGGAAGGAAGGCGATGCAAATTCTATGAGGAGCTCACAAAGCTCTCTGTCACGTTTGGTCTCCTCTAGTGGCATGACCTTTAGGCTGGGAGAAGAGGAGAGATCTCACGGTTCTTGTCTTTGTCTTGTTTCCTCCACAGATGAAGCTCGTGGGAAGAATTGTGGCGTGCTTGTGCATTGCCTGGCAGGGATCAGCCGCTCGGTCACCGTGACGGTCGCCTACCTGATGCAGAAGCTCAACTTGTCCATGAACGACGCCTACGACATTGTCAAGATGAAGAAATCCAACATCTCCCCCAACTTCAACTTCATGGGCCAGCTGTTGGACTTTGAGAGGACTCTGGGGCTGAACTGCCCCTGTGACAACCGCGTCCCCAGCCAGCAGCTCTATTT
The DNA here is from genome assembly GCF_965153285.1 of Podarcis tiliguerta. Lineage (NCBI taxonomy): Eukaryota > Metazoa > Chordata > Lepidosauria > Squamata > Lacertidae > Podarcis > Podarcis tiliguerta. The sequence goes on along the minus strand of NC_139543.1, from coordinate 37,772,273 downwards.
CACCACCCCTTCCAACCAAAATGTCTTCCAGGTGGACTCCCTGCAGTCCACGTGAGCACCAGCCACGTCCCAGCTCTTCCAGCCTTGGGTTGTGTGATCATTCCTCCACGATGCTTCTCTTTGACAGCAGCAAAGGAATCCAGCTCTCTTTTGTGGATGCTGCTCTTGAGCAGTAGCCGGCCTGTGTGCTTAAAAATAAAAAGGTTAACAAAGTTTGGAATCTGCTATTGCAAAGGGAGGGAACCAGCCGAGTTCTCCGGGGGCGGGGGGGAAACAACCACCATAAACTCTTCAGGCCTTGCCTCTAGGTAGGCCACGCATTTTTGCTCAATGCACAAACCGCCACCTATACAGTGACTTGGAACTGAGGACTTCCAAACACAGATAGGGGGGAAGAATGGACACTATATGAGCACATGTAAGACTGGGGGAAATGTATTCAATGCATTTGTAATATATTGTGTTGTCTTCAGTGAAGACTAATTGTGTGCCCCCCCTCCCCCCCCCCCCGCAATTTTGATTTAGAGGAGCCAAAGAGAGGTTTAAGCTCAAATGTGTTTGGAATTTTTGTTTGCCAAGGGCTTTGTAATGCTTGGCTTGGTTGATGTTAAAAAGTTTTAAATCCTGAATCGATAAGCGACATCAGTAAAATGATAGGTACAAGAGGTCAACGCAAGGGGTGTCATTTCTCTCCATTCTTCCTTTTGTATGCAGAGGATACATTTTTGCAGCATGCTTGATTTTACTGTTGAAATGAGGCAAACTTGCTTCCTTGTTTAGGGAATCTGTGTCTATGCTTTGGGGTTTGTTTACTCGCATTTTGTGAATGGATAAAGTATCTTTTGTGGTGATTATATATATATATAATTTTCTTTTGCAGGGGTGTGCCATCAACATAGGGTCTCATTATGACTTAATTTGGCCTTACCTTTTGTAAATAGCCTAATTTGCATTTTCTTTTGGAAGAGAGTTACGTCTTCAGAACAGAAGATTCTTTTTTCTGTAAATTATCAAATTAAAAACAAAACGATTTTGTGCTAAACAGTGCATTACCTCTGTACAAACTCTTCAGGGAGCTTCACCTCAAATGCAATATCTTGCATTTATTTTTGTATAAAACTGGAAGTGTGTGTGGGTGTGAGCATGTGTACCTGTGTAATATGCAAGAAGGTCTTGCACACAATTGTCCATAAGGGAGTGTCTCTGATTTGCCAGTGTAAAAGTTGGGATTTTATTCTAAGAATGTTGAGATCATAAATTATTAATAAATAACTATTTTTGGCTATTTGAGAATGAGACTGGTTTGTTTCTTGGTAAGAGTTGCCATCGTTCAGCGCTTTGTCGTTTGCCGAAGAGTGGTGCAGCTAGCTGACTTTTTTACCTTTAAAAGTGGAGATGATCAGTACACCCAAGCAAACTTCTCTATGCATTGAACTTGCTGGATCAGAAACTGGAAGCGCGTGTCTGAATGTGGGCTATTTATTTGCACTGCATTGCTTTCAATGGGATGTGCTTTCAGAAACACGGCAGAATAGGCATCCACATCCATTTTTACTGGGGGAGGGGTCAGCAGCATATGCCCGTGCTGCCCAGGGTGGGTGCGCTCCCACTCGACTGCCATTTTGCCACCCCCCTCAGTCATGATACCTGTGGTGGACTGCACCCACCACACCCCCTTTCCTACACCTCTGGGAGGGGTGTACATGCAGATAAACATGCTATAGAAGGCAAAGCAATTTAAATCCTCTCTTTTTAATAAAAAAAACCCACACCATTTGGATGTATGTCTGAATTTCACCCATAGTTTCTGTTGCCATGAATGTTTCACCCTTTCTGGGCTGTGATGTGTATTCGAAAGTACAATCACCTTGTTGGCAATTTTCAAGATGCAACAAGGCTGTGGGGGACAGGTAAGCGCCAGAAGATCTTAGGTGGCTTGCTCACAAATGCAAATCATCCTTTGATGCTAGCCTTTGTTGTGACAAAGGTGCATTTATGAACTAGGCTCAAGCTAAGTGAAGAAAACGCTGAATTACTTTCCTTCTATCTCCTTTTTTTCTTAGTCTTAAATAAAGCTGTTCATCTTCTCCTAACCATATGCTTGTACCTGACATACAGATTGTTTTAGCTGGTCTGCATTTTGTTTCTAGAGCTTCTTCTCCCTTACTGGGCTTAGAAAAAGGATTCCATGACTTTTAAACACATGCCCTCATCTTCAAGTCTCATCTCCTTTTGTTGCATTTCTTTCAGACATGGAGAAGGGGAGGTGACCTCTCTACTGCAATGGCACTCTCTTCACTTCCCATATAAAGAGTATGCTGCTGATTCCTCTGCCAGTGAAAATTGACGCAGGATTTCCTAATGTGTAGAGAGAATTTCTTCTCTTGGGCATCCTCCACAAGATCTCAGTTACATTTTTTTGAACACAGGACTCAGTCTGAGATACCTGAACTAAGATTTTAGCCTGGTCTTCTGCGTTCATCCAGTTCCCTTTACCACTAGGCTAATGGGACCTTTCATTCATACCCTAGAGGGTCTTTCACCAATTGCAAAAAGAGTATCAAACTGGTATCAAACATCCCTAATCCTGTCTCCCTCCACACACAAAAATGATTATAGCTGCGGTAATGATTATAGCAAGATAATGTATGTGAAGCACTTCTTGAACACATTAAAAGTGCTCTGCTTAGTTTATGCAGCAGAGTGGATTATTCTTTGGTGGATTCCAGTTGCAGCACCCAGTATGATTTGGGATGTGTCTTGTATAGTCATTCGTAGGCTCACATTGCCTGCATTGGCCAGGACTGACCATGCTCATTGCCCATAGCATGATAACTGTTAGGGAGGGAAATGGAAAACCTAGGGCTGGAGCACTACAATGGAATACAGTGGTAACTCGGGTTAAGAACTTAATTCGTTCCAGAGGTTTGTTCTTAACCTGAAACTGTTCTTAACCTGAGACACCACTTTAGCTAATGGGGCCTCCCATTGCCGCCTCGCCGCTGCTGCGCCGCCATCGTGCGATTTCTGTTCTCATCCTGAAGCAAAGTTCTTAACCTGAGGTACTATTTCTGGGTTAGCAGAGTCTGTAACCTGAGGTACCACTGTATAGTAGAAAACATCTTGAATAGGAAGTACTCTGAACTGCAAAATTTTGTTGCAGGTCTACCTGTGCCTATTTAATAATGCCCACTGTAGATTTAAGGAAGTTCATCGAAAAACACAAGACAAAGAACAAGTCCTACCTCACCCCCTGAAAAATGAATGGGGATTAGCTTAGCTATGGAAGGCCTGGGTAGATAATAATGCCTTAGCCTGGTGCCTACAAACTGACCAAGAGGGCACCAGGTGTGTTTTCCTGGGGAGAGCATTCCACAAATGAAATGCCCTGTTCTTGTGTGGCCAGCTGATTGTGCCATTGGGTAACCCATGGGCTGGAGCTGCACAAAGAAAGCAAGGCTGGGGAGGTGAGCGAAGCAATTTTCGTGCAACCAGTGTGTGAACAGCCCTGTCCCTTCCCTAAAAGCCTCGAGATGACTCTCTTTCAAAGGAAAGGGAAACAAATCACACGGCAGAAACCGAAATGCTGCACACTGCCGCTTCCTGTTTATTTCAGCCAAGGTTCATGTGTAGCCCGGCAAAGGAGGAGCTGGCTGCTGAGAGACAGCCACTGTTTTTCAGGGTTGCACAATGATTGTGGGTTGGAAAGCCTTGGGCAAGAAACCCAATTTCCCAAAAGATTGCAGACTTTTTGTCATATGACTAGGGATAGAGAAATGCACTGGAAAGTGTGGGGTGGCATTTGGTACAATGTTGGTCTAATTTCCCTACAAACCTATGAGGAGGGATGCTCAGTGGTTTCACAAACCAGGTGGTACTACCTCCTGCAGGGTGGGATTACTGGAGGGGGGTTGCTAAGGGACAAACAGGCAATAGGGAGCTGATCTTTGATTTATGATTGACCAAGCCACTGCCTAGCAGTGGTGTCCAAACTTTTTTCAAAGAGGGCCAGATTTGATGAAGTGAAGGGCCGTGAGGGCCAATCATAGGGCCAACCAAAGTTGTTAACCTTTATTTAGGACTGAAGCTGTTGAGATTTTTTTTTATGATTTTACCCCAAAGTTGTTGAGTTTAGGATTGAAGTTTAGGATTTTACCCCAGGAAATAAACTGCCACAGGGGCCAAAATAAACCAACCGGCGGGCTGGAACAGGCCCTCGAAACGGACTACACCTTTAAAGTTTTACTGCTCTTATCACTTTCAAATCTATTTCCTTTGGTCCCGTTTGTTTGTATTCATAATTTAGAGCTGTCACAGGACAGCCAATTTTGGGTAACAGCTAATGATTCTGTTGTGAATTCACTGCTGTACTAATGGATTGTGCATCTTTGGTAACTAGTTCTAGATAAATATTTTGCGCTATCAGTTTCCTTCACCCTTATGTTTTCGTTAGACAGAATGCGTCAAAAAATACTTTCCATGCACTATTTCCTGGTTTTTGTCCTTCTTTAGTGGGTTGTGAGAACCACAGTTCTGAATGATGCTTTTCAGAGGGTAGAGAAGGGTGAGGTGACTATGAATTTATGGAGCCAAGGGGGCGGTGGACTAAAAATGTTTGGGAACCACAGAAATAAGGCAGCACCCTTCAAGAGCTGGAAGCTTCCGGACTCGGGGGAAATTCTGACCCACGCAAAGATGGCAATTGTAAGGTTGGGAATGCAAAACAAAACATTGCAGTGGAATGGGGTGGTGGTGGGGCAAGTCAACTTTGCTGAGCCTTGAATGAGTGCCTATAAATGAGGCGAGTTACAGAGAGACCTGCTTTGTTGCCTATAAGCCAGCCTTGAACTGTTCTCGGCCTTCCCTGTTCTGTGTCGTTCAAAGCAGAAAAGTGCAAGCAGCCCTAGCAATTTCCTGTCCAGCTGCAGCTCAAGTGATCTTTCTTTTTTCCCTTTAAAAAAAAAAAAGGTCTGTGGATAATTTTAGGCAGTTTCCTCTTTGTGGATTATTAATCTGCTTTCCTCATTCAGCCTACGGAGCCGGGCTCCTACTGTTCTGCCGAAACCAACAGATGGCCTCCCTGCCACTTCCTCTCGCTTCGCTGTGGGTTTGCTGTCAGGCCACTTCTGAAATTAATAACGTTCCCTGGCCCAGTGCCACAGGCCATTACCACAAAGGGGAAGTCACACATCTGAATAGCAGGAAGCCAGGCAGGGTCACAGTGTGAACTAAACCAGCTGAGCATAATTTGAGCCGCTCCCATTCAGCAAAGTGTACGGCTTCCTTTTTCCCTCCTCCTGCCCCCTCCACCGTCCTGCCCGCCCCACTCCTTTTAAAATAAAGGAGGGGGGAATTCACTGCAAAACCTTTGCATCTCATCATTGATTCACAACACTGGAAGAGTTTCTGCTTGACTGACAGCGAAGGCCTGTTGTTGTCTCTCTCTGGCAAGGGGCAAGGGAAGCAATGGGACTCGAGTCTCTCCAGTCGCTAGCAAGGGTGGCAAAACTCAACTGGGGCACGGCTGCAGAAACCCGCCTCAGTCTGAGGGCCACATTCCTTTCTGGACAACTTGCCAGGGGCCATATTCCTGGGGGGGGGGGAGGCAGAGGAGAAAGCGGATGGAGACATTGACCTTGGTACAGGGGTAGGCTACATTTCAACCAGAAGAGTCAGGATATGCTATGTACACACATAGTAAAGACCTCTTCATCTTCCATCCAGGCAAGAAAGAAGCAGGCAGCAAAACACTTGGTGTGTGTGTGTGTGTGTGTGTGTGTGGAGCCAGATGCCAGATCAGGGAAGGTTATGTCTTGGGCAGATGGAGGTATGGGATGGGGAGAGTCGTGAGGGCCAGACAGAGCAGCCTGGAGGGCCATACTCAGCTACTGAGATGGAGACTCTTCACCTCTGGCATAGGGAAAAGTGAGTGGATTGTGGTTTTTTACTGTATGCAAAAAGAGAGATAGTAAAGGATAGTGGTTAAAGTGATAGAGTAGGTAAAGTGAGAGTAGGGGAGATCAAGGTTCAAATCTCTCTCTCTCTCTCTCTGTGTGTGTGTGTGTGTGTATATATATGTAGGGTTAATCATTTCTAGGTCTAACCTTCCTCACAGGGTTGTTGTTGTGAGGATTAAATGGGAAGAGCAAACCATGTGCACCTACTCTCTTGAACTCCTTGGATGAAAGGTGGGATATAAGTGTGATAAAAGTGCTATTTTTATCAGCGTGGTGCCTGCAAAATGGTTTGCATTTACAGCCAAATGTGCTACCCACGGAGTCTTGAGTAGGTGCCTTATTCATGTTACATAACTGAAGCCTCCAGCTGCCCACCTTAGAGCAGTTATTTTATTTGAGGCGGGTGCTAGCAAGAACAGAAGCAGACAAAACCGTAAGCCATCTTTTAAAAAGACCGTCTTCAAACCATCTTTTAAAAAGGTGGCTGGTTTTGGCCACATGCGGCCACATGTTTTTCGTCACCTGCGGAAATAGAATGAATCCTGTTTGCAAGTTGTACTTCAAAAGTCCCCTAGTCACAAGAGTTTCCTTTTCCCTTCCTCTTAGATAAAACAGAAATGGGGAGGGGGAAAATGAAACTGGGTATTTTGCAACTCATTCATTTGTAGATATAGATGTAGACCCGGGTGGCATTGTGGTCTAAACCACTGAGCCTCTTGGGCTTGCCGATCCGAAGGCCAGCAGTTTGAATCCCTGTGACAGGGTGAGCTCCTGTGCTCTGTCCCAGCTTCTGCCAACCTAGCAGTTTGAAAGCACACCAGCGTGAGTAGATAAACAGGTACCGTTGCAGCTGGAAGGTAAACGGTGTTTCCGTGCGCTCTGGTTTCTGTCATGGTGCTCTGTTGCGCCAGAAGCGGTTTAGTCATGCTGGCCATATGACCCGGAAAGCTGTCTGCAGACAAACGCTGGTTCCCTCGGCCTGAAGCGAGATGAGCACCGCAACCCCATAGTCACCTTTGACTGGACTTAACCATCCTTTGACTAGACTTAACCGTCCTTTACATTACCTTTAACTTTTCTTTTACTTGTAAACCACCTAGAAGCCATTTTGGCAATTAAGTGGTAGGTAGGTAGGTAGGTAGGTAAGTAAGTAAATAAATAAATAGTGTGTGGGGTGGGGGATGCAGACAAGTAGATGTAGAACTTACCATCTTTACAGGATGTTATATGTGTGTGTTGGTGGGAGTGCATTCTTGCAGGACACAGCCTGTTTGATTTTACGACACAGCTAACCAGGAAAGCCATTCCTCCTTGCCATTTATCACACCCAGTTGGAGGTTAACTATCCTGTCCTCTCCCATCCCCCTCTCCTTGCCAAATGCCATTTCCTTCGTTTTTTTTGATGGAGTTAAGAGTGAGGTCTGTGATGTATGTTGGGTGTTTCTTTTGGCAGCTGCTGAAGCAGCTGATAAAATCATTTGAAAGATGGAGTCATAAATTATCTGGACTTGAAGCAAAAGCCCCACAAGTTGCGAGGAGGCGGAGTCTTCAGCTGGAAATTGGAAGGGGCAAGGGAGGATCCTTTCATTAAGTCGTCTCTCTGTGTTAATTGGTGTGCATACCAGCTGCAACAAGAAGATAGGAAAAGGGGGGGGGAGGGAGAGAACTGAATATCTCTTTAAACATTTGAAAGATTTTTTTTAAAGTGGAAAATCTCCTCTGTTTCTCTGATCAGAGCAAAGGATCTGCCTTCCTAGACTGACTCCAAACACTCATTTGCATCTTGAAGCCACTCTTTTGCATACGCTATGACAATTTGGCTGACTTTGTAACCACATTTGTATATGGGTATTTGGATCTCTGAAGAAAGTTAGAAGTTTTATTACCTCCAAGCACTGCATTCCAGATGTCAAGGAGATAAAGAAGGACACAACTTTTTGAAGACATCTGAAGGCAGCCCTGTATTGGGAAGTTTTTATTGTTTGATGTTATATTATGTTTTTATATGTGTTGGAAGCCACGCAGAGTGGCTGGGACAACTCAGCCCGATGGATGGGGTATAATAATAATAATAATAATAATAATAATAATAATAATATAGCTTCTCACTCTGAGCACCCCATCCCTTTTCAATACCTACAATGTTGTCTCTCTGCTTCCCGCCCCCTCCCAAATGTCTCTGCACATTCCATAAGGCTCACAATAGGGCCCTTCCTTCCCACATACATACAAAAATACAACCTGCCATACAGTTGCTTCTACAAACAGGGTTTTTATTTCTGCAATATGCCATTGACGCATCAATAGTGCATCCATGGTGGGTTTAGACTGGACCGTTGACACAGCGTTCTGAGTTCTTAGCCGTTCTGTAATGCTTTTCCAGTGTTGTTGCACTATTGCCCTCTCTTGCGCTATAGCACAACAACCATGGGACAAAAACACCCTGGAACATTTACAGGTAAAAACCTACAGGATTTCAGCAGCAAGGTACGGGGTATGCACTGATTGGAAACCAAGCAATATGAGTATTCATATACTTTTGCAGATGCAAGAGGGCCTTCTTGGTAGTGGCGCCTGCCCTGTGGAATGCCCTCCCATCAGGTGTTTTGATGATATTTTTTTATTAGTTTTCAATTACAACAATCCAATAATAGCCTCGTTATAAGAATGCCAAATTATAATACAATTAGTAATACCCATCCTTGAGATGCCAAATTATACAATTTAGGTGCCCCCCCCCCCCGCGTGCTAGAATTGATGGTTTGATAACCATCCCATCAGATGTCAAGGAAATAAAAAACTATCTGACTTTTAGAAGACATCTGAAGGCAGCCCTGTTTAGGGACGTTTTTGATGTTTGATGTTTTATCGTGTTTTTAATATTCTGTTGGGAGCTGCCCAGAGTGGCTGGGGAAACCCAGCCAGATGGGTGGGGTATAAATATTATTATTATTATTATTATTATTATTATTATTATTATTATTATTATTATTATCATCTGCCCCAATACCATCATGAAAATAAATAAATCATCATAAGTAGGCAATATTAAAAGAGATGCTCTGCAGGTAGGCATCAGTACCAAAGGATAAAACAGGTATAAGGGCAAAGGGGCAAAGGGGCACAAGAATGCTCCCTGCTTCATCGGAACTGGATCTCCATTTCTGCAGCCCATTTCTTGTAGCTGGAAAGGCATAAAGGAAACTGTCCTTGTGCTGATGAGCTTGGCTACGTAGACAGCCTATGGAGAATTGTCTTTCTCAGGGCCATCTTAAGCATACCTGGTGCCATGGTGCAAAGATCCCTCCAAAACAAGGGAGGAGGCGGTGGAAGATGTTCTCTGCCTCCCCCACTGCCCTGATCCCCAGCATGGTGGCGGTGATCAAGCAGTAAAACGTGCTGGTGGACATGCTCTCTGACATTGGGGTGCCCGAGAAGGCAACCCAGGAAGGCTGCAACGCCGCCTTTCGCCAGAAAGGCCGTTTTTAGCAGATGCAGAGGCCACGCAGCTTCCATTCCAAGCCTCTGCGGAGATCGCTCTCCTCCTGCGGTGGCTTGGGAAGGAAGCTGCATGCCCGCCAGCCATATAGTTGGCGGGGCGCAGCTGGCGGGCGTGCAGGGAAAGGGGAGGCTGCCAGCAAAGACGCGCAGCTCCCCCACTCACCAGGGCATCCCTCAGAGGCCGGCGCCCTGGTGCAACGAACCAGTGGCGTAGCATGGGGGGGCGGCCGCACCGGGCGCAACATCTGGGGGTTAGGGTTAGGGGGCGCAAATCCATGGGTTAGGGGGCGCAAATCCATGGGTTAGGGGGCGCAAATCCATGGGTTAGGGGGCGCAAATTACTTGCCTTACCCCAGGTGCTGACAACCCACGCTACGCCACTGCAACGAACCACTAAGACCAATGGGAAAGACGGCTCTGGTCTTTCTTCAACCCTCAGGAGCAGGAGGTGGTGGGGGGGGAGGGAAGCCACCAAGGTAGCAGGTTTGAGCATTAAGCCTGCTGTCGTCTACAGCAGTCGCCTGTGTGTCTAGAGGCATGTGCCCGACACATGTTCCCATAATTCATAATAATGTGTAACAAGAGAATGAAGGGTATGTTTAGAAGAGGGAGAAAACCCACTGGAGACAGGAAGCAAGAATTTCAGCTCTATATTTGGGAGGGGAAATAAGGCTAATTTATTTCACAACTGTGTCAGTTCCGTAGGAGTCAAGACAAAGTATTCTCCAGCTGGCTGAGCTATCCAGCATGCAGATATTGGAGATATAATGACAAAAAAATGATACTAGATGGGAGGTCTGTTTATTTTCAGCAGGAGACTGGGGTGAAGACCTTGTTCATGGGGCCAAAAGCATGACTGTTAAAGAAATCCATGCTGGTTTCAGTCTGTTAAAAACATCTCCCGTTTCTCTCTTTCGTGTGTGTATAGACCTATTTACAGAATGTGCATGTGTGTGTCAGCGTTGATGGGTTTACAATTATTATGTAAGAACAGACTTACTTCTACTCCTCACCTCCACTCCCTGCTGCAGTCTCCGTTAATCACACCATTTGAATTACTGTTAAAAAATTCATTTTGAAGACAAAGTTGTGCGTTTTGGGTAGTCCCATCCAGATTCATGCTGACGACAAAAACAGAACAGATAGTTTTAGTGGTTTTTGCTTCCTTTCCCAGAACCCCACACTCTTAAAAAACAAAAGACAGCAATTGGGGGGAAATAAAAAGTGATGGAAAACAGGGAGGTAAAATAGATTCCACAGGGGCAAGCTCTGTTTCATCTGCAAGATTTGCATCTTCACTGGAATTTTTTCAATGATGTTTTAATGAAGTCTTAACAGTTTTATCTCTTGTGTGTTTGCCACCCTGGTTCCTTTGGGAGGAAGTGTGGGATATAAATTTAATAAATAAAGATCTTCAGTAACTGCTGCTTTGCAGTGAGGTAGCAGACAGAAGGAACAAATGAAGGAGAATAACTGAGAAGATTTGACACTACAGTATTAGACTGGGGTTCAATTTGTCTTGAAGTGGCTACTCGCTGTCTTTCTTTAGCTGTTCAGCTGGGTGCTATTCATCCTCCTCTGCCAGTTAATTCCCAGTTTCTCAGAGTGGGTCACACTCTCTTTGATGGGATCTTTTACTGTTCTTCCAGGATCTTGTTTTGCATTTGTGGTCTCTATGGTAAAGTAACATACAATATCTTTTGATTTGTCACTGGAAGTGCTAGGCCCACCTGCCCTCTCTATAACAGCATCTCTTTCTCTGCCAGGATCCATGAAGGAGTGTGTGTGTGTGTGCGCACGCGCATGCACATGTGCAATGGCTGAGAGTTTAGGCTAAAAAGGAAATGAAAGATGGATATAAGGAGTGCAGAAGGAAAGGAAACATCTAGAGTAAGTAGAAATAGAATGACTGTCTTAAGCATCAGAGAAATATCTGTGCTGAAGAAAATGGTTGCTTACTCCATTTACTTATGTGTTTGTGTCTATTGTCTTGTGTGTTACAATGTATCCACTTCATTGCATTTTTTTAAAAAAGAGACTGTGCCATTAATTTAATAAGTAATAAAGGTGTAGCAGTGTCCTTTGGAGTCCAGAAAAGTTGATTCTATGTTTATTTCTGCTACTGTCTGCCAGGTTTGTACAGCTCAATAACAAATTAGCATTATATATATATATATGAGATATTTTTAGACTTGCTTCTATGATTAATTAATGCTGCCATATAGCTGCTGATGCAGGAAGATCTGCACAAATGGGGAACGAATATAGATGATATACAATGGGGGGGGCGGCGGAATAAAGCTTCAGTCCTTTTGGAATTCTAGTTTGCATCTCTTCGTATGCAACTAAAACTTGGATGAAAGAAACAAACCATGGAATCCAAATATAGGAAGCAAGAAATGGGTTTTAGTTAAAAATAAAAACCAAGCAAACTTGAAATTGGCTGAGGAAGGACATCATATGACAATTTCCAAAACGATATGCAGGTTTCTTTAGCGCCTGCCGCTGTTATGATTCACTATTTAAAAGACTTCTTTTAGAAATCTGGGGTTCTCTCCCCCACCTCCCTCCAGTTACCATGTGATTTGTCACCTGCAAACCAGGTGGTGGCCATGTACTATATTGCATAGAGGGCTTTCCACCTTTAGATGTTAATATTCCTTTAATGGCCCACATCTCTGCATTTTGGATCAATGTGGGAGTAGTTACATGACGGACATTTTTTTCACTGAGTGTTCTGGCACCTGCCTGTGCCAATTTTGTGTCTCGTTTAGGGAAAATAGTCTCTCTCAATTTATACACCTAAAGTGTCATCACAACCCACGTCACTGAGTCGCGGAAAGAAAATAATGAGGCGATTATAAGAGACGCTGTCCACACAGACATGCCAGGGATGTCCAGAACATCTATTGCCATGGTACCAACAGATGGGACTGGAGAGTTAATTTTGGAAACTACAGACTTTCTTGCCTCTTTAAGGGGTTTGATTTATCCTGCTAAGTTGCAGGGATGTACAGTAATACCTTGGTTCTCGAATGGCTTAGTTGCCGAACAAATTGGCTCTCGAATGCCGCAAACCTGGATGTAAGTGTTCTGGTTTGCGAACATTTTTGGGAAACTGAAAATCTGACGCGGCTTCCGTTCGGGTGCAGAAAGCTCCTGCAGCCAATCAGAAGCCACGCCTTGGTTTTCGAATGGTTTCAGGAGTTGAAAGGACTTCCCGAGTGGATTAAGTTCAAGAACCAAGGTATTTACTGTAATGGAAAAGATGGCAGATAGTACCACACAGCTGGGCTAAAAGCAATATTGCCTTCTTCCCAGATGACCCGCACTTGTGTTTCTTAGTTCCTACTCCACCTGCAACCCTATAGGCAGATGATTTTGAGGATCATGAAAGGGCAGCAAACTATTAGCTCTTTAATTTCTTATTGTTGCATTTTTAAGGATGGGAAAAGAGAGAAGCACTTTGGGGTTTTTCTGACTCCGGTGTAAAAACAAGTTAACTAGTCTTGGATCCTTTGCACCTTGGCTTTGTGGGTGGGAAGGGGCAGGAGACACTCAGCTGCCAGCAGCTTCAGGCAGCATGGCCAACGGTCAGGGATGTTGGGGTTTGTTGTAGTCTAGCAGCATTTGAAGGGCACCAAACTGGCTGTCCCTGCTCTGAATTAAGGTAGCTGTCAGATTGTGCATTAGATCAACCTTGGCTGACTTAGGCACCCATCCCTGTGTTAAAAACTCCATGTGTGAGTGTGGCAGCCCCCTTCAGACTAACTCCTAGCACTTACTGGCTGGGGCATGTCCCCATTGGGGAGGAAGGCCTCATCATACATCTCAGATCCTCCAAGTGTCCCTATTTCCCAGGGATGTCCCTGATTTAGAGTAGCTGTCCCTTTATTGAGCAACAATAAACTTCTCCACTAGCTTCCTGACTGGAATATCATTAAAGCCTTCCACGACAACCACCGCAGTATAATTCTTTACACTTCCCTTTATTTACATCAAAATTGTGGCAGAGTGGCTTCTCTGTCTGGAAGTTTCCTCTATGGAAATTCTGTGCCTGGGTATTGACTCTGGATAAAACCGCTGAGATTAATTGTAATTGCTATCAAAAGCTCCTCTGCACAAGTGATAAACAGTGCAGTATAATTGGTATACCGACTTAAGATCTTAACTTGACCCTAAGATAGGGATATAGATATGAGTGGAAAACTGTCTCAGCTAGTGTTAGAAAGCTCTTTTGTTTTTAAAGAATGGGTCAACTTTCCTCTAGTCCAGAGACATCAAACACATTTGACTTGTTTTGAAAGGGAACCACAGCCAGTGTCTCAATGGAGTGATTTTAATCTGAACATTACCTGACTGGGCTTTCCTTTATTCAGTTAACATTTCCTTGACCCCATAGTTCAGCCTTTCACATAGTGACCTCAGGCTTTGATAACAGCAATTCAACCTTCACCCCAGCTGATTCTGCTAAATACATCGCCTCAAGGCCTAAAAGAGAGGATTAGCAGACTTCATCCTAATTACCTGTTATTGTGTAGTTGTTAAAAAGATTTTGGCTCCAGAAGATGAGGGTGTAGCCAGACAGAAGGCAGCCCAAGGTTCAAATGTCTAGCAGTGCTTGGCTCCGCAGACCTATAAAATGGGAGTGTTGACTGAATGCAAACAGTCTACATTCTGAGAGGCCCAAGCCAAGGAAATGATGGCAGGGCCATTACTCTTTACTGCAAGCATGGGGGCCAATTGACTTCTCACTGGCTTGTTAATAGATGAGCTCCTTGGAGTTCCTCTTTTGTGTGATTGCCAGAATTCTCATCATTTAGCTATAGATGGGCTCCTGTGACATATGAGCAATGTCCAAGAGACCACCCGATCGCCCTGTCCATTTATCACCTTCTTAAAGGACAGCATTTCTCATAAGACGGCCAAGCAACAGTTTTCATGTTAAGAACCAGTTAATTACTGTAACAACTTCTAGAAGGATAGCTGTGCTGGTGTGTTGCAGTAAAATCAATGAAGACTAGCACATTTTGTGTCTCATACATTCTCATGTAAAGGTAAATGGACCCCTGACCATTAGGTCCAGTCGCAGACAACTCTGGGGTTGTGGCACTCATCTTGCTTTACTGTCCAAGGGAGCCGGCATACAGCTTCGGGGTCATGTGGCCAGCATGACTAAGCCGCTTCTGGCGAACCAGAGCAGCGCATGGAAACGCCGTTTACCTTCCCACCACAGCAGTACCTATTTATCTACTTGCACTTTGATGTGCTTTCAAACTGCTAGGTTGGCAGGAGCAGGGACTGAGCAATGGGATCTCACCTCGTCGTGGGGATTTGAACCGCCGACCTTCTGATCGGCAAGCCCTAGGCTCAGTGGTTTAACCCACAGCGCCACCCACGTCTCATGTACTAGAGTTCAGGCTTGTGCTGTGATAAACTGTGTTAGTCTTTAAGGTTCCAGAAGACCTTGGGTTGTATTCAACTAAGTTTTTCTCAGATAACATTGATTGAGATTTATCGCCCTAATCTTGTCATGATTGTTAATTTAAGTGGGTCTAGTCTGTGTAGCACTTATTTGTGTGTAGCACTCCTTATTTATTTAGATTTTATTGTATCTTCATCCCACCTTCTTCTCCAAGGAGTTAACGATGGCACACATGGTTGTCCCTCTCTTCATTTAATCCCCTCAACAACCCTGTGAGGTAGGTTAGGCTGAGAGGCAGTGACTGGCCCAAGGTTAGGCTGAGTGGGGTTTAAATTCCCAAGTCTCCGTCCAGGGCCGGATTTAGGTTTGATGAGGCCCTAAGCTACTGAAGGTAATGGGGCCCTTTATATGTCCAGCTGTCAACAACAAATTGTCACTGGTTTTTGTGTTGAATATAAGCTATATGGTAATTTATGGACCTAATAGGTATCTAAAGCCATTTGCACATGTTGCTATGCAACCAGTCCATGCAGAATGTAGGCACCCTATATATAGAAATGAGCAAACCAGTGATATTTTAGGGAGCAGGCTAGCAGGCAGGGCCTATTACCATACTTACATCATAGGAGCCTACACAATACAAAACACTGCTGCTGTATGTAGGTTTTATTTTAGTTGTTTTCGATCTAAATATTTTGGAAATGTACATTTTTTCCCCTTTAATTTTTTTGCCCCCCCCCCAAGAGAGTGGGGCCCTAAGCTATAGCGTGTTTAGCTTATACATAAATCTGGCACTGTCCCCATCTGATACTCTACATTACACCACACTGGTTCTACTTAGGTTGGTCTTATTTTGGAGGATTGTGTTTATTCCCAGATCCTCATGGTCTCTTGTTATTGTTGTTGTTTAGTCATTTAGTAATGTCCAACTCTTCGTGACCCCATGGACCAGAGCACACCAGGCACTCCTGTCTTCCACTGCCTCCCGCAGTTTGGTCAGGTTCATGTTTGTAGCTTCGAGAACACTGTCCAACCATCTCGTCCTCTGTCGTCCCCTTCTCCTTGTGCCTTCCATCTTTCCCAACATCAGGATCTTTTCCAGGGATTCTTCTCTTCTCATGAGGTGGCCAAAGTATTGGAGCCTCAGCTTCACGATCTGTCCTTCCAGTGAGCACTCAGGGCTGATTTCCTTAAGAATGGATACGTTTGATCTTCTTGCAGTCCATGGGACTCTCAAGAGTCTCCTCCTCCCCTTCATGGATCACTGCCTTGCTGTGGTGAAGGGGCTTGAATAACTCAGAGAAACTATGAGCTATGCCGTGCAGGGCCACCCAAGATGGACAGGTCATAGTGAAGAGTTTTGACCAAACGTGATCCACCTGGAGCAGGAACCGGCAAGCCACTCCAGTATCCCTGCCAAGAAAACTCCATGGACAAAGGCAACAGGCATAGTCTCTTAGACCATAATTATTGGCTCCCACTTCAAAGCACAATTCCAACAGATTTCATAAACTTTGTATATAGCACTAATATTTTGAGGTGGCTCACTCTACTTTCTTGTTCTTTGATAGATCATGGTAGTGGCTTCTGGTAACAAGTAGCTGAAAATGTTTTGACAGCAAGACAGTTTTAGATCTTTTGGCAAAGTGTTAAGCAGTCAGTCATCCCTTCACTTTTGGTCATTAAATGTCACCCAAAGGTCAAAAGGTTTTGTAAAGAATGCAAGGCTTTCAGTTGTTAATTAAGCTTCACGCTGAAATTCTTTGAAGTCACTTCATGCTTTAAAATTGTGATATGGCACATTGGGTTGTGCCCCAACAAAGTATTTCTTAAATGAACTAAATGTAACATTAAACAAATATGATTGCAAAGCTACTTGTTTACTCTGTAATAAAATTAGCTTCCAATTAGACTGCAGAATCAAATTATTTATTTTACCAGTTAAACATGTGGTATTTTTGATAGCCTAAATTCTCAATTTTGGTTGCTTTCTTAATCTAAATCAAGTAGGCCTTGTTTGTTTCTATAACATCAGATATAACATAATTGTGGTTCTTCTGAATTGTTTATCTCCATAAGAAGAAGAAGAAGAAGAGTTTGGATTTGATATCCCGCCTTTCACTCCCTTTAAGGAGTCTCAAAGCGGCTAACATTCTCCTTTCCCTTCCTCCCCCACAACAAACACTCTGTGGGGTGAGTGGGGCTGAGAGACTTCAAAGAAGTGTGACTAGCCCAAGGTCACCCAGCAGCTGCATGTGGAGGAGCGGAGACGCGAACCCGGTTCCCCAGATTAGGAGTCTGCCGCTCTTAACCACTACACATTTTTGCAGACAGCTTCATACCAATGTATTTTTAGAGACACATTTTCATTGAGTTTTTAAAATACATAGGGAAAAACAAAGAAATAAAATTTGAATGGCGGGATAGAAGAACAATACTGATAGATATTGAAAGCCATAGTACACGATAAACCAAGGGAACTCCCCTTCCATGAGTTTAATAGCTTGAATAGGAAATAAAATCATACCATAGTGCACAGAACTTGTTGTGCTTACTTTGACCTATTGAAACGTTCATTCATACCAATTTAGTAATGTGAAACTAGCTATGTCTTCCACTAGGTCGCTTCTTAATACCAGAAGAATGGCCAGAAATGAAATACACCACTGCAACTTTTTGAAGGACAACCATTTTCTTTATGTGTTTCCTGACCACTTATTTAATTTATTCGAGGCTTTTATATACTGCTTTTTAACAAATTGATCTCCAAACTGTTTCCATAATAATGCATCAATAAAACAGTATACAATACAATTAAAACATGCATAATAATCAATAAACAGTTTCAACCTACTTAATAACAGTCCAACAGAGATCCAAGTGTACGTAAAGTGAGGTGATTGACAGGTCTGAAATTCTAAATACTGTATTATTAAGTTATTACATTTTCAGTGCATTCTTCCTTCAAAGAAATTAATTGATTGATGGATGGATTTAAAGTATTTATGAATGGCCTTTCTCCAAATAATAATTAAAAAGAACAATACAAAGTGAATCATCTGAAACAGAACAAATCCAGAGAGTGGGCTGCATACATGATACAACCTGATTTTTATTCTCCGAAACAACCCTTTGATGTAGGCTATTTGTGCTGAGAAGAAGTAGCTGGCTTAAATTCACCGACTCCTTCTGTCTATTCCATCACGCTGGAGCACTTTCCAGATGATATACTGTGTGGGATGGAGAGGCAGATGGAATCACACCCACAGTTCCTCCTCTTAACCTCAAAGACAATGCAAGGAACATTAAGTGGGCAAGGATGGCTCTTTGTTGCAGTGTTCACTACTTCTCAGAAATAGCACTCAGAGATGGAGCCAGGGTGTGTTGTGGAGGGCAGTAGGCATTGTGTGGAAATGGCAAGGCAGATGTACCACTCAGGTATGAAATGGGTACAAAGACTCTCTTAAGGCAAATCTAAAAAAATGTAGTATAAGCACCGACAACTGGGAAACACTGGCCTGTGAGCACTCCAATTGGAGAAGAGCCTTTACCAAAGGTGTCATGGGTTTTGAAGACACTTGAACTCAGGATGAAAGGGAGAAACATGCTAAGAGGAAGGCACGCTTGGCAAACCCTCACCATGATCAGCTCCCACCCAGAAACCTCAAACCCTTATCATGATCAACTCCAGCCTAGAAACCTATGTCCCCACTGTGGAAGGACATGTGGATCCAGAATCGGCCTCCACCGTCACTTATGGACTCACTGTTAAGACCGTGTTCATGGAAGGCAATCTTACTTGACTACGAGTGTTTGCCAAAGAAGAAGAAGGGTACAAAGTGCAGTGAGAAAGCTGGTCCCATTGCATATCTTTTATTAGAAATCCCTTGGATTGGTTGAACCTGTTTTAAACATTGCTTGCAACATTTCTCTCCTTATGCATTCTGAAAAAAAGTACCGTGTTTCCTCAGGCTCTGTGTCATCCCATATCCAGATTAACACCTCTCTGCCCTGTAGAATGTCACTGTCTGAAATGATGTTTCTTTTTAGCCCCACAGCCTGCTTTCTTTGGAGTCAAAGTTGTGACCCTCTTACTGACTAACAGCACAATACTAACCATTTCATTGAGGCTTACTCCCATGTAAGTGGGGTTCGGACTGCAGTCTAAAACAATTGCTTATCCTGATTTAGCAAAAGAACAACATGTTTTCTTGCAAAAAGGCTGTACAGATATTCTGCATGCAGCACCTGCCCCACAGAACTGTGGTAGTGCTATCAGTTCTGACAACACTTACTAAGCATTAGGAAGTGATGGGCTTTTGGTGCTCCCTGCCCCCCCCCGGTGACTTTCACTTCCCCAAAATCTGAGCCTTCAACTTTTGAACACAACGCTTGTCAGGCACGACTGTGTATATCCTTCGTTAACGAGACAGTAACTCAGTTCCCAGATTCTTGTGCATTTGTTCAGTCTATTTTTATCTGCAATCCTGGGATCTAATTTTATTCCAAGGTGTCAGAAAAGTGATTGTCTCTCTTCTCTCCATCTAAGGGAGAGCGCTCCTGAACAGTGTTATTTGTAGCTGGAGGCTGCTAAAGGCTGATCACCCACATTGTGCCAAACTGTCACGACTCTGCTTGCCGTTTCATCATTTTTTAATGAACAAATTTGGTAATGGAGGCGAATTAGTGTGCTTTTACCTAGCTGATACTGATCGACATATATTCTAGACTCCCCTGGCTTATTTACATGGGACACAGCTGAGGAGGCGGGTACCTATTAAGCAAGTGGCTTTGAGAGACTTCGGTGTTACAAAGTTGACAAAACCATCTCCATCATCCCATGGGCGACTGCTGCCACGTTGTGAATTTACGTGACCCACTTCCATACTGAGTGGGACTTTTAGGAGCATCTGGCAGGAGCGTGGAAGGTTCTCAAGATGATGACAATGAGCCACATGGTAAGCACTTCCAGACGTGACATTCTGGACTGGAAGGCTTTATTTTAATTTTTATACAGCATCCCCATGGCATGTGTGCAGTGCAGGACCCCCCAAACGTTTTTGAGCCCAGGGGTATACCTGGAGGTCTAAGAAACTGTTGTGGGCACCATAAAAAAACCCATTTTTCAAAATACACTCTAAACTACTGGTGATGTCACCAGAGGGAAATGAACTAAGGTTGCTCTTGGAACTTCCTACCGCTTGTGGAACACCATGGTGACGAGGTTTGCCTTCAGAGGATGCTTTTATGCTTGAAATCCCAAGGATTTTGGCATATTATCATACAGCTTGTTAGGAAATATAGCTGTTTAATGATATGGGGGGGTCTTCTCTCTCTCCCTCCCCCCTCTCTCTCAAGAGAGAGAAAGTACTATAGATGCTAAAGCAAATATTATGGGACTGAAGCAAGCAAAAGGCTTGGGATGTGGGTCGCACTGTGGTCTAAAGCACTGAGCCTCTGGGGCTTGCCGATCAGAAGGTCAGCAGTTCGAATCTGCTCGATGGTGGTGAGCTCCTGTTGCTCTGTCCCAGCTTCTGCTAACCTAGCAATTCGAAAGCACACCAGGGTGAGTAGATAAATAGGTACCGCTGTGGCGGGAAGGTAAACGGCATTTCCATGTTCTCTGGCTTCTATCACAGTGCACTGTTGCACCAGAAGCAGCATAGTCATCCTGGCCACATAACCTGGAAAGCTGTCTGTGGACAAACACCAGCTCCCTGGACCTGAAGCGCCACAACCCCATAGTCGCCTTTGACTGGACTTAACCGTTTAGGGGTCCTTCACCTTTTCACCCATTTTTACTTGGGAGCAAAGCTCTGTTCATGCTGACTTCCAGCTGACCATTCCAGGCCTACAGGGTGGTGATGTGCTTCCATGGCTGCCCACGGAATACTAAGTTTCTGGCTAACTTTCATTACCCTGCACAATGAGTTCCTCTCACTCAGTTGTCTGCACTGATTAGCAGCATTTCTGCAGGGTTTCAAACTGGAGACATTCCCAGCCCTTCCTTAAGATGTAGGGATAGAACCTGGGACCTTCTGCATGCAGAGCAGATGCTCTACTGCTGGGCTACATCCCTTTTACTTTCCTTAAACTTTTTTTCCTTTTTTTCTAGGGACAGGAGCAGTAAAAGAAAGGTTGTCTAAGAAAACAGAAGGGCTTTGCCACCTTCTGCCAGAGATAGAGGAATTTAGCAGAGAACACTTCTCTTTGCAAATGGTGTTTATGGTCTTTTGAAATTGCAGGAGGTCTCTGATGCTTCGAATGTGCCGTCTGCATATAAACGATGCGATGCAGAAAACAAACACTGTAACTGCTGTGGACGGTTTTCTCCCGATCAGATACGAATGCGTACAAAACAAACCATTGCAGGACAGTAGATCTAACCAAGTGTGTCAGGCCCTCTTGTTCCTGTGGGCATGAAATTCTGGCAAGGTGAGTGGAAAGTTTAAATCTGACCAAGGCCATTCATTCTAACATGCCCCAAATGCTCCTGGCTGGCTTTCAGATGGAGAGTGAGGGCCAAACGTGGATCAGTGATGGCGGATCTCTGAGTGTTGCCCCTGTCTCTGTTTATCTTGTTTGAAGGGGTGTGTAGGGGTGTGTGTGAAGGGGCCTGTATCCCCACCCTACCCTTAATCAGGGCAAATAAACAAGAGACTAAACTAGTTTAAACTAGTAAATGGAAGAGTGGAAGAAATGGAATTGGAGGAGGGGCCAGCACACCTTTCCCCAGCCGCTATTCCAATCCAGGCCCTTGCTTTCCAACTGCAGAGCCTGCTTAATTCCTTTCTAACACAGCTCCCCTGATATAAAAGCAAACTGGGCAAATGCAAGGACTGCTCAAAGCATGAGCTGCGAGGCAACAGTCCAAGGCTATTTGTGGAAGCAGATGTCTTTGAGAAAGGGCTGTACCTCTGCAGGAGAACAGTGGGCTTGCATACAGAAAGTCTCAGGTTCAATCCCCGGCGTCTCCTGGCAGAGCTGAGGAAGGCTTCAATCCGAAATCCTGCCAGTCCGTGTCGAGGGTGCAGAGTTAGACGGAGCAATGCATCTGACAGTATATAAGGAGCTTCCTCTGTCCTGATGACTCACGCCACAGCTCTAGCAGATGGGGCTTTGAAAGGAACCCAGGGGAAGCTACGAGGCAAGGAAGACAGGAGAGGAAGGAAAGCAAACACAGGCAGCCAGTTGGCAGAGAGTGAGAACCAGCCGAGGAGCCTCCAGCCCTGGGATATGGAAGGCAGATTGTGATGCCAGACAGGAAGCCTCTGGGCAAAAGGAAATGCTCTGGTGAGCCAAGGAACTAATCCTTGGCTGAGGTTCTGGGGAAAGCGGGGAAGAGGAGCTCTGCCATGAAGAACTTAATGGCCAAACTATGCTTGTGGATTAATGCCTCTAAAGTGCAGAGTTCCTCTCGGGCTACCATCCCCAAACACAGGCAGCATCAAGAGTTAGTACTTATTAGGAGTGCAGCAGGTATGGAAGGGAAATTTGGCCCTTTCCTCCCTTGCCGAAGCCCTGAGGGAAAATCCCCTGTAGCTCTGCATACGGAGGAAATCCCTCATTGACATCCAAGCACTCCCTCCCCCAGCAAAGACTAGCTTCAGAAGAGAGCTTTTCACCATGGCAACTAGCTATGACGGTTTCTGTTCTCTCTCCCGTGTTGGAGACAGGGTGCCTTTGAACGCCCGTTGCCTGGAATCACAAGAGGCGAGAGGGCAGAGACTCTCAGGGGCTACTTGCAGGCATAGGAGCCAACTCCCAGGGGCCAAGGTCCTTTCGCCGCCCTGCTCCCCCCAATAAAATATTTGAGGGGGCTGCCCTCCCCGGTTGATGGGCATTGCCATTCAAAGGGTTTGCATGTGCCAGGTCTTCTGATTGATTATGCAGCATGGGGCTTACCTGCACCCAATATTTACCACATTTTTTGCTCTATAAGATGCATTTCCCCCTCCAAAAATTAAGGGGAAATGTCTGTGTGTCTTATGGAGTGAATGCAGGCTCCATGGCTTCAGCAAAAGCAACGTGAAGCCTGGAGAGTGAGAGGAGACCGACCCCTCTCGCTCTCCAGGCTTCAGGGATAGCCGCCCGAAGCCTCTGGAGCACAGTGCCTCTTCAGCAAAGCAGGAGGAGAAATGGAAGGGACTCTGTTTCTCCTGCCACTTTGCTGAAGGAGCGCTGCACAGAAAGGGAGATAATTTTTTCCCCTTGTTCTCCCCCTCTAAAACTAGGTGCGTCTTATGGTTGGGTGCATCCTATGGAGTGAAAAACACGGTAATTCAAGTTGGCCCCTCTGCTTCTCACAGGCATCTGGTTAGCCACTCTGAGAAGAGGATTCTGGGTTAGATGGGTCTCTGGCATAGTGAAGCAGGGCTTTTTGTGTCCGTAGAATCACAGACGTGGTTAAATTTACCCTGACCAATAATTTCCAGGCCTCCCAGCTTGTGCTATTTGCCTTTTTGTGAGAGCGGTGGAAAACCTTCATGGCAAAATTTGTTTGATCAAACTAAAGTGACAACCAATGCTAGTTACCTGGTGGAGTTACCTTGTGTCCAGAAGGGAGAAGACAGGAAATGGGAAGAATAGAGCTCAAAGCCAGGGATGGACCTGTGCCACTGCAAGGTGAAGGGAGGTGATTTGGATGACAACCAACTTTTGTAAAGCAGTCAAAAGACTCATGGCATTTGTATTGTTTGAAGAGATTCTGGTGCCCTAGATCATAGTGCCTGGAGGCGGTTGGAGGATGGATGGCGGCTAATGGACTGAGGTTGAATCCTGACAAGACAGAAGTACTGTTTTTTGGGGACAGGGGGCGGGCTAGTGTGGAGGACTCCCTGGTCCTGAATGGGGTAACGGTGCCCCTGAAGGGCCAGGTGTGCAGCCTGGGAGTCATTTTGGACTCACAGTTGTCCATGGAGGTGCAGGTCAATTCTGTACCCAGGGCAGCTGTCTATTAGCTCCACCTGGTACGCAGGCTGAGACCCTACCTGTCTGCGGACTGTCTCGCCAGAGTGGTGCATGCTCTAGTTATCTCCCGCTTGGACTACTGCAATGCGCTCTACATGGGGCTACCTTTGAAGGTGACCCAGAAACTACAACTAGTCCAGAATGCGGCAGCTAGACTGGTGACGGCCGCCAAGACCACATAACACCAGTCTTGAAAGACCTACATTGGTTCCCAGTATGTTTCCGAGCACAATTCAAAGTGTTGGTGTTGACCTTTAAAGCCCTAAACGGCCTCAGCCTAAACGGCTTCAGACCTGAAGGAGCGTCTCCACCCCCATCGTTCTGCCCTATTATTATTATTATTATCATTATTATTATTATGTTGTAAAGTTGGAAGGGACCCTGAGCATCATCTGGTCAAACCCCTGCAATGTAGGAATATGCAGCTGTCCCATACAAGGATTGAACCTGCAACCTTGGCATTATCAGCACCACGCTCTAATCAACTGAGCTATCCAGACTGTTCTAGCCTGGACCGCTTCTGTGAGAGCCACGAGGATGATTAAGGATTTCTGTGTCTCCCATTCATCTTCACCACCTTGCCCACTTGAACATATTTGGAAGAAGTGCTTTATCTTCTATTTTTGTTTACTTTCTTTGCTGATGCCAAACTATTTCAGGGCATTTGTGCAAAATATTAAGCAAAGAAGCTCCTAGAGCAGAATTAACAAGGTTGGGAGATTTAAACGCATCCACCACAGAATTAGAAAACGGTGTCCATGGAAACAGAAGGAGACGTGAAACCTGAGATTCTCCTTCTCTAGTGCCTTTCATGGCTTCCCAAATGCTAAGCAGTGTAGTAACAGGGTGTTCGGAAGGGGAATACAGTACTTTGGTGCGATGTAGGGAGTTTTCTTATACAGAATCAAACCACAGTCTGTCTAGCTCAGAGACAGGGAACCTCAGACGTGGGAGAGAAAAATGGCCCTCCATCTCCCTTGGATCTCTCCCCAGGCCACAGCCCTCACTGGCTTTGCGTCCCACCCCAAGTGTTTTTGCCTGGCTAGAATTTGTCTGATAAAGTCTGTTCCTTGTTTGGATAGAGAGGGTATGTGGAGCTGAAATGTACAATATGTGTTCTGCCCACCCTTGCCTCTGACCCGCCCACCGTGGGCATGC
Organism: Podarcis tiliguerta; assembly: GCF_965153285.1. NCBI lineage: Eukaryota > Metazoa > Chordata > Lepidosauria > Squamata > Lacertidae > Podarcis > Podarcis tiliguerta. The sequence continues at coordinate 37,747,262 of NC_139543.1, read as the reverse complement.
AGCTCCTGGAAGGTTGCCTTGAGGCAAATGCTTCTTTATCATTCATTATTTACAAGTATTTATAAGCTGCTTAATATTTAGGAAAACCCCAAACTGGTGCATCAGATTTGTAGAACATTAAATGTTGTTGGCATCCGTCTGTCTTGAGAGACAATGGAGTGTGCCTCTGGGGGTGAAGTCAAACCACTGCATTAGCAGTACCAAAGTGACCTTCCCAGGGTGCTGGCCTGGGCAATGTGTATGGAGGTCCTGGGCTGCCCAGGTGACAAGACTCCCCCTCAGCCTCTCTGATGTGGTCCAAAGGAAAGCAGAGCAATACATTTGGCACCAGCTTGACTGCAGGAGTTGCTGGAAGCTGGTGTACAAGGCACCATCCAACCGTCTTAGGGACTCTGGATTTGTGTTGGGTTTACCCCTTAGTTTTTTCTTCTCCCGAAGATATCCTGCAAGGCAGCAGAAGTTTAGGATCAGAGTTTTCCTTCTCCTAGATGGGCTGTCTTCCCAGGTTGACAATCCCCACCTGCCCCTCATTTCTCTTTACAAACCACCTTCTTGACCATTGGACCCACTATTAGTCTCTTCTGCTCAATCTGACAGAGCCTGTCTTCAAATGCAGGGCAAGTTCCAAACTCACTGAGGGTTTGAGACCCATTGGCTATCCTCACCTGCTGAGGTGGGCAGTTGAAGCTGTTTTCACAGGCTGTGGCTACTGTCACATGCTGACAGTTTCTAGGCCCCACTGGTGAGAGCTGAGTGCAGGGTGGGGATCAAAGGGGAACAAACTACCCCAGAAGATGCATGACGTGTCCCCCATCAGAGGTACTAGCCCTCCCCTAGCACCCCATATACCCCAAAAGATGCAATGTTTATAAGCTCAAGAAAATAACAGAAAATACTAGAAACTGAAGATCTAATTGATGGAGGCAAAGGGTACACACTGTTTGAGATTCCTCCAATATTTCTGAGGACACAAATGACCCCAGAAAGTGTTCCATGGCTCAGCTTTATGGAAATACATCATTTCCCCAAGGCAATATAGCGGTATGATTGGTTGGGGTACCTTATACCTAGATTACATAATAATGGGTTTCCAGGGACCTATGTTCTCAGAACTGAAAACAAGGCTGCAGCCTCAGATCTGATATGAGTGCTTAAATGAGACACTTAAAAAAACTTCCTCACATGTCCTCTTATTGCTACAAGAAAAAGTAAGAGGGCGGAACAAGTTACAATTAAGTTAATGGGTTTTTTCCAGGCTCTGAAACCATTATAAAAATGAATGGTACCTTCAGATGAAGCCGAAGTGCAGTTCATTTGTTTTCCTTTTTAGATGCATAGCGAGAAGACAGTAAGATATGCAGATGCTTTGGAAAGAAAGCATTTTCTCTCTTACGTCTGCTGTGCGTACATACCCCTATTTCCTCTGCATCCCACCCCTGGTTTGGAAAGTGGTGGATGCGCAACATTAGCCATGTGACCATTTTTATTGCGAAATACTGCATTTTGATGCAGTTCACCCCAAGCCAACTTTAATCCATATTGATCCAAAGAATGACCTAGCTGCATTTTAAGCTGGTAATGTGTACACAGCCTGAGGATTAAGTTTGTTGAAGACCATTCTATTTTACTTCTGTAAATATGCTGTATCTCACAAAGCTTAGCATTTGGCATTGTACTGCTCTACAGAGAAGGGGAACCTGTGGTCCTCTGGATGTTGTTGGACTACCCATTGCCTCTGACTATTTACCATTCTAGCTGGGGGCGTTGAGGGTTGGAGTCCAAAAACATATGGAAGGTCAGAGGTTCCCCATTCCTGGCCTATGTTCATAGAATCATAGAGCTGGATGGGGTCCTCTAGACCAACCATCTAATCCAACCACGTGCTCAACGCAGCAGAATCAGACCTAGTGCTTCCCACAAGACATGTATGTTCAACCTCTGCCTGAAGACCTCCAGAAAAGGAGAGCTCACCACGTCTCTAGGTATGTATCCCATTATCCAGCTGCTTTTGCCATTGAGAAGTTTCTCCTAATACTCCACAGCAATTTACCATTCCGCAACTTAAGCCCATTAGATCTCATTTTGCCCTCTGGGTTGTGTACACACTATGTCTTGAAAGCATTTGAAGCACATTCTTTCCCTCAAAGTCATATGTGATGCTTCTTTATCTTTAAACTAAACTTGGACCAGGACAGCCCTTCAAATAGAACGCTGTCCTCTATAACACAGGACATGTCACTCTGTGCGTGGGAGGATTGCCTGGCTATGTTAGCTCAATAGCAAGGAAGACTGGCAGGTGCTTGTCCAAGATGGGACTACTTCCTGTTGCACTAGCAGAATGTGGTTCCTTCACATGTGTGCACAGTACTTGCAAAGGGAAAGGGCATAGCAGTAGAACAGTTGCTTTGCATGAAGGTTCAATCCCCAACATTTCCTGGTAGGGCTGGGAATGTCGGCTGTCTACAATCCTGACAGTGTGGACAATTCTTTTTAAAAAAATGTATTGTTATTAAAGATTTTCTTGATTTACAAAAGTATGTGCAATGTCTCTCTCTCGTATTTTTTCCATGTAACATTTTTACAAATTAGTTTCATTTGTTGAGACATTAGGAAGAAAAGGGGTGAAGGGGTGGAGGGGGGGAAGATGGGTGGGGGTGGGGTCGGGTGATGATGTTTCTATTTTACTTAATATATGTAGGGTTTGGTGTCAGCGTTGCTTGTGCAGGTTCTCTGCTGTTCACTTGTGTTCCTTTGCTGGTGCGAGAGGTTGGGGTTGGCCTAGGGTGCGGTTGTTCAATTGTGGTTGGCTGTGGTGGTCTTTGTTTTCATGTGTGAGTGGGATGGGTGAGTGTTTTGGTTCAGGTTAGCCACACTGATTTGTATGCTGTTGGTGGATTTTTGAGCATGGTCTATGTGTACCTGTTAAGTGTTGTGGGAATTTTCCTTAGTTTGTTTGGGAGGAGAGGGTATGCTGTGGTGCAGGTACTTTCAACTGTGTCCCTCTCTAGGTGTATCCATTGTTTTGTCTCATCTTCTAGTATATATGGGATTATATGGCATATTTGGTTGGCAATGTAATATGTTTCTATGTTGGGGATTCCCCATCCTCCTTCTGAGATGGGGAGGTGCATGTATTTGGGGTTTATTCATGGTTTTTTTGTATGAGAAGATAAAGGAGTGTAGTTTTCTCTGCCATCTGTGGAGTTGGGTTTGGGAAATCCAGATTGGGAGGGTTTAGAATAAGTAGGTTAGTTTTGGGAGGGTGGTCATTTTGATCATGGCTATTTTGTCTGAGGGATTGAAATTTGTGTTGTTCCATCTCTTTAGGTCTTTGTTAATTTGGCGTCACAGGGGCTTGTAGTTGTGGAGGTATAATTTATTGAGGCTTCTGGTTATTTGTACCCCTAGGTATCTGAACATGGTGTGGCAAAGTTTTATCTTGGTGACATTAGTGAGTTCTTTTTGGGTGTGAGGAGGGGTGTTGAAGCACATAGCTTCTGACTTTGCAAAGTTTACTTGTAGGCCCGACACCACTGCAAATGTGTTGAGTTCTCTGATTAGGGAGGTTGCTGTGTTTAAGGGGTCTGGTGTTGTGACCATTAGGTCATCTGCAAAGAGCCCTAATTTATAGGTTCTGCTTTTTATTTCCACTCCCTTGATGCCTGTGGCTGCTAGGATTCAGATTGCTAAGGGTTCCAGAGCCAGGATAAAGAAGAAGGGAGACAGTGGGCATCCTTGTTTTGTGCCTCTTTGGATTGCTATGGTGTTAGAGTCCATATTATAGAGTCCATGTTATATATAGAGTCCATATATAGAGTTATATATAGAGTCTATATATATAGAGTCCATGTTAGTTCTGCATTTTGATGAGGCTTGGGAGTATATTTATTTGAGGATTTGTAGGAAGTTGGGGCCAGATTTCATGCTACCGTGTAGACAATTCTGAGCTACAGTAGATGGACCAATGGTCTGACTCAGTCTGAGACAACTTCCAGGTTCCTGCTTGCCCCCATTATAGCAGCCTTGTCAGGGCAAGTGCAACTGGCTTCACCATGAATATGGGAGACAAAGCCAGCTGAGGCAAAACTGGAGAGCATTCCCTCTGTTGAACACACCTGAAAAAGGACAACTCCGAGCATATCTCCACATGCTGAAGGTTCATGAGCACTCCTAGAGCTGCTCTTGTTTGAACTCTGGCTGTCATTTGGATTGTCCTGCAAAGCTTAGATCAAAGAGATGTCCCTTCTTCCCCCCAAAAAAATTCATGGGAAGAAAGGAACTAAATGGTGCCTGAATTTTTCATCTCACTTTTTGTTGTTGTTAGCCTGCATCTCTTGGAAATGGCTGAACTGGTTTTTTTTAATGCATGTAGGAAGTTATGAATCAGCAAGGATGAATCCAGGGTGCTGTTTTAAGACTGGATTTCCCCTCCCACATATGTGTCTGCGGTACTTTTCCCAGCGAGCATGACTGTCCCACCTCCTACCCCTGGGAAGAACAAAACCAGGAGAAAGTATTGTCAGCCCATGCTGAGACCAACTTTACTAGTTTATATGAATTGTTCCTTTTCAACAGGGCTGAGGAAGAACCTTTTCTTCTTTTCATCACCTTCTGGATAACATTCTGGGGACCATAAGCTAGTGGCAGGTGGGACCAAAGGCAAAAGTGTGCAGAGCAATGAATCTATATTCTACCTTTGTACAGTCAAGGTACAAGCTGCCTTTCAAGCAACACTTGGGAGTTCAGGCAGCCTCTATATATTTTCCAGTTTGGCCAGAAATGGTACTTCATACCATAATCTACAAGCGACGCAGCAACTGTCTAAAAATATAAAGATTTCACTGCCCCCAGCTCCTTAAAAATGGAGACAATTTTTTGTTATCATCTTAAGAACATAAGACCAGTCCTGCTGGATCAGGCTGATGGCCCATCTAGTCCAACATCCTGTTCCCATGGAGGCCAAGTGCTGCCTTAAAGCAGGACTTGAGCACAACAGAACTGTTCCCAAATTGTGCTTCCCAGCATCTGGCATGCTGAGGCATAGTGCCTCTGGCAGTGGAGGTAGAACATAGCCATCTTGGCTAGTAGCCATTGAAGGCCTTACAGTAAAGTAAAGGTAAAGGGACCCCTGACCATTAGGTCCAGTCGTGACCGACTCTGGGGTTGCGGTGCTCATCTCGCTTTATTGGCCGAGGGAGCCGGCGTACAGCTGGTCATGTGGCCAGCATGACTAAGCCGCTTCTGGCGAACCAGAGCAGTGCACGGAAACGCCGTTTACCTTCCCGCTGAAGTGGTACCTATTTATCTACATGCACTTTGACATGCTTTCAAACTGCTAGGTTGGCAGGAGCAGGGACCAAGCAACAGGAGCTCGCCCTGTCGCGGGGATTCAAACCGCTGACCTTCTGATCGACAAGTCCTAGGCTCTGTGGTTTAACCCACAGTGCCACCTGCATCCCTATTGAGGGCCTTATCTTCCATGAATTTGTCTTTTAAAGTCATCCATGGTGATGGTCATCACTACCTTTGGTGAGAGGAAATCCCAGAATTTTAACTATGTGAATAAGTAGTTTCCTTTGTCCTGAATCTTGCAACAATTAGATTCAATTGATGTCCTTGAGCTCTTGTGCTATGAGGGAAGGAGAGGAAAAAAAACCCACTTTCTGCATGCCATGCATAATTTTATATACCACTCTAAATATCATTTTAATTCTCTATACTAAAAATCCCAAAATATTGCAATATTTCTTCATAGGGAAGTTGCTCCATTCCCTTGATTTTTTTGGTAGCCCTTTTTTGATTTCAGTATCCTGTTAGATTTTCCTCTGGTATCTTTAAAAAGGGGACGCAGGTGGCGCTGTGGGTTAAACACAGAGCCTAGGGCTTGCCGATCAGAAGGTCAGCAGTTCGAATCCCCGCAACGGGGTGAGCTCCCATTGCTTAGTCCCAGCTCCTGCCAACCTAGCAGTTCGAAAGCACGTCAAAGTGCAAGTAGATAAATAGGTACCGTTCCGGCAGGAAGGTAAACGGCATTTCCGTGCGCTGCTCTGGTTCGCCAGAAACAGCTTAGTCATGCTGACCACATGACCTGGAAGCTGTACGCTGGCTCCCTCGGCCAATAAAGCGAGATGAGCACCGCAACCCCAGAGTTGGTCACGACTGGACCTAATGGTTAGGGGTCCCTTTACCTTTACCTATATTTAAAAAACAAAACAATAGCATTCCTTCCTTCCCTCCCTCCCTCCCTCCCTTCCAGCTTGGATAGCTCAGTCAGTACAGAATGAAACTCTTAATCTCAGGGTTGTGGGTTTGAGCTCCGCATCGAGCAAAAGATTATTGCATTGCAGGGGGTTGAACAAATGACCCTCGTGGTCCCTTCCAACTCTGCTGTTCTATGCTTCTTTCTTCTGCCTTCCCATTGGCTTGTTTCTTTCATTCCCCTCACCCGCAAACTATTCTCTGGGGCCGCAGTTTTCACTTGTACAGGAACTTCTTGCTTTTATTCCCGGCTGACAAGGTCCCTGGGAAAGGTCACTGCAAGATGAGAATATGAATGTCATGTCACGAAATACCTTTCTAGGCCTCTTGCTTTTCATCTGGGTCTTTGTTCAGTGCTTAGATACCAGGACAATGAACAGGTGCTATATAAAGCCCAACACAGGCTGTTGGTACTTCATTTTCTTAAAAGCTTCGCTTCCTTCCCAGCCTGTCATACTTCATAAGAAATTGCCTTTCCTTGCTCAGATTAGTATCAGCACAACTTGCCAAAGGAGCCAGGTATTGTCACACCCAGGTGCTTCTCCTAGGCTGGGCACACAAACAAGTCCCCTGGAGTGCTGTTGGGATTGCTGAGGGTCCAGCATTTTATCACCATCCAAAGAGCTTGAAAGGGGAGGTTTCTTTAAGCAACTGCATGTTATGAAGCTAAGTATTTTGGAACACTGAAAACACAAGGTGCTTCAACTTCAAGAGAATGGGGAGCAAGTTCTGGTGCTAGTTTAAAACCTTTGGATTTGCTCAGGCGTTTTAGATTATGGTGGTTTTTTTTAGCTGGTTAAATGGTTTTGTCCCTTTTAATTTTAGTGTGGTGTTGGTTATGTTTTATATTCCTGTGTTTGCATTCAAAAAATGTCTTTGTATACCACCCTGAAAGCCATTTTTGCATGGCGGGTGGTATACACACACACAGACAGAAACACACACACACACACACACACACACACACACACACCAGTGTAGTTGTGGTCCTCCCCTGCATCTGAGCTGCATCTGGGACTCCAATGAGGGGATGCAGCTCTACAGAAATCTGCCCACATGAAAACTTATAATGTGTATATCCTTTCCAAATAATTGAGGATTATTTCATTTTGTGAATCTCTACCTGTAATAGGCCAGTCTAGACACAGATTTACTGCCTACTGAGGAGCATGCAAAGTTGGCTTAGATCAGAGGTCAGCAAGGTTTATCTTGCCTGGGCCAGATTGTTCCCGCAGAGATCCCTCCGTGGGCCGTATCGTGTGTCTGCCCACAATTTTTGGCGACTGCGCAGACGCAATTTATGGCACCACGGAAGCTAGTCCCCATGCCAGTTTAGTGCAGCGTGAGAGTGGGCAGCTCAGTTCAGGGGCAGCTCACGGGCTGTTCAAACAGCCTCCATGGGCCGCTTCCGGCCCATGGGCCTTAGGTTGCTGACCCCTGGGCTTAGACTATTGGTCCGTCTTGATCACAACTAGTGCCTCTCTAGGAGTTCAGGCAGGGGCCTCTCCCAGTTCTACCTGGAAATGCTAGGGATAGAACCTTCTTCATGAAATGCAGGTGCACTACCACTGAGCTTATTCCCCTTCCTTCCTCAAGAAATAGGTCTACATTCTGGATTAACCTACAGGTATCTGCACCACCATGCAGTACCATTCCGTTCAGACACTGTTACAGAAAATGTCTGCTAATATTCACAAAGGAATTGTAGTTTCCGTGTCCTCAGACTCAGATGAGGCCACCTTGAAAGAGAGTCATATTTAAACATTCATACACTAATGGGTACCTAATTGTGCACATTGGGTCACAGTGGATGAAGTGATGGCTTGAGATGTAGAGGAAACAAGTTCAAATCCCTGTTCAGCCACAACCTCTCAACCTAAACTTTAAAAAATCAGCTTAATATGGAATTATGGTTTATGACAACTTGATTTCTCAGTCTTTGGCTGTGATTTGGCTATGGTAAAAAGATTACCCTCTGCCTTGGCATTGTGCAGAAACCTCTTAATTCCCGTGGGCTCCTGACATCGTATATGCAACACATAATGGTCTGCTAGACCCATAGTCCTAAATGGCCATAAATATGCCTTGCAGCTTGAAACCAGCACAAATTAACTTGATTGCACAGGCTAAAGAGAGCAGACAGGAACTGTCAATTACCGGTGTCTTAAAAGCTCCACAGGAACATTCATGTGAAGCTTTGAGACACTCAGCTACCGAAATGTAAAAACAACGCCTTAGGCCTTCTCATTTATAAGGGGGTAGTTTGTGCGGGGTGGGGGTGTCCTCTGCTTTAATTTACAAAATTGTCTGGAGCTAATGAGAGAATAAAATCAAAGCTTAAAGGCATGCTTTCATTCCAGCCCCATTGGACATACTAATTGGTAACATGTGTACCCATTTGGGTTGCTTACCAGTTCCTTTTGGTCTTAAAACATCTGGTTAATTGGGAATGGCAGCATCCATTAAGCAGTCCCTACTACTTGGTTGTGTGGGTAATTACATGGAATTTATTAATTCCATATTTCTCCCTTGAAAACAAAGACCCCAAAGAGAAGAACTCATCTTCTCTCCAAGGAATGGCTTTTCCAGCAGGAGGTTCAGCCTTTAAATCAGATTGTTCCATAAGAGCATGTGTCATTATGGAGCAGAAGTTCATGTGCTTGTTCTTCTCTTTGGAGGAAGACCTGTAGATGCTGAGCGGGTGGTAGAAAACAAAGACCCCTTTCCTTGTTTACTAGAGAAATTACAATGGCCTGATTTGGGCATTATGCTCATGTGTAGAAACGACACATGAGCAGGGAGAGTAGGGACAAGGGTGTTAAGCTACATCATCACCATATCCATCACCCTCCAAATCATGGATGTAGAAGGTCTGAAGTACTTCCTTACTCATGGATCCTGTTCTAAGTCAGACAGGGAGCTCCTTGACACCATCTCTTTTTCTGCCTGTCACCTCAGAGCCAGTGTGGTGTAGTGGTTAAGAGCGGTAGTCTCGTAAGTCTGGGGAACCGGGTTCGCGTCTCTGCTCCTCCACATGCAGCTGCTGGGTGACCTTGGGCTAGTCACACTTCTCTGAAGTCTCTCAAGCCCCACTCACCTCACAGAGTGTTTGTTGTGGGGGAGGAAGGGAAAGGAGAATGTTAGCCGCTTTGAGACTCCTTCAGGTAGTGATAAAGCGGGATAGCAAATCCAAACTCTTCTTCTTCTTCTAGCACAGCATTTGCTTCACAGGCCGAAGGTCCCAGGCTCAATATTCAGTGTCTTCAGGTAGGGCTGGGCGAGACCCCTGTCTACAATCTTGGAGAGCTGCTGCCAGTCAGTGTGGACATAACTGAGGTAGGTGGACCAATGGTCTGACTCAGTACAAGGCAACTTCCTATGCTCCTATGGTCACTGGGATCGTGGCTCAAAGTAACCAGTGTCTTTTTGTCTCAATCCAGCCAATGAACATTCATTGACCCTGCTTCCATGCCTTCTAGAGGAATTGAGCCACAGATATGTTACATGTTCTCTAAAAAGTAGCTCTTCTCAAAACAGAAAAGCTCTTAAGAATTTCTGCAGAGTTCTTACACATCTTTTTCAGCATAGACCATGGGGTCAGCAAGGTGATCCAGGATGAAGCAAATCATATAGAAATTTGGCTACAGGTATATTGGAAGGTGATGTCAGGAGGCAGCATGACCTAGAACTGAAAGCACCTTACAAAGCCATTCTGTGCTACCTGCCTGATTGTGACCATGGAAACACAACAATACAGAAATGCTGGTGCTATGTGGTGCCAATTTTGCACTCTTCCAATTTGTTCCTGTACTGCAGACTACAGAAAACCATCTTCAGATTACAAAAAAAACGTAAGACTGATAGAGAACACTTTACTTACTCCCAGATAATGGTGTTCAAGAAATTGATCTGGCCCTCTGAAATAGTTCTGAGAATCTCATGTTCAAATAACTCTTTTAATGTTGGGACAATACTGTTGCACCACAGATCTCTCACTTTTATTTCTTTCTCAATGAAATTTCCTGGAAGGGACATGCCATTAGCAACTCTGTTTTGTTGAGTTTTGTTGTTGTTTAGTCGTTTAGTTGTGTCTGACTCTTCATGACCCCATGGACCAGAACACGCCAGGGACTTCTGTCTTCCACTGTCTCACGCAGTTTGGTGAAACTCATGCTGGTAGCTTCGAGAACACTGTCCAACCATCTCGTCCTCTGTCGTCCCCTTCTCCTTGTGCCCTCAATCTTTCCCAACATCAGGGTCTTTTCCAGGGAGTTTTCTCTTCTCATGAGGTGGCCAAAGTATTGGAGCCTCAGCTTCAGGATCTGTCCTTCCAGTGAGCACTCAGGGCTGATTTCCTTCAGAAATAGTTTTGATCTTCTTGCGGTCCATGGGACTCTCAAGAGTCTTCTCCAGCACCATAATTCAAAAGCATCAATTCTTTGGTGATCAGCCTTCTTTATGGTCCAGCTCTCACTTCCATACATCACTACTGGGAAAACCGTAGCTTTAACTATACGGACCTTTGTTGGCAAGGTGATGTCTCTGCTTTATAAGATGCTGTCCAGGTTTGTCATCGCTTTTCTCCCAAGAAGCAGGCGTCTTTTAATTTCATGACTGCTGTCACTATCTGCAGTGATCATGGAGCCCAGGAAATTAAAATCTCTCACTGCCTCCATTTCTTCCCCTTCTATTTGCCAGGAGGTTGACTTTAGAATGGATAAACTTAGATTCCCTAGTGTGTGTGCCCCCCCCCCAATTCCTTGGTCTTTCATTACACATTAAACTCATTGTTTGTTGCACTCCATGGTTTTTGAAACCAGACTGGCTAGTTTAGGGAATAGAAAAGAACTAAGTAAAATACATAGATACCTGTTCTCCTGTCTTTTAACCCAAGGCAATGTAAATGTGGTCCATATAGGGAAATGATCAATTAACATGTCTGTATTATTTAACTTTTCTGCAGAAATATGCACCTGTCTCAAACCCTGTTGAAGTGTTAGAGGACTTTCCCACATTTGTGTTGGATCTTGCTTGGAATCCATGTTTTCTCCATTCAGACCTGACATTTGCAGTTGAAGCTGAAGACGAATCCACTTGTTACCATCCACACCACTTAGGTGTTCTCTTTTGCCTTGTTTTGCTTTCCAGTTAGTTGATTCGAATGTGTTACTTTTGTAGAAATGGGGCATGTGCACAGGAATCAGCTGAGCAGTGGGCAAACCTTTTTTTTAAAGAAAGGTGTCCTCCCAGGAATTGCATAATGGCCACATCTGGAATATTGTTGGAAATTAAAAGGGTGGCAGGATCCAGCTGCCTGGCCAGGCCAAAGGGATAAAACAATAGGCAGAACAGGCTAGGTATCAGCAGCGGTTCCTGCCAGGGCGCTGGGACCCTGGCAGCTGTCCAAAGATGCCAAGTGCTGACGCCAGCCCTGACCTGAATCAATCAGCAAAGAATAATAACCACATTAGACTGTTAACAAGGCTTTGTTCTCAGTATGTAGCTGTTAGTAACTGTCAACGTTTCTTTTTGGAAAACTCTATTTCTTAAGATGTGCCTTATCTTCTTGAAATCTTCTATACTGCAAGGGCTGAACAGCCTGCTTTTCTGGGACACCAGCCTGGTGTCTTCTGGGACACCAATCTTGTCTAGACTGCAGATAAAATGACCACCAACTGGGACTATTTCCCCCCCCCCCCCAGAAGGGCATTTACAAACAAATCACATGCGGGGCCCTGTCTTATCTGTCTGGCTTCTTGATTCCTGATTAAGCTGTGAATTGTTTCCTCCTACCAAGTATTCAAGGACTCAAGATCTACAAGGTCTCGGCTGGCTGACTTCTACAAGCCACCAATGTAAAGCTGTTGTACAGTAGGCAATGCAGTTCTTAGATTTACAGTATTAGGCCAGGCAACTCTACTTGAATTTTATGCCACACTCAGGGTCTGCCTGGCTTCTATGCTTCCCTTCTGACCCCATTTCTACTCAAGTCCAGATATGCTAAGAACCCTTGGGCCTTCTTTCCTTATGCCTTCTCAGTCTGCTACCCACTGATGGGCAACCTCAAAGCCCTCTCCCTTCTTATGGTTCTTTATGTTTATACTGGATTTGGAGCAGATGGTCCTTGAAATGGAGGAGTGTCCTCTGTAAAGTAGGACACACCACTACCCTACTTAGGAAAGTTCATTTACTCTCTGGAACAAATGGAAGGAGCCAACCATACTGCTAGGTAGGATAAAATGACAACCTCAGCCAGCAGATTTTTGGGGGTCGTGAAACGGCAGGAAGGTGCTAGTTATTTCATTTGTGGCCATTGTCTTTTTACAGTTGGAGGAAAGAGGACGCTTGTGGGGGTTTTCTATCTCAAATATCAGAATAATGTGGATGACCTTTGGTATCTTATGTATCTTGACTTGGTGTGGGGAACATGACTCTGCTCAGGCTCTCAGACAGAAGAATGTCTTGGGCTGGCACTACTTTAGCTTCATAGATTTGTAAATCTTCAAAGTTCTCTGTAATTTTTTGGTGTGAGCCTGGTTAGGCTGAGAGATCATACAGGAATGCTCAAAGCAACTCATGGCCCATTTAGACATGGGGGATATTGCATTCGTTTTCCTAATTATGAATCTAGTGTTTCTGTTCCGTTTTCTAACACTCTTTTCACACTATGGTACCTGTTATATTATGGATCAGGGTTTTTTGGGTTTTTTGTTTACCAATATATCAGCATCTGATGCTAGATTTCATTCACACCAGTGTCCATGGTGTGACACAACAACAAACATTGTTGGACAATGTCACTACTCCTGCACCCTTTCCTCACATACATTATTCTGTAGCACCAGGATTCCCACACAAAAACAGCAGGAAATAATTCTGTATGCTGGAATACCACCCCAAATATTACCATTTACTCCCACATTTTTCCAAGTTAAGGAAATGCACACAGTGGCCGGGCACCGAGTAAGCACCAAAATGGCGGGAAAACATGAGGTGGATGAAGAAGTGAAATAGAGCTGAATGTCTCCTGGATAAGCAATGACAACTTTCCTGTTTTGAAGAGAAAACCGAAGGCCTGAAAACCATCTGTTTTAAAAAGTGCATTTTAAAACAGTGAACAGCTTAACATTTAACAAACTTGGCATTGTTTCATTGTGGCATAATTATAGGATTGAAACTGGATCTAATTATGGAAAGCCATGTGTTCTCCTACGAAGAAGTGAAAAGACCCTTGCTTGTCCCTCTCCTCCAATTCGTACAAACAAGGCAGACAAAGATTCAGATCAAAAAGATTTGGCTAGACAAATTTATTCATTATTAATCGCTGCAAATAGGACACAGGATTCCTTTTGGGTGCCAAGGGTGTAGGGGAACGGGGAAGAGTAATAGCTTGCCCAATGGCATTGGTTGTGGAATAAGATGTTGGACGTGCAATATCAGTAGCATCTTATGAACATAAAACAAGGAGATCAGACAAAAGCTTCATATTAGTCTAGCATCCTGTTTTCACAGTGGCCAACCAGTTGCCTAAGGGAAGTCCACAACCAAGATATGACTGCAGCAGAGCTCTCACCATTTGGCATTCCCAGTCCCCCAGTATAAAATGGTGTAAAACTCTGGAAAGAAGAAAAAGTACCGATCAGAGAAGAGCGGCAGACCAAGCTGGTGGAATATGCCAAAATGGCAAGATTGAAGGGAAAGATCAGAAACCAGGAAGACCAAGTATTTGTGAAAGACTGGAACAACTTTTTAACATATTTGAGAGACCACTGTAAGCAGCTGAAATCATTGGCAGGAATACAATGACACTTGTAAAGTAACATGAACTTTGGATGTTATGGATATATATAGCAGATAGATTACAGTTAAAGATGCAGGAATAAAATTTAGAAATGGAACCCATGGAGAGAGGGAGGGAGGGGGGAGGGTAACATGTAGTTTGGCAACCAGGACTGGCCAAGGCTTTGAGTTGAATGCATTATTGGTGTCACTGCTGCGTAATGTATGAAACAGCCCAAAAGCTGTTGCACTTTCCCAGACATTTCTGTACCACAGAGCTTTGTTTCGTTCTCCAGACGATTTCCATTTTTGTGCAACGGATAGTCTTCCTTCTGTAATAAGAAGTATAAGCAACTGTACAGCTTCAGTATCTAAAATGGGGCCCTCAAACCAGGGGTGGTGCATCCCATTTTGCCGCCTGAGGAGAAACAGGAAGTGCCACTTGGGCCTGCCGCTGCTGCCACTCCTACCACCACCACCTACCTGCTCTTGCCACCAGCACCACACGCCCCATTGCACCGCCATCAGCACCAACTTTGGACAAGATATCCCTGATTTCAGATAAGATTGCACCCAAAAGGGACACAATCTTGCCCCTGGCAGAGACGGTGGGACAGGCTGGGCATCTGGGAGCATTCCACCTCAGGGGATTCTGCCGTCTGAAGCAGTGTCTTCACCCTGCCTAATGGCAGGGCCAGCTGGGCCTCAAACAAATATAGTACCATTAATTGAGATGTGAAAGTTAATGCAAACTGATAGAAAATGTAAGATATTTGAAAAACAGTGTACTGTGTGTTCTGCTCCTTCCTGAACGCTCATTTGATTCCCTCCCCCTCTTTCTTTTTCCTCTCTCCTCCTGTGATGAGGCTGCATTTTAATATTTTAATGTTTCAATATTTTAATGTTGTATTTTGGTCTTGTTTTTGGGTTGTGTTCATTCGGCTTGTTTTTATTATTGCTTGTTAGCCGCCCTGAGCCTGGCCTTGGCTGGGGAGGGCGGGCTATAAATGAAAATTGTTGTTGTTGTTGTTGTCTGAAGGTTCAAGAGAACCTTTCCCCCCTCTTTTTTTCTTCCTTTGGAACTGTTATACTTGTGATGTATAATCTTTATGCAAAAAAAACAAACAAATAAAAAATATTATTTTAAAAAATGGCATAAGGCCTCCATTAGTTGTCAATCGACTCTCATGAAAATGGAATGGTGTTCAGGCAGGATTTTTTAAAAAGAGAACTGTCCTAGGTTTTTAAAATACTGGAAATCAACCTTACATTAAATATGGATCCTGGCATTAATGGCAAAGTTAATATATTATGTCAAAGTCAATGCAGACAGTTATGGTGTCATATTCATTGTTTTCTCTTCTGTAATAATTCCTCTCTGATCATGTTAATTTTTAAAAAATGCAAAGTGCTTTCACATGAAAGAGTGGTCTGCAAGGCATGATTCACTATAAATAAATCTTTACATTTGGAAATGTAGACAATTTGTCACAGCTGTGTTTAGTTTTTGCAAAGTCTTAGTTTCATGTTCTCTCAGGAAATGACAGGTGTACTTTTTATATTATATAGAAAGCTTGGGGTTGTAAGATTCCATGCCAAGCAGTTGGGGGGGGGGGGCGGAAAGATAAATCGCCATTAAATATTTAACATTTCCTGTCTGAGAAGTGTTCTCTCTTCAATGCTTCAAATGTTTTGGGTTTAGCCAGAGGTGCAACATGTTTGTGAGCCACCAATAAATGTTCTACAGCTGCTTGTTGCAAGCGATATCATGGAGACAGCTTCAAAAGCAGGCAGATTCCTTTGGGCATTCTCTTCTTCCTGAACATTTCACTTGGAAATAGCCAGGCCAGAAGGCGTAAGGTAAACAGGATTAGCATTTCCTGTTTGAGTGCATTCGCTGCAAAATCATGAAAGAGAAATAATGTGGATTCGCTTGTGTAATAGAGAAACATATGTAGTGTTTTCTCCATGCAATTTAGTTTTACAACCGGGTTCCCTTTGCCTTTTGTTGATGTTGTTGTAGACTTGTTAAAGGAGATGAAAAAGAGGATCTGCTATAACTTTAAGTTCAGGCCTAGATATGGAATGCGAGTGGCGCTGTGGGTTAAACCACAGAGCCTAGGGCTTGCCGATCAGAAGGTCGGCAGTTCAAATCCCCACGACAGGGTGAGCTCCCATTGCTCGGTCCCTGCTCCTGCCAACCTAGCAGTTCGAAAGCACGTCAAAGTGCAAGTAGATAAATAGGTATCGCTCCAGTAGGAAGGTAAACGGCATTTCTGTGCGCTGCTCTAGTTTGCCAGAAGCGGCTTAGTCATGCTGGCCACATGACCCGGAAGCTGTGCGCTGGCTCCCTTGGCCAGTAAAGCGAGATGAACGCCGCAACCCCAGAGTCATCCACGGCTGGACCTAATGGTCAGGGGTCCCTTTACCTTTACCTTTAACCTATGAAATGGAACTCAACAACCCAGGGCACCTCCAAACTACCCGTTGATAAAGCTGTTATCCTGGTTTTATTCTGAGAACAGAATGGTGGATTAGATGGACCAGAGACCTGATTCAGCAGACTGTTCTCATGTATAATAGAATATAGAATTTTTGAGTTGGAAGGGATGCCAAGGGTCATCCAGTCCACCCCTGCAGTGCAGCATGTGGTCTCCCATCCAATTTGAAATCATACCGGACCCTGCTTAGCTTTGCAAATGTGCTAGCTCTTGAGGTTGTATAGGATGGTGTTGCTCAACTGATGGTAAAGCTATTTGCTGTGTCTCCCTCACTGTTGCAGCTCTCCATGCCCCCTAGATCTGCCCCTGAGAGTTTTGGAATGTAAAAAATGCTTTCTTCCACATTCCATGAACTCTGAGAAACAAGATGGACAGTTGGACACATTCTTAATGGCAAAGCTTTTCCTGAAGGTCAGGCGGAAGCAGGAAGAGGTGATGGCATTGTATGCATGAACGATCCCTGCCCTTAGAAATGTAGAATGTCAGAGAAAGGGGAAGGTCGGACAGTTTGTGTGTATTGGGAGTAGTTTTTAGAAGGAAAAGCATTCAAGTATGTACCTGCCCCCCACTTCCAGCAGAAAATGATTTACCATTTAAGTGCTTGATTGTATAAATTGGCCCTTACTGAGCTAACAGGTTTGGGGGAGCATGCGTAAGATATGCCCAGATGGGAGTAACATATGTCCCTGGTTTGATACCTTAATGCCCAACCAAAAGTCGTGGAAGCTATGCCAGAGAAAAGTTGCTATGTTTCTCTCAGGTGGACTACAATACAGCCTGTAGTGATCCCATCATTCATTCAGCTGGCAATTCAAACAAAAGGGAGAATGAATGGTTTAGAGTGTACACAAATGCTGTGTAGTTTGTGGTTTGGTAACTCATCACACCAGAAGCTTAATAATAATAGTAATAACAGTAATAGTAATAACAGTGAGAGCTGGACCATAAAGAATGCTGATCGTCGAAGAATGGATGCTTTTGAACTGAGGTGCTGGAGGAGACTCTTGAGAGTCCCTTGGACTGCAAGAAGATCAAACCTATCCATTCTTAAGGAAATCAGCCCTGAGTGCTCACTGGAAGGACAGATCATGAAGCTGAGGCTCCAATACTTTGGCCACCTCATGAGAAGAGAAGACTCCCTGGAAAAGACCCTGATGTTGGGAAAGATGGAGGCCACAAGGAGAAGGGGACGACAGAGGATGAGATGGTTAGACAGTGTTCTTGAAGCTACAAACATGAGTCTGACCAAACTGTGAGAGGCAGTGGAAGACAGGAGTGCCTGGCATGCTCTGGTCCATGGGGTCACGAAGAGTCGGACATGACTAAACGACTAAACAACAACAATAACAGTAGTAGTAATAATAATAATAATAATAATAATAATAATAATAATAATAATAGACTCTACCTGTAGATTTGCTGTTCACATGCTCACCATGAGAAACCAGTTCAGAAATAAAGATTGGTTTATTCAATTTAAGACTCTGGATTAGCACTGGCAAAGAGGGTTGGACTAGATGACCCCTGGAATCCCTTCCCGCTCTACAATTCTATGATCTCCCCACCGACTTTGAGTAGGTCAATAGATATTTCTTTGCATTTTTTTGCCTTCAAAATATGTGCATTGGTTTGCATTGCCACTGAGGAAAAGTGAACTGGAGCATGTAATAGGTGTTACATTTTTCAAAACCCCAGTTATCTTGGAAAAGGTATCCATTATTCTATACTGAATGCTTAAGGCAGGGGCTCTCTCTATGAAGCACTAATTGGAGCACTAATTCTTGTGATTTCTCCTTCCTGCAAAATGCTCCATTTGGTTGCATTATCCCACCTCCCAAAAAACAAAACAAAAAGAAATATCCCAGTGTGCTCCTGCATTTCAAGGTATTCAGAAGGAACAAAAAACAAATGGGGGGGCATTTGTTGGGGGCAATCAGCTTCAATGGAGCATGATTTACAGTTGTAACTCTGAGTCATCTGGCCTGATTTCATGTGCTTGTTTTAAAATTCTGAATGCTCTTAAGAGGGGTAAGAAGACAAACCTTTCTCTAAAAGCCATACTGCTTTTATTCAGTTGCTTGGTCTCTGACCTTGAAAGCAGAAGGACTGTCAGTAAAAATTCACTTGCCTTTTCAAGGTATGCTGACATGATACTTTCTTTGCTGATGCGTAAGCGGTCATCCCAAGAAACACAGAAAGGCCCTATTTGATCCTAATCTTTCTTTCCCCCCTGTTTCAAGTACAGTGACATTTCTACCTTTTGCCACTCCATTGGCATTTGGAGGAGTTTTGGGCATGGGTTGAGGAGACTGAGATGGGGTCGGGTAAAGCTCCTGTTGCTTGGTCCCAGCTCCTGCCAACCTAGCAGTTTGAAAGCACCCCAAAAAGTGCAAGTACAGTAGATAAATAGGTACCGCTCTGGCAGGAAGGCACTGTATTTTTCGCTTTGTAGGACGCATCCGACCATAAGACGCACCTAGTTTTAGAGGGGAAGAACAAGAAAAAAATATCTCTCCCTCTCTGCGCAGCGCTCCTTCAGCTAAGCGGCAGGAGAAACTGAGCCCCTTCCATTTCTCCTCCTGCTTCGCTGAAGGGGCTCTGCGCAGAGAGGGAAAGCTGTACAGTGCCTCTCCAGTTGTGAAAGCAACGTGAAGCCTCTGGAGCGCTGCGGGAGCTCCCGCTGTGCTCCACAGGCTCCATGCTGCTTTCACTGAAGCCATGGAGCCTGCATTTGCTCCATAAGATGCACACACATTTCCGTTTAATTTTTGGAGGGGGAAAAGTGCGTCTTATAGAGCGAAAAATACGGTAACTGGCATTTCCGTGCGCTGCTCTGGTTTCACCAGCAGCGGCTTAGTCATGCTGGCCACATGACCAAGAAAAACTGTCCGCGGACAAACACCGGTTCCCTCTGCCTGTAAAGCGAGATGAGCGCCGCAACCCCAGAGTCATTCACGATTGGACTTAACTGTCAGGGGTCCTTTACTTTTACCTTTTTAGACTGTGTGTATGTGGAATTGACTTTATAAAACACAATCTTCTCCCCACCCCCATGTCCTCACACGAGGCCCATTTCTGGTCTAGTTTCATGACAGGAAAGAACGCCTCCCCCCCAGCAACAAAATAATCAAGTAACAGGTAGGGAAACAGAGCTGGACAATGTGCAGCTGTTGGGATGGCTCAGTGAGACAGGCCATTCATCTGAGTGAAGAGGAAACCTGGTGACTGCAAACCAAGGACTCCTTGTTGGGCTGCTTTTTATGTCAGCAAGTTCCTTTTCAGCCAGAATCCCTGAACTTCCACAGCTTCCTGTGACATTGGACCAAAGGTGGCCAGCCATACTAATCCTGTGTTAGGCACATGGCAGGAAATAGGTTGTCCTAGATCAGGAAACATAATGGCTTTATGTGTTTTCCCTTACTAAGCTGGTAGAAGAGCAAAAGTGCTTCCACGAAAGTCTCAGGGATTATTTTTGTGGGATGAGTCATCTACCAAGTCTGGGAAACAATGAAAGTCAGCAGGATTCATTTTTGAAAACCTGAAGCGAGCAGAGTGGATTGAGAGAACATAAAGCAAGGTCTCACATGAGATACAGTAAGCAGGATGTTTAAATCCTGGCAGCAAAAGTACCTGATCTGAAAGTACCTGACACTTCCGCTTCTGTATGTTTCTCTTCAAGAATTGCCAAGAGACCGTTTACATATGTAAGCGTTGTACATATTAACTAGCTAACTGCAAATGTTTTGCAAATGTTTTGCAGTGATAGTTACACTCGTTTCCTGAGTTCCTTTCCTGAATTCCCAATTCTCATCCATGATGTATTCTCCGATTTCTCATCCAACAAAAAAGTGACATTAATGTTGTCCATTCTGTATTTTAATACTGATTCAACCAGAATTAAAGAATTGTGGAGCTGGAAGAGATCCCAAGAGCAATCTAGTTTAACCTCCTGCAATGCAGGAATCTCATCTAAAGCATCCATGACAGACGGCCATCCAACCTCTGATTAAAAACCTCCAAATAACTTTACTGATTGACCTGACTCTCAAGAATAACATTATAGGAAATAGTCAAGGCTCATCCATCTACTCATTTGGGGAAAATGAGATGGAATAGGTAGGACATCACAATCAACAGACCTCTGCTCATACAAGCTGCATCTTGTTTTCCCTTTATGACTTTTTTAATTGCTAAGCAATTCACTACCCCATGATGGAAACCCCCATATCATGGGGTGATAGATAGGCAGTTCAGATCACAGAAGTATTTCTAGATGATTGTTTTACCCTCCATTGGGTCTCTTAATTCTGGTATGGGAAACTTGCAGCCCTTTGGATACTGCTGGACTACAGCTGTCCTCATCCCTGATATTGGCTAAGCTGGCTGAGGCTGATGGGAGTTGGAGTCCAACTGCATCTGGAGAGCCATAGGTTTTCTAATCCTGGCTCACTTTATTCTGGTTGCCAAAGTAATGTCAATGTTCAAAGGCTGCTTTGACAATAAAATGAATCAAAGTGGTGTACACAATTTAAAACGCCAGTAAAAAGGACAGAAAATAACAAATCCTGAGATAAAACAAGATTAAATGTGGCAGAAAAATAAAATGTTACCGCTCGATTTTTGGTAATGGCCTTGGTAAATAGAAAAGTACAAGTGGGACTGACAATGAAATGTTGCAGGGCAGAGTTCTTCTGTTCAGGATTCAAGCTACCCAGCAATATGTCCTTCCAGGATACTGTGTTCCACCCCACTGTGCTTTTGTTTTCTCCCTAGTGGTTGGAAAGTCGTCAGTGGGCTGTTTTGGGGAGTCCCCTCCTTAGGGTCTTTTCATATATCAATTTCTACAAACTTTGGGGTTCCCAGGAACGTGCATGTTGGATGTTGCCATTTTGGCTACAGAATGATTGGCACTTGGTTTGAGATAGACATTATGATTCTTAAATTCCAGGATTCTGTAATAAACTTTCCAGTGGAAGGCAACTAGTAAAGGGCTTCGCTATATAGCTCACGTATGACAGTAAACTATAGTTTAAATTTAACTATGGTTTAGCGAGAATGCACAGAGTGCTGGTGGATGGTGCCAAGCCGCTCCTCCCTGCTTCTTCCTTTCCTGTTGGATTCAGGAGCAAGTTCTATTGCTGTCGCATGGGGAAATGGATGTTGCTACCATCCAGAACGTGGGAAGTGGGCTTTCTGTAGCACAGTTCCAAGGATGAAAAACAGAGAATGGAATTCAAAGTGGTAATGCACCATGCTCTCCAGTGAGAGAAGGCTACAAAACATATCTGAAAAAAGTTTAGACTGCTTATAGAGTTACAGGTATGTCTGGAATTTCAGCATGCTGCACTTTGTGAGAAGCAACCTGGCTCTCTCTGTACTTTTATCTGCTCTACATCAAGGTTAGCGACAAAATCTCCGTGTGCTTTCCTAGGATCAGGTTCACATCCCCAGAAAGGAAGGAAGTCAGAGGTGTTTTGCATTTCCTAGTTGTGATGGTATACCTCCTCATTCATGCCAGAAAAAAGAAGCTGGTGAGGACTCCGGCTTTGGCTAACAACGTGAAACTTGAGCTCCGTTTCCTGTGCTATGGGAGAAAGAACACCAAACATAAAATTGAGAAAGCTTGGAAAAGGCAGGATCGTATTCCCTACAGATAGAGACACGAAGTTAAACAGGAAGCAGGAATGGGGTGGGGGAATCACGCTCAGAAACAATGCTTTCTTCATAGGATCTTGGTTTGTTCTTACTAACCATAGTTTAAACAAGTCAAAATTTCCTGAGTTTGGACACCGTGAAGATTTATGGTTTAAAATGGGAACTGCACTGAGTTTCCTATTTCATTATTCTCCCTTACGTGTGTAAATTAAACAGCAGCAAGTAAATTCTTTGCTTCCAACACCAGGAGTTTGAGAATTTGGCATGTAAACCTCCATTTTTCAAAAACTGAATTGCCCAAATTCTGTGCCCAAGAATGGCAATAAGAATAACTGTTCAGCAAAAGAATAATAGACGATGCAGACATAAAAAGAATAACAGTGTGATAGAAATCTTATAAATTAAAGATGTTTGCAGATAAAGCTTAATTGTAGAATAACTAAAAAATGGAGTAAAGTGGAAAATGCAGTGTTAAAAATTTAAATAAGAGAAGAAACTACAAAAGGGGGAGGGAAGTCTGATTTGTATTTGTATTGGAAATATGCGATTGTAAGATCTGCATTTGTAAATTATTGAAATTTGAATTATTATTTTTTAAAGAAAATAATAATAACTGTGCAACATCAGAAAGTTGATGGTGGTTGTTTCTTCATAATTTGGGATTAGAAATGGCAAACTATGCAATTAGTATTTGCATGAGATTGGAGAAAGACTCTGGTGGGCAAAAGCATGCAGGGAGATGGACAAAGTTTAGCAAAGTTTAACAAAACACACACACCCATGAACAGGTAAGAGAATGCCACCATAGTTCATCAGTTTTCTATTCATGCATATTTCTGTGCATGCTATGATTGCATATCTGTGACAGCATGTGTACCTAGTATGTTTCTTAATTTGTAGTCTAACAATACATCATGCTTCTGTCTTTATAAGCTGAAATATATGAACTGGTTCACACATGCCTGTTCATTACTTGAAGATTTCCATGTGTGAATGGGTTGTCACAACAACAAAGAACCTTCATGCTCCCCAAATGCCATACTTTTCAGTGGATACAGGGCACTAAGTTCAGATTTCATTGCAGGCAGTTCCCATTGAAATCAATGGTGCTATTTGCTCCTGGTAATTCCATACAGATAAACCATGTTATGTACCCTGCAACTGCGAGCCAGACCACTTTCTATATTCAAGCAACCTGGTTGTGTGACAATGGATAGTTACAACAGATGCACAATGTATTCATTTGCTCTTCATATTTTCTGTTTCTGTAAGCTTAAGTGGGGAGGAAACAGGAACAGAAACTATGTAGCATGGTGTGTTGGCTGGTTTAAAAAAAAGCAAAAGTGAAGGGTACCAAGGAAGTAAATTTTCATGGAGTGTTAAAGCAGAACACATTATTACTTAGCAATTAATGTTATGCACGGCTGACTCACCAAGTGAATGAATCACCCCACAGAAGTTAGCAGAGCTCTACCCAGCATGGATATTGCCTTGACATTGAATTATAATGCTTAACCATAAATATTGCATATCCAAGAAGGTAAGGACAGTCAGAGAGGGGCATTATCCATGGCAGGGTTATCTCTGGGAGTAGAGATGTTTCCAATTCCTACGTGGTGCCCGTGAAGCAAAGAACGAAGGATGCAAGGCTAATCACGTCTCCATAGCTCAGTCTGCCGAAGCTCAGGCCAGAATAAATGAATTTGTCTCTGCCGTGTCATAGCATTTTTGTCCAAGCTTACTTTTAAAACGTTGTCTTTCAGCTCTCAAGAAAAGGCAACTTTAAGTATATGGCATCTGAATTTTGCAGAATATTTATTGTGCATGAATGGAGTCCCAGGGGATTTAGAGCACTGAATTAAACAGCAGTAGATGATGTAGAGGTTGCATTATAAAGAACAGTGGGTTGTTGTTTTTTAAGGGGGGGTAAGGAATTAAGTGAATGAGACTAGGAATTACAGAAGGAATACGGAGGCAGTGCAGTAGGGACAATATGTTCTACCTCTGTTCTATAGGCCTTTCCCCCAGATAATGTCCTCCAAGTGTCCCTATTTTCCAGGGATGTCCCTGATTTAGAGAAGCCATCCCACTTTCTGATTTGATCCTGGAATGTCCCACTTTTCCTTAGGACATCCCTATTTTCATTTGAGAAATGTTGGAGGGTATGTAATTATCCAACTCCTGAGCCATCTGAAGGCAATCCTGTATAGGGAAGTTTTTAAAAATGTTTTATTATATTTTTATATATGTTGGAAGCCACCCAGAGTTGCTGGGGCAACCCAGTAAGATGTGTGGGGTATAAATAGTAAAATTTTCATTATGGAATGGGATGTCTTTATTTTCATCAGAGACATGTTGGAGGGTGTGTAATGTGTGTTCCCCAGCTGAAAGTTGCTGATGTCAGTGGCTGAAGCCAGAACCTAAGATTCAGTAAGCAGAAGGCATTGTCTGCCCTCTTGACCAACCAACTGAAGACAGAAATCCAAACTCCTGATCTTTTAGCCAGGTGTAATGCAGATGCCTTATTTTGTCTCCTGCCAGTCAGAGTAATTGGTATTGCAGAACTCAATTCCCTTCTCCGCTTGAAGAGAACTTTAAGGCCTGAGTTCTCATGGAGATGGTCGCTCACTAGACAAGCTTTCATCTCAGTCAGGCCCTAAGATTCCCAATAGAATCTGTGGAGATCCAGACACTCGAAATTGAAAAAGTCTTAGGCAAGCTCTGCTCCCAGGTCGCTAGATTGCTTCCTCAAACTCCATTGTAAATAGGATTTTTTGGGGGGGAGGTGCAGAAAAGAATGCCTCATCTTCTCTGTGCCTTCTACTTAGAAAGTGAACTGCTGTTGCTTAAAGCAAGGTTGTAGATTCCAGGAGGTATCTCTGGAAGTTCTCCCTATAGACACAATAACCAGTGTGTATGTCTGTGTAGCAGACCCTCCAAGTGTCCCTATTTTCCGGGGACAGTCCTGGATTTACAGATGCCGTCCCAGTTTCTGTTTTGATCCTGGAATGTCCCGCTTTTCCTTAAGACGTCCTTATTTTCATCGGAGAAATGGAGGGCATGGTGTAGGACATCGTCTGTGCTTATGCCCTACGTTAAAAAATGTGCTTTTAGTGAGGACTTCCAATTCTCTAAATTATCTGGAGCTAAATAATTGAGCAGGATGAGTAATGCAGCAGCCCGTAGTGAAAGAACCGTAAACACCGATGGCCGCAATACATTTACTTTTAGTGGTAGTGATTCTGACCTAAAGACTTCCATAGCCACATAAATATTTTAAACTCCCCAAGAAACTTGAATAATCTTTGTTTGCTCAGGCATTAAATATGCAACAGCCCAGGCAAGCATGCTGCTTGGTCTATATAGAACCATAAACTTCCCTGCTGTTTTTTAGAAGGATCTAAAAATAAGCCACCAAGCTACGCAGCCATCAGAAGGCCTTCGGGCTTAACATTGATTAGGATGGCCATTATTGCCTGGCAACAGCAATATGCCAATATGCCAAATGAGAGAGGATGTGGCAAGGAAGGGCTTTGACAAACTAGGCCACTTTTATTTGAAAAGTTGCACAGTTGTGTATGCGAGAAGTACCAGAGAGCCAAAAGAGGTGTAGGTGCAGTCCTGCGTGGTTTTGAAAATGGAAGAGCCGTAGGTCAGGGGCAGAGAATCTGCTTTGCATGCAGAAGGTTCCAAGTTCAATTCCCAGCATCTCCAGGGAGGATTTGGAGATAATCGCTGCCAGTCAAGTGTAGACAATACAGTCGTACCTTCGATCCCAGACACCTTGGTACTCAGACGTTCTGGCTCCCGAATGCTGCAAACCTGGAAGTGAGTGTTCCGGTTTGCGAACGTTCTTTGGAATCTGAATGTCCAACAGGGCTTCCGATTGGCTGCAGGAGCTTCCTGCAGCCAATCAGAAGCCGCGCTTTGGTTTCCGAACATTTTGGATGTCGAACAGACTTCCAGAATGGATTCTGTTCGACTTCCAAGGTACAACTGTACTGAGCTATCTGGACCAGTAGTCTGACTTGGTACAAGGCAGTTTTTAAAAACTTAGGTAAAGAAGTTGGCCTGTCCTTACTTTTGCACCACAACTTTACATGTGTCAATAGGCAGGGGGGATGGTTTCCTATGTTTTCCACCAGTGAACCAAAGAAAAGTAGGTGATCACTTATATCATCAAAAAAGAGGAAATGTATCACTAAAAAAAAAAAGTCACAGATTTGTATAACATTTGTGCATGCTAATTTGTGTATAGAACTGAATTTAGATTAAAAAAAATCACAATAGTTTAAATAGAAATGTAGTACATCATAGTGGGGGACATAGTGACCTGAAGACCTGTGCAGCTGCATCCGTCTGCTGTCCAGGTGCTAACTGTTAATGGGCAGCTTCAAGGCCCCTGAACTCCCTTCTCTATCTGCAAAGTAGGACACATGGTCAAGCACCCTAAAGGAGAGTTCTGCTCCTGGAAGGAGTTTGTGAATGAACTACCTGCAAACACAGCCAGAACACTGGATGCTGTCCTGTGTGACTGAAAAGAAGATGGAGGGGAAACAGAACAGAGGACTACTTGGACTACTGCAATGCGCTCTATGTGGGGCTACATGGGGCTACCTTTGAAGGTGACTCGGAAACTGCAATTAATCCAGAATGCGGCAGCTAGACTGGTGACTGGGAGTGGCCGCCAAGATCATATAACACTGGTCCTGAAAGATCTTCATTGGCTCCCAGTACATTTCTGAGCACAATTCAAAGTGTTGATGCTGTCCTTTAAACACCTAAATGGCCTCGGCCCAGTATACCTGAAGGAGCGTCTCCACCCCCATCATTCAGCCCCGGACACTGAGGTCCAGTGCTGAGGGCCTTCTGGCGGTTCCCTCACTTTGAGAAGTGAGGTTACAGGGAACCAGGCAGAGGGCCTTCTCGGTAGTGGCGCCTGCCCTGTGGAACGCTCTCCCAGCAGATGTCAAGGCAATAAACAACTATTTTACTTTTAAAAGACAACTGAAGGCGGCCCTTTTTAGGGAAGTTTTTAATGTCTGACGCTGTATTGTTTTTAATATTCAGTTGGAAGCCACCCGGAGTGGCTGGGGAAACCCAGCCAGATGGGTGGAGTATAAATAATAAATCATTATTATTATAACCCGCTCCAAAATGCAAAGTTTTGCTGTAGCCAAAATGGCCACTTTCTAGTTTGAGCTTAAACTTTTATTTTCAACTGTTAAGAGGAATTGAAATCTATAGTTTATCTTTTTAATTTCCATTAAGTGCACAGGAGAACTCTCCCTCACTCTATAAGTAAGACTCTCCTTTGGATTCATCTTAGCTGAATAGGATAGAAAGTTTTGCATTCATGCATGGAAGGAGAACCTGCAGCACTCCAGGTGTTGCTGGACTACAACTCCCATCATCCCTGACCACTGGCCAGGCTGGCTGGAGCTGGTGGATGTTGGGGTCCAACAACATCTGCAGGGGCACACATTCTTCATCACTGTATTAATGGCAGCACATCCCCTGGTTTATTTTTCTAGTTTTCTGTCTGCATATCTGTTTTAGAACCAGTATTTTACGTAATCCCCCAAAGAGTTAATTCTCCTCCTCCTTCTCCTTCGCTAACCATGGCTTATGCAGTAGAGCTAATTGCAGTTATGGTGTAGGCCTAGGACTGGAACAGAGGAAGTGAAAGAGAGAAAATAAACAGGCAGTTTTCCTATGTAGCAATTTATGACCTGAGTTGAAGAAACAGAGCACGCTTCTCCCTTGTTTGATTTGGCTACAAGTCAGCAAAAGAGATGTAACTTGGTGATTTAAAGAGTCTGGCAACAAAGCAGCAGCATGGGAGGGATGTTGCAAGAGAGGAAGTCGTACTGAAACAAGACAAAAAGATTTCTTACAAAAATAAAAGGAGGCTAACCATTGCTCAGATTGTTCCCGAGATAAAAAAATGGCCAAAAGTGATGGGGATCAATGCTGTATGTCCTGAACTTTTTGTAGATAGAGCAGGATATGAAGGTGATACATAGGTTTTTTCTAAAAAAAAATTATTACATTTATATCCCACCTTTCCTGCAAGGAGCTTAAGGTTCTCCCTCTCCCTGTTGTATTCTCACAATAATTTGGCAAGGTAGGTTAGGCGACTGGCCTGAGGTCACCCAATGGGCATCATGGCTTAGTGGGGATTTGAACCCTCATCTCCCAGGTCTTCGTTCCGCACTCTGCCCTCTCACAGCTGCGTGTTCCCCGCTGTGCTGCTGCCAAACTGTAATGACCTTGTCCCCTGCTGACTGAATACCTCAGATGAGGATAGCTGCAAAAATAGCACTGACAAGAACTGATGGGGCTTCTCTGTGGCGCACATAGCCTAGAGTTACATGGCTAAATTCCTCTCTTCTTTAAATCCAGGAAACCCCTCTGAAGGCCGCGTGAAGTGCTGAACAGGTGTAACCGAGGACAGAATTTCCATGTTGGAGATAGCTAACATGCTTCCATGCTACGCGTCACCAGGACAAAGAAACGGGCCTAGCGACATTCTTTGCATAAGACTCATGTGGCACTGGGAGGTCAGCACTAACAAATGGACCTGACCGACTGCAGAACAAAATTCACGAATGGGAAGACTCCCTGTAATGCAGCTTACCAATTATGTGAGAGAAAACCCATCCAGTTGCCCAAACAATCCCAAACGTCTTATCTATCCCCTCATCACATTACCGAGAGGTGTGGAGGGGGAAACCCATGGCAGTTGGCTTCCAGAGCCAATTTGCATGATCAGAGCCTGATCGATCATGAACTAGATCGAAACATGGAGCCCACTTTAGAATCCACAGTTCTCATTACATCTGTTCCAACTTTGGGTGTAACTGCTTTAGTGATGTTTGGCCATCCCCAAGGATGATGAGCCTTCCTCTGCAGCACCCAAGTACTGCAGGCTTCAATTATGGTATTTGTGTAGCTTCAGACATTTTTTAATTTTATTTTTGCATCTCAAAATCTTTCCATATGTCATCGTTTTTATCCCACTGGTTCACATCTTCTGAGATCTTTTTTTTCTCCCCAGGGTAGTGGAACTTGATTGGAATGTATTTTGGTGTACTTGAAAGCCACATGCAAATGTCGTTCCTCTTCTGAGCTTTCCCAGCTTGCATGAAAGTGGATCAGAGGCTTTTGTAGACCACTTCAAGAACTGAAGAAGGGCCACTTTGAAAAGGAAGTAAATGAATGCCTCCCTCAGCTCACTTACTGCTGGAGCACTTCCTTAAGATTCAAGTTCCCCATCTTTAACAGACATATAGTAGGACCTCTTCCCTAAATGGGGCTAGGTTGACATCCTTAATGATCCATTAAACATTTAGTAATAGCTCTTGATAACTAAGAACTATTACCTGATTCCTTCTCATTTTTTATTTCATGTTACGTGTAAGAGGCACTGTTATGTCTATTGTTAATGTTACATTGAGAGGCCAATCACACGTACCTTGGTTACACAGGAAACCAATATCAATTGGTTCTTGCCCCCCCAAATCTTTCAGACCTGAAGATGAATTCTTTCTGCACAGGAAGAACTTGCAAGCGTGCGTGGGCGATATTCGGTCTGTGTGGCAGCTGGTGACATCTGTGCCGTAGCCACACTTGGTAATTGAAGGGAAGGGGTTGTGAAATTGTTCTGACAACGTACAGCGAGCAGAAAGCCAGCCGTGTAACCTGCAGCGAGCAAATGGAAAAACGGGAAGGGAAGGTTTGCCAGCGGAAATTGCAATGTCAACCTGGAGCCTTCCAAAATGACTTGGCAACGATACCAGAAAAATTATCACAGGAACTGTTGGGATTGCATTGGTTTCCCCACCAGCCCTGACGGACGAGAACAATAGAAGCAAGAGATTGGCAGCCAGCAATATTTAACTCTGCTGCACTGATATCAAGTTAAAGGTCCATGTGTTCCCTTCACTGGGGCTCAGGAAAATCAGAAGACAGGTGTTCGGTGTGTGTTTTTTAATCTTGGGTGGCAAAGTAGGAAGGGAAATGGAAAAACAGGTGGCCTGGCATCTACCTTTGTTACTCTTGTCCTATTTAAAGCAGCTGCAATGTACCTGAAGCCGGAAGAATAGTTTCAGCTTTGCTTAGTGAAGGTTTCAGAAAGAGTATCTCCTCAGCAATTTCCAAAGTTGCTTCTCTTGGACCTATTTGAAATTAGGGTATGGTTTGAAAGCACATGTGGCTGCTACTTTACTAAACATAAGCAGGCCCAGGTCTGGTCAGTGTCTGGATGGGAGAGCCCCTGAAAAGCACCTATTTGGGATTCTGTGATGGAACAAAGATGGAATATAACTGAAATAAAGAAATGGCCAAGAAAGTGTCATGTATTGTTATATTATTTGCTGTGGTTCTTTATAAAAATAAATATATATGTCATACATGCATAGCTATTGGTATTCCAAGGCAGAATCCCAAGTGATACCTCTGTGAACATGCCTCTCCTGGGTCCTCCTAAAGGAGTTATGTGGATCATAGTGAATGCTCTTAATGAACTATCTGCTAAGCATTTTATGGCTTTCTTTTGTGAGACAATATAGGAAGAAGTGGAGTTCTACACAGGCCTAGGTTTTCATATATGCAAAGGTCACTGTAGAAACAACCAAACTATTCCTATTTCCAAAACATTTAAAAATAAAATTTCCAATCATTCATTTTCCATGCATGCCCTCACTTCACAAGACCCAGTTCTTAAAACGTCCCATCTAAAACATTTAAATTAAGTGTCACGCTGTTCAAGAAAATAAGCTAGGAATCGGTTTAATACAACCTGAGCTGAGCAATATTGCCTGGTGCTCTCAGAACGGAAAGACTGGTGAGCGTGCTCCTGTTTTCCAAAATTCAACCGAGAGTGAACATTATGAGGGTTATTAAAGGGTTTCTTAGTGGAAGTACAGGAGCAATTTTAATAATGAAAGTGCGATTAATTATTGCATTACAGCCCTAGATACCACAGCTGCCTCCCTCGTTACTATTCAAAGTCCTTATTCAGAAACTCAAATGACTGTGCCTGACACTGATTAAAGAAAAATTATACAAAAATCCCCTGTGACACGTAACAGCCCTGTATAAAATAATGCCAAAAATAATTAGCAGGAAGCAATTCACTGTGTGTGAAAATTGTCGGAAATGGATCAGTAAAGCAATGAGACCAATTTTATCCCCATGTGTAAACCTCAAGGCATTGAATACACACAGGGAAAATTTATGGGCTACAGAATCACCTACTTCTTTCAGATCCGTGCAACATGCTGTCACCATAACAGCTGATCAGCACTATATGTATTAAGCTGACAGAACTCCATCCTAAAGAAGCTTTTTTTGGCCCTGCAGACCCCACAGCAACGAAGAGGAAGCATAGCTGTGATTTTCTGTAATTTACATTCATTTAATTCAACGAGCCTTATGCAAGTGAATTGGGCCTACAGATCATGACTCCAAAAATATCCACTCTTGAGTACAGTAGTCCTCTGAAGTCACTGGGACTTCATGGCATGCAGGTATAAGTACATATGAAGGGGCAAAGGGCTCCCCCTCACATTGACGAAGACATCAAATAGGAAAGGTAAAGGGACCCCTGACCATTAGGTCCAGTCGTGGCCGACTCTGGGGTTGTGGCACTCATCTCGCTTTATTGGCTGAGGGAGCCAGCGTACAGCTTCCAGGTCATGTGGCCAGCATGACTAAGCCGCTTCTGGCAAACCAGAGCAGCGCACGGAAACGCCGTTTACCTTCCCCCTATTTATCTACTTGCACTTTGACGTGCTTTCGAACTGCTAGGTTGGCAGGAGCAGGGACCAGGCAATAAGAGCTCACCCCGTCGCGGGGATTCGAACCGCCGACCTTCTGATTGGCAAGTCCTAGGCTCTGTGGTTTAACCCACAGCACCACCAGCGTCCCCAGACGTCAAATAGAAAGTTGCAATTAGGTAGGTACTACAGTATATGAAGCTGTTTATCTAGATTAGTATTGTCTACATTGACTGGCAATGACTCTCCCGGTTTTCAGGTAGGGAGTCTTTCCCCAGCAGTACCTGAAAGTGTCAGGGAATGAACCTTGGACTTTGTGCCTGCAACGCAGATGCAATATTACGGAGCAATGGTCCTTCTCCATATATTCCAATAAACCAGGCTTTAGAGAAAACCCTGATACTGGGATGCTTTTACTGCTCTCCCTTGAAACTCAGGAGACGTCCTGAATTCAGATTCCAGAATACCAAAGAGCACTCATCCTAGACTACCTTTCCTGTTGCGAGCAGTTAATGCTCCCTAATGGAAAACATTGGCGCTTTTCTTTGATGATCTAGCAGCTTGGCCTTCTGAGAGAAGGCTATTGCATATGGTCCTGGTTACCTGTGCCCAGTCAGTGCAATAGAAGTGCAGAGTTGTAAGAGACCATGAGGGTCATCTAGTCCGACCCCCTGCAATGCAGGAATTTTTTGTACAACATGGGTCTTGAACCCACAGCCCTGAGTTTGAGTCTCTTGCTCTACTGCCTGAGTTATGAGGTGAGCTAGCTATGCCTTCTCTTTAAATGACTCCATGATTGTTGCTTTTTAAATAAGTGGGCATAACCTGTGAAAGGTTGCTTATGGGAGAAAGGAACAGATCATATTTATAACTGTAGGTAGTCCTTCATTAGTATACCAATATTCTAAGCTGTGAGTCTCCCCCCTCCCAAGTGATATCATCTTGTATCTCTGTGTGTTCAATGGTATTTTGGACAAGAGCCCTGTCCTTTAGGGACCCAGCAGGCACTTGTAAAGATGGCTATTCCCAGCAGATGCCAGATCTGGAATGTAGCAGGGGATCCCCTTCCAGTGAATTCTAATGTGATGCCGGATATCCTAGCTGCTATTTATAGTGTTGTGAGTTGCGGGTGGGTGAGGGGAGTTAGGCTGTATGCCGGAGTCCTTTCTAATTTCTGGATCCAGCAAGGATTCAACTGTTGGAGTAGCCAGGCCAGCTTCTTGTTAAATTAGCAGCCCCTTAGTATCAGACATTAGGGGGACCAAGGAAGTGGCTTTCTGTAAGAGGGCAAATGGGTGAGCCCCTCCCTGAACTGGCTGGAGGTTAGAAGGAGAGCGCTGGGCTAGAAGCAGGCAAAAGCCTAAGAGGAAGATACAGTGGTACCTCAGGTTACAGGCGCTTCAGGTTACAGATGCTTCAAGTTACAGACTCCGCTAACCCAGAAATAGTACCTTGGGTTAAGAACTTTGCTTCAGGATGAGAAGATAAATTGCATGGCGGCGGCGTGGTGGCAGTGGGATGCCCCATTAGCTAAAGTGGTACCTCAGGTTAAGAACAGTTTCAGGTTAAGAACGGACCTCCAGAACGAATTAAGGTCTTAACCCGAGGTACCACTGTACATGTTTGGTTTCTGCTGGAATCCAAGGCTGTGGCTATGTGAGAGGCAAGACCTCCTGGAGTGTTAATGCTGTGAGCCCCTCCATTGTAGGATCAGGTTGTATATAAATAAACCATATATTGTAAACACACACGCTGTCCCATATTCAAAGGAAACCAAACCCTGGGTAAACACCTAGAACCCCTGGAGTCTTGCACCGTTTGTAGATTGGGTGTGTGTGCAACAATATTGACTCTAGTTTTACCTTCTTTCTTTTTTAAAAAAGGCAAGCATAATATAAGAGGCAAAGCAAACTGAAATATCATGGTAGTTCAGATTGTAGCTATTATTGTTCTTATTAAGTGGTATTTCACTCAGAGCAGACCTGCTGAAATTAAGGGACCTAACTTAGTCATGTTCATTAATTTCAATGGGCCTACTCGGAGTAAAACATAGTTGAATACCAGTGACGATGATGGTGGTGGTGGTGATCTTTTACTCACCTTTTGTCAAGAAGTCCCAAGGCAGGCAACAACAATTAAAAAATAAATGAGTTACCACTAATTGCCATCAAGAGAATATTCAGAATGCTTCTTGTGCAAGACTGTTCTGCAATGTTCTGGACAGGAAAAAAACCCAAACAGATGTACATCCCCTGCAGCAAAGAATGATGCAATCAAGCTCTCGTTCTGCAAAAGGGAACAAAGGGGGTACTGCAGTTTTTGAGTGAGGAGGAAGCTCTCTTCAGGAGTTCAGCTCTTGTGTGGTCAGGCTGACTGCCTAAAGAGACTTAAAAAGTGGAAAATGCCTCTTGCTGGAAATCTGAGATGGGAACAATGAGCTTTAGCTGTCTATATGATTGTTTAAGCAGTGTGCCTCTACCTGTGCTCAACCTGTATATTTGCAAATACTGGGATAACAGCGTCCATCGCCTATTGAAGCCCTTTAGCGTGCAGAGTGAGCAGCATTTAGCTAGAGAGTAGACCTTGCCTGTTGCAATCAGACATACAGAGATGCTTGCAGGTAAGAAAATAAAGTTGTTTATTGTGTAGGAAATGTACGACATGGATAGAAAAATTTCTAGTTCCAACTAACTAGTCTAGAGAAGAACAAAGCAGCCATGCATATACCTGTGTCCTCTCAGGTGACAATTAAAGATGGCATCTCATCTTTAGCTCCAAGAGAAAAGTGGGGAGAGGAGAAAGTTGTAAACTTAAGGATGCAAGCAAAGACATACAGTATCTGCCTGAACAACAAGGAGATAGAGAAGTGAGCTGATAGGTTAAAGGTACAAGGATAGTCTGGGAATGTGGATATCCTTCACTCTGTCTTAAAGGTAAAGGGACCCCTGACTATTAGGTCCAGTCGTGGCCAACTCTGGGGTTGCGGCGCTCATCTCGCTTTATTGGCCGAGGGAGCCAGCATACAGCATACATGTGGCCAGCATGACTAAGCCGCTTCTGGCGAACTAGAGAAGCACACGGAAATGCCCTTTACCTTCCCGCCGGAGCGGTACCTATTTATCTACTTGCACTTTGAGGTGCTTTCGAACTGCTAGGTTGGCAGGAGCAGGGACCGAGCAACAGGAGCTCACCCCGTCGCAGGGATTCGAACTGCTGACCTTATGATCAACAAGTCCTAGGCTCTGTGGTTTAACCCATAGCACCACCCACGTCCCAACCACTCTGTCTTAAGCCCATGCAAACTCCTCTTTTCTAAGGCGAGTTGCACCTTAACTTCCAACAGTCAATACACCCAAATGTTGCAAAACACAACAATGCCTCCATTGCAAAACTTGCAAAGGAAAATAAAGGTGCATAAGCACAGCACCTCAGGAACCTCTCGCTGTTTGAATAGTGTTTTGTGACAGAGCATGTATCTCTTAATTATTTTTTAAAAGTTTTCCCCAACTAGTTGGAAAATATTTGCATGCAAAGGCGAGAAGATGCTTTCAAAATGACGGGGGCAGGGGGGTGGGCAGGCAGGATGATCCCATAAAACAAAACATCTGTTCAAAATAGCCCTCTCTAAACAGTGTCTGACCCAGGGAATGTGTGGGGACTTCCTTTGATATGTCTGTGCCTTTGGCAATGGTGACTGGATTAATGGTTACAGGAACAGGCACATTAAATGATGTTATGTAAGGAATTAGTCACTCTCAAACAGTGCGCCATGAATATCTTCAAGCTATGTATAGCTAGTTATGATCTCAATAATGTCTTTAAAATGGAATTGCTGCATCCCAGAGAAACTGGGTGTCGATATTGTCTTTTACTTGTAGCAAAAGGTCTGTGTATTGCCTGCAGAAATGATGGCCTCTTAAATTTTATTGTCCTCGACACTGAGAGACAAATGGAAAGGGGAGTGGGTGGGGGAGTACTTCAGGATTTTTAAAAACTTTATTTCATTCCTCTTCTTTTTCTTCTTTTACCTCTGCTTGATTCTCTGTGTAGCTATAGCTGAACCTCTGGGTCTGCTCCACTTGCTCAAAGCTGGTGCAAGGTGTTTTGCTACCTGACACAGAACAGCAGGTCAAAGTGCATAGCACCCAAAGTTGGCCAAGTTATTTTGGCACCTGAAGCAGGATGTCCCATGAGAACTTCTCCCTCCCTCCTTGGCAGTAAAAGTACAATGCTAATGACATATTACATAACAAACACTTAGCTGCCCTTCCGTGACATCTACAACATCAGCAGCCTGACTCATTCTGCAGGGTCCTGAATCACTTCTACAGGGGTAGAAGACCTTTCTCCCCCAGCAGGCCCAGCTATATCTACCCTACTCCTCATAGGCTAAATTTGACAGCTGGCAGGGCCACACAGCTGCCAATCACCTGATGTCACAATTACATTAGGTGCTGAGCTTCTGTAAAGGTGTACTCCAAGATCATGAAGTCTTTGCATGGAACCCCTTGTTAAAACAGAGTTTCTGCCTTGGTTTTAGCAGGGGGTTTCAATGCTAAACCTCTTTGTGATTCCGGAGCAAGGTGAATATCAGACATCACATATGATGTTCACCTTGGGTTGGAGGTTTCTCACCCTGATTTACAATATCAGCAGTGACCTCCTCCCCCTGCCTAGTGGTAGGGCTGACTCTGTTAAGAAACCTACAGTACTTACCGGTAGATTTGCTTACACGAATGAAGTGTGGGGTGGGTATGAGTCAATAGCTTCTCCAGCAGCCTTTTGGATACCAAAGCAGGGGGTGGGTTGTTAAAGATACAAATTTTATATGCATTCAATGTGCTGTTTGTATGCATTGTGTTTGAAAATATTTTATAAATAGAAGTTTGCATTAGGCAGGAGCTTAAACTCTAGGTAAATACAGCAAGGAGAGGCTGGAGATTTTCTGTTTTGATGAGTATGCTAAGTGATGACTCATCCCTGGGGAAACCTGAGAAGTCAGCATCACAGTAGGAGATGGAAGCAGCAGCAGCAGCAGCAAGAACTCAGCTCAGCCTTGTTGAACAAGCAAGTTGCTTAGAATCTTTCTCTGGGAACAGAGAGTAAAGTTTTTGGATTGAATTAAGGACTTAAAGAAGACTGGAGCACATTGCTGGCTTGTCAATAGCAATGTCTTACAAATAAAACTCACAAAATACAAAGCAATTATTCTAAGACTGTTTCCAGAAAAGCTTTGAAACCTATTTTTGAAACCATTTTGACACTTCACAAGGTCCAGATCAGGGACTCTGTTTACAACAACTCTAACAAGGTTGACATAGGACTGGACTATAAATGGGATGCACAATTGTTTGGCTCAATATTTGTATGGTTTGTAAGGTTTAGCCCAGCAACAGACTCCCTCAGCATTTTGTTCCTTGGTGACTGCTCAAATACCTACTGGTTTAACAGATCTCTAAGAAGGAACCTTGGCAACGAAGGTTCTAAAGTGGGAGAAGAGGGCTTTCTAGACGAGGAGTTACCAACCTTGTTCCTCCATATTTTTTGGTCTTTGAGTCCTATCACCCTTGCCTATTGGCCATGCTGGCTGGGGTTGATAGGAGTTGGAATCCAACAGCATCTGAAGGACCTCACATATTGGGTACCCTTGCTCTATAAAATGCTTAGCATCCTCATCCTGCAACTCTTCAAATCCCAAGATTCTTGGGTGGGGAACATACCATTGTATAAAACTGCTATCAGTTTGTAGTAAAACTGTTAGAGTTGGCATTCGTCTGTCTCAGAAGATAATGGAGGAATGCACCTTTGGGGGGTGAGGTCAAACTGTTGGAAGGTCACAGCATCTGCTGTGGTTGTAGAGACCTATACGGGAGAGACATGTTTTGTTGCAGCTGGGGCAGATGAAGACGTCCGGTTGTGCTGCTGCAGATGCACCATGACATTTCTTCTCTCTGTCCTCCCTCCTCTGGTCACTGCTGTGGATGCATGACCTGTCTGTCTGTCTGTCTCTAGGCACTGAAGTCTGGGATTCTCCCACAGTGGAGTGGATGTTGCCAGCCCTCATGTCATGTTTGCAGACAGCTTTGTAACACAGAGTTGGTCTGTCAATGGGCCTGGTGCCTGAAGCCAGCTCCCCATTGAGCATGTCCTTTGGGGTTCCTGCTGTCTTCCCTTCTGTGGCCATAACCAAGCCAATGTAGTCATTGCTGGGACAGGAGTGCAAACATGCTGGGAATGTAGGCTAGGGAGAGCTCAGCTGGTTAGAGCATGGTGCTGATAATGCCAAGGTTGCATGTTCGATCCCCATATGAGACAGCTGCACATTCCTGCATTGCAGGGGGTTGGACTACATTATCCTTAGGGTCCCTTCCAACACTACAATTCTATGATTTTGTCATGTGATGCCCCAAATCTTCATTACACAGTGCATGTGGAAGGCATTGAGGCATCCGTCCCTCCTGGCGGTTGTAAGTTGCCTATGACTCACTTCCATAAAGCAGCATGCTCAACACCCAAGCTTGGTAGACCTTCATCTTGGTATTGGACATTAGCATCACATTCTCCCATACCTTTTAGATGATCACATTAACTATACCAATATCCATTGCTATTCTTAGCACTAGCATTTAACACCCTTAATCTTGGATCAATACAAATGACTATGATTCAGTCCTGCATAAATTATCTATACAAATTTTCAGTTCAGTTGTGTGTGCTTTTAAATCCTTCCTGAAGATCTAGATTTTATGCTAAGCACTGTGCCTTTTAAGAAGCCACAATGGTGTGTTTACAGTACAGATTAGATGAGAGAGGCAAACAGAGACCTCATCCATCTGTCTCCAAAAACAAAGTCGAGTTTGTGATTATGATGAGAAATGTTTAGAAAATATTTCAATTTGCTGGATAGTTACATATTTGGGTTAATGCTTGCTCCTTTCAATTGGTAGCAGATGTTGACTCCAATTAAAGGATTTCAGTCGTAGAGGCTGCATTGCTCAGCTCGCCTTCAAAATGTCAGGAATCTTTGTTCTTGTATCTAGTAATCACAAAGCCTTTGGCCGGACAAACTGGTCTTGCCAATAACAAAGTCAAGAAAACACAAAGAACGTAAAACATTTCTAGGAAGAGCAGAACAAGTGCTTTGAGAAAAGTGATGTCAGGTTCACATGGAGGCTAAGGAGAAAGAATTCAACACATCCCAAGCAACAGCATATGTGCCCCAGCTTTACAAATCATTCACAGGGAACAAGAACTGTTTCAAGATAATTCAGTGGAACATGCTCTTAGGGACCAAGCAAATGGCAGAGCTTAGTACAGAAAAAGACAGCAAAGAAGCAGCAGTTTAAAAAAGGGTTGTGAGGGGAGCATATAAAACAGTTTACACAACTCTGGATCTGCACAGTTGATGTAGAACAGGGTGTTAAATGTATGCCTGATCCATACCGGCCTCACATGTGTTGCATCATAAGTCCATTCTGTCCTAATTTCTGCAATTTAAAAAAATGCAGAAAATTTTGCATGTACATCGCAAACATTTTCCCTAGAATCCTTTTGGCGTATGTGTGTATGTGTATTTCTATCTATTATGCACATTTTTGTATCACATGTATTTCTCAGCTTTTCACCAAGCAGCTCAAGGTGGAGTAAATGGTTCTCCCTCATCCATTTTAGCCTCGGAACAACTCTGTCAGGTAGGTTAGGCTGAAAGACAGTGACTGGCCCAAGGTCACCATGGGGGGATTCAAACCCTGGTCTTGCAGGTCACAGTCCAACAGTTAAACCGTTACACCACAGTGGCCTTTTTTTGAGCCAAGAACTGCACTATTAAATTCAAAGAAGGGCATGCTCTGAAGGATATCTGTGTTCTGATCTGTGTATTAATTGGGGAACTGCAAATAAGGCTGTCCCACTTAAAAATTATTATTTACTACACTAATATTTATTAGGTTTATATCCTACCCAGCCTCCAAAAGGAGCCCAGGGCAGGAAACACAGATGATAAAACAATTATTATTATTTTAAAATAAAATTATTAACCAATTTTCACATAACAATTTATCAATCCTCTTAATCAGTTACCCCCCCCATTTCCCCCTCCCTCAACCCTCCCTCTCCCCCCCCCCAAGGATTTCCCTCGGCTCCCCTCTCTGATTTCTTTACATATATTGTTTTCTGCATGTTGTAACATTGTACATATCCCTACTTTATCTATCCCATGTTCAGCTGATGATAAAACAATTCTAACATCTAAAACCATCCCAAAAAATCTAAAATCACTGCTGGCAAGACCTCTGCTTAAAACTGTTCTGGATGTGTAGACATGTTCCAAACGTGGATGTGGGGCAAATTCAGTGTGACATGTTCTATATTTTTCAGTCTTTTCTATGAGTCAAGGTTGTTGGGTTGTTCTTGGATTTCTTTTTTTATTTTCCGGCCAGAGCAGCTCCAGCTGTTGCAAACAGCTATCCCTAATAATCAGTGGTTTAGACTGATTAGCATCCTACTTCCCTTCATTTCTAAAATGGAATTTTAATCAGATTGTAATTCCTTGAAGCCTTCAATTCAATGAGTGCTTCCCTAGCTATTAATCATGGTGGATGTTGTTTCCGATTAAGCTGCTTAAATCCACTGCACATTATTAACTGATAACTTCCACTCGTTTCCATTTGTGTTGCAAGCATATTGTTTTTCTTTGTGGGGGAACGGGACAAAACAAGGACTTTGACTCTACAGAAATGCTCAAATTTATTAATCACCTTCTATGCAATCATTTCATAGGGATGTACCCCCCCCAAAAAAAAACCCAAACCCAAAAACCACCAGCATGAAGACAGAAAAACACCAGAACCTTTTCAATATATTAAAAACATTTTGTTAAACAAAATAGACACTGAGGGCAAAAACTCATTTTCCAGTTGAGAAAGCTTGTTTGAACAAGAATTCTTCAGCTGTTTCTGGAAAGGACAGATAGAATCACAGAATTGTAGTGTTGGAAGAGACCCTGAGGAGTCCCATATGGGAAATTGAACCTGCAACCTTGGTGTTATCAAGTAGGAGCCTAGACAGGAACACTGTTCCACAGAAGAGGGACAGCCACACTGAAAGCCCCTTTGGAACTAGCAGGAGAAACTCACCCATGGGTTTCAGCCATCTACTGGGTATATAAGGGATAAGGCAATCTCTCAATTAATCTGGTCCTGAGCTGCATAGGCCTTATAGGAGATGAGGAGACAGTAGCATCATTTTGTTTGCGGTTTTTCATGCATTCTCTTTAATAGTTTTCTGAAAGCTTTAGAACTGGGTGAAATAAATGTCAAAGTTACTTTTCTACAAGTGCAATTCTGATTGGCTTAGCCTGTGCACAAACATACCAATTGATCTAGCAGTCTGGTGCACAGCCTCACCGTGAAAAGCCTCTTCATTGATCTCAGTTGGGCTTCCTCTGCTGGTGTTTTAAATCAGAGATCACAAAATACGCAGCGAAGTGTTGAAAAATATTCTGTTAGACCTTTAAAACATCCCCTTTTCAGCTGCTTTCAAAGTTCCCCTCTTCATGCATAGAGACCACACCTTTGGTAAATTGAAAGTGGTTTACTTACAAATGTCAGATTCCTGTGCTTTTCCATACAAGAGTCAGAAAACACAGCAGGGAAACTGAGGTTCCAAAGTGGTGAAGGTTTCTAAATTATTTGTATAGAAACATAAAGGATGGCTTGCTTAAGCCATGTAGTATGAGCTTGGAGCAACCAGCTCAGATCTCCTTACTTGTAGTTTTCACATGGTGGGATGGAAGAACAAAGAGTTAGCTAAGCCTGGCTAGACAGCTTACTCTATGATCTTAACCCCTTCATGCATTAATTAGACCTGTGCATGTTGGTTATATGACCTTCCACACCTTCCAGCAGAATTCTACCCAGTTTTGCTTTCTATATGTTGATCTGTTCCCCTCCATCGAAACAAATAAGTCAGCCCATGTTTGCAGAAGTGCCATCTGTGCAGTGGGCATT
This sequence comes from Podarcis tiliguerta, assembly GCF_965153285.1. Taxonomy (NCBI): domain Eukaryota; kingdom Metazoa; phylum Chordata; class Lepidosauria; order Squamata; family Lacertidae; genus Podarcis; species Podarcis tiliguerta. The sequence continues at coordinate 37,705,280 of NC_139543.1, read as the reverse complement.
AGATCAGGGCAAATTATTTCACTGGCAGCAGCTTCGCCACATCTGTTCTTGGCTAGCTGAAGTGTAGTGGCAATACCCTGAGTAAAATCACACTAATATGTCTGATCCCTACAAACACAAAGTATATGGAGCCAAATAATTGCTTTTTAAAGGCACTAATGCCACTTCCCTAGCCAAAGTGAATGGCAGCTTCTGAGGATGAAATCCACCTTTGCACTTGTTCTGATCCTGACTGGCTCCCCTTGCACTGCTCTTTAAATACACACTACCCCCCCCCCCCCCGTTAAATTACTAGCTACCTGAAATGTATTCACTTCCTTTACATATTTTCAGCTTTTCTCACTCGCTTTGTCCTTAGTGTCACTGAGTCTGGACAAAGGAGTTTTACAGCCTCCTTTCACCCTGGAGAGATGGGGTGAGCAGACAATGTGCTCTGCTACATGGGTTGCACACAAATTAGCATCCATTTGCTAGTGATCAAAGGACACCTTGGATAATGGCACAGCGTGACTCACAAGAATATGAACAATAGACCACTTAGAATTTTTTTAATACCTGCATGTGGCTGGTACAGGGCCTGAAGGGACCCTTGCTAGGTGCATCCTCACACTTCACACAATGCTTATCATAGAGAGGATGGATCCTGGAGGAAGGTAGCAGTGGGGGTGGGTGTTGGCACTGAAAGCTGCACAGCTCCAGCTGTCCATGACTCCCTTAGGCCAGTGCTGTGAAAAGAACCACCAGGTGTGAGAGCTGTACACAACCTACATTGAAAGCATCCACCCCAGGATTCTGGGAACTATAGTTTGCTAAGGGTGCTGGGAATTATAGTTCCAGGAGGCATAAATTACTTCTACTAGGAGTATGTATTTCTAGTTAATATTCCTATATATATCCATAAAATATATGGATTTTATACATAAAATATATAAATTATACCCATTTATCTATCTCTCCATTAAATAAATGTTCATTCAATGTATTGTTATGCAACACCCCAGTCTCTAGGGGGGGACTGCACTTAGTCAGGGCTCAGTTATGTTGAAAGGAAGGTCAGCGGAGACGGTGGTGTCTTTAGGATATATGGTTTTATCTGCACAACTTGAGCATAGGATGGCAGGGCTCACAATATTAGCATGCCTATAGATCTTGCTTCTCCTTAGGTTTCCAGGGGGAGCCCTGAAGTCCAGCACAGAGCAAACATGTATCTGTGTCTCCAGCTTCCATGCTGCTTCCAGCTCACTCTCACACAACTCTGGCTATTGTTCTCCTATGTACCAGCTGGGCAAGGAAAAGGCCTGCCTTTTTGTTCTATGGCACAGAGCAACTTCTTTGGATATGGTAGATTGTGGTACTTAGCTAGCCAGCCAAAGCCATTAATTTAACAAAGGAACTGGTTTGGCAAGCTCCCCCTTATGCATTTGACCTTCACAGGATCACAAGGTTTGGAAGGGGACCCAGGGTTTCATCTAGACTGCCCCTCCCAATTATAACAGTATGGTGTGTATGGAGCCACAATGGAAAGTGAATGCTATCAAACTCAATAGGGAATTGAAATTGCAATAGGTAATCAAAGAAAGTACGTTTATGGTGAGAGCGTTAATGTGAATTTTATTTCATAACTTGGTTGGAGCTGGAACCCAACAAGGCTTGCTCCCCAATAAATGCATGTTGCCCCATCTCTGTGAGACCCCTAATAAATAAATAAACAAGAAGCAAACTGCAAATGAAGAAACAGCTCTCAGGTCTCCGGGAACTGCAGAAGTGAGAGGAAAGATAATCTGGCTTCTATCACCAGCAAAAAACCGAGGGCAGCTCCTTCGCTTCCACTGACTTGTAATCAGTCCTGAAGTCATAGAGATAGGATGGTGATTGTAAAGCTAAGGTGTGCTTTATGACACAAGAAATCTACACCTTTGCTTTTTTTAAAAAACAAACAAAACAAAATAGAGGCTGACATCTGACATGGGCAGAGAAGGTCTGTGAAATAGATTTATGAGAAAACCCAGCGAACAAATTTGTCAGTGTACACGTGGCTAAACCTGCCGAGGCTTGTCCTTCGATGCGGATGCCAAGTATTAAATAAGTCATGTTGACCTTGCTGTGCTCTCCTTGCAGTTTGTAAGCAGGAGCTTTGCCAGGTGTGCTAAAAGGGAAGTGGCCACATAGTAAGCCATTA